>NC_069397.1:5229304-6446109 GCF_027475565.1 Acinonyx jubatus
ATTGGCCAGGATGCATTCTGATTGTGATTGTGCCCCGGGCAGCTCAGACCTGCCGAACAGCTCAGTGCAGGTGCATGAACATTGTTACCACAACAAAGGAGATCTCCACACCCATTTGGAGCCTCTCTGTGAGGGGAGAGCGGTCTTGTACACACACAAAGCCAGCAGCTGTGTTTTTCAAGTGGACTGTGAGCGAACCAGGACTAAGAACTAAATTAAGCCGTTCTCCTTGGTCCGTGTTTATTAAAAAATATAGTCACTCCGATTGTCCGGAGTGCATATTTTCAGAGACTAGAGACACCCCGTCTGCCCAGTGAATAGGCTTGGGCATGAGGTGAGAGAGGACACGGGCTGTACCCAGGCCGTCACGGTCAAGTATGAACCTCCCTTCTCCGGGACTCAAGTAGCCAGAATACTTGAACTGGAGTAGGATGTCTGCATTCTACTTCTAGGAGAAATACGAAAGTAACTGTCAGAGATTTACTTAAAGAGCAAAAACAAAACAAAACAAAACCCAAACCCAACCTTTCCTGGTTTGCCCCGTAGTTTTGACGTGAATAGCTTCGTTTCCCAGAATCGTCTTTATTTTGCTTCGTTTCTTCTCTGAAGAGACCTAAAGATTAGACTGGTGGCCCCTCTCAAGGAAGAAACTTGCATCTTAAAATAAGTGATTTCGAAAATCCTTCACGATCAAGAGTGTTCTCATTAGTCCTCAGGAATAACATTAACCAGAATAGCTTATTCAGGGAACAGTTGATGTGTTTGGCCTTTTATCATACCTATCCAACAGCAGAAATGTCTCCCTGTTCTTCCCAGCAAGAGGAAAGGCATGTGTAGGGGTCTAAACGAACCAGCTTGCTTCGCCCTTGACGCAGAAAAACTTTTTGGGCTCTAGGAGAACTTACCTTCTCCCCTTTTGGCTCAGAAATCCAGAGATCTGGCGGAGGACAGAGGCTGGTTTCCATCGGCTCTATCTCAGTGAGCAGTGATGTTCGTGGGGTTCGTATGGAAAGTATTAATGGAGATCAAACAGACTTCCCAGGTGAACTAAGGGTCCCTAGGTTCCCCCCACTTAATTTGGGGGGAACCTCAGTTTTACTACCTGTTCAATGAGGGGAGATTGTGAAAAGAAGTTCCATAGTTTTGTCTTTTTTTTTTGGTACACTTTTCCTACATTCCTTTTCAAACTTAGAAACTCCACAAAGCCCAGGGACTGCCTGCTTTCGGAAGCCAAGGGTCTCATGGAGCAGGACTCTGGCTTCATGCAGAGCAGGGGTCTAAGGGTCTAAGGGTCTGTGTCGATGTTCTGCTTAGATTTTGTTGCCCAAAACAGTTGCCTGCTGAAAACAGTGTAAAAAGCGTTCGAAGCTTGCTGGTGTCGAGGACCCACAGAGGTCGATAGAACTGGGTAGCTGTCTAAAACCCTGTGTTCAGAGACCGTGGGAGAGAGATAGTAGGTAGAAAAATAAATGTGACTGAGTGGATGGAGGGACAGATGGTTGGACGGGCGGATGAACGAATGGACGAATGGATAATTTGTTGGTTGCACACCTCTGTTGCTTTGCCTGCCTGTCTTGGAAATCTGGATTTACCCCTTATTGGTTGTGTGTCCTTGGGCAATAGAGCTGACCTTGCAAAATCTTAGTATTCTCATCATACTGGTTGTGGCTACCGAGAGCATCTACCAAATAACGTCATTTTGAGGATTATAGAATATAATGCATGGAAGAGTTCAGCATTGATATCTGGCACGTAGTAATTGTTCAGTAAATGAGAGCGGTCAGTTTCCTAAGTCTTCGATTTCCCGTGTAATTGCCTAAGCAGGCAAGACGATGAAGGAAAGTCATGAAGGAGGTCTTACCTTTCTCTCTCTAAATCTTTTAAAAAATGTTTATTTTTGAAGGAGAGAGAGAGAATGGGGGAGGGGCAGAGAGAGAGGGAGACACAGAATCCGGAGCAGGCTCCAGGCTCCGAGCTGTCAGCACAGAGCCCGACGCAGGGCTCGAACTCACAGACTGCGAGATCGTGACCTGAGCCGAAGTCAGACGCTCAACCGACTGAGCCCCCCCAGGCGCCCCTACCTTTCTCTGGTTAAGAGGAGTCACTTGCCAATTTCAGAAGGATTTCATGTCTTCAAAGCAGGTGACAGCATATCAAAAAGTGTTGGTTGGGCTGGGTCCCTTGTGTCCAGATCACTCCGCACTTAGGGACGTTCAGACACTCTTTCATTTCCTTGGGGGTCGTTGACAACATGAACCAAGGTTTTCATAGGTAATTGGTCTTGACCTGAATCCCTCATCGACCGACTGAATCCCTCATCTCTCCAAGCCCAAATGTTCACTGGCGTTTGCTCAGTTGGCGGACCCGGCTGGGGAGACCAGAAGGACTTGTGCAAGTTGACCGTGCCCGTGCACAGGGACGGGAGGTGTATGCGGGCAGCAGTCCTGGGAGCGAAAGGACACCCAGACACGAGTCACGGGCCCTGGATTTAAATTTGTGCTCCATCACTTGCTAGTCCTCGAATCACTCGGAGCCTCGGTTTCTTGTTAGAAATTGGGGTGGCAGGGCACCCACAAGGGTCGAATGCCCAGGATGACTGCTCTTCTTGCTCAGATTTGCTGCCCAATTAATCCCCTGCCCACCCCTGCTCGCCACGCATATGAAAAAGCCAGAGAATCCATGTGCCAAAGGGAGGGGTGGACCAAGGCAACTGGGGCAAAAAAACGTGCTTTTGATAGTGTGGCAGAAGTGGGGGAGGGGAGGTTGAGAGGAACAGGGCTGTTAGCAAGCTTCTTCGAGTTATTTAAAAATGATGATGATGTTGGTGATGATGATTTTAATGAAGTAAACTCTACACCCGACCTGGGGCTCGAACTCACAACTCTGAGATCAGGAATTGCAGGTTCCAACAATGGAGCCAGCCGGCCGCCCCAAGATTCTTCGGGTCTTTAAATGAGATGCTAGCCGAGGACCAGGGAGGGCCGGTGGGGTTGGCTGTTGGCTGGAAAGCCCCCTCTGCCCTCGCTTGCCCGGCTCTCTGTCTTGCTGTCTGCTCTCACTGCCCCTCCCCACTCTGAGTGCTCCCTCTGACCCGCCTCCCCCCACCACCTTCTGAGCCTTGTGCTTTCTCTGAATTTCTCTTTGTTCCTCACTGCCCCTTTGGTCCCTCGACCTTTGTCCCTGCCCGTTCTGTCCCTTCCCTGCGTCCCTTTCTCCTGCGTCCTGTCTCCCGTTCCCCCTGTGCCTCTCCCCGCCTCTCCTCTCCGTGGGCCCACTCACCGTCTGCCTGTCCCCCTCTGTCCTCTCCTCCCTTCCGCCCCTCTCTCAGGCCTGGAGCTGGTGCCCACTCTTTCACAGACCCCGCCTCCCTGTTCCTCAGTGACCGATTTTCTTTCCCGCGGTTGGAAAATAGCTCAGGCCCTAACCCATTTCCTGGGGCGCATCCAGATTAATTAGGTGAGCCTGGCATCGCACATTTCAGAATTAGAATAATATTTATCAAGCACCCTGGGGAGAAGGGGATGGAAGAGGGAGAGGAACAGAAGAACAGGAGCGAGGAGGGAGGTCAGGAGCTGAGGGGCGGAGGGAGGGGCGTGTGAGTGGGGCAGGGGAGCTGCCAGAGGGGGACTGCTCCTAAGGACACCTCCTGGGAATTAGGGCACCTGTTCCCCTTGCCAGAGGGCACTGGGGAGGGATGGGGACTTGGAGAAGGGTGTCCGGCGGTCAGGGAAGCCACAGAGTGGGGGACCAGGAGCGTGGCCCTGGCCACCACGCCCTTTGTTGGGACCGTGCAGGGCGGAAGCCTGCCCCCAGAGAGCCCGCCTCTTCAGGGACACCTCCTCTGGCACGTCCCTCTCTTTGGCCATGCTGCCCAGCTCCGCCCAGCCCACCGGGCATCTGGAAAGGATACTGGACAAGACGTCACCCTCAGGAGGAGACGGCCTGGCTGTGCCCCAGTTAACAGTCATTCTCCAGCTGCAAGTCAGACCCAAGCACACTGGTCTCCACCAAGCCCGGTGGTCTTCACAAAGGTGTCTTCCCTCCCCGCTCCGTCCTCAGAGGCTGCGTCTCCAAGGGCTTCTCGGGAGACGGGCACCGAGAGACTCCCCGTCCTGCGAGAGGGGCGCTCTGTTCGCAGCTCTCGTCTCTTTGCCGACGAGCCCCAGAGTGAATCAGCTGCCGTTAACGCTGTCAGTGTGGACCAGAGTGATAGGAGCCGAATGCCCTGCAGAGGCAGAAAGAAACCGGGCCGAGCTTTAGTTCTTCCCCTGTGTATGTCACATGGCTGGGAAGTGCGCCAAGGCCTAAGGGCACAGCGATGACCCCAACGGACGGGCCCACTCCTCGGGGACATTCCTTTCACTGAGCCCAGCCCGGTGTCTGACCCCTGGTACGGGCTGTTCAGTAGACATCGGGGGAGCTGGATGGCGCTGGGCCCTTAATCCAAGACTCCCTTCCTTCTAGTGTTGCCTAGAGGTAGGTCAGGATGTCTCAGTTTCACCACTGTTGACATCTTGGGCCAGAGAGTTCTTTGTCATCGGGGGGCTGTCCTGTATAGCACAGAATTTCAGCAGCACCCTTGGCCTCTGCTCACTAGAGGCCAGTAACACTTGCCTCCCCAGTCGTGATTGCCCCAGACATCTCGGGACGTAGCCAGATGCCCCCTCCGCCAACCCCCTGCCAGGGGACAAGATCACCGTGGAGAAACACGGATGTAGGCTCAGTCTTTGGCCTCCCGAGAGCAGTGGACTTAACCACAAGTCTCCATTCTCCTTCCCAGGAACCAGAGAATTGGGAGTCTTTGTAAACACTCGAGAGGCAAGAAACCGAAAAATAATATACTTTTGTTGGGGGGAGGGAGGGATAGCAGCTTTATGGAAATGTAACTCACCTACCTTAAAATTCATCCTTAAATTTTTTAACAAATGTTTTATTTATTTATTTATTTATTTATTTATTTATTTATTTATAGAGAGAGTGCAAGCGGGGGAGGGGCAGAGAGAGAGGGAGACACACAATCCAAAGCAGGCTCCAGGCTCCGAGCAGTCAGCACAGAGCCCGACACGGGGCTCGAACCCACGAACCCTGAGACCATGACCTGAGCCGAAGGTGGATGCTCAACTGACTGAGCCACCCAAGCGCCCCTAGCCCAGGGTTTCCTTACCATGGAAACGTGGTAGGAAAGTGTCTTTGATAACCAGAGCAATGAAGGAATCAAGAGGACCCGCGTGGACGTGTGGTGATAAACATATTGAAAATATAACATTTTGGAATGAGAAGGGGTCTAATTAGAAGGGCCATGTTCCTTTAAACCCTTTTGTTTTGCAAATGGGGGAGAAAAGATTAAATGTTGGTTTTAGAGGTCAGCAGATCTGCTGGAAGTTTTAAGAGCTCATCTGGGATTAGAACGCAAATCTCTTGACCTTTTAGGGCGGTGCTTGCTGCTTCTCCCCACACCCTGAATCTCAGGTCCCTGACCCAGACCCCGGGTCGGCCTGAACTTCCTTCACCAGGCGAATGAGCCTCTGCGTTCTCCCTCTGCTTGGTCCACCCAAGCGAACGAGGGCAGTGACACGTGTCTGCTCCTCCCTTTACAGCCTGAGAGAAGAGAACGCCAGCCAGGGGCAAGCGTTTGGAACGTCTGAAATTGCTATATAAACGCCAGTAAATGATAAGATTGCCAGGTTGATGCTCTTTTCCTCGGAAGGTTCAGCATGTCAGAGGCGGCATAATGGAAGACAGCAGTTCACGCTGGGACACAGTTTTAGACTGACGTGGTTGTCACTTTGCAAGGGATCGGAGTGCCGGGCTCTGGAGGCCCAGTGTGAATGAAGCCTTGGGGAGGACTGGGGTGGGCCGGGGGAGGCCTGGAGGCCTCAGGGACACCCCGGGTGGATGGAAAAGCCTTCGCCTGGCTTCTACGAAACAGGGATGCACTCAGAACTGGGGACGTGGCCCTAAAACGGCATTCTCTCTCTTTTTTTTTTAATTAAAAAAAAAAAATTTTTTTAACGTTTATTTATTTTTGAGACAGAGAGAGACAGAGCATGAACAGGGGAGGGGCAGAGAGAGAGGGAGACACAGAATCCGAAGCAGGCTCCAGGCTCTGAGCCGTCAGCCCAGAGCCCGACGCGGGGCTCGAACTCACGGACCGTGAGATCATGACCTGAGCCGAAGTCGGAAGCTTAACCGACCGAGCCACCCAGGCGCCCCTAAAACGGCATTCTCTACGTGGCGGTCTCTCGAAACGTATCCACACTCACCTTTGCGTCCGCAGACGATCCATCCCTGCCTGTCTCTGTTTTCCGTCAGCAGTGGTCACGGCCACATGCCACACAGCACACCCATAGAGCCAGTCCTGTTTGAAACCAGGTGGGGGAGCGATTTCCCCTAAATTGTGAGCCGTTAGGCGACAGGGACTGTGTCCTATTTACCCGTGTCTCGGCAGCAACTGACGCGCACTGGGTCCTCCATGAACGCGCATTCGGTCGTCCGAGGGATGTTTTGAGTGGATAAAAGCTGCTGTCTCGGGGTGGCGGGGTCTCCTGCGGAAGGGGAGTTGTGTATCCCCATTTCTTCCTCTTCTGTGTTTGTGTATTTTCCTGTGTGTGTGTGTGTAATCGTTGCCTCCTCTGGGCTCCCGTTGTGATCATGGTCTGCACGGCTCGTGTGGTCTGATACTTACCCTGTTACCTACATGGCCCGTCTTTACAGTTAAGTCACCCCTTTCTCAGATGGCGGGAGCTATGTGCTGGGTCACCAGCATAAAGTCCGTGCTAGCTGGTGTGTCTGTTTCAGCAGGGCGATTGTGCCCCTGTTATGCATAGCCTGCTCCTGCAGACGAGGCCACTGATGCCAGCCCTTTCCTGTGGTGGCATCGTACTGACCGGGGGTACAGATATCTGCCTGGCATAAGGGGGTGTTTGGGGAGCTGGTAGTCTGAAAGGGCTCATGGGAAATCAAGACAGAAACCATAATCACTGCCTTTTAGTGCCGATACCGCCCAGGCATGGTGACCTCTACCTGGGTTAGGGTTAAGGTTACGGTTAGGGTTAGGGTTAGGATTAGGGGTCCCCCCGGGACCAGCAGCAGACACATCTCGGACGACTGAGGACCGAATACTGTCTGTGTCTCCTCCCATAACTCTGTGCATCAAAGGGCCCGTGAAAGCAAGCCAGTTCCTTCTGTGGTTGTGTATACCTGCTTCTTGAATCTCACTGTGTGATCTCCTCCTTGTTTAGGGCTCTGGCCGACATCTTAAGACAACAGGGACCAATCCCCATAGCACACTGTGAAAGAGAAACTATCTCAGCTATCAATACCTCTCCCAAAGAGAACACACCGGTCAGATCGTCCTCCAAAAACCACTACACCCCCGTGCGTACGGCCAAGCAGACTCCAGGTAAGCGAGCGCTGATCGCCTTGTGTCTTTGCTGGGGGCTGGTGAGAGGTTTCGGTGATTTGTTGTCCCGGTGGGGCAGGTGGCAGTACGTGTGCCGTGGGAGATTCTACTGGGCAGGCGGGCTTGCGGATGAGTCCTGGGACCGTCTCCTGGGGAGGGACTGACGCATCCGGACTGGAGGAGAGCAGCGATCCAGGGCATCCGTGATTGCGTGAGCGGCCGGCATCTTCTCTTGCCTGAAAGGCAGCGTGTGGTGGGCGTGGTAGAGAGTGGTCACCCACTTGCCCACGTGGCGAGAAGGTTTACCGTGTCCAGGATGCCAGGTATGTGACGAGAAATTGCTACGGTCATTTGTAGAGATTTCAACTACTGGAGTCTCAGAGGGTAGGGATTATGTCTGTATTACGGGGTGACTTTTCCCTGTGCCTGGTAGATTCCCCGGATATGTGACAGTTGCCGTATCATGGCGGTCATCGCTGTAACCCCATGAAGGAAACTAAGTGGGGTGTATTTTCCTTGTCGTATGGATCAACGAAGGAAGCTCAAAGAAATTTAGTGACGTGCGCACCGTCAGTAAGATGTTACTACTAATAAAATACCACCGATACAGTCATATAACTCACATTTATTCAAGGGCCTTGTTCTGAGCCAACTGATAGGCTGAGCATTTTACGTGTATTTTCTTATTCTTCACAGCAGTCTGAAAAGTACTTCTATTGTCCCCATTTTGTCTGAAGAACAGAAAGGTTCAGTAATTTTCCCAAGGACACGGGGAGAAAGAAAGCCGGGCTCCAAACCAAGGCATATAGGTAACAAGTGTCAGGACTAGAAAACCCAGAAATCCTAACGAACCCAGCTGGGCTCATGAGTCCGAAGTATCTGGTAGGATAGTCTCTTCATAAGTGCAGCTGGGCAAGTCATTTCTCATCGTGATCATGACCGGACAGCCTCGTGCTGACCCCGGTCTGCAGCACAGCTTCCACGTTGACACTTGGATCAGAAATCTGGATGTCTCTCCCCCTATGGCTTTCCAGAGGATGGGATGTTCGGTCTGAACTTCACCTGCAATAAAGATATACAGGCACTAGGGGGCAGTAGGTATGTTGCAAATTCAAAATGTGCTGCCAGGGTCAGTTTATTTTCCCTTCATTCTTGAACTTCGCTACGTTTGTTAAATCAGAAATCACATCCTTGCCTTTAAGGTAAGAGAGTTCGGTCTTTTGAGAATCTGATGAAAGTTAAGGACGTTCTCCTTCAGAACTATTCATTATGTATATATATATACGCACACACACCTATGTATTCATCCAGCATTTTGAATACGATTTGGACCCTTGCAAAGTTAGAAATCCCTGATAAAAGTAAAGATGAGAACTCTACTTCTGCAAAAAGTCTGAGATGGCATTTTTAGCCTTGATATCCATCGTAGATGCTTAAAATGTAGGCAGTAGAAGGAATCTTGGCAAAAACATCTGGACCAGTAGTTCTAGCTGGATATTAGGATCACCTAGAAGCTCTTAAAAATGCCGGTGCCCACGCCCCACAAATTAACCTGAATTCCTTAGGGAAGCTGCTGGCATCATTACTTTCAAAATCCTTCCCGCGGTGATTCTAACACGCAAATCGGGTGAAGAGACCATTGGTCCGGATGGATTCCTTGTTTTATAGGTGAAGATACTGATTCTCAAACTTGGCTGCCCGTTGGCATTACCTGGGGAGCTCTCACGAGGAGGGATACCTGGGTCCCACCCCCTGGAGAATGTGATCTAATTGACGTGGGAGTGTGGCCTGAGTGTGAGAGGCCGGACGCTGAGTGTTGAAGTCTTGTCGGGTGATTCGATCGTGGAGCAACGTTCGAGGATTGCTGGGTGGTGGGAATTGCCTTAAAGGTACAGTTCTAACCAAGCCTTCTCTTCACTGATCGCTGTTTAATCTAACCTTGGTATCACGTCTGGCTTTGAGGAGGGTATTTTTGTTTCCCCGAAGACTCATGGTTTGAGGTCAGGTTTCTCCAGGACCTCGTTTGCCATCCTGGAACTTTGGGTCACGCCAGTATCCAGAACACCCCTGGAAGTTTACCTCACCCCACTCTGATTTTCTCTGTCTCATTCAGCAGCCTGCTTGTTCCCAGCCACTGAGTCCAGACTGATTAAGTGGACGGTCCCGCTTTCCTGTTAAATGCGTTTCGCTGGACAGGGAAGATTTGTCATTTTCTTCTGGTTTCTGCGTATATCCTCTCCCGCTAATCCCAGGAGGAAAGCTTACAGTTGGGGGATCCCCTTGTGTGTTTGGAGAAATCCCACCCTGTATTTTTCAAAGTGGAACTCTTCACTTGGCCTTGAGAGATGGGAATTGTTTCCCTGGTCCAGAGAGCGCTCTCGGTAGCGGTAACACTTAAATTCGAAAGCAATTTCATGACCCTCAATGCCTGTAGCTCATAATGGACACAACCGCTTTTCCAAAATGACTGATGATATCCTTGGCCGCAGAATAGTGCAGTTTGAGTAGGAGTTGAAACAGAATTTTACCGAAGTGTTCCAAGCGGACATTTCCTGTGATTTTTGCCACTGTTGAATCAACAAACCACTGATCGGAAGAGTACGGTGGTGGACGTATCAGAGCGTGTGAGCAGTTTTGCTACTCGAAGCGAGGTCCGTGGGCCAGCCGTGTCAGCATGGCCAGGGGGTTTGGTGCAAATGCAGTGTCGCAGGCTCCCGATCGCCTGCTGAAGGAGAATCTGCATTTTTTATTATTTTTTTAAGTGTTTATTTATTTTTGAGAGAGAGAGAGAGAGTGCGTGCGAGCAGGGGAGGGGCAGAGAGAGAGGGAGACACAGAATCCGAAGCAGGCTCCGGGCTCCGAGCTGTCAACACAGAGCTCGACGCGGGGCTTGAAGCCATAACCGTGAGATCATGACCTGAGCCGAAGTCGGATGCTCAACCGACTGAGCCACCCAGGTGCCCCAGGAGAGCCTGCATGTTAATGAAACCACTTAGCAAGTAAAGTTTGAGAAGCGCTGGGAAGGCATGGGGTCTGAAATACACCCCCCTGTTTGCTGTCTGGCCCTATGACTTACTACGTACGTGACCTTGGCAGGTTGTCTGCCTTTCCAAGTTTCCTTGTCTGCCCCTTGAGGCGAACAGCCCCTGCTGCCCAGAGTTGTTTTAAGGATATAAGGAGTTCAACCAAATAGAATACTTTTTAAACCGGTCTTGACAGGTAGCACGCACTCCATATTAGCCGCGACTGGGCTGCGAAAGTATATCCACAGCTCATGGCAAATTAGAAAAACAAAATGTGAGTAACAAAGACATTGGTGTTCTTAGACCAGGCGGGGTCCATGGGACTGTGTCTGAGATGAAGGTCCCTGGACCCAGATGAAGGTTCCTGTGTTTGGCCCCTGCCTGTGGCTCATCCTCTCAGGGCAAAAGATTTGTAGGGCTTTGTAGGACTCAGTCAGGTTTTTGGATGCCAAGAGAATGTACTTGGTTGGGTTAGGAAATGGAGTACCCTGCATTAATAATAATACAATGAGAGCATGAGTAGCCAAGGTACCATTTACTGAGCACCTACTATGCGCTGGGTCCTCTATTAGATACTTTTAAGTTCTTATTTTTATCTTTTAAAGTTTATTTATTGTGAGAGAGAGAGAGAGACAGAGACAGCATGAGCGAGGGAGGGAAGAAGAGAGAGAATCCCACGCAGGCTCCACACTGCCAGCACAGAGCCCGATGCGGGACTCGAACCCATGAAACTGTGAGATCATTACCTGAGCTGAAACGGAGAGTTGGACGCTTCACCGACTGAACCACCTTTATTTATTTTCTTTAAAAGATTTTTTTTTTATTTTTTTTTTAAATTTTATTTTTTTCAACGTTTATTTATTTTTGGGACAGAGAGAGACAGAGCATGAACGGGCGAGAGGCAAAGAGAGAGGGAGACACAGAATCGGAAACAGGCTCCAGGCTCTGAGCCATCAGCCCAGAGCCCGACGCGGGGCTCGAACTCAGGGATGGCGAGATCGTGACCTGGCTGAAGTCGGACGCTTAACCGACTGCGCCACCCAGGCGCCCCAAAAGATTTTATTTTTAAGTGATCTCTGCACCCAACGTGAGGCTCGAACTCAAAACTCCGAGATCAAGACTCCCATGCCCTACTGAATAAGCCAGCCAGGCACCTCTAAGTTCTTTTAATTCCAGTAGATACTTGATAATAGAGGGTGGGCCTGTAACGCTTCTTAAGTATAGGGCCCCCTATTCCCACACTATAAAATTCCTCTTTCCTTCTGTAAGAACCTTTTAATAACTAAGTCTTTCAGAAGTCCCTTCCCGACTAGGGGTGCCTGGGTGGCTCAGTCGGTGAAGTGTCCGACTTCGGCTCAGGTCACGATCTCACGGTTCGTGGGTTCGAGCCCCGCGTCGGGCTCTGTGCTGATGTCTCGGAGCCTGGAGCCTGCTTCGGATTCTGTGCCTCCCCCCTCTCTCTGCCTCTCTCCAGCTTGTGCTCTGTCTCTCTCTTAAAAATAAAGAAGCATTAAAAAAAAAAAAAAGAAGTTCCTCCCTGACATTAAAGGGAGATTCATAACGGAGGGTGACTCTGGACGTAGAAAATCGGTGAAGCCCGTTTCCATCCCTCCCCCCACAGATCTGGCTGTGCCCCCAGGCCTTTGCCCTGCACTGTGTGGTCCATGCAGCAGCCGCAACCCCCTCCCATGGGAGTTTGTTAGAAGTGCAGAAGCTTGGGCCCTTTCCCAGAACTACTGAATCAGAATCTGCGCTTTACCGAGCCCTTCAGACGATGTGTAAGCACACTAAGGCTGAAGAAGATCCCTTCAGCAACAGCGAGCCTCAGCCCTGGCCGCACGGTGGAATCCTGTGCACCGTTTTGAAAATACCACTGCTTGGCCCTCACCGCAGAGATTCTGGATTAATTGGTCTGGGGGCTGGGGTGGGGGGAGATGGGCAGGCGAGGGGAACGTCTTGAGGGCTGTGGAACGTGGGTGCATCTCAAGACCCACAGGTTCGGGCCCCGCTGGCCCAGGTTAGCGGGCTGCAGGGACACGTCCTCCCCACGGCGGGAGGGAGTGAAGAGCAGGTGCACTGAGAGGGGGAGGGGCCAGTCTGCAGCTCTGATGGGGACACCTGGGCAGCGGCAGGGATGAGCACACATACCAGAATTGGGCGGTCAGGGATCGCCAGGCTTCGTGAAATGCGCTGCGTCCGTAGCTGAAGGTCCCCTGAGCCCGTCTGGGGGCAGCTGGGGGAGCGCAGGGAACCTGTCCCTCGCGGTAGCCGGTGACATCACGTGTTGGGGTTCCAAAGTTTGGATTTCCCACCTCCCCTGACCAAGAGTGGCATCAGCTGGGGGAAATGAGCAATCGGTCATCCTGCCTCTTGTCAAAGCTGTGCGCTGTGATGGCAGACGAAGGGAGCCGGGGGACGCGACTGCGTAAGTGTCGTGGAGACTGGGAATGAAGCCTGGGCGGCTGGCAGAGGGGCGCTTTGTCACAGCCCTGCACGGCCTGGCCCCTCGCTGCTCCTGTGACCCCCTGCGCCTCCCGCCTGAACCCAGACCCCGTCCCTCCCCATGTCGAGTGGGTGCTGGCCTTGGGGGTCTTTCCCTGTTTTGTGTCTCTGGCTGGAAGCTTTCCGTCACCAGATCTTTGGGCGGTGACAGCTGAGGCCCAGATGGCACGGCCCTCCCTGACTTCCCCATCTGCGCCCATCCCCTGCCTTTTCTTCCAGGTACTTAGGCCATCCAGCATCGTGTATTTGTGGCTTCGATGGTTCGCTGTCTTTGTCCCTGTCAGAACGTAAGCTCCGCGTAGGCAAGGGGTCTGTCTTTCTCTTCTCTGTGGCGTCCCCGGACCAGGAAGATGCTGTTGCTCGGATGGACGTAGGCGCCAACGCGCAGGTGCTCGTCACGGAGCTGCGTGCCACAGAGACCCCATAAAGGGCTTCTCTAAAAAATTAGTAGGGAGTCGGTCACTCAGCCTGGCAGTCTGGTCATCCGGGGGCGAGCTGAGCCAAAGGCTGTGGTTCCAGCGCCCAGGCTTTTCCCCAGGCCCGTCTGGCTCTGTCCTCCTGTCTGGGGCCGACCCAGCTCCCCAGGCTCAGTGTGGCCGGAGGCTGGGAGTTCGCTTCCCCGGCTGGGTACAGAGGGGCCCCCTCCATTATGACCACTCTGTCAAGAAAGACTGTTGTGTGGAGAGAGGTCTCGGCAGCTCAGGCAGCTCAGAGCCCGTTTCGGGCTGCGGGCGAAGCCGGCCAACCTGGGCCATGTACCTGAACTCTGAGAAAGTTCCAGTCAACCTCAGCCCCTGGTGGGAAGTGGGATTCTTCTTTCTCAGGTCGCCCGCCCCCCTCTACTCCCCACCCCAAGGTGACAGGACTGTCTCGTCCTATGGGGGATGGAGAGGACAGCCTCGTATGACTTTGGGGCGCTAAGGGGATGGGGAGATCAGTGGAGCCAACCTGGACTTGGCCTGTGGGGAAACCGAGGCACACGGAGGTTGCCTAGGGGAGAGGTGGAAGGGTGGGGCCTCAGCGCTGGAGCTCCAAGTGTGGTGTGCGCAGCTAGAGAGAGCTGGGCATGACTCCTCCGTGCCCGGTCACAGGCTCTAGGGCCCAGGCTGTGTTGCCTCCGTCCCACGTCTCCGCAGTGAGGTAACTGGCACCCTCCTCCGACAGCCACTGATGACCGAAGGGAATAACAATCCGTGTATCTCAAGGGCACTGACCTTTGGCTCAGTGGCTACCTTCACTGTTGTGACTGTCCTGTCATCATCACCCACACCTGCCATTCTCCCCTACCTTTTCTTTCTTTCTTTTGAAAGAGGCGCACGGGTGGGGGAGGAGCACAGACAGGGAGAGAGAGAGAGAGAGAATCCCAAGCGGGATCAACACTGTCAGCGCAGAGCCCGACGTGGGGCTCGAACTCAGGAACTGTGAGATCATGACCTGAGCCGGAGTCGGATGCTTAACTGCCTGAGCCACCCAGGCGCCCCCCCCCTACCTTTTCCTTTCTCCTTCTCTGTCTTCCTGGCAACTGCCAGGCATCCCTCTGCCTCCGCTCCTTTTCACGGTCTCCCTGATCGTATCGACTGGGTCTTTAGCGGTGACTGGTTCTCAGCTGCCCTGTTCGTTTCGAGGACCTTCTGGGCCGTTCCCTGCCACTCCTGAGTTTTCTCTTGGCAGTAATTTCTTTCCAAACCCACGCCTGTGGTTCTGACAGCCTCCTAGTAGACTGGCATGGCCTTTCCCCACCAGAGATTCATGGCCCTTGTCCGGATGTTGGGTTACCTCCCTTCCCCCCACAGCTTGCCCTCCCTCACTCTTACAGCCATTGTCTGTGGGTCCGTGTCTGGGGATGACGGAGGCTGGGCCATGGGCCGACCACAGCAGCCCCATGACACAGCCACTCTCACTGTTCCCTCCTTGCAGGGTCTGAGAGACCCACGGAGTTTGCTGAGTCAAGGCTGGTGGTGGAGAAAAGGCACATCACTAATCCTTGATAACACGAGTCGCATTAATTAGTGCTTAGAACGGAGTTCATACAAAGCACCAGGCACCACGTAATGCCATTTATATCATTTACTCAGCGTGACCCTGTGAGGTGGTATCATAGTTGCCCCATTTCACAGGTGGAAACATTGAGGACAGGGAGACTGGAGACCTTGCCTAAGGCCACGGACACAGTCCTTGGTAGAGAGAGGGCTCCCAGCTCAGCGGGCTTCAGCCACTGTGCTATTGAGCTCTTCTATTGCTATTTGTTTTTAAGTTTGTTTACTTACTTCTTTAGAGAAAGAGAGAGAGAGAGAGAGAGAGAGAGAGAGAGAGAGAGAGAATCCCAAGCAAGATCCTTGCTATCAGCACAGAGCCCTACATGGGGCTTGAACTCACGAAACGTGAGATCACAACCCGAGCTGAATCCAAGAGTCAGACGCTTTACGGACGGAGCCACCCAGGCTGGGTGCCCCTCTTCTGTTACTTTTCTGTTTTCACTGACATTTCCTTATATCCCCATCACGTTGAACCTGGACCACAGGACGTCCTTCATGTATGCCTCGCAAAGAATCTGCCATTACACTTGACCCGAGCTTGGAAGCGTCTAAAACTGGTTTTGGTCTCACTCGTTGGGAAAACACGGGGTAACCAGGCCGAAATCCACCGTCACTCTGGCCTCCCAAGTAGTTTATCATGGACCCGATGTTGTCCTGGGTCCTGGCGGGGTGGGGGGTCCACAAATGGAGCCCTGTGGGTTCCCCGCCCCCAGAAGAAGTGTGGACCGGCATGTAGACATCCTCACAAGGACAACACCAGGCGTGGGAGCAGAGAAGGGAGCGGGGGACCTGAGGTTCCACCAAGGGCTGGCATGCTTGAGCGGGTTTTGCAGGATGCCCAGGAGTTCCAGAGGCTGGAAAGGGTAAGGTGTGTGAACAGTGCAGGCAGCCTGCCCAGATCATCAAGGGTGGAAGATAAAATCCGCAAGGACCGTTCAAGCAGCCCGCGAGCCCTTTCTATGGTCTGGACAGAGCCAGCAGGCAGCCGAGCTTGGTAATAAGCTCGTGTGACAAGTAGGGTTCCCCTTTCTTATGGAGGGACCTGCGTTTTACCCTCTGTTCCACATCAGTGTTGGCCGTCCCAGTATTCTTTCTTGCTTTCCTCTGGGTTGTGGGGCACACTTCTAGCTGAGTGATTTCTGGCCAGTGAGACGGCCACAGAGTCTGTGTCACAGCTGTTTTTCCCATTTGTGTTCTTGCTTTCATGCATTTTCCCGTAATACTGGCTCCTTTCTGCCAAATTCACCACTCAGGTTAACTGTGCCTTCACCCAAGAATTCAAGGCAGTTTGGGGGGTGGTGATAAGCATAGACGATGGGGCCAGACTATTGTGGGGGGGGGGGATCCAGACTGCCTCGATTTTCCCATCTGTGAAACGGGGTTGGGCATAACATCTTCCTCCTTGGACTGTTGTGGGAGTGAATGAACTTGAGGGAAAAGGAGTCAGGGCAGCGTCTGACATAGGGGAGCACTGTTTTCAGCCTGCAGGGGCTCATGTGTTGGCCACTAGGCCACCCGGAGCTGTTGAACGCTTAGAACTGAAATTGGGGGGCGTCTGGGTGGCTCAGTTGAGCATCTGATTCTTGGTTTTGGCTCAGGTCACGATCTTATGGTTTGTGGGTTCGAGCCCTGCATTAGGCTTTGTGCTGACAGTGTGGAAGCTGCTTTGGGATTGTCTCCCTTTCCCTCTCTCTCAGCCCCTCCCCTGCTCATGCTCTCTGTCTCGATCTCTCTCAAAATAAATAAGTAAAAAAAAAAAAAAGAACTGAAATTAAAATGTGTTTCAGAGCCTCACAAACTTCCAACGGTTGGTTTGGAAACAAGAATGTAAAATATCTCCGTGATTTTTTTCTGTTGGAATGCATGTCGAAATGATAGTATTTTGACTATATTGGATTAACTAGAATCGATTCTTACAATGAATTTCTTTGTTTCTTTTCCTTTCTTTCTTCCTTTCCTTCTTTCTTTTTTTTTTTTTTACATGACCACCAAAAAAACGTAAAATCACATTGATCCAAATGTTAGTGGTATTGAGTGTCTACTTGGGTTCATGTTTCATTCACGGAAAAAACAAATCCTTCGTGGAGGTTATGCTGTGTTGGAGGCGACAGGAAGTATGCCAATAGATAACTTTGGAGCGTGCTGAATGCTCGGACACAAGCAGTCAGGTGATGTGTTTGAGAAAACGGGGGGGGGGGGGGAGGGGGGAGGTTGGGTTGTCACTTTTGACAGCGTTGTCCTACGAAGTGCATTTGAGCTGGTACCCAACTGGCAAGCAGGAGTCAGCCATGGAGAGACTTGGAGGAAGAGCATTCTAGGCAGAGGGAATAGCAAGTAGCAAGTGCAAAGGCCCTGAGGTAGAATGGTTTCAGTCCAGGGCACTCCCAACAGGGCTTGGCAAACTTTCTCTGAAAGGGGCCAGGTTGTAAATGTTTTAGGCTCTGCAGCCAGAAAGCCTCTGTTGCCACTGCTCAGTTCTGCCATGGCGTGGAAGGTAGCCACCGTAACAGGTACATGACGGGCTTAGCCGGGTGCTCACAAACCTTCATTTACAATAACAGGTGGTGGGCAGGACTTGGCCTGGGGGCTCTAGTTTGTCAACCCTTGCTCTCACCCTCGCTCTGAAAGCCACAGCCGCCTTCTGTGTGGCGTGTGAGCAGGGCCACATCCCTCACCAGGGTGCTGTCCGGGAGCTGGTGGCCGGCCCACGACCGTGAGCCCCTGAGGTGCTTTGCAAATGCCAGGCCTCCCTCCCTCTCCTCCAGCTCTGGCCAGGGTGTTGCTCGAACCTGATTTTACAGCCAGTGGAAGGGGTCCTAATGAGGGTTGATGAATTAACCACATCAGAGCGAGACTAGGGTTCTCCGTGGACCTGAAGTTCTTGGAGGGGGGTGGGTGGTTATTGATCACCCGGGTGATGAGGAACAAACGTTCTTATTAAGTGTATAAGCGGCCCACCAGGTGGAGGGAGGGACGGATGGCATCCCCTGATGATGACAGCCGCAGGGTGCAAGATACCTTGCGGTGTAGACACCCCGAGGTCACATCGCGCAAGGCCGTTTTGCGGTGCAAAGCGTATCCTTCCGCTGGTCGCCCGCATCGTGTTTATTTCCGGTCTCCAGACGCGTCTCGCCCTTGATCTTCACCCCCTCCCCTCCTTCTCTAGGAGCCGAGCTCCTCCAGCGTGTAATGCGCTCCGCTCCACTCCCCACTTTCAACTCACGAGGACAGCCCTCCCTCCCCACCGCATCCCTCCCCCTCTCCGCCCCCGGACAGCCCAGCCGAACTTTGCAAAAACAGTTGTCTACACCTGCTGCCTCTACTTCCTCTCTCCTCCCACCCGCTTCTCAGCCCGGGTGGGCGCCGGCTTCCGTCCCCCTCCGCTCCACGGCCTGGAGACCCCCTCCCCACAGCTTTGGGGGTTCAGGGAGCTGGCTCCGCTCGGCTGTGCAGCCAGAATAGCTCCCCTGCCCCCACCCTCTCGAAGCCAAAGCTGCGGCCCCCAGAGCCCCTTCAGGCTTCCCGGACACGCCCTGCTCTGTGCTCTGGAATATTCTGTCTGCTCTCCCCCCGCCTTGCCCGCCTTCCCTTACCTCCCAGGTCTCAGCTGAGCTACCACCGACCCGGGGGGTGCAAGCCCCAATGACGCCCCCACACCCTGGGCGGCCTGCCCTCGCAGAGCGTCAGGGAACTGGGTGAAGAGCGTCGGCCCCGGCTCGCCCTCCCCCTGGCTGTAGGGCCTTGGCCGCTTTACTTAACCTCTGCGTGCCTCAGTTTCCGGGTCTGTAAGCTGGGACTGTGACATCTCCTCTGCTTGTTGTAAGTGAGAATCAGAACCTGTGTGCCAGGTGAGGTCTGTTCTCAAGCCCCGTGGGGCCTCGGTGCAGCTCAACCCGCCGTCCCTGGGGCCTGGCCTGCGTACAGCGCGCGGTAAACGTCCCTTTGGTCTTGGTAGGGGGCTGCAGGTCACCGCTGCGTGTCAACAAACAGAGAAAAACAGCCGTTTGTGGATTGCATCGAAAGCGCCTTGCATCCACATCCGGGGCGGATCTAGAGACAAACATGCCTGCTGTTTCTGAGGCTCGTGTTTGGACCCCTGCACTCCTGTGGCCTGTGGTGGGCCCCTGAGTGTGCCAGGAGAGGGACGTGGTGCGGGGGGACCTGAGAGCCCCATCCTTTTTTTGTAAAGTGTCGTTATGGCGTTATGATTATTATTTTTTGAAGTCTACTTATTTTGCAAGAGAGAGTGCGAGGGCAAGTGGGGGAGGGGCAGAGAGAGAGACTCCCAAGCAGACCCCACACTGTCAGCACGGAGCCCGACGTGGGGCTCGAACCCACGAACCGTGAGATCATGACCTGAGCCGAAGTCGGGCGCTTAACCGACTGAGCCACCCCCGGCGCCTGGAGAGAGGCCCATTCTTCAGTGACATTAATGACCCTGGGTGCTTGGTAACACGCTTTCCGTGCACTGACTTACTTGAATCTCATAGCAGCCCTATGGAGCAGTCACAATTATCATGCCCACTTTGTAGATGGGGAAACCGAGGCCCAGGGGCTTCAGAATCCCGTTGGAAGTTCACACAGCCAGGAGGGGGCTGGTCTGGGCTCTGAGTGCAGGCAGTCTGACCCCAGACCCCAAGCCCTGAAGTCAAACTGATCAGAGGTACAGACAGGACGCGGGGAGCCCCCCTCGCAGCTGCCTGGAACCCGTCCTGTGGCCGGGGGTCGATGCCGGCTCCTGCTTGGCACGGTATGCAGGCTTGGGGTTTGTGGAAGACGCTAGAAGGGGCCGATGTTTTCTCCGCCAAAGGGCACATGCTTTCATGATGTGAGCCGCTCACCTCCAAGGCAGAGACTACTTGGGCAGTGCTGAGCCACTCGCCCCAGGATGCGTTTAAGTAGGGTGGGGGCAGCCCCTGGGTGTTCTTGGCTTCAGGAGAGGCTCGCCCAGCCACCTCTAGGGTTTTTCTTTTCTGAGAACATAACAGGAGTGGTAGCCAGCACCTGCTGGGGGCTGCTGGGGCAGGGTGTGGATCTGGCCCAGTCTGCCCCATCCGGAGCTCACTTAGCGTCCACAGGGCTTTGTCTTTCTCTTGGGATTCTGTGACCCCTGGGGTCAGAGCTCAGGCAAACCCAATGACCGGATCGCTGTCCCATTCTCTGTGCCAGGCTTGTTACAGGACCCCGTTTATTCCCACTTCAGAATTTAGTGCCACTCAGAGAGTGAGTCCCAAGCCCCCGTGTTCTGATCCTGGGGGTCCTGGAGGGTGGTGGTTAACAGCTCTTCCCAGCCCAGGAGTGCCTTAAGAAGGGGTGTGCCCGGAAGCAGAGCCTTCTAGAAGCCAGAGGAGCTGTCCTTGTTCTGACCAGCTGCGCCCCTGAGGGCCCCATGTTGCCTGGGGACCTCAGGGACTTGGCCAGCTTGGTCAGAGTGGACACCCTGCCCACGCCCTTCCTGCCAGGGAGGCAGCCTGGGGTGGGGGGGGGTGGGGGTGCAGACGGAGCCCGCTCGCACCATATGGCCGGGGGAGAAGGGAGAGTCACTGAGCTGGCCCACTAATTACCTGCCGCGCCCAGGAAGCAGAAGGATTTAGAATGTGTTCTGGCTGTTACCAAAATGAGGTGCAGGGAAGAGAGAAAGAGAAGGCGCTGCGGACAGGGTTAGAATTCACAATGACCTCGGTGAGTTGGCAAAACGGAGGGACCGGCAGAACGCGCTCGGTACAGCGAGGACACGAGCAAGAGGGCACGGAAGACGCATTGTCGCCGGCCTCGGGGGAGGGTGGCCTCACGTCCCTGGTCCCCCCTGGGTTGGGAGGGACGAGAGCTCCCAGGGTGTGGGGACCCCAGCCTCCACCTGAGTGGTGGTGGGGGGGTCCACGTCCATCACCTACGGAGCACAGGATATTGGGGGGGCCAGAGGCGGAGGAGGGGACATCGAGCCATGTCTGTCTAGGTATCAGGCACCCACTGTGCATCAAGCCCTCCGTTAGGTCCTGTGGAAGTGAGATGATAGATGCGATACATTCCTCGACTCAGGGGCTTACATCCGGGAGCAGGAAGACAAGTCTATACGGTCCAAGGATAATCAGCCATCCAGGTGCCCCAGCAGAATAACAAGCCACGTGCTGCTCGGAAGGTTCAGAGGGAGGCCACTGTGGTCAGGGCAGGCGTCACCTAGTGCCTTAAAGGGTGGGCAGGATTAAATGGGCCAGGAGGGTGGAGGAGGGAGCTTTCGGTTGGTGAATGGGGGGCCAGAGCCTAGAGGCGAGAGATGCTTAAGGGACCAGTGGTTTTGCAGAGGCGAGAGGTGACCGGTTCCTTTGGCAAGATTGGTTGGGGCTTTTCTGTAAACAGTCTTGGTGGAAGAACTGGGGAAAAGGCCGGAAGGAAATGGAGCTCTGTGTCCTTTTGGAGAAGGCTGCTCTGAGCAGGGGACTTTCCTCTCTCCTTCTTTGAACATAAGGGCTGTGTCCCTGAGGGCCAGGAGGTATGTGGGTAGGGGTGGGGTGCCTCGCGTGGAGGCGCCATATGGCTCCTCCGTTAGTTGGGCTAATGATGGGGGATGGGGAAGGCGCCAGGCCGGACCCTGGAGGAGGCTTGGAGAGGAGGCTTGGGGGGGGGTCTAGGGTGAGAGGTGCACAGGGCAAGAGGTGTAAACACCTCAGACCGATAGCAGCACCTTGAGAAGAAGGGAAAGGGAGGTCAGAGTGGGACTCCAGAGATCCCTTCGTTCACATAAAAACGATTTTGATCCTTTAGTGGGGACCAGGCACCGAGGCTGTGGGAGTGAACGAAAGGAGGTGCCTAGGCTCAGGGTGCTTCCATTCCGTTATAGGAGCCCGGAAATAAACCCATAAACATAAAACATACAACCAGGTCATGTGAAGTGCTTTAGAGAGAAATAGAGCAGGGAAGGAAAGTCGAGAGGGTTAGAAGTGGTAGGAAAAAGGCTGACCTGAAGAAGGGACCTAAGTTCCTGGTCACATTACCGAAGCAGAGACCTGGCTGGGCACTAGTGGCTGTGTGTGGGACAGAGGGGAGACCGTGCCCGGTGTGTCTGGGGAACGAGAAGAGCAGGGTGGCTGGTGTGGGGAGAGCCAGGGGAGAGACACGGCAGTGGAGGAGGTCAGCGAGCTGGGGCACCGTGGGCCACGGGGGGCAGGGGTCTTGGGTTTCATTCTGGGTGGGATGGGAGCCATGGTGGGGGTGGCAGCAGGAGACGGATAAGATCTGACTTGTGCTTGACATAATCCCTCTGGCTGTTGTGTTGAGAAGAGACCCTGGAAGGCAAACATGGAGGAAAGGAGGCGTGGGAGGAGGTGGAATCTCCTGTACCATCTTGGGGATGAGACCAAGGCTTCGACTAGGGATGGTAGTGATGGGGGATGTGAGAAAGATTCAGCTTCGGTGTTTATTTACTTATTCTTAACTTCTTATTTGGAATCGTTTTACAACAGTGGAGAATTTTGAAGTGATTAAATGATACAGTGAATAATACCTGTGTGTCCTTCATGATTAGCAATTGCCTCCCTCCCTCTCTCTCTCTCCCTCCTCCTCTTCCTTCTCATTGTCATCATTACCATCGTCACCATCATCATCATCACCATCCCCATCATTGCCTCCATCACCATTATCATCATCACCATCATTACTGTCGCCATCATCTTCATTATCATCATCACCATCATCATCACTACCATCATCTTCATCACCATCATCATCCCCACCACCCACCATCATCACCATCATCACCACCATCATCATCACCACAATCACCATCATCTTCATCACCATCATCACCACCACCACCATCATCATCACTGTCGCCGTCATCATTACTATCACCGTCATCATCACCACCATCATCACCACCACCATCATCACCATCATCACCATCACCATCATCACCATCATCTTCATCACCATCATCATCACCATCACCATCATCATCATCACCATCCCCATCATTGCCTCCATCACCATTATCATCATCACCATCATTACTGTCGCCATCACCATCATCACCACCATCACCATCATCTTCATCACCATCATCATCACCACCGCCATCACCATCATCATCACCGTCGCCATCATCATTACTATCACCGTCTCACCGTCATCATCACCACCATCATCACCACCACCATCATCACCATCATCACTGTCACCATCATCATCACCATCACCATCATCTTCATCACCACCATCATCACCCCCACCATCATCACCATCATCATCATCATCACCACCACCATCATCTTCATCACCATCATCATCACCACCACCATCATCACCATCATCATCACCATCACCATCATCTTCATCACCATCATCATCACCACCACCATCATCACCACCGTCACCATCATCATCACCATCACTATCACCATCATCTTTATCACCATCACCATCACCGTCATTGCTGCCATCACCGTTATCGTCGTCACCATCATTACTGTCGCCATCATCTTCATTATCATCATCAACATCATCACCACCATCACCATCATCATTACCACAATCACCATCATCTTCATCACCATCATCATCACCACAATCACCATCATCTTCATCACCATCATCATCACCACCACCATCATCGACATCATCACCACCATCACCATCATCATCACTGTCGCCATCATCATTACTATCACCGTCATCATCACCACCATCATCACCATCATCATCATCACCACCATCACCATTATCATCACCATCACTATCACCATCATCTTCATCACCATCATCATCACCACCACCATCATCACCATCATCACTATCACCATCATCACCATCACCATCATCTTCATCACCATCATCATCACCACCACCATCATCACCATCATCACTATCACCATCATCACCATCACCATCATCTTCATCACCATCATCATCACCACCACCATCATCTTCATCACCATCATCATCACCACCACCATCATCAACATCATCACCACCATCACCATCATCATCACCATCATCATTACTATCACTGTCATCATCACCACCATCATCACCATCATCACCACCATCACTATCACCATCATTTTCATCACCACCATCGTCATTATTGTCGCCATCATCTTCATTGTCATCATTACCATCACCACCGTCATCAACGCTGTCACCATCATCACCATCATTACAGTCACCATTATTATTATCGTCATCATCACCATCATCATCACCATCACCATCACCATCAGCATCAGCATCATCAGCATCATCAGAACCGAAGCATGTGAGAGTATGTTGCAGAAATTATGATACCATGATTCTTCGCTCCTGACTGCTCCATCATGTATCTCCTAGACTCAACCACGTTTTCTTACATAACCACGAGACAATTATAGGATTTAGGAAACTCATCTTTGTTACAATGATAGTGTTTAATAGAGAGTATACTATTTATTTGAAGTAGAAATGTCAGCATTTGCTGATGGATTGTATGGAGGGCATGAGGGGAAGATAGCAGTCAGCGATGACATCAAGATTTTGGATGGAGAAAATGGTTGATGAGCATGGCCAGGCCAGTGCAAAGGCCTGGAAGGAATCGTTGGGAGCTTTTGCCCAAAAGAAAATTAGGAAGAGTCTGAATGTTGGCAGATGAGCTGAGCTGAGCTGGGCTGTCCCATTTCTCCAGGGGATGTTGCCACAGCAATTATAAGCAAAGAACCTGGGCTCTCTCTTTCTTTCTCACCATCTGTCTGTCTCTCTCTCTCTGTCTCTCTCTCTCTCTCACACACACACATATGCACACACACACTCACACACACACACACACACACACACACACCCTACATGTATGTATATATACATATATAGACTTCCTTCTCCCAGTGATGTGGATCTGAATTTAGCCATAAGTACGTCTCACCATAACTAAGCAGAACCCATGATGACCCATTAGACTGTAACTGCCTTGAGGCCAGGGACATGTCTGCTCTGCTTACTGTACTCACAGTGTACATCTTTTGGCACTTAGTAGGTGTTCAAAAACTACTTTTTGAATAAAATGGAATGACACAGTGAATGTTCTCGTTTAATACCTTAGACAGGGTGCAGTAATCATGATTATGTATGCTTGCAAATGGCAGAATACCTAAAAAAAAAAAAACAGTTGTTAACACAAAAGAGAAATTTGTTTCTCTCTCCTGGAAAAGAGGTCAGTCCAGGGACGGTAGGCTGCTACAGCATAAGGGAGCTCCTCTTATCTGTTTGTTTTGGTTTCTAAGCATATGGCTTCCATGTCATGGCCCAAGGTGGCTGCCCGAGTGCATGCCGTTGTGCCTGCATTCCAGACATCAGGAGGAAGAAAGGACCAAGATCATACCACATTTCTTGAAAGACATTTCCTTGAAGCTGTCATACCAATCTCGTTTGCATCACATTAGCCAGTATAGTCTTTATTTTGGGGGACCATGTGACCAGTTAAAATATGGAAATTCTTTTACTAGAGAAAAATGGCTCATGGGGGATTTTAGTGACCAGTGTCATAGTGTGGCCTGGAAGGGGACCGGGGCTATGTGGTGCTTTCTACTACAAACCATCAATATAAAAAGCCAGCAGATTCAGTGAATCACTGTGGCGATCATCTGTTCTTCCTCACTGCAAGGGACAATGAGTGGTGTCATTAAGGGGACAGTGTGTGGGATGGTCAGGCCGCTGAGACACCCTTGGAGAAACATCTGAAAACTTGGAAGGAGTGTTGTTTTCCCCCACTTTTGACTCTGAAACAGAGACCACGGAACGTGACCCCCATCGTGAAGCCAGCACATTTGGGGGAAGCCTCTGGAGAGGGTTTAAGAGTCCCCAGCTCTGTGTCCCCAGCTGTGAGGTTCCCAGAACCCAGGGCTGGGTCATCTTCAGCTTCGAGTCCTCCCGCTGTCACTGCTGGGAGCTCGCGTACCCTAGCCCGTGCCTGCTGAATGAAGAGAAGGCAATCAATTTAGACTATTCAGGAGTTTTACAAGATGCAACCAGTTTTTCTGAAATAGAACGTCGGTGGAGGTTTTGCCAGAAGTATCTAGAAAGTATGTCAATGTGGACCTTGCCGCAGCCCAGCCACCTACCCATGTAAGGAGGCAGGAACAGTCCCTCCTGGATGAGGACCCTCCAGTGGGTGGGAAAGGCAGCCAGCGAAAGCCCACACCTGCCCGTCCCGGCTTCTGGATTCCGATCGGTACGTGAGCTTCATATTTCCCTTTGTGCGTGTTTGGCTTAGGGATTTATCACCACAGCTTAGATCTGCGATGAAATAGATAAGCCTGCACTTTAATAAACATGGCATTCCTTTCCCCGCGAGAATTAGATGAAAGGAAACAGGGCCTCCGAGGAGGCCAGGGAGGGCAGGCAGTGAGGCTGGGGCAGGGAGATGCCACCCATCAAACAGCTTTGGGACGGGAACACTGGGGCACGGTCGGGGGGTCGTTTTACAGGGAGGCGGTCAGCATCCCTGCATCAGAGGCACAGCCCTGTGTTTTCCCTGGAAAGAAGCTAGAGCGACGAAGTTTTAGGCTTGCAGTTGAGTTCTCCCTTGTGAGAATAGTCTGGATCCTGGGCTTGAGTCCTTCTCCTGGTGCCGCTGTGAAGAAACCTCCTGCAGATCTCTGGAAGGGACATGGCGTGAACTCAGAGGCTGGGGGACTCTGTCTGGCCACGGTTTGCGCTCCAGGGAAAGCAGAGAGGCACCGTGACAGTGGAGAGAGTGGCCAAGCTGTACAATCTTGAGCAGGGACATTGCTTCACTTCTCCGGACCTCTGTTGGCTTTTTTCTCCGTGAAACTACGAATACCTACTTCTAGGATCCTTGCGGAGAAAAGCAACGATAAATGGAAAGAGCTAGCAGGGTCCCCGCGTGTGGTTGATGAGCATTATATGGCAGCATTAGTATTCTTAGTATGGAGTTGGGATCAGCATCGTGTAAGAAACAGACCCTTCCGGGGCGCCTGGGGGGCTCAGTCGGTTAAGCGTCCGACTTCGGCTCAGGTCATGATCTCATGGTTCGTGAGTTCGAGACCCACGTTGGGCTCTGTGCTAACAGCTCGGAGCCTGGAGCCTGTTTTGGATTCTGTCTCTCCCTCTTTTTCTGCCCCTCCTCTGCTCATCACTTGTAGGTGACAGGCTTATACGGGCTGACTGACTGGCTCAAGGCCACATGTGTGGCATAAATCTGTGCAGTCATACATGTGACCTTGTACATAGCAGTACCAGGAGTGGTTATAAGAGCTTGTAAGGACGGGTCAAACAGTGTTTCCAGCCCTCTTCTGATTTTTCGTTCCCAGCCATAATGTCGGACAGCCTGAAAACATGGAGAAAGAGAGAGAGACAGACAGACAGACAGACAGGACCAGGGCAATGACCTGTGTTTCTAATTTTCATTAGTAAGTTCATTCTCTCAGGCCTGTTCTTGGCACACACCTGGCTTCTTAGATTTTCTCGTAGACGAAGCTGACAGCGACTTTCAGAGTCATGAGGGTTTGGCTGAGACTGGCTGTTGCAAGCCTGTGGGCTTGCGTGAGTCAGAAGGACCAGGCAGACATCCTGAGCCTTGTCGTTCTCTGAGAAAGAGTGAGATGTTTTCCCATATAAACCATCTTAAGTAGGAGCCACGGAAGAAACAAGCTTTGGTAGCATTTCTGTTTAGGTTGTTGCCACATAGAGATTTGCTTAGACACCTTGTGGGTCTTTTCTTTGAAATTTCCTCTGGGATGTATGGTTGCTCTGAGTGAAATTTACTCCCAAACAGATTGAGATGTGTTAATCCACTCGCTCGTCCGGTATGTATTGAGTACTGACCCTATTCTATGATGGGATGTTATGCCCATGGAGAGCTTACAGTCTAAGAGGTACACACAGGAAGACAAGAGTTAAAAATCTGCACAAAATTCTGATGAAAGAAATGTTCACTTATCATCCTTAGGAATAACACTTGTGGACAGAGAGGTTGAAATACAACAGATGACCCAGAATGCATTGAGGGGTACACGTGAGTGGTGGGCGGGCCTTCCTGTACGTGGGAGCATACTTCAAGTTCATTCGTTCTCTTAGGGTTTGGTGAGTGCCTGCTGTGTACGAGGCACTGTGTCAAAGACTGAAATGATCTAAGGAGGCAGTACGGCAGGTGGTTGAATATGACTTAGAAGAGCAGATAAGACTCAGATGGTCAGAATGCGGGGGAGGGATTGGCTAAGATAGGAATAGAGTGGATCAAAGAACACCATCAGCATAGATAAAAAGAGTGGGCTTCACAGGATAGAGAATAGACTTGCTTTTTCTTGAAGCAGCTTGCTTATGATGGGGGCAAATGGTAGGAGAAGGTTAGAGAATGGGGTTGGAAACAGAATGTGGAGGCCTCAAATGCTAGGATTTGTTCAAGGGGAATGCCTAAAGGGAACACCATAATGATAGTAGTGTTTACATTCATATTATCCTCACATGCTAAAATAGCTGACTTGAAATTTTTGATTGCTGGTGGCTGGTATATAAAAATATGATTAATTTTGTATAATGATCCTGCATGCTGCCAACATGCCAAATCCCTGATTAGTTTTATTAGCTTTTTCAGAGACTCTTTCTTAGGATTTTCTACATAAATATTAATGCCATCTGTAATATAGTTTTACTTCTTTTCTTATTATATGCATTGGATTTCTTTTTCTTGCCTTATTGCACTGGCTACGATCTCCTGTATAATACTGAATGAACGGGGGAAATTTTGTTCCAGACCTTAAGGAGAAAACATTCTTTTATGTTGTAATGTGTGCTACATTTTTTGGAGATATCCTTTATCAAGTTGAGAAAGTTTCTTTTTATTGGAATTTGTTGAGAGTTTTTATCGGAGGTGGATATTGGATTGTATCTCTTTCTCTGTTTTTTTTTTTTTTTTTTCCTGTATCTATTGAGATGATTATATGACTTTCCTTTTTAGTCGTTTTTTTTTTTAACCTTTATTGTTGAGAGAGGGACAGAGTACAAGCAGGGGAGGGGCAGAGAGAGGGGGAGACACAGAATCCGAAGCAGGCTCCAGGCTGTGAGCTGTCAGCACAGAGCCCGACATAGGGCTTGAACCCATGAACCATGAGATAATGACCTGAGCTGAAGTCACATGCTTAACCGACTGAGCTATCCAGGTGCCCCACTTTTTTAGTCTGTTAATATGGTGTATTACATTGATTGGTTTTCAAATGTTAAATTAACTTTGCATTCCTAGAATAAACCTTTCTTGGTCAGGATTTCTTAATCATCTTATGTATTATTAGATTTGATTTGCTAAAATTTTATAAAGAAGGTTTTGTAATTATGTTCATGAAGGATATTGGTCTGTAGTTCTGTTTTTTTAATCATTTTGGTTTCACCGGTGTCCATGCAATACATTCTCATAGAATGTATTGGGAAGTTTTCCCTCTGCTTCAAGTTTGTGCAATAATTTTGCTAAGATTCACTGGCGAGACCATTTGAGCCTGGAGTTTTGTTTATTTTTATAGGAAGGCTTTTAAACTAAAAGTTCGATTTTTTTAATGGATGTAGACCTATCCAGATTCTTTCTCTCTCTCTCTTTCTTTTTAACATTTATTTATTTTTGAGAGACAAAGAGAGACAGAGCGTAAGCAGGGGAGGGGCAGAGAGAGAGAGGGAGACACGGAATCCGAAGCAGGCTCCAGGCTCCGAGCTGTCACCATAGAGCCCGATGCGGGGCTTGAACTCATGAACTGCGAGATCGTGACCTGAGCCGAAGTTGGACGCTCAACCGACTCAGCCACCCAGGTGCCCCTAAAACAATTTTTAAAAAGCTTTTCCTCACCTTCCTTACTCTCAATGTCTTATGTATCCACAGAAGCTGCTTCTGTGAACACTTTCCTGTCTCACAAAACTCCCCCCAAACTCAGCCCCCTGGCCCCTGGGGGTCTCCCCACCCTTTACTATGTAAGTCGGCTTCCTTCTTGCTCTATAAAATTCTCTTCACCTATTACCCAGATTTCAAACATCAGGGTACCATTCTAGAACTGCCTCTTTGGGGTTGAACGTGGAAGGTGGGGAAGGGTCAAGAGCAAATAAATTGGGCCTAAACACTAGTTAATGTTCATTTTGCTATCACACCATAGTTCACCATAGTGCTCTAGAGACATAGGTGATTGACCATCATTCTGTCCTCATCCCCACACCCAAGGGGCTCCTGTGAAGGAAGCAGGTGCAATGAGATGTCTGCTCGCTCAGAACCTGAGTCTGTAAACTGTAATTTAGATGGATTTCCCCCAAAGCCACATTCCATATTCAGGTTTAAAGAGTGCAGAGCTCAACATAGGGTTACGTTAAGAAACCGTCCTGGTGTTAGTCTACGATTTGCCCCAGGATAGTTTTAATTGTTCTAGCCGCGTGCCAAAATCATTGAACTCGGACCAGAACATCTGGGTCTTTTTCCCAACCAAATCTTCAGGGTTATTGCATTCTGTAAAGTGTCCCCACAAAAACATTAACCGTTACTTACTGTCTGTGGAGACCGTGTATGTAACAAAGCTTGTTGCCTATGCATAGCGCTCTACAAAGGCAAATCTCTCCGAATGTCTATCAGTTAATCATCACCTCAGTCTATTGAGGAAGAAGAATTATTTTCATTTCGTAGACGATTCTCTGTGAAGACTCAGAAGGTTTAATTAACGTGTCCATCACCACACAGCCTGGAGGTAGTGAAACCCAGACTTGAACTCGGGTCTTCTGATTTGACGTCTCCATTCCGCACCTGCTTCCACGAAGCCCAGCCGCTCCTGAATCGAAACCAAGTAGAAATGAGGCCTCATGCTGAGTATCTGCTTATTTTTCTGTCCTGTAGAACCTGAGTTAAGGAAGAAGCTAGTTCCAATGACAATGGTGTCACCGGAGACTGTATCGTTGAAAGTAGAGATGCCATATGATAAGGCAGGTGCTGAGCACCCATGTTCTTTTGGAACGGGGAAGAAGCATATAATAGAAGGAAGGTGCACTTTTGAATTCTAATACCATGAAACTTTAGGGGCCGATAAGGAAATTCCAGTTTTGTCCTGTGCTAGGAGAGAGCTTACCTCATATTTCCACTGGAATTAGGGAAGCATGGTGGAAAATGAGCCCTAGAATTCTGTAGTTTGGGCATTTATGGGCGGTTGGCATTTGGGCATGATAGGTTTTTTTTTTTTTGGCGGATTGTTATTCTGCATTGTCTTTTCAGTTCTCCCAAGCTTTCTTCTCTCAGAGATTTTTCTATTTCAGTGCAGAGAAACCTTCATTACAAAACTCTGACTCCCTCATTACCACCTCACCCCACCCCTCCCCACCCCTGCCCCGCACAACCTTACCTAGTAGAGCCGGAAGTCAAAGGCGGGCCATTCCTGGAGTTGGTTCAGCCGCTCAGCAATGCCTTCACAGAACCAGACTTTTCCTACCCTCTGTCTTCACCTTTCTTATTGTCTCACGGCTGCAAGATGGCTGCCTCAGCTCCAGCCTTGCTACATTCCAGGCAACAAGAATGGGGAAGGGCAGGGTCCATGACCTTTATGTAGCTGGACTGACTGCTGCCCTAAATAATGTATGCTGTGTCAGCAAGGAAGGAGAGGGGCAGATTGGCTCTCGGGTGGATAACTCCCCATGTCTACACTGCCTTTCGAGTCCACTTTCTTCTATCTTATGGCCTCAAAAGGGACTTCCTCTTTGAGGAGAGGCTTCCGGTTATGTGCTCACTTTGACAAATCTCTGTATCATAAAACAATTTGGAGGCCCCTTGGAGTCCATTGTATTTTTCATGACTCCATTAATGCTTTCTTAACACTTGACATTTTCGGGGCGCCTGGGTGGCTCAGTCAGTTAAGCATCCAACTTCGGCTCAGGTCATGATCTCCCAGTTGGTGGGTTTGAGCCCCGTGTCGGGCTCTGTGCTGACAGCTCAGAGCCCGGAGGCTGCTTCGGATTCTGTGTCTCCCTCTCTCTCTGCCCCTCCCCTGCTCATGCTCTGTCTCTCTCTGTCTCTCAAAAATAAATAAATAAACTTTTAAAATTGAAAAAAGAAATAAACATTAAAAAAAATCAAAAAAAAAAAAACACTGGACACTTTCACTGACATGGTCCCAATTCTTTTAAGTTTATATTTATATATTTAGAGAGAGAGAGAGGGGATCCCAGGTAAACTCAGCATTGCCAGCTCAGAGCCCAATGTGGGGCTTGAACCCTGAAAACTCGAGATCATGACCTGAGCCGAAATCAGGAGTTGGACACTCAACCAACTGAGCCACCCAGGCGCCCTGACCTGGTCCCATTTAAACTCCCCCATGGTCCTGAGATCCAGATATTATCCTCTTTATCATTCGGGGGGTGGTGGGGGGAAACTGAGACCAAAGAAGGTTAGTTAGTGATGTGTTCAACCCAGGTCCTCCTTGTCCGGGGTTCCACGGGGCTCTGCCTCTGCTCCTAACTAGAGAGTGGCTCTGAGGAGGTGCTGGCCCGGGATGGCCTGGGATGACCCTGTCTGGCCCCGCGGCTTGCGCCCGAGCTCAGGACACCCACCTTGGCCCCATTTTGCGCCCATGAAATCAGCCAGGAAAACAAGCCCTGAAAAATGTCCCCGTGGGTTTCAAGTCTCACGGACGCACATGCTCACCTGCAGCCAAGACATCTGTCTTCACAGACAAGGCTCCGCGCTTGGGGTGTCGGCTCTTTCCAGTTGGATCGGAGGAACTTCAGATGCGTTGTTGGAAGCCTGTGCTGGGATCAGGCTTGCATATCGCGTTTGGTGTGTTAGGGAGACAGGGACAGATTCGCCACCCCGAAGCTGAGAGGCAGCGCGCGACGTTCGCGAGACTTGCTGTCATTTTCTTCCTTCCCTTCAGCTTCTTGCAGATGACATTTCTTCGGGGTGGGGGGCAAGGGGGCGATGCGTTATGTATCCCACCGCCCCCTGTGAGCCCCGAGAGGAGCAAATCTTCCCTTGCCTTTGGGAAAGCGTGTGTCCGGAAGAGGAGAAAGGGGATCGTTTCTTTGTTAGGAGTGATGATGTTGATGCCTTTTGAAAAGTGAATGTGACTGACGGCTCAGGGGCCCTTGTGTTCGGTTTGTACAGTTTGCATTTAAGGAGAGCGTCATGGGAGCAAGGTGCCGCAGGGGGTGGGAGGGGGACGGGAGTCCGGCTCTGTGTTTGCTATAAAAACCCACAAAACTTTGGCCAATGTGAGCATTAGGGTGGCTGGGAAGTGGCTCTTTGGCACTTTGTAGAAGCTGGTGGCTGCAGTGACAACAGTCGGAATGAGAGGGAGGGTGGTGAGTATCGCCTTGTAGGGGGAGGCGTGGCTCCACGTGGGAATGCTTCCTTGAGCTTGGGGAGTACCACTCACCTCCTCTGCAGGAAAAGGTGTGCCTCAAACAAGGGAGGTCCAGTTCTCCGGCGGTCACCTCTCACCGTACCTCCCCACCTGCCTGCGCCCCAACATTTGCCCAGGCCTTGTCACTGACAGGGAACCGGGGCACCAGTGTGCATCCCTCTCTACATCAGGTTCAGTAACAGCTGCAGAGTAACAGGTGCAAACGCCCCTGCACCCCGAGCTTACGCAATTCTGTGCCTTTGTTGTTACCATTTTCTGTGCTAGGAGCTCCCTTCTCCTCCCCGACCACCTACAGAATCCTTGTCATCTCCTACACGTTATGGGCAATGTCACTTCATCTGGGAAGCCCCCCGGGATACGTCTCTTCCCTTCATCCACATTAGAATTACCCCCTCTTCTCTCCCCTATAGCTTTTGGCTTGTACCCCTAGTTGGCATTTCCATGATCCTGCCCTTTATCAAAGTTGTGTCTCTGGATGTTGCTGGAGCACAGCCAAGAAAAATCATGTCCGTTTCTGGGAAAAAAATGCTCTATGGAAATCAGGGGTAGTGCATCAGTTTCCCTGCAAAGGAACCAGAACCCAGTCGGGGGACAGGCTCTTCCATTAGGTGAAATGTCTCTTCCAACCCCATAGTTACCCCAGGACGTTTTGTCCAGAATATCATAATTCGTTTACTTATATCAATGATATGAATTGGGAATCTCTCCCATGCAGAGCACTGCACCAAGCCTCAGAAGCAGGATTCAGGAGAAAGGATTGCCTAGTGTTCATTAGAACGATGGAAGAAAAGAGGTGCTATCCTAAATGCCTGATGTAAATATTTCGGTGTGCGTTCATTTATGTAAAGAAGCATCTCATCGAGCAGACATGACTGACTATTCTATGCTTTTGATGGATATGGCTCCTGTTGAAATCCCCTGCTTTTTAAATCAAGTTTTAAATGTTTATTTATTTATTTTGAGAGACAGGTAGAGCATGCGAACTGGGGAGGGGCAGAGAGAGAGGGAGAGAATCCCAAGCAGGCTCCGTGCTGTCAGCATGGAGCCCAACGCGGGGCTTGAACCCACGAACCATGAGATCATGCCCTGAGCCGAAGTCGGACACTTAACCAACTGAGCTACTCAGGCACCCCCCTCCCCTTTTAAATTTGGGTAATTTTCATTACTCAAGTAAAACATTCTCATTATAGACAAAAATGCAAAGACACAGCAAATAAATGAGAAAATAAATGACTCGTAATCTTACTCAGAATCACAGGTTTACATTTTGGTCTTTAATTGCGTGTATGTGTCTGGATTTTTAGAATAAGGGTCTACCCTACACCGTGTTTCAAAGCCTGTTCTTTTCACTTCACTTCACTATATGTCATAAATACCTGTACATATTAATAAGTACACACATAGAATGTCATTTTTAACAGCCCCCCCCCTTTTTTTTCTTTTTTTGAAAGAAATGGAAATTTCTTTTCAAATTTTTCTTGGGAAAATTTGAAACCTATGAAAAGTAGAGCGGTATATATAATGGACCCCCAGGTAGCATCACCCAGCTCCAAAAACTGTCAACTCATGGGTAATCCTATTCATCTGTAGCCTCCACTCCAACACACACACACACACACACACACACACACACACACACACACACCCCCCACTGTTATCCAGGTTATTCTGAAATAAATAATAAATAAATTATGAAATAAACAAATTCTGGATAGGACATCACTTCATCTGTGAACATTTAAGGCTGAGTCTCTAAAAGAAAAAGACTCTTAGAAAACACACACACAGCCTCAGTAGCGTTAGCTCGCTTAAAGAAATTCGCAGTTCTTTGCTAATATCCCCAAATACCCGGCAAGTTCTAGAATCTCCTTTTGTAGCTGCATCGGACCTTTTATTTATTTATTTGTTTATTTGTTTATTTATTTATTTATTTATTTTAAAGTATTTCTTTTTTTTTTTTGGTTTTTTTTGTTTTTGTTTTTTGTTTTTTAAATTTTTTTAACGTTTATTTATTTTTGAGACAGAGCATGAACAGGGGAGGGTCAGAGAAAGAGGGAGACACAGAAGCCGAAACAGGCTCCAGGCTCTGAGCTGTCAGCACAGAGCCCGACGCGGGGCTCAAACCCACAGACTGTGAGATCATGACCTGAGCCGAAGTCGGACGCTCAACCGACCGAGCCACCCAGGCATCCCGGGACCTTTTTTAAAAAAAAATTTTTTTTTTAATGTTTATTTATTTTTGAGACAGGGAGAGACAGAGCATGAACAGGGGAGGGTCAGAGAGAGGGAGACCCAGAATCTGAAACAGGCTCCAGGCTCTGAGCTGTCAGCACAGAGCCCGACGCGGGGCTCGAACTCACGGACCGCGAGATCATGACCTGAGCCAAAGTCGGCCGCTTAACCGACTGAGCCACCCAGGCGCCCCTGCATCGGACCTTTTTATGGAGCTTTAGCATGACTTACTCCACCGGTGCCCTGGTGATGGCCCGAGAAGATGATGTGCTTGTTTTCCACTATTACAGGTAATGCCGCAGTGAATAACGCAGACACAGATTTTTGCACACGTGTGTAATGATCTTCGCAGGATGCGTGGCTGAGAGTGGCAGGGTTGAGTCAAAGGTTGTGTAGGGTTTTAAAGCCTTTTATTCCAAAATGCCAGATTTCCTTCCCCTTAGTTACACTCGTTTACAAAGTTCGTGAGCAGTCCAGGAGACTGCTTCCTTATTACCCTTGTGGCTTTATTTTTATTCTTCTGTATAAACGTGAGAATTCTGTCATCAAAATAAAAATACAATGGAACTTGTTTTCATCTTATTTCTTTTTTTCATGTTTATTTCTTTTTGAGAGAGACAGAGACAGAGTACAAGCCGGGGAGGGGAAGAGAGAGAGGGAGACACAGAATCCTAAGCAGGATCCAGGCTGTGAGCCGTCAGCACAGAGCCCGACGTGGGGCTCGAACTCACAAACCCTGAGATCGTGACCTGAGCCGAAGTCAGACGCTTAACCGACTGAGCCACCCAGGTGCCCTGCTAGTTTTTATTTTTGACTGCTTTTTTATATAATAGATTCTTTTTAGATGAATTTGTATTGTAATACCAAAATTCCTGTCTGAGATCAAGCATTTGATATCCTTCAGTAAATATATTAAGTTTTACCCATGTGACTTCCCTACACTCCTTTCAAAATACCCTGTATTTTGTATAATTTTTCGTAATTGTGAATAGGAGTGCTTTCTTTCTTCTCTCCCCCCGCTCTCTTTATCCCACCCAGACTAATTATTGCTGGTATAAAAGATTAATTTTTGTGCATTCTCTAATTGTCAGACTTACTGAAAATTCGTCCTCGTTTCAGTGTTCTCCCCCCCACCCCCCGCCCCGCCAACTGCTTTTCTTGGATTTCCTAGAACTGTGTTCAGAGCATCCAGTAATAATGATCATTTTGACTCTTTCTTTGAAGTATCCCGACCTTTCTTTCTTTCTTGTTTAACTGCACTGGCTAACGCTCCACATAAGGCTAGATGATGAGATGGTTGGCTTTCACGCTTCACTTCTTTACTTGTTTAAATTTTTATTTATTTTTAGTTGAGAGAGAGAGAGAGAGAGAGAGCACGAGTGGGGGAGGAGGGCAGAGGGAGAGAACCTTTTCTACTTAATTACGTATTTAGTTTATTTTTTATTTTGAGAGAGAGAGAAAGAGCACACATGCATGTGGGGAGGGGTAGAGAGAGAGGGAGAGAGACTCTTAAGCAGGCTCCACACTCAGCACGGAGCCTGATGCGGGGCTCGGTCTCACGACCATGAGATCATGACCCAAGCTGAAATCCAGCCGACTGAGCCACCCAGACGCCCCAAGACTTATTTCTTTCTTTCTTTCTTTTTTATTTATTTTTGGGACAGAGAGAGACAGAGCATGAACGGGGGAGGGGCAGAGAGAGAGGGAGACACAGAATCGGAAACAGGCCCCAGGCTCCGAGCCATCAGCCCAGAGCCCGACGCGGGGCTCGAACCCACGGACCGCGAGATCTTGACCTGGCTGAAGTCGGACGCTTAACCGACTGCGCCACCCAGGCGCCCCAAGACTTATTTCAAAATTAAGAATAGGTGTTGAATTTTATCTGCTGCCTTTTGGGGCATTTATTTAACTCAGTATTTATACTCTTCTCTACCTTGTGAATATGGTGACGTATTAGTGTGAATACATTCTTCATTTTTGGAATGCGAACCCATTTCCATCAAACACATGTTACCCGTTTAAAATAATGCTGGATTCTATTCTCTGATGCTTTATTTAGAGCATGCACATCGGATTTCAGGAGTTAAACTGTCTCCTCATTTTTCAGAGGTATCTTCCTTAAGGTTTGAGACGCTCGCTTTGCAAAATGAATCGGAAGGTGTTTCTTTCCACCCCGCCTTTACTCCACTGCTGCAGTCAGTGGATTCTGTGCTGGGAAACGTTGAAGGGTTTTACCTGTGCAGTTGCCCTGAGCAAGAAACTTAAAATATCTATATATTTATGTAGATATTAATATTTTATTAAATAGATCTATTTTTAAACAGTATTTCCTGTTTCTTCCATGATTATTGCAACCCTGGGGTTTTCTGTGTGTTCTCGAATCCGTATTGGTGAGTCATACTTTCACAGAAAATCTGATTTGGTTGAGTTTACTGGCCTCGAGCTGCAAGCAGCCTCTTATTATTTAAAAATAGCTCTTCTGGATCAGCAATTATATACCTTTTTTCTTTTATATCACGGTGTTTGTGTGCTTAGGCTTCTGACTGTCGGTTGCTAGAGGTTTAATTAGTTGTTTCGTAGAATCTGTTAGTGCACACGTTGGGATTGGCCTCCAAATTCTTTAAATTTTATTGGTTCTTCTTAAATCTAACAACTTGAAGGTGTAAGTTCTTCTCTAAGGGTAGCTATAACTGACGTTTTTGCCTGTGTTTTTATATGTAATATTTTTGTTACCAGTGTGTTCTAAATATCTACGGTTAGGGATGGGAATTACACTTTTACCCAAAGATTACTTCTGCCCCCAAAATAATCTTTTAGACTTTAAAGATTAAGACTCTACATTTCTTTTTTTAAAAAGAGATTTATGTATGTGTGTATGTATATTTGGTGAGGGAGAGCATGTGCGCAAGTTGGGGAGGGGCACAGAGAGAGGAGACAGAATCCGAAGCAGGCTCCAGGCTCCGAGCTGTCAGCACAGAGCCCGACGCGGGGCTCGAACCCATGACCCGCGAGATCATGACCTGAGCCGAAGTCGGGCGCTTAACTGACTGAGCCACCCAGGCGCCCCAAATATGTGTATATTTTTAATGTTTGGGGTCTCACTGGATTTCTGTGTCCACAGTGGGTTATACCCTCCTATCTCTAACAACTATTTGCCTCGAGTCCTGTGCTCTGTAACATTAATATTGCCAGCCCTGACTCTTTGCGCGTTTGCATTTTCCTCCTATAACTTCGCTCTTTCCCCTTGTGATTTTGTTTCATAATATTTTATTTTAGGTACACCTCTTTTACACAATATACCTTAACATTCTGTTTTGCATCTCTACGTGAGAAGCTTTTATTATAACAGAGGCGTGACGCCTACGTGCATTTATTTGACAGCCGATACATTTGGTTCTTCTGTTTTTATGTCCTTCGTTTCCCGTCTATTTTTAAAAAAAACCCTTCCTTACCATTTCCCTTCATTCCCTCCCCCCCCCCCATTGTTGCCTCTTTTATTCTCCAGTGATTTGGAAAGTATTTAGCTTATTTTTATTCCACTGGTGCCTCCCCTCTCCTTCCTCCCTTTCTCGTCTTTCTTCCGTTTTATTTAGAATGAACCGGAGTGTGGAGTCACGCATTCATTCATTCAGTGGATACTTACGAAGGGACTTGCACGTGCTGTGACTGTGACTTGTTGGTGGTCAGATCCCAGCTCTTATGGAGTTGTAGTTTGATGCAGTGAGAAGGTGACAAATAGATCAGGGAAGGGATTACAGAGTGATACCACCTGGACACATGGGGTAGAGCGGTGTGCTGGAAAGTTTCTAGTGGCTTCTTTGCCCTGGATGACCCGGAAATGCCACTCTTCTGGCTTTCCCAGGCTGCTAGAGCAAAATTCCACAAACTGGGCGGCTTACACGCTAGAAATGTATTGGGTCGGGGCGCCTGGGTGGCTCAGTCGGTTAAGCGTCCGACTTCAACTCAGGTCATGATCTCACGATCCGTGGGTTTGAGCCCCGCGTTGGGCTCTGTGCTGACAGCTCAGAGCCTGAAGCCTGCTTCAGATTCTGTGTCTCCCTCTCTCTCTGACCCTCCCCCACCCATGCTGTGTCTCTCTTGCTCTCAAAAATAAATAAAATATTAAAAAAAAAAAAAAGGAACGACATGTATTGCATCAAAGTTCTAGATGCTGGAAGTCCACGACCAGGGTGTTGGAAGGGATGATTTCTCCTGAGACCTTGACCAGGAAATGGTTGCTTTCTGTGTCTCCTCCACATGGCTGTCCCCCTGTATGTTGCTCGTTTGGTGTCGGAATCTCCTCTTCTTGTAAGGACATCTGTTATATGGCATGTAGGTTCACCTGAAGACCTCATTTTAACTTAATCACATCTTCAAAGACCCTCAAGTCCCGAGAGAGTCACACATTCCAAGGAACTGGGTGTTTGGGCTTCAGCATATGAATTGGGTGTGGGGGTGGGGTGGGGCAAGACACAATTCAGCCCCTAGCAGCCTGTCTCAGGAAGTGACATTTATTTGGAGATCGCTGTGGATGTGTTCTCTTTGAGACGTCCGGTTCGAGCTGCCCTGTATGCAGTATGGGTCAGTGTCTGGACAGCTCAGGAGTAGTCTGCCTTGGAATATAAATGCGTGAGTCATCTGCACCCAGGGAGTCATGGAAGGGATGGGGCAACATCCTGTAGGAAGAGAATATTGAACTAGAGAAGCGAGAAGCGAGCCAAAGACCAAGTTGGGAGGTACCCTAGCGCTTTGAGGTTGGTCAGAAAGAATCCTAGACAGAATCACGTGAAGGAGGCAGAAAGAAAACCGAGAGAGCATGGTGTTCTGGAAGCTAAGGAGGACAGTGTTGGCATCCCGTCCAAAGCCATGGGGAAGTGGAATAAAATGGGAATGAAAGGGCACCCATTGGGGCAGAACGCGAAAGTCGTCCACGCCCTCAGGAAGAGCAGTGTCGGTGGGGCCCCGGGGACTCGAGCTGGCTGGGTAACCCACGTGGGGACCCAGTCTGGGTTGGTTGGGTAAAAATGGTGGAAGGGGGGAGGTGGGACTGTAGAGATGGCATGTTCAGGAAGTTCTGCTCGGAGGAAGGAGGTGGACAAGATGGCGGCAGAGGGGGCGTGCGTCAAGAATGGGTCTCGTACTGATGGGAGATGCCAGAACGTGAGTATGTGCTGAAGCACTTGGTCCGGTAGAACATAGGAGACCGAAGGTAGAGGAGGGGCACCCAGATGAGTGAGTCTGAGGCCATAGTGATTCATATGCGGGCGTGTATTGATTAGCTTGGCTGTGCGTATGGCATACCTCGAATCCCAGTAGCTTACATAAGATTATTCTGTCCTGTTCAAGTGATAGCCCAAGACAGGCTTTCTAGGGCTGGGCTGATGGATCTGTTACTAGAGATTGTTCAAGAATCCAGCTCCCTCCATCCACTTATTCCAGCCCCACCCTGGAGGCTTGTCCTTGGGGACCAGATGACCCTACGACTAGACCCACATTCCAGTTATCACGATGGAAGCAGGGCCAATAGAACAGCCAGCCCTGTCCCTTCCGGGTGATGGCCCAGAGGTTTCCCGCACATAACGGTAGCCAGAACGGGGTCACCCGGTCGTGCCTAGCTGCAAAGGAGGCTGGGAACTCTAGCAGTTTTTCTTAGCGTGCACGGAGTCAGCTCAGCGTTGAAGCTTCTCTTACCATCAGAGAAGGAAGTTGGCAGCGGTCGGAGTCTGGCCCAACAAAGTCCAGAGTGTCCGGCAGTTTCTGTCACAGTCCCCTTCAGCAAGAGGACACGGTTTCTCCGTTGTCAGCGGGAAGCAAGAGGGAGAGGGTGTTGGTGCCCAAGGGCGTGTGCCAGTCTGATGGCCAGTGGGCGAGAAAGTTCCCGGCTTTCGAGGTGAGGTCCTCAGCCGGCAGGAGGGAATGCCAGCGTTTGGAAGAGAGAATAATTGCTTGTATTGTGGAGGGCTTCACATTGTGCCAGCCCCTGCTCGAAAATCTTTTGCACGTATTCATTGACACACCCTTTTTTTTTTTAATGTTTATTTTTGAGGGAGGGAGAGAGAGCGAGAGAGAATGAACAAGGGAGGGGCAGAGAGAGAGAGGGAGACACAGAATCCGAAGCAGGCTCCAGGGTCTGAGCTGTCAGCACAGAGCCCGACGCGGGGCTCGAACCCGCGGACCGTGAGATCATGACCTGAGCCGAAGTCGGACGCTCCACCGACTGAGCCCCCCAGGCGCCCCTTGACATGCCTTTTTGGAGTACTGATGAGACGCCGAATCCCAGAGAGCTTTCGCCATGCTTCACTAAGACCGCACAGCAGGCATGTGGGAGCATGGGGAACTTGAACTCCAGCCGCTTCCTCTCAGCCTTACCCCAGTGCACACTGCCTCCAGCCTGGAAACGGGTATGGGGTCTCCGAAAGTAGGACCCACCTTATGAGGGGCTGCCTGACAATACCGAGCGCCCAGTGGAGATGTGTGACCGTGACCATGAGTTTACGGTGACGCCTCGAAGCCCGGTTGTGCAGAGGAGTTGAGCTGTGGGGTGTAGGTATGGAGAAGGAGACAGATCGCTTGAATCCCGTTAGACTGTTCTAGGAGAGCGTAGCAAAGGGAGACCCAGCAAGAGCCCCGCGAGTGTTTGGGATGCGGATATTACAATGATCGACTCTGAAATCCAGGCTGGGCCAGTGGGCACAGGGTAATGACAAGGGCTGGCGGCCGGGGAGAAGCCCGTGGGGTCCCTGCCAGTGAGGATGAGGGAGGAATGTGGCAGTGAGAAGCTGGGGCCACCAAGCCTGCCAGGAGGTGATGCAGCGGGGCGTTCGAATGGTGATTTTATGGGTATGGATTCTGGCTCTGAGGTCGGCCCCCGGGGGTTGGCGGAAGGCGGGGGACAGGCTCCCTGAGAACCGAGAACACTGACAAATGGTTCCCAGCGGAGAAACCATGTGACAAGTTCATGGCTGGCAGCCAAGTTAAGGAGATGGGGCTTCTTACTGACTTACAGGGAGAGGACGGAAGGAGCCCCGGCCTCTTCTCCTCTTGAAAGCAGCTGTTTGAGGGCATGTTGACATCGACAGTTGACTCGTCCGGGGACAGCAGAAAACCGGTCAGCCACTGGCCGTGCTTTGCTTCTGGACCCCGTTTCCTCCTGTGACCTAAAAGACTTGAATCCTCTGTAGCTCCCATGTTCCCTTTTGTAGAAAAAGAGGGCCAGTCAGTAGTAAGGAGCTAGGAACGAGCACATTTCCCTGTGTCATTGTGACCTCCAGTTCGTCATATTCCCTGTCCGGACTGTTGTGTTCTCCTCCGTAAAATGAAGCAGTTGGACCAGGATCATCATAGCTAATGGTTATTGAGAATTGCTGAGTGCCAGATGTTCTTGTAAACGCTTTACATATATTACCTTGCATTTAATTGTCCGGACAGCTCGCTCTGAGGTCGATACTGTTTTTCATCCCCGTTTTTCCAAAGAGGGAGCTGAGACACAGAGGATAAGCAACGAGCTGTGTTGGCTTCCCGTTGCTGTTGGGACGAATTACTACGGACTTAATAGACGAGAACAACACAGACGTATTCTCCTGTAGGTCTGGAGGCCGGGAGTGCAAAATGAGTTTCGCTTGGCCAACGCCAAGATGTTGGGAGAACTGGTTCCTTCCGAAAGCTCGAGGGGGAGGAACCTGCTTCCTTGCCTTTTCCACCTGCTAGAAGGTATCTATACTCCTTGGCTCATGGCCCCTTACTCCAGCTTTCGAGTGCATCACTCCAGCCTCTGTTTGCCACCCCATTGCCCTTATTCTCTGATTCTGAGCTTCCTGCCTCCCTCTTTGAGGGCCCCGTGATCACCCGGGTCCCACCGCATTCTCCAGGGTGATCTCGCCATCTCAAGATTCTTCAAGAACCCCATCTGAAATACTCCTTTGGCCCTGTAGGGTGACATAGTAACGAGTTGAGGGGTTAGGATGTGGACATCTTTGGGGACCATCATTCTGTTTACCGCACAAAGCCCCAAGGCAAGGGATCCCAACCGGTGTGGTCCTGCCCTGAGCATCACCCTGCTGCAGCATCAGGATGCAGCGTCGCATGGCCCGTGAGCTGCCCGTCATGTTCTTGGAGTATCAGCGGTCGACTCTCCTCTGAAATCTGAGCGCATCCTCAGAACCCAGCTCGACGCTGGGACCCAGGCAGCCCCGTCAGTTAATCTGGATTGGCATGCACCACAAAGCCTTGGGGGCCGTTCTCAGTTTGGGTCTCTACGGCCCCCATCTGGATCGGACATCCAGGACTTCCATGGTTGTGGTGAGAGTGACAGAATTGGCCTACATGCCCCTCTTGAGAGAGAATTTTTCTTTTAATTTTTAATTTTTTTTAACATTTATTTATTTCTGAGACACCGAGAGAGACAAAGCACAAGTCGGGGAGGAGCAGAGAGAGAGGGAGACACAGAATCCAAAGCAGGTGCCAGGCTCTGAGGCATCAGCACAGAGCCCGATGCGGGGCTCAAATCCACAAACCTTGATCGAGATCATGACCTGAGCCAAAGTCAGATACTTAACCCATTGAGCCACCCAGGCACCCCAAGAATTTTTCTTCCTTCCTTCCTTCCTTCCTTCCTTCCTTCCTTCCTTCCTTCCTTCCTCCCTTCCTCCCTTCCTCCCTTCCTCCCTTCCTCCCTTCCCTTCCCTTCTCCTCCCTTCCCTTCTCCTCCCTTCCCTTCCATTCTCTTCCCTTCCCTTCCCTTCCCTTCCCTTCCCTTCCCTTCCCTTCCCTTCTCCTCCCTTCCCTTCCCTTCCCTTCCCTTCCCTTCCCTTCCCTTCCCTTCCCTTCCCTTCCCTTCCCTTCCCTTCCCTTCCCTTCCCTTCCCTCCCTTCCCTTCCCTTCCCTTCTCCTCCCTTCCCTTCCCTTCCCTTCCCTTGTCTTGTCTTGTCTTGTCTTGTCTTGTCTTTTCTTTTCTTTTCTTTTCTTTTCTTTTCTTTTCTTTTCTTTTCTTTTCTTTTCTTTTCTTTTCTTTTCTTTTCTTTTCTTTTCTTTTCTTTTCTTTTCTTTTCTTTTCTTTTCTTTTCTTTGCAGGTTTAGGGCCATTTGTTGTAACTCCCCAACTGTGGGCGTAAACATGAACTTAAGAGTAGATGGTTATAGGAAAAGCAGTCTTGTTCTGATTCCTTGGCATGTCAGCCAGGAATCCCAGCTCTTCCTGAAATGTTAGTGGATAATTTCAGCGTTTGGGCAGTGGGGGAGGGAGGTGGAGCCCACGGCAGGGGGGTGGGGAGCACAGCCCCACCCTCCCACCCCATCTGCCCCGTCTTCAAGAACATGCTGTAATCGCTGAGCCCCGCATGAAGAGGAGAGAGAAAAATCACAGCATGTTCACCCAGGAGAGGAAACAAACAGCCTTTGATATCAGGCAGGGGAAACACTTTTAAGGTGTTTCCGAAGCCAAAGGAAGTTCCCAGCAGAGCCTCCTGGAGTCCCGTCCTCAGCCTCCTCTTCCTGTGTCTGGGTGTCAGAGCCTCCCCCCACCGGGTGCCGGGTTCTCTCCCTCTGGTCCCACGTCGGACTCCCGCATGCAGCTGGCACCCTCACTGGTGCCCTTCTTCCCCTGTAGCCTGTAATGTCGGGGTGGCTGCAGAGAATATGTTGGGAACACTGGACTGTCATTTGGAAGCTGAACTGTTTATCCCCGGATAGACCGTAACCTCTGGGGCCATTAGCCACACTTTCCCCAGAGTGTCAGATTGCCCAGATGGGGGGAAGATTCCATCTCAGTAAGAGGGGATTGCACACTGACCTTTAATTGTCTTTCCAATTTCCCAGTTCTTTGGGGGGCCTACAGGCTTTGCTACAACACCTACTGCACTAGGTCCAAATTATTGCTGCATTTTGGGTCAATATCTCCCTTAATCCACTGCTGTGTAGGGTGCTGGACAGAGGCCTACAGTGGCCGCTTTCCACCCTCCGGTCACACCGTGCATGAATTATCCTTTCTCCTCTTCTGAGCATCCTTGGTCCCATCTCCCTGCCGGGCCCCTCCTTCCTTGCCTCCCAACAGCCAGAGGCAGCTTCCAGAAACGTCCACGTCTGCTAGTTTCTTTGTGGGTCTGGGGGCCTCCTGAGAAAAGACATCTGACTGAGGAGCACCCTGGTGGCTCCCCATGAAGGTTCCCTCAGTCTGGGTGCATCCTTGCCGATCCCCAGGGTCAAAGTCATGTGGATAGAAGGGGTGGGGATGCGGGAGAGGTGTCCCCTAAGGTAAAGCTCCGAGCTGCAGGGGCTCCCTTCCCTCTGCAGACAAACCCTTTAGGGTCCTAGAGCTGAACCTTCGGGCTGTGGTTGGAGTGTCCTGAAAACATTTGCCAGGCTGTTTCCTGCCACCAGAATTTAAGGAGTTGCAGGGAGTGAAGTAGATTATAGGATGTTATGCTGGAAAGTGCTCCCTGAGTTTATCCGGCGTAAACCCCTAATTTTACAGATGAGGAATTTGCCCAAGGGCCAACAGCTAGCGAGTGGCAGACCCGTGGCCAGAGTCCAGGGGCTAGGATATCCAGGTCCTTGCTCAGCTCCCTTTTGCACATGGGTTCCCTATGCCTCTGTACATGATGGTGCCTGCCACAAAGGCGAGCATGTGCTTTCAAAAGGTGGTGGGGGGAGGGTATGGGGGAGAGGAAGGAAGCGGTGCTGAGGAACTAGCCGGAGTGGCTTGGTCCCTCGAGAACATCCAGACTGGTCCAAGGCCTCTTTTGATTCCCGCACGAATGATAATGCTCAGGCCATACATGGCCCACGACCCAGCCATTTTATGGATAGGGCCAAGAAGTCAGCCTCCTAAGGATCAGAGCTCTTGCAACGTCAGCCCTACCAGGGGCTAGAGGTTACTATAGCAACAGAAGGGGAGGGGGAGGAAAAAGAAGCAAGGCTTAATCCAGGTAGGGTGGAGGAGGAGGTTTGACGTTAGAGCTTCTTGATGGAAACCAGAACTTTCCACAAGCTTTGCTGGAGTTTAGTCAGAGGCTGGGGACTCTGTGATTTCCCTGCGAGGCGTGCTGCAGCAGGTGTCTTCTGGGGGCCTCCTGGGGAGGAAGATGTCCGAGGAGGAGCGTGCTGGGGGTCGAGCAAGGCCTCATCCCAGTACCGTGCCGTGGTCTGTCCACAGGCCTGTGTGATAGTGAGTGTATGTGAGTGTGATCGCCTCTCACTCCACTGGGAGGCAGTCAGAAAAGTGCACCTGTTGGAGACCCACACAGGAAAGGGCTGTACCAGAGGCTAAGCCTGGGGGAGTCCTCTCCAGGAAACGAAGGACAGAGGGGGCCCTGGTCGAAGCCGAAAGGGAACCAGGAATAGTTCTCAGACCACGTGCGTCCACGGACAGCCCTGTCGATCAGCTTAGAGAGGCACAGGCCTGGATGCCACCCCGGGCTTCCGAGGCTCCTCCGTGAACATCTCATCTCTGGTCACGCCAAGCACCTGCCAGTGAGCTTGCTACCCCTGGGCGAGTTATTAATATCTCATGAAGAAAACAGAGCCTCCAAGATCAACCTCGTTGGGGGCATATTGTGCACACTGCAGAGGCAACTATTTATAAAGCACTTAGAACATTGCCAGCATTCAGGAAAATTAGCCGTTTTGTGGATCTCCGAACAACCCTATTAACTGTGAATTCATACGCAAGGAAGTGCCACGAGCTGAGCTAACCGCTGGGGTCACTGGCCCTCCTTGAAGTCCTATTCGTATTCAACAGATGGAGGGCACCAAGATTCAGGGAGTTTAAAAAGGGGCACCTGGGTGGCTCAGTCGGTTGAGCGTCCGACTTCGGCTCAGGTCGTGATCTCACGGTTCGTGGGTGCGGGCCCCGCGGCCGCCTCTGTGCTGACAGCTCAGAGCCCGGAGCCTGCTTTGGATTCTGTGTCTCTCCCCCTCTCTCTGCCCCTCCCCTGTTCACGCTCTGTCTCTCAAAAATAAATAAACGTTAAAAAAGTGTTTTAAATAAATGTCCAAGGGTGGCAGCACGCAGGAGGAGGAAGAACAGAGCTAACCAAAAGAAAAGGGACAAGCGGCTTCTGCTGGGAAGCCGTGACATGGGGGCAGGAACGCCCTCAGCCAGGTGACAACATCTGGGTCCCCGTGACAGACTTCTGCACGGTAGGCTGGAACCGGCTGACAGCGCTCCCCGGGATGATGTGCTACACAGCTTTAAAAGAGAGACCCCCTTGGCACATCCGGATCTGGGTTCAAGGTCCCCGGACCCTGAGCAGTTCTTTCACAAGGTCTGGGCGAGTCTGCTCCTGGTGCAGGGGTCTAGACACTCAGTGATCCGAACCCTCCCCGAGCTGCACCCCCTCCTGCATCCCGCCTACCCTTCCCCCTCCTACCCTGTATCCCACACAATATACAGTGGTGCCGCGGAGTCAGAAACAAAGTCCCAAGGAGTGTCGCCACTGAGGAAAGGGACGAAGGGAGGACCAGAGCTGGTCCACAGCAGTGATGGGATTCCTCTGGGAATCAGGAAGGCCTGATGCCTTGGGAGTGGGGCAGGTTTCCGATGGAGACCCCGGTTCTGCTCTCTGGGAAGAGCTCTGTTATCCGTGGTCACATGCACTGTGACCACTGGACTTGACCCCCCAATCCCCCTGCCCTGGATGGGTCTTCCTTATCCATTCTCCCCTGTGCCTGCACCTGGGTGGGCGTTGGTCCGTGTGCCTCCCTGGAGGACAGAGAGCTTTCCTGCTTCCTCCCTTGTCCACAGTCAGGCCCTTGATGGTGGTTCTATGCATAAAATAGGCTGTTCCAGCTCAGGTCCAGTGTTTTGCGGCAATGCAGTTCCCGTGGAAAACTTAGTAGACTTCTGGTCTACCCTTGTTGTCAGCCCTGTGTTTCAGTGGCCTCACTCAGTAATCTTTCCTGGCTGTAGTTCTTACGTCTGCCTTCTGTCTTTGCTTCTTGGACCCCTACTGTCTCTGCACTCACCGGTGGCTGGCTGAAGGGCATCTGACACGGGAGAGGTTGGTGGGAACGGGAGGCTGCATTCTTAAGTCTTGGCCAAAGAGATGGGTGCTGTAGCTTGACTTGAGGAGACTTCATAGGTCTTTGAAGGAGACTTTGAAGACATCAGCCTCTCTCCCGATGTTGAGGGTATAACAGCAGATGGCTTTTCCAACTCTGTGCATCCCTGTCCCCGTTTCCAGAAAAAAAAAATTTTATCCCCTCCGTCCCTGTTTGCAAGATAACCATTAAGATGGTGACATATATTTAACGCCTTACTTTCTGTATCAGTTAGAATCTAAGCTGCTTTAAGAAAGAATCCATAAAGCACAGTGGCTCCAGCAAATTGATTGCCGCTCACACTGCTAAGTTTCCTCCCCACGTGAAGGCGCGGGGACCCAGGCTCTGTTGAATTTGTTTCTCTGCCTTCCGCCCATCATGGTCGTCGTCCGCGCGGCCAGTGCTGGGCTCCCCAGCCTGTGTTTATAGGAAGGGAAATAAGTGGGGAGGAGGCAGGTCTACTGTCTTTCAGGCTCCAGACAAGTGGAGCTTGGTACCCTTGTCACCTTCCTTTGGTGGGACCACAGGCTCATGGCCACCACTGATGGCGGTGGACTCTGGGATCTGCAGTGCCCCTGGCCACCCTTCTGTGGGGCTGCAGTTCCCCCGTGGGAGGTGGCGAGGACAGATCGTGATGGACAGAGAGCCGTCCCCATCACTCAGGCCATTTGCACCAAGTCTGTGCCTCATGGAGTTTACCGTGACTCCAGGAGGTGAATAAACACAGATTGTTCATATGACTTTGCGTAACGGTACATGCTCTGACAAAAAAAAAAAATAATAATGGGGGTTTGGAGATACGGGGTGGCCAGGACTGTTTCTGGGATGGGGTTACATGACTCTTAGGAATGCTGGTCCACACCTTGAATTTAGAGATGTGAATAATTTAGGTGAAATAACTATGCTGTTTTTAATATCAACAAGGAAATGAAAGGGGTGTCCTTAAAAAAAGGGCAGGGTTTTTTGTTGTTGTCTTTTCTGGTGCCTTCAAATCATCCAGCAGACTGAGCTGTCTTGAGCGGGAGTAAGGTCACTGGCACAAGGGAGCTAGACACCCAGGTTACTGGAATTTTATCACGGAAGTGCATTGGGCATCCCCCCTCCCCCCAGAAAGCCTCGTCCAAACTCTAGTTATACAGAGTAGCAACCTGAGGTCCCGAGGGAGGAATCACCTGCCCTGAATGTCACCCAGGGTTCTGGATTTTGCACAATTCCTGCTCAGGAGGATGTCCCCACCCCCTATAATATAAGTACACACAAATGCAGCCCAATGACTTTTCCAGAAAATGCTGGGAGCAGGGTGCTCTCTTCACACCCAAGCCCGCCATGGGTCCCCTCTCATACTCCCTGTCCCTAAAGCCAAACATCTCAGGCTTCCCAAGTCTAATTTTCAGAGCGTTTCATTAAATAACTCACAACACCCACCTCCCCCCCAGGTCCTGTGCTCTCCTGTGGCTGCTAAGCGCCCTCATTCTAGCAGCTGATCCAAAAAGCAATGAGGTTTGTCCAGCATGATTTGTTTTCTTTCATAAAGAAACTCGGTGATCTCACAGCTGATCTTTGCCCAGCGCTCAGGCTGCAGCCAATACCCTTGAGTTCTGTTTGGTAAGTAGTCATAGGGGCTGTCTTGCGGCCACAGGCAACAGCTGTAAAGAGAATGTCGCGTGGGGACACCTGGGTGGCTCAGTCGGTTAAGCGTCTGACTTCAGCTCCAGTCATGATCTCACAGTTCGTGAGTTCGAGCCCCATATCAGGCTCTGTGCTGACAACCCAGAGCCTGGAACTTGCTTCAGATTTGTGTCTCCCTCTCTCTCTGCCCCTCCCCTGCTCACACTCTGTCTGTCTCTGTCTCTCAACAATAAATAAATGTTAAAAAAAATTAATAAAAAAAAAAGAGAATGTTGTGTGAAGGGGACAGCAGACAACCTTTGGGAACAGGTCCTGAAGGCCGGTGACAGAGGAACTCAGGAAGAACGTGTAGACTCGCGCTTTCGTGCTCTCACCTGATCCTAAGCTTCCAAAGACTGGTCACTGCTGGTGAAGCCCAGACCATCCACGTGAGCACTCTCGACGCAAGCATTTGATGGCAGAGATCACACATAACTAGATTTTTTCCTGCAGGGAAAATAAGATGCTACTTGGGTCCAATTGCAGATTGGTTTCTGCAATAGCTTGAATTGATCGACTGGATTGTCTCTCGCCCTGAACCTGTGTCTTTTCTGCCTGGAACCCATTTTATTAGCGGTCTGTCCGTTGTGTTTCTTTGGACGCAGGAAGATGCTTGGATGCCCGGGTGGAGTCATTCCCCAGTGTTTCGTAGGACATGTTTTTGTTTGGGTCTCACTCTCTGATGCCTTGATGTGTTGACTTCGGATGTTGGATTTTTACTCCCTTGTGAGTGATTGCTGGATTCTGTTCCTTAATTCACTTTACCACCTGTAAAGTTCTTTCTGTTCTACATAGAAGTTCAAACTTCCTCTGTTCTACAATTCTTCCCACACAGTGAGATTCCCGTGGTCGGTGTTGGTGTTGGATTTCCCTTCCCCATTTCCAAATGCGGAATGGAAATGTCAGGAAAAGGGATGCATTCACTCATTCGCTCGTTTGTTCACTCAGACATGTCAAGACATTGTCCTCCTCTGCGTGGCCAAGGCGGGCCTCCAGCATTCTCCAGCTTATAGGTTGGGGGAAAGGAGGAGTCCTGTCCACCTTCCTCACCTCTTATCACCTTCCTCAGGTAGGATACAGGTGCCTGAGCACGTCAGACAGCAAAGGAGGCTGGGAAATTCAGTGCATCTGGCCACCCGTGTGTCAGGCTGCGTTTCTCCCGTGGAAGATGGGGAGGACAGATTGTGATTGACAGTTAAGGGTCCCCATCATGCCGGCTCTTTGCAGCATGTCTGGGCTGTCATGAAGGTCCCGTGACTGGCAGAGGTAAATAAATACCCATATTCGTAATGTAACTTCACCTAATGATGCTGTGTGCCGGGCACCATCTTAGGGCTGAGACTACCCGAGTGAGCAAAACAAAGTCAGAGCACACGAAGTCTGCGTCCTCATCACGACATTGTCGTTGGTTCCAGATCACGAGCAACACATAGATAAGCAGGTGCATCATATAACGTCACATAATGGCAAACCCTGTGAAGGAAGATAGTGCAGGGAGGGGGGACATAGAATGACCAACGTGGCCACTTAGGATGGTCAAGACAGAGGCAGGGAATGTAAAACTCTGAGACTGAATTGTACACGGTTGGAGGGATCCCAGGGGGTCTTGAATGGTTGGTGCAAGAAGATCCCGGGTGGGGGGGAGAGGAGGCAAATGAGGTCAAAGAGGTCACCAGCGCCGTTCCCGAAGGGACTTGGGGGCCAGTGGAAAGCTCTGGAGTTCATCCTCAGTGAGACAGAAGCTCTTGGTGGGCCAAGAGCGAGGGAAAGACGTGATCTAATTTATGCTTTAAGAGGATCACTTCCGCTGCTATGTGGACAGGAAACTAAAAAGTATTTTCTCTGGCATCTTTGCAATTATGAGCACGGGGTCTGGGCTGAGGTTTTCCTGTTGCTATGGGACAGCACCAAGTTTCAGAGTCACTGGCCACACTAGTTAAAATGCACTGTAGTACATTATGTTGCAAATCTGCTGTGAAACGATGTGAGTCAAATGAATTGGGATTGCTTACCTTTTTTTTTTTTTCCTATTGTAAGGATAATTTAAATAGAGTAACTATGACACATCCTTGAAGTTTGAAAACTTCATTTCTCAGGGGACATTTGGAAAATTCCTTCATAGGAGCCTTCCTGATGAAATGTGCCAGTTTTGGGGGCACCTGGGTGGCTCAGTCGGGTAAGCATCCGACTTCGGATCGGTCATGATCTCCCAGTTCGTGAGTTTGAGCCCCGTGTTGGGCTCTGTGCTGACAGCTCGGAGCCCAGAGCCTTCTTTGGATTCTGTGTCTCCCCCTCTCTCTGCTCCTCCCCAGCTCGTGCTCTGTCTCTGTCTCTCAAAAATAAACATTAAAAAAAAAAAAAAAAAGAAATGTGCTGGTTTTAATGTTTTTCCCCCACAGAACTATGTGTCTTATACTATGCATGTTTTCTAAATTCATTAATTACTGCTTTTATGTATTAATTTCCTCTCTTGCCTTCCTTGAGAAATCCTGGTTTCCTGACTCGAGTGCTTATTTGATGTATTATCATGCTTTTCTTTTTGTTTAATAATGAAAATGATACAAAGCTATGAGTTTCCTTCTTATTACAGCTTTTGCCACATTCCATAATTTTGCTATGTATTATTTTCATTGTCATGATTCTTAAATAGTCTGTAATTACAGTGTGATTACCTCTTGAATCCAGAATTTTAGAAATTATGTTTTTTTCTGACAATAACATCTGCCACTGTTTTGAAAATGCATGCAGTTTACAAATGGATAAATTAAAAAGCAAAACCTGTCCCCTCCCCTCCACAGGATAGATCTTTCCAACAGCTTGGCATGCATCCAAATAGACCTTGTTCAAACACATATAAAATGATACAGTGCAAGCATATATGATTTGTAAAAATGAGATAATATGCATGGCCTCCAAGTCCTTTATTTATTCAGCAATAAGCTGTGGCAGTATCTGTAAATCTATCTGTCTTAGTGTTTGAAAATGGCTATATTATAATATGGAATGCATTGTAATCATTCGTCTACTAACGGGCATCCAGGAGGCTCGGTTGTCTATTTTTTAAGTATCTTTTTCCCCTCATGCACTCATTTCTGTGGAATACCAGACCGAAATTATGCCCGTTTTTCTTTGTTACACATAAAGGCCTTGGGGCGCCTGGGTGGCTCAGTCAGTTAAGCGTCCAACTTCGGCTCAAGTCGTGATCTCACAATTCATGAGTTCGAGCCCCGCATCGGGCTCTGTGCTGACAGCTCGGAGCCTGGAGCCTGCTTCGGATTCTGTGTCTCCCTCTCTCTCTGCCCCTCCCCTGCTTGCTCTCTGTCTGTCTGTCTCTCTCAAAAATAAGTAAACATAAATTTGTTTTAAAGGGCATTAGTATGTTTCTACACTGGCTGCCAAACAAACACAGAGAAACAACCATCTGATTTTTCACACTTGCCGATTTCCCTGGTGAAAATACAGCAATCCCCACCTTAGCCTTATTCAAGGGAATATGTACCAAGACCCCCAGTGGATGCCTGTGACCGAGGATAGTACTGACCCCTATATATACCATATTTTTCCTATATATGCATACCTGTGATAAAGTTTACCAGTTAGACACAGTAAGGCATTGACAGCAATAAGTAAGAATAAAATCGAACACTCATAACAATATACCGTAAAAAAAGTTATGGGAATGCCGTCTCTCTCCCTCGGGATCCTGTTATAAGGTACCCACCCTTCTTACGAGGATGTGAGATGATACAGAGCCTCCGTGACAAGATGAAGTGAAGTGAGGGGAATTGTAATGTGGTGTTGGCATCCTATTTGCCTCCTTGACCGTACGTCGGAGGGAAGGTCATCTGTTTCCTGACCGAGGGTAACTGAAACCATGAATGAGGGAAGGATACGCCCCCATGACCAGCTTCCAGATAGAGGCTGTTCTCAAAAAAATCCCTCAATATTGATTTACTTGACCCGATTTACATTTTTTTTTTTTTTAAACATTCAACGACACTTTAATTGAGCATTGTCTACATCCTGTCCATCTCTCTACCTGCTGGGGACGCAACAGTGAACAAGACAGATTCCATTCTCTGCTCTGCTCGAGTTTATTTCCTAGGGAGCAAGACAGATAAAATGACCACAAGGTGAAAATACGCTATGAGGTTAACAACTGGGGAGCTATGCTAGAAAATAAAAGGAGGACCTCTTTTTTTGATATGACATTTGGGGAGACCTCTCTGGAGAGGTAGAATTTAAGCAGAGACCTAAGTATGCAAAGGAGCCGGCCGGGCACACGGAGTTTCAAGACTAGAGGTTAGAGGTGGCATCCACAAGCTTTCCCGTGGCAGCTACAGCGTGTGCAAAATCCCGAGAATTGGGGAGAGTCGGAGAGAAGGTTCTCAAGGCTAGAGCATACAGAGGAAGGAGGAGAGAGCGACCAGGATGAGGGTGGGCTCTGGGGTGGGCAGACTGCATCTCATTCTAAGTAAGTGCGCAGCGATTTTAGGGTAGAGAATCGGTGTGATCCCGTTGAAAATAAAAATATAGGAAAATCCCTATTGGGGCGCCTGGGTGGCTCAGTCAGTTAAGCATCCACCTTTGGCTCAAGTCATGATCTCATGGTTCACGGGTTCAAGCCCCACGTCGGGCTCTGTGCTGACAGCTCAGAGCCTGGAGCCTGATTTGGATTCTTTGTCTCCCTCTCTGCTCCCTCTCTCTCTCTCTCTCTCCCTCTCTCAAAATATCAATAAACACTAAAAAATTTTTTTAAAAAAATAAAGGAAGGTCTGGGCCAGGATCATCCCATTGTACAAATCCTGGGGGAGCCGTTCAGACCGCATTCTGCGCTCTGCAGACTGGTTGTTTTTCCCTTCACTGATGTCATCTGTCTTCTGGGGAGTCGACACCCTCTGGTTACTACATATGTTGCAAATATTTTTTCACAGTTGGCTGTAACCCATTGCAGGATTCAAAGTCTCCAAGTTTTAAATTTTCATGAAGTCCGATTTGCCCATCTTTTTCTCTTTTATTCTGAGTTTCTTTTATCCTGAGGTTCCTTGTTGCATGGAGAGAGACACTCTCCCTTTTGCAAATTTGTAAGACGGCTTTCACATTCTTTCCGTATTTGGATCGGGCGGGGGGGGGGGGGGAACAAAACCCCATAGATTTCAAAATGAATCCGGAAATGACTTCGGTATATAAACAAAGTAGGAAACTTTTATCGTGTTTTTTTTTTTTTTTTTTTTTTCCCCTGTGTGCCTTTCTATCATCCATGCTGCTGTTTGAATTGGGGCTCCGTCCTGCATTTTGTTGTCAGGAAGGACAAATTTCCTGTCAACGTGTTCTGTCACGGAATGTTGGTGACGCTTCCTGCATTCACTTACCTTTCATGGCTTCTGCAATCAGCTTGTCGCGTTCTGTTTTTCAAGAACGAGATTAAAAAAAGAGAGAGACAGAGAGAGAGATACGGATTTTATGTCTTAATTTGGAAAAGAACTGACATGTTAGATGGATATTTTCCGTTTTCCTGTTCAGTAATATGGTATGTGTTTTTGGTTTTCCAGACCCTTCCTTCTTTGACTTCCTTTAGCAACGTTTTCATATATATATATATATATATATATATTTTTTTTTTTTTTTTTTTTTTTTTCGTAGAGCCCTGATACCTACCTTATGTTTTATCACAGGACATATCATCATTTTGGTTATTAAATAAACGGGCTTCTCTTTCATCGGCTTTTGCCAGGATGTAGGAGAGCTACTCTGATGTGATTTTCTTCTGTCTGCTCACTGTTTTTGGATTTTCTCACTGGTTTTAACAGAAGTCCCGTTAATTGCCTTAGACTTTGTAAGCGATCGTATCATCTACAAATAATGGCAGTTGGACCCCTTTCCTTTCAATATTTCTTTCTCTGACTTTTTTTGCTTGGTACGTTGATGGTAACCTCTTTCGAAAAAGGTCAATTAATTTAAGGGTAACAGGTATTCCTTACATAAATGTCTTTGGGATTTGCCATGAAGTTAAACCTTTTGTTTTCAGGTTCCTGAAAGATGACTTTAAAAATGACTTTTTCTGGGGCGCCTGGGTGGCTCAGTCGGTTGAGCGTCCGACTTCAGCTCAGGTCACGATCTCGCGGTCCGTGAGTTCGAGCCCTGCGTCGGGCTCTGAGCTGTGTCTCCCTCTGTCTCTGCCCCTCCCCCATTCATGCTCTGTCTCTCTCTGTCTCAAAAATAAATAAACGTTAAAAAAAATTTAAAAAAAAATGACTTTTTCGGCACTTAGGGCAACAGTCATGTGTTTTTTTTTTTTTTCTTATAATGTCATGAACTATATAACTTACTTTTATTTTTCACTCTTGAGCCTCTCTGTATTCCTGGAATGAATTTTCCTTGGCTTTGATGCTTTATTGTATTATTATGCTGAGATTTGGCTTGCTAATGTTTCATTTAGATTTTCTTTTTTGGTATTGAAATTTACAAATGAGACTGGTTTGGAACTTTTATTTTTCCTTATGTCTTTGTTTGATGTGGGTCTGAGAAACCGAACAAGTCTGAGACTTCACTTATTATTACAAGGCATTTATCATTTAGGCTCAAAGAAAGACTGAGCAAATTTTTAGTCTTTTCCTCTGCTCTGATGTGGTTTAAATAACAAAAAAACATTATATATTATTATTTAAAAATTTGATCAAACTGGTTCATAAAATGATCTGGTCCTGGTGACTTTTGAGGCAAGTAACCCCCCGTTCGTTATTTTCTGTTGTTACTGATAGATTAGTTTTTGTTATGTCCTCAGCCAATTTTCCCTATTGTATCTGATTTTTAAAAGACTCGTTGGTATGAAGTTGAACAGAGGAAATGTAAAAATTAATTATAAAGTATTCACAGTCTCTGGTTACTTTGGGGTTACTCTCTCCAACTAAGATCCGATTTTGCAACGTTTTTATTGTGCTTTTCAATAAGTTAGGTTTGGATTAATCAGGTCTGCTTTTTTGTGTTTGACTAGTTTCTCCCAGTATTTGTATTAATTTCACCCCTCTGTCTTCTTTAGGCTTATCTAACTTGGCTCATTCTGGTTTTCTTACAGATGCATTTAAAGATATATGTAATTTTTTCCTTTGAGTGAGACTTTTGCCCCATCTAATAGATTTTTATTTATTTATTTATTTATTTTTTAATGTTTATTTATTTTTGAGAGAGACAGAGACAGAATGCGAGTGGGTTAGGGGCAGAGAGAGAGGGAGACACAGAGTCCGAAGCAGGCTCCAGGCTCCGAGCTGTCAGCACAGAGCCTGACGCGGGGCTCGAACTCACGAGCTGTGAGATCATGACCCGAGCTGAAGTCGGAGGCTCAACCGACTGAGCCACCCAGGCACCCCCAGATAGATTTTTAAATATCACCATTTTAAAAGCTTTTTTTTCCCTAAAGAATGTATAATTTTCTGAATTTCCCTTTTCACACAAAGATTTAGAAGAGTTTTTACTTTTGTATTTAAAAATATTCCATCTCTCCCTGTCTCAAAAATAAATAAAACGTTAAAAAAAATTAAAAAAATATTCCAGATAGCTATTGTTAGCCTATTTGAGGATAAGCCTCTTGGTATGATTTCTACTTTACGAGGTTTATCACGATTTTCCTTGCGGCTTAGTGACTAATTTTTTTTAAAGGTTTTATTTATTTATTTGAGAGGGAGAGAGAACGAGAAGGGGAGGGACAGAGAGAGCAGGGGACAGAGGATCTGAAGCGGGCTCTGTGCTAATAGTAGAGAGCCTGATGCAGGGCTTGAACTCACTAACCTCAAGACCACGACCTGAGCCAAAGTTAGACACTTAACCGATGGAGCCACCCAGGCGCCCTACGACTTATTTTTCTAAATATTTTATGGATATTTGGGAAGCATGCATTTTCTGTGTCTGTGGCTGTCCATCCACAATTGTAAGTTTCAACCTATGCATTTTTTCTGTCTCATGGTTTTAAAACCCTAGTGAAATAGCTATATTTTTCACCATGATTGAGGGTTATTCAGACTCTCCTTTATTTCTGCAAATTTCGCTTTAAATATTTCTCTACTGTATTTTCTTTTGTTCAAAAAAAATCAGAATTGCTGTTATTTCTTTGGTGTGTAGTTTTTCCCAAAACATAGTATTCATTTTTGTCTCTTTTGCTGCCTTTTTTTTTTCGCCTTTGTATTATCTGTTATCTGATAGAATAGTTCAGTCTTGATTCCTTATTAATAATAAGTGTATAGAGTGTCTTTGTTCAGTTCTTTATCTTTTGTGTGTCTGTATCATTTTGCTTTTTGAATATATCTGTGTGTGTATATGTACATATATAATTTGTTCATTTGTGTTTACGGCTTAAAAGTCCTTGAAACAAATAAATGACCGAGTTTCCCAGCCACAGTGTAAATCATTGTTTAGATTTTTCTCTAGCTTTTACTGGTTTCTGTCCTAGCCTGCCTTCCCTCCTTCCTTCCTCCCTTGCTTTTTGGGGGGTGGTGGGAAGGGTTCTGGGGTAAAGTCTCCCTTTATTTTAAAAAATAGATTGAGTATCGGGGCGCCTAGGTATGGCTCAGTTGGTTAAGCGACCTACTCTTGGTTTCATCTCAGGTCGTGCTCTCACAGTTTCACGAGTTCGAACCCCGTGTCGGGCTCTGTGCTGACAGCGTGGAGCCTGCTTGGGATTCTCTCTCTCTCTCTCTCTCTCTCTCTCTCTCTCTCTCTCTCTCTCTCTCCCCCCTCCCCCACTCATGCTGTCTCTGTCTCTCTCAAAATTAATAAATAAACTTAAAAATAAAAAATAAGTTGAGTAGTTGGGTAGCAAACCTATGAGCGAGCGTGTGTCTTTCTGAAAAAAATGCTTTTATTTTCCTCTTCTGGCTTTTAATCAAATTTGGTTTCTACTTTTTTATTATGGAAAATTTCAAACATTACGTGGGTGCACAGAGAATCCCACCTGCCCCCACTCCTGCCTCTCACTCCCACGCTGGATTCTTTTGAAGCAGGTCCCAAGATCATATAATTTCATCCATACACAGTAAATATTTTAGCTGAATGTTTTATTTCTGAAAGGTAGTAAGATAAAGACATGCATTGGGAAACAACCACAATGCCATTAGTATACTACAGAACTGACGCTGCTTCCCTAACGCATTCAAATTAGATTCGAACATCAGCACTTTGAAGTTTTTGCTCCCTTGTTTCCTCACACCTCGTTTTGCAGGTGAGAAATAGAATCCCAAGTTCTCTTTGTAAACCGACTTGGCTTTTTGGAAACTGGCGATGTTTGATGTTTACACGGGGGGTGGGGGGGCGGGTTCACCTCTTCCCTGCCTCTCCTTATTTCCTGAGCTCTGACCACACTGGCTTTCTTATGGTTTCCCAACATGCCATGCCACAGGGCCTTTGCACCAGTGGTTCCGTCTTCGTAGAATGCTGTTCTCCAAATAGTCCATTCTGCCACTCCCTGCTTCCGTAACTCTCAGTGTCCTTCAGATGCCAGCGTAATCCCTAGTCCCCTGGGAGGCTGCCCGGGTGTCCTCATAACACTGCTACCTCATCAGCTTGTACCTCTGATGTATCCTTGTTTTGGTACAATGTCTCGTTTTCCTAATCCACCACCAGATAAGCTGCATCAGGGCAGGGACTGTATCTGTGTTTGTTTCTCTTTGCACCTGCCGTACCTAGCATAATGCTTTGCACACTGTAGGTGCTCAATAAATATCTCTTAAAGACTTGACTGTTTGATTTGCTTCAGTGAATGAACGATGCATATCTTCCTGAAGCTCTCACTGCATCTGTATTCCCTAAACACTTTGCTTTTGGATTTTTTTCGCAGTCCACCTTGTTTCTGTGCTCCTGGAATTCTCAGGAGACAGACACCAGCTCTCACCTGAAGTTTCTACAGCCGCTGATCGATCACCTTTCTCTCACGATTGTGATTTGCTCCTCTTGTCTGTGGAGTTCAAGTGTTTGTGCATCAGCCTTGCGTTAACTTTCCTGGGACTGGTGGTCAGCTCTGTGTGGGGTTTTTGTTGTCCTTAGGGCTTCTTTGCTAAGAAGTTTACGTATTTTTCGTAACTGTGTGTGCTTGTTTTATATGTGTGATGTGCTCTCATACATCTCTGAGGAGGGACGCCTGGGTGGCTCAGTTGGTTAGGCATCCGACTCTGGATTTTGGCTCAGGTCATGATCTCATGGGTTGTTGAGTTCAAGTCCCACATCAGGCTCTGCACTGACAGCATGGAGCCTGCTTGGGATTCTCTCTCTTTCTCTCTCTCTCTCTCTCTCTCTCTCTCTCTCTCTTTCTTTTCTCTTTCTCTGCTCTCCCCCACTTGTGCACGTGCACTCTCTCTCTCTCTCTCTCTCTCTCTCTCTCTCTCTCTCTCGAGTAAATAGATAAATTTAAAAAAATATCTCTGGGGGAGCAAATTTAGCTTATTATAAAATTGTCTTCTGTTTCTCAAGTTAACTCCTTTTTTATGGATTCTTCAGTTTGTTTAGTCCAGTACTGCTCTTTCGTGCTGCTGTTTTCCTTGGAAGGTTGGGAATTAAGGATTGTCTTCTTTTTTTTTTTTAATTCAGTGCCCTAGGGGAGCCGGGGTGGCTCCGTCAGTTAAGCGTCCGACTTCGGCTCAGGTCGTGATCTCGCAGTTCATGAGTTCGAGCCCCATATCAGGCTCTGTGCTGACAGCTTGGAGCCTGGGGCCTTCTTTGGATTCTGTGTCTCCCTCTCCTGCTCACACTCTGTCTCTCTCTCTCTCTCTGGCTCTCTCAAAATAAATGAAGCGTTAAAAAGTTTTTTTTTTTTTAAACCAATGCTTAATCATCTAGGTAGATAATGTCTGACTTACTCCCTTTTACAAAGTGAAGGAAAAATGAATGGCACCATAGCTCTATGATTATTCAAATTATTCTGTTCTTCCATGCTTGAGGATGTAAGGCTTATTCGCATTGTATTCATTCATCAACTCATTCAAGTACTTCATTAACATTAATTGAGTATATGCTACCTCCCTAGGTCCTGGAGACAGAAATATGAGTAGGTTTCTGCTCTTTCCCTTATCAGACCAGCTAAGGAAGGGGAGAAGTACACATAAATAAGATGGGTTACAGTACAGCGATGTTGAAGCAATCATGATGATGGATTGCCTAAAAGAACACTAGAAAACAAGAGCTTGGGGCAGTTCTTTCTTTGTTTTTAATTGTTTCATGTTCATTTATTTTTTGAGAGAGAGAGGCAGAGCATGAGCAAGGGAGCGCCAGAGAGAGAGGGAGACACTGCATCTGAAACAGGCTTCAGGCTCTGAGCCATCAGCACAGAGCCTGATGCAGGACTCGAACTCACGGACTGCGAGATCATGACCTGAGCCGAAATCGGACGCTTAACCGACTGAGCCGCCCAGGTGCCCCTCAGGGAACTTCTGAAACACAGTAAAACCTTGGATTGTATCTTGTTCTGCCAGTGTTCCGCAAGACAAGCAAACACTTGTAATAAATTGTAACTTCATAAACGAGCGATGTCTTACAATACAAGTAGCTCGTGATGCCCAGTGTCACATGTCACAGCTGAGCCAGTGGTTCCTGAAATTCGCTTTGATACACGAGTGCTTTGGATGACAAGCTTGTTTCCGGATCGAATTAGGCTCACAAACCAACGTTTTACAGCAAGTGAGTTATTTCCTCTTATATCCCTAGTCCTGGGACAAAATTAACACCCAATAGTAACAAATTTTCATGTAGTTTTTCTTTCTTGAGGTATGTTGACACGCTCTGTTAGTTTCAAATGTACAGTGTCGTGATGCAACATTTATATACATTACAAGGTGATCACCACAGTAAATCCAGTGATAAATGTCACCAAAGTTGTTGCACATTATTAACTATATTGCCTATTAACTCTGTATCCCTGTGTCGTATTTATTTTATAACTGGAAGCTTATATATGTTTTTAAGTTTATTTATTTTGAGAGAGACAGAGATAGCATGAGTGGGGGATGGGCGGGGGGAGAGAGAGAGAGAGAGAGAGAGAGAGAGAGAGAGAGAGAATGAGAATCCCAAGCAGGCTCTGTGCTGACATGGGCTCGAACCCACGAAGCTGCGAGATCGTGACCTAAGCCGAAACCAAGCGTGGGACGCTTAACAGACTGAGCCACACCCAGTGCCCCCGAAGTTTGTATTTTTTAATCCCCATTCCCTGTTTTGCCCACGTCTCTGCCTCTCTCACTTCTGACAGCCGCTGGATCGTTCTCTGTATCTATAGGAGTCTGTTTCTGTCTCGTTCCGTTGGCTCATTTGTTTTGTGGTTTAGAGTCCAGGCGTAAGTGAAATCATACGACATTTGTCTTTCTCTGTCTGACTTGTTTCACTTAGCGGAACGCCCTGGAGGTACATCCGTGTTGTTGCAAATGGCAAGATTTCATTTTTTTTTTTAAAGGCAGAGTAAAATCCCCTTTATCCATTCATCTCATGATGGACGCTTAGGTGGCTTCTGTATCTTGGCTCTGGTAAGTAACGCTGCAGTGGATATAGGATTGCGTATATCTTTTTGTCTTACTGTTTCCATGTCTTCAGATCGATATCTAGAAGTGAAATTGCTGGGTCATAGGGTAGTTCTAGTTTTAATTTTTGGAGGAACCTTCATACTGTTTTCCACAGCGGCCGCACCATTTTGCATCCCTGCCAGCCGTGCCCACGGCCTCCTTTTCACCACATCCTTGCCAACATTTGTTTCATTGCATTTTTCTTTTCTTTTTTTCTTTTAGGGAGGGAGGGAGGGAGAGAGAGAGAGAGAGAGAGAGCATGAGCAGGAGTGGGGGAGGGGCGGAGGGAGAGAGAGGGAGAGAGAATCCCAAGCAGACTCCTCAGGCTCCACGCAGAGCCTGACATGGGGCTTGAACCCATGACCTGTGAGATCATGACCTGAGCTGAAACCGAAAGTCGGACATTTGACTAACTGAGTCACCCAGGTGCCCCTGTTTTTTAGTTTCCGTATCTCTCCTGAAACTTGCCGTCTTGTCACTCATTGTATTAACTTTGTTCTAAAGGCTCTTAAACGCACTGCAGAATTCCTTTTTTTTTTTTTTTTTAATAACAGGATCCAAGTCATTTATGAAATCCCTGCCATGAACTGAATTTTCCCTTAAACATTTGTGAAATACGCTTTGCACGTATGGTAATTTTTTTTTTTTTTTAATCTACATCCTGGGTATTGTTCATGATGCATCACAGAGACTCTGGATTCTGTTTTCATCTCCCGAAGATTGTTCTGTCTTGTTCTAGTAAGTAGCTAGATTGCTGGTCGATCATGAGCTCGTTGGAGACTTGGGTTTGCGTTCTGTTGGGTGAGTCTCTGTTGGTTTTGCCCTAAATCCTGGTCTTGGGTTATATTAATAAGTCTGAGGTGTTGACCAAGCTTCTCTGACTTGGTGGGACTCACATGTTAAATTACGTCCCCCCGAGGTGGGCAGCAACTGCAACCCACCCACCTCTAACTTCGTGGCTTTGCCCCTCCGGCCTCTCACGGTCTTGTTTGCACATGGGGGTCAGCCAAAGATTTGGAGGGAGTTTAAGTGCAGACTTTGGGAGGGGTCCCACCTTCTGTGGCTCCCTCATTTCCAGGATCTCCCCCTTCAAGTTTCAGCCCCTCTGGGAGTCCCAAACTCTGTTCCTCCAACTCAGGCCAATGATCACTTTGGCTTCTGGCTTGAATTGGAAGCACTTGGTGCCTTGTGGGCTGGGGCGTTCCCGCAGGACAAACACATCTTACCAGACACGGTTTTCTGTTTTCAAGGGTCAACCCCGCACCTAGTGTCTGGCTTTTCATCTTTCTCTGTACCTTCACATAGTTGGGTTTCCATTTTTGCCCAGAAATTGTAATTAACGCAAGCCTATTTGGAGACGGAGCCCAGGGCTTACGACACTGGAATCGAATTCCTTTTTAGTTATACTGGAATAAAAAACCTAGCTTTTATTAATTAGCGTGCAATGCATCAACCTCTTCTTGGGGACACTAGCTGAATGCATGTGATCCACTTGGGGGCAATTCTCGGTGTTTATAAATGGGGCGATGCAGACATAAAATGGCAGGTTTCTACTAGAGTGCTTTCCTCAAATATCTTACTCGAAGATTTTCAGCCTCCTAGTTAAAACGTGAAGTTATGTCCGTTCTTTACAGGGCAGATTGGGCATGAGAATATCAGTAGGGTGCTTGTTTTAGAAACTAGTTTTGAGGTGTTTCTTTCAAGTTGGGGGTAACCTCCGGAGGGTTGAGGGAGAGGAGGAGAAGGAGTTGGACCAGGAGTAGAGAGACAGTGACTCACTGACATTGTTTTCTGAGAAAGTGTTTCCAGGTCAGGTTAACCAGTCCTGCCCAATCCTGTGCCCGCAGGGGCCAATGTTCTTTACGCCCTTCATCAAGAAATTCACAGAGGATCTTGGGATTCCATTCTGTTCCTTAATCTGTCACCGAGAGCAGGGTGAGTCCTGTAGAACTCACACGGTTCTAATTTTATCCAAACTTCATTAGCTTGTCTTAAAATAATTTCCCACGCCAAAGAATAATAGAAAGCTGGCACTCATCACATCCAAGCGCCTTTATTTTACTAATGAGGGACCCGAGGCTCTAGAGGGGACTGCTCTGGGTTGTCATACTCTTTAGTGGCTAAGCTGTCACTTGAACCTGAAGTCTTTGCTCTCTTTCTTGACCATCCTGTCCTCCCCTCCCCTCCACCCTACCCCTTACCTCCACTCCTCATCTCCCTCCCCTGTCCTCCCTCCCCTCCACCCTACCCCTTACCTCCACTCCTCATCTCCCTCCCCTGTCCTCCTCTCCCTGTCCTTCCCTCCACCCCTCCCTCCCCTCCCCTGTCCTCCCCTCCCCTCCACCCTACCCCTTACCTCCACTCCTCATCTCCCCTCCCCTGTCCTCCCCTCCCCTCCACCCTACCCCTTACCTCCACTCTCATCTCCCCTCCCCTGTCCTCCCCTCCCCTCCACCCTACCCTTACCTCCACTCCTTGCCTCCCTCCCCTGTCCTCCTCTCCCCTGTCCTTCCCTCCCCTCCTCCCCTCCCCTCCTGTCTTCCTCTCCCCTCCCCTGTCCTCTCTTTCCCTACTCTCCCCTCCCCTCACCTCCCTTCCTGTCCCTTTCACCCCTCCCCTCCTCTCTCTTCCCCTCTGGTCCCCTGCCCTCCCCTCCCCCCACCTCTCCCCACACCTCCAGAGGCCCTGGCACGGCTTTGGTATCCCCATCCACACTCCTGGTGTTATCTGGGCTTCACTTAGCTTTTTAGGCAGCTTTATTGAGATTTAATTTACATACTACACAAAGCACCCCTGTTTCATTAACTTCTTACTGCTGCCTGGAATCCAGATCCCAGATCCCAGAATGCCAAATACAGAAGGAAGGCTGTTCCGAGTGAGACCGTCGAGGGCCCCCCTGACACCTCAGGGTGAACCCCCCCATGGTAGACGCACCCCTATTTCCTGGAAACCCCCATCCAGCAAGAGCCACATCTCTAAGTTTCTGGCCCCAAATCCCCTGGAAATCCTTTCCCCACCCGTCTGCAGCTCTTCTCAGCTTAGGTGCTGGGTTTTTCGTCTCCTCTCGGATCCGTGCACGCGTGTTAGACTGGCTCACGTAGGCTCTCAAGTCTGATGCCTGTACGCCCAGGGAGAGACTTCCTAATCCGTTTTCTGAGCTCCTTTTCTGTCTTTGACATCCTGCCTCTGCCCTGGAACGCGGCACCTAGAAGGGAACTTCGCCGTGAGTTGTCTTTGGCATAAAGGCGGAACGAAGAAGCCATGGTCCTGGAACACCGCCCCGGCATGGTGGCCCCTGTTGGGCACAGAGGTTGTGCAGTGAGTCAGAACAGACAGAGGCTCTCCCTCCGGGAGCCTCCAGGAAGTTAGGCTTTCTGGGGAGTAGTTGCTCTTTCTAGTTGGAAATCCACACCCGCCCTGGGTGGTGAGTGAGGAGTCTGGACAGGTGGACGCAGTTATGGAGAACGGAGGCCAAGCTGGCGGTAACCCTCTGCTCCTCCCTGACCCCTCACCCCCACCTCGGGAGGGTTCACAAGCCTCTCAGAGTCCGGGCTGGAGAATCTGGAACCAGATTCTGGAGATCTGGGAGACACGACTTCCAGGTTTACTTGGAAATCTCAGACTCTTTTTTTATTATTATTATTTTTTAATGTTTATTTACTTTGAGAGACAGAGATAGAGAGCAAGCAGGGGAGGGGCAGAGAGAGAGACAGACAGAGAGAGAGAGAGAGAGAGAGAATCTCAAGCAGGCTCCGTGCTGCCAGTGCAGAGCCTGATGCGGGGCTTGAACTGACAAACTGTGAGATCATGACCTGAGCTGAAGTCGGACACTTAGCCCAACTGAGCCACCCAGGTACCCTGAAACCTCAAACTCTTCCCCTCCACTGCCAGCCCTGTTACAGTTAGATCTTATTAGTTAACAGAGAAGAAAGCTGACAAGAGTCACCCAGGGTGCCATAGATGACTAATCCCCCCACCAGATCCCAGGCGCCTTCCCCCACCCCACCGCTCCTGCCCCAGATCTCCCCAATAAGCACCAATTCTGCTCTGCCGCTCCAGACAGCCACGCAAACTGGCCAACAGCCCAGTCACCAACCCCGAAGTCCCAGCTCCTGGCCCCCAGGTTCCTCATCCAGCAGGGGCTGAACGTCCCCGGAAATATTTCTGAGAATTTTGCCATCACATCCTGACCCATCAGGATGCCCTCGATCTGGGCTTAGGATCCCCCTTAGGGGAGGGGAGACTTAGGGGTACAACAGGACACGCTGGCACATGGAGCCAGGGACACTGGACTCGGGGGTGTCCGCGGATCCGGCAGAAGGGGGCGGGGAGGGGGCTCTGTCAGGTCGAGCCGCACGAGCTGTGGGGACAGGACAGAGCCAATACTTTTCTCGGACTGCGTCAGATAAACTGGGACATCTGCAGTATTTCCTAAGCAAACTAGGTTACCCTCCCTGCTGCTGTGGCCACCCGAGGGCATCGGGCAGCTGGGTGACCCAGAAAGGGCCATCTCCTTGTCCGGCTCCACCTGGAATCCCAGCCCCTCGTTCCGCACCCCCCCCAAGACAGGCGCCCTGGGTGGAAGGGAGCTTCATAGCACCGGGTGGGATCCAGCCCATTTTTGCTGCAGTCTGCTTCTCCCAAACAATCAGGGGGCAGAGGCGTTTTGGATCATGTTAAAAAGACAGAATCAGGAAGGGAAAGGACGATAAATCTTCCCCGTCTACTTTTATGTTTTATAGTCTGGAGAGAAGCGAGATAATTGCAGGAAAGTGTGGCATGTTAGGTGGAAAAAAAAAAAAACCCCAAAAAACCTTGACTTCAAGACACATTGATGTGAGCTGCTAAACTTGGAAGAATTACTTCCTTTCAGGGCCTGACTCTCTCGGTGGTTTAATGACGGGGCTGGCTTACAAAGCCTCTAGGGGTCTTTCCTGGTCTGAAGAGTCGTGGCCGGGCGTTATCTCTAGTTAACGATGCCCAGGAACGGTAAAGGAGGGTAGCCACTGAGAAGACAGCCCTCTGCCGCCCCGAAAGGCTTGGGGGTTGTAGCCAAGAGGAGGACCCCGCAAAGCAGTGGGATGTAGGGCGAGGCCAAGGCGATGGCTCAGGTCAGCTGCCTTCTGTACTTTCCTCCTGAGATATGTACCCTCCCCCCCTTGATGGCTACTCATCAGGGGGTGTTGCGCATTTACTAGGGTGCAGCGTCGCACTGGGGGTGCGAGTGAGGAGGGGGGAAGCCCTCAGCCGGGGAATCTCCCGGCCGATTGCCAACAGGGCACGTTGGCGCTGGGGGCTACGCTCATTTACTCATGTCTTCGTGAAGGCATGGCACCTTATCTGGCGAGCACCCCGACCTTCTGCACCCGAGGCCACCTGCCTCTCTTTGTGATTTGGTCTCGGAGGGCTGTGTGCACACGAGACCTCTCAGCAAGGTTGCACATCCTCTGCATGAAACCCCCTTGGCCCGCGAGTGTGCCGAACTCCTTAATGCAGGGGGCACAGGCAGACCTGAGAGCCTTTATGCCCTGGGGCTACACTTTCCTCCCCGCAGGTCCTGGAGCAGGGGCCCCCCACATGGGTAGGAAGCAGTCCCCGGCCTTCTTCCTGCCTCCGCATCAGGGTAGGACAGGAGGAGACCACCAAAGATCCATGAGACCCTGAAGTAACAAACAGAAGAGTACAAAAGACATCTTTCTGTCAAAGCAACAACTTCTGGGGCCCCTGGGTGGCTCTGTCTGTGAAGCATCCATCTTCAGCTCAGGTCATGATCTCACGGTTCGTGGGTTCGAGCCCCCCATCGGGCTCTGTGCTGACAGCTCAGAGCCTGGAGCCTGCTTTGGATTCTCTGTCCTCTTTTTCTGCCCCTCCCCTGCTCTCTCTCTCTCTCTCTCTCTCAAAAATAAATAAAAATTAAAAGAAAAAAAAAACAGTAAAAACTTTTGTCCCTATTTCTCACACTGAGCCTAAAAACCACGTGTTTGAAACCTGGGGCACAGGGTCAGAGACCGAAGTAACTATTATCTCACTTCCACATTCACCTAGGATTAAGGGATTATTCCTACATCATATGCCACAAACACACACTCATCTGGAATAGCCTGGCCGTGCTCTGGGTTTATGGGATTTGCAAAGAACGCCATGGTAGTGTTTCTGCCGTCAGTGTTGTGTTTCTGCTGCTCACAAGCTGGGTGACCTTGGGCCCCCGTCATCTCACCTCCCTGAGGATCAGTTTCCCTGTCAGAGAAATCAGAGGGTAGGACCAAAATATCCCCCAGCGCTGGAGCTTAGAGAGGCTTCAAGACACAAAGAAGAAGAGAGAGGGGCTCAGTTTACTTCACTGGGGGGAGGCTGGTCGTCAGTGGCCGCGGTAAAGCCAACGTTAAGTCCAGAGACGCTAGAGTAAGGAGGTAGAACTTGGGACAGAAGACAAGTAAGTTGAAGCTTTTCCGTCCAGACTTCTTCCAGAAGCACACAGACACATGCATTTTAATGCATGTGAACCCATGATAACAATTTTTTTAATGTTTATTCATTTTTGAAAGAGAGAGAGAGAGCACATGCATGAGTAGAGGAGCGGGGGGGGGGGGCTTTGGGTAGGGGTGCAGTTGGAAGAGCCTTGGGAATGAGCGTGCTGGTTAGCACAGCTTTTCGTATACTGTTTCTGTTCAGGAAGTGTTTGTGAACCAGTTAGTGGGGGCGGGGGAGAATCACACGCTGGTCGAACAGAACCAGCTGTCCTGCTCTGGGTTCTTGGTGCGGGCAGGGTAAAGAAAACCAGCTTAAAGCAGCGTACGTGAAAGAGGAACGTGTTGGCTCATTGCGCATAATGTTGTCGGGAGCAACTAGACCAAGGTGCTTGAGTGATGTTTTCGGTTCTCACCGTGTCTCTCTGTCTCTCTCCACGGTCTCTGTTTGCCTCTGCTTCATTCTGGAGGCAGGCTGTTGCCGTCTAGGTAGAATATGTCCCCCAGCAACTCCCGAATGCGTACTCCTTACGGCTTCGCATCCCAGAGAAGAGTGGACACGCTCCCTACCTTTCCAGGCAAGACTCCAGGATTCTGGTTGAAATCTTGGTTGGATTGCAATCTAGTCTTGGATTGGCCCACATCTAACCCAGTTTCCGGGGGTCCTCTGGTTGGTGAGACCAGGCAGGTGGTTTCCTCTCTGGCCAGAGAGGGAGCCACCTGTCGGAGCCACCTGGACCATGTGTAACTGCTGTGGAAGGGGGCTGACATAGACGCACGGAAACGTCACACCCGTTCGTCTGTGCTAGACGATGCCAGAGCCAGTAGAGGAGTACTGGCATTAGGAAAAATCTGGTCAAACATAGATGGATCTAGGAGGCATAATGCTAAGCGAAATAAGTCCGTCACAGAAAGACACATACCCTATGATGTCACTCATATGTAGAATTTCAGAAACAAACGAGCAAAGGGCGTGCAAGAGAGACAAACCAAGAAACAGACTCTTCACTCCGGAGAATATAAACTGATGGTTCTCAGAGGACAGGGGGTGCTAACACAATTTCACGGCAGTTTGGGGAAGTAGGAATCACAGATACAAACACGTCACCCCTCCCTGGGTTTCCCCCCCATGAGGTCCGTGTTAACAGAACGCTTCTCATTACAGGCAAAGACAGAAGGGGAAAAAAAAAAACCAAAAACAAAAAACACCAGTGCCCCGGGCACCCTACCAGATTACTGGAGTGTCGAAACCAAGTTTCAACATTCAGGAAACATCTAGTCATTTGAGATAATTTAAAAATTATTATATATTCAAAGTAATGAAATTCGGGCCGGCCCCGGTCTTCTGCCTGATGTCAAGGGACGGGGGACAACGGAGACGTGTCCCCGGGCTTCTGAGATGGGGAGCCAGGAACTCTGCACCCAGATGAAATGTCTTTCTCCTATAGAGACAACATAGAATCGTCCTTGGATAGGCTCTGTCTTGGAACATAGGAAGTTGGAGGCTCTCGGCGACCAAGAGATCACTGAACTTAGGGCCATCAGGGGATGGGTGTTTTGCGTTTAAGAGCTGAGGGAGGTCCTGATGGAAGGGCGATACACTCCCGTCTGCGGTCTGGAGGATAAACACACCTCCGTGGGAACCCTCCCCGGGTCTGGACCAGAGGCATCTGGATGAAGCTTCAAAGCGAGGGGTTTCGAAATTCATTATTCCCCCGCTTCATGCGGTCGACTCCGTAACTGGATGTCAGAAGTTCCTTTGGAAAAGCTTCTTCCTCAGAAGAGTCCAGGCCAACGAGATCAGCATCCGCACCAGCCTTTCTTGGACGCTGGCTCTTAGTTGGGCCTTTTGCCGAAGCGCTTAAGGTAAATTATTTCAGGTGAATCTCACCCCTGCATTCAGAAGTCCCGTTAGGTGGGCATTTACAGCTAAGCTTTAAAAACAAAAACGGTGGGGCGCCCGGGTGGCTCCGTCGGTGAAGCATCCGACTTCAGCTCAGGTTATGATCTCGCGGTTCGTGGGTTCGAGCCCCGCGTCGGGCTCTGTGCTGACAGCTCGGAGCCTGGGGCTGCTTCAGATTCTGTCTCCCTCTCTCTCTGCCCCTCCCTCAGTCATGCTCTCGCTCTCAAAGATAAAATAAACATCTAAAAAAAAGAAAAACCAAACAGACCAAAAGCCCCCAAATGCTAATTAAGCCCACTTCCTTTGCTCTTGAGAGGCGGCAGGACTCTGCGTGATTTCTTCCTCCCTTCCCTTTTCTCTAGATTCTGTGTCTCGTGACTCTGAACTACTTTTTACATGAGAACGAACAGCACACAGTTAAAACAGACGTGATGGTGTGCCTTACACCAGATGCACTTAATCGGAGTGCACACGCACACGCACAGCCTTTGGGGCACTTCCTTACGTCTGCCCTTCTCTTCTTTTTTTAAGTCTTTATTTTTATTTATTTATTTTGAGAGAGAGAAAGTGCAGGTCAGGGAGGGGCAGAGAGAGAGGGGGAGGGGGAGAGAGAGAGAGAGAGAGAGAGAGAGAGAGAGAGAGAGAGAGGGAATCCCAAGCAGGCTTTGCACTGTGAGCACAGAGCCCGACGTGGGGCTCCAACCCACGAACCGTGAGATCGTGACCTGAGCCCAGGCCGGATGCTTCACCGACTGAGCCACCCAGGCGCCCCTCCTTACACAGGGGGGGGGCCTTCTTACCTACCCTTCTTACGTACCCTTCTTACGTACACAGACCTACAGTCTCTGACCTCTGTGCCCGCATCCCCTGCCCCTCTGAGCTCTGCCTTCAATGGCTGCCTCCCTCTCTCTGTGTCCCTTTCATGCACAGACTGCCCTGCGCCCCTCCCCGTCTCCGCTTTATCTCCCGGCCCCCCATCCATCTTACTTGCCTTCCCCCTCTTCTCCCCTCGCCCCTCGCCCCTTCTCTCCCGCACACGCTCGCCTTGACTAGTCGTTACACTACACTTACAACCCGCAAGACTTATGGATTCAGTTCCCCAAACGCCACGGTCCTCCCCCTTCTCTTGAAGAGTGAAGACGAGGGAACAGCCTCATTGGAACGTCACCTGTCCCCATAGACAGAAGAGCCAGGGCTGAAAAAAAAACAAAACTGGGAAGACAGTAACGTGTTTCCTGCCACCCCCCCCCCCCCCCCCCGCCCCTGCTAAACCAGCACTTTGGAAAAGCCTCCTTTGCTCCTCGTCAAGTTAAAATCCAGACACGGGTCCCATAGCTCCCATGGCGGAGGGTGGACGAGGGCCACGTGCGACGGAGCTGGGAGCCACAGGCCGTCCCCGTCCCTCCAGCTCATCATGCTTGCCTCCCGTTGCCCTTTGGAATCTTCCCCTTTAGTGCAGACGAGGCTCCGCGGGACTCAGCTGGGAGCCGTCTTCTCCAGGTTCGGAGCACTTCCAAGTAGATGAGTTATGTCCACGCAGGGCTTTGTGACACTTTCAGATCGGTGGCCGGTGTCCTTCCGCCGCGTTAGGAGAATCACGAGTGACATCGGTGGACGGGTTCGATCGGATGGTTCATTCCGTGACGGTCCTCTCACCGGGAGCCTGTCCCGGCCCCCGGCTCTGCACCCTGCAGAGGGGCTTCAGGGGGGTTGGGTCCTTGCCTCTCAGGGGTGGTAGCTGCCTGCGATGCCAAGGCCGCGCCCGGGAGAAGGCCACGTGGCGAGAGGGCAGTAGACGGGAGCCTTCGGAGGGACCCGAGAGGGGACTCCGCGGGCAGTGGCTGCCGGTGGGCAGGGCTGGGAGCGCATCAGTGACGGCATCCTCACGGTGCCGCCCCTCGAGGCCTTGGGGCAGGTCCTGCGCTGTAAGGGTTATTCGTGCCCCGCCCCGCGGTATACACGGTGACCGGATGGATGGGTTCCCCTGGTGCACACAGAGAGGGGACCCGTGAGCGCCAGAGGGTTGCAGAGTGTGGTGTAAGTAAGGACTGTGTGTTTAGTCCGTCCCGGTGCCTGACACGGAGCTCCCAAAGCTTGAAATTTCCTGTGTGTTAGGGGTGATACGTACACCTTCCTTCCTTGCTTGCTTGCTTCCTTCCTTTCTTTCTTCTCCCTCCCTCTTTTCCTTTCTTTCTTTCCTCCCTTCCTTTCTTTCTCCTCCCTCCCTCCCTCTTTTCCTTTCTTTCCTCCTTTCCTCCTTTCTTTCTCTTTCCTCCTTCCTTCCTTCCTTCCTTCCTCCTCCCTCCCTCTTTTCCTTTCTTTCTTTCCTCTTTTCTTTCCTTCCTTCCTTTCTCTTCTCTCCCTCCCTCTTTTCCTTTCTTTCCTTCCTTTCTTTCTTTCTTTCTTTCTTTCTTTCTTTCTTTCTTTCTTTCTTTCTTTTCTTTCTTTCCTTCCTTTCTCCTCCCTCCCTCCCTCTTTTCCTTTCTTTCCTCATTTCCTCCCTTCCTTCCTCCCTTCCTTCCTTCCTTCCTTCCTTCCTTCCTTCCTTCCTTCCTTCCTTCCTTCCTTCCTTCCTTCCTCCTCTCTCTCTCTCTCCCTCCTTCTTTTTTAATTTTAGAGAGAGAGAGCAGGGGAGAGGAGCAGAGAGAGAAGGAGAGAGAGAATCCCAAGCAGTCTCCATGCTCAGAGTGGAGCCCGATGTGGGGCTCAAACCCACGAACCATGAGATCATGACCTGAGCCGAAGTCGACCGCTCAACTGACTGAGCCCCCCAGGTGCCCCCAGGAACATCTTTCGTTTTAACGAGGCGACTCCTGGTGGCCCCCTCTGTAGCTTAGGATGGGAGCTTGTGTACCAGAAAGACCAAGCCTTGATGCGAAGCTTGGAACGTTTGCTCCCCAGGGCTCCCCAACCCCCACGGAGGGGAGACGGGCTGGAGATAGAGTCTGGTCACCAGTGACCGGTGATTTCATCAGCCATGACGGCGCGATGAGATCTTTGGCCAAACCTTGGCCTGTATGTATCTTCACTTCAGCTGTGCCTGAGTTGGATCCTTCACGATAAACTGCGAGCTGTTCCGGCAACTGACCAAAATGAGAAAGGGGTCACGAGAGCCCTGGGGGACAGCCCGCTGCCGGAAGTACGGGGGGCCCAAGGCTCGTGGTGGCATTGGCAGGGGGCAGCGTTGTGGGACTGAGCCCTTAGCCTGTGGGGTCCGATGCTACCCACGGGTAGACGGTGTCGGAATTGAAGTGAATCGTAGGACATCCGGCGGGCCGGGGCCTCCAAAGCTGGGACGAGAGGAACGAGGCTCCAGTGGCAGAGAATTTGTGATCCCTTCCCTTACTTTCCAAGTGGCTCCATAGAAAAGGTCCTTGGGCCGGAGACCTGGAGTCTCAACATACCTCCAGCCCCAGGAAATGGGATCATCCCCACAAATTCTCAGGTGCTTGAGGCTCGGGTGAGCGTAGAAGAGAGACAGAGAGGCAGACTCGGGGTCCTCCCCTGACGCCACCACTCATTGGCAGGGAGACTTGAGTGCGTCACGGATCTTCTCTGAGCTTCATGTTCCTCATTTGTAGGATAGGAAGGGGGTCATCCAGATAGTGTTTACTACACAGCATCACTCTGAAGTTCAAGTGAGGTCTTCAGGTGGTACCTTGTAAAACCATCAAGGGCTGGGGCCCTTGGACAGTCCGTTGAGCGCCCGACCCTTCACCTTGGCTCAGGTCATGATCTCGCGGTTCATGGGTTTCGGGCCCCACATCGGGCTCTGCGCCGATAGCTCAGAGCCTGGAACCTGCTTGGGATTCTGTCTCTCCTTCTCTCTGACCCTCCTCTCTCTCTAAATAAATAAATAAATAAGCCTGAAAAAAAAATTTTAAACCATCAAGGGCTATGAAATGGTAGCTAACTCTGTAAGTTTCTCCATTTTACGTCTCTGGTCCTTACATACCTTTTTTTCCCTGAATAAGCGTGATGCGGATGTGGGGGAGGGGAGGGGTGCTGGGAGCAGATGGGGCAGCGAGGAAAGCCATTGGAGGGCAGAGGAAGCAGACAGGGTGGGCCTGGTAAGGGGTGTAGACGAGTCAACCCCAATACCGAGCGCGTGGGTGGGGCCCATCCTGCAGCCTCTCACCCCCACCCCGGATGTCCACACTCACTCTGACGAGGCTTCTCCACATCACACACCTGGTGACAACGAGAGAAGTCACGACGCCCCCTTCCACCCTCCATTCCTTCAGGGAGGAGACAGGGAGCGAGCCCCGGGCACAGCCTTCTCCTGCCCCTCTCCGAGGAACCTCCTGCAATTAATGGCCTGCCATTTGCCATCTGTCCTGTCCTTCCCTGGTCGCCCAGGGCGCAGGGATTCAGAGCTGGCACATTGTGATAGTCTACAGTGTTCATGTCACCTCTGATTTCTTCCAGAAAGTCATTAAGCAGATCTGTGTGGGAGCTGCTGCAGCGTCAGTAAAGTTCCTCCAGGGCAGGCGGCACAGAGGTGGCGAGAACAGGCTAGGATTCCTCAAGTTCAAGGGGGCTGGAGTCCCTGCGTGCTCAGATGAGAGACGTGTGAATTGGGACGAGGACGAGCTGCACTTAAACCCCAGGTGGACTCATCTCCTCTTTTCCCTTTGGCTTCCTCAATCTGAGACGGATCCCCGAGGCTTCCTTAGGACCCCAGAATCACAGGGAGTATTACACTTGTGCCTTGCCTCGCGTTTTCCCCAAAGCGGAGTCTGACACAAGAACTTGGCTGCAGGTAGTTTATGTGGGAGGCGTTCCGGGGGGGCAGAAGGGAGGGAGTGGGCAGGAAGATTCGCTAGTCTCGGGATGGGTGCACGAACCGGTTTTCTGCGGCCACCGGGATTCAGCCCCTGGGGCCCCTCTGCCGCATCATGTGCCTCAGGGGTGCCCCACTGGGAGGTGGGAGGTGGGTGAATGGCCACCTGCTTCTGGCACCCTGGTGCATCACTTCCCTGCACTTCTGGGCTGCCCGTGTTTGTGCAAAACCCCGAGGCAGTAAGGCAGAGAGAGACCCCTGGTGCGCTTGACATGGGAGGCCCGCAGTTGGCAGAAAGCTGCCCATCACAGCTGCACCGAGACCACGGGGCCCGGAATGCGGTGTGGTGGGTCATTAGCATCAGCTCTAGAAAGCCCATGTTCTTCCTGGGAATGGGCCTTCTTCATCCGGGCGCAGAGTGCAGGTGTCAACATCAGGGACCGGCAGTGGTCCCAGAAGGAAGGATGAGGGGCTGCTTGTAGGAACAGCGTAGAAAGATACATTGTTGGGGAAGAGTCTTCTGGACCCGCGTCTGCTTTGGGTAAGGTCTTCAGCGGTGGGCGGAGCACACGAGATGGGGCGTGGCGGTGGGCGGAGCACACGAGATGGGGCATGGCGGTGGGCGGAGCACACGAGATGGGGCGTGGCGGTGGGCAGAGCACACGAGATGGGGCGTGGCGGTGGGCGGAGCACACGAGATGGGCGTGGCGGTGGGCGGAGCACACGAGATGGCGTTCAGCAGAGGCCCACAGACTAGGTGCATCCCTCTGCCTTTGAGGATGCTTTTGGGGGACCAGCACCTCCCTGCGTCTTCCAGCTGCATAACAGTTTGGGCCTCTGGCTCCAAAGTGACGGGCCAGGGAGCATCTACTAATGGAAAGCACCCCCGAATCTGTCCCCTAGAGCCCGCACTGCTAAGCAAGTCCCCTTAATACCAGAAGGCTTTTAATAGGAGGTTTAGCCGTTTCTTAATTGGCCATCTTGTGATCCGTGGTTCAAGGTGACTTTGAATTGTAACAGACAATCTTGCTCCCTCACTAATTAGCACTGAAACCGCAAAGGCGCGTGTAAAGGTTGTGCTGATTAAATCATTGAAAAACTGGGAATAACCTAAATGTACAATTATAGGGATTATTGAATTAATTGAACGATGTACAGAATAGTGCAAATATCCATGTATGTTACCTAGAGTGCTGTTTAAAATATTAATAGAAAGAAACAGGGACAATCTAGATACCCAACAGTAGGGGATTCACTTAAAAAGAAGAAGAAGAGGGGCGCCTGGGCAGCTCAGTCAGTTGAGCGGCCGACTTCGGCTCAGGTCATGATCTCACAGTTCGTGGGTTCAAGCCCCGTGTTCGGGGTCTGTGCTGACAGCTCGGAGACTGCTTTGGGATTCTGTGTCTCCCTCTCTCTCTGCACCTCCCCTGCTCATGCACTCTCTCTCAAAAATAAACAAACATTTAAAAAAAAATTAAAGTGGAGAAAGACATTTGAACTGGAGCTCGCATAGACATAAGGTAAGGACTTTCCAGAAAAGTCTGAGAAGTCCAAGAAGTGCCACTGACAAGGGCCGCAGTGACACCCAGGAGAGAAGCACAGGAACAACCTGTTAAAAGCAAATTACTCTTTAAATATTCTTTGTTTTTCATGTTTATTTTTGAGAGAGGGAGAGAGAGAGCACGCAAGCAGGGGAGGGGCAGAGAGAGACAGAGACAGAGAATCACAAGCAGGCTCCACACTGATGCACAGAGCCCGAGGCGGGGCTCAAACTCTCAAGCCGTGAGATCATGACCTGAGCCAAAGTCGAATGCTCAACCGACAGAGCCATCCAGGTGCCCTGCCTCTACCGTTTTAAGTTGAGCACACGCGAGTGCCCGGTGATCGTACAAGCATGACACGGTGTGAGCTGAGCCTGGGTGCTGATCTGGGGATTTGCGATGTGTATCAGTTACCCATCGCTGCGTAACAAGTGAGCCCAAGACTTAGCGTATTAAAACAACACTATTATCTCCTGCAGTTCTGAGGGTTGGCAGGATGATTCTCTTGCTGGGTTTGCCTGAAGGCTCACTCCTGCGGTTGGGTTCGCCCAGTGGGGCAGGTGGGGGCTGGCTATTGAGGCCCAAGAAGCCTGGGCCTCCCTCCCTGGTGTTCTCTCCTCCTTCGGTAGTCGAGGCAAAGCTACCTTACGTGGTGGCTAATGGGCTGCAGGAAGCTAACGCACAAGCTTCCAGGTCTTTGAAGGCCGGCACGGCATTGCTTCACCCCCCGGCATGTCTTCATGGCAAGTGACAAGGCCAGCCTAGGTTCAGGGGGAGGGCAGACAGACTCCATCCCTCGATGGAGTCGCCTCGTGCATGCAGAGGGGTGGGAGACAGTGCCGGCGAACATCTTGGCAGACGGTCTAGCGCAGAAAGGAGCCAGTGTCCTGGCGGCTCAGATTCTCCAGTGTCGTCTCCCCTCCAGAGGGATGACACCCCAATTCCGTGAGGGCCACCTACCAAGGCTGGGACCACAGGGGGCTCTCGGCTAGAGCAGAGGACACCGTATGCAGTGGTCTGTGGAAGGGGAGGCCTGTGGACCGTCTGTCTCAACCTCACGTATGTCAACCCTGAATCCTCAAAAAAGCCTGATAAAGTAGACACTCGTACGAGGCCCATTTTCCAGATGAGAATATGGAGGCACAGACAAGTTAAGTAGGTCGCCCAGGTGGAGCCCCACTTTTATTTCGTCTCCGAGCCTGCGCTCCTAGCCACCGGGCTGCTTGAACGTTTGACCTTCTTTCGCCCCTGTTTTGTGACCCCAGTGCCCTTGCCCACAGAATGCACTGGTGACCTCACTTACGATGAGGAGGACCAGGTGTTTGGTTGTTGATTACTTATACACGGCTTCTGTCTCACATGGCTTTGGTGTAGCCTCTAGGGGCGGTCCTGTTGGGTCCCTGTGCCAGCTGAGTCCAGGATAAGGGGAAGCGGATTCGAGAGGCAGCCTGTTGGTCCCCAAACCTTACGGTCTGGAAGTGAGAATGGGCTCGCACAGATGCAGGTTTCCAAGGGAGACCGTGGACTCCCCTCCCCCAACCCCCACCCAGGACCCGCCAGCGACTGCTTTTCGTCTCTCAGCTTGGTTTTAAACGTGGTTGGCCCTGAAGCTGTGGGGGTGGGTTAGGGAGCTTCCATGGCTCCCCCACCCCTGCAACCCCAAGGAGCCTGTGCCCCACGACGTGCAGTGTTCCAGGAGGAAACGGGGCCGCAGGGTGGGCAGTGGGTACCAGCAGAGGGGCTGCTGGCCAGCTCCCTGGTCTAGAGATGGGGAAGAGGTGGGGCAGCCCAGGGATGGGAGCCTCAGGCAGCCCGCCCTCTCCTCACCTCTGCCACCCTCCCCAGTGCCTCCCGGAGGCCAGCGCACATCAGGCCATCCTGTCTCTCTGGCTCGTTTTCACCAAGCCTCTTGTGTGACTTCCCTGGTGATGTTGCTGCCCAAGGGGAGGGGGGTCAGGGGGTCGGGCAGGAGCTCTTTCTCTCCTGAGCCCTCATCCTCCAGAGAATCGGCAGCCAGTCCAGGGCCTGGAGAGGTGGGGATGTCTACCAGAAAAGCCAGATCTGTGGAGCTGCAGCCTTAAGCTATGTAAATATCAAATCAAGTAAGGGCCCAAATCTTCTGGGACAGGCAGTCTGGGGGGGCGGGGCAGGGAGAAGAAGGAGCCATCTATTGTGAAGAGGCTGAGGCCAAGGGCATGAGGAGGACCAGGGGGTCAGAGGGGAGGGAGGGGGAAGGAAGGGAAGGGGGAAGAGGGAAGGAGGGAGGGAGGAGAGAAGGGAAGGAGGGAGGGAGCAGTGAGAGAGGGAGGGAGGAGTGAAGGGGGGAGGGAGGAAGGAGGGAGGTCTCCTTTGCAGCACTCAGCCCACCGTGAGGGGCCAGGCCCAGGCAGGAGGGGTTTAAGGTGCAGAGAGAATGGAGGGGCTTGGAGCCACCAGTCGGTGTCTAAGACATTATCCCTGACGATAAACATGGAGGGGTTTAGGGGAGGGACGTGATGCTCCCAGGAGCACAGATTATTTTTCAAAACCTTGTTTCCCATCAGCAGAGCTTTCTAGTAGCGGGTACAGGTTAGGGGGTCTCCCCTAAAGCAACATCCAATCCCCCTACCCCACCCCTAGAGTACAAGACAGGCCTGTGGTTCCGAAAGGAATTTTAATTTTTTCTCCCCCGTGGGAAGATTCGCACCCGCACCAATATTTATCCAAGGGCGGGGGCCGTGAACACTGGCCGTGAACATGCAAGGCAAGGTCCTGGTTCTAGAATGTTCCAGCCGTTGGGGCCGGGGGGAGGCAGAGCAAGCCCCCGTCTGGTGTTGGTTTTGGGGTTGCACGTCATACCCATTCCCTGGGTATTTTTTCGAGCTGCGCAAAGTGCACGTCTCTCCAGAAACAGAACGGGGACCAGTTCGGGCTGCGCGAGACCTGGGGGCTTCTGGTCCCAGCCTCTCATCTTCCAGACCAGGAGACTTGAAGTGCTCACAGCCACAGCCATGTGCAGCAGAGGGCAGAGAACACGGGGGCTGGCCCCGGGCGGTGCCCAGGCCAACACCGTGGGCGCTTCCTGCCTGTTCTCCTCCTGTGTTTTGTATGTGGTAGCAGCTGGGACACCGGTTCATGACTTATTTAGGGTAGTAACCGAAAGCCGTGCGTCATCCCGGTGCAGGCATCTGGAAGAGGGAGAGGGGGGGTTCTCAGCTTCTCAGCTCAAGCCAGGGTAAGCTTCCCACTCGATTTCCTTGATCCTCTCCTAAGAGGCGGAACCGGATGGGATTGGTCCGATGGCCGGGCATTTTTAGCCCACGCTTAGGAGATCAGTGACTTTGCTCGGGTCCCCCAGAAGGCAGAGCCTCAGACAACGGCTGGTGCGGCGAAGTTTATTCTGTGGTGCGATCCCAAGGGTGGAGGATTGAGAAAATAAACAGGGAAGGAGAGGAGGCTAATCCAGGGGTTAGCGAGTGGGTTTTAACAGTGGATAACAGGAGCTCGATCCTGCTGAGCACATGGTCCTGAAATTGTCCGCCTGAGATGCTAAGCTGGGGAGCATTTATCTCCCGGATCCCGTACCCAGAGGCGGTTGAATCCCCTTCACTCTGAATTTGCACATGATGGAACGACTGAGCGGCAGTGCAAAAGGCCTGGGGCACGAGGTGAGGGTGCCAGGTGCGGCTGCGGTGAGGGTCTCTCCAGACACACCTGTGTGCAGCCGGCCAGCTGCCATGGTGACTCACAGCCCAAGCGAAGATGAAGGTTGAGAGGACGTGAGGTGAGGCATAAGAAGAGGTCAGAGACTCATGCGTCAAGAGGCAAGCATTTTCTTTGCCTTGCTGTGCCAGGGACCTGGCCAGGCTTCCGTGAGATCCCAAGACCCGGTCCCCTAGGCTTCAGGCTACCATGGTGGTTCTCAAACTTGAGGATCCCCTGGAGGGCGTGTTGAAACATGTGTTCCTGGACCCCATCCCAGCATTTTTCATTCCTGAACTCTTGGTGGGCCTGACAGCTTGCATTTCTAACAAGTTTCCAGATAATGCCCATGCGACTGGTCTGGGAACCACAGTCAGCCATCACACTTTGTCTACCCGCCTACTGATGGGCATCTGCGAGGTTTCTGCTTTGGGGCTATTACGAATAATGCTGTCACGAACAGGTTTTTGCATGAACGTACATTTTCAGTTCTTGTGTGTGTGTGTGTCAGTGGGAGGAGGATTGCTGGGTCACATGGTCACTCCATTTTTAGGAACAGCCAGATTGCTGTCCAAGGTGGTTGCATCACTCACCACCAGTGAGAGTTACAGTTTCCCCCCATTGTCACCAGTACCTGCTACTCGCCTGCCTTTTTGGTTATGGTATCCTAATGGGTGTGGGGTGGTATCTCATTGTGGTTTCCATTTGCATTTTCCTAATAACTAATGACATTGAGCATTGTTTCCTAGGCTCATTGGCCATTTGTGTATGTTATTTAGAGATCCATCTATTCAAATCCTTCATCTAGCGTTTAATTGGGTTGCCATTTTATTTTTTAATTGAGTTTTTAAGTAACTCTTTTATGTAAACGCAAGTCCCTTATCAGATGTAGGATTTGCAACTATTTTCTCCCGATCTGTGGGTTGTCTTTTAACTTTTTTGAGGCTATCCTTTGAAGTAAAAAATTTCCAAATACGATGAAATATGTTTTATCTACTTTTTCTTTTGTCGCTTGTGTTTTTGGTGTCGTGTCTCAGAAGTTTATGCCTAATCCAAGCTCACTAAGATTTACCCCTACATTTTACTCTAAGAGTTTTACAGTTGTAGATCTTATATTCAGGTTATGGGCCATTCTTTTGCATGTGGATATCCAGTTGTGCCAACGCCATTTGTTGAAAAGTCTTGTTTTGTCCCTCATACAGTTTTCTTGGCCCCCCTGTTGAAAATCAATTGATCGTAAAGGTAGAGGTTTATTCCTGGACTGTCTTTTCTAATCAGCCGGTTGGAATTTTGATAAGGATTACATTGAAGCTGTAAACCCATTTGGGAAACGTTGCCATCTTAACAATATTGTCTTCCAGTCCATGAACATGGGATGTCTTCCCAATTATTTAGGTGTTCTTTCATTTCTTTCTGTAATGTTTAGAATTTTCAGGGTAAAGGTCTTGCATTTCTGTGTTATATTTGTTATTTTTGATGTTACCATAAATAGAATCAATTTCTTAATTTCGTTTTCTGGTTGTTTGAGGACAGAGTGGCTCAGGAATGTTAAAGTAACTTTCCCAAAAGTCAGAGTTGCCAGTGTATAGAAATATGATTGATTTTTGTGTGTTGATCTTATGTCCTTCAGCCTGGCTGAACTCACACATTCTAGTAGTTTTTTTTAGTGGACTTCTTAGTGTTTTTATACCATCTGGAAATGGAGATAGTTTCATTTCTTCCTTTCCAATCTGGGTGCCTTTTACTTCTTTTTCTTGCCTAATTGTCATGGCTAGAACCTCTAGCACAAGAGAAATGAGTTAACAAGAGAGTTAATCCTAGCAGAGAAGCATTTAGTCCTTTACCGTTACATAAAATGTTAGCTGTGAGTTTTTTACAGATATTCTTTATCAGGTGAGGGTGTTTCCTCTTATCTGTGGTTTTGGAAAGAGCTTTTATTTTATCATGAAAGAGTGTTGGATTTTGTCAAATGCTTTTTCTGCATCTGTTGAGATGATCATTTGTGTTTTGTTTTTGTATTCAGTCCTTTTCTCTCTAATGATAGGATATATTATATTAATTGATTTTCAGATGTTAAGTCAACCTTACATTTCTGGGATAAATCCCACTTGGTTATTATGCATAATCCTTTTTATATGTTACTGGATTTGTTTTTCTGGTATTTTATTAAGGATTTTTGCATCTATGTTCATAAATATCCAAGAATTTTTGCCCCTCTGAAATTGTTTTAAGATGTAAAGAACCATTTTATTTTAGTTTCATTAAATTTTTTTTCTATTTTGAGAGAGAGAGTGCATGTGAGCAGCAGAGAGAGAGAGAGGGGGAGAGAGAACCCCAAGCAGGCTCCACGCTGTCATCACAGAGCCTAATACAGGGCTTGATCCCACAAACCATGAGATCATGACCTGAGCTGAAATCAAGAGTCAGATGCTCAACTGACTAAGCCATCTTGGCACCCCTGAAGAACCATTTTAAATTTTTCTTTTAATGTTTATTATTTTTGAGAGACACAGAGAGACAGAGTGCGAACGGGGGAGGAACAGAGAGAGAGAGGGAGACACAGAAACCGAAGCAGGCTCCAGGCTCTGAGCTGTCAGCACAGAGCCCGATGCGGGGCTCAGACCCACAGCTGTGAGATCATGACCTGAGCTGAAGTCGGACACTCAACCGACTGAGCCACCCAGGCGCCCCGTTAAAGAACCATTTTAAATGAGATTTCAGAGATTGCAAAGTGATTGAAGAAGAATTAGTTTTACTTTGAAATTTTTGGTCTCTTTCAGAGTCTTTAAAATACTAAACTAGTAGAATAAATCTGAGATAAAATTATCTAGGATAAATTAGTAAATCAGTATTTCTAGAGATCACCAAAAGAGTCTGAGCAGAATTTCCTCAAATAATACACCATTCTTTGCTTCTTTTTTGTAGTCTGGAATGTTCTTTTTTTTTTAAGTGTTTATTTTTTGAGAGAAAGAGAGAGTGTGAGCGGGAGAGGTACAGAGAGAGAGGGAGACACAGAATCTGAAGCAGGTTCCAGCCTCTGAGCTGTCAGCACAGAGCCTGACGTGGGGCTGGAACCCACAAGCCATGAGATCGTGGCCTGAGCTGAAGTCGGCTGCTTAACCGACTGAGCCACCCAGGTGCCCCTGTAGTCTAGAATATTCTTTTTGTTGTGATGAAATAATTGTCACTTATGCCTGTATGAGTTTGTCGCTTGATATAATAAGCAGAGATGTTTGAGTCTTAACGATACACTCAATATGCTTATCATGATATAATCATGAAAGACATGATATGTATTATTTGATATAATGAATTGGTATATTTGTTTGATACTCAACTGTGTATTCATGGGATAATCAATATACTGATGATGTTCTCATGAATACTTAACACGATACATACCATCTGTTATAATGAACTATTCTTAGAGGACAAAGGGTATGTTTCCATTTCCTAACTTTATAGGCCACTGTATTGCATGTTTGTGCAAGTGAATCTTAAATCACTTAAATCGTACGTTGTCCACATGTATTATCTTAATAACACTTCTAATAATTTTGTGAGATGGACCTTTTTATTTCCATTTCATGGATTAAGGAACAGTAGTTTAGGAATCTTAAGTGACCTGCCCAAAGGTCAACAAGAAAGTAAATTGTAAGCTGGAATCCAAACCCAATCTGACTCTAAAGGGAGGAAGGAGGGAGAAGGTGGTGGAGAAAATCAAAGCAGCGTGGGTCGACAAGGAGAGATGCAGACCTATTGGCAAAGACATAAGTGGATTCAGGGAAGGGACAGCTGGGCCCAGGGGGTAACGTGAACACCCTTCCCTCAAGAGCACTGATTGGATGGCCGATGCCAGTGAGGACACTCATGGCTGCATTTGGCCTGGTGCTCTGGGGTTTCATCCCCCCCCCCCCCATCATGTTCCTCTTCCATGCACTGCCTTGACCTAGAAAGAAAGATCCATGGGGACGTATAAAACCAAAACACAGAGCTCACTTCTGAGCTTAAACAGAGTTTTTTTTTTTTTTCAAGCTAATTGGTGATCCATAACAGGATGTAAAATTCTATTTTGTTGCATAAGGTAGTGACTCCATAAAGCACAGAAACACGGTGAGAAGCGTGTCCTCCTTTTCTTCCCATGTTGGGAGTATGTGTAGTGAAACAGCGTTTAATTGGGCCCCATCACTTTGACATTTGTGATGGTCTGGACAAGAGCTAGGCCGAAGCTTTGCTTGGCACTATTTATGGGATCAGAGAAGAACTTGTAAGTTATTTGTTTATATTAACGAACGTGGGGGCGTTATATCTCCTTGGGAGATAGTCAACGATTCTCAAGAACTTAATGATAACCTAACTTAATGGATATGAGAACTATAAATAACTTTTTGCCTATTATGAAAGCAGGTCTCAAAGATCTTCTTGACAAGTCTTGGTTAGTTAATGATACCACCCTCTGTGCTAAAAACAATCGAATACTTATTTCATACTGGTATTTAATTAAATAAATATATGATCATATAATTTCTCTTAAAATCTTCGTAATCCTGAAGGGCCTTGTCACTGTTGGCCTGAGAGAGAGAGAGAGAGACAGAGACAGAGACAGAGAGAGAGAGAATCCCAAGCAGGCTCCATGCTGCCAGCACAGAGTTCTACATGGGGTTTGAGCCCACAAACCATAAGATTGTGACCTGAGCAGAGATCAAGAGTCGGACGCTTAACCCACTGAGCCACCCAGGCACCCCTGCCCTTTTTATCTTTTTAAAGAAACAATTTCTTTGGGGGTCTCTATTTGGCAGCCTACTCAATCTGTGCATCTTAACACCCAAGATCCCAAGTAGTCAAGTAGAATATGTATTTCGCGTTTGTATTAAGATTGCTCATTTTCAAACAATGTAATTACCTTGTGAGTGTCTTACTCTTCACACTGATGGAACAGGTTGACCAAACACAGGGACAGGCATCAGAACTGAAATCATGAACCTGACCATCCTGTGGCCCTTCCTACTCATCTGGCTTGGCTTTCACCAGGGTGGGGGCAGGCACATGTATACGTCTTCCCAGAGTAGCGCCTACAGGCTTTGAGATGTCGTAAAGAATGGGGGGTTCCGCGAGGGGTACAAGACAAGCCCCGAAAGCCATTGCGTGGCCTGGCATCCTCTGGTTTAATTTTATGCCACCGGGGAAACACCGTCAGCTAGACGCATTTGGTGGTGCCTTTCAAGGAAGGAGAAAATTTCGGCTGGCGTGATAATTTTGCTGGAAGGTATCAGCCTGTAAATTTGTCATCTCATCCCCTTTGCCGGGTCTCTCCATCTTGGATCATCAGAGGAACCATGCCTAACCTTGTGGTCCATCAGCATGGTTTTGTGCATATTGTGGCTCTTGCTGGGTCGGAAGAAAACCGTTCATCGGCTCGTGGCTTTGACCTGTGGCCTGCCGGGGTAACTAACGCCAATCAGATCCCCTGATTTCAGAGTCAAATCCTTGGTTCAGAGTAAAATCCTCTACTCCTTGGTTTTGGAGGAAATACACCCGGAGAAGCTGAGTTGGGTTTGTTTTCTGTGCCGGTTGGCACAAGGTCCTCCCCGGAGGGCTTTTGTCACCTACCCACCCACCTACATGGTGACAGTAGAAGTTATTTCTGGTATGGGTTTTACACTGTGACTGTGTCTCCCTGGGCTTGAGTCCTGTGGCTGAGCAGCCTGGGGGGATGTTTAGGCCTGAGGGCAACTGCTTCGTTTACAAAGTGCTTTCCAGGTGCCTTCCTTGGCCTCAACCCTGTCCTACCTGTCCGGAGGCTTCAGCTCTCTGCTCAATCTGATAACTGATGGGAGGGAAGGCATGGGATAAGGTTAAAAGAGAGTGAGAGACGGTGATTATTCACATGAAAAGTTTCAAGCCAAAAGACGTGAAGTGGGCAGAAACAAAGCGTGTGGAGAGTTAACACGACCAGAATGCAGGGTGTTGCATGGATCCTGCACCGTGCCTTCCTCTCACCGATAGAAATGCAATCCTGCAAGACCCCGAGAAGCCAAAAGGAGAATGCCAAAGCATAGTTTCCTTTTCTAACTAAATGTGTCTTGAAGGGGCTTACTGAAAACCATGGGAAACAGCATCCTTCTTTTTTTTTTTTTTTTTTTTTTTTATGACTGTTATTCATTGTCAGTTGACTCTAGTCACCACAAATCAAGAAGGAAGAACAGGGAGAGAATTGGTGCCCTGGAGGTTGGGGCTGCCATGACGAGACAGAAACGTGAAGTTGGTGCCCCCCAGTTTGGCAAGACAAAGGTTAGGGCGCGGCATGATCCCGACGTGAGGACCGTGAGCAGTGTGGCTCAAGTGAAGGTGATGAACTTGGTTCAAGTGAAGGTGATGAACTTGGCTCAAGTGAAGGTGATGAACTTGGCTCAAGTGAAGGTGATGAACTTGGCTCAAGTGAAGGTGATGAACTGGTCTCTCCTCCAAGGGTCGGTGTTTATCAGCAAAGGAAACATGACACCACGAAGAGGTCGTGATAGACGGATGGGATCTCTTGTCCCTCAAGATGGTTGGGACTGGCTGGAGATCGGAAGCCCTGTCGGACTAGCCTGTCTGCACCAGAAGTGGCCACAGGAGCCACTGTTGTGACCTGCCCCAGCCCACCCTGCTGTTCTGACCTTGACTGCATTAGGCGTCTGGCTCTCTCAGCACCTCAGCCCCAGACAGACAACTCTTCCTCAGCCTTCATCATTGGAACATCAGCGCTCTGATCTCTTGCGCACTCAATCTCCCCGACTGTTCTTCTGCTGAACGCTCAAACCGTAGATGTCTGCGGTTGATCCAGACCGCCCCCCCCCCCCCCGCCATTTTTCTCATCATGAAGCGCTCCTGAGGTCACATACAGCGTAGCATAGTCACCAAGGTAGTATTTCTGTTTCTGAAATGACTTCGCTTTGGAGCATCAGCGACTAGTTGTGGCCATTCTTCCGTCCTTAATCTCTCTGTTCTTGTGTATTTGAAGCCATTGACCATCTTATGTGGTGCATTTTCTCCTGTTTTGATTTCCCAGGATGAACACGGTCTCCATTTTCTGCCCACCCTTCCAGTAAGTCTGTCTCCTGGGGATTCCTTTTCTTTTCTTTTCTTTTCTTTTCTTTTCTTTTCTTTTCTTTTCTTTTCTTTTCTTTTCTTTTCTTTTCTTTTCTTTTCTTTTCTTTTCTTATTTTATTTTTTGTCCCTGCCTTTAAAAATTACATGTTTCCTAAAAGATTCTTTTCTTTAATATTCTTTTCTTTTCTTATTTTCTTTTTTTTGTCCCTGCTTTAAAAAATTACATGTTTCCAAAAAGATTCTTTTCTTTAATATTTGCCTGCTCTACCCCTCCCCTCTGTCCCTTCATCAATCTATTCTGTTCTCATGGGACACACTCCCACCTCCAGGTAGATCCTTCTCGAATCTGCTTGTCTCTCCCGGTCTGTCCCTCCATTTCCAACTTCCTGAGGAGCATCTCCATACAGATGCTCCACCAAAACCTTAAAGTCATTTTAGCTTAATGGTTTTTAAACTTCGCAAATTATTTGGAAGCTTCTGTCTCTTTTCTGTCTTCCTTCTTCCTCCCCGCCCTCCTCCAGTGGTGGCATCCTTCCAGGTTCAAAAAACTATGGGTCATTGTTGATTCCTTGTGCTATATGCATTTCATTATGCCTCTGCTCTGTCACCATGTGACCCTGGCTTGTTCATCTTCCTAAAGTGCTCTCTTCATTCAGCAAGTGTCTCACGAGCGGCTAACATGTATTAGGACGTACGTCAAGGGATGGGGTTACAAAGAAAAATAAATATGGTTCTTGACCTCATGGAGCTCAAGGTCTAATGGAAATAGAGATGTGCAAACAAAACAACTAATAAAATTTGATCACTGTTGTAATGGAGACCTGGTTTAAACATGATAAAAGAGGCGGAATTGTATCCATTGGAAAGATGAGGTAGGTTTCTCAGAGGAGGTGATGCTTAAGTTGAAGCTTGGAGAACGAGTAGGATTTTACTCAGTCGGTACTTTGAGAACTCAGTATCCCAGGAAGAAGAAACAGCATGCAGCCATATGTAGAGATAGCCAAGATACCCGTTTTCAGGGAACTATACATGGGTCTTTGGATATTCAAGGACAAACACAACAGGATGAAGGCAGGATGTTTTGTGTTCTGCTCAGGAGCTGGGCATTTAGCCTCTACTCAGTAGCAAACCATTAAGAAATTGTGGGCAAGAGAATGACATGGCCAGATAAGGAGGTATGGTGGTTGGATAAGGAGAGGGTAGACTAAAAGCAGAAAAAATTGTAGGCACCATATTTTAAAGGTCTCGTACGAGGTGATCGACAAGGACATGGGACGGAGGTAGGTTTGAGATCTAAGAAGGAAGAATCAGGGGCACCTGGCTGGCTCAGTTGGTAGAGTGTGTGATTCTTGAAGCCCCATGTTGGGTGTGGAGATTACTTAAAAGTAATATCTTTGGGAAAAAAAAAGGAAGAATCAAGAAGACTCATGACTGACTTAAGTATCTGGCAAAGACCTTGGGTTGGTTTCTCTACAACGTGACCCTGGAAAGGGTCTTCACCACCCGTGTCAGAATATTGGCTTCGTAGGCTTAAGCCGTTGTTGAGTCAGTCCAGCCAAGAAGTAAGGCAAGTGTGTGGACTGAGATGACATATGTGTTTAATGCAGTCTGCCTCCGGCTGTAGGAAGACGCACATGACAGGTCTGCCCACAGCCACGGGGACCCCCGTGTCATCATGGTATACTCAGAAGGTACCCTGATGAACATGAGGGGAAAACAGATGCTTTGAGGAATGGAGGAAAGATCATTTATCTGTTCATAATTTAGATTTTAATGTTGCTCTGAAATGCAGGACATCATTCCTGCCTTCTGGGACTAAATGCTGGGAAGAGACATCTGTTTATAGAGTTGTCCTGGGCATATTATATAAATTTATGTGTAAGTAAGAAGTTCAGGTGGACTCTGGGGAAGACCGGGAAAGGGGAACAGACCCCGGCATATTTTTCCTTTTGTGAGAGAACTCCCCACCCCAGGGTCTCTCGACCTCGGCATTATTGACATTTTGGCCCGGATAATTTTTTGTTGTCGCTGTCAGATACTTGTCAACCTCTCTGGCCTCTACCCAGGGCACCCCTCCCAAGTTGTGATGACCAGAAATGTCCCCAGACATCGATGAATGTCCCCCAAGGGAGCAAGATCTCCCAGTAGAGAACCACTGTCATATACTAATGCTTCTCCAATTTTAAGGTGCATGGGAATTGCCTGGGGGACCTTGTGTAATTGCAGATACTACTGACTCAGTAGGGTGGGGACTGGAGATTCTGCGTTTCTAGCAAACTCCGGGGGGACGCCAGTGATGCTGCCCTGAGGACCGAGCTTTGAACAGCGAGGTCTTAGCACTTCCGTACATCCCATCTTCGCTGCTTCCATACATCCTACCACCACGCAAGGGAGAGCCTGGGTGGCATCGGAGATCCCGCGAGGGCCCCCGCCCTCTCGTCTCGGCAAGGACATCCCCCAAGCCCTGCCCTGATCCGTTCCAGGCTCCTGTGTTCTCGGTTGGAGGGGCGTAGGGCAGGTGGGAGTAAACCGAAGGGGCACATCCCGAGCCCCTGACGTCAGGCCGGAAGCCTGGGGCAGGGGGAGATTGAGGAGGCCTGAACTTGCTCACACATCAGCCAAGGCAGCTGTGTCTCAGTCCACGGGGTGCGGTTCAGAGGGCACAGCAGCTAATGGGACCAGATGGTCTGTGCCTTGTTTGTGGGCACGTGCCTCCCCCGTACTCACACAGTGATTTCCTCATTTGTTTCCTGCCCTCCGGAAACAGAATAGCCATTTTTAAATGAAATGGGGCTGAAGGCTCTCTTTCTTCCCAGCCTGTGTGCCGTTGAGCCTCCCGATGTGAATATGTTCAATCATGGAACTTTCTTTAAAAGCGCTGGCAGCCGGCTTTATTTGGAAGCCAGGCAGGGTCGTGATTCGGAGCAAAATGAGAAGACCCCAACCCCCACGCCCACCCCCTACAAAGGGACCCCTAGTCGGGGCATTATCTGCCATCAGATGCAAAGAGTTACAGGGGGTGTCGTGTTCTAAGCCCTGAACTGTTAACACATGAGGGCAAAGCCCTTGTGAAGGTTCTCCAGAGGGGCTAGTTGGGGGCACTTCACTCCAGAGCCATGCGCGGCAACACTTAGGAAGACGGCAGGGCCCAGGGGCTGGTCCAGGGCCCTTCTGTCCTCAAGCCCGAAAGGAAAGAGATGGGCTTAAGTTTCTTACCCGGAGAAGTCCGTCTACCAAATCCGAGTCCTTCGAAGCTCTAATTTTATTCTCATTTTATTCCAAAACAGACCCATTGTTTTCAACACCCCACCCCACCTCACCCCGCCCCACTCCCTTTTGGGAGCCCCCATGGTTCCCCCCCACTGCTTTGCCTCAATCCTGAATGGCCATGCTTGAAACTGTCTCAAGCAGACGTGTCTGTCTAAGGCTGGGAAGACAGCTTCAGCCCTGTCCTTTCGTCCTGCCTAGCCTTTGAGTTCCTGATGAAACTCATGACCTTGACCAGCACCAATCCCCGTTAGGGTAATGGACTTGAAGCTCTGCTGTTCTATAGCTGGGTGACCTTGGGTGCTGGGCTCAATCTCTCTGAGTCTGGTTTCTCCCTGGTCAGATGGGTTTGCTGGTATTTCCCTTTCCGTGTGGTTGTGGGCAGTAGGTAAGGGCGGTGGGGGTCAGAGGGGGGTTCCTACTTGCCAGGTGCCTCTCTGCCAGGTCTGGGCTCTGCCCGCCAGGACTTTAGTCAGGAGGATTAGGGGAGTGACATTGGCCTCTACCCCTGGCTCTAACCCTTCCCAGCCCTGTTCGTTTTTTCTTTTTTCTTTTTTCCTATCTCAAGTTAGGTAACATACAGTGTTAGTTTCAGCAAAACCCGGTGATTCATTCATCCCCTACGAATAACACTCAGTGCTTCTCCCAACAAGTGCCCTCCTTAATGCCCATCCCATCCCCCATTTAGCCCATCCCTCCCCCCCACCTCCTGCCAGCAGCCATCAGTTTGTTTTCTGTATTTAAGAGTCTCTTAGAGGGGTGCCCAGCTGGCTCAGTCGGTTAAGTGTCTACCTTTGGCTCAGGTCATGATCTCAAGGTTTGTGAGTTCGAGCCCCGCGTCGGGCTCTCTGCTGTCAGTGCAGAGCCCAGAGTCTGCTTCGGATCGTCTGTCTCCCCCTCTCTCTGCCCCTCCCCTGCTCGTGCACACTCTTTCTGTCTCTTTCTCTCCCTGTCTCTCAAAAATACAAAAAGAGGCTCTTCTCGTTTGCTTTCCTCTCTGTTTTTATCTTATTTTCTCCCCCTTCTCCTCTATTCATCTGTTAAGTTTCTCAAATTCCACAGGAGTGAAATCAGATGATATCTGTCTTTTTCTGACTGACTCACTTCGCTTAGCATAATACCCTCCAGTTCCATCCACGCTGATGAGCATGGCAAGATATCCCCCTTTTTCATCGCTGAGTAGTATTCCCTGGTGTATGCACATCTTAATGCAGCCCTGTCCTCTTCCTGACTTTCCTTCAGGCAGAATGCCTCCCCTCCAAGGCCATCCGCACCTCTGAAAAAGTGGCCGTGTGGCCAGACCCTGGAGTTCATTCCTGTTGATCCAAGCAGTTTCAGAGTGGGCCCCATGGGGAGTTCAGATGCTACACCGTTTTGGGGGGTGGGGGGCAGTGGCTGCGGTGGGGGCCCGGGAAGGAAGAGGCTGAGCCCAGCGGGGTCCACAGGCCATAGGACGGGCTTCAGGGGCAGACCCGCACAGACTCCCCACCTCGCCTGGAGCCGTGAGCTCGGCCTTGTGGACACTCAGAGACACAGGCCGCCAGCCCTAGAAGGTTCCATCACGTGGGTTGGCCAAACCCCGGCTCGGTCGGGCCGTGTGCAGGCAGGCAGTGGCTTCCAGCTGGCCTCCGCCCGGCTCTCGTCGCTCACGTGCAGCCGGCTCCCCGAGCTGCCGTTCGGCAGAGTCAAGCACCCTGTACAGTCACTCTCTTCCCGGCCTCAGCGACACAGCAGCTCAGCTTCCCGGAGCCGCTTCGCTGGAACATCTTATTTAAAGTTCACACCCGAAGAGACGCGGGTGTTGATGGCTAATTTCCTCTAAACGAGCAGAGAATCGGGAGGCCTCTTCCCTTGGCTGACAGCTGCGGGGTCCGCGTCCATCTGTCTGGTCCCTGCTGGCCCGATGCTGCCTCCGGGTGGAGGGTGGCCTCGGGCCAGCTGCCAATGGCACGGCTTCCTCCGGTTCCTTCCAGGAGCACGGCGCACCAGCTGTTGACTCCTGTCCCCGAGCCCCCCGCCTGTCCCCTTGAAGTGGCACCACAGTGTCCCTGCTGGACGAGTGGGGGACAGGTAGTTTTTTCTCTCCTCCAAATGCAACCTGCATGGGGAGAGGGCGGTGGGGGGAGCTCCTCGGCTTTCCTCCAGGCTTCGGTGGGCAGGGTGTGAGGGCCGGTGCAGTGTTTCACCCCATCGCTGTGCAAGAGACAGGGATGCTGCCCAGGGGCGCCCGGGTGGCTCAGTCGGGCAAGCATCTGGCTCTTGATTTCTGCTCAGGTCAAATCAGGTTCCTGGGTTCGAGCCCCACATCAGGCTCTGTGCTGACAGCTTCGAGCCTGCTTGGGATTCCCTCTCTCTCTTCCCTCTGTCTCTGCCCCGCTCTCTCTCTCTCTCTCAAAATAAATACATTAATTAAAAAAAAAAGAAACAGGGAGGCTGCACAGGTAGAGGCATTGCTGAAGGGAGGATGTGTGTGCGTTTTGCAATATGCCTTTTATTTATCTTTTTGGTACCATTTCACAGTAACCCCCTGCCACCAGAATGCACCCCCTCTTAAACACAGAATATTCCTTATCGTAAAAGAAATATCTGCTCATTAGGGGCGCCTGGCTGGCTCAGTCAGTTAAGCATCCAACTTCGGCTCAGGTCATGATCTCGTGGTTTGTGGGGTCAAGCCTCGCGTCGGGCTCTGTGCTGACAGCTCAGAGCCCGGAGCCTGCTTTGGATTCTGTGTCTCCCTCTCTCTCTGCCCCTCCCCTGCCCATGCCCTCACATTAAAAAAAAAAAAAAAAAAAAAAAGGTATCTGCCCATTAAAGAAAGTTTGGAAAACACAGAAGAGCACAGAAAAATTACTCCTCATCCCTACAAATTCCCCTGCGTCTCCCCTGCCCGCCGCCCATTTTTACAGAGATGTAACACATTGTATATTAATTATAAATCTTTCGCTCACTTAATGTGATTCCCTGACAGTCTTTCACAGCGTGGAAAGATTTTGCAGAGGACAGCAGAGAATGAGTGCGTGGCACCCAGCCTTGGAAGGAACATCATTTATTCCGCCGTTTTCCTGTTGATCACATTTAGCTTGTTTCTAATTTTACCCTATTATAAATAATACCGCGATAATAATCATGGCATATAAATCTCTGCTATGTGTGCAATTATTTCCCTTGGATAGATTGCTATTAAGTGGAATTATTAAATCACGAGCTGTGCATGTTTTAAGACTCTTATTATATATCATCATATTACCCTGAAGAGATACCTTTCCAAAAAGAGAGAGAGAGAGATCATTCCATTTTTTGTCTTCTCTTCTGAATTGCCCGTTTATGTCCGCAGCCTGTTTTTCCCCTAAGGAAGCTCATCTCTTCTTTATTCAGAAGAGCTTTTTTATATACGCTGAAGATAATAACTGTTTACAAAATTATTGTTAATTACAGTAATATACGCGCAACATAAAATTCACTCTCTTGGCCATTTTTGAGCAGACAGTTTGATGGGGTTGTGGCCATCCGTGTGCTCGTGCAGCCCTTCTGGCCATGCATCTCCAGAACGTTTGCATCTTCCAAAATGGAAGCCTAGTAGCCTGTGAACAGGGGAGTACGTTCACGGTCGTTTTTGCCCTACACGATGCTCAAAATTTTTATACGATCTGACCTCTTGTCCCTCCTTTTGTTGCTGGCTTCTCCTTTTTTTTTTTTTTGCTCTCCTGTTTGGACATGCCTTGCTCGGCCAGGGTTGGTAGCTCCTTCTGTTTCTTTTACAATCTCATTTCCACATGTTTAATTCTAGGCCGTCCCTAGAACGTGGTTTGAAACATGGTGTATGTTCTATTCAGAATGTGTTTATGAGAAACGCAGATCAAAATACCCCGAATAAGAGAAAGCTTATTCGATAGCACAGGGACGTCTTGTGGCCAGGAACTGGGCAGAGATCTTCTCTTTGGGGCTTCTGTCTCTGCAAAAGCCTTCCACCCTCGAGACCAGGGTTTGCTGCTTACACACAGTAAGGGCTGCATGTGGCTTTGAGGTGTCCTGACAGGGACTCTAGTTCCAACTCTGTATGACTTTACGAGTCTAAATACTTTGGAATATTTCCCACTCCTAAATATTCTTTTCTTTTTAAGGTTTATTTATTTTTGAGAGAGAGAGAGTGAGCACAAGTGCAGAGGGGCAGAGAGAGAGAGAGAGAGAGAGAGAGAGAGGGACCCAAGCAGGCTCCAAGCACACTGTCAGCACAGAGCCTGATTCAGGGCTCGAACTCATGAACTGCGAGATCGTGACTTGAGCAGAGATCAAGAGTTGGATGCTTAATGACCGGGCCACCCCATGGGGCACCTGGGTGGCTCAGTCAGCTAAGCGTCTGACTTCAGCTCAGGTCATGATCTTGTAGTTCACGAGTTTGAGCCCCACGTCGGGCTCTGTGTTGACCGCTCAGAGCCTGGATCCTGCTTCGGATTCTGTGTCTCCCTCTCTCTCTGCCCCTCCCCTCCTCATGCTCTGTCTCTCTGTGTCTCAAAAATAAATAAGCATTAAAGAAATTTAAAGAAATATGACTGGGCCACCCACATGCTCCTAAATAGTCTTGAGAACAAACCCTGTTTTTTAATTGCTGGCCCAATCAGTCTTGGTCAGGAAATGGGAGAGGGTCACGTGACAGAAGAGAGATTAGACTTTCCAGATGCGCCCTTTATTCGGAAGTCCACGCAGTTCTTGTAGGAGGTGTGGGCTGGGCAAACATCCTGATACGTGTGTGTGAGGAGAAGCTGTATCCCAAGGACATAATCCACATTCTTGTGGATTCGTTTCTTTTCTCCACTGATTCGGATGCCCTGCTTATCATAACCTCGATCCTTAACACTTACCAAGGTCTCCCTCTCGTCTCCCTCTCGGGTGTTCCATTCTGTTCCATTTGGCTATTCTTAGGTTGGTACCTCACTGTTTTAACGATTGTAGCTTTAATCTCTTACATAATATCTGGTTCAAGTTCTCTTTCAGTTCAGAAGGTCTTGCCTCTTCTCTTCTGTTAAATTTTCCCAGCTAGACTTCAGACTCCATGCGCCCGCTTTGTATTTCCCACAGGCATGCTTCTTATTTGAATGGTTTTAAAATCACAAACACATTAGTTTGAGGAGAATTTACATTTTCAGAACATCTTATGTGCGCACTATTTATACTTATTTTTCTTTTCTGATTTTTAATATTTTATTTTATTTAAAAATGTTTAATGTCTATTTATCGTTGAGAGAGCGAGAGAAGGAGAGAGAGACAGACAGGGTGTGAGCGAGGGAGGGGCAGGGAGATAGGGAGACAGAATCTGAAGCGGATTCCAGGCTCTGAGCTGCCAGCACAGAGCCCAACATGGGGCTTGAAGTCAAGAACCACATGACCTGAGCCAAAGTCGGATGCTTAACTGACTGAGCCACCCAAGTGCCCCAAAGACTTTATTTTCAAGTTCACTCTATACCCGAATGTGGGGCTAGAACTCAGAACCCTGAGATCAAGCCTTGCACACTTCACCAACTGAACTAGCCTTATTTTTCTTTTTTTTTTTTTTTAATGTTATTTATTTTTGACAGAGAAGGAGAGGGAGAGGGAGACAGAGCATGAGTGGGGGAGGGGTAGAGAGAGAGGGAGACACAATGCAAAGCAGGTTCCGGGCTCTGAGCTGTCAGCACAGAGCCCGACATGGGGCTTGAACTCATGGACAACGAGATCACGACCTGAGTTGAAGTTGGACGCTCAACTGACTGAGCCACCCCCCCCCCCCACTTATTTTTCAATAAAGATGACTTTAACTTAGAGGCTTTTTTGTTTTAAGCTGTCATGGCACTGAAAAACTGGATCCACCTGGGGAAGGATGGGAGGCTCGAAGTTCATCTCATCTGGCACCTGTTGAGTGAGTGAATTAGATGAATATGCGTTCAAGTCCATGTGCACAGATTTTGATTCCAAGAGAGTGAAAAGCTGGGATGATTGGATGGATATTCGTAGCAACGGAGAGGTGACAGCGGTTTGGGGAGATGTTGCCGATCCTTTTGCCCCGTCCTGTTCGTTGGCTGTCTCGTAACCATTCAGTGCTTCCCTGCGTGTTGATAAGGCAGGGAGTCCCGTGACTCAGACCTTGAGATTATTTGAGTGTGGACACAGGGGCATCTGGGTGGCTCAGTCGGTTAAGCGTCTGACTCTTGATCTCGGAGCTTGGTCCTTGCCGTCTGTAACTGGTATTAGGCGTGCTCACCAGTAACTCACCAGTGAATGCTTGCAGTGCTGTGGGTCACAGAGACGGGATCGGGTCGCACCCAGCCAGAGTTCATGGGGGACAATGGACCACAAGCCACATGTGATGGATCACCGGGGTGGCGAGGCAGTTGCCAGATGGTAACAGGAGGCTGGACTTTTGAACACAACCTTACTGCCACTTCTCACCGCCGAGATGAAATCCTCGACCCCCACGTCCAAGTCCCTGGGGCCCGGTTCTTCCGAACATGACCTCTGCTCCCCTTCCTGCTGAGGCCTTCACTCGTTCCACTCTCTTGCCATATAATAGATCTTTATTTCTCGCGGCAGCGCGACACGGCTCAGGAAGACCGCAGGCTTTGGGGTAAAAAGAATGTTTTGTTCCAACCCTGCCTATTTATGTAACTAGCTGTGCCATTTGGGACAAATTATTGAAAATTTTCTTTTTCTTAAGTGCCACATGGGGATGATGAATGCACCCTTTGTCAGGTTGTTTCAGAGTTTCCATTAAATGAGATTTTATGCAAAGCATGTAGTCAGGTGCTACCTTAGAGGTGGTGACCGTCTTATTCGTAGCTGGCCTTCCTTTTGGGTCAGGGGCCTCCTAAATGTAGAGATTGATCCCATTTCTTCTGGGTTTAACCTGACTTCCCCTTCCTCCTCCCCCTCCTCCTCCTCCTCCTTCTCCTCCTCCTCCTCCTTCTCCTCCTCCTCCTTCTTCTTCTTCTTCTTTAAATATATCCATTCCGTTCTTTTATTTTTTTTAACGTTTATTTTTGAGAGACAGAGACAGAGTGCGAGTAGGGGAGGAAAAGAGAGAGGGAGACACAGAATCCGAAGCGGGCTCCAGGCTCCGAGCTGTCAGCACAGAGCCCGACGCGGGGCTCAAACCCGTGAACTGTGAGATCATGACCTGAGCCAAAGTCGGACGTTTAACCGACCGAGCCACCCAGGCACCCCCTGACAACCCTTTCAGTGGAAATACTTCTTTTTACTTAACTTTCTCCTTTGGAAAGGGTGGTGGGCCTTTAATTTCATATTCACTGTTGCCCTGAGTTTATTAGCGGAATCAGTGTCCTCGGGCCAGCTGCTGAGATGAATGCACTCTGCTTCCTTCCTGGCATGCACGGTGTGGCCCTCTTTCCTTCACTGCTCGCCAGGCGGCCAGAGCAGACTCATGGTACAGCTTCATTAGAGGCCGAGCTGAAGCCTCTTCCCCTCCGCCAGTCTTTACGCCAGATCCCTTTTCCATCCCCTCCTGTGCAGCCGCAAGGTGCCTTCCTTCCCCTTGAAGGAAGCCCGCTGAGCCGTTCATTATCGCAGGGTCAGCTCTCCGAGAGCTACATCCTAAACCTCTGTGAGTAGTCTTGCTTGCAGAGGCATGGCAGAGACAGGCGGTGGTGGGGCAAAGGAAAGAACGTGAACTGTACTTGGAGGGAGGAGATGGGCGGCGTCAGACTCACTTTCTCTTTCCAGGTCTGTTTGTTTCTAACGAGGGGGTCTCTAAGTTCCCTTGCAGCTCGGAGGGTCTTTGGGTTTGTAAACGGAGCTAAATACAGGCAGTTAGGGGACTGGAAGACTGAGAACAGTTGCCTCCTCGTGGCGTTGGTATAATTGGGGTACAGACGGGAGTTTCATGCAAGGTTAAAAGCATGGGTGTTTAGGGGCGCCTGGGTGGCTCAGTCGGTTGAGCGTCCCACGCTGGCTTTCGGCCCGAGTTGTGATCTCACAATTTGTGATTTTGAGCCCTGCATCGTGCTCTGCACTGATAATGAGGAGCCTGCATGGGATTCTCTCTCTCCTCTCTCTCTCTCTCTCTCTCTCTCTCTCTCTCTCTCTGCCCCTTCCCTGCTCTCTCTCTCTCTTTTCCCTCTTTCTCTCTGCCCCACCCCTGCTCCCACTCTGTCTCTCTCTCTCTCTCTCTCAAAAATAAATAAACATTAAAAAAAATAAGAAAAAAAACCACAGAACATTTCCGTCACCCCCTATGATTCCCTAGGCCCCTTCCCAGTCTGTAGTTACCCCCAGAAGTCACAGCCCTGCTGCCTTCAGTCGTTACCAAATGGCTTCGTCTGTGCTCTTGGAGTCTTTAAAAAGAATGTGGTCTTGGCCTTCGTATAAGTGGAATCACACCACATGTACTCTCGTAGGTCTGGCTTTTCATTTAACATAATCTCTGTGAGACTCGTCTGTGTTGCTACACTCATCACCTTGTGTAGCATCCCTTTCAGGAATATTCCGCCATGTATTTATTATTCCAGCTCCACTTGTCGGGCATTCGGATGATTTCGTTTTCTTTATGACTCTTTCAAGTAGAGCCGCGGCGGACAATCTTCGCACGGGTTCGGCCGTGGACCCTGTTCTCATCTGTTCTCAACTTCTTGGGTAAATACCTGCGTGTGGAACTTCCGGGAGGTAGAGAGAAAAAATATTGTACCTTCAGGAGAAACTACCCAAGAGTTTTTTCAAGGTGGTTTGTCATTTCCTGTCCCCACCAGCAGCGTGTGAGAGTTTGGTTCACATTCTTGGCAACACTTATTGTGGCCAGTTTTTTAAATTTTAGCCACTCTGGTGGGTGTGTAGGGGCGTCTTATTGTGTCGTCGTTATTATTATTATTATTATTTTAAACCATAAAAAACGTGTATTCTGAGCCCCAGGTCCTCCACCGATGGGATACGTGAATAGTGGCAAGATCCCTCAACCCCGAGACTCTTCTGGTTCCTCCACTACTAAATAGCGGGAAATGGGCAGTGATTGGCCTGGGAGGCATAGGGTCAAGGGAGAGTGTTGTATGTAGTGTTCTGAGAAGTTCAAGGTGAATGTGCCCATTGAGGGAGAGAAACTGGTGATTCAGAAGGAGGGGGATGATTTCAGGAGGTTAAGTCCGTGAGAAGATGTAGGGGGTTGTGGATGTTAACAACTGGCAAGGAAGATTCCCTGTAAATGAGAGTTTCTTTCTTCCCGCTCCGATTTCTCCTTGAAGGATGAGGCAAGGTCAAGTTGGAGGGTATGGGGAGCGGGTGTGGGAGGTTCCAGGAGACACCATGAAATATGTCTGGAACGTGGAGAGTGAACATTCCAAGGGAGGAGAGCAGAATCGCCAAAGGGTTGAGGGGCCATTTGAGACTTTGGGTCATTCATGCTAAGAGATTCTGGTCACGAGAGTAGCAGACGTATAGCGTTGAACGTACCCCAGGCACTGTTCTGAACTCTTACGTGTATTTATTCATTGAATCCTTTCAGTTGCTCTATGAGCCAGCCTCTCCTCATCTTATAGATGAGTCCGCTGGAAGGCTAAGTGACTTGTCCTCAGTCACACAGCTAATAAGATAGGGAGCCAAGCACCGGACATCATTTTGCCAAGCCAGGCAACAGCCACCATGTATCGAGAGCACTTAGAATATCCACCCGAGGTCTTAAATACCACATGTATGTATTAACTTGAGTATCACAGAACCCTCATGGGGCACTGGTTCGTCTCCTTTTACAGGTGGGAAGTGAGGGTTCAGAGAGGGTTCAGGTAACTTGCCTGAAGTCCCACAGCTACACGGCCACTGCTTGGCTCTCTCTGCTGGTGGTTCTGCTGGGTGAGCACAGCGGATGAGGCGGAGGCCAGGGCGGTGGTTAAGGATGGACCATGGCATCCCAACGGGCCAAGGAGGGAAGAAGGCCCAAGATGGCGGTGGATGATGTATGCGTAGGAGGCCGGCAGGATGGCCTTGTAAGGTGGCGCTCTTACGAGGGGTAATTTGGGAACAATGTAGCAAAAGCATTATTGAAAAGAAGAAGGTAGGGTGTAAGGAAACTGTAAGGAGTGGCACGGTGTTTTGGACAAGCTAACAGCAGCAGACTGGTCCGCTGCCGGACTGAGGGGACGAGGGGGAGGGAGCAGGAAGGACTGTTGTCTGGAGGGGAACTTCAATAGCCCATCCGTGATGGAGGGACCTGATTATAATCCCACCCTCCTCCTGCCCTTCTCTCCTGCTGCCTCCCCCTGGCCAGGACTACCCGGAGGTCCCTTGATGCAATTCGTAGAGGTCAAGTTGAGGACCTGCCACCTTCAGAGTCCAGCCTTGGGGACCCACACGGGAGGAGCGGGGCCTGCGGGGAAGATACTCAGCCCGGCAGCCCTGAGGAGGGTCTTGCTCCGCCTGCCCCCTGCCCCTGCTGGACGAAGGTGACCCAAGTGTCCAGGAGCAGAGGGGAGGGAGGGGCCCTGGTCCAGGGGACCCTCCTGGGCCAGGACGCACCCTTAGCAGGAACGGGATGGAGAAGCAGAGTGTGCATCCCTGGTGCGTGGACCACAGGCCATTGTACCGAACAGAGAAGAAGGGAACATGAGAGCCGTGCTTGGCGACTTGTGTCTGAGCTGTTTCAGCCCCCGGTCCCTGGGAGGAGTGGCTCTGAGAGGGGAGAAATGGCAGGAGCTCACCCCCAAGAGGGTGCCGTGTTGGGGGACGGTCATGTGGATGGTTTCCCATGCGTGCCCCTCCCCTAGCTTTCTGTTTTCTTCTCAGGAGTGCGGCCCACCCCCCCCCCCAAACCTGCCGTGAGGGGAGACTGGAGACCGATCAGAGTACATCCAGCTCCCAGTCCTGTCCCCACCCTGCCCGGAACAATCCTGGCTCCCCCATGTCTTTCCCTGGGACCTGGAGTGGGCAGTCTGGCTTTGCCCACGGAAGGAGACGTCTGCACGTGACGTTAATTCCATAAACTCCGAGGCGACACTGCACCCTATGCCTAAAACTCACTGTTGGGTTTCTCACCTCCTATTTTGCCGCGCTGCGTTACTCAGTGTGGCAACAAACGCCTATCCCAAATCAACGTGCCAAAGCCCTGGGTTTGAATGCGAAGCTTCTCTCATTGATCACTTCTCAGGGATGTTCCATAGTCCACAAACTAAATGGCCTTCCCATTAGGAGTTCAAGCCTAAAAAAAAGAAAAAAAAGAAAAAAGAAAGAGAAAAAAGATGACAGCCTCTAAAATTCTTCCATCTCCTATTTTTTTTCTTTTAAAGAATTTTTTAAAGTTTTATTTATTTATGTTGAGAGAGAGAGAGCATGAGCGGGGAGGGGCAGAGAGAGAGAGGGAGAGAGAGGGAATCCCAAGCAGGCTCTGCACCATCAGCCTGGAGTCGTCCATCGTGGGGCTTGAACTCACAAACCACGAAATCATGACCTGAGCCGAAACCAGGAGTTGGTCACTTAACCAACTGAGCCCCCCAGGTGCTCCTCAGTGTGTGTGTGTGTGTGTGTGTGTGTGTGTGTGTGTGTGTGTGTGTGTTTTAGAAGATAAGAAGAGGTCAAGAAACAGGAAAGGAGGTCTCAGGTGCCCCACGGGCTACCCCACTGTAAGTCTGCAAGGCGATAACAAGAGGGGACTTGAGCAATTCACAGATTTCTTAATCGACCCCTCCCCACAAGTCCTCAGGCTTGGGAGCCAAAGCGAGTCTTCCCTCGCTGTGGAAAGAGCCTGCATCCTTGCATCCATTCAGATTCTCTTCAGGACTCTTGGCCAGGGTCCTGCTCTCAGGAATGAGCCAGAGCCGAAATGGGGATCACAGTCAGAGACGGGAATTTGGTTTGACTCTGGGCATCTTTCCAAGGGGATTACAGCCAGCACATCTGAGGAGAAAATAAATGGCGCGCTGGGGTCCCCTGAAATAGAAACCAACCTCTGCACCGTTTCCTCGGGCATGGAGGAGGCTGTGGGCTCCTTGGTGCATTAGGGAAAGCTCTTCCGTGAGAAGATGGGGTGTTCAGTCACAGCCAGCAGCCAATGACCTTGGACTGTCTGCTTTTGCTTCCCAGTTCCAGTTTCCTCATCTGCAAATATCAAGGCTAGAAGAGATGCCCTTGAACAGTCCTTCAGCTGTAACGTTCCCTGATTCTATCTCAATGGCAGGGGGAGAGGGGGAGGATTTAGCCCTCCTCCTAAAATATCCCAAGATTAATGTCACCATCAAGTCATCCTCTCTCTCTCTCCTCCCCTTGGTAAATAATTAGGATGCACTAGAGGTGTGGTCTCGGACGTTTATTTTTGAGCCACATAATGCTCTCTGAAACAAGAAACCTTACCCCAAAGCCTGTATAATATACAGGAGACCACAGCAGAGCTCCCCTCTTGCAGAGGATGAGGTTGACCTAGAGTGTGCCCTTGACCACAGCCGGAGACCTTTAGAGAGTACATCTTTGTATTTTTGTTTGTCCGTTTTGGTTTTAAACACAAGGTACCAGTTTTCTTAAATTCAAACCAACAAACCTGTGGTTCGGGGGACATTGATTTGAATGGAAAGGGGTTGGTTTAGGAATGACTTTCTGGAGAATTTGCCCCTGGTGCGACAGTTATCAAGGTGTATTCTAGATTACGTGCCCCCCCCCCCCCCCCCGCCGCCAACCCCACCCTGCTTGTGATCCTGACTTTCTGTATCTGATGAGAGACCCTGCTGTCCTCGAGCAGAATGGTAGGATGAAGAGTGCCATCTTGAAAGTCAAGAGTTCAGGGTCCGGTTTCCCAAACCATCAACCTGTGTGACTTTGAGAAGGCCTCTACTCAACGTCTCTGGGGTTCTGTCTCCTTCTTTGTCACATGAGAGTGTTGGGCAAGGCAGTTCCCCAGACAGCCTGGGATTGCTTACCCTGAGCCCTCACGGCTGGGGACACATGGCCTCCACTGGGAGGGCTATGCACCTGGTGACCATCCCCAGCTCTCCCAGCTGTGGAGTCTGCAGAGGGAAGACGCCAGAGGGCAGATCTGTGGCATCGCCACAGTATTTGCCAACAGCTCTGCTAACTGCACAGACTCCCCCTGTGCTTGTGTGAGCAAGCCCTAGAATTGACACATAAAATAAAGCATTCCCAGTAGCTAGTCTCTCGAGATTGTTAGACTAGTAAATAGTCATTGTCAGTACAATGTGCAATTAGACCTGGCCTGCCCCCAGTTTACCTTGGCGGAATGAGCTCAGAACTGCCTCATTCGCTCAACAAAAAGTGACTGTGTGGAGGAACACAGGCCTCCTGGCTGCCAGCCCACTCCCCGTTGTGGAGACACGGGTGAGAGCTCTGGGGAGCAGGAAGGAGCTTTGGGGTTTCTCTGGGGAAGAGCCATCAGGCAGGATAGCAAAGCCCAAGGTCTTTTGCTCTTGACTCTTTCTGGCCTGAGGTCAGCTTGGGGCACCATAAGAGGACCCTTGAGTTACCTGCATGGGAAGAAGGAAAGACTTGAGCCTTTATGTGAACAGCAGCTCCCATTTACTGAGGCTTATTGGTGCAGAGTATTAGGTGAAACGATTTATACCTGGGATTTCCTCTAATCCTTCCTACCCTCTGGCCGGGTGGGTATTAGGATCTGTGTTTGATAAATGCCTTGTCATTTACACAGGGAGAAGTGGCCCCTCTTACTTCCTGGCCCTTGTATTTCTTTTTATAAAATGACATTTATTAGAGTTTTTATCCCCCACATAAAGAAGTACAAAGAGAAGAACAAAGACGGGCCCATGATCCCACTCCCTAAGCCCAGAGAAACTCTGTAAATAGTACAAAAATAAAAAAATAATGCATGTATGTGTTTAGAAAGTTCAAACAGTAAAGAAAGTGATAAATCTTTCAAAGGTAAACACCTCCCCTTCTTCATCCCAGGGCCTCTCCCGAAAGAAAAGGAGGTTGTTGTCGTTTGCGTGCATCATTATGTCCAGACAAAAGGACCGTTTGTATAAAACATCCTACTTGTGATGGGTCTCTACATACCCTCGCTGTATTATTTTCATTGTTGTGTATATAAAAAGGATCCTACTGCAACATTGCTCTACTCCTTGCTTTTTATTTTTATTTTTAAATTTTATCTTGGAGGTCTTCCTGCCTCTGTACGCACAGAGATGCCTCTTTATAACAGTTGTATAGTATTCCACTGGATGCATGGATTCCAGTATTATTTGCTGCCCGTTGCCAGGACTACCGAAGTTGATGCCATACTATCTGGCCTGGTTCATATGTAATAAGAAGCCCAGGAGACATATTTGTAGGGTAAATTCGTAACAGTGAGATGCCAGGTCAAAGGCTTGTCCTTCAAGTAGGCACCACTCATTGACATCCTCCACCAGCAGCTAGAGAGAGCCGGTCGTCCAGGCATCGGGTGTCATCCAATGCTTACGTTTTGCTGAATCGATTCATTTTTTAGAAAGATCCTGCATATTAAAAAAAAATTAATGTTTATTTATTTTTGAGAGGGAGAGAGACAGAGCAAGAGCAGGGGAGGAACAGACAGAGAGGGAGACACAGAATCCGAAGTAAGCTCCAGGCTCTGAGCTGTCAGCACAGAGCCTGACGTGGGGCTCGAACTCACGAACTGTGAGATCATGACCTGAGCCAAAGTCAGACGCCTAACTGACAGAGCCACCTAGGCGCCCTTAGAAAGATCCTGAATATTTTGATTTGCATTTCCTTAATTATGACTCAAGGTTAATCATATCTTTTACATATCCAGGGGCCTTTTAATAAAAGACTTCTTTTTTTCCCCAGGGGATGTAATTACCTATTCCTATCCTCTGTGCATTTTTTTCTAGAGTGTTATGATTATTGATACAATTGAGCTGTTTTTTGTAAACAAAGGGAAAAGTCCTGTCTCACATGTATTAAGAATATTTTCCCAGGGTTCGCCGTGTGTTTTGGGTTTTGTCTCTGTCGTATTTTTCCACAGACAAGTTCAGCAGTGGGCCTGGCACCATTTCGGCCTTTCAGAGACCAGCTCCCTGTCCGTGCTGAGAGCGTGCTGTGCGTTTCAAGCAGGCTCTAAAGATGGAGAGCTATTCCTCTGATCACGGATGGTACTTTCGGTTTTGTTGCATCATGATAACGTACTTTTATTGCCCTGTTTGCATGCCAGGTTTTCCAGGGCCAATCCAGCACCGCTTCACTTTGTTTCTGCCAATAAAGACAATTTGTGAAATGTTACAAGTGTGTGATCCCATTGACCAGTCTCTTCTTCATGGCTTTTGGGATTTGGGTACTGTTTGAAGATTATAAATAAATACATCCTGGTTTTTAGAAATTCTGTAGTTTTGCTTCTTGCTTGATGGATTTCATCATCACGTATCTTGCCCCTTCCCCCAAGGAGAATTTGTGGGGCTTGTAGTCTCTGAGTTCTTAAAACTGGAGACTCTGTTTCCTTTATTGTTGAAGGATAATTTGGTGGTGAATAAAATACTTGGGCTACAGGTACTTAACCAAAACCTAGCTATCTATCCATCCAGCCATCCATCTATCCATCCACTTATTCACCCACACATTCATTCCATTCATTCACTTATTCCTTTTCTCATCCACCCACCCACCCACCCACCAGCCCAACCACCCACCCATCCATCCACATATCCATCCATCCATCCATCCATCCATCCATCCATCCATCCATGCATGCATCCATGCATCCATCCATCCATCCATCCATCCATCTGTCTGTCCATCCATCCATCCATGCATCCATCCATCCATCCATCCATCCATCTGTCTGTCCATCCATCCATCCATGCATCCATCCATCCATCCATCCATCCATCCATCCATCTATCCATCCATCCATCTATCCATCCATCCATCCATCCATCCATCCATCCATCTACTTATTCACCTACACATTCATTCCATTCATTCACTTATTCCTTTTCTCATCCATCCATCCATCCATCCACCAGCCCAACCACCCACCCATCCATCCACATACCCATCCATCCATCCATCTATCCATCCATCCATCCATCCATCCATCCATCCATCCGTCCATCCATCCATCTATCCGTCCATCTGTCCATCCATCCATGCATCCATCCATCCATGCATCCATCCATCTATCCATCCATCTATCTATCCATCCATCCATCCATCCATCCATCCACTTATTCACCTACACATTCATTCCATTCATTTACTTATTCCTTTTCTCATCCACCCACCCACCCACCCACCCGCCCAACCACCCACCCGTCCATCCACATACCTGTCCATCCATCCATCCATCCATCCATCCATCCATCCATCCATCATCTAACAAATAAAATAACAATAATTACTTAACAGTGAATTATGTCAACTACCCAGCATATGAACTAAAACACACAAGCACCTCATATACCCTTCCTTCCTCAATTACATTCCACTCCCTACCTCCAGAAGTATCTGTTTTGAAGTATTTATCATTTCCCTGAATCTCTTTGTACTTGTATTGACACTACATGTGCACATATCCTGAAACAGTATAGAGTGTTGTACTGCATGTTTTATAACTCTCCCCGTATGATGTCATCCTGGTTTTCCTCAGCTTGCTTAGTGTACTCAACATTAGGAACTGATAATCCCCCCCCCACCTTTGCTACTTAGAGCTCTGGTTCATTTCGTTTGCCCTGTCGAATAGGGTTACATCGTATGAGTATACCATTATTTATCATTTTTTCTCTTGGTAGGAATAGAGAGCGCCCCCGTTCTGTCTTTATTACAAACAATACCGATATGAACATGGCTCTTGCCTGTCTCCTCATGCACATGTGTGAGGATTTATCTACCAAAAGGGGCCATTGCTGGTTCTACACTATATCCATCTTCAACTTTATTAGCCATTGCTAAAGTTCTTTCCAAAGCATTATGTCCAAGAGTTCGTGTTCCTGCTTATCTGAGTTGGTTGCGTTGGGCATTTTCAGTTTTGCCAGTCTGCTGGGTATGAAATGATATCTCATTATGGCTTTAATTTGAATTTCCCTGATTACTTGTGAGATTGAAGGCCACTCTGTGTGTGTATCGTCCCTTCGGGTCTTCTCTGCTGTGACTTGTCTATTCATCTCTTAAGGCTGCGTTTTCTGTTGGGTTCTTTCAGCTTCTTATTAATGTGAAGCTCTCTAGGAGTCTTGGATATTCACGTAAATATATATTTCTAGCCTTTGGCTTACAGTTTTTTGATGTTTCGTGGCTTAAAAACGCTCACTTTGTTTCCTCTTGAGTCTGTGCCTTTTTCTCCTTGTTTCAAGATCCTTCCCTGCTTTGTGATCATTAACGGATTGTCCAGTATTCTTTTCTAGCATATTTAAGGTTTGGTTTTTCATGCCTTGGCCTTTAGTACCCTTTGAATTGATTTTCTTATTCTTTTCTTTTCTTTTCCTTTCCTTTCTTTTCTTTTCTTTTCTTTTCTTTTCTTTTCTTTTCTTTTCTTTTCATTTTTCTTTTCTCTTTCCTTTTCTTTCTCTCTTTTTCTTTTAAAGTTTACTTATTTATTTTGAGAGAGAGAGAGAGACAGAGAGAGACAGAGAGAACATGAACAGGGGAGGGGCAGAGAGAGAGGAAGACAGAGAATCCCAGGCCGGCTCCACGCTGTCAGCACTGAGCCCGATGCGGGGGCTCCAACTCAGGAACTGTGAGATCGTGACCTGAGCTTAAATCGAGAGTCGGATACTTAACTCTTTTTTTTTGTATTTCTGTATGTGGTTGTGGATGTGTATTTTCCACCTCTAGTAAATGAAAAGTCTGGTATTTTTTTCCCTTGTGGAAATTTTTTTTATATTCTTTTTTCTTTTAATTATTTTCAATGAGTTTTGGAGGAATGGAGTCCAAACATCTCTACTGAAAAATATTAGCAAACTTAGCCTTGTTCTAAACACCTTATATATGTTACCTCATTTAATCTCCTCAACAACCGATGAAACAAACATTACTGTTTTTCTTTTGTGGTTGAGAAAACAGACAGAGAGGTTTGAACTTGTGAGCCTGGTCCAGAGTATGTGTTCTTCCGTGAACAGTGTCTGTCTCTATGGAAATAAAAGTCTCAAAATTCTTCAAAAGTTTGCCTCACTTCCCCTCCCCCACTTTTTCAAGTGTTTTATAAAGATGATATTTTCCTTTATTTTTTAAAATTTTAATTAACTTATTTATTCATTTTTTTCCTTTATTTTTTTAAGTTTTTTAATGTTTATGCATTTTTGAGAGAGAGAGAGAGAGAGACAGAGCGTGAGTGGGGGAGGGGCAGAGAGAGGGAGACACAGAATCCGAAGCAGGCTCCAGGCTCTGAGCTGTCAGCACAGAGCCCAACGTGGGGCTTGAACTCACGAACCGCGAGATCATGACCTGAGCCGAAATCAGATGCTCAACCTGCTGGGCCACCCAGGTGCCCCATTTATTTATTTATTTATTTAATTTTAAATGTTTATTTGAGAGAGAGAGAGAGAGAGAGAGAGAGAGAGAACGAGTGGGGGAGGGGCAGAGAGAGAGGAAGACAGAAAATCTAAAGCAGGCTCTGTGTCGTCAGCTCAGAGCTTGATGTGGGGCTGGAACCCATGAGCCATGAGATCATGACCTGAGCTGAAGTCAGACGCTCAGCTGACTGAGCCACCCAGGTGCCCCTCCTTTATTTTTTTGAAAGCCATTTCACTAGAGTATATCTGGACTTTGGTCCCTTCTCATATATAGTGTGATGCTTGATCTTGCCTTTTGTCTTTTGATCTAAAGACTGAAGTCTTGCCATCTGCTCAGGAAAACGAAAATCTATTAACTTTTAATCATTGCTTCTGAATTATGCCTTCTGTGTCTCTTCTGGGAATACTGTCGGGCATCGATGGAAACTCCTGGAGTTGCCCTGTCTGTCTGTCCTCTCCCAGCATTTCTGTCTCTCTGTCCTCCTCCCCACCGAGTGCCCTTGACTTTACTTGACTGGTCTCCTTCAGGACGCGCTCTGTTGGCTGTATTTACAGCCCAGGCAAACCGTCCTGCTCAGTTTCTTTCCCTCCCTTGGCTGTTGGTCTAATTTCACAGATGCAGACTGCTGTCACATCTTACTGAAATCACCATTCAGATGTTACCTCATTTCCCCCTCCTGTTTCTTGAGGCAAATCTCCTTCACAAAGAAGCTTTCCCTCTAGTTAGTCAGAGTCACTTCCTTACCGGAGTCACCACCATTGCACGACTCCAGGAACCCTGCCCCAGGTCTCTCTTTAATTTCCACCTGCCTCCTGCCAGGGGGACAGCTGAACTTGAACCTCAGTGCTGTCCCTGTGACTTTGGACTTCCAGATGTGGTGATGGTGGAGAGAGCAGTGCGTTTACCGATTGTTCTTCCCATCATGCTACCCTTGTTCATGCTAAAACTATTTGTTCCTCTCGAGGAGACACAAAATGTAAGGCATTCTAGACCTTGACCCCACCCCCCCAACATTGGCCCTGTACCCAGCTCAAGCTGGACCCGTCGGTAGTTCTAACACGGTGGTTCATAAAGTGTGGTCCCTGGACCTGCGGCCATCATCAGCGTCACTTGAGAACTTGTCAGACATGAACTTACCTCTGACCCTAGTAAGTCAGGAATTCTGGGGCCGGGGCCCAGCAATCTGGGTACCGCCCCGTGAGCTTGCTGTGCTCAAGTTTGAAGACCGCAGCTCCAACAAAAGCTGAAGCTCTCACCTTGTCTTCTCCAACTCCGTGTCACTGGCTGCTTTCTTTCCCAACATGCGTCCTGAGAGATACCTTTGAAAAATGTAAGGGTTCCCTGGAGACGTGGGTGCTCATTGACTGGTCCCTAGCCTTGGTTTCCATGGTTACTTTTCATTTCACATAACTCAATATTTTCCAAACCGATTTGCCCATAGAATTCGTTACTCCTGTCACCCGCTCTTGGTCCTGACCCCTCACCATATCTTTTCTCTACCCAACGCCAAGCCTCTGTACTGAAGCTTGTTGGAACCTGAACTCCAACTTCTATGAACTTACTCATCACCAGGTAGACTGCTCCTGAGTTAGTGTTTCCATTGGGTTCAAGTCTCAGGGAAGAGTCACAGCTGCACAGTCATGACCATTCAGACCACCAGGTGAGGTGGCTCGTGTCAGACTTGTACAAAGGTGGGAGCCTGGGGAGTCAGGATTTGCCGCTAACTAGCTCCGTGAACTTGGGAATGTGACTTTTCCACAAGGCTCTTGTGGAGAGTAGATGAAGCCAGGTGTGCATGATGGAGGGAACATGTGGTTTGTGGTGGGAGAAACTGGGTGCCTGCATTGGCCTCATTACCTACCTCTGGTCTGGCTTTCCTTTTTCCATCAGTAGATGGGGGAACAATAATAATCCCAGACAACATACGTATGCGGTAGTGGTTAAAGTTTTCAGAAAACAGAGGGCGCCTGGGTGGCTCAGTCGGTTGAGCCACCGACTTCAGCTCAGGTCATGATCTCACAGTTGGTGAGTTTGAGGCCCGCGTGGGGCTCTGTGCTGACAGCTCGGAGCCTGGATCCTGCTTCGGATTCTGTGTCTCCCTTTCTCTCTGCCCCTCCCCCACTCATGCTCAGTCTCTCTCTGTCTCAGAAAGAAATAAACATTAAAAAAAATTTTTTTATATTAAAAAAATAGCACATGTGAAAAATTTCTGTAAGCCGCATTATACTACAAAACATTCGCTGCTATGATGTCAACCCCCGCCCCCTTCCCGAAACCCTGACACCGTGTTTTCAGAGGCTCTGTCTCTCTGCCTGGTGCATAGTAGGTGATCAGAAAACTTGCTCGTTAAACCAGCAGAGCCCCAAAGTGCTAGGGCACCGCTCAGTCCCAAGGGACCTCGTTCCAGCTGACAGATAAGAAATGATTTGTAAGTAGCACACGCACTGTTTATGTTCTATCTTCCCCAGTATTGATTTGTTTATCAAAAATTTTATTTATAAAAGAGCACAAAAATATGCCAGCCCAAATTCTGCAGGATGTATCGCAGGTTCTGAATTAATGAGGTCCAAATTTATGACCGTTCTGAATTGTTACTTCCTTTTCCTGCCCTGTCATTGCTTGGGGGTGGGGGTGGGGTTGGGGAGAAAGTGGCCTTGTTACAGGACAGGGTTCCCTCCCTCCCTGCAGCTCACCCTTCCAGACACCCCCTCCCCGCTGATCCCTGATGAGGATGCATTTCTCCAGGTACTAGAGGCTGGTTTCTGGAGCTGTGACATAGCTTGAAACCTCTTAGCCCAGCTCCCATTCTATCAAATAATCCCATTCTATCAAATTCTGGGTTGTGACCGCAGTATTTTACAGCGAGAGAGCTCCTTTTGGGAGGCTGTGGACCCTGAGGAATGCGTATCTATTCCACAGTGGAGGGCATCGCAGAAATGGTGGCAAGATTCTCTTAAGTTCCTGAGGGGCTAAGACAGTGCTGTCAGAGTTTGTAAGCCCAGACCCTCAGCAACGGAATCAGAACCCCTGGAGTTGTGTCTGACATTTGCATTCTTAAAAGCTTCCAGATGGTTCCAGCATGCACCTAGGTTTGAGATCTGCTAATTGAGAGGGTGCCCTCTTAAGAAAAAATGTGTTTTGGGTTGTCTTTACAATTACCATGCAGCTTTTTCATTAGAAATTTATTTTACCTAGTTGTATTATAAAACTGACCTACTTACTAAAGGGGGGAGAAACTTGGAAAATATGGAAACGTTGAAAGGAGAGAAGTAAGACTCAAGTTCCAATGATCTGAGGGCAGTTTTGAGTATCAGATGTGTTTTCTTTCAGTTTTTTTTAATGCGCTGGTTTGAATTTTTTACAGCACTGTGGTCATATTTAATATAGCATTTTCTGTCCACTTTCGAACTTACCATTATGTCTTAGGTACTTCTGCACATTGTGTTAATTCCAGGTGCAGTTTTTAATGCACTCTTGTACAAATACGACAAAAATGTGGCTTTTCTCCATTTTCCTGTGTATATACCTCAGCATGGCATTTACGGAGTCCTTTCTTTCTTTACAACACCTGCGTTTCAAGAACATTTGTGAAATCGTGTTTTGAATGTCAGAAGAGGAACGTATCTCTCTTTCCCTGTGGATTTCTTCTCCCAGGGTCTGAGCCCGCCCCGACCTTCCCTCGGTCCAGCCCCGCAGGTGGATGGGCACGTGGGGCTGGCACAGAATAAGATCTTATTGCAGAAAAGTCAAGAGGGGAAAGCAGTAAATATTTTCCCAGTGTTTTACAACCACCATTCTGGATCTCTCCTAAGCCGTGAGACTGTAGTTCCTTAGGATGGGATGGGACTTACAAGCAGAGGCACATACAGAGAGCTGTCCCCACCAGACAGACCCATGCCCCCATGCTTCGGAAAGAGAGGAAGCCAATGACTAAGGCGAGATGGAGAAAGAGGGAAGCTGGGACAGAGGTGACGATGGTCGGGCAAATAGACTGATGTTCTGGTGCGCTCGGTCAGAAATGCCAAAATCTAGCCACCTGTTCCTTTCCCCCCCACTCTGTTTTCCATGTAACCTTCCCAGAATTGTTGTCTTTGTTGTACAGTTGTGTGTGTACATATATATATATATATATATATATGTACACACACACACTTATATGTGTATATACACATATAATATACATATATATGTGTATATACACAATTGTATGTATATATGTACACGCGTGTGTATATATATACACACCTACGTGTATATATACTTGATCTATATACTTTTTATATACACGGTATATATATTACATTATATATGTGTTTATAAAATGATATACGTATTTCTCCTTGACGGCTGCTACCTTCTGACTCAGCTGCTGGCTCGGAAATGAACTTCCTCACTGCCTCTGGGGGAGCTGCAGCGACGGGTGCCCATGGGTGCACCAGGTAACTGTGCCCCGTCTTCTTGCAGGACATTATGGGAAGGATACCCACCGAAGTGGAGGACCCGATCTCCATAACTTCATCTCATCTGGATTTGTCACGTTAGGAAGAGGACACACGAAGGGTACAGTGGAAACCATTTTTTACTAAAATACAGAGGTTGCCTAGGGGAGCCCCGAGCTGAAATGGGAAGGTGACGTTGGAGGAGGCTAACGTTCCGGGACAGGAATAAGTCGAGGGGGGTTCCCCTTGCAGCGTGGCCTGGTGACATATGTGGCTTCTGACGGGAAGGCAGGTCCCAGGTATGACTTTTAGAGGGCCCACAGACTTGCAAGAGACGACCCCCCCCCAGCCCGCCCCTGCCCCGTCCCCCCGGCGGGAGGGAACGCAGGCAGAGTGGCGAGAAACCTTGCCGGCAGATGCGAAGCGTGTTCTCCTCTTGGTTCTTCCTCCTTTTCCTTTTTAAAGCCACATTTTATAAACCGATGTATGTCAACGGTCCGCACCGTGGGTTTCTAAGCCAGCGTGCATGGCGAGAGTTGCTGTGTCCTACATGTGTCTCTGTACACAATCTCTCTGTGGTGTGGACACAAAGGTAGAGGTCACGCAGCCCTTCCGACCTCCAGAGGAACGCTACCGTGGCATTTCTGCTGAGCTGCTTTATGACCTAGCCAACAGCTTGCAGAGCATCTGTCCGGGGGTGGGAGGGGGGGGTGTATGGAGTCCTCGATTCTGTCTTTTGTGTAAACAGAGCCCTCCTAGTGTTGTGAGCATTCTGTCCTATCAAATAACTGAATCCCTGACTCCTCCGATTACCTTCCTGACACCTGTGTACTGTTATAGACCAACTGTGAATTCTGTTGTAGGGATGGAACGATCCCTGTCTTCCTCCGCAATATGTGTCTCTTTTAAGTGTGAGCGAACAAGGAACTTCGCGAGTTTTTCGTACATTCCATGCAACGACTTTTTAAATTCCCTGTGTGATGTTTGTTCACCCTGTAGAGAAAAAAAAAAAAACCAAACAAACAAATCTGTATCTGTGTATGTATTTTCTGTTGTGTCTCTTTGTGTCTAAATAAAGTTTATTGAGGATACAGGTGGCATTTGTGGCTACTCAAAGTCGCAGAATCAAACGGGGACCAGAAGGGCGGTGGGGCTGCACGGTTAACGGATGAAAGACATCATCCCAGTCCTACCCATATCGGCTCAAACCTAGGACGGCCAGCCCCCACGTCATCTGCTTGGCGATAATTACCTATCGCTGTGAAACGAACACATCTGAAATGTAGCGTTTTAAGACAATAGCAAACACATATCATGTCCCGTAGCTTCAGCGGGTCCCGAATTCGGGGGCAGCTGAACTGAATGCTTCTGGGGTGGGCGTCTCTCACGAGGTTCCTGGCGACATTGCAGCAAGGGGCTACCTCATCCGAAAGCTTGACCGGGGTGGAAGGACCTGCTTCCAGAATCGTTCATGCACATCGCACTGGCTGTTGGCAGGAGGCCTCAGTTCCTCCCCATGACGTTCTCTCCATGGGCTACCTTGTGTGTCCTGACAACATGGTGGCCGGGCTTCCCCAGAGCGGGCGATCCAAGAAAAAGAAAGAAAGAAGTCCGCGTGTCTATTATGACACCAAGCCTGTGGGTTACATTCTGTCATCTTCTCAATATCTTCTTGCTTACACAAGTCAGCTTTATTATAGATGGCGGGGTGGGGGGGGAGCCACACAGGGATCTGTGGGGGCCATTTTGGGGGTTGACTACTGCATTCCTACCTCAAAGCTACAAATATGAATTTTTCTTTCTTTCTTTTTCTTAACGTTTATTTATATTAGAGAGAGAGAGAGAGACAGGGTGTGAGCAGGGGAGGGGCAGAGAGACACAGAGACAGAATCCGAAACAGGCTCCAGGCTCTGAGCTGTCAGCACAGAGCCCAACGCGGAGCTCGAACCCACGAGCTGTGAGAGATCACGACCTGAGCCGAAGTCGGACGCTTAACCGACTGAGCCACCCAGGTGCCCCCAAATCTGAGTTTTTCCAACAGAACACGGCAACTCTTACCAAGGCTTTTCAGCTGCAGTGGTTTCCCACCCTTACCCCTATCCCTTGTAGGTGGTCTAACCTGAAATGTCAGCTCATCAAAAGAACTATTTATGTATATATAAGTGTTTAATATATTTATATATAGATATAAATATTATATAAAAACTATATATATAAACTATCTATATATAAATGTTATAAATGTTACTTATATATTATAAATATAAATACTGTATAAAACTATATATATATAAACTATATATATATAAATGTTATATATATATATATATTATATGTATATAATGTTATGGCTTGGGGCTCATACATTCATTCAACAAATAAATATTTCATGAGGCTCGCCATGTGCTAAGCAATATTCAGAAGTCGATGAAACGGAATCTGCTTTTGTGAAAACTCCTGTTCCGTTGGGCGAAGCAGACAAAATAAATTCTCGATGATTAAGAGCAGGGGGAAAACCGAAGGCCGCGCAGCAGGAAGCAGCTTGGGTAAGGGGGTAATTGGGCAGAGACCCTCATCCCAGGCAGAGGCAGCAGGAAGGCTCTGAGGTAGAAGCTTTGTTGGGGTGTCAAGAAATACAAGGGGGGGTTGTATCCTGAACGAAGCAGGATAGAAAAGGACGAGAGTGGGGGACATGGGGCCGCAGCCAGACCATGCGTTCATCAGGCAGGGGACACAAAGCTGCAGCGTAAAGGGGATTCTCTATCCCTGTCTGTCCTTTGGGTTTCAGTCACCGGGGAGACTGTACCCTGTCATGGGTGTGGGGCTTTGCTGACGCTGGTTGCTCGCCCTGATCTTAGCTTGCCTGCGTCTCTCCCTCTGCATACGTGGCAGGTCCCCCAGCCACACCCTTACCAGATCCTCTCTTCCGTTCCCTTCCATCAAGGCCTCTGAAACCTCCTCTCTCCAGGAATGTACCCTGCGTGTATTTTCCAATTGAGAAAACAATTAAAGTTTCATGAGCAAAGAGACTGGGGCTCGGGGAGGAGCTGAGGAAACAGAGTCCCCCCTTCTGATATCGGGACTCTTTCTTTGCACACAGCCTGGGTCTCTGGAAAAGGGCCAAGCTTCATGCTCCCTTCCAGCAGAGCAACCCCAAGCTCGGCTCTGAGTGGTGCCCATAAGGCAAGTGGTGCCATATTAATGCCCCATGGGAAGGTAGCCACTCCAAATTGTATATCATGTATGTTTCATTCCTTTCTTTTTCTTTTTCTCTTTATTTCTTTTTGCTTCACCCCTACGGCCTGCTGGGGACCTTTTCCTTAATTCCCGCTTTCCCTTCTTCCTACTACATTGGCATTAGGCCTTCTGATGGCACCCGGCTGCCGTGTGGCCCCGCTGTGACGCTCAGAACTGATGGGGTAGCTAACTCCTGCTTTAGAAGGTAATACCATCGCACTACCAACCTGCATCACTGAACTGCACAGGTATTTCTATCAGATTCTGATTATCTGAGAATCATGCATTGACCATCGCCATTCCAAACGGTGTCTGGAACCTTCTTTGGAAGCTCGGATGCCTCCAGTCCTGTCTGCCATGTCAAAGGCCCCAGAGGCATCGTGGAGAGAGAAGTGCCCTCTAGCTTCGGTGGCCGCTCCTCCAAATTCAGAGAGTTGGGGGTTGGGGATGCTATTGTAGAATGAGATCCATAGGTGCACAGGGAATGAAACCCTCTGAGACAAAGCCTAAACAAGGGGATGTTTTTTGGCTAATGGGCTTGTAAAGGTGAGACATCAGAAGAAATGGAAATCTGGCCTTGGGGGCTTCATAACCGCCAAAATCCCCTGTTCCATCTCTGTCCTGTTAGGAGACCCCTAGGGGACCATGCAGTCATTGGTCAACCTCCTAGGGGGCATAGCACCGCCTTGGGCTCACAGGTACCACACTCTGTACTGATGCCCCTTTTCAGGACTTTCTAACTGCCTGACTGTGCTCTGCCTTTTATAATTCTCACTCTTCCCTTTCTTCTTCTTCTCCCTCTTTTCTTTGAAGTTTATTTATTTTGAGAGGGGGAGGGCAGAGAGAGAGAGAGGGAGAGAGAGAATCTCAGGCAGGCTCCGTGCCGTTAGCGCAGAGCCCGACGCGGGGCTCGATGCCACAAACCATGAGCTCATGACCCGAGCTGAAGTTGGACGCTCAACTGACTGAGCCCCCCAGGTGCCCCTGTTTTCTCCTTCTTCTAAGGAGCTACTTCTCCATGTGCCCGCTGCTCTGATTTCTTCCTTTGACCTACTCCCTGCCGATCCCTTAGGAGAAATGGAAGTCAAGGCCAAGGAAAATGCGGATCAGAGTGACCATGAGTTTAGACCAAGTTCCCCCTAAAACCTTTCCTCTGTTCATTAGATAGGATCTCCCCGACCCCCACGCAGGACCCCAGAGCTGTCTTTAGGGAAACAACATCTCCGAGGCTGCCACAGTGAAATCCCAATGATAAAGGCTATTTGCTGAACACTTAACAATGTTCCGGCACTCTGACATATGCCGTCTTATTTTCACCTTCATGACGACCCCGTGGGTGAACTCTTGTTACCCCCTTTTGCTGGGGAAAGAGAAGTCAAAGTAGAGCAGTTGAGTAATTTGCATGAGTGAACGTCACATGGTCAGTACTGGCTCATCCCAAATCCAGTCCTGTTTCCAAAGATTATGCTCCCAGCCACCACACACCCTACCTGTTGGAGAAGGGGGCGGGTGGCAAGGCAGCGTATGGGCAGTGGTTCCACAGGACGCACACGCGTGGTAAACACTCCATAGCCAATGGTTGTTCTTTTTAGAGGCACACATCTTGCAAGGTAGGAAGTCACGCCAAAAAAAGACGGGCCTAGAGTGGGCCACCGCCACCGGATTAGCCGGGGCTGTCCTTCCAGAAAGGAAGCTCAGTCTGCTCAGATACGTTTTCAGGGTCTGGCTAAATGAACACACTTTACGGGGACCCTGTTCCACGTCGGCATTTTGGTGAACAGCTCAGTCGGGCTGGTTGTTTTTGAGTCTGATCAAAAGAGCTGGAAAGATTCTTTTCCAGGATCCCCCGCGTGTCAGTATCGTTAATTCCAGGGATCTCCGCCTGTGTGTCCCAGGCCATGCCAGGCCGAGTCCTTATGGGCCGCGGTGGTAGCAATGCCCGCATACGCATGGCGGCTGTCTTCTGCACTTGGGCGTTCTCTCCTCTGCTCTTTCTCCATATTCGCCAGGCCTTTCCACCGTGCCAGGAACCACATAGGCACACGCATGCGTGTGGGTGTGCATGAGAGAGAGAGAAAGAGAGGGAGAGTGTATGTGTGTTTGGGACAGAGAGAGAGAGCCCTGCAGCCTTTACTAAAAGGTAGGCACTCCAAAGTCACTGCCCCTTTGTAGGAGGCAGACACTGTCACTCATGGTCATTCGTTCCTTCAGGTGAGCACGTACGTTGAGCACCTGCTCCGTGCCAGACATCATCGTAGCCACGGAGGATGCAGCAGACAATCTTACATGCCAGTGTGAGATGTTAGAAAGAAGTAAACATATGAAGCATGCCGGATAGAGTTAAGAGCTATGGAACAAGACAAGGCAGGGAAAGGGAGGGAGTTGTAGTTCATACAAGAGCATCCACAAGGCTTCAGAGAAAAATGACATCTGGGCACAGACTGAAGGAGGCAGAGGATCAAAGCCGTCTGGATTTGCGGTGGGGAGGGGGCTCCCAGGACAAGGGAACAGCCATGTGTCCCCCGCCAGGCTGTGGGGAACAGCTGGGAAGATTGACCAGAAGGAGCTGGAGTGTGGGGTCAGCCAGGAGCGGGGGCCTGAGCACATGGGGCCCGTGGGCCATTTAAGGATCTGGTTACCATTCTAGGCAAGATGAGAAACAAAACGTTTTTGGCTTGAAGCACTAGGAAGCTGGAAGTCTCCGGGAGGGACAAGGTTTAGGCAGAGGTTCGGGGTGATGTGAACTCAGTCTGGCTCCCTATTAAGTTTTAGATGCTTATTAATCAGATCATCCATGCAGAAACGTCAAGTTCAGGAGAGACATCCAGGTTGGGGATGTGAATGTGGGAGTTTCCGGGGCGTGAATCTGGGAGACTGCATGATATCAGCTAGGGAGAGTGTCGCCTCCAGGCGAGCAAGCCTCCGGGAGGAAGCCGCTGGGCACCCAATATGGAGAGGCTGGGGAGATGGGGAGGGTACCTAGGGAGGAGACTAGTCTGGAAGCAAGAAAACCAGGGCAGTGTGTGTGGCCTTGGAAATTGAGTGGGAAGCAAAGCAGGTGTTCCCAAGGGGGACAGTGATCAGGTGTTTAAGACACAGAGAGGTCCAATGAGCCGAGGCCTGAGCAGTGACTCCTAGATGTGCCCTGGGAACACGGAGGTCGTCGGTGAGCTTGGCAAGAGCAGCCATGGGGAAGGCACATGTGTATCTGATGGAGGAGACACACGTGTGTCTGATGGAGGCAAGAGAGGATGGATGATGTCTGGGCTGTGCTTCTACGAAATCGAGGCAGACCGGGTGATGAGAAGACCTGGGTTTGTTACACCAGCCTCTTTACTCGGGGATGCGTCTGAAATGCCCCATGACAGAACGCTGTAAAAGGTTTTCAAAGTAAGAAAACAGGAGAAGAGGAATAAGAAACCGCAGGTGCGGACGACCCTGTAGAGTTTTGTTGTGCAACGGGATAGGAAGGAGGGAGGTGGCTGGAAGGGAGCGTGATGTAAAGACAGTTGTGTTTTGTTTTAAGACGGGGGAAGTCACAGTGTATCCACATGCTGATAGGAATGGTCCAGCGGAGACGGGACAATCGATGACGTGGGGCGGGGGAGGGTGTTTCAGAAGTGGTGTCCTTGGTAGTGGGATCTACCGTGTAGGCGGAGGGGCTGGTCTCAACCAGGAGCAAAGTCCACCGGAGAAATCCACCGCAGATGAGAGGCAGAGAGTATACGGCCCTGGGGTCATGCAGGTGGACATATGCCATTGGTGCTCGGTGACTTGGAGAGGCAAGGTCATCAGCTGCGAGTGAGGGTGAAGTTGGTCAACCAACTCAGTTGGCCCCAACTGGTGCCATCTTAGTTCATTCCCAGGGGAACGAGACACTTGGTCGCCCTGATGAGGACACGCGAGCAGGCCCAGCCAGCGTGGCTTCAGAGCATCTTTGACACCCACCTCTAGAGCCCAGAGACTCAGAGTGAGCTGGCTGCTGTCTGAAGCTGGCCATGCCCAGCCTCCAGGTGCTCAGAGGCCGTGGGGCTTCCTGGAGATCAGTTGCAAGAAGCTGACCATTCCAGAGCCTGCGGAAAGACCCTTAGTGGGTCTCCTCATTCTGTCTAAGCGATGCTCCCTGGGGACCAGGCTGGAAATGGCCCACCCCACCGCCCAGCCAGCCCGGGCGTGGGGTCTGCGGCAGAGGATACGGCAGGAGAGTACCCGCTACGTCCAGAAGAGCTGGGGGCGTCCGAGCAGGTGCTGAGATCAGAGCTGGAAGTGACCAGTTCAGGAGTCTCAGCAGGGAGGGCCGTGGCATGGGTAGCCCTGGCCGAGTCCCACAGAGGCTCAGGTCCCCCGATCTAAGGACGAGGAGCAGCAATCCAGAGGGAGGGTGCCGGACTGGTGGCATGTGCCCCCTGAGCAGGGGATGAGGCCGGAGGTGGGTCCTCACAGGGACCCGTGTGGACAGGTGTTAGCCAGTGAGGAGTCTGGGTCAACATTCTACCAGGAATAGGAAGCCAGGGCAGGGGAAAGCGAGGACTGGAGCCTTGTGGTCAGCGTGGTGGCTGGGAGGTGAAGTGTGAGAGGGGGCAGAGCTTTTGGTAATGACAAGGTCCAAGGGGTAACGTGGGAGTGGGTCCTGAATATAGCGGAGAAGCCAATCAACACTGAGGTCAGGGAACTACTTCTTCAGGCCCACCCAGAACTGTCCTCCTCGGCTGCCTTCCGTCCATCCTGGCCCGAGCCCCATGGCGGGGCTGAGCCTCACGCGGCCCTGACCCTGTGCTCACTTCTCCCACCAGCCTGTTTGTCAGGTGCCACCACGGCTGGCATACAGGGTTCGAAATGAGGTCTCCTCTTCTAGAAAAGAAAGAATGGGTGGGCAGGCCACGCCCCCCACCCCCACGGTTTGAGCAAGAGGCTGCAGACCATCCTGTGGATTGTGGCCAGGGGACCCCCGAACCATTTGGCTAAAAAAAACCAGCGTAGTCATTTTCACACTCTGGGAGCCAGGGGAGTGAGTGGGCTTCTCTAAACCCAAGGTGTTCGAAGGCTGGGCTCCAGATAAAGCACAGAGCTCAGAAGGCATCTGGTCTCCAGGGCAACAGAGAGCCGGGGAAAGTGCAGTAGCAGGGGAGAGGGAAGGCTGGGTCTGGCTGGCCTGAGATTGGCCTCTGAGAAGCCTGTGCCACCTGGGAACATCCTTGCCTGGACTTCTCCATAGGTCAGGGTGGGCGGGAAGAACAGGGAGGAACTCTTGGGTTCTGGGCTGGGGGCACCACAGATCCCAGCTGTCTCCGGATCGCTCCGATCTGCGCCATGGGACAGCTCCCTTGGTATGCTCTCGCTCCTGATTAATGGCTGAATCCCGGGAACCAGGCTTTGACTCTGTGTGCTCAGCCTTAGTCAGTGGTCTTTCCCATGATTCAGGCCAGCACGCATAGGCTGTCCCTGAGCCTCCCACTCAGGAGAATATGGGGTATCAGTGTGGTTCCCTGTTTTCTTAGAATTGAGTCAACCTCATGCGGTGGTTAATTGGTTAAAATGGACTGCGTCAGAAGCAAAGGCGGATGTGCGTGAACGGTGAATCCATTTCTCAGCATCACTGCTCTTCAAACAGGAAGAAATAAGGCGGAACAAAACCCAGGGCAGGACCTTTGAAAGCTCTCAGTTGGATACTTCCATTTGTGAGTTCAGCCATTTTGGTTAAAGGCAGCTGTTCCACAATTTGCTCTTTCCTAAGTTGGTCCTGCAAACAAGAACACCCATGACTGCCCCCCCCCCACCTCCAAGAAGCAGAAAGGGTGCTATGTCCCTCCTCAGTCTTACTGAGGACTCTGTCGTCACCTAGGTTAGTTTTGGTAGCAGTTAAACCTTGCAGAGGATGCTGAGGAACACGATACCCATCAGAGCCAACTTTCTGAGCCATCCAAGGGTCCACTTCTAAGGTAGGCCCACCCTACTCTCCATGAGAGACCCACTTTGAGGCCCTGAGGAAGCCGATTCATAACTTGGCCATCCTCTCAGGTTCACCGTGTTCTAAGGGCAGTGCTTGGGTCAAAATGGCACACACGGGCAGGCGACGTGGCATCTAAGTCGTCACCCAACCCACACTGCCTCAGCAAATCATGGTGTTGAGAACAATCCCCATTCATCAGATCTTTGCTGAGTCCTGGACCATACATGTCCCTATTTAAGGCTTGTCTGTGGGCCCACTGCCACGGGCCCACAGAGGCTACTGGGCCATGCTGGAACAATCCTCTGGGCTGATGTGAGGAGAGGAGAGATAGTACAGGGCAAAGGAGGGGTCAGGATGCACTGGGAAGTTGCCTTGGGAAATTTCAGAGTCCAGAGTGCTAGCCAGTACACTATGGTGCCTTGGGAAATTTCAACTCGCCTACAGGGTACATGTATCTTCTACTCAAAAGAGGAGTAACCCAGATGGATGTCTCCGGCAGTGAGGCAAAAGGGATGTCTTGTTGGCACATTGAAATCAGTGAAGCATCGCTCCTCAGCTTCTGCCAGCCTGACTCCTTTTCTGCTCAGGCGGGAGGGGAGGCCCAAAGAAAGCCTTCAGCACCCTGAATCTTGGTGTGTCTTTAAGTCCCCATTGGGAGAGGAGAGAGGATCAAGCTCTTTGGTATTCCCAGAGGCTGGTGTGCTCAGAGTTCTACCAGCTCTGGGCTGCATTCTTCTTATTTTCTAATCTCTTGCTAATGCCAAATCTGAGTTTCCTCTTGCCATGACCCATGGCTCAAGTTGGCCCCAGGGGCAGGTTTGTGGCCAGCGCAGCCTCTTCCTGGCATTGGGCTTGGCACTGACTGGTCATCCACCTTGGGAATCTTCCCTTCTCAGGAGCCAGCCGTTGGCAGTTGGCTTCCTCTCGTTCTCTGCTGCTCACTGCCAAGAGTCTCCTGAACCCGGACAGCTTAGCTGATGGGGCTCTCAAGTCCGGGAAAGTGCTGGGTCACCCCTACGCCAGCAGGAGTCTGTGGCCAGGAGGTGGCCTCTCAAAGAACGGTTGCCAGTATTTCATGGCGGCCCCGAAGTGGGACGGAATCCTGATGATCTCAGTTCTCAGGACACCATTCTCTGGAACATAACCATATAACTCTGGGACTCCACTTCTGTGCAGATAGATCATGGATGAGGCAGGATAAGGGTATCCCAGCCCTTCCTGCCTGGAGTCATGGCCTCAGCCTCGGTCTTCCTGCCCTCCAGACAGTGATGTAAACTTCCCTCATTAGATAATTATGGAAGAAGGAACGTGCCGAGAAGGAGAGAGTCGCTGGAGTCAGACGGGTTCCTTTACTCCTGGTTCTGTCCCATGCTAGCCATGTGACCTTGACTTTTGTGACATCCATCTTATTATCCATAAGATATTAGTACCTCCTACCATGCAGGGCTGCTGTGCAGGTGGCACGAGATAACATGTGCCAGAGTGCAAAGTACCAAGCAGTGGTAGCTTAAGATGCTGGAGAACTTTACTGTTCAAGGGGTAATCCTGGCATCAGCATGTGGGCATCCCCTGGGAGCTGGTTCGAAATGCAGACTCTTGGGCTGCAGCCCGAACCTACTGATTCTAGAATCTGCATGTTAGCAAGATCTCCGGGCGATTCACATGCACCCGAAAGTTTGAGCAGCACTACCCTGGAAGGCTTTAAGTGCAGTCCCCCACATGGTCTTCAAAGTCACCTCCATTTCTGAGATTCGTTAGCCGTGAAGTTGCTGCATACCGAATGCCACGGTGTCTTGCATCTGGGGAGGGAAAGAGTTCCTCCCTAAGAGGAGTACCTGAGCTCTGAACAGGGATGCAGAGAGACCTCCTAAGACCTGAGTGGCCTGTCCCAGATGTCGGAATCACAGGGATCTGTCCAATTCAGGGGAACTTAACTATGGGTTGAGCGAGGATGAGAAAAACAATGCCAGGCTTCCTGAGGTATCTTCCCTGCCAGACAAAAGGGAAGTGCCATAAAATCTATCCTGAGGAATGTGGGGGAGGATTTAAAGAAGGAAAGCCTTTTCTCCGAGTGGAGGAGACCTAAAATGGCCCTCGTGGAGAACGCGAGGTAGCCCTTGAAGGGCAGGAAGAATGTGACAGGAGTGGGGCAGGTTGGGCATTGTGGGTGGGGATGCCTTGGGAACAAAGACACGGAGAAGGGAAAGGCCAAAGGGATGGGACATAGGACCCCCTTTGCTGGGGTACAGGGAAGTGATGGGGCCACGGGACGCCTGTAGGAGGCAGCTGGAAATGACCCTGGAAAGGTGGGTTGGAGGCAGTGTCCTAAATCCTCCCAGGGCAGAGGAGGACAAAATAGAGGCTGAGGTCAGAATTCTAGCTGGTTACCACTCTCTACCTTCTCCTGTGCTTTTCTACTCCCCTCCTGCCTTTGAGAACAAACCTAAACCAGGCACACACCAGGCAGGTCCCTGCGAGAGGTAGACTCCTTCTCCCTGGGCAGAGGTGGACACAGCCAACTTAGGGGCAACTCCCTGCCTCTATGTCCCCCCACCAAGCGTGTCCTCCAGGCGTTGATCCTGGCGCAGCTGACCGCAAGGCTGAAAAGGCATCGGGTGGGCTCATGGAGCCGGTGTTCTGTGGAGACTCAATTACCCCCTTACCTGTGGTTTTTCTGACTTAGTTTTTTCTGTGTCAGGCCTCAGTTTCCTCAAGCAAGCCAGAGCATTGAAGATTCAGAAGGCCCTTTGTTCTCTGAATGCCCCCGAGTGTTCTCAGAGTGACCTGTTTTCCTGCCCACCTCTACATGCTCTATATGCGTAAAGACCCTCGGGATATGGGCCTGATGCTGGAGGGAGGTGATTTTATTTCTTGAGGTTAACAGCAGATGGTTCAGGGTTCGTACCTGAAGGCCCTTCCACCAGCGATGCATAAATGTGCAATCGGGCTCACGGGGGCCAGAGCTCATCAAGTATTCATTCCTTGAATAGGATGGATGTCAGACTCCTGTTATCATCATCATGCTTCCCAATGAATCCTGTGTCTTTTACCCTGGGAGAGTAATTCTGGGGGAGCATAATGGTTTTCTGGTTTTTTTTTTTTTCACTAAGAGCACTTGAACGCAGATGCCCAGACCCTGAATCCATTCAACTGAAATGGATGGGGCCGATGGGATGGACACCAGCTGCGCCCTGATTGAATCGCGCGACAGGTTTGACAGAAACTTATGTTTGTGCAGATGAAAGCAAGGGGCCCTCAGCCCGTGGCCCCTCTGGCTGCTTCGGGGCTCAGGCAGAATCCTGCTGCTGTCCTTGGTATCTTTCCTCCCTCACCACCCACATCCAAGTGCATTACCATTCCGTTCCGTTCCGGTCTCCTGACCTTGCTCACTACTTGCTTAATCCAGCATCCTGGTCCATTACTGCCTCCCTTTGCATTTAGACAACTCTCAAAGACATCCCCCCCCCCCCGACCCCTGAATGGAGTTTCATGCTTGTCCCCCACGTCCTGTCCTCTGCTGAGCCGCCAGAGTGATCAACCTTATTGTAACCGAATTTAACCTGATTTAATCCAATGGACCTAACCTAACCTGAAGCTTAGACCTCTTGTCACTCTTCGCTTTACAAAACCTCAAAGGCTCTCTGCTGGAGCCAGAGTCCTAAATATTAACCCCAACACTTCAGAAAGGCACTTGTGAGTCATAAAAACACTGAGTTCAAAACTCTTAAGCGGCAATGTGTGTATACCCTTCCTTCCTTCCTCTGTCTCTCCGTTGACAATGTGACCCAGGAACAGAGCAAACACGCGGCATTCAAGGCTTGCACCATCTGGCCCCCGCTTACTGCTGGAGCCCCACCTGTTCACTGCACTTCAGTCAGAATCGGGCTCCTTCCTCTTCTTCCCTCCCTAGGAGCTGGGCTCAGACTGTTCCTTCTGTCTGGAATGTTCTTCCCCTGTGGTCTTTATTAGACCAGCCTACTCATTGTTCAGCTCTCTGCTTGAATCTCCCTTCTTCAGGTTACTCTTCTTGGCCATCAAATGGAAATCCGACCTTCCGTCGTAGTTCCTAATTTCACCCTTAATATTTCCTTTCCGTACTCTTCAAAAAATTATTTTTAATTTGTGCGATGCCTTGCCTGATGCCTGTCTTTGCTGCTAACCATGTGATGAGGCACCTTGTCTGGAGGTGTTTACCATGTGTCCCCCGTGGCTAACACGGTGCCTGGCACACAGTTGGTGTCCAGTGGATATTGTCGGTGAATGAGTGAATGAATAAATGGGTGAATGAGTGAATTTAAACACTACACTGGAAGTCGGGAGACCTGTGTTGTTGCAGGTGAATGTATGGGAAAATTCCTTCCCCTCTCAGGTTGCATCTCTCTACCTGGAAACTTTTCTCGAAGATACCTTCTAGTCCTGGGGCACCGAGGTGGCTCAGTCGGTTGAGCCTCCAACTTTGGCTTAGGTCATGATCTCACGGTTTGTGGGTTCGAGCCCCACATCAGGCTCCGTGCTGACAGCTCGGATCCTGGAGCCTGCTTCCGATTCTGCGTCTCCCTCTCTGCCCCCTTCCCGCTCGCGCTCTGTCTCTCTCTCTCTCTCTCACTCTCTCTCTCTCTCAAAAAATAAGTAAACATCAAAAATTAAAAAAAACAAAAACAAAAACAAAACAAGAGACCCTCTAGTCCCGATGTTCTGGGACTCATATATGTGTGTTGAAGCACAGGGTGACAGGTGGGAAGGTAGCTCCCCGTGACCTGAGTCGTCTGCAGGGCTGTTCTCTGCCCGCTCAGACCTCTGTGGGCATTGATACTTCTCCATTTTTTGTTTCACAGATCTTTTTACGACTGCAATCATGTGCTCTTAAATACAAAAGTACAATATAGTCATCACTTTGCACCTTGCTTTTCAAACTTAGTACAGCTGGGATCTCATTCTACATCAGTCTTCCCTCCCGCCCCCACCAGTGGCTGCCTAATAATTCATCCTCTCGTACCATCATTTATATAATTGGTATTAGGCCCACTGATTACGTTCTTTTTACTGACTTTTAAGCTTTTAAATGTTTTTATTAGAAATGATTTCAGGCTTGCATAAAAATTTCAAAAATAGTTTAAAAATTCTCCAACTTTAACATTTTATTACATTTACTTTATCTCCCCATAGATAGATAAATAGATATATGTAACATGTCACATATACAGTTAACATCATATGACACAAATATAACATCATATATATATATATATGTTTTCTAAAAATACATATATAGGTTTTTTAAAGTTTACTTATTTATTTATTTTTTAATTTTTTTAAATGTTTTTATTTATTTTTGAGACAGAGAGAGCACGAGCAGGGGAGAGGCAGAGAGAGAGGGAGACACAGAATCGGAAGCAGGCTCCAGGCTCTGAGCTGTCAGCACAGAGCCTGATGTGGGGCTCGAACTCATGGACTATGAGATCATGACCTGAGCCGAAGTCAGACGCTTAACAGACTGAGCCACCCAGGCACCCCAAAAGTTTACTTATTTGTTTTGAGAGAGAGAAAGCATGAGTGAGCACGAGCAGAGGAGGGGCAGAGAGAGAGAGAGGGAGAGAGAGAACCCCAAGCAGGCTGTCAACACAGAGCCCAATGTGGGGATCGATCCCATGAACCGTGAGATCACAACCTGAGCTGAAATCAAGAGTTGGATGCTTAACCAACTGAGCCACCTAGGCGCCCCTATATATAGGGTTTTTTTTTTAATATTTGGGAGTAATTTGAAGATATGATGGCCCCTCTATCCCTAAATACATAAGTAAGTAATTCCTAAAATCAAAAACATTCTCTTACATATTCACAGTATGATTATCAAAACAGAAGATTAACATTGATGAAATACCATTACCTAATCTACAGTTTTTATTTCAATGCATCACTAATGTCCTTCACAACAAAAGAAAAATGTTTTTCCTGGTCCAGGATCAGATGTTGTTAGCTTTATTTCTACATGTTTGAACACTTTGGTTGCTGTTTGTAACAACAGTTTCTCTACCTTTATGACCTCTGACGGGTTATATTTGTGCATGTGAGGGCCATTGACTTCTGTGTGTTAATTATATGTCCTGCTGTCTTAGCGATTTATTTTATTGTTTGGCTTATGTTTAATATTGACATTCCAGATTTTTATCATTGACACGTATCATATGCATATCATATGCATCTTGCTTCTCCTTTACCCCTGTGTCTCTAATTGATTTAGCTCATCTGACTGTATTGGCTTAACACCACTAGTATAGTGTTGAATACTAGTGGAGATAGAAGGCATCCTAGCTTTGTTTCACTGTTAGAGAAAATGCTCTAGAGCTTTCCCATTAAGATACTGTCTTTAGGACCAAGGTCTGTAAATAGAAGATGGATGGATGGATGAATGGATGGATGGATAGATGGATAACTGATTCAGATTAATTCGTGTTAAAAATATCCCTCAATTCCTTAAATCAAGAATGGGTATTGAATGACAAAGGCTTTTTCATCACTGATGGAGATATAATCTATGATTATTCTATTAGATCTACTAATATGGTATATAATATTAATAGACTTCCTAACATTGACTTAACCTTGCATTCCTAGAATGAATCCCACCTGGTCATATATTATTTTCTTAATATTGGGTTTTGTTTATGAATGTTTCATTTAGTATTTTTTGTATCAATATTAATGAATGATAGTGGCGTATTGTTTTCTTTCTTGTGCTGTCTTTATGTTTCGTATCAGCATTATTAAAGCAAGTATTGCTGGGTTTTTTAAGGAATTGGGAACTTTCTTTCCTTTTCAATGCTTTGGAACAATGCTCTGGAACAGCATTAGGACTATCCAGTCTTTGAAGATTTGAAATAATTATCTTATAAAACCATCGGGGCCTAGTGCTTTTGAGGGTAGCTTACTAGTAACTTTTTCTACAAGATATGTGTTTTTTCCTATTTATTTTTGAAATTTTGGTATTTGTTATTATGTTTTGTTTGTCTGTTTTGTTTGTTCTGGGTTGTTTTTCTTTTCCTAATAGTTACCATTCAATGCTCCTTAGTCCCATGTGTTTAAATTTAATCTTTTTCATCTGGTTTATTTGTTTTTTGCTGTGGTTGATATTCTTTTTTTTTTAAATTTTTTAAACATTTATTCGTTCTTAAGAGACAGAACATGAGTTGGGGAGAGGCAGAGAGAGACAGAGGAAGACACAGAATCGGAAGCAGGCTCCAGGCTTTGAGCTGTCAGCACAGACCCCGTCGTGGGGCTCCAACCCACAAACCACAAGATCATGACCTGAGCCAAAGTCGGATGCTTAACCGACTGAGCCACTCAGGCACCCCTTTTTTTGATATTCTTTAACTTATGCCTTTTGCCTATACAACAATGAGTATATATATTCTACTGTCTTCTCCCAATTTTAGTTGGTTTATTTCTACTTTGTCACATATAGCACCTGTACATTTGTCATGAACCCTCTTACCTACCTGTGTTTTAACCTTTTAGATTTCTCTCAATCTTTCTCTTTCTCAATCTCTCTCTCTCTCTTTTTTCTCCCCCATCTCTGATCATCATTATTTTTCCTCTGAGGTTTGCCTAGTCATCTCTTGGTTGGATGAAATTCATCTCCCAATAGATTGCCTGAGAAGGGCTCATGAATACAGAATCCCCTAAGTTCTGGTTTCCTTGTTCCATAGCCATGATGCTTAAAGAAAAGTTTGACCGGTTGTAAAATTCTAGGTTTATACTTTGTCTCCTCGCGTTTTTGAAAACACTGTTGCATTGTGGCCTTTGCATGCTATTGTATGCTATTTTTTGAGAAGTCTGAGGACAGTCTGATTCTTCTGATTTTGTAAGTTATTTGCTCTTTTTGCTTAAAAGCCTTGAGCTTTCCGTTAGTTTTACTATGACATCACAGATGATCATTCTGAGTACGTCACCCAGGTGCCTTTTGGCCGTTCGGAATGTACCATCAGATCTTTTGGTTTAAAGAAAGGCTTACATAATTGTGTTTTTATATAATAGTTTTCTTACCCAGTTTTGTCTTTCTTCTTAAGGTACCCTAATTATAGGTATGCTGTGTTTTTGTTTTTGTTTTTGTTTTTTCGGTCTTCCAGTGTATTCACTTTCTAATTCTTATTGCTTTCTTTGGTTTATTTCACTGTCATGGCTGCAATTTTTGCCTTTCCTCAATGCCTTTCATATGTTTTATTTTGACCCTGTTCTCTTTTAGGCATCTTGTGCTTTAGTCTTTCTTTTTTCTTTTTTCTTCCATTTCTTTCCGGATTTCAGTAAATCCTCTTTAATTTTTTTTGCTGTTTATTTTTAATTTTTGAATTTCTCTTTCAAAGAATTCTTTATAACTACAAGTGTGTATTTAAGGCTGTTTAATTCATTCCAGAATGTTGTGTTCAGTGCCTTCTCCTTTATACTTACTTTCATGTACGATTGGAAGAAAATTATCATCAGTAGAGGTGTTTGGATTCTCATTTGTTTTTTTAAAGATTTGTATGTATTTATTCATATTTCTTCTATCCCATTTTTTTTATGTGGGGCAGTGTAGAAGATACCTATTTTAATGGTAGCCTTTTCTATTAATGTAGAAAGTACAATTTTTCTAATTGGCTTCATTATTGAGAGTTTTTTTAAGTTTATTTATTTATTTTGAGTGAGAGAGAGAGAGGCAGAGAGAGAGAGGGGGAGAGAGAATCCCAGACAGGCTCCACACTGCCAACATAGAGCCTGATGCGGGGCTCAAACCCATGAACTCTCTGAGATCATGACTTGAGCTGAAACCAAGAGTTGGAGGCTTAACCAACTGAGCCACCCAGGTGCCCCTATTATTGAGAGTTTTACCCTTTGTTTTACAGGATCCCATTCCCCATCCCTGTGCTTCTTTTCTCTTTTGCCAGCCAGTCTCCAAAGAGCCTCTCTCTCTCCCTTTTGACCTTCTTCTTGTCCAGAAACAATGCTATAGAGGACTGCCATGTTGATTGGTGTGTAGTTAGTACTCTGACCTATCAGGACACTTTTCCATGTTTTTATTCTCAGGATGAACCTTTTATACATATATAATATATATATTAATATATAATATTATATTTATAATTATGTAATTATATATATTATTATATATATATTAATATATATATTGCATCAGACAACAGAGATGGACAAGGTTCATGGAATATACAGGTGCATGGAGAGAGCTACCCATGTGAAGCAGTGTGTTACTTCAGCCACAGTGCACGGCCTCTTGTGTAATACGGTAGTCACTTCCTACTTTTGGTGCTGACTATGGGAAACCCCTAACTGGTGATTATTAATTCCAACTAATTGCGTATAGGACTGAATATTATGTCACTGACAACTATGGAAGTATGTCATCACCCCGTCCTCATTTTACTAGAGTGATAGATGCAGGAGGACAGGAATCAGAGCAACTTCTTTGGGAATGCTGGGCCGCATGGAAGGTTGTAGCAGATGGTGATGGATCTCTCAGGCAAAGAACTAGCCTAAACTCCCATGGCAGAGGTCCCTGATGCAAAATGAATCTCCAGATCTAAGGACTTCTCTTAGTCTCCATTCTTCTTGTTTTGACTTTTCTCCAGAAGTTCCCACTATGGACTTACCTCTCTTACTTGAAAATCACCTCTCATGATGGTAGACTACAGTTTCTTTTGAACGTGCCTTCTTTGCCTTCTTTTCTGTGTATAGTTTCCCTTCCATCACCCCATTGGCCTGAACATTTTCCAAGCTCTGTGCTAACCCTCTATTCTCTTTCTTAAAACTTTCCCTTAGAGGATGTACTTACATGCACAACTCCTCACAACACTTGTAGCCAAATGTCCCAAAGCCCATCTCTCTTGCCCTTCTTGCCTTTTGGATGAACTTCACTGATGAAAGCCTCTTAGCAGAGAAGTGGCCCTAGAAGTGGGAAAGGGAGAGACCTGCCTGCGTTTTGGGCCATCACCCCAAACTCAGCACGTCCTATGGCAAACCTGCCGCTTGCCTGCAAAACGGACTCTATTTTTGGTGAAAATTCATTGACATGATGTTCTTTTAGCTGCCCAGATCGAGAGCCGGAGCATCACTTTTGCTCGATTCTTTTGATACATACTCCTGCCTCTTCCATCCTTGTTCTGTTGGTTCATCCTCAGCCCATCTTTTGATTCTTTCATATTCGTCTATTTCCCCAGTAAGACTTCTGTCAGCTCCTTCCCAATTTAATAGCTGCCTAACTGGACTCTCTGCCTGTCACTCTGTGTGTGCCCTGCACCTTCCCACAGTCCATTGCCAGATTAATCCTTCTTCAATATGATTTTCAGTAAACCAGACTCCTGCTCAGAGTGGCTGAGAGTCCTAGAGTGGCTCCCATTTCCTGAATTTCTTCTATTCTCCTAAGCATTACGTGTCCTCCACCTTCCCAGTCATTCTGATTGTCTTTCTACTCAGTTCAGCCCTGTTATGAGTAGCTTGCTGGTATACTCAATCTTTCACTGAATGTACAGTGTTTATTTCGCCTCCATGAAACCGAAAATGTTTGGTTTCCCACCTTTCTGCTTACTTTAAATCCTGCTCTTACTTTATCACTGCGTATATGTCTGGCTTTCTTCCATGAACTTCAGCCTCCAAGAGTTTTACCCCCATCCAAGTCCAGACCTATAGAGGACGGTTTTATTTTTTTATTTTTAAGTTTATTTTGTGAGAAAAAGAGAGGAGGGTAGGGGCAGAAAAAAAGAGAGGGAGAGAGAGAATCCCAAGGAGGCTTCATGCTGTGAGCACAGAACCAATGTGGGCTTCAACTCACGAACCATGATATTGTGATCTGGAGCTACAGTCGGACACTTACCTGACAGAGCCACCCAGGCGGAGGACTGTTCTTAGTCGTTCTAGAGATCTATAAACTAAAAATCCATGCTTCTCCCCAAGCACACTGATATGGTGGACTATGGACAGCGAATCTACAATGAACACTGCCCTCAGAAGGATGAAGAAAGGGGGCACTTTATAGCCATTGGTCCTTAGCAATTTTGAAACCTGTCTGAGCAGACATTGTGAGGGTCCCTGATATGGGTTGGGGAATGTCCTTTGATTAAGCTGCAGTTCTTTTTTTTTTTTTAGTTTATTTATTTATTTTGCAAGAGGGAGAGAGAATCCCAAACAGACTCCACACTGTCAGCACCAAGGCCATGAACTGCAAGATCATGACCTGAGCCGAAATCAAGAGCCTGATGCTTAACCAACTGAGCCACCCAGGCGCCCTTGATTAGGCTGCAATTCCGCTTTCTGGAGGGGCTTCCTTGTTCAGTATTTGCCACGGCTTATGGCTGAGCCCTCCACAAGTTCCTCATTTTCCATGATCTTCCTTGGCCATGTCTGAAATATGTCCTCCTTGGAAACCCGACAGCCTTCTCCACCCACCCGCTTGCCCTAGAGAGTCAGAGGCCTAGGGATTCTCTCATGTCCTGAAGAGTGTCAGGCTCCCTGTTCCTTTGGCAGCTCAACTCCATTAAAACAGGAGGTTTCTTACCTGTTTGATCCTGGTCACCTCCATGTGCCCGTCAACACCCACAGTTCTTGAGATGCAGACCTCAGAACTGCTGTTTTCTGTGCTTTCTGGCCCCAGGCCCCTTTCCCTCACCTCTTGGGAGGTATTCTGTGCCTTTCAGACTTTGTGAGAGAACACAGCTTTACATTCTTTATTGAGTCACCTTGTCCGATTCAAACACTGTCCTTCTCAGCTCATGCAGGAGGGGAAGAGGTGCAGAGAAAATGGCACACCAGCTCTTAAGTGCTCCACTCCGATGTGGTACATGTGGCTTCCCCTCGTTTGTCATGTGGTTGTGCCAAACTTTGGGAGAGCAAAGATATATTATTCTTGCACCAGGACAGAAGGAAAGCCAGGTCCTCTAGTGAATAGGATGGGCTGTGTCACTTCCGGGTGGAACCTGTAGGCTGCGACTCTCAGGCACTGAGTCCCCCGTAAAGGAGCCAGCAGTGATGTCAATGGGAAGATGCCAAGAGGTGCAGATTCTATCTTTGGGGTCAGGGCCACACAAGTACCTGGAGTGCTGGTAACTTGTGGAGAGAATTGTAATGCTCTGCCTGGAACCCCCTGGAGGGGCTGCCTCCCAGCCTCCTATCCTTGACCTTGGTTGGAACCCTGAAGCAGCTCCCTTGTGGATGGAGAGGGGGTGTTGCAAGAGAACCTATTCCATGCAGCTTGGGGTCCCAGAGAGGGAGTGCCCCGAGAGACCACGCTTCTTGGGGGTCATGCTAACCCAAGTAAGACTTCTACCTAAAATTCACATTCACAGGAATCCCTCGGTTTGTTAGAGAACAATCACTCCCAAGACCCCGATTTCACCAGAGAAGGTTCAGAAGCCATCACGGAACAAGATGGGGTCCGGGCAGGTCTCTGCACCCCTTTCCCTCTTCCTACAGGCACAGTTACTTCCCAGGAGCCACTACAGTGTGCAAAGTGCCGAGAATCTGATTGTATCGTCTTGCAACTGGCAGGTTCAGGGGGCACCTTCTTGAACTTTCTTAGGGGAGCCCAACGAAAACTGCCGGCCCTGGCAGTGACGGGACAGATCCTCAGGAGAGAGGTCAGAGATTCCGCGACCTCCCGTCCACGCTGTGTGGATCTGGAAGTGCCCGGGCACAGTGGGCTTGCGTGAGTCAACGCTGGCCTTGGAATGGGTGTGGGCGAGGAGTGGCTGCGACAGGTGCTGGGGCTCAGCCAGGCTCTTCTCCTTTTTGACTAATTGGTTTCTCTTTTGTTTTATGGAACTTGACAGCACTGGTTTGTGGCTTTTCGTGGTTGACTACCCCCGTAGTACCTAATTACAGAGGAGATTTTTAAAAGCAACAATGAACACATTTTCTAAATATGTTCTCAGTCCGCTCCCTCCCTGGGTAATTGGACGCAGAAAGGAAGGAGGGCTGGGTGGTATTCCCAGAGGCCTCTTGTCAATCAGTCCCGGGCAGGTGCCACCAGGGCCACTCAGGAGCACAGTCACCTGGAAACCCGGAGGCAGGGACAGCAGGAAGGGTGCCCAAGGCCCTGAGGCCACGCCCCAGGCATGTGAAACTCTCAACACCTGCTTTCTTCATGAGCACCAAGGCACCCCTCGAGAGCTAGGTGGGAAATTATACACTTCAGCCAAAGAAGCGAGGTGTTCTGTCAGAAGAAAAAGAAAAATCTCGAGCAGCTTCTAGGGAGATCAAAGCCAGACTCAATGAAAAAGCTCCTGGCACAGGTGATCCTGAGACTTTTTTCTTTGTTCTTTTGGATGAAAAGAGTCGTCGTGCCAGGGACAGCAAACCTGTAATTCACTCACTTACTCAACCACCCATTTGTTCATTTGCTCATTCTGTGCATTTGACCCTGTGCCAGACCGTGGAAGCGTCTGTCGCTGAGAACCTGCCTGGGCAACCTGCCAGGGGACGTGGAGCAGGGTTCTGATCCACCCCCTCCCCTCAAAAACTAGAATGAGGATGGAGACAGTCCAGGGACCTTGTGCCTCTGTGTCCTAGCACCCCGCTGGCTCAGATACTGTGCTGCCTCTAGTTCCTTCTTAGTGGAGGAAGAGGAAAGAAAATGCCTCTGCTTAACTCCCATGACTCTTTCCCTACGTTTGGCTGGCCACCTCCTACTGCCCTGTCACTGCTTAGAAAGGCCTGGAACTCTCTATCAATTACAAGCTGCAGGCCAGACGCCAAAGGAGGTCGGTGTGAGGCATGAATCACAGATGCCCCTCAACTGGAGAGATGTTCTCATAACAGCCACAGGATGCTCAAGGGCACACAGTAATGGCCTGTCACACACACGCACGCATGTGCGTGCACGCGTGCGCACACACACACACACGAGCACAGGGAGATGCAAACTCTTGGCCCCTCACCTATCCTTTCTGGAGAATCACATGGAAATTGTGAGTCATTTTCCAGCTCAAGAATGACCTCACCTCTGGGTTTCTTATCTCCACCTGTTCTTGTGGCAATCCCATGGGGCTGTGCGGCCCTCCCTCGAAATCCTCGTGCCACATGATACCCCCCCCTTCTCCGTGTGGAACCGCCCTTCTTCCAGAAGCATCGGTCTCCCTCCCCAGCTCTCTGCGCAGAGCAGTCTTACCCACATCCCTCCATCATGGGTCCTCTGTCCAACTGGATCCGCACAGTAGTACAGTGGCTCTCAACACCAGCTGTTTGTCGCACTCATCAAAACTTAAAAGTGTAGGCAGATTGAAGGCTTCGTTCTAGACCTCCTGAATCACAATCGATGGAAGCACAAATCTGTCCTTTTGATAAGCTTCCAAGGTGATTCCGACATGCCTGCCGCTGTGATCGGGGCCTCTCAGAGTCGCAAGTGCATTTGAATCCCCCGGGGATGTTGTCAGAATGCAGATTCTGAGCCAGTAGACTCGGCGGGGTGAGCCCGTGACGCCGCATTTCTGACAGGTGCCTGGGGCTGGTTGGTCCCGGTCCGGGGACAAACTGTAGGTAACAGAGCTATAGGGTTAGGGTTCTCAACACCGGCTGCACATCAGATTCACCTGGGGAGCTTTTAAATATCCTGAACCCCAGCCAACGAATCTATAGTTTGTGGCGCTGGGACCCACGCATCAGGAATTTCTAAATCTTCCCAAGTGGTAACTTTACGCAGCCCCGGTTGAGAACCACCGGTCCAAGAGCCGTTTCCTAGCAGACCGGGTCTGTGTTTGAGCTCCTTATCTCCCGTCCCGCCCGTGGACCTGCTACCTACTCTCCAAAATCCATTTTCCAACCAGCTGGGCACTGCACATTTTTCTCCAGACAGCTAGACAATACATATTATCATCACAGAAGAGCTCGTCGAAACCCATCCCTTTCTGCAGGTAACCAATAGCTAGCAATATTAGCAAAGAACGGACACCCAGTACCTTCTCTCTGCACAGAAAATTAATTCTCAGTTGTTGCTTCATGGTTTCTTGGCTTCTCTCCCTCTCCCGGGCAAGTCTGTGTTGTACCCTTACACAACCACATAGGCATGTGGTGCATAGACACACCCCGTGCTTGGGATTAACCTCTTGTACGGTGCCACCAGTCTTGACTTCCTTAAAAACTGGAAGGGATTTTAGGATCTTGCTGCCCTACACTTTCTACCTTCCGCAATGTCCTCTGTATTTCTGAAGTTGTACCTCTGTATTTCTGAAGTTGTTGTGATGCGTTTGCCCACCTTGCTGGCATGGCTGCCTCCTACTGTCTTCTGGCTCCTTTTTTCTGGACTTTAGGAGGACCTCCCCTCCCCAGACCAAGATAGGCACCGTGGTTGTAACACCTGTGTGCTCTTCTAGTAGCCCAGGGGGATGTCTGTTACCATCCACAGTATAATGTGCAGCATTTGCTGATTTTCTAATTTTTGTTTTCAGTGTTTGTTTATTTTTGAGAAAGAGAGAGAATGAAGGAGACAGAGCATAAGCAGGGAGGGGCAGAGAGAGAGGGAGACACAGAGTCCGAAGCAGGCTCCAGGCTCCGAGCTGTCAGCACAGAGCCCGATGCGGGGCTCGAACCCACGGACCGTGAGATCATGACCTGAGCGGAAGTCGGACGCTGAACCGACTGAGCTCCCCAGGCACCCCTGGAATTTGCTGATTCTCTAATGTGCTTCTCCCACGGGACTGTGAGCTTCCTGAGAGTGGGAAGTGCCCACCTCTCAGTCTACACCGTCTTGCACCAAGCTCAGAACAGAGCAGAGGGTCAAACAACATTCATTGAATAAATCACCAGTTCCTCTCTGCTTTCCTTTCCTTTTTTTTTTTTCCTGCTTTCTCTACTGGGTTGTGTAAAACGTACAGGCGCTGATCTGCGTTAGCATGATTCCGACTGGCATATGTCCCCAAACCAGTCCATACCCAACGAGAGTATAATTGGAAAACCCAGGCCTTCCAAAACCCTGCCAATCATGCTGCTGTGTAAATAGGCACAGGTGATTGGTTCTAATCAAAGTCATTAGGGTGGTTCTGGAATGGTCCTGCTGCCATATGTAGATAATTATGGCAGAAGTCTACATTTTGGATGTTGGCCAATCTAAATAGCATTAGCATGAAGAATTTGCATAGAACAAAAGGAGAGGGATGGTGCAGTATTTGGACATAAATAATAATGGCTAGCATTTATATAGTATTTTCTATGTGCCAAGAATTCTTCTCACTGGTTTACATGTATTAACTCATTTGCTCGACAGAACAGCCCTATGATGGAAGTACCGTTGGCATCTCAGTTTTATAGGTGGGGAAACTAAAGCTTCAGGGAGAGTAGGTAACTTGGCCAAGATTATGCAGCTAGTAAACATGGCAGGTCTCTACTGGGACCAGCGGACTGGCTTCGGGTTTGTGCTCTTTACTGCCATACTGCCAGAGAATGGGCTTCTTCTAGGATAGAACATTAATCAGCTATGTCAATATGACTCGGTTAACATCCCCCATAATTCATGTGTGAGTAAGTAAGAGACCTCACTTGACCCCTGGAAGCAAGAGTTTTTACATCTCATCAGAATAGTAGTCCCTAAATTTTAGGTATACCAGTTGACTTTTTTTTTTTTCTTTCTCAAATACACACACACAGACAGACATACTCATCTGTCAGGAAATAGAGACTCAGGAACCTTCAGTGGACAACTTATCTATAGATGCAAATTAAAATTTTTTTTTCATAATGAGAACAGTGCTGCTGTTTTCCTAGAATTTTATTTCCTTTGCATATAAGACTGGGAATAAGAAATTTGGCTGGTGGTTTCTGAGTCTGAAATACTCCTGTTAATGATACCTCTTCCTGTCCTTACCTGATGGTTATTTGGGGGTTAACCAAGAAGCTGTGCCCTGTGGGGTGTGTCCAGTCCCCTTCCCCATGAAGAAAATTAGAATGAAGGGGTCCTTGTCACACAGTCAGGGACCTTCCCGTGAAATGAATTTGCCTCTCATTCTTAGAGTTTGGCACCCTTTGAGAGAACCATTTCATTGGTGACATCCCATTCGAAAAACTAGGACTTGGAGTCAATGGTTCCGTATGGCCATTTCTTCCAAGATGTGGTCTCCCTGACGTCTATGATGTGCTCAGACCAGGGGGCCACACTGCCTCTTTCCATCTCTGAGGTCAGTGGGAGAAACTGGGAGCTGACATTTTTAACAAATTCTCTACAGCAGACTGTTTTGTGAAAGAAACATACCCAGCAAGGTAAGGACTTTGCAGTAGCTTCTATAGTCTCTGTCCTTCGATGCCGCATGAGAAACCATTAGCGCTTAATAACAAAATAAATAAATAAAAGCAGTATCGGTATCTTTAAAGCTGTGGTTCTCAAAGTGTGGCCCCAAGGCAAACAACATCTGTATGACCTAGAAACTTGGTAGAATGCACGTTCGTGGGTTCTACTCCGGACTTACCGTGCCAGAGACTCTAAGGTGAGGATTAAAGACGTGTGTTCTAATAAAACCCTCCAGGTAATTGCGATGCATGCTCAGGTTTGAGAACTACTGTCATAAAGAATTAAGATACATAATTAAATCATGCTTCTTAATATACGATCTCACCCAAGTGGATGGTTGCAAAGGGTACATTATGTAAGTACCATGCCCTCCAAGGATATCCTAGTCGATATGTTACCATGGAATGAGGCTCTGTACCAGGCATGAAGCTTCAGTCGAATTATAATAAGGATCTAGACAGAAACCTCTGGGAAATTGAAGCCATCCGTTCATTACTGACCCCAGAAAAACACTTCCCCAGTGTACAAACCATTATTTGCCCACTGATCAAGGCAGGTGGGATATGGTTGAAGGCTGATGATGAATTCAGATGATTCTCACTTGGAAAAGCTCAGCTGTCTTCCTTGCTCACAGCTGCTTTATTGAAACTATGATATTAAAGCTGAAGTTAATTCAACCATTGACTTTAATCACCTAGGGTGATAGGATGCGCTGAGAGACCATAAAGACTGGGGCCTCGGTCAAATTCAAATGTTAGTGCTTTTAACTGGGGCCATTGCAAGACTCACAGACAAATGGAACAGGCACAGGGCGATCTTTAAAATTAGTTACAAAGAACAAAACATTAGAAAAAAAGTGGAGTGATTTTTTCTGAGGATGAAAATGTGTCCTTTCAGAAATAATTAATTTGATAAAATTACTCATTAGACCCATGTACCATCGTGCCATTAGAGCTGCAATGACTGAAGTAACTTCAACTTTTTGAAGAGGCCAGTACAAAATCTAAAAGTTCCATACCTAATTAGGCCAGACAGTAATGAACTTGCCTTCCCAATACTGTTCTGTGGAGAATACTAGCTATAATGACCCTCTGCTTGCCTGTTTGAGAAAGTTAGGACTTCTTGAGGTATCCTGCCAACCATGTATGGATCATGTCATAAAGGATCAGAGTTTCAGGGACCCCCCCCCCCCCGAGTGACACCACCACAATTTCCCTGAGTAGACCATTGGTGTGACCACACGTGTTACTTTTGATACGCATGCCTTTGGTCATTTTCCTTTCTCCGAGTCCAGGGGCACCAAGATGGAAAGTTTATATATCGTTGGAAAGAAAGGAGTGAGAAATCATAGGCTCACAGAAGTCTTCGTGTTGGTGGAAGGGTTCAGCTGTCCTCATTCCCTTCTGTTGGCCCAGCCACAAGCTGTGGGTTGAGACCTGGGAACCTTTTAATCTTCCAGAGGTTCAAGAACTATCCTTGATTCTCAGACCTTTAAACCAGCCTTGACTCCCTGAAGGTCCACTCTGTAGGGGTGGGCTCTAGTAAGGAGGAATAACTCGAGTTGGCTGAATACCGGCTCTGAGCCGTCAGCCCAGAGCCCGATGGGGCTTGGACTCACAAACCGCGAGATCACGACCTGAGCCGAAGTCGGACGCTCGACCGACTGAGCCACCCAGGCGCCCCAACAATTCTTGAACATCGCTTTGGGCCAGCAGGGTCTTCACCTCTGTCTTCCTTCAGACCCACGACAGTTCTACAAGTTTGGTACAAGTGAGGATGGATGCTCGGAGAGATGGAACTGTGGAGATGGAATTATGCGATGTTGCATAGTTCTTAAGCAGCTGGGCTAGTATTTGAGCTCAGGGCCACTTAGCATTAGCCTTAGGGTAAGGTCTGACTCTAAAGTCGAACTTCTTCCCTGGCCCTCACTATGCAAGTGGGTCACCCCAACATACTGCCCTTCGATAACCTCACTGATGATGTGGAAGGTTTGTAGGTAGATGCGAACCAGCCCTCTCTGGGGCATCTGTTAGGTCTGAGACGCCCCAAGCATACACTATGCCACTCTGGTTGGCTCCAGAAATAGTTTTGGAGGTAGCGATTGTCCAAGTGTGGCCCCTGGACCTGCTGCATCAACGTCACCTAGGGATGGCTTGAAAATGTACCTTATCAGACCCCACCCGAGAACTACTGATTAGAAACTCCGGGGATGGGGTCCGGGGATCTGAGTTTCGGGAAGTCATCCAGGTGCTTCACCTGAATAGACAAGGTCTGAGAACCACTGGTCTCACTGCTCCATCTTTGGGAGAACAACAGCTTGTTTCCTCTTTGACCTGACCACGTGATTAGGATTTTCTTCTGGGTATCTGAAGTTTTATTCACCACACACATGCCCCTAGGAGTCCAGTGGGTATGTTCACATGTCTCCGGGCTTTCTGGGGTATGGGAGCTTAAAACAAACAATCAAACAAACAAACAAACAAAAAACTAGAAGGAGTAGAAAAACTGTGCCTCCCCCTTCCGTTTTCTCTAATGAATGCCCACCACTTTATGATTCCCTTTAGAAAAGGGAATGTGAGTTTCTCATAGTTCCTTTCCTCCCCAAAGATATTTAGAGAAGATAAGAAAAAGGTTGTCTCTGAATATGTGAGGTTGTTGCAAGTTGTAGTGAAAAGATGAGCTTTGGAAATCTGTGGAATTGTGTTTAAATATCATTTCTAGTTTACCGGCTTTGAGACTTTGGGAAAGAATCCATTCAAGTCTCTCAACTTTCTGTTTCCATTTTTGATGTGAAGAAAATAATACGATATAGGGCTGTTGTGAGAATTGCGCAGTGTATGAGGTGCCTAACACAGCACCTGACACGTTGTGAGTATCAGGTAAATAACCGTTATTATTGAGAACAAGATGGTCTTATTTTTTTCTCAGGAGTAGAGGTCTGGAAGCCTCTAGATAAATAGGATGTACGTTCCCCAAGGATCAAATTTATCTTGGTAAAAAAAAAAATTAATATGATCTTTTAAAACCAAGACTCTGGGGACGCCTAGGTGGCTCAGTTGGTTAAGCGTCCAACTTCAGCTCAGGTCATGATCTCGTCGTTCGTGGGTTCGAGCCCCAGGTCGGGCTCTATGCTGACAGCTCAGAGCCGGGAGCCTGCTTCAGATTCTGGGTCTCCCTCTCTCTCTCTGCCCGTCCCCCATGCTCTCTCTCTCTCTCTCTCTCTCTCTCAAAAATAGACATTAAAAAAATTAAAAATAAATAAGTAAATAAAAAATAAAACCGAGACTCTGTTTAAGCTCTCCTTCACGTATTTGAGTTTTGAGGGGAAAGAATTCTTTGAAGACTTGGCCACTCCCACATCCCTCCCAACCAGAAGAGCCTTTGAGGTAGGATTCCCATCCTCTTGGCTCCCTCCCCTAGCAAGTCTGCAGGAAGACACTGGTGCCTATTTAACTGAGTAAAATAACGAATGAGTGCGTGAGCGAATGAATGAATGAGTGAATGCCCTTTGAGTCTATGCCCCCAGGTCTCTGTGCTACTCTACATCTGTCCTCACTGACCCCCTTAACTCCAGTCGGACTTTCGGGAACACCCCCTTCCCGTGGGGATTGTGTTGAGCTGCAAGTAACAGAAAACGAGCCTCCCGCTAAGATGAGTTTATTTGCCCGACAGAACAGGGGATCTGTTCTTTCCCTTATGGTTGCTTGATGGCTGGAAGGTCCCAGCTGCCACATCATCCAGGCATTCGAGGGCAGGAGGGCAAGGACAGAGGGAGAGTAGTGTCAGCAAATACCCATTTCTGCTGCTACATCACTTGACAGACCATCCCAAACTGGGCCATTAGCGACAACCATTTATTTAACTCATGTCCTTGTGGGGCAGTAGTTTGGGCAGTCTCCGCTGGGGAGGTGACTTCTTCTTCTTCTTCTTCTTCTTCTTCTTAAATAGTTTTCTATTTTTTTGTTGTTGCTTAAATATTTTCTAGTCCATTTAGTTCTTTTTTAAAAAATGTATATTTATTTTTGAAAGAGAGAGAGAGAGCACTAGCAGGGGAGGGGCAGAGAGACAGGGAGACACAGAATCCGAAGCAGGCTTCAGGCTCTGAGATGTCAACGCAGAGCCTGACACGGGGCTTGAACTCACGGACCGTGAGATCATGACTTGAGCCAAAGTTGGACCCTTAACCGACTGAGCCGCCCAGGAGCCCCTGGGCAGGTGTCTTTGATGTGGGGTTTTCTCATGTGTCGGCAGGGTGAGTCAGTTTCTGGGGGTGGGCACCTCGCCACGTGCCTGTCGTCCTTCCACGGGCTCACATGGGCTAGTCCTGCCTGGCCACCCAGGAGCGGGGCGGAAGCTCCATGGGCCTCTTGAGTCCTGGCCTCAGAACCAGGCCATCCCTTTGCCTCATTCTGTCGGCCAAAAGCAAGCCACAAGGCCAGTTCAGCTTCCAGAGCTGGAAAAACATGCCCCGCCTCCTGATAAGGGTTCCCTCCTCTTTCTTCCCCTCCTCCTCCCCCTCCTTCTCCTCCTCCTCCTCCTCCCCTCCTTTTTTTTTTTTTTTTTTTTTTTTGTAAGCTTTGCCAGAGGCTCTAATAATGACAAGCCAGGGAAAAGCGTGCTGGGAAAGAGTGTTGGGATGGAGCACTTTGCAGTCCCCACCCTGTCATTTCACCCCATCCTTGACTTTGCTAATAAAGTTCTTCTTTGGACCAGCATCCCTCTTAGATTGTCAGAAACCTCTGCCCCAGGGAATACCCCTAGAAGCATGCATTTTGGCCCAGGGGGCCCTCAAAACAGGCTCCTGGTGAGGTGCTAATGCAGGCAATATGCCTCCTTTCTTTCGCTGCCCCTCCTCACCATTGAAATGTCAGTCAGCGCAAAAAAAAAAAAAAAAAAAAACTCTTGAAAGCACAGAAGGGCCACCCGGCTTCCCCCGCTCTTTTGCTAACTCTCCCTGGAAACATAGTCTGTGATCAGGTATGAAGGGAGACCTTCAAAAACCTGCGTATAATAATACCTCTCCCGAAGGACTTTTACTTGAGAGGCAAATAATTTGTACATGGCATGTAGGTGAATATCAGTCTGGATGCAGAAACTTCTGGGAACATGAACGTTTCGGGGACCATAACACACACACACACACACACACACATTCTGAAGATAAAGAAGGTTGTTATTCACTAAAGAAAAAAAAATAAACTTCTGATCTGAAGTTCATAAAATCATAGTGAGCATTTATTGTGCCTGGTAGTGTGCTAATGAGCATTCTGCATAATCTGATTTAATTTTCAAACTATCTAACGAAGTAGGCAATATGCCCCTGTTTACAAGTGACGAGTCTGAGGCACAGACACGATAGATAGGTGTTTCAAGATCGTGCCTGGAGAATCAGGATTCAGTTTCATCTTGGACCGCGAGCCCTTGCCCCTAACCGTGAGAACGCACTGTGTTCTCTTTATTTATAATTCATGGCACAAAAGTAATGATGAGTATGCCTAGAAAATACTGTATGCTTCCTGAGTATCAGCTGACAGTCTTGACCGACCCAGCCTATGGCGGTCTGAGAACCAAAACAATCAAAACAGTCAAAACTGTGCACATTCAGCGCCCCCGTGACCTCAGTGTTGTTGAACAAAGGAGAATATATTCCTTAAGCCAGATGGTTATTGACAATTGTAGACAAGATCTTTATTAATGGAGCTGCTCATTAACTCTGTCATTTTTGCGTATCGATCTACACGTCCAGGTCAAGAGTTTGTTGTGGGCTTTGCTACGGCTTATTGTTCACTTCCTGTCTTTGTCCTCTAGGGTTTTGGTATCGTCCAACAGATTAGAGTTCCCCAAATCATCTTCCACCGAATACCAGCCTGAGGTGTTTGTCAGTATCGTATGAACGGGAAGGATCCCACAGTCAAATAGATTGATGAAATGTAGGGCTCGTGAATTCACATTTAAAGTTTATCGCTTTACTGCATGACTCATCAGAGCCTTTGGGATAGTGTAGCGTGCATCGTGGCATCGTGGCCCTCCAAGGTCCGCCTTGTTGGCCGTACATACTGGATGTTGGGAAGTACTGTTTGAGTGCTGGTCAGCCTGACCTCACTGTGGTGGGTCCAAGTTCATAAATGAGAGCAGACCTGTAGAGATCTCCAATCCTACCCATGCATATCCTGTCTCATATGGTTTTAAATTATTTTCTTCCCATCCTTCTAAAAATCCTTTTCTGTTTGAACAGAAATCACTTTGCTTGTAGAGACTTGGGACTTCCGTTTATCTAGAGAAACATAATTTATGTGTTGGCTTTTAAGGCCCAGAGAACATTTTATTTGGTTCTTTGTATGTAGTGATTATGTACAAAAGTGTGCTATATCCTCACTTGGACATCACTTTACATTTCTGGCGCCAAATTCAAGAAAGAAAACCAACGTTGGGGGTGGGGGGGAACTGCCATTTTTGGAGAGATTATCTGTTTTAATGTTTGTTTATTTTGAGAGAGATTGGAAGGGAGAGAGAGATGCCCAAGCAGGCTCCACACTGTCAGCACAGAGCCCGAAGCAGGGTTCGAACTCATGAACCATGAGATCATGACCTGAGCCAGAAGCACTTAACCGACTGAGCCACCCTGGTGCCCTGGAGAGATTCTTTGGTATAAATCGTTCTCATGTGCGACTGAACCCTTTCATAACCCGTGGAGGTGTTTTTGACTTCACTTTGGAAATACAAAACCTGCATTTTGCAGCGAACAAAGATAGCGAACTATCTAAGCTTACACAGATAATAAGCATGAAGCGTTAGGATTTGAACCCAAATCTGTCTGACCCTGAAACGTATACTCTATTTATTATGAAAAAAAAAAACCAAAAGAATTAAAATAAAATGATAGGGAAGCTACCACTTGGATAAGAGTAATAGTTACAAAGGCTACCATTTTGTTCCCATATGACAGAAGGGGCTAAAAGGGAGTTTAATCAGTATCTGTTCAACCAGAAAGAGTAAGAAACTCATCTAGTCTGTTCACTAGATTCGAAAATTAGGGATTAGTCCTGAAAGCTTGACGAGGATTATTTTCAGAAAGATCAAACTATTAATTAAGAAAATAGTTAAGGGGCGCCTGGGTGGCTCAGTCAGTTAAGCGTCTGACTTCGGCTCAGGTCATGATCTCACGGTCCATGAGTTTGAGCCCCACTTTGGGCTCTTGTGCTGACAGCTCAGAGCCTGGCGCCTGCCTGGGTTTTCTGTGTCTTCCTCTCTCTCTGCCCTTCCCCTGCTCATGCTCTGTGTGTCTCTGTCTCTCAAAATAAATAAGCATTAAAAAAATTTTTTTTAAAGAAAATAGGTAATAAAACTCTTACCTGTAATCCCACAAAGAGATGGTTTACTCGAAAACCATAAAGTAGATGGAAGAAGTGAATGGATACATGACTGTGTAATTAGTGCTTGGAACTTTTGGTTGCAAGAGTACGTAAGATGATGGTGCTCGTCACAGCGTGCCCTTTGACCTGATGAGCAAGTAGACCATCTGTTCAGTATAAATGGCATTGTAGCTTCTTCTTGGGATGTTGACAAAGCAGTTGGTACTTCTCTGGGACAGAGCCAGCCTTTTATAGACTGGGACCAGTTTGGAGACGTAACCTTCACTCCTATTAGGATTTAACTAAGGTGCTTCATATCATCTTTTATCAAAGTCCCTGCTGGCGTTTTGGACACAGTAGGAACTTAGAGCTTCTAGAATTTGAGCTAGGGTGCGGGCCTTTGTGGAAACAAAATAATCAGTCAGAAGTCAGGATGTGTGTTCCCACCTGAATAAGGACAGCCTCTATTATTTGATCGGGGACCAGATCTAGGAATTAGATCGGTCGGTTTTAAGGGAAAGGCATCAAGGGGAAGTACTCAGGAAACAGCATCATCATGCCCTCCCTATCTTGTGAGCAAGGGTACAGGTGGAGTTCAGGCCACCTGTGCCCTCCTTAACCCTCAATTTGCACATTTTCTGCACCTCCCCTTCTCAGCCAACCCCTCTTATTTCTTTGCACCCCCCCCCACTCCACCACACCCCTCCACACAACACACACACACACACACACACTTTGGCTTGATTCCGGGCCCCACCGCTTAATAGCTATGTGATGCTTGGCAAGTCTCTTAACATCTTGGCGTCTCTTTCCTCATATAAGAAAGAGAAGTAATAACTTCTCTGCCCGCCTCACAGTTTGCAAACTGTAATGTGCTATCTAAATAGAAGTTTGATGTTGTCATTATTGTCCTATCTCCATTTTCCCCACCAGAGCATAAGCGTGTCCCTGGTTGGGGCTATCAGACATTGTGTCTGTTGAAAAGTCTGATGGGGAAGGAAGTGCCTCTTCCCCCCACCACCCTACTGTTGCCAACACATTTCTAGAGTTTATGATGGATTTGTCCTTTGCCCTTTTAACTACTTGAGTGTTGTTGATCTGGTCAGTGGAGAGCATTTCATTGGGGTTCCATTTTAATCTGCCCAGCAGCTAGTATTAATTGAGGTTCTGCCTGTCTTTCCATTTCTCTGCTCACCTGGCTTTCTTCCACCTTACCGGGAGATAGATGGGAGGCGGCCAGGAATGCCAACGAATGCGATTGAATCGCAAGGTTTAACGAGGAGAGAGGGCAGGAAACACGGGAACGAAGAAAGGCATACTGTTAGGACAATTTGGAAGGTATTGGGATAATTTCAGAGCAGATTTTCCCTTGCTGTTATAAGTTCACTTAATAGATGTGATGAGATCACTATTATAGATAGATGACCTTGAGTGAACCATTAGAGATTTGGGGACACACTGGAGACATGTGTGTGTGTGTGTGTGTGTGTGGCAGTTGAAAACACCATGCAAAAATTTCTTGAATTCTTTGAGCACAGCCAAGAGATTTCTTACTTGTAAGCCAAAACCACCTGTCACAATGAGTACCAAAAATAGTAACCTATAAAATGTAACTAAACAAAAGCATTGCATTGGAGGGACGGGGTATAGAGTCATGGAAGTGACACTGGGCTGGAATTCAGAGCTGAGTTTATGTTACATTTCTGCCACCTTCTTCCAGGGTGACCTTAAATAGCAATAACAATTGCGCAGTATTCTTCAGATCGGAACACACCTTCATGGTCACCGTGTCATTTTTACCTGACCGTGTTGCTGCTGCTGACATGAAACGAGCATGTGGAATCCAGCTGGGCGCCAGGTCCTGCCTCGTGAGGACCGGTTGCACGACTTTGAGCCAACCTTTGGCCCTTGCGGTCTTCATTTGTTCCCATACAACCAATAGGGTTAATGAGGCATTCCCGTGTGGTTATTTCCAAGATGAAATGTGACCGTATGGATGAAAGTGCTTTGCAGCATCCAAAGGATTACCTAGCAGTTTGTGGGATTTTAGGAACAAGGGAGGAGATTTGGGACCGTCTACTTGTAGGGTTTGGGCCGAAAGCAACGGGAAGTAAGTCTGTAAGTGAAGCAGCAAAGGAACCTATTGGGGTGATATCACATAGTTCACAGACTCCATGGCAGAACTGAAGATCCAGGCTCAGAAAGTGTCTGGGAATCAGTGGAAGGTGGGGGGGGGGGGCGCATTTCTGCAGCTGTGACATGCCACTGGAAGCGTGCGATTGGGCACAGCTCGTGTCACAACTGGATCCATTGCCAATGCCACTGGCCCCAAGAAGGAGTTGGCCGCCACCCAAATAAATTCTAAATGGTCACTTGCCTCATAGCGCTGTAGTAAGGAGGCATGATTCTATCTCTTATGTCTCCTGGGATTTCTCCCCACATAGGTGGGGTGTTCAGAAGTCAACTTCAGGCATGTTTTTGTGAAATAACCTACACAGAGTCTACAGATTGTTGCTGGCAGGACTAAACCCCATGGCTCTGCGTTCTCAGTCTCCTAGACCCTTTCACCATTTTATGTTTCCTCATATAAACGCGTCCAGTCTTGGAACGAATATCGAATCTCTCCCGTATACCAGGCACGGTGGTGGGATTCCTCCAGCTCTCAAAGTTTAAGATTTTATGATTCAGTGTTTCCATGTCGCGTCCGCCTGGCGATAAAGCACCGTGCTAAGAACACTGTTTTCACAATGAAGTTCTAGAGAGCCTCAAATTTAAAATGCAGATTACTATCAGAAGTGTCCTGCCGACTCAGCAGAGAGGCACGGCTGGAAAAGATAATTTGCTCAACAAAAAGAGGAAATAACAGCACCAGGGGGATTTCTCAGGCCCCATCAACATCCACCGTTAAACTTTATTATGTAAGCCAAAGAAGAGGTTGTACAGGTCAAGGACGTACAGCCCAGAGAATGAATCCGGAGGCTGGCTGGCTTTGGTACTGCCTAGATCTTATATACTGCAAGCTATTTCCACACACACCCTCGCCACTCTGTATCTGGCACCGAGCTACAATATGGCCATGGGGTGGAAAGAACGGAAGCTTTGAAGAGTCTGTTCAAGGCTGCTGTCCACGTAAACAAACAGGGGAAGGCATGTACCTTTTTCTTATAGAGGCTTCCTACCTTCCCCTCAATCATTGCCTGATGGAAACAGAGCGGCCACAGATAAGATGGCAAATAGACATCCCAATCTGAGTTCCCTAGAAGATGGAGCATGAGGCAAATTCTTGGTGTTAACAGTATGCAGAGGAGTCCAATCTCGGGGGGGGGGGGGTGGGAGAGGGGGAGGGCGGTGGTAAATGGAGGGTGGAAAAAACAGAAGGGACTCTGGACAGGCAGGAGAGCAACCTTAAGGGGTTCTACCACAGCTTTTAGAACAAGCACAGCGGAGCGCTTCGTCCCTCAGGATGTCTTGAGAGAGGCCACCTGACACCCACTGCATATTTTAATAGTCCATCTAGGAGGAGGAAGGGAGAAGAATTTTTAGGCTAGCTCTGGTCTCTCTTTGGTCAAAGCTGTCCCACGTGGCATCCACTCCCCTGCATTTTGGGGGTTTACCTCCCAGGCCCTCCAGGAGCCGCCTAGGAAACCAGGTCTCTGGCAGCAAGGAGAGGAGTATCCATGGCACAGGCCACAATACTCAAGCTAAGCCTGTGCTAGAAGCAAGCCGCTGGCACTCCCCATCTCTTCACCTGCGGCCTCACTGGCGGCCAGCTGGACAGGACATTGCATGTGTCAAAGAGCCCCATAACATCTCATGCCTTGGTAGCAACAGGAATCAGAGGCAAGAGGCACCCACATGAAGGTACAAGACATGCCTACGAGTGATATGGGGGACCTAGAACATTCACTGCAGAGACCCCAGCCAGTTAAGCAAGTGGTACACCACGAAGGAGGGAAAACAGAGGTGGACATTTCCTCTTGCACCTACGAGCATGGGCTTGGGCCAGGAGGTCTTCATGGAGGTTCACAAGTACCATCAATGGAAAGACATGGCCAAGGGTATCCAGGGAGGTAAATACACTGGGTTACATACGCTAAGATCACCTTACACGATGCATACTAAAAATTTTCTGGATAGAATACAAACAAATTAAAATGCATGGCTGGACTCAAAAGAAAGAAGGGGAAATCCCTGCTTCAGGAAAAAAGAGGAATTTAAACCATATTGGTAAACGTATAGACTGGTTTGGGAGTTACTCTTGGAGGGGGGGAAAGAGTACTTTTCTTATGCCAGTAACATATGGGATTTGGGGCTTTTTTCCCTCCTACACAGTAAAAGGACTCAAAACCTTAGGCCTGGGCAAAGTGGGAAGCATAGGATCAGGAACTGCATCCATCCTACACCTAGAAAAAATATATACCCATCAGCACAAGGCAGTGACAAGGAAGCTTTTCTCACACTGTCTGGAGCTGGTGGGGCAGAAGAGTTTCTTCTGAAAAGTCAAAACCAGGACTGCATTTCTTAGAGGTCTGAAGTCTGATTTTATATTGCTGGACAATTATAGGGAACCATCAAGGTGCAACTACATCATAAAGCATGTAAACATTGGTCCTGAGCCAGTGAAACAACTAAGTGCTCGGTATAAGCAAAAACAAAAATACAGGGAAAACAAGATTTCTTAAGGAAAAAGGAACATCCCACAAAAGGTCAACTTACCATACGACCAAACTATCTGATAATTAGACTTCCAGAACTGGAGCAGGGCAATCTGAAAAAGCATTTAATTTTTTTTAATGCTTTTATTTATTTTTGAGAGAGAGAGAGACAGAGCAGGAGCAGGGGAGGGACAGAGAGAGAGGGAGACACAGAATCCAAAGCAGGCTCCAGGCTCTGAGCCGTCAGCACAGAGCCCAACACAGGACTCGAACTCATGACCTGAGCTGAAGTCGGACGCTCAACTGACTGAGCCACCCAGGCGCCCCTGAAGAAGCATTTAAAAAGTGTACTTAAAATTATTGAAAATATAAAGAAAAGGGATTTATTTTATGAATAAAATATTAGGATCTTATGAAAAAAGGACAGGTAACTTTGGAAAAGAACCAAACACAAAACTTCTAGATGTGAGAAAGGTCACGGCTGAAATTAAAACCTGAGTAGAGAGGTTAAATAACAGATAAGACACCACCAAAGAGAGAATTAGTAGATTGGAAATCATTTCAAGAAATTATGGAGAATGCTGAGCATAAAGAAAAGTATACACAGGGAGAATCAGGCTAAATCATTTAAAATCTATAAATCTCACATATAACTAATATGTTGTATGTTCCAGAGGGAAAAGATGCAGAGAAAATATGGGAGAAACAGTATTTGAATGGATAACGATAAAATGTTTTCCAACATTGATGAGTAATGTGAATCCAGAGATTCAAGAAACACAGTGACCTTCATGCAGGTGAAATAATCATAACCCCAATTCTCAGGTAACATTTTAAAGCAGATAGAAGATAATGACAGGTTCCTTCCTCAGGAGAAAAATAATTGAACTGGCAGAAGGCATCTCGATATTTACAATTTGTGGCAGACAGTGCTGTGATGAATCAAAATCACCATCAGTTTAAGGGTCTATACTACACTGTCATTCAGGAGATAAGGCAAAATAAATACATTTTTGCACAAATAAGGACTAAGAGATCTCCCTCTGTCAACATTATTGAATCTTGAAACAATACTAAGTGAGAAAAGCAAGCTCGCGATACCATTGACATAAAATTAAGACGCCCAACACCGGAGTATCTACTGTTCATGTAATATTTAGGATACAGAGCAGTGTAGAGGAATAGCAACCACGTTTGAGATAGTAGTTGCTGCTCTGGGTAGGACAGAAGGGAGGCACAAGGGATGGGGACATCAGTGACACATCAGCTACAACATCAATGTCCTACATCTTTGTCAACGAAAAGAAACACTGGGAGGAAAAGTGGCAAAATCCTAACATTTTTGAAACCTAGATGGAGATACATGGTGCCTGCTAGTTTACTTCCATACTTTCTGTGTGCTTGAACTATTGCAAAACAAAGTTTTATAAAGAAACAAATCTACATCAAAAGAGTCTACATCCTCTAGGAAAGAGGAGGAAGGAAAGGAGAAACACAGGGAGAAGGAAGAAAGAGGTGGCTCACCTCGGCAAGCTCTTGACAGTGGTTGGAAACAAACAACGGGAGCCCATTTGCGACAGACCTGGATGTCAAATCTGGGTCCTGCTTTCACTTCTGCCACCGAGCCGCTATGTGGACACATGCACAGACTTCCCCGCTCTGCCTCTTAGTTTTCCTCATTTTTTAATCAATGGGGTTGGAGCTGCCAATTAGCAAGATCCTTTCCATTTCCAACACTCTTTTGTTCAGCTTCCTTTGACTTTTCAGATGGCCACATTTTAGGGCATAAAAATGGCTCTTGCTAATGCAGCTGTATTAGTAAGGATTCCTTTGTCTTCAAGTGATGAGGACTCAGTCTGAGCTGGCTCAAGGACAGTGAAAAATTATTGATCTGTGTAAGATGAAACACAGGGCTAGGGCTGTCTCGTGGCGCTTTGATTTGGAGCTCACAGATACTCTCGTGTGCCCCAGGTATTTTTGTTTTAATCTTCCATAGTGGGTCTTTAGTTACATTGGCTTCCTTCTCAGCCATCACGTGGTAGACCAGATGGCGGTTGTAGCCAGATGTTGACAGCAGCTCCAGTCTAAGTTTTCTGTTCTGCAAGAAAAGCAAAATCTCGTTCCCTGAAGTCCCAGTGAAACACTCATCGTGTCTCATTAGCTTTGATAGAGTTCTAAGCCCAACGTGGAGCCAGTCACTGTAGACAGGGTTGGGGAAGGGGGGAGGCTATGTGCTGATCTACTTGAGCTGCACAGGCTCCCGCTATGGAAAAGGCGCAGCTTCACCTCAGCCACGCAGACGGAGAGCGGGGGAGGATTCCAGTTCCTGGGATAGAAACCAGGACGTGGAAAGCAGAAAGGGGAAGATTAGCTATCGGATTACCAAAACAAATGTCCCACTACAACTCACAAAACTACAGGAATGATTTCCTAGTAAGGACAGTCTAAGAATGTCAAGTCTCGTTGTATTCGGAATGACAAAGGATGAGAGAGAAATCTTCACAGTGTGGACCATTCAAAGCACAAAATGGGACCATGCGGGGACAAACACATATCTGCTTTCCCATTCCAGTATTCAGGAACTAGGCAGAGAGGCGTCTTTAAAAGCTTTTTTTAAAGTGTATTTATTTATTTTTGAGAGAGAGAGTGGGGGGGGGGGGTGGAGGCAGAGAGAAGGAGACAGAGAATCCCAAACAGGCTCCATGCTGTCAGCACAGAGCCTGACGCAGGGCTCAGTCCCACAACCCTGGGGTAATGAATGACCTGAGCCGAAATCAAGAGTCAGACGCTCAACTGACTGAGCCACCCAAGCACCCTGAGGCTTCCTTAGCTTGAAGGATGTGGCTCTAGTCCATTCACATGAGTTCTGAGTAGAATGACAGAATTTTCTAAAGGTATCATGGACAATGAGGCACCTGGCTGGCTCAGTTGGTAGAGCCTGTGACTCTTGATCTCAGGGTCGTGAGTTCAAGCCCCATGTTGGGCAAGGAGCCTACTTAAAAAAATACAATAAAATAATTAGAATGATATCATGGGAAATATGGGCCAAGAGATGGTCCCCAATGGTAAAAAAGGGAAGTTTAAGAGGAGATCGTGTAGATTCATGGAAGACAGAGCATGGCCTCTTACCAAGAGGTGACCCAGGAGCTGTGCGCAACTCCGGAGAAGGACACTGTGTAAGATGAGTTAGGAGCCTGCCTGTGGTACCTCTGCCCAGAAGTAGAACATGGGATTCTGTAAGTCATTCTGCACAGCACCGCAAGAGAAAAGTTACGTTTATTTTTGAACCACTCTCAAAACGTAATAAACCTAAAATAGGTAAATCTTAATCATGGAAAACGCGAATCGGTGTGTTTACACAGGATAGGTTTGCGACACACATCTGCTGGGTGTGCTTCCCGTAGAGTCCAACATCCCCAGACATGGGGGAGAGTTACATATGGGGAGGTGGGGAGGATTGGGGAAGCATTTTTTTTTCCTTCCATCCTTGTCTGTTGACCTAGATATTCCAGAATCCTCCACTTTCCTCTTTTCTACCTGCCCCACGCTCCTTGCGTCCAGAAAACAACAACAAAAACCGCACGGCGGTCCTGGGTCTACCCCGCGACAGCTACAAAGATATTACTGGACGCGGCTTGGCATTCTGGGCTATAAATTAGGGGATGTGCTCAGGAGCCCCGTGTAAAAGTTCTCTAAGGCTCCTCTGGTTGCCTTTTGGTCAAAACGCCCAGAAGAACCCGTCTCTCATTTCCTTGTCTCTCTCTGCCCTTTTCTGCTGCTCTCCCTGACCTCCAGATCCAAGCTTTCTTCTGCCAGTTCCCATGATGCCCTCAATGCTACATGGGCAGGTCCCCCCCCCACCTCCCCACCCCGACCCTAAATCTTCCTGTTCAGAGTGAGGCATCTCCAAGTTAGTTAACTAATTAGTTAAGTAATTAATCAATTATTTTAAACATATTTCTAGGGCACCTGGGTAAAAGAGTTGATCTCGGCTCAGGTCACGATCTCACGGTTCAGCATTCACTGGCAGGATTCGGTTCCTGGGGGGCTGTTGTCCACATGCCGCCCCCAGGTCCTTGCCGCATGGGCCTCTCCAACAGCAGGTCAGCTTGCTTCATAAGGGTAGTCCAGAGACAGGGTGACAGAAATGACTTCCATCACTTTTGCAAGGTCCTGAGTCCGGCCCACATGCAAGGGGCGTGGATCCCATAAGGGGGTTGACATGGGGGGTGAGAATCCTGGGAGCCATTTCAGAGGGCTCCCCTCCATGGAGTTCAAAGCCTATCTGTCCAATTGAACTTAACCCATCAAAATGCAGATACCCCTCCTAGGAATTGGGGGACAAAAATCAATAAGCTTAAGTTATTTACATTTACCCTTTAGGGTGAAAGTGATTATTACATTGTGTCCTTCAAGGTAGTTACCTATGTGTAGGGATTTGAATAGGAAATGGAGGGAAGGAAGCTAATAGTTACGGCCGCCCTACTGCATGTCCTGTTATTTTCTCAGTGTCCAGAAGAAGAATCTGAGGCTCACAGACTTAAAGAATTTGCCTCAGATCGTGCACCCACGATGGGCTGGGGTGCCAACTACAACTCCGTTCTTCCTGTCCCCAAAAGCACATTTTTCTTTTCTCTCTCTTTTTTAAGTTTTTTAAGTGTGTATTTATTTTTGAGGGGGAGGGGAGAGAGAGCGAGTGGGGGAAGGGCAGAGAGAGAAGGAGAGAGAGAGAATCCCAAGCAGGCTCCACACTGTCAGCACAGAGCCTGATGCGGTTCTCGAACCCACAAACTGCGAGATCGTGACCTGAGCCGAAACCAGGAGTCAGATGCTCAACCGACTGAGCCACCCAGGCGCCCCTAAAAGCACGTTTTCCTTCATCGGTCATTAGTGCTGTTGGTCAAATGCTTCCAGTTCTGCCCACTCTGGGCCCAGCCGATGACCGTACTTTGTACTCTTCTTGTGATTGGGTGGGGCCAGGAGACAGTTCTGGCTCCCGTGTTGTGTGAGCTGGGTCATCTTGCCTTTGGGCCCAAGCATTTGATTGCAAGACCTCCCAGAGGCCTCTTTCCCCTCTGCCACGGCACCAGCAAGGTTTGAACCCCTGAGTGGCTGCCGTGCAGACCTCTCGGGCCACCCCTCTGGTTCGTAGCAGGAACCAGAAATAAACTTGTGTTGTCGGGAGTCACTGAGGTTTGGTGGGGGTGATTCGAACTCTCCTGATTGATGTCTCTCTGAAAAGATAAAGGAGCGAGAGTGAGGGGGTGTGGAGGTTGCCCCTGAGGAGGTCTGGTCCTTATAGCCGGCTGGCATGGGGTCATGGCCGACACTCACCTTGACCCCGGTCACGGGGCCCCATGGGGCCCGCATACCCACAGCCTTCTATTTCTGAACACTCCTGGATAGAATCAGGAGCAGAGGGATGGACGGCATGACTCACAGGCAGGGTGAGAGCCCCGCCGTCTCGTTCACTTTGGAGCAGCACAGAGCACAAACAGCGTCTGAGCAGTGCTCTCCCTTCCCAAGCCTGATCTGACACAGCTCAGCAAGAGGCTTTTGAAAGCAGCTTTAAGTGGAGCAGCGTCCTCACATCAAAGCAGCTTGTCACCAGGGAGCCTTGGTGACTGGGGCAGGCATTTGGGAAGCTAGATCCCCCTCAGCCGGGCTGGGGACCGGCACACACAGGCTCGGGTGCCAAGGCTTGGGACAATTTGGGGAGGGTCCCAAGCCTAGATTATTGGGCATCACAAACATCATGCCCCCTGTGCATTCCTCCCTTGGGAGGCAGGACTGCCTTCTCTTATGCTGCCTGGGTCACCAACCCAGCAGCTCGTCCCTCTGACTGCATCACCCCTCCTCTGCCCTCTGTACCACTGAAGAGTGACAGCACAGACGTGCAGCTGCTCACTGGCACAAGTCCCGGATGGACGTGAGTCCCTTGGTAGGCGGCCGTGTCCACACAGGTGCCAGCAGAGACGCGCCTCCTCTGTGGCTCTGCCCCTTTAGCACACACACCACCCCCCTCCCTTCGCATATGGTTGCCTGGCTGCAATCTGGCTTTGCTCAAAGATCAGAGTGTTTCAGCTGAGTCAAAGAAGTGGCATATTCAATGACACCCTAAATCTGGTTTTTCTCCTGGTCTAAGGGAAAAATGCACCCTCCCTAAGGGAGGGACGTTATGGACAACATGGGTCCCTAATCTGGCCTCTTTGTTTTCAAGTCCAAGATTTTTTTTTTTTTTTTGACGGAATGAATTTCTTCCTGAAGCTTCCACCTTGTGAATTTGTGTCCACCCTTCAGAAAACCCCACCATACCGGGTGATCTCACCCAAGAGCTATGTATTCCCTGTTCCCCTCTGTGCAGGAGAAGGCTTCCTTTTTTTTTTTTTTTTTAATGTTTTTATTTATTTTTGAGAGTGAGAGAGAGAGAGCATGAGCAGGGGAGGGGTAGAGAGAGGAGGGTACAGAGGATCTGAAGCAGACTCTGTCCTGACAGCGGAGAGCCCGACATGGGACTCGAACCCACAAACCTTGAGATCATGACCTGAGTTGAAGTCGGACATTCAATGGACTGAGCCACTGAGGCACCCCCAGGAGCAGGTTTCCTTAGGACTAAGTTACTCAGTCTACAAACTCACCAGGGCTTGGGGTTGGGACTCTGGTACCATCTTCCAGGGTAGATGAGATACTTTAAGTATACACCCAGGATATCTCTCTGTGCGATGTCAAGTTCTGCCTCTGACCCATTTGAAGAATGGCTCCTGTTGCCAAATCAAGTTGAAACATCACTGATGTATCCAGCAGACCACTCTCGCCCCTCCTCTTACAGAGGTAGCAAACTGGTTTGAAATGCCTTGCCGACCACAGAGTGCCCTTCAGGAACTCTGGGTACAAGCAGATTGACTTATAAGGAAGAGTGAAAACATTCAAGTCTGCGTTCTTCCACGAGAATGAGCGTTGGAAGGTCAGAGAAGAGAAGACATATGTAAGGCTTTGTAGTGGTGAGGGGATGGTTCATTGAGAAGACACTGAAAGAATAAAAAGCGAGATTCCCATGACTTCTCACCTGTGCAGAAGGTAGTCTCTGCTCTTGGCCGTGAGCTGGGCTCCTGGACCCAGCAGCATGGTGGATGCTTGCTCAGAGTTGGTGCCAAGGGAACCCTTAAGTAGATACTCCAGACATCGAGGTATCTGTAAGTTCTGCTTTCCCAGCCTGATGTTCATGCTCAGCCTACCTCACTGAGAGTTCTGTACAAAAGGCTGAAGTTTGAATGGATCACAGGGCTGGACACCAGCTGAACCGTAAGGCCACCGCCTCTGTATCTATGGGCAGTTATAGAGAAAATTGTGTCTGTTACAGTGGTTTAGATTCAAGTAATGAAAACCGACCCTGCCTAACCTAAGTAGGAAGGAATTTATTAGAAGGACATCAGGTAGCTCATAAAAACAGAAGGGAGAAACCCATCCAGATGTCCATCAGTTGATGAGTGGGTGGATGAAATGTACTCTATCCATACAATGGAATAGTATTCAGCCACAAAAGGAGTGATGTATACCGACAATGATTACAACACAGACAGAGCTTAAAAACATTAGGCAAAGTGAAAGAAGCCAGTCTCCAAAGACCACATATTGTGTGATTCCATTCATAAGAAAAGTCCAGAAGAGGCAAACCTGTAGTGACAGAGAGGAGGGTCCTGCAGGCCCACAGCTCAGCTGGAGGGCTGGAGGGAAGTAGGGAGCGACTGCTATTGGGTACAAAGTTTCTTTTGGGAATGATGACAGTCTCCTAAGATTGCTCGTGGTGATGATTGCAAAATTCTGTGAATATACTAAAACCCGGGGCGGGGGGGTTGTGTATTTCAAAAGGGTGCCTTGTATAGTATGTGAATTATATCTCAGTAAGGCTGTAATATATTTTTTGAAAGATGATATTTAGAAAATCTTAAAAAAAAAATAAGGGAGGAGGCTGGAGATTCTGGCTAAGAAACACTCAGGACCCAAGACCTTGTAAAGGGTGGCTCCCATTGACTGGGTGACTTTCAAACCACTTTTGTTCTCATATTTGCTTACTCCACTCGAGACACAGAGACCCAGGAGATCATCTCATCAACTTGTTTGGGGTTTGTCGTCCAAACGAGACTACATTGGATGGACAGCAGGTGGCCTGACAGGAAATCAAGAGGCTGTAACCAAAGAGGGGAGAGTGGATGTGAGGCCAGAATCAATGCACGCTCGTCTCAAGTATGGTCCAGAGCCGAGTTTTGTCTGTCACGAGAGATTCCTTGTTTTGGAATTCTTTTGTCCTGTCACCTGGGTCCAGACTTATCACAGCCCACATACGTTTCCTCCCCAGTTTTCTTACAAGTATTTGGAACTGTGTCCGATCCTAATGCAGACTGAACTTGGCCTGAGCCCGGCAGCTCTCTGACCACATCTTCTCTGATGCCTTTTCAGAGGAAAAGGCATCTATTATAAGGATGGCAGTCCCACGTTGCTTAGCATAAGGCAGGGGGTGTAACGAGGCTCAGACAAGTCCGTCTTCACTTTCTTCAAGTGTTCCCTGTGTCACATCTAGAGTTTTCCATTATGTGAAAGGGAAACTTACGTACGGTATCATTTTTCTGTAATATTTAACTGGTACCTAGCACCGCTTTCTCCCACGTTTAAATTTTTCTCCAGTCTTAACGAGTTACTCTTGTCTCTACTTAACTAGTACATCCCAATAGTCTTCGGCCTAAAAGGCAAAGAGAGATTTGAGACAGAGGAGAGGGAAAGGAAACTTATCTTCACATTTTCTAAATCTCCCTTACCCTAGCCTCTTTAACAGATTTTAAAGATTGAAACCGCCAAAGGCTGTTGAAAGACAGACTGTTGTGGACTGAATGTTTGTGTCCCCTCCCCCCAAATTCATATGTTGAAGCCCTGACTCTCAACGTGATGGAATTTTTTGGTGAGGCTTTAGGGAGATAGTTAGGGTTCGAGGAGGTCATGAGGGTGGGGCCCTGGCCTTAGAGGGTTAGTGCCCTTATAAGACACGAGAGCTCATTTCCTCTCTTTCCTGTGTGTACCAAGAAGACGTCACATGAGCAGACAGCAAGATGGCAGCTACCTACAAGCCAAGCCTACATGGCTTAGGATGCAAAAACCTGTCTTCCCACAGCCTTGATCTTGGGCTGCCCCTTGTGAGAAATAAATCTTTGTCATTCAAGCTACAGACTCATACAGGCACAGAATTACACCTCTGTGTTTATATATCCACATGGTTTCCTATAAGCTATATAGCTGTATTGTTCTCTTATAAACGTTAAATGACAGTTATGTGTAGACGGTTGACTCTACCCTCGCCCTCTTCTTCATCAGATGCCTATTGTTCACTTTCATGACGTCTCTGTGTTTCTCCTTGGTTGTACTGCGACCAGTCTACTTAACTGGCTGTTTGCTGTCCGTTTATCCTGCTAGACTGCAGACCCCATGAGGGCAGGGTCTCCATCTGTCCTGCACAGAGCCTATCACAGTAGACCCTGAGAAATAGTCATTCAATATTTAAGTGAACGAATGAATCCTGAGGCAGCTGAACCATACTGATTAATAACATCTTGGCTTAGTTGTTCTAGTAAAGGATGCTATTTTAGACTCTGGAAGAGCCTAATGGAGTTGTAAGATTCGATTTTCAACTTAGTGATACCCTTGTTGGAAGTCTGCCCTTTCCAATCATGAAGTCAAACCCCCAAGTGGCTGTTCCCATAATGACCATCACCCAACTAAAGCCAACGGTCCTGGGAGAAAACTCTTCAGCCTCCTGTGTTGCTACATAATGGCTGCCTTAGTTTGTTCCCCTTAAAGCAGAGCCTGAGAGAGGGTCTTGGGTCCAGGGAGATTATTCCAAGGAAGCGATGGTGGGGGGTAAGGAGATGAGAGAAGGAAGGAGGAAGAGCCAGTATATGGTTGTACTGTCAAAGTCACTGATGTAGACAACAGGGGCTTAATTAAGGTGTGATCTCTGGAAAATACCCGGAATTGTTTACTTAAATTGTTTACTTAAAGGATAGGGAGCCATTGGAGAGGTGACCCAGCTCCTGTCTGGCTGGGTCCTGTCTCGTTGGCCAACGATTGCCCCAGAACCATATACTTCCCACCCTTCCAGGTTGCCATTGAGTGAAAACTAAGGATTCCTGGGGGTTTGGAGAAGGCTCAAGGCAGAAAGGGGACAGGGACACTGTGCCTGAAACCAGAAATGGAATATCCCAAGTGTCTGCTACCCTGGTGAGCCTCAGCTCTGCATGTTTCCTTCGGGGTAGTACGCTTCCCTTGTTGTTCATCTTAGGTTCAGGTCAGCGATAGGCTTGTTCCCCAACCCATGAGCACACTGGCCGTGGCGAGATAGATCTCTCCAGTAGCCAAAAAGGCAGATTCTCCAAATGAGTCATTTCCTCCTGGCCCAACCTGCACTCCACTTCGTGTGCTCGCCTGCTGTTTTTAGGGTCATGTATTTCTCTTACTCACTTTCTGATTCCGCGAGTGACTCCTTAAACCTCTAGGTCCTTGGGAACAAGTGTAGCGTTGGATTTGGTCTGCAGAGCCATGAACATGGCCTGGGCAGTGGTTCCGTGATATTGGGGCTGATGCTGCTGAAGGTAGGGCTGGTGATGATAAGATTGGGAATAGTGAGCAACGACTCTGGCCTGATGTCACTTGTTACGGTGACGTTTGAACCTTGGCAGGTTGGGCCACGGTGGATGAGGATTTCTGCCATGCTTACTTGCCACCTTTTCTGCAAGGTTTTCTCACACTGCACTGCTCCCTGAGGGCATCCCTGCATCTCTAGTCTCCACGCTGGGTACGCAGTCTTTGTCTAATTCTTAGCTAATTCATTAAGGAGCGATATGTTTCAACCTAAGCGTTATCTTCACCAACTGTTTTGTCCCTCGTCCTTCTCTAAACATCAAGGTATGTTTAAAAACCTAGGGTGTACCAAGGGCACCTGGGTGGCTCAGATGGTTCAGCGTGTGACTCTTGATTTGGGCTCAGGTCATGATCTCACTGCTCAAGAGTTCGAGCCCAGAGTCAGGCTCCGTACTGAACGTGGCACCTGCTTGGGATTCTTTCTCTGCCCCTCCCCTGCTCTCTCTCTCTTTCTCTCTCTCTCTCAAAATAAATAAATAAGAAAAACAACCTTGGGTGTACCATTAGTAACTAAATTAGTCTACTCGGGCCGACATAACAAAACAGTCCAGGCTGGTGGTTTAAACAGAAATTAATTTTCTTACAATTCTAGAGTCTGGAAATCCAATATTGGGTTGTTTAGAGCTCTCTTCCTGGCTGGCAGTTGGCAGTCTGTCCCCACATGGCCCGTCCTCTGTGGCTGTGCCCAGAGAGAGAAAGAGCTCTAGGGTCTCCCATAAGGACACTGGTCCTATGGGATTCACACCCCCCCCCCCCCGCCCCATGATCTCATCTAACCTTTATCACCCTCTTACAGGCCCCTTCTCCAGAGAGTCTCCTTGGGGATCAGGGCTTCCATATATGAGTTTTGCAGTGACATAATTCAGTCCTTAATCATAAGCACAGGTAACAAACTCATTCTATTTTAAAGATACTATTAATCTTGTTGGAAAACAATGGGCTCGATTTGACTCACCTTCAGTGACCTAAGTCACAGATGATGAAGCAGGTGTTACAGAAAGTCTGGGTTCCCCAGAAGCTAACCCCGAGCTGAGGATTCATGTGCAAGTGACTCATGAAGGAAGTCCAAGGGGATATGGGTAAGGGAGTGAGGGAAGCAAGGCAGGAGAAGCAAACATGCGAATTTAAGCAAAGTCCTGAGGACTCGTCCCACGACAATGTTCATTATACCTACCATCGTGCTGGCCTGGAGGCTGACCTTTCCTACTCCCAGACCTATCAGCCATTGGCTAAGGGCTTGGCAGGGGACCTAAATTTCCAGAAATTTCCAGTTCTGTGCATCCAAGAAAATCCTTCCAAGAAGAGAGGCGAATAGTGTGTCCATTAGAGGCAAAAGCCTACTTCGCCTAAGGGAGGGGAGCACAGAAGGAGTGGAGGGGACCCCAGGGGTCAGGTGGACCATCAACAGTGCCCAATGCAGGGCTGGGAGAAAAATGAAGAACATCTCAGGGTGGACGAGCTGTCAATGGAGAAGCCAGTGTCCTGGGGAGCCCCTGGCCGTGCCCACCAGCTCTGTCTCGGACTGAAGGCAGGCAAAAGTTATTTGCTAGCCTTTCTTTTTCCCAGAGAGAATGCAAGTAGCCCTAGGATTTAGTGGTGGAGAGCCACAGACTTCATGAGTACAAACTTCAAAATGTAGTGGCTTCCTAGACCCCTGAAAAAGACAGAAAATGGTGTGCATTGGAGCCCCATGTGTCCGAGTTGGATCCTGGATCTACAACTTGCTGATTGTGTGGCCTTAGTCGAGAGATGCAGTCATCCTGGCTCAGTCCCCAGGTTCAGCTAATTCTGGGTGCCATCTATAAGATGTCAATGTCACATAGATACAGCTGCTAAGAAGTTATCCTGCACCCATGGAACACTTGACAGTTTCTCCTTCTGCCCGTGTGTTCCCTTCTATCCGAGAATCGCACGCTTGCTTCTGGAAACATCTGAAGGCATCTCTGCCTCCTTCTGTGTCTCTTTGGGTCTCAAGGTTTTTAGCACTCTGGGGAGAGAAGGCTTTATGGTCTGGTGACAGCTTTTCCTTCCATGTTTTCTGGTTCTTTACCAGAAGAGAGGAGATCCACCCTCTTTGATGACTCAGACATCCTTGTACTTTGCTGGAGGGAAGGGAAAGAGCGAGGCGGGGGATAGTGGGGTGCATCCCGGCCGCGCAGGAGGCAGCTGGAGGGCCCTCAGTGAACAAATGAATGAATTCATCATCCAAGCTCATGTTTGCTACGTCATCATCTGCACTAAACTAGTCAACAGCTACTGCTGTCCAGTAGCTTCTGTGGGTTTCTCGGAGAGGAGAGAGGAGCGGGAAGAAGGATACGATTTGTAGGAAGAGAAGACACCAGCCTGTGGTCCCTGCTTCCCCCTTTCCCCTGCCCCCTGCCTGCATTCTGCCAGCTCTGGATTTACTCCAGGAGCACATACTGGAGCAGTGGAGGGTAGAGTTCTACTACTGGAGTAGAGAGAACATGGCTTTGGCTTTGGATCTAAATGGCCTTGGGGCTACTTATTTAAACCATACTGTGTCACCGTAACCCCGCTGTGGGTTGGGACAAGCCAGGCTGGCCGCACAGCGGTTTGCTCATCTACACTGGGTGTGAGAAGCAGGGATAGCACAGGACAGGTGCCCGAAATACAGCCTCAGCCACCCAGCAAGTGGAGGCCCTTTTTTTTAAGCAAACTTTTTTTTAATGTTTATTTCTTTTTGAGAGAGAGAGAGAGAGACAGAGACAAAGCACGAGCAGGGGAGGGGTAGAGAAGGAGAGGGAGACACAGAATCCGAAGCAGGCTCCAGGCTCTGAGCCATCAGCACAGAGCCCGACGCGGGGCTCGAACTCACGGACCGTGAGATCATGACCTGAGCGGAAGTCGGACGCTTAACCGACTGAGCCCCCCAGGGGCCCCAAGAGTCATTTCTGATTTGAGGCTCCAGGAACAGTAAAACAAAACAAAACAAAAGAAAACAAAACAAAACAGAAAAAAACCCAAGCACCTAAACTAAAGTTACTCTCCAAAATACTCTCCAGAGTGATGGGTATGTCTCTGGTAGAGTGGGGAGGTGAGGAAAGCGTCCCCATGGATTGGAAAGTCAACCCCCAAATATGTTCACACCCAGTCTGCATCTCTGTGTTAGAACGTTTCCCCTGTGTTAAGCTGCCGTGTACCCAGCATCCTGATGCCTGTTCACGCTACTTCTTTTGGGGGGCCTGTGAGCTGTGTCTGGTCTCCCAGTGAACGCCATGGGGCCCAGCGCTGGTGAGTCACCGAGTAGGAACTTGCAAGGGGGACTTGTGTGTGCCTTGAGCAGGCCTGAGGGCGGCTCACCCTTGCTGAACCAGAGAACGCTGGAGGCCTTTTGTTCCTAACAAGCAGAGTGCCCAGAGCAGGGAACCGGGGGCAAAGCCAGGAAGCAGAGATTACACCTCTGCCTTGCTCCCTGGGGGGCCCTTCCTTCCTCTGTCACCCCCTTTCTAGAGTGCCTTCTTCACCATCATCATCCTAATGACTGGTACCAGATCACTGGGATCTGCCCTCCAGCAGAGGCTCTCATGTTTCTGGTCTTTTCCTTTCCCACACGTCCCCAATCCATCCTCCCAGGAGACCAAGCTGTCCCTTTCTGTGACTGCACCAGAGCCCTGCTGGGTCCTGAGTCCCCCTCCCCCCCACCAGCTCAGCCTTCACTAGCTGTGTGACCTTAGCAAAAGTACTTAACCTCTCTGAGCCTTGGTTTCCTCACTCACAAATGGAGCCAGTAACCATACTGCCCTCAGAAGACTGTCTGGAGGACTGAATACAATGACACATAAAATGTTTAGCCCGGTGCCACACACACACACACACACACACACACACACACGGGGTCTCTGGTACTATCTGTGCTAATAGATTCCGGGGATGGGAGTTTGCCTTTGGACAGGACCCTCGAACAACAGACAGAGCTCTCCCTACACCACGGGTGTGCTGGGAAGGAGCCCCAGACAGGAGTCTGCAGGATCCTGTGGGTCCCATGCAGCCCAGCGGTGCTGGGCTGGGTTGAACTGAGCCGTCCTGTCTAATGATGTGTCACCTGTCACCTGCAGTCTTCCTTTTTATCTGAACCACTGCTTATTAGCACTTGCTCAGGCAAGGAAAGAGGGGGCAGAGATGAGGCTAAATCCTGTCCAACTTGGCACTTCTTAGGAGGAAAAGAAAGGCGAGAACTAGCTCAAAGCTACGTCCAAGTTGAAGGACCCACAACCACGCTGAGCTCTGCCCGCCCCCTCCCCGGCCGTCTCGGGGATTTGACAGCTTTGAAAGTACCCAGCTTGCCCTGGCCTGAGAAGCCGTGTCTTCAGGAGTCTTGAAGGACACCCTGGCATTTGAAGAGTTTCCTTTCTCTTGCAGCCGCCCGAGCCCTCAGACAAGGGCTCCACATCTTGGCATAAAGCCTGTCGCCAGGAATTTGCACGCCTGGATTATGGCTTCAGCTCCCGCCTTGATTATGTCTACCTCGACATCCCCATCTCAGAAATGGGTGGGAGCATGATGTCACTCATGGGGGGGTGGGGTGGTAACATATTCATAGGTTTTCATCACTCACTCAGCATCACTGCACAAATACTTCTTAAGCCCTAAGCCATGTATGTACCAGGCACTGCTAAACAACGGGAGTATTAGAACTAACCCCCCCCCCCCAATAATAGGTAACATGAGCTAGCACTCACTGAGTGTCTATTCTTCAGATAAAGAAACCAAAGCACAAAAAGTGTGTGTCATTTGCCCGGATCCTCGCCTCTGCTAAGGATGCGCCCCTGGAAAACACCAAGTATAATGGGGCCCTTCGCTTGTTTTCAAGACGCTCGTAGTCTAAGGGGATTCTCAGCCATGACGATGGCAATATGATATTATTTGTGCTTAACAGAAGCAATGGTAGGATAAAATTGTCCTGAAACAAAGAGAAGACGATTGAGGTGGGTGGGGGAGGGGAGAGTCAGCAAAAGACCCCGGGGTGGAAAACACTTGAGCTGAACATGGACACACGTTTTCCTTCTGCAGAGGATCTGTGTCAGCTCACCATGGATGACAAGCAAAAAAAAAAAAAAAAAAAAAAAAAAATGAACTCAGGGAAATAAAAGAGGAATAGAAAAACCAAGATCAAGAAAGGATAGAGAAAGTTAAGTGTGTGTCTCTTTTCCCGTTACCGCATTTCATGAGACTGGCCAACAGGCGATGCAGTGTATGTGAAAGGCCTTCTTGAGAGGTCTTGGAAGGAACCTTAGTGAGGTCTCCAGAGCAGTCCAAACAGAGGTCCGCTAGAGATCACTCATTACCTGTGAGCCAGGACGGATGGGGGCCGTGGCGGCGGATGCTGTGGACCAAAACGAAACAAAAATAACAACGGTGACCAAAAAAATCTCAGCTCTAACTGGAAAGTCACCAGAAGAGAGGCTCCTAGCTGCAGGTGTAGGTCTAGATGGGGCTTCTGCTCAAACAGGCAGCCCGTGGGGCTTAACCGAGGAGAGAAGCAACAGAGGTTCATTTAACAATGGTTTACATAATTCTCAGGAGAAACCACAGGAGGTCAGAAAACAGTTAACATAACGACTGCAAAGTGGCAAATGAGAATCAGATGTGACCCTGAGCTTCCTGGCAGCCACGTCAAAAAGGAAAAAGATGACCAGTGATATACATGTGATTAGTACAGAGCCAGAGCCTTACCAGTTCCCTGGAGGACACCACGATTTTCTCGGTGTGAAGTTCTAAAATAACTTTATTGCATGGTGCAGCTAAGTTGTTAGAAGGCAGTGAGCGACAGCTTTATAGAAAATGCAGGTGTAGAGAGGTGGTTTTAAAACAACCTTTCAAACATGGCCTTTGATAAAGCTGGGAGTATAATGTTGAAACACACCTCAGTGGAAGTACTTAGGAGAGGATCAGCATAGTACTTACCAGTCTGGAAGGAAGAGCCATCATTGCAGACCAAAGCATCCCTATACACACTCACACATATACCCTTGCAAAATAACTCAGATGAACTTGATAGTGATGTGTTTTAGCAGCGCAAATACACCAATATTAACTGAGTACACGATGATGTTGCTTGTGTGCGGTCTTGCCCTTGGCTATGGGACAGGGATTCTTTGTAAAGTCCAGGTACACTCGGGCTCCTGGGTGGCTGAGTCAGTTAAGTGCCCCGACTCTTGGTTTTAGCTCAGGTCACGATCTCTCGGTGTGTGGGTTCGAGTCCCACGTTGGGCTCTGTGCTGAGAGCACTGAGCCTGCTTGGGGTACTCTCTCTCCCTCTCTCTCTCTGCCCCTCGGTTATATTCCACAAATAGGGATTGAGCCCCTCCTATGTGCCAGGCATAGGGCTAAGTGCTGGCAGTACAGAGGATAAGAGGCACTGTCCTTGATGGGAGGGGCTGTGGCAGGCCAAGCAGAGGAAGGAAACAAGGTCTCCTGTCCACAACGAGACAAGAGATCGGACCAAGCTTCTTCAAGGAGATGGCCTGTGGACTGAATCTTGGAAGATGGGCAAGCATTGGTCAAACTGAGGAATAACGAGGGAAGAGTGTGGGCCAAAGCAATGTGCTTGCACGGACCTGTATTGTCCATTGAGCACAGGAATCTGTGTGTGACAAAAATGCATAGACAAATGCACCCATGTACACCCCTCATCTGTGGTGGGACTGTTTTCAGAGACAAAGACTCACAGCCTCAGGAGGTAGGGAGACCCAGCAGCATCCTGTCCCAGCTGCTCATGGCTGCCCCAATTCAAGCATGTTCGTGTTAATTACTGTGGCTCTGACCTTTAGAATATAGCATTCCTCATCCAAATCCCCAACACTCCTCTCCAGAAAGGCTGCTGGTCAGCAAAACACTCCTCGACGCATATTAAATGAAAAGAAATTGCGGCATGGCAGGTGAAGACGAAATCCACGCACGGGCAAGGTGTGGGAGCAGATGTGGTTGGTTCCCTTTTGTGTCCAGACCAGGAGACAAGCCATTGTTCTCCTTCTGTCTGGATGTCTCTGACCAGCTGCCTGATCCAGCTTGTCCTGCTGACCCAGCTTCCATGGTGTGGAGCTCAGGAAATTTTTCATCTTGGGTCTCCCATAGTGGTGGGAGAAGCCAGTGAGGTCTGGCTTCTGCGAGCTTCTACGTCTTTTAGTCTGACCATCTAAAGAAACAGGTGCGGTCTTGAGGATGTGGTCTTGCTCCTGAGGAGACTCTAGGAGTCTTATCTGAGCCCATCTTCTCTCAGACCAGGTGCCATCTTCCTTCCAAAGGAAGCAAAGCCATTGCTTTTGCCTCAATAACAATGAACTGGTTTCAGATGTAAATAAAGCCACAGGCGTGTGAAACAAATAATACACACTGAACCACACACACACAAATGGGGTGAAGCACTGAGATATCACCTCACACCAGTCAGAGTGGCTAAAATGAACAAATCAGGAGACTATGGATGCTGGAGAGGATGTGGAGAAACGGGAACCCTCTTGCACTGTTGGTGGGAATGCAAACTGGTGCAGCCGCTCTGGAAAACAGTGTAGAGGTTCCTCAAAAAATTAAAAATAGACCTACCCTATGACCCAGCAGTAGCACTGCTAGGAATTTACCCAAGGGATACTGGAGTGCTGATGCATAGGGGCACTTGTACCCCAATGTTTATAGCAGTGCTTTCAACAATAGCCAAATTATGGAAAGAGCCTAAATGTCCATCAACTGATGAATGGATAAAGAAGATGTGGTTTATATACACAAAGGAATACTACTTGGCAATGAGAAAGAATGAAATCTGGCCATTTGTAGCAACGTGGATGGAACTGGAGAGTATTATGCTAAGTGAAATAAGTCAGTCAGAGAAAGACAGATACCCTATGTTTTCACTCATACGTGGATTCTGAGGAACTCAACAGAAGACCAGGGGGGAGAGGAAGGAAAAAAAAAGGGAGGGAATCAAACCATAAGAGACTCTTAAAAACTGAGAATAAACTGAGGGTTCATGGGTGGTAGGAGGGAGGGGAAAGTGGGTGATGGGCATTGAGGAGGGCACCTGTTAGGATGAGCCCTGGGTGTTGTAATGGAAACCGACTGGACAATAAATTTCATATTTAAAAAAAACGGGGTGAAGGTGACAGAGGCAGGGTAATGCACGGTATTTCTACCTTTCTGAGGAGGAAGGGTAAGAAGAAAATGAGGAGAAGGAAGGACCTCTCAAATTAAGGGCAGTATCCTCAGAAACCAAGAGCTGGGCTGGTTTGCCCAATGGGAGGCAATCGTCTCGTTCCCAGAATTCTCTGGGGAAAGTGGTGTAATCTGTGGGAATAATGAGCAGTTGAATTATTTTAGCCTCCCGGCTGCTGACCTCAGAGAAGACCCCCCACAGTTCCCCTGAACAGGCTGAATGGAACCTAGGAATGAAGCCACCTTCCTTGAGTTAACACAAATCTCTTAATGCCAGACTCATTAACAGCCTCACCCTATTCCAGGCTCTGCTGGGTTGGCTTTAATCCTCCCCCCCCCTGACACCCCTCAACTAAACCTTTTCAGAGGGGAGGCAGGCATTTCATACTCCTCCATACACAGTAACCTCGCTGGTTTGACAGATTCCTCCTGGGCCCCCGTCGGTGGATGCACGAGAGTTGCTCCGTCAGCCTCTTTGTTATTGTTGTTTGGGCATTGTCTTCTCAACGGTTTTTTCTTCTTCCCACTTTCTTGCACTGTGAGTCCAAGTGTTTTATGGCTGGCCACGTTCTATGACGGATGGCAGTACCCCGTGGGGTGCGAGGGGCTGCGTTATCAAACTGAAGAGCTGAGAAGCCAGCAGAAGGCTTATCAAACCCAAGAACAGCAGTGGGCAGTGCCCACAGAGGCAGCTCTAGGATTATGGTGACTTCCACTTTCTAATGATGCTTCCTACTCTCTGATGTGACTGTCTCCCATGCGTCCCCCCGGAGTTGCGTGCCAGGGCACCCAACGGAGACATAATAACGGCCTCGTTTATAAACTCCCTGGGAGCGGAAGGGAAAAAAGAGTAACCAAGGGGAGAACTAATATTTATGGAGTCCCTGCTAAGCACCAGAGCTTTGCCTACGTTATTTTATTTAGTTCACAAAAGTACTCCTTGATTGTCCTATTAAAAAGATAAGGAGACAGGCTCCTGGGTGGCTGAGTCAGTTAAGTGTCCAACTTCGACTCAGGCCATGATCTCACGGCTTGTGATTTCGAGCCCCGCGTCGGGCTCTGTGCTGACAGCTCGGAGCCTAGAGCCTTCTTCCAATTCTGTGTCTCCCTCTCTCTCTGCCCCTCCCCTGCTCATGCTCTGTCTTTCTCTCTCTCTCAAAAATAAATAAACATTAAAAACTAAGTAAATACATAAATAAATACAAAGATAAGGAGAGAAAGGCTGTTAAAAGTTGAGTTGTGTCAAGCCAAGCCAGCGTGCGGATGCTTCTATCGAGATGCGTTCAGTGTATGTCATGAGCGCCTTAGCTTTTGTATGATTGTCCTGAATTCTGTGACGAGCGTGTCTATTTTGTGTCCCACCACGCTTACTGTTTTGAGTGGGGGGACACCATGCAAACATAAAGGCAAGATCCCTTCTACTAAGGAGTTTACAGTCAGTCTCTTTGGAAAGAGAAAGGATATGCAAGAAGGGAAGGGGAAACCTAACATTGACTTCCTGCTTCTTGAATGTCAGGCACTCTTCCTATATTATCTTGTTCAGATTACACCACGGTCCTTTCTGGTAGGCATTTTGTGTGTGTGTGAGGAAACAGGAACTCAGAGGGTTAAGTAACTTCCCAAATGTCCTATAGCTAATGACTGGCTGGCAGTGGGCTTCTTGTTGGTTAAACCTTCATGGTCAAGGGTGGCAGAGTTGATATTTAACCAAGTGCATGGGACACCCACTGTCCCCAGGTCTTAAAGCATCACCAGTACACCTGCAAAGCACCCAGGTCCATCCATGGTGGGCGTCTCTTATAGTGAGCTGGTCATACAGGCACATCGTACTATGTGACCAGCCTTAACTGCTGAAACCACTTGCTTACCCCCAGCCTCCTCTGAAATCAGTTACCAATTATAAATTCAATTACTATTACTAAACAGTGCTGGCAGGCTAATGCATCGTGGCCGACAACAACTCACGGGTCCGTGTTTAGAGAACATCGTGTACTTTTAGTGAACACAGCCCTACCATGTTGGCTGAGGGTCAGTAGCTCCGGAGATAAGATGCGTTCAATCGAGGGCAGTGGGGTTACCCCATGCAATTTGAGGTGGAACCACCCACGGGCAGTGGAGGGCCCTTGAGGAGATGCACCAGATGTGGCGCTGAGGTCGGGCAACGCGAATCTAGTCTGGGATGCGCTGACTATTGCCAGCAAGACCGCAGGTCCCCGAGGATCAACAACCTGTGCGGAAGCTGAGTTTCGTTGAGCTTTTGGCCCCCAGGGGAGGCAAGACTGGTTGCAAGGATGTGTTAGTGGGTTATTATAGCTCAGTCCATCCGTATGGTCTTGACTTAAGATGGTAAGAAGTGGACTATAGAGAAAAGGTGACAAACACGGAGGTTTCACTTACAGGATGGAACAGAGCCATCAAAAAATGTAGGTGTGGCTGAGGAAAAGCATGACAGTGGCAGGTGGCAGAAAGTGGGGCAAAGGAGAAAGGTAATTTCACTTTGGCACAATCCAGGTTAGGTCTGAAGTGTATACGGGGCACTGAGGTTGACCATCTGTAGGAAGTTGAGGGAAAAGTGAGAAACAGAAATGGCGTCTTCCCATTAGTCACTGGGACTAAATGGTGGGTCTTGTAGTAGCAGGGGGCGGGAAGCTCACAGAAGAGGAGACAGAATGGAAAGAAGAAATCAACCAAAGAAAGAAAGAGTGCCTTAGACTCCTTGGGCTACTGTCACAAAGTACTACACCCTATGGCTTGAAGGACAGATTCATTGTGTCCCAGTTCTAGAAGTCTCCAGACCTGGTTCCTTCCAAGAAAAGTAGGGCAAGAACCAAAATATCAAGAGACACGGAGACCACACTAAGAGAGGAAAAATTTTGCGAAAGGATAATTGGTCAAATGGTTTTAGAAATGTACCTCAGACCTGTCTGCGGAAGGGGCATCTGAGTCGAAACAGGGACATGAATGGCAATTTGTCTCCCCCAGCAATGTGAAAGTTACCTAGAGGCAGAATTGGGCACAATGTAATAGAGCACTCATCCGTGTAACGCGTTGACTGTGGTGCCATGAGCGCCCCATCTCCAGGGGATTGCGGAATACATATCATTAAATTTAAGTTTGCTTGCTTCTAGAAAATTTCAAATTGCATACGTGGCTTGCGTCGCATTTCTCTTGGCCAGCACCCGTTCGACATGGGTCATGTTTCTATTTCTACAGCAACTGTTTACTGAGCACCTACTATCTCAGGGTCTAGCGGACGCTCCCCAACTCAGAGAGTTTACAGAAGATCTTTGCTATGATCTGACGAGAAGAGAGTATTTCCCCATGAGTCACGGACTAGCCACGGGGAAGCGTGCACTTCTGGTGACACAGGAGAGATTCGGGGAAGGAGAGGCAGGGACAGAAGCTTCCTGATGGTCCCGTGGCTGACACTGTCCCTGTTGCCGTGTGGCATCCGTGGCTTGAGGCTCTGGATGGTTGCACTTTTCATGGTCGTTTCCCCCTGCAGTCGACCATGATTGCACCACCTAAAGGAAATCGCTGCTCAAAATTTAGTGTCTTCCTTTTAGCTTTTTGTTGCAGAAACATTTGAGAAGGAGATACGTATATACGCATATGCTTTTCCCCTTTGTGAAAGCGGGGAGCGGGTGGCATTGGTGCCTGGATGCTAGCTCTCCATTAGGCTGGGGACCCCACACATGCCGAAGCCGGGAGCCTGCCCTTGGAAGCAGCCAGCCGGCATGGGAACACTGTGGAGCCGCCATCTGCCCCGCCATCCTCCTCCTCCTCCTCCTCCTCCTCCCCCTCCTCCCCTCCCCGTCCTGTCCTCTTCTTCCTCCCCCACCTCCTCCTCCTCCCCCTCCTGTCCTCTTCTTCCTCCCCCTCCTCCTCCTCCCTCTCTTCCTCCCCACACTCTCCCTCCTCTTCCCCCTCCTGTCCTCTTCTTCCTCCCCTTCCTCCTCCTCCTTCTCCTGCTCCCCTTCTTCCTTCCCATCCTCCCCTCCTCATCCTTTCTTCCCTTCCTCCCCCTCTTCCTCCCCCACTCTCCCTCCTCCTCCCCCTCCTCCCTGTCTTGTTTCTCCTCCTTTCCCTCTTCCTCTTCCTTCCTCCCCCCTTCTCTTCCTCCTCTTCCCCCCTCTCCTTCCTTCTCCCCCTTTTCTTCTTCTCCACTTCCTCCCCACCCTCAGTCTGGCTCCAGGTCTCTGGGAAACACTGAATTTTCTCAGGACCAGCGCACAGACTGACATCAATGTTCATTTCCTTCCAGCCCTTCCCTTCCTCTTGCAACGACTCACTAATCGACGTTAATAATTTTGGCAAAGGCCCAGAGATACTGAGCCCCGGCCCCAAACAGGGGGAGCCCTGCCATGGGGACAGCCAGTGGTCACCCGTGGGCGCTGAAAACTCACCTGCCGGCTGACTCCACAGAGCAGACACTCGGTGAGGGAGAGCTGGGGGTCCGAGCTGCAGCAGCAGCTTCAGGGAGGCCAGGGGCTCTCATCTGTCCCCAGCCCTCGCCCCCCAGATTCGTCCCCCTCAGGCAGATCACTCTCCTTGCCCCCCACAGACCCTCGGAGGGACAGTACTCACTCGCTGCTGGCCGAACCAACTTTGAGCTGAATTCCAACCCACAGAACCAGAAGTTGGGGCGTTGAGAGCAAGCATCCTGTCCCTCTGCCACCACCACCCTCTTCCCCACCTCTGAAACGCCCTACAACCATGCACAGAACTCCTGCTTCATTTCTGCCCCCTGACTTTCTCCTTTCCTCTTCCAAAACACTTGTGAAGGTTTATTTTTAAATTTACACGCATTAAAATTGGCTTGTGGCGGAAGCATTGCTGGAAAAGTACTCCACATTAAAAAGGAGGGGACTAGTAAGACGTTCAGCAGCAAGGGTGACTCTCAGAGGCATTGTGCGGAGGGAGAGGAGCCAGGATCCAAAGGGTACGGACTCATGATTCCGCTCGTGACATTCTGGAAAAGTCAAGCGGCAGGGACAGAGGACAGATCAGCGGTTGCCAGGGATTAAGGGCTGGCGTGTACCACGATGTGATTCACGTGGATTCGCCCATGAAAGGACATTTAGGGTACGAGTTTTTGTTGGGACAGAAGTTTTCATTTCTCATGGGTAGATACCTATGGGGTGAGATCTCTGAGCCATCGGGTATATTTAGGTTTGGTTTTGTGAGTTAAACCAGGAACTTCTATCGACTTGTAGACCCCAGCAAATCACGGGGTTTTCCCAAGGGGCTGCCATCCATTCCATGCTCAAAGCCAAAGCCTAGAAGTCACTCTTGGTCACTCTCTTCCATGCCCCCGCCACGTGCACTTTCTCTGCAAACCTTCTGCCTCCAAATAGTAGCTTCCAAGGGAAGCCATCCAATTGAAGCCATCCATCATGGCTGTCACCATGTTGACGGGGGTCGTTCTTATCTCTTAGGGAGCTACGTGCTCACCCCCACATCCTCTCTGCCCTTTCCCGCCATCACCCATTCCCCACAAACAGCCCAAGTCATCCCGAGAGAGAGGTGGGGGAGGGACAGAGAGAGAGAGGGAGACACAATCCGAAGCAGGCCCCAGGCTCCGAGCTGTCAGCACAGAGCCCGATGTGGGGCTCGAACTCACGAACCGTGAGATCATGACCTGAGCTGAAGTCGGGTGCTTAACTGACTGAGCTACCCAGGTGCCCCCTAAATGCACATTTTTAGAAAATGGATGAGTGGGAGGTAGACGACCAGAAGGAGGAAGGAGGATATGAAAATGGCCTCAAGGACCTTGCCAGATCTGCTCCCAGTGTGTGGTCACTCAGGGCCGCCCACAGAGGCACCTGCTCACTGTGGCTGGGACCACCCCGAGGAGCCCCCTTTTTTCAGAGTCACCCACAGGCCCCAGATGAGCTGGCACTGGCCCCAGGAACACCCTCCTTCACAGACAGCAGGTTGAAGAACGGAGTCCCAGCCTGGATTCTGCCACGAACTCAGACAAGTCTGATCCCCTTCTCTGGCTCCTGGCGTCCACATCCCTAAAACGAGGAGTGGACGAGACAGCTGGTTGTCCCACATCTTATTTCATAGCCGCAGAGCCCTGTCCTCGTCCGAAATGGTTCTCAGAAGCCACTTGGGGAAGCGAGTTGCCTTGGGGACATACCGTTGGAGGTGGGTAAGGGACGGGCACCTTTGGTCCCCACCGTGGCCATGCCGTGTCCCTCACGTATGGTGGAGGACGGCAGGAGTCAAGGTCTGTCTTTAACGTGCTCCTCAGCCCTATATCTCTGTGACTTTATAAGAATCTACCGAGCAGGAAAATATCCCCCGGAGACTGTAGACAGTTGCACACAAATGGAAATAATAAGACCCACAATCCCACTGTGCGGCCTGGCCGTTGAACCGAGCGATGCTTTCTGGACTTTCTGGCGGACCCTCAGCTCCCACCAGCTGTCAGTCACCTACTTCTCTGCATCGAACCTTCTAGCTCTTTGCCTCCACCTGCCATCCCGTCCAGGTCTCTCCTGTGGCCTAGGTCCCCTCGATGTTGGGAGAGTCTTAGAAGAAAGTAGCTCCCCTGTCAGTTTTGGCTCCCTCAAGGCCCTAGCTTCAGGTCTCTGCCTAATTGAATATTCATGGTGACCAACTGAATATTTATTATGCCAGAAGAGCTCCATAAGGCCCTGTCTTCTCCCCACTGTCTGCACTCGGTCTTTCTAATGCATACGCAGCCTTCCGTGGGCTGTGGCAGATGTCCCTTTCTCTCGTCCCCCCTCCCCCACCCCCCGCCAGTGCTGTCCCTGTCACTCATTTCTCGGCCACGCACTCCTCCCCTCCCCCCGTGCTGTTAATCCCACTCATCAATCCTTTACCCGTTAGCCTGCCTCCGTCTTCCGGAGCAGGCTTTTCTGAATTCCATCCCCCACCCATGCGGACCACAGTTAGAGCCCATGTCAGAACCGCTCTCTGCTGAACAGAAGCTTCCCGTGTGCTTCGTGAGGCTAATGGATGCAGGATGAAAACCCACTTTTCCATTGCTTTCCATCGGATTAGATGGGGTGCTGACGCTGAGCCGGAGGGACATCCCTGACAAGACAGCCGAGTGTTTATAGAGCATGTGGCACGGTGAACGAGTGTCAGAAACGCTTTGCAAACCTTATCCTGAGTCAGCCCAGTGAATATCTCCCGAGTGACACCAGCACCTTCTCAGGTGGTAGTTTTCTCATCAGGAAGCTGGAGAAAAAGGCCTGCCCGTTGCGCTGATACATAGGTGACATGGTGAGAGGGAGGTGGCTTTGCTAGGTTGGTCGGGAGTTCCCCTCCCCCTGCCCCTTATCACAGGTCCTTTGCTCTCCCTCCTCTGTCAGGGGATATGAATGGCCCAGGAGTGAGCTCTGAGCCCCACAGAGACAGAGACTGAAGGAGGAGCTATTATTTCTGTGGCCTCCCCGTTGAGCGTAGCCGACCACACGCTAACAAGGATGGATGAGGCTGTGTGCTAGAAAGATCTGTACTCCCGGAGGATGCCGTGCCAGGGACGTGGACAGTCATGGCAGCCAGGATGAGAACCCCTCTGCCAATCTGCAGACTAGACCGGGTCCCCTTGTTCGGCGCTGAAGCCACCTTCATGTCCTTGTACCGGCTGGGCGACCACTGGTGAGATGCAGGTTGGCGTCCCCTGCCCTCCCCAGGAACAAGATGTCACAACACAGCTCCTAGATTCAGCCAGCCTCCCTGTGGACCAGCACCCACTCTCCTGGCAGCCTTCGACTGCTCCCCCAACTTCTCTGAGCCCTGACATCCCACTTCACAGATGGGCATAATCCTGCCCACATCATTGGGTCGCTGTGGGGAGTCAGTGGAGTCCTGGTGGGTGAAAGACACTGCGAACACAAGACCGATTCCCAATGTTCATCCGTCACGAAGCCTTCCCCTGTCCTCCTACACGGAATTAATCCTGTATTCCTCGAGACCGCCTCCTGAATATTAACACCATGTCCCTGTTAACCGCGTTTCTCCCAGCCCGCCCTGGAGAGTGAGGGGCCGCGCGCATGTATCTGTGTGCCCGCTAGACGGAATCTCAATGGGGGTAGGCAGGCAGGATGTGGCTTTTACGCACCTTTATGTGAATCCCTGTAGGCATCACAATGCCTGGGACATAGTAGATGTTCAGTAAGCGTTTAATGAATAAAAGAATGGATGGGGCGCCTGGGTGGTTCAGTGGGTTAGGCATCTGACTTCGGCTCGGGTCGTGATCTCACAGTTCGTGAGTTTGAGCCCCACATCTGTGCTGACAGCTCAGAGCCTGGAGCCTTCTTCGGAATCTGTGTCTCCCTCTTTCTTGGCCCCTTCCCCACTCACGCTCTGTCTCTCTCTCTCTCTCTCAAAATTAAGAAAACATTTTAAAAAATGCTTTGTTAAACAAACAAAAAAAGAGTGGTGGCCCCTTCTGCCTGGACTCTGCCCCTTGTGTTATCTTTTCTGTGCTACTCATGACGTGGAGGTAAGAGAAGGAGATTTCTCTTAGGGTCCATACGCCCTGGCCTGGGGGATGGACCCCAGTTGCACGAGCTGGTGAGGAAGTAGGAAATCATGGCTCTGAAACGCAGAGCCCAGCTCCTTCCCCCTGTTGTCTACCTGTGTTCAGCCCCAGAACACTTAGAACTGGATGCAATCTTGGAAGTGATTGCTTCTTGTCTCTGAAATTGCTTCCTTGTCTTCTGGGCCAGTCCCCCGGAATGGCTGCAGAGAGCCCCCGCTGTTTAATATCCAGCGTGCTGATGGGGGTGATCGCTCATCAGACCCCAGAACCCCCAGCGAGTTCTAGAGGGACCGCGGACGGCCCCAGACATGCAGGTCTCAGACAAACGGCTGCCCGGCGGATTGGCCAACATGATTCAACAAACGTGATTAAAGGCCAGAAAATAGGACCTGTGAGGAAAGTGTGAGCCATCTGGTTGATATATTGTGGAGAGCGAATAACAATGTGCGAGTCTTGAGGACATTCTCCACAGGAAGGATGGCGTTGCCTGGCTCCATCAGGCCCGGACAGGAAGCAAAGGGCACCCGACTGGGGCAGGAGGGATTTGGTCCAGACGTATTAAGGAAGAACTTTTCCACTGCCTGGCAGTGGCAGTGCGTTTAAACCGCTGGGAAGGTCTCCCAGAAGCAGCTCCTGGAATCGGATTTCCTTGGTAAAAAATGATGGACCTGGGGCGCCTGGGTGGCTCAGTTAAGCAAGCGACTTCAGCTCAGGTCATGATCTCGTGGTCTGTGAGTTCGAGCCGCGCGTCGGGCTCTGGGCTGACAGCTGGGAGCCTGGAGCCTGCTTCGGATTCTGGGTCTCCCTCTCTCTCTGCCCCTCACTCACTCATGCTGTCTCTCTCTCCCTCTCTCTCAAAAAATAAATAAAGATTAAACAAAATTAAAAAACAAGAAAGCCATAAATAATGGATTTTAGCTGGGATAACAAGGGCGCTTGCAACATAGAGGGCTTTTTATTTTTTTCGGCATCAAGTTTTATCAGTTAATTCATGAACGAATGCCTAGCAGTTTCTGTCTTCGTCGGGAACTGTTAGTATACCTCAGGAGGGTGTGTTGAATCATCTGTTACAAATAAAAATATTTGTGAGGTAGAAAATCATCAATAGTTTTCAACAGAAAACACTTGTTTTAAAATTCACTTAGGGTTTATTTTACGGGTGGGTATCGACGGGAAGAAAGGTAGCTATGGAAGTATCCGTGATGCAGGAAGAAGTTCTTCTGCTCACAGATCTCTAGAACCAGAAGGCACAGCATTCCCACAGGGGAACCGTCAGGGTTGGTCTGAAGGCCAGGAGCACTGAGGGAGAAAATACAGTTTAGAGCCTTTATCGTAGTTTCAGTTTTTAAAAGACAAGGCAAGGAAGGTTAAACAGGTTTAGGACTGGCTAGTTTGGATAATCTCACTGGGCTTTGAGGCACAGGTGCTGCTGACTCTTAGTCCCGTTAAGGCAGGTGGACAGTGGTCCAGAGTTTAGGAGACCCACAGAGGAGATGGGAGGACGGGGGAGGGGGAGGCAGGCTCTGGATTGGTTAGTTTGCATACGAAAGGCTTGCAAGTTGCTGGATCACTCTAGGAATTAGCTAACCTGGAGAGGGACAGTATTTCCCTCCATTCTGCAAAGCCACAGATGCGGGAGCATCCGGGATACAGAAAATTTAGTTAACCCAACTCTCCATCCAGAAGTGAAAATAGGGACAGGGTTTCCAGTCGTCTTGATGTTGGTGGACAATTGGAAATTAACGAGCCTGGCGGGGAGGGGCAGAGTCCTTGTGAACCTCTGGTCTGTAAAGCATGACCTGGAGGTTGAGTGGCTTATCCAGTTTGCACGCCCGCTCAGGATGCCACCAGCAAGGGCTTCTTTCCACCATGATGGGTCTGTGTTCCAAGATCACAAGTTCCAGTCTTAACCCAGCTGTCTACCCAGCGTGTGTCCTGCCACCGGGAATGGCTCAGGCACCCACTGAGCCACCCCCCCACCCACCGAACCCAGGATGGAGTGCGGTGTGGCTGCCAATGGGTGATGTTCTTTGCCGCATCTACTCTGTAGCCACCACCACCATCAGTGCTGATTTGTAAGACAACCCTGGGCCAGAGCTTCCCTTTACTTCCCTCCTTCCGGAGATCGTAAATAAGGCTGACGGTGTTTTGTCAACGACAAACCCCCTGAGTAATTTTAACAGCCAGCTCATTCATTTGACCAACATTCGTTGGACACCTGCTGGAGCTAGGTGTTATACTAGACGCTGGGGACACGGTGGTGCACGTGGGACACAGGGGCCATGCCCTTGTTTAGTAGAGATACAGGCTAAGTAAACATAATCAGCTAATGACGCATTGCATACGCGTCGTGGCGGAATAAACAGCGATGTGTGGAGGAGAGGAAGGTGGACTTCTTTGGAGGGATCAAGGTTGGCCTCTCCGAGGGGAAAGGAGACTGGGAGCCTGAGCAAGGCACAGGAGGGGCCATCTGCACAGGTAGAACAGGACCCATAAAGGCCCCAAGGAGGGAAGAACGTGACTCATTGTAGGAAATAAACCCCGAGGAAAGTCAAGGGATTTGGACTTTACCCCAAGGGGCAGGGAGAGGGTGCCAAAACAGGGGCCTAACGTGAATTAAAGTGATGTTTCTCGAAAGATGACGTTGGCAGCTCTCTGGGGGCAGAATTTCAGAGAGGGGAGACAGGAAGTAGAACAATTCATCGGCTAGGAGGCAGCAGGTTGGTGACATCGAGATTGAGGAGGGTGCCTTGGGCGGCAGGTGGATTCACGGGGTAGTTTGGGGTGCAAAGGAGCAGCAGTGGGGTGGGGCCATGGGGGAGGGGAGCAGGGGACGCATCAGCGCAAACTTGCAGACTTCCAGCTTTGGACCTGGCTGGCCGTGCCTTTTCTTGAGACGGGGAAAGAAGATGCCAGGGGGTCTGATGTGTCGATATCATCAGTAGGAGCCGTGATTAGGATCACTATTAAAAAGCGTTGTCCCCCAGCTCAGATCTCAGTAAGGGTGCTGTTAGCATCAACAACTCAGTTTGGCCTCAATGCGTCACATTCTCTCTGCCTGGGCATCAGTATCCTGGCTCTTGACTCAAGAGTAGAGTTTCTCAGCCTCGCACGGTGGACATTTTGGGGTGGGGTGGGGAGGTGACTCTCTGTCGTGGGGGCCTGTCTTGTGCTTTGTAGAAGGCTTAACAGCATCCCGAGATGCTGCCAGATGCACCCACTAGAGGCCAGTAGCATCCTCCCCCTGAGTTAGGACCATCATAAATGTCTCCAGACCTTGCAAATGTCCCCTAGGGGACAAAATGGGTCCTGTTTCAGGGCTGCTGTTCCAGAAGCACAGGAACTGAGAATTAGATGTAAAAGTTCATCTAGGAAGGACAGGCTACCTGCTTGTACCATGGGGAGCTCTCTGACCTGCCTGACTCTTGAACTCATGTCCCTCAGCTTCTGGGCTAATAGCAATCTGGAGTTGCAAAAAAGCCTCGCTTGGCAGCAAAAACACGCACCGAAATAAATACAGAGCACCTGTGCCAGGTGCTGCCCCATGGTTCTCTCATTTAATCTCCATGACCACTCAGTCTGCCGACAGGAAAGCAGAGGCTGATAGAGGTTGAGTTGCATGCTGGTGACCATGAGGTCATTCATGAAGGGGCGGAGGCAGGGTTTGAGCTCAGGTCTTTCGTGCTAGATCCTGTACTCTTTCCTTGGTGTCACAGTTGCCTTTCCTGGACACTGTGTCACAACCTGAAGCATCTGTGCCTGAGGACGCCATAGTTGGGGGGGGCAAGAGCGGTGACCCTCGTAGCCACCAGTTACTCCTGTTCTGTCTTGATCCTCAGCCCCAGGCTGAGAGCAGAGTCTCTCATTACCCACTGGAGAGAGCTCTGGGGTCTGCATCTCACTGCCCGCCACCACCTCCCCAGCTCCGCCAGGACCCCCACCATCCCCCTCGCTAGTGCTCTCGGCTCAGCTCTCCCACAAAAGCACAGCCATGCCATTATTGAAGGACACCAACCTCCCAGCTGAACAAAGCAGCCTTTCCTCGAACTCATTAAAGCCAGAGTCTCTTCTGAAAAAGATCAAAAGCAGACATAATCCCAATTCCCACGGGGTCCCAACCTCGGTGCAAGACACACGGGCTGTCACGTCCCTGGGCATTCTAGGCCCCCATCCCGGAGGCTCTGTGTTGAGGCTCCTGGGTTTCATGCCCCAAGGTATGTGGTGGGATGAGTGGGCTTCCTCCACTCCATCACAGTGATTTTCAACCCATCCAGCCTAAGAACCATGTCATGGAAGCAGAGGTCTACTTGTGAGTTCTTTGAGAATTGTCTGATACTATTTTAGTCTTCTTCGTTGTTGCCCACAGACTCCCCTGCATGCATTCCGTAAATGTTTCCTAGTTGGTGGATAGATGGAAAGATAGAAGGATGGATGAATGTATGGGTAGGTGGATGGATGGATGGATGGATGGAACATTGAATGGATGCATGGAAAGAAGGGATAGAAGAAGGAATCTAGGAAGGGAGGGAGGGAAGGGAAAGAAGGAATCTAGGAAGGGAGGAAAGGAGGGACGGAGGGGGGAGGGAGGGAGAATTAAGAGGTCTCCAACATCAAGTCATGTTCTCTACTAAAACTCACCTGCCCATTCAGAAAACCCTATGATAATTCATGCAAGTTTTTGGCTTTTGAGGAAAACCCAGTGGGGCAGTAGTTAGGGGTTATTTTATTTTTAGAAATGTATTTGTTAATCAGCGTATTATCCCCTTGAGGTAGGGTGAAGAGTAAAACAGTCAATTCAGATGTTGTTCTTACAGAACTGGTCGTTGCCATGAATTGTCCTATCATATATTTATGGTTTGAAAATCAGTCCTATGAAACATCTAAACACACGACACGATCATTTCCCTTTCCAAGGGAATACTGGCCCCACCACATGCTAATGCAGGGTCTCCAGCGGGTCTCCCAGCCGCCATGAGTCTGTCCCCTTGTCCTCAAAATGGAGATAATAATGACGTCCACCTCAAAAGGGCTGAGTCAACGAGATAATATCTGCAAAGCTCTCGACGAGACCTGGGGTACATAACAAGCACTCAGCAAATAATGGGTGTATCATGGAAAATGTTCCTGGCCAGCTAGCTCAGACCCGCCGTGTTTTTGTTTTAACAGCTACGCAGTACTCCATGCTACAAAATGTGCCATCATTTTCTTAGCGCCCCCTGTTGATGGATATTTAAGTTGTAGCCCTCCTACATTTCTAGTGTGATTCGATGGGGAAAATCTTTTGCTGACACGTTTTGTAGATACGTGTCAGGCACCAGGAAGGCACTGGGGGGAAAGTGATTGGATTTAAGATGGGGCAGAGGGTTTGGTTTAAATTTATCATACGCTATCAGCCATGTGAGCTGTAGATTTTGTGGGGGTTTTCCTCCTATTAGGAGGAAATTGTAACTGTTCATAATCATGATTGCCCCCCCACCCCCCACGCCTACCTCGAGAGAGCATTTTTCTCACAGATTTGGGGGCAGGGGGAAGGAGACTCTATTTCCCATCTTGCCAGAGGGATCTTCCAGTTTTGCCGTTCAGGAAAGGTGGGACACCTCCCCCCCCTGGAGCCAGAAAGCTCAGCTCCCACAGCCGGGATGAAGGCTGGGTCCTGCCCTCGGACAAAGACGACAGTCCAGACCACAAGGAATCAGCCTGATGGTTGTTCAGGTTGTTTGTTGGAGGAATCGAAAAGCCACAGCTTGACAAGGTTTGTGTTTTTCCCACGTACTTTCAATCGCCTCTGCGACTCACGAGAAGACTAAGCCCCCAGAGGCCAGCTCTCACAGACTTAACCACTTGGCCTCCACCAACTTTCATCTCCCACAGGGTCTGGCCCAAGGGTCCACTCCCCCGTGTGTGTCTTCGCATCACAGAGACCTTCCCTGCTTCAGCCGGGGGTCTCTTTCCTGCTTCCAGCTGACTGACTCCTACGGGCATTCAGAGCCTACTTAGCACAGGAAGCCTCATACGATCGTGTCTGTCATTTCAATTATTTTAATATTCACGATGTCTCTCGTAGTCAGCTTTGCGTTGTTGCTGTTCGAATATACATATAGCCACACGTCCTATATTAGATTATCGGGTCCTGGAGGACAGGGACGAGGGCCCCGTAAAGCAATTTTTCCTACCTCCTGTCTCCTGTACACATAACAAGCACGTGATGCAAATTTTACAACGTGACACTGAGTTAAGAACATGATTTACAGTCATGTTGTTCGCTTTTCGAGAAGTGTTTGCTGGGTTCCGCAAAGCAGCATCTAGTTGGCGGGCTTTCCGCATTGTGTGGAAGACAGAGGAGGGAGGAGGCTTCCGAAAACCTGCCTCTCAGCCTTCTCAGCCTCCAGTGCTTCCATTGCTGGTATAGGTGTCGGGGAAGAGTTGTCATCATCATCTAAAGGAAGGAAGGGGGGTTGGGAGAGCCAGGAAGTTGGCATATGGGAGGCAGTGCAGAAACACCTCACTTCACCTGGCAGGCTGTTTTCTCGGCTTCCCTGTTGAGATGTCCTAGCTGCTCCGCGCCCCGCCCCCCCGACCTCCCAGGGGAACTGGAAGCTTCTGGAGCATGCTGGAGTCACCCCTGTCCTGGCTTCTCCTCCTGCAGCCCCCACAGCCCGGTCACCCCCTGAGCCAGGATGCTGCCCTCTCGTCTCTGCCTGAGTCCCGGGCCACTGCTCTGACACTGAGCTTCATGCTGGGTCACCGAGCCACTCCCACCTAAAGGCGTCCTGACGTCCCTGCGGTTCCCACAACCACTCCCGTGCCGGGATCCCATGCCAGCAAGACCTCCACACCTTCCCCTCTGAGAAGAGAGAGCTTACAAATGGTCCTATCGGTGTGTCGATTTCAACTCAATTCTGCTAATGGCAGGCACATTCCTCTGGCCACCGTCCCAAACCCAGTGCTTAAAAGCTCAAACCGAAGAAGGTTCTCATGAAACAGACTTCAGGGGAATGTGAGTATCATCAAATCAAGAATGCTGACGTAGACCCTTCAGGTGCCTTGGACCCCTCAGATAGAGAGAGGTCCCAGGCCGAGGGGGTGGTCAGGGAAGGAATCTGAAAGTGATAACTACGCATGCGCAGGCTCAGGGAGTTGAGAAATGGGGAAATGTTCCTAAAACAGGGAAACAGCTTTCACTGCAAGGGGCCCTTTGGGTTGGTGACAGCTGTGGGTGTAAAGGTCATTTAGAAAGGACAATCAACCCAACACCCACCTCCCCAGACCCACCTTTCCCGAAGTGATGCACTTGATACAGGCATGCCCAACCTGAGGTCCCCAAGGGTCTGTCACCATGGAGAGAGGGACCTGGATGGCGCTGTGGTCACAGATAATCACATGGGCACTCCAGACCGGCTCACTGGGCTCCTCATTTCAGCAGGACATTGTCTCCAGATGAAAGGTCAGGCAGCCTCACTCTGGGGCTCAGTCCTTGGAGAAGAGCACAAGGCTTGGAAATGTGCAGCCTGAGTTCTGATTCCACCTCTGCTTTGTACTAGCTCTTGGACAAGCCATGTCCCTGGACGTCAGCACCTCATCGATAAAATTTAGGCAAGACTGGATGTAGGTCCCACCCAGCTCTGTAATTTCCAGACCCGCCTTTCTGTCGCCCAGTCCAGTCACCAGACCTGCCGATCAGGGATCCTGGTGGAGGATGGCGATGGAGAGGGCAGGACTTGTGTGTTGGGAAGGAGAGCTCTCATGCCTCCCACCCCCATGCCCTAGCTTTTTCATGGGTCGGCATGTAGAATCCAGATGGCGGAGGGGAAGCCACATTGAACTACCTGTTACTGAACCTGAATGTCCAGGTGATCAGAACGTACCACACTCCACCTCCATGTTCATGGGAACCCTGTCATCTGCCTGCCTGCCTTCTTTGAAGAGTTATTAGCTGTTTCTTTGACTCTCTGTGGGCAAGTGTGACACTAGCTCCCTATTGCTGCTGCAACCTATTAGCACAAACTCAGTGGTTTGAAACAACACAACCTATGATCTTACAGTTCTGGTGGTTCAAAGTCCAAAATAGGGCTCAGTGGGCTAAAATCAAGATGGCGGCCAAGTGGTGTTTCTTTCAGAGGCTCCAGGGGAAAATCCATTTCCTTGCCTTTTCGGGCTTCCGGAAGCCTCCTGCACACGCTGGCTTGTGACCTCAGGACTGAAACCTCTGTTTCTTTCTCTGACTCTGACCTTCCTGGTTCCCTGGGATGAGAACCCTGTGATTGCATTGGGTCCACCCAGAGAGCCCAGAAAAATCTCCCCATCCCAGGGTCCTCAATCACATCTGTAAAGTTCCTCTTTTGTCCTGCGAGGTAATAACATATCCGTAGGTCCTGGGGACATCTTTAGGGGGCCATTGTGCAGCCTGCCACTGGTGCATTTGGCCCTGAGTCTGTTCCTGCGTCACACTATGGGAGGGTAGAATGAAAGCAGAGAGCAGGAAGCGGTTACTAAATGGACGTCAGACATCACAATCCCAGAAGCTTACTGATCATTGGCATCCACTGGATGCTATCATGGCCTCTTACAGACTGACTTGTCCCTCCTCCTTTCTGCTGACTCTTGACTTCTTTATGCCAATTTGGCATTCACCCCATCTCTCCCTCCCCGGGGGACCATTTCCTAGATGTATCTGCAGGGTGTTCAGAGTTGGTTCGTATGGGCGCGAAGATTTATTCCCCTTCTAATTATTCATTCATTCATGCATGCGTGCATTCATTCATTTGACATTAGTTGAGCATCTGCTATTGTCCACATGTGGTAGGCTGGCCTCGGTGTTGTGATGAACAAGCTGGAAACAGACTCTACCCTCCGATGATCACACACACACACACACACACACACACGTTTGACTTCAAGTATAGACCGTCCCTCCCCCAGTTTGTGGATTTTAAAGATCACTTCTGATTTTCATCACCTTGGCCCTATTATGGAAATGGCCCTCAACGACTTCTCAGTTGCCCCTGTTATTTATTAGATGGCAAGAGGATGGCAGGTGACTTTGCCCCTGAATCGATGAAAAAAAAGCTCGAGGAAGGCAGGACAGGAGCGGACCCCATCCCTGTGGTTGTCACAACCAAATGTGATACAAGTCCCACCTTCTGGCGGGACCGGCCCTCTACTGACAGGGGAGCCTCGGCTCTCTGTCTTAGCTGGTCCTCACTTCTTGGAGGAGTGGATATATGAGGGATTAGAGGTCTTCTCTCGCGGCTCCTGTTGATGTAAGAGGAACACAGTATCCCTGTTCTGAGAGCTTAGTTGGGCAGAATAGATACAGCGTAAGTGCCTAAAAGCAGGGATTGCTTTGGCTAAGCCTCCGTTCAGATAAGGGAGAACCAACATATTCACTTTTCCCTCCAGACCCTCCCGTGTGTGCGGCAAACCTCCTCGTTCCTGTTAGCTACGGCTCCTAAAACCTTTAAAGCTTTCAAAATCTCCTTGATATTAGGGGTTGGTTTATTCTCTTCCCAGAAAGCTTATGAAAGCATAAAATTTTAAAGCCTGGAGGGGACCTCAGAGAACAGATGCATGATTTAATTTATATTTTTAATTTTCCCGGTTCAGCAACTTGGGGGAGATGAGTTTACAAGTCGGTCTCCTTCTGCTCCCTGGTCTGCTCCCATTCACAGCCCGCTCCCTCCAGCTCCCCCGAGGCCTCCTGAATACCAAGGTATTTCTTGCTTTCCTGAAGCATGTCCACGTGGGTGCTGTGGGTTCTCCCCCCTGTCCGTGGTTGGGGTGCAGTGGAGGCTCTGTCTTTTGGGGCATCTTAACTGGCTTCCAGAGGGACAGGCTGTGCGCACACAGGACCCACGTTTCCTGGGAGCACTGTCTCCTGATGTAGATGTTATGGCTTCTGCCATTTCCCATGAAGATGCCTCTCTGGGCCCTGTGCCCTCCCAGGGACAGAGGAAAGCTTCTGGCTCAGAATGAGCCCCCCGTGTTGGCAGAATAATGCCCCCCCAAAGATGCCCGCATCCTAATCCCTGACCTGTGCCTATGGTATTTGCACGGCAAGGGGGATTTAAGATTGGAAAATCAGCCTGGATTATCCAGGTGGGGTTAATGTCGTCCCAAGGGTCCTTATGATCAGGAGGCAGGAGGGAGCATGTCAGAGAGAGAGAGAGAGAGAGATGGGCAGGTGCCGTGTGACCGGCTTTGAAGGTGCTGGACAGGGGCCCGAGCCAAGCATGGAGGCAGTTTCTAGGGCAAGGGGACAGACTCTCCCCTGGAGAGTCCGGAAAGAACACAGCCCCGTAACTCCTTGACGGTAGTCCAGAGAGACCCATTTCAGACGCCCAAGCTCCAGAACTGTAAGGCAATAAATTCATGTTGTTTGAAGCCCCAGAGTTTGTGTTCGTCACAGCAGCCACAGGAAACTAACACAGCCTCTAAGGAGGAGGAACCCAGATCAGGCGTTGAGGGTATCCCACCACCTTTGGCTGAGGTGCACGTGATCACACGGGCCTCGCAGGAGGCGTCCTCAGGATCCCCGGGGCTCAGTCCCCCTGCTGTGTCTGGGCTTGCCCAGCAGAGCATCAGCTCCAGGCCAAGAGCTGTCGTTTTCCCTCTCGGGGCTGCTCCCTGTCTTTGGCAGCAGACTCTCCGGCTCTGGCTTCCCGCACCCTGGGGCCATCAAGCTGCTGATTCTGAGCGAAGCCTCTGTTCGCACAGCCGGGCCCACCTCAGAGCACCTCTTCTGTTCTCTGCTCCGAGTTTTGGGTTCCTAGTGGCCAACCGCAAGCACCCCGTGAGTGGGAAGTCGGGGCATCTCTAGGGAGGGTTCCTCGCAGACCACAGTCCTGCCCCCCAGGGGATATGCAGAAAAGTGTTGATGCTTTTCACCTCCTCTTAACTTAGGAAGAAGGTCCCCCTCCAGGGGACCCAGGGGCCACCCCCGACCCCCTCAGCTTGGATTCTCTCCCACAAGGATGACGACTCGGGCTCCACACGATCCAGCCTTCCAGATGGGTGGGCATCTCCGCCTTGGTCTCCACTAACGGCAGGTGTCAGGACATGAAAATGAACAACAAGGCAGATGTGAGGGACACAGTGGTCCAATTCAGTACACAGTGAAGTCACAACCGGGCGCCGGAGGGATGTGTGGTGATGGGGGCCGGTGGCGGGAGGTGGGAGGTTGGTGGTGCAGAGGACAGTCGTCTGCTCTGCCCTGACAAATGTGCCATGCGATCTCCTGGCACTCTCTTCTGCCAGGAGGCAAATAGTACTGGGCTCCCGAAGAAAGGGGGGGGCGCGGTGAGAGGCACTAACAAGGGATAGTGTGGTCCCCGGGGGCGGACAGTGGCAGGGAGTTGTTGCAATCGCTGACCGAGAGCGGCAAGGGGAGGGTTGGTTCCAGAACCCAGAGGAACCCAGAGGACGGATGGAGAGCTTGGCTGCAGGAGCTGGGACCAACCCACAGTGACCCACGTGGGCACCTGCTGGGGGAACCCAGACCCGTGGACTGTCCTGCCCCCACCCCGTCTCCTGCTGGTGGTCCCCACTGACGAAGCCCAACGGGAGCCAGAGGAACAGGGGACTTGGGGGTGCACAGAGTGGAGCCAGTGCTATTGAAGCTGGAGGGCTGACAAAGGACACCAGGGCGGTCACTCGGCCCCAGTGCGTCGGTCTGCTTTCTGTTCGCTCACATACCGGCCTCCCTGTCACCTTTCGTGGCTCTGCTTAGGGTCATCTCCTGGTGGGGGGACGGCTTCCCTGACCTCCGGATCTACGGCACCCGACCCTGGGGCATCTTCTGCATCACCCACTGCCATCTGCAATCATCCTGTTGGCTGGCCGCTCCCGTGTCATGTGTCCCTAGACTGAGGACTGGGGAATGCGTTTGACCCATTGAAACAAAGGTCTGCTGAGAGGACCTTTTCTCTTCTCTCTCTCAATCGTACCCATAGCAACTAGCACTTTGCCCGGTGGGTATTCTCAAGCCCTGACTCAATGAGTGGGTTGGTAAACTCCCATTATGAATGAACAAATGGAAACATGGAAATAATGAATAGGGGCTTGCGCCGCCATAATAGACGGGTCAGGAGAAGCCGAACATGGCCAAGTTCACCCCCAAGTCACAGGGCCTTGGTCTACCAGGCTCTCCGCTGACTCTGGGGTGCACGGTCCCCATGGCTGCGTTTTCTCTCAGTGTGCTCCCCGCACGGGTTCCAGGAAGGAGCCAGATGCCCCCACGCTGTTCCCTACAAGACAGAAAAAGCCAAAGTTTTGCTGGAAAGAAATGACATGGAAATCAGGGTCCCGTGCTGGAGGCATCCACGGTGTGTGCAGACTTAGAGCAATTGAGGAGCTGAGTGGGGAACAGCACCCAGGCTGGAACAGAAAGGTCCCCGCCAAGGAGAGTCTAACAGCACCAAATGGGGGGGGGGGGCGGGGGTTGTTCCAAAGTGAGGTGACCATCTCATTTAAAGACGTCAGCTGAGGGACAGGGGAGAAGTCTATTAAATATATGGAGTAGCTAGAAAGAGAAACGTAGCACTCAAGAATCAGAGATCAAAAGTGATTTTAAAAATATTTGGAAACATGTAAATACGGCATCGATTTTCACTGAGATAGAGGAGGCCACACACTTAATAAAATAGGAGGTAAAGCAGGAGGTAATATGACAGACTGAACAATTTGGCAAGGCCTTGGTAGGCTAAGGAAAGGATACAGGGAGCAAATGTTGCCGTCAGAAATGCCGAGGGGCCAACAGATTCCACGCAAAATAGCCACAGGAATGGGAATGGTAAGCCAGAGACACTCTCCAGATGCCGAAGCAGGAAGGAACGATGGATAGAAGGGGCCAGATGAAAAGTGTTTGGAGTCTGAGCTCACAGAATGAAAATCCACATAGACATAAAGGGAGTATGGAGAACAAAAAAAAAGGAATTCATTTTTTTTTTTAAATAAAGGAATCGAATCACTTACAAGGATAAAATAGGACAAAGTAAAAGAAAATATTTCTCAATTTCAGAAGATGGGAATGGAGAGATGGGGTGGTTGAAATCAACTGAAAGTAACCAACACATAGACATATACTGATGATTTTATTTTTCTTTTTAGTTTCAAGGATAAAACTAAAGTGTCCAGGCTGGGTGGAGGGGGTGGGAAACAAGGGGGGAAAAGAAACAAGAAAAAACTATCTACAAAGGAACACAAGTTACCTTTGCCATAGAGATCTCCATAATGCACATGCTGTGAATTCCAGAAGAGAGCAGCTAAAAAGCCAGACAGAGACAGAGAGAGAGATAGAGAGAGACAGACAGAGAGAGCTAGGGGGAGAGAGACAGAGAGAGAAAAATAGACAGGGAAAGAGACAGAAAGACATACAGAGAGAGAAGAGAGAGCAATAGAGAGAGATAGAGAGACAGAGAGAAGAGAGAGAAAAAGAGAGACACAGGGAAAGAGACAGAGAGAAAGGAAGGGTTTGGATCCAAGAACGCACCAGCCGAGCAAGGTGTTACTCATCAAGACAATACAGAGGCTGCCTCGGATATGTAAAGATTCCAAAAATGTGCACCTGACAACCAAAAAATGAGTCAAAGAGTTCCCGAGAGAACACACAGCACTGGAGGACCCTGGAGACTAGTCACACATACAGATCTACAAAAAAAAAAAAAAAAAGATTGTCAACATAGTCACAAGACAATACAAATATGATTCTTGAAAGAAAAAAAAGGGACACTGTAAGAATAATCATTTATCAACATCAATCAGAGCCAACTATTTGACAGCCTAACAGGTAAATCTGGGAGGGAGAGGAGGAAATATAAATATATGGTAACATTTTCCTCCCAGATAGGTCATTAGGTATGGTTTCACCATGGACTTTGGTAATAGAAAACACACAGGCTTGACGATATTTAGAAAGATGAAGGTAATTACTGTAGCATGAAAATTAACATTGTACGGGGGTGGGGGGACCAAAACATGGTCCCATAAAACTAATGATATGAAATAAACAATCAAGGAAACATAAAAAAGCAAAAAAACCCAAAAAACAAACAAAAAACCCCCCAAAACCATAAAAATAATAATACGCAGACATAAGTACAAACCCACCAAGCCTGAGACCAAGATAAGTGGATTTAACCCCTATGTTAAAATACAGGCTTTTATGGGGCTCCTGGGTTTATCAGTCGGTTGAGCTTCCGACTTCGGCTCAGGTCATGATCTCACGGTCTGTGAGTTCGAGCCCCGCATCGGGCTCTGTGCTGACAGTTCAGAACCTGGAGCCTGCTTCCGATTCTCTGACCCTCCCCCATTCATGCTCTGTCTCAAAAATAAATAAACATTTTTAAAAATTTAAAAAAATAAAAATAAATAAATAAAATACAGTCTTGCCACAAATAATGGTTCAAAAACATAAAGCTCTGTTTTGTGTTACCTATAAGAAATACACTTACAGCCTAATTACTTGTAAAAAAAAAAATTCAAGTTAAGAGCTAGACAGAAGAATACCAACTGATATAAATAACTACCAAAAAACCTTTTTTTTTTTTTTTAAAGGCAGTGGTGTGTAGAATTCCAAATCGGTGTTAGCGTGGAGTCATTTTTTATTGTCGAGGTAAATAATCCACATGGAAAGCTGCTGGACTCATCTCTTTGTGCACATGATAATATCACATCAAAATATGGAAAGAGAAAGTGGTGGGAATTGAAGAGAAACATTGACATAAATAATACGGGCTGGGGGGGAGGGTGCACCTGGGTGGCTCAGTCGGTTAAGCATCTGACTCTTGACGTTGGGTCAGGTCATGATCGCACGATTTATGAGTTTGAGCCCCACGTCAGGCTCTGTACTGACAGCTGAGCTTGCTTGGGATTCTCTCTTTCTCTGCCCCCTCCCCTGCCCACGTTCCTTGCATGTGCTCTCTCTCTGTCTCTGTCTCTCTCAAGATAAATACACTTTAATAATAATAATACGGGGGAATGTTTCTCAAATAAGCACATAGTGATCTGCGTAAATATTTCAGAATTCAATACTGACGTCACTGACCTACAAAGAAGTCAAAATGTTTTCTTTTCTTATGACCGTGGGATATTTACAAAATGGGGCTGTATGTGGGCTATAAAGAAAATGTCAATGAATGGACTGAACAAAAATGAAAAAGAACAAGGGAATTTACCTACTTGTATCAGAATGTAGAAAGATACAATTAGATAAATCTTTGGAAATTAGCAGGGCATAATTGACAAGCTTCGAAAAAAAAAAAAGGACATTCGGAAATTAGAAAGCAGAATCAGTGGAATGGACCCTCGAATTGTGCTTAAACAAAATGCAAATAAAATATATAAAGCAGGGGGACCTGGGTGGCTCAGTCGGTCGAGTGTCCTACTTCGGCTCAGGGCATGATCTCGCAGTTCGTGAGTTCGAGCCCTGTGTTGGGCTCTGTGCTGACAGCTCAGGGCCTGGAGTCTGATTCAGATTCTGTGTCTCCCTCTCTCTCTCTCTCTCTCTGCCCCTCCCCTGCTCATGCTCTGTCTCTTTCTCTCTCTCTGTCAAGAATAAATAAACATTAAAAAATTAAATTAAAAAAAAATATATATATATAAAGCGAATGTCCATGTTAATGAGAACTAGCTAGAGAGAGAGAGAGAGATACAAATAACAAAATAAAGACCAAAATAGGGTAAGAAACTATGGATCCAGAAAACACGTGTTGTTATAATTTTCTAGGCAACCGTAAATGATCAAAATTGACTTTTTAAAAATGTTTAAAAGCCTGGATTGGTGAAAAATCACCAAAGAAATTGAAAAAATTGCCAATGAATTGCCCCCCCCCCCCCGGCCCCAAAAAGAAACTGAGTGGAGATAAATTGGCAGGCAGTGCTGGAGACTTTATGCCAAATAACAAATAACATCACCAATGTGAATCCATTATGACGTTGCTTTTCCAACTGGGAAAAAAAAAAAAAAAAGAGGCTGGTATTTTACCCCTCGTAATATCAGCCTCTTCTCCGTCAAATAGCTTAACAGTAGTCTACCTTTGGTCTCACCTTATCGAACAAAAAGGACAGACCCTTTGCCCTGATGTTGCTCTGTAAAAGCCATCTGTGGCACATAAGTATCTCCCCCACCTTTAAAAAACGTAGATAGTGTTGTTATTATCGCGATAGTTTGGACGGAAGGGAAAGGTGCTTGGAGAAGCCTGGTTTTCACGGAAAGGCAGAGGTAGGACTGGGGAGGTTGGCAGAAGAGGGGAAGGGGGCCCAGGGCCACCCCATGTGGGGGGGCAAACAGGGAGAGAGGGGTCCTGTCTTTCAAGAAGCCAAGAGTGGTCTGATGGGCTGTGACACTGGGGAACGTTGTGTGTGTGCACATGTCCCGGGCACTCGGCATCCAGGCCCTTGGTGGCCGATGCCTCTCTCTCATTAATTGCCCACCAGTACTGTCTTTGCGAAGCCCACAGTGCAGGGTCCCAGGAAATATCTATGGAAACACTGGTGGCCACGGGTGAGCTGGGGCCCAAGTATGTGCACTGGGCAAGGCTCCCTGTGCCAGATGAGAAGCCAAGGGAGTTTTCAGGCAATTATTAGAGCAATGGTAATAATGACCCAGGAGAACAAAGGGAGTCAAGTTGGCCCTCGTCCTGGGGTAAGACCTGGGAGACAGGAAGAGGGAGAGGAGTAGGAAAGAGACTTCTCCAGGGAGCAGAGATGCTTTGCTAGCACTTTTGTTTTTTTTTTTTTAACACTCCTTCTAAATGACTCTGGATTTGTGTTTCTCATTCAGACTGGATGTGCTAAGGCATTTTCATTTTGTTGCCTCTCGCTCCCGCCCTACCTTCCCGGCGAATTCCGTCCCAGCGCTGTTGATTTCTGTCTTGCGACCATTATGGAAATCTGGCTTCATTTCTCCTCCTAATTTATGATCTTGTTAACATGCCCGCATGCCAGATGGTCCTGTTCTTCAGGTTGCGAGTTAATGAGATAAACAAAAACTGCTGTAAGAAGCAAGTAGGGGGAGGGTTTGTTTTTTTGTTTTTTGGGTTTTTTTCCTTGAATGGGCCTCTCTTGGTTCCTCCAAATGTGCTTTGGAGGCCTGTGCCACAGCTCCCTGTGATCCTAAGCAGGTGAACAGCACTCAGTGGCACTTAAGCGGCCACCAAGAGGTGAGCTATTCCTTCCCCGCGGCGCTCTGTGCTCTGGAATTCTGTCCCAGAAAGAGACAGGGCCTCGGGATCACTGGCCACCCGATTCTGCCATGGCACTTGAGCCGACCTGTCCTGCCTTCCGTGGTATTATTTGCTCACCCCCATCACAGCACTTAACACCTTGTACCCCGGTTGTTTATTGTTCTTTCTGCCTTCTCCATCCGAAGCTCCCTGGGGCCAGAGACCATGCCCTTTTCCTCGGAACCCAGAATGCCTAGCACAAGGCCAGACCCCTAGCTGGTGGATATTCAACACCTAATTGTGAACCGTCTCCACTATAAATATGCAAATTGCTGCTGAAAAGAAGAACAAGGAGATGAATGAGTAAATACACACTGCAAAGTGGCAAGACCAGCAGAATCAATGAGATGGGCTGCCGGGGAGACCCCAGTCCTGGGGGGGGTGCTGTGCCACACGATGTTTAAGGACTTTTTCTGTGGTAGAGATTCCACCCAAGGGGAGACCATAATTAGACACACGGAGGTAGAGTTTTCTGTTATTCTTCATCGACCCTTACTTAACTCTGGCATCCGGGTACCGGAGGAATCTCGAGGGCCCACATCTTACACCCTGCTTGCCTTTATCAGCTGCCCTCATACCGTCCTATCAAGATAGCTCTCTAACACCGGCTACGGAAGGGGTGGGGGAGAAAGAGGCAGGCTGGCATCACTAAGTTAGTGCTAGCAGACTGAGTCACTCACTGTCGTTGCTGTCTAGCTCAGGGCTCAGCAAACCAGGCCGGCCGGCCACATCCGGCACCATCTGCTTTTGTAAAAAAAAAGTTTATTAGAACATAGCCCCGCCGTTTGTTAACATATTGCCTACCGTTGCTTTCCAAGCCACAATGGCAAAGTTGAATCTTTGTGACGGAGACCACACGGCTTACACAGCCTACAATATTTACTCTGGCGTGGGGCGCCTGGGTGGCTCAGTCGGTTGAGCGGCCGACTTCAGCTCAGGTCATGATCTTGCAGTCCGTGAGTTCGAGCCCCGCGTCGGGCTCTGTGCCGACAGCTCGGAGCCTGGAGCCTGTTTCGGATTCTGTGTCTCCCTCTCTCTGACCTCCCCCGTTCATGCTCTGTCTCTCTCTGTCTCAAAAATAAATAAACGTTAAAACAAAAACTAAAAAATATATACATTTACTCTGGCGTTTCACAGAAAAAGTTTCCTGAGCCTGAATCCAGGGGGAACATGGGAAGCCCTGTATACATGTGTGCGTGAGCTTGCATAAGCGAAGGTGGACCATCACCTTGTCCACCATCAAGAGGCACCGTGAGCCGTGGCAGCAGACGAATGAATGAATGAATGAATGAATGAAATGAGAAATGGAGCTCCCCGTTGTAGTGAGATCTTTTTCTTCCTCTCTCGGGCATCCAGAGGATGTGACAATCCCTGGGCGATGAAAGCCTGTGTGTCAGGGCAGAAAGTAGATGTCCGCTGACATCATTGTCCTCACTGGCTTCTCATTATGAACCATAATTCAGGACATGTGGTGGGATTTGGTTGGGAAGGACGGGGGCAAGGGGAGAGCCGGTTGTGGTCCCGTTTGTCCTAATCCCACGTACAGGAAATACTGTCACGGCACAGACAGTAGCAGGAATCAAGAGCAGCCCCTGCGGCTAATTCACTCCTGAGATTAGGCTCGAGCTGGAAGAACGGGCTGATAGAATTCCAAATAACAAGATTAGCCTCAGGCAGAGCACACGGATGCCCCTGCCTCTTTCTAAGATGGGCAACATTTCCATTTAGCGCTTTGTTAATGCCAGGACCCTCTTGTAAATATCCTGTCTGGTCTGCGGGTCTCTTTTGTATTTCAGCTTGGAATGAAATTAGCTTGCATTGCCCCTCCCGAGAAGCTGGAGCCTACTTTTAGGGGTATGACCCTTCTCGAGAGCAAGGCACTGGTGATAACTCACCTTCAGGTCGGCTAACTCAAGGGTCATAAAATGCCTCTCAGTGAACACAAGAGGCCCAACCAACTGTTTGCCCAAGTTGCTTTAAGAGGCAAAAACTGGTTCAGATCTCATTCAGACTAAAGGGCAAAAGACTATCATCAGGTCGGTTTTTGTTTTGATGGGGGGGGGGGTGTTGACACTGAAGAACCCAGACTATTATAAGACTGGAGGAAGGGGACTACGTTTCCAGTGGAGAAAATTCTTCCTGACTTTTGTTTTGCCCGAGGCCAGCCCTCAGCTGTCTGGATAAATAACTAGACTCCACGCAGAGCGGAACAGGGTCCAGTGACTGGCCTTGAAGAAGTCTCTGTGCTACGTGTAGTCAAGAATTATTGGCAAGGCAGTGGTCAGAATCATTGCGCGTACTAGTGGGGAGGGTTCTCCAGCACCACCTTGTTCAATGTCCTCCAGGGAAGTGAGATGGTGCCTACAGCCAAGATTAGAATTCCCAATTCCTAAACGACCTTTTTGCCAATTTACCGCACTGCCTCTTTATATTACTAAGGACACTTCCAACTTGAGAAGCCCAACTCAAGCTGAACAACAAGTACAAAAAAGTGTAGGGATGTATGGACTCATCTTACTGAAAATGCTTGGGGTACTGGCCTTCAGGCATGGCTGGATCCAGGCGTACAGAGCATGTCATCAGGAATCGATCTCTGTCCATCTCTCTGTTCTGCTTTGTTCTGTGCTGGCTTTGTTCTCAGACAGGTTCCTTTACATCTTCTCAAAGGAAAACCAGGGTACTGTTCCCTTCCAGAGGAGGAGGGGGGAGGTGCTGGGAAACAAAATCGACAGGGCCTCATGCTGTTCCCTGCCGCATCTGTCTCTGAAGCTGCCTTATGTGGGGGTGTCCATCCTCCTGGTTTGGATCCTTCCCACTCTGGTTTTTTTTCCTTGCTCATTCTTGGCTCGCTGAGCAGTCTCTGAATTCTTTCCGGGTCTCCCGCTCACGCCAGGGTAACTGAACTTTCCCATCAGCCCTGAGCTATATATCCCTTCACTGATTCCCTAAATTGTTACTTCCCTTTAGGGAGAAGTCTGCCCCCAGACCACCTGTTAGCCTCTTAGCGACAGTGCTTTCCAGAACCCCGACTTCTAGGGAAAATTTTCTATTCATGCCCACTGTCATGTTTTTTTTTTCTTTTTCCCACCCTGACTGCTGAGTCCTTTCCTCCACTTAAACCGTTTTTCACAAATCTCCCCATATAATCAACAGAGTTTCTGAAATGCCCTTCCTTATCCATCATCACTTAAAATGAAATCTCCCTTGAGTATATAGATTTAGTCTTATGTGCATATAATAATAAAATAGCGTGGTCCTTAAATACGGTTTCTGTCCTGAAATACGGTTTCTGTAATGTGATCTGGTACTTTATAGTTTGCGTCTCATTTATTCTTCATGTTAATCCTCTAAAGGAAGCAATGACCCCATTTGTCAATGAAAAAAAAACAAAAACAAAAACAAAACAAGACGCCAGCTTCGGAAGCTTAAGTGTGCCAAAGGGAAGGCACTAGGAAGAAAACGGGGTGGGAGCTGGGAAGTGAAAAATCCAGAACAACGCCAAGGCCAGTTCTGTTTCAAACACAAAGATGCCTAAATCAGCTGAGCTTAGACAGTGGTTCTCAAACTGGGACCATTTTACTGCCCAGGAGACATCCGGCAATGCCTGGAGACATTTTTTTAAAATGTTTATTTATTTTTGAGAGATAGAGAGAGGGAACGAGCGGGGGTGGGGCAGAGAGAGAGGGAGACACAGAATCCGAAGCAGGCTGCAGGCTCGGAGTTGTCAGCACAGAGCCTGAGGCGGGACTCGAACCCACGAGCCGTGAGATCATGACCTGAGCTGAAGCCGGATCTTAACCGACTGAGCCACCCAGGTGCCCCTGCCTGGAGACATTTCTGATTGACCCAACGCGGGAAGGAAGGATTCCAGTAGCATCTATCAGGGAAAAACCAGAGAGAGGAAAGGGGGAAGCGAGCAGAGGAAGGATGGAAGAGAGCGGGAGAGTGGGGAGGGTGTCTGGACTTGGCTGACAAGAGAGGAGCATCCCAGGTCACGGAGGAGAGAGGACAGGGCCTCCCCGCTGCCTCCAAGCTTCAGGGAGCGCGATTTTAATGGGAGTCTAATTAAGTCAGAAGCAGCCTGCATTTATTCCAACTCTGCTCCAGCGGTTTCTGAGCCCACACACCCCGCTACACTCTGGAGAGCCTCTACCCGTGGTGACTCCAGATCTGTGTTCACGGCGGAGGGAAGGGAGGGGAGGGAGGGCAGCCGGCCCCCAGCCCCTGGCCGGCGGGCGGGCCTGGCTCAGGGGCCTTTCTTCCTGACCCTTCCCGTCTTGCTTCCCCCGGACTGTGCGTGGCTGGAGGCGGGATGGGCGTCCCTGGGGGGTGTCTGTTGATGAGTTGGTGTGAGGCTGAGAAGCCGAGGGAGGAGGTCCACCCGCAGGAATATTTCAGGTCCGGTGACCTCATCCATACAGCAGAGGCCCGGTGAAAAGAAAGGGCCTTGCCAGTGGCTTTGTGACAGGTACAGGGCCCTTCCGGGAGACGCAGGACAAGTGTAGATCCAGGACTCAATCGGGCCTCACGCCAGATCCCGGCCCGTGAGCACAGAAGGAGGGAGGTGCTCCAGGGCCCTGGGTTCCTTTGGGGGTCCCGTCAACACAGTGCCACGATCTCGCTGTTAGGGGAGAGTCTCCCCAGCATCAAGATTATTCCAGAAAAGAACTAAGCCAGGGGCCAAGGCAGTGGGGGTCTGGGGGTGGCAGGCCCAGCCCCGTAACTTACTGAGTGACCTGGGCGGGGGGTGGGGATGAGGCTCTTTGCCTACTTTGCAGCACTTTCGTGGAGTAATGGCCATACGTGGGGATTTTGCCAGGAGCCGGGTGTGGTAAGGGAGAGGGTTTTGCATAAATGGAGCCCTGGCAGCGTCCCTTTTGATTGGGGTATGGGGGGTTGACGGGAGGAAGTGCTGAGAGGGCCCGTTGAGCCCATGTGCAGGCACCGAAATGCCAACTCAGAGACCAGCGTTCCGTTTTGTGTGGTTCAAGGGAAACTGTTGAGGGTTTTGAGAAGCGAGATTGGAGTCCCAGATGGGAGACTGTGTGTGTGTGTGTGTGGTGGGGGGGTGGGGGGTGGGGACCTGCCTGGAGTTTCTGTTCTTCCTAGGGCTTTCCAAGAAGGCTCAGTGCAAGCGGGGTGAGAAGTATAGGGTATGGAGAAGACCATGCACAGGTTCTGGAATGCTTAACTTATTTGATCAGGGTCCAGTTGTACCAATCTCTGCAACAGCATCGGGTTGAATGGACCCTGACCCTGACTCATAAGAACCATGACTGCATTCGGGGCACTTGTGGGTGGCTCAGTCAGTGAAGCGTCCGACTTCGGCTCAGGTCATGATCTCACAGTTCGTGGGTTCGAGCCCCGCGTCAGGCTCTGTGCTGACAGCCTGGAGCCTGCTTGGGATTCTCTCTCCCCATCTCTTTCTGCCTCTCTCTCTCTCTCTCTCAAAATAAATAAATAAAGGGGTGCCTTTATAAAGGGGTGGCTCAGTCGGTTAAGCGTCCGATTTCAGCTCAGGTCATGATCTCATGATCCGTGAGTTCAAGCCCCGCGTCGGGCTCTGTGCTGACAGCTTGGAGCCTGGAGTCTGCTCCCGATTCTGTCTGTCTGTCTGTCTCTCTCTCTCTCTGCCCCTCCCCCGCTCGTGCTCTGTCTCAAAAATAAATAAAGAAACATTAAAAAAAAAAAACAAACTGCATTGACAGTCTTAGTGAGACCCTGAAAGGTGGTCTGGCTTCGGAATCAGAAAGACTTTGGGTTTTAGCCTCTGGCAAGTGTGTATCAGGCCTTGTGGTCCCTTCACCTGACGACGGGTCGAAGCCCGGTGTCCTATAAGCAGGTCCCCCGGACCCAGGTCCTAGCTCAGGGCCTCGACATTCAGACCGTCCCCAGGCTTCTCAGGCCATCCTTCGTCTCCCTCTCTTCTTTTTGCCTCTTCGTAGTTTTTAAAAATAGTTTTAATGTTTATTTATTTTTGAGAGAGAGAGAGAGAGAGAGAGAGAGAGAGAGAGAGGCAGAATCGGAAGCAGGTTCCCCAGCAGCACAGAGCCGGACGCGGGGCTCGAACTCACGAACCGCGAGATCGTGACCTGAGCCGAAGTTGGATGCCTGACGTCCTGAGCCGCCCAGGCGCCCCCTTCCTTTTGTGTCTATGCTACCGCACACAGCGAGCTTCCCTCACAGCCTTCCAATCCTGCCAGCCACGCCAACCTTCGTCACAGAATTCTGTCACTGGCGGGAAGGGAACACCTTGTGGTGAGTGGGGGATCCTTCCCCGATCTCTCCCCAAAACACGAACCCCCATTTACGTTTCCCGTGAATGTCGTATGTGTTCCGAAGGCTTTGATCGATGACCGCCCCTGAGTTCAGGGGACCTCGCTCACCCATACAGCTCCTGCACGCTGTGGCCCCTTGGCTGGCCAGCCAAACATGGTTCCTGGAAGGAAATATAGCACCTGCTACTTGCTAGGCAACCCCCCCCCCCCACCCCGCCACCTTCAGGTGCACACACTTTCCACCTGCCCAAACCCCTGTGGTTCAAGAGAAACTACCTCTGACCCATCAGTGGAGGGGCGAGGCGGGGGCAGGCACAGGGGCACCACATAGGTAGGCACGGAATCAGGAGGGACGGGTTAGGGCTGGACGTGCCCAGGCTCGCTGACCTCCCGGCCCCTAGGCTCTGTCCCCAACCCGCCACAGCTGACGAGTTCAGCCGTCCCTCAGGAACCCTGGCCTTGGGGCTCCCGTCAGATAGAATAGAAAAGGAAATCATGCTTCAACTCCACACAAAAAAAGTAATTTAAAAATATCCCCTGTACTGAACTCTGTTCCTTGTGGGGTTTTCTCCCCCCCTCCTTGTTCTTTTTCTTTTTCTCTCTCTCTCATTGGAGTCCGATTTCTCATTTGAGTCAAAACTTATTTCGCCAGAGAGGTAGTGGTTCAATCTGATAATTAGGAGAAATACCAGCTACGTCAGGCTGAGGGAGCGTGAGACAGTCCTCATTCACATACGTCCCCCTCTCCGCCTCTCATTAGCTGCCACATCCCACCCTCTCTCCCTATTTGTTAGAATCCACTGCCCGGACCCCCTGACCCTATTTCCTGCCTTGCTCTATGTGTCGTTCAGTGCCGTTGCCCAGATGCTATGCCACAGTGGCTCACTGTCCAAACCTAACCCTCAGTCCCCTGTCTGCTTCCAAAATCGCCTGTCACTTTGTCAACTCAGATCTGTAGGTAAAGGCACCGCCCTGGCACACTCACAGAGCTTCCAGTAAACAGGGAGTTTCAGAAGGTGCCGGGGAAATGGAACTTTCTCCAAGTGTGGTCTCTGGAACTCTCCTGCATTGGGGGGAGGGTACAGAGCTGCCACACCCTCTCCCCGAACGGCCACTCAACCAACCCGTGTGTTCACCAACCCAGAAGCTCTGCGAGCCTTGTCCTTTGGGGTTTCTACGGAGGCTTCATTACAAACAGGCACAATTAATTAAATCATTGGCCATTGGTGACCGAACTCAATCTCTAGCCCCTCTGCCCCTCCCAGGAGGTCAGAGGGTAGGACTGAAAGTTCTCCAGGCAACCAGCCCCCATCCTTCCTTGAGCTCCCAAAGTCGCCTCCTTAACATAACAAAGGACACCTTGACCAGGGTCAGGATTTAGGAAATTCCAAAGGTTTTAAGAAGCTCTGTGCTAGAAACAGGAATGAAAACCAAATACATATTTCTTGTTCTAAATCACCGGTTCACAGAAGGACGTGGACAAAGCTGAGCAGACGAAAGGCTAACCAGCAATGGTATCAGGCAGATTCCTCAGGCTAAGCCAGTGGCTCTCAAACACGACTGTGCATTAGAGTCACCTGGGAGGCATCCAGAACTCTTGGTTCTCAGGTTGATGTTTGGAACAGTTATATCAAAACATGTGTAGTTGGGAGCCAGTCATCAATATGGGTCAAGGCATCCCATGCACAGCCAAATCGAGGATCGTGGGACTGATGGCGACCTGCCTTCTGATCGAGTGACCGAGCATCCTGAGTTTGCCCAGGAATTAGGGGTTCCCTGGAACATGGGAAATTCAGGACTAAACAGGAAAAGCCTGGGCAACATAGAATGAGTTGGTTGCCCTGCCTCTGGTAGACTTTACAGAGCTCTGTCCGGGAAAAATCCAACCCCAGGGTGAAAGCATTTTGTCCACTGTCAAGTCTATCAGGTGTATTAATGAAACAGCATGAGTCTTAGGATCAGAGAAAGCCAGGCTCCATCGCTCATTAGCTATGTGACCTTGGGCAGGCTGACTTCTCCACCAAGCACGTCAGTACTTTTTCTCTCTCCTTCCTTCCCATCTTCCCTGAAGGTCATAGATTGAGCTGCATTCTGTGGGTGGTGTTCTCCAGTACAGGGGACAAAGTGGAACCAAGTTCTACAGAGGCCAAGAAAACTGGGGACTCTTGACAGGTTGCCAGAGAAGGGTAGGGGCTGGAGGCGAGAGATAGAAGAAGCCTGGCCACGCCAGCGTGTCTGCACTCAGCATGCATGTTTTCTACCTCCTTCTGACACCGATTGGCAGACTTAGCAAAGAGGGGCCTCGTATCCAGGATCCTCCCTCAAGGCTCCCTCAAGGGAGCTGCCTACCCTAGCTCTCCATACCCTAGGTATGCCCCTGGCCTGGCCATGTTGTATGAAGACTGCCAGACTGCCAGGACTCTGAGCCGTCATCCACTGTTCCTGACACAGGCGCAGCCACCACACCATTCCTCCAAGAATGAAGTGAGCATGTTGGCTCATATGTTTTTGGTTTGCATTCTCTCCAACCCTTTAGTTTTAAACCAGCAGGGGGTTGATTTATCCATGAAATGTGTAACGGTTGTGCTTTTCTGGCTGCGGGCCAGACTTTTAAATCACACAGTTAAAGCTGAGGGAAGGATGTGTCAATTATTAACGGAGGCTGCATCTGGAGGATTCTCAAAGACCTTTCCCAGGGCCCCTCTTTCTTACCTGGCCCATGCCCCCACGAAGCCAGAAGAGGCCTGAAGCTGCAACTGAAAGTCCACCCATTCATGTGTACATCCCTCCATCCATCCATCTATACTTCCATCCATCCATCTTCCCATCCATCCATCTATCCATCCATCCATCCATCCATCCATCCATTCATCTTTCCATTTTTCCATCCATCCATCCCTCCATTTTTCCATCCATCCACCCATTCATGCATCCATCTGTCCATCCATCCATCCATCCATCTATCCATCCATCAATCAATTCATTCACCTTTCCATTTTTCCATCATCCATCCATCCATCCATCCATCCATCCATTCATCTTTCCATTTTTCCATCCATCCATCCATCCATCTGTCCATCCATCCATCTATCCATCCGTCTGTCCATCCATCCATCCATCCATCCACCCATCCATCTATCTGTCCATCCATCCATCCATCCACCCATCCATCTATCCATCCATCCATCTACCCATCCATCAGTCAATTCATTCATCTTTCCATTTTTCCATCCATCCATCTATCCATCTGTCTGTCCATCCATCCACCCATCCATCCATCTGTCCATCCATCCATCCATCCATCCACCCATCCATCCATCTATCCATCCATCCATCTACCCATCCATCAGTCAATTCATTCATCTTTCCATTTTTCCATCCATCCATCTATCCATCCATCTATCCATCCGTCTGTCCATCCATCCATCCATCTGTCTGTCCATCCATCCATCCACCCATCCACCCATCCATCCATCCATCCGTCCGTCCATCCATCCATCCATCCGTCCGTCCATCCATCCATCCATCTGTCTGTCCATCCATCCATCCACCCATCCACCCATCCATCCATCCATCCGTCCGTCCATCCATCCATCCATCCGTCCGTCCATCCATCCATCTGCCCATCCATCTATCTGTCCATCCATCCATCCATCCATCCATCCACCCATCCATCCATCTATCCATCCATCCATCTACCCATCCATCAGTCAATTCATTCATCTTTCCATTTTTCCATCCATCCATCTATCCATCCATCTGTCCATCCATCCATCCATCCATCCACCCATCTGTCTGTCCATCCATCCATCCATTCATCCATCTTCCCATTCATCCATCTACCCATCTGTCCCTCCATCTATCCATCCATCCATCTATCCATCCATCAGTCAATTCATTCATCTTTCCATTTTTCCATCCATCCATCCACCATCCATCCAACTATCCATCCATCCGTCCATCCATCCGTCCATCCATCCATCCATCCATCTTCCCGTTCATCCATCTACCCATCTGTCCCTCCATCCATTCATTCATCCATCTATTCCACAACTATTTATTGATGGCCTACTATGTACCAGAAGTGACCTGGTGCCTGCTGTTCTGGTACTCACAGTCTACTTGCAACAAAAATTAAGATGCTCCAGGTGTAATTTCCCAGGAACTGACAGGCCTTCCCTATGTGCCAAGAAGGGATGTCAACCTGATGAGATTTTCAGATCCACAGGAGGGTACCCCTTCTCTTACCACTATTTTTATCCCAACCAACCTTCTGTTACCTGAAACTCCTTTAACATCCTTCATTACAGATGAGACTTAAAAACAAGCTAAGAGTTACTGTCTTAATTTGGATTCACAGTAGAGTAAAATTAACAGAAAGTGCCCTAGTCCAGAGAGTTGTAAACTCAAATGGCTACAGGGCCAGCCATAGACTGAGATGAAGTAGGACAGGTGGGAAACAATACAAACTAGTGAGGACTGTGGCAAACTGGAGACCTGGGTCCCATTTAAAGGAGGAGCCAGCCAGTTATAATAATATAATGCAGATCTTGTGGGACTGTATCTTCTCATTCTTCACGAGAGGTCAGGAATCCAGATTTTGTATATAACTTCCTAATTTTTAAAACAATGAAGACCAGAGGCTGGCTCAGCTGGTGGAGCATGGGGCTCTTGATCTCACAGTTGTGAGTTTGAACCCCACGTTGGGCATGGAGCCTACTTAAAAAGAATAAATAAATAAATAAAAATTTAAAACAATGAAGACAAAAGAAACACCTATGAGGGCAAGATGCAGTGTGTATGCCACTTCCCATGACTATGGGCACTAAGCCAGATATTCTAGCAGGGAGGAAGCCCAGAACCCCTGTCCTAGGCCAGGCCCCTTTAGATCCTCTCCTCAAGACCAATTCTGATAGGGGATGCCCTGAGGACTTGACCTGGAGGGAGAAGAAGAGAGGGGAGCATCACGGGCAAGGGAAATGGATGAAGAAAAAGGAACCTGCACTCATGGGAGACCAGCCTGGCTCATGTCCTGAGACTGCTTCTAGAAACGCTTAATTCTTGTGTCTCAGCTGTCATTTTCAAGGGTCCTGGTTTTTCACAAAGCCTGGGAGGTGAGAGGAGTGGTCTGATTTATGGGTTAAAATAATCACTCTGGCTGTTGCGAGGAGAAAGGCAGGCTGTGGGCACATTCATGTGAAAACAGGACAACTGCTGAATTGGCTACTGCAATGGTCCAAGCAAGAGCCGATAGCTGTGGCTGAGGTGCATCAGGCAAGGACACCGGGACAATGTGTGGACACAGAAGGCTTCCCAGACACTTTGGGCTGCTGGCCTTGGCGAGTTGGCCAAACCACTGGGGAAATGCCCCTTCAGGAACCAATCACACCTTATCAAATATTTGTCCAAAGTCTTTCGTTTGACTCTGAACCTAGCCACAAATTGTCACCAGCCACATTCCCCACAATCTTGAGCCCTCCAGCTCATCAAACTTCTCTCCTCTCACAAGGTCTTCCCTACAGCCACTTAATTTTGTATTTCCTTCTTTCCCTGGGGCCTTCCTCCTCACCTTCTTCCCACTTCTGTTCCTCACTATGAAGCTCAGACACCTCCTCCCCTCCAGGCCCACGTAGCACTACCTTTGAGTGTTGTTGAAGCCCATTTATCCGTTGGGCACACCTGCTCCCAGAATGGATTTCGAGAAACAGGTGTTGGTCTTTATTTCCTTATATGTTAATCCCCAGCTCCCAGGAAATGCTTAATAAACACAATACTTGCAGAAGGAAGGCAAGAAAGGAATGTGGATGACAGGTGGGATACTCTCACTGATTCTAGCCTAAGAGTTCACTGCTCTCCTCTTCCTGTTTCTCTCCTGCGTGGGTAGAATCCACTGGTGGGACGTACCGGGGACACTGGAGCTCTCACACTAAATAGAGCATTGTGTTCTGTGATTAAAGCCCAGCCCAAGGGGTGAGCCTTCCCTGAGCTGGTCCCCCATGTCCTGTCCCCCAACACACCCACACCCCGTTTTTTCTCACCCTCAATTACAGTTAGGGAAGGAGCAGTGTGATAAAGGAAACAAAAAGTAAAAAAGAGGAAAGGGGGAGGGGAGAGGGAATGAGAGGGGACTGGACTGTGGGGCCAGACAGACCTGGGTGGCCTTGGAAGAACTATTTTACCTCTCTGTGCTTGAATCCTCACATTTATGAAAGATCTTTATAGAAAAGATCATCAGCAAGGTGATGGATCCCAAGTGCTCAGCACAGAGCCCGGCGTAGTCACTCAGTACATGATTGTGGTGTTTTCTCCAATGTCATGATTGTTCTCAAGGGGAGGGGAGGACGGAGGAGACAGATGCTGCAGCCACACTGTCCCTCTGTCACGGCCTGTCCTGTGGGGTTCTGCGAGCAGTGGCACATGGGCTGGCTTCCCTGGGGATGCATAATTAACATGCATCCAACGGAGGCTTCTCTTCTGGAAAGGGCAAGGGTGCAAACCTGGGGTCCAGCCTGGAGTAAGATGTTCATAATACCTAGAATTCATTGCATCCGTGAAGTGGGAGAGACAGTGTAGGACACTGAGAGGAGGCGATGCTGCCTCCATCCTTAGGCAGGACTAACAATGCCAGCCCCAGGGAGTGGGCTATGGGGCACCTGTGTCCCCCTTTCAGTACCATGTACCCCCCCAACACACACACATACACACACACACACACCCAAACTTCTGCTTCTCTCCTCCACCAGTTCATACCTGGCTCTACCTTCTCTAGGCAATGACAGACTCTGCTTGGCAAAACAGCTCTCAGCTAGTTAGCACTTTAGAATGGGCCAATTTGTGCTAGAGTGTTAATGTCTACTAGGATGGCATGCAGACTGATTCAGCGCTTTAATAAGGAGCAATGCCTTTAGTCCCTATTAAATAGTGGCTAGGAACATTTGCAGTAAGTGTGTGGGGTCTGAGACCGAGGCGGAGAAGTGGACAGGTTCGCCCAGGCAGCACCGGCTGAGGGAATCTGACCTCTCATGCCGTAGCCGTGCACAGATCGTATTCTCAAGTGCAGAAGCCCCTCCCGACTTGCAGATGGTATCAGAAGAGGCAGTTTGGGAAATCAGCCTTGTCAAACCCCAGAATATGGGCTGGTGGCAAGACTGTAAGACTGGACGACTCCAAGGGTCGCCCTCCATGTTGTAGTCTCTGTTGCTTGTCTGCACAACCCTGTATACAGCAGCCTTGGCTGGAAGGGAATCTTAGATCAACTACCTGGCTTTATAGGTGAGGAAACTGAGGCACAGAGGTGAACTGACCTGCCCGAGGTTCCATGATGGAGTCAGGTGGAGACCCCCAGCCCTGGACCCATTTTATGCCACACTTTCCCCGGTTTTGGTTTGCTCAAAAGGCCAGCTCTCCTCTCATGCACAGCAGAGATGCATCCATAGGTAGCCACTGGTCCAGATGTGTCCGTATATATTTATGTCCATATATCCCGTGGGTATGTTCAATATGGTAGCTGCCAGGCACATGGGACAATTTAAACTGATTTAAATGAAATAAAATTAAAATGTCATTTCCTGAGTGTTGCCAGCTGCATCGTGAGTATTTGGTAGCTACATGTGGCTCGTGGCTACCATATTGGAATTTCCACCCTCTCAGAAAGTTCTACTGGGTGGGCACAACTGGACTTATAGATCGTACTCAACACAGTTACACAACTGGCCGTGATCACGTAGCTTGAAAGTGGGGAGCCAAGACTCCACTGGAGTCTGTTTGACTTCTGAGGCCAGGTACTTAATTACTAATCTCTACTGCTTCCAATGAGTGGAAGGAAAGGGTATATAGACTAGAGGGCTGCAATAGAGCCAGCCAAACAGATGTTATTTTCAAGATGGCAGGGACAATTAAAGGGCTCAGAACCAGTGACAGGAATTAATGAGGCTTGTTGGGTACTAGAACAGAAGACCAAGAAGACCAAGGGGTGATTTAATCCCGTCTCTGGGAGCAAGAGAGCCATGCAGGCAATGGCCGCCAAAGGCCAGGGGAGGGCAGAGAGAATGCAGGTGGTCACAGGTGGGGCTTCCTGAGCACTGAGCAATGGAGAAGACACGCATCGAGGGGACAACCTCCATCTAGAGATAGTCCAAGAACAACAGCCCCGTGTTACATACCCTTCATAGCCCCAGTGGTGCCCTGCAGACAGGGGACAAGAATGAAAGGGATCTTCTTCCCTCTCCTCGTGGTGGAAAGGGAAGGCAGAGGGAGCCTTCTTGGGATGGGTTTGGGCACAAAGCCAAGTCTCATGGTGTTTAATTCCTGGGTTTCAAGCTCTGGTCTTTGGGAGTGACGGTGGGGTAGGGGTAGATGGGTGTCTGGGAAGCTGTACCACCTTTGTTCAACCAGCTCCTTTTTTGTTTTGCTTCTGCTTCAGAGAAAGGCGTGCTCTTAAAACACACCTGAGTTTCCCTCCATGAGAGCTGCAAGGGGTCTAGAGGTCTCTAGCCAGCACCCTCATATTACACATGAAGAAACTGAGCCCCAGAGAGGTTAGGTGACTTGTCCAAGAGCGCTCAGCTAGTTGATTGCAGGGCCAGGGCTAGAACCTGGGTTGACAGCATGGAGGCTTTTACGGCAGTGCTCAGCACACAGAGGGGACGTCCTTTGCCTAGTATCCAGCGCCAGGAACTTAGTCACCAAATGTCACTTAAACAAAGCAAAAGCAGGCTCCTATATGTTCATTTTCAATCCCTGGATGTTTCCAGTAGAGCTGGAGAGTGGAGGTGGGGCTGGGGCTGAGAGTCTGGACAGAGAAGAGCCTTTGATCTTGATGTCACTGAGATTCTTGACAAATGTGGCCCCATTGCCCTCCCCTCCACCACCATCTCCCCATTGTTCCCATTTGTCAGCCTGACAGTCAAGTCTCCTGGCCTCATTATCTTTGTGGCCACTGCCTGCTTCTGTCCTCCCCTTAGAGCCCGGCCTCTGAGACCATTCTACAAAACCCTCCAAGGTTCCCTAGACCTTTTCTGCCCTTGGAGATGTAATAAGGCTTTGTATATTGTTGTCGTTGTCAAAAATGTGACACACATGGCTGGATTTTAATTGATGATGTTTATTAACTGACACTTGCTCTCTGTACCCCCTTGCTCTGTTCTGTGTAGGACTCTACACCGATGTGGCCCACCCTTATCTGCCTTCCTGTGTATCTGTGTGCTCGTTAGTCTCTCTGTGCCCCTTCTGTATGTACAAGTATGTTCATGTGTACGCTCTATGCAGCCTTCTTATCTCTGTCTCTCTGTGCATTTAACCTTGTACCAATGCTCACGATGTAATAAAAACAGAACCAAACAAACACAACGCCTTCTGGCGATTTTTAAACCTAGGGGGAAATGCTCACTTACCTGGGATGGACGCGTGAGTTATTATTGTCGAAAGGCAGTGGGTTGGGGAAAATTTCTCAGTGACCTTGGAAGATCCGTGAGCCCCTTGGCCTTTTGCCCAAGGTCGGCAGGTAAGATGGGGAGTGGAGGTGCGTTCCGCGCGAAATCTCAAAGCCGAGGGCAGAAACAAGGTGGCTGTCGGCACGTTGAGTCTCCTGGGAACGGTGGGGGCTCCGTGGTCCCCAGTCTTTGGTAGAACTTTTAAAACATTCTGTCAAATTGCACCTTGAGAAGTGCTCTTCCACCGTGAAGAAGAGGCTAGCCATCGCTCCTGTCCTGCCCTCCCTTCCCTGATCATAGAAGCCTGAGGAACTTCGTTCACTTAAGAGAGACTTCTTGTCCCGAGGTTTTGACATGCTCCTGCTGTTGAGTGAAGCCAGCCTCCCCGGCCTTGGTCCACCGTGGTTGACGCAGCCCCTACGGGCATCCCTATGTCTACCCTGCTACTCCTCCCCGATCATGTCCCCCGTTAAGTGGAAGTCATACGTGGGTGCTACGTGTAAGGTGACAGAAACACTGTCTCTCTTCCTGGCTCTGCATTCTTCTGGCTTCCTTTTTGTTCATCCAACAAATACTTACTGAGTTACCCGGTACGTACCAGGCACTCTTAGCTGTGGTGATATGAGCGCGAACAAGACAAATATGGCCCCTTCCCTCAAGGGGCGCATCCTCCAGTGGGAGGGAGAGCCAATGACGGAGCCCAGAAAATACCACAGACGCAAGTTGTGATAAGGTGCCCAAGGCAACAGGATACAAATGGGCGATATGGTGCACACTCTACATCGGGGGTCAGAGAAACCCACCCGAGGAAGGAAACTGTGTGCCTGGAGCTAGATGGCGGGGAAGAGTCAGACTTGAGGATGCCAGGCAGAGGAACGCCATGGACACACGCTTTCTGGTGGGAATGAGAGAAGGGAAGGAGTGGGGTTCAGAGAAGAAGACGAGGCCCAAGGAGACTGGGTGTTGTAAACCAAACCAAAGACTGTGGGTGTTATTCTGAGCACAAGCAGGAGCCATAGGAGAATGCTGGCCCTCCGGAAATGGGCCATTGACACCAACAGCCTATGCTTTGAGAGATCGGATGGGAGGTGGGATAGGAGGAGGAGAAGAATCTAGAATGACTCCCAGGTTTGGGCCAAAAGAACTGGATGAAAAATGGAAACCCTTGAGCCCATCCATCCTGATGGATGGCAGAACTGATGTTCTCCCCAGTTCAGAACATCCCCAACATACGCCCCATGTCTGCTCCATCCATCCGTCCCATGGTCCTTACCATCCTCTCCCTGCCCGCACCACCCCCCCCCCACCCCCTCCCACCAAGCGTGTGGGGGAGCCTACAGCCCTTCCCCTGCTTCTCCCGCAGCCCGCTGGCTCCTTGCCTCTCTGGGAGAATTTCCTTTCCAGGTGATCAGATCACAGCAAGTCTCCGTGAGGCCCTCATTTGCCAGAGTATCATTGAAAGAGTCCTGAACCCATCGTTCTCATTTGTAGGAGTAATGAGCACCGGGGGACACGACTTTATACCTGGAGGGGATAACGGTGCCATGTTAAAATCCTTCCCAGGAAGGTCTGACTGCGTAAAGCATTGACTGACCCTCATAAGGCGGGGCGGGCGGGGGGCGGGGGCGGCATTCAGACTCCATGCCTACCCGAGCTCAGACTCTCAGGTCATCCAGATCAAAGTTGTGTGTGGAAAGCCCAGTTCTGTAGCTGGAAGTGTATACAATCCCCGGGCATGGACAGGAGTTGCTTAACGGCTGGATTTTACTCCCCCACCCCCACCCCACCCACACCAAGCCCATTAGCCACCCTGCGTGGGAAACCCAGTCTGAGCAAATTCCCCCAAAAGGCGGACACCAGTCGTCGACTACAGCATCGTACACGGCCACGTACCTGCGCAGGGTTTCACCGTCTGCAAAGCATTTCGGCCTCTGCCATCTGCTTGGAGGCTCCCCGTAACTATGCCGGGGGACAGGGAGGTTCGGAGAGCTTTGCAAGTGCCTGAGGCCACATCTCGGGGGTGTAAGCAGAACACGTGACCTTCCACATCTGAGGGGCGCTGCTCACTGGCTCCACAGAGATGTCCTCCCTCCCACCTTGGGGCAGCCGCTGTCTGGCCTGCACACCCCACCCCTTTAGATCATCCGAGCTGCCCTAAGAGAGACCAGAGCTTGTGCATTGACGCCTGGCCATCCACAGTGAGAAGCTCCAGGCCAGACTTTCCCCCGCAGGAACGGGGTGAGTTGGATGGGGGTGTGCCACTCGGGGGGAGAGGGAGAGGAAGCCAGTGTGGCAGGAAGAGGGTGCACGGACAGCTTCGAAGGATGCTTTGTGTGCGCGTTGCTCCGGGTGGAGGAAAGGGTTGACCACTCACCTCTTGGGGAAGAAAAGCTTTGAAAGCTGGGCTCCGTGAAGGAAGCGGCAGACGCGGGGTAGGACGTGGGAGAGGAGAGGAGGGCAACATGTGGGGACACAAAAGCACATAAAGGGGAAACTGATGCTTCCTGTCTGCAGCTTGCACAGAGCAGGAAGCCTCCCCCCCCCCCCCACCTCCCCAGGTCCCCAACGAGGACACTGTAGCGTCACCTGTCCACCCACTAAAGTGAGTGCCTGAGTGGTGAGTGAGCCCTGGGTGGGGTGGGAGGTGGAGAAGAGCATCAGCTTCTACTCTTGATTCGGTTAAAGGCTTTCCTGGGTTGGACAAGAAAGCCAGAAACATCCACCTGATCTACCTTGCCAAGCGATGGGTTTGGCCCACAGCCCGTGAGCATGTAGGTAATTCTTAAGCCACAAATCCTGGGATCCACCGGAGAGGTGAGTACAAATCCTCAGCCTGCCTGGTTGCCGCGCAGAGGTTCAGAATGTGTCCAACGTTGGGCAGGGAGGGGGCTCTGGTTTCCTGTACAGGGCAGGGTAGAAACAGCACAGGCATTTGGAGAGACGTGGATTTCAGTCCAACGTGCCACCACTGACCAGCTCTCTTGGATTGGGGTGACTAACTTACATCTGTCTCCCAATCGAGTGCAGACAGCGGGATCTCACCGGCATGCTAGGATTCACCGAGCGCGGGGCCTGGCCCACGAAAACTGGCTTCCCCACATGGCAGGCATTATCATTCTTGCTATTGCTGGGAGTGGGCACCGGGGAGGTAGCTAAGCATTGGGCTCTAGAACATCCTGCCTCTGTTTGTGCCCCCGCTGTGCCATCTTCTAAACGTGTCACCTCAGACAAGTTAATTTCCTGCTTTGTGCCTCAGTGTTCTCATCTGTTAAGTGGAGGGAGAAAGAGTCCCCTCCCCCCATCTCCTAGGGCCGCGACTTTGAAAGGAGATGCACAGTGCTTAGAGATGAACCTGGTACTGGGGCGCCTGGGGGGCTCAGTCGGTTGAGTATCCGACTTGGGCTCGGGCCGCGATCTCACCGTTTGTGGGTTCGAGCTCCGCCTCGGGCTCTGCGCTGACAGCTCAGAGCCTGGACCCTGCTTCGGATCCTGCGTCTCCCTCTCTCCGTCCCTCCCCCACTTGCGCTCTGTCTCTGTCTCTCTCTCAAAAACTAAGTAAACATTTAAAAAATTAAAAAAAAAAAAAGAAGAAATTAACCTGGAGCTTAGCCAGGGTTTCATAAATGATCAGTTAGTGCTGTCATATTGTTATCATCAACCCTTAATATTACCTACACTTTCAAAGCTATGTAAAATTATACAAAAATTATAAAACTTATTTAAAAATATACAAAAGTTATCCAACGGGAAAATCATCTTAATTTACAGTCCTGTGCCTGATCCCCTCAGCGACTGTAAATCCGTAAGCCCGCCTCAAGCGCCTTCTGCGTGCAAAGGGCTATGCAGGTGATACGGGGGACAGACGAGACTCCTGACTTCCAGACCCTGATCTGGACAGCCAGTCCAGTCCTGAATGCACAGATAAGCCAGAGGCACGAGGGATGGAGACTTTGGGGTGTGGTTAAAAAGACCACGACGCCAGGAATCAAGAGACACGAATCCTAGTCCCATTTCTCTGACTCCCCGAGCGAACACCCTCACCGCTCTGACCCTTGGTCTCGTCATCTGGAAATGATTGATCCCTGAGATTGCTTCTGTCCGATTTGAACGCTCGTTGATTTCAGAGGACAATTTAGTGTCACACCCTCTGTTTGTACAGAAAGTTCTATTCAAAACGCCTCTCCTTGAGCAAGATTGTGACAATCTGTGTGATAAGGAACAACTACCTGCGTGATCTATCTAGTGGCCTCCGGACCTGTATATCCTGTGTTATTTTCATGCTTTGGGGAACGTGGCCCTCACATCAGTTTGCCTTCCTTCTCCTGCAAAGAAAAACAGTCTTGCTGTGCCAGTTCTTGCCTGTGCTCCCAGGACGCTCACAGATAAACGCAGCACCCCTTTACAATAACCACACACCGCCCACCTGCAACAGCTCATTCCTTCAGCCCTTGGAGCAATTCTTCCCCAATCTTACCTGTCGAACTTTGTAGCTGTGCGTCCACGCCTCAAACTTCCAATCAAGTCCCTTTAGAAACTGGCAAAATTTAAGTTCCCTTAATGGTTTAAATATAAATAACTGTTTGCTGTTGAAACAACATTAGTAGATTGACTTAGTCGGGGGGGCACCGGGGTGGTCCAGTCAGTTGAGCATCTGACTCTTGATTTCAGCTCAGGTCATGGTCCCAGGGTCGTGGGATCGAGCCCCACTCGGTGTGGAGCCTGCTTGGGATTCTGTCTCTCCCTACTTCTGCTCATGCTCTCTCTGTCTAAACTAAAAATAAGAAAAGAAACCATGACTTAGTCAAAAAAGAAAAAAAATGCTAATAATCCTATCAGTCAAAGGTAACCTTTTATTATATATCTTTTGGGACTGTTCTCTACATGCAAATTATTCATATAATTAAAAGAGAGAATCATAGTTTATTGTATTGTTTCCAATCTGCTTTTTTGTTTCGCTTAACATATAGAAGTTTGTTAATTATCTATATTATGAGTCGTAAAGGCCACATGGCATTTCTTTGCTTAGAGTTCTCTATCTTATTCAACTGATCTGTTCTTCTTGGACATTAAGGTTGTTTCCAAGTTTTTGCTATTACCAACAATTTTGCAGTGAGTTGGCTCGACTATTTTCTTAGTCTCCGTTCCTATTAAGGAAATGGCTGGGCAAAAGGGTCTATATATCTTTTTTAGATTTTTAAGGCATATTACTGGATTTATCTCCAGGAGTTTTGTAGTAATTATAGAAGTACCTGTTTCCTTTCCTTTCCCAAGAAATATGTGCTATTTTATTCATGCTCTATGTGTTCTCTTACCTTTTTTAATCTGAGAGTATCTGGAAAAGTCAATCTCATTGATGTTTTCAGAGATATTTCTCTGATCACTGAGGCTGGGTATTTTTTGTTCATACATTCATTGGCCAATTATATTTTGTTTATTCAACAAGTATTTATCAATCACCTTTAATGGGCCAAACATGTTTCTAGTATTTCTTCCGTGAGGTCCCTGTTAATGTAAAAACATCTAACTTTTAAGTGAGCTATTGCTTATTAAATTCTTCATTTTTAGGGTGTCTGGGTGGCTGTTGAGCGTCTGACCCATGATTTCGGCTCAGGTCACGATCTCACAGTTTGTGGGATCGAGCCCCGTGCTGGGCTCTGTGCTGACAGTGCGGGGCCTGCTTGGGGTTCTCTCTCTCCCTTTCTCTCTGCCCCTCCCTGCTTGCGATTTCTCTCTCTCTCTCAAAATAAATAAATACACATTTAAAAAAAATTCCTCATTTTAACCAAGACCACATGTCTGGGTAACAGATTCTGTAAGCTGTCTTACGTAAATTCTCTCGCGTCTTCCATGGAAGCAATATGCCTGCTCCCTCAGCCTGCTCTTCTCTGCCCTTCCCCAAATAAGTACAGAAATTTGGAGGCAGGTCCCTATGAGGATGCCTTCAGCTGACTCTCAGGGCTCTCCCGGATGCTGGTGAATTCACTCCTGTCTGGAGTCAAGAATCCATTTGCCACATCCAGAAGCTCTGTCCCATGAGTGCCCCAGAGCTAATCCCCAACAAGCTCACCTAACAGTAACCAAACTCACAAGAGACCTGAGTGTATACACCTGAGAGCCAGCTTCTCAACGTGCGACGAGAAATGTAACTGTCAGGCAAAGCAGACCACTGCGGGACTCTGCAGCACGTTTTCTCCCTCAGGCCAGCTAGAGAAGTAGCCGGAGCTCTCGGAAGCAGAGCCTGAACAAGGAGAGTAGGTGGCAGGATGTGAAAATCGGCTGGCTTCCAACTCCGATGCACCTGTCTCCCCTCCCCCTCCCCCACACCCTGGCTGGCGCCTGGGTGGGTGCAGCCTGCTTGGACTTCATGCTGGTGGCCAACGTGACCCTGACTTCTTCACGGTCAGCTCTGTCCACGTCTAGCCATGTCCAGCACAGCTTGCTGTCCTGTCCGCCATTCATCTTGTTGAAGCGATCTGACCCGTGCCTCACGCCCTGGTGGAAAGTTTCATATGTTGGTTTGTGTTATTGCCCCCGTGTCCAGTACATGCATATTGACAAATTACCTCGTTTCAGGCATCAGACGCAAAAATGTGGGCTTCAGCCGGTGTCTGAGATAACACAGTAGTGAGGCAAGGCCAAGTGAGTCACCAGGTCTAATGATGTCCTCCTTTTTGGAATTTTTTAAGAAGCTTTGAAATGAGGGGGTGGGTGCCCGGGGCAGACCTCTCTGCTACCTTGGCTGCTCTCGGCTTTTCAGCCTCAGCTCAGGGGACGGTTCCACTTGACCTTGGACTCCTTTACAAGGACAGCATCCAGTGTATGCACATCTTCGGGCTTTACTTAAAGGCCTTAGCTGGTGTGGCAGAAGCCCGAAAACACAAAAGAGTTAACATGCCCGGGGTTAACTGTCAGCCAGCGAGGGTGGCAGCTGGCACATGAGTCCTCGCCCCAGTGGGTGGTGCCAGGAGGCATCCACACATCTCTCGGGAGCCCCCTGCATGGAGCACACGTCCTACAGCACAGAGGAGCAGCCTCAGTCACACATCCTTAAATACAAGGCTTGTTTTCTTCCCTTGGCTCAATTCCAGAGGCCGTCCCCCCAAACGAACAGTGTGCACCCACATCCTTGGCTTTCCCTGTGCTTTTGAATGGGCGATGTAGAGGCCAAGGAGGCCAGTCCCTTGGGTAGCTCAGGGAGGTGCAAAGATGGCACTCGGAGCTCTGTGGACCTCCTTTGGAGAGCACAGCAGGGGCTGACGTCCCTGCCGGGGACTGGGAAGTCTCAGTAGAAAGATCCAGAATTCCCCTAAATCCTTCTACAGGCGCGTCAAGGGGAAGCGAGAGCGATATTGCCAGGAAAACCCTTAGAAGACGCCCCAAATAGCCACCATGACTTTGTGTGTTTCTTGGACGCCATAATAGAAGAATTTCCCACCTAAGGTTGGGTCCCTTAGAAGCTGGGGCTGGGGCGGCGGAGTTCTTGGGCAAGAGTCGCATTGAGAGGCTTTTCTCAGGAAACGGAAGTGAAGGAAGGAGGGTGGAGCAGGGGAAGGAAGCCAGGCAATGATGTGGGCCCAGCTGGAGATGGGCTTCTGCCCCATGGAGAACCCTGGAGCACAAAGTGGAGAGTGTTGATCACACCTTGAGACCAAAGGACTGGCCTCGCGCACCCCCCTGTCAGTCAGACATTGGCTGAAGGCTGCCCCTACCTTGGCACTTCCTAACACGGGGGCCTGGATCCTCACCAGGAAAATCATCCCAGGAGCTGGGGGGGAGGGGGCGGGGACCGATGCACCAGCTCAGCAAAGGGGTCCCAGGTGATGGGACACCTGCAACACGCATTGCATTTCCCTTAGTCCGGACCTCCCGATCCGCAAGGAAGACCATTTTTCCCTTCAACTTCTTCATGGTACAGAGACTTCTGCTCTGGCCGTGTGCTTTGAAACTCCCCTTATCCAGAGCTGTCTGTTAATCTTTAATCTCTCCAACTGAGAGAGCTCAGGGGAGTGCCGGGGATTCTCTCCAAAGACAGATCGTTAAATGTTATGACATCATCCTAGACATCAGCATGAAAATGCTTGTAAGTCCCCATCATTCCCTCCAGGGTTGCACGCTGATAATTAGGAATCTTTTTATAAGCTGAACACCAGAGCGTTTTCCTCAAGCATCACGTTGCCTCAGGAGTGAAGCCCCAACCTTCACCGTAAGGATCTCTGACAGAAAATTCTGGAGGTACCTGCCCTGCCAGCCCGGGCATCGGCGGCAGATGCCTGCCAGGACACCCCGTGGAGAACCTCAGGGTCTAACTCCACTCCATCTTCAGTTTAAGATGCTAGGTTCCAATTCTGGTCCTGCTACTCACCAGCCAAATGACCTTGACAATACAATCAACCTCCTGGGAGCTCATTCAGGGGGACGGAATAAGGATTAGGTTCCAAATGGATGTTAACAGCGCCTCATCACAACCAGGCGTTCGGTAATGTGCTGGGAAACCAGCCTGGGGTGAGGGGCAACTTGGAGAGGGAACCCTGATTTACGTTTGCTGATTTCCATGGTGTAGACATTCCCATTATGACTAATTTGGAACTGCCCATGGGTTAACTAACAGCCAGCTTGCAAAATTGCTGAATGTTTGAAAATCTGTTCGAGGGAGCCGATGGGAGTCTACATCTTACCGGTAGGCCCATCAAAATGGTGGCTACCCGTACTTGTCCATGCTTGTTGGATAAATGGCTTAGGAAAGGCACCACTGGGATTATTCCCAGCCAAGGGATTGGCTCTGCAAGGATGTCTCACAGGATCTTGGTCGGATGCTCATTCTAAACCTTCATACTGTTGATAAAAATCTCCCATTCCCTACTCCTGCTACAGCCAAGACCAGTCCAAACTCAATACCTTCTGGTGAAGACATTGTGCTCAAAGGGAGTGCAGAGATTTGCCCGGTCTTTGGGGCTGGGAATCTGCTCCCGCTAACAGGAACCTAGAAGCCAGAAAGAGAAAGTGGCATGGAGGATTGGGGAGGTAATTCTGCATTTAACGAGCCTAGCTGTGCAAGTAGCCATGAGGCCATTGAAAACGTAGCCTGCGCCCCAGGGATAAAACCCAAACAAAACTGCCTTTCCCTGTGGCCTGTGCCCCACTCCTTGAGTCTTGGCATGGACCACAGCCCCTGGTCACGTTCCCCTGAAATAATCCACTAACACCAGTGGCATGAGTGGCAGGGGACGTCATATTGGGTGGGAGCATGCAGAGTAAGGTTGCAAAGTCCGTCTCAGACACACTTATGTGCCGACTCACCCTACTGGTCACTCACCTGCTCCAGCAGCACCCCAGTCCGCCCTCCATGGACGGCCACTCCCACGAGCCCCGTGGGGTCTCCTCCTCGCCAGAGCGTCTCTCCAAGTATTTCTTCCAACCCCGTGACATGTCTCCCCACAACTGCACTCTCGTTGATTCTGTTTTTCTCTGTTTCATGCCCTGGGAAGGGTGCGGCTGGAGGTGCCTCGTTTAGGATTTGCACGCAGTGGTGCCGTCCAGGCACCAATTCCAAGCCTAGATTTTCCTGGTCTCATTTCCCACCATGGTCGCACAGTCACTTTTGTGAATACTGGCCGCCCGATTTTACCTTTGTGCCTCATTCACTTCTTCGTAAAACAGAGATGTTGATGTTGCGAGGACTGGAGGGATTAGTAGACGTTAAGATGCTTAGAAGAGCGTTTGGCACATGTTGGCTTTAGCTCTTACTGTCATTGGTAGGAGTCGACAATGAGGAATAGACAGGCTCTTTAAGGAGTACTTTTCAAAGGGAAAAAGGCTCAAGACAGAGGTTTGCAGGGCTTTAATATGTGGAGCTAGGAAACGTACACACATCTCGTAATCTGCACAGGCTCATTTCCACTTGAAATTTATGAGCACGCATCGCAAACCGGGGTCCGACGGCCCCAGCGATCCTATTATCTTTCTCTAACAAGCTGGCTTTGCCAGTCTGAGACTGCCATTCTCCCCTCCCCGGGTGGCACATTAGAATCATCTGGGGAGTTTAAACTATAACTAACTGCAAGGTTAGTTATACTCACCGTAAAGTAAACTGTAGTGGAAAACAATGTCGTTTTCAAGCTAAACTCCAGTTAAAGCTGCAGACGCCAGGACCCACCTGAGACCAGTGACATCGCAGCCACCGTGCAGGGGAGGGAGCAGGGCATGGAGAAATGTTCCTTTAAGGGGATCATTTCCTAGCTCCTCTCCCTCCCCTCAACTTCCCTCACCGTCCCTTCTTTTCGGCTCTCAGCTGACAAATTTGCTTCAGACTTCAGGGAGAACACTGAAGCCGTTTGAAGGAGGCTGCCTTAGCTCTCCCCTGTCAACGCGGCTAAAGGGGTTGCATCTGAAGTCAAGCCTTGTGCCTTCTTTCTCTCCAACAGAGGAAGGTCCAGCCACGTCCTCCTTCTCCCACCTGCTCTTGCAATGTCCTTTCTGCACAGCATTGCCTCTGCTTCCCCCCAGAATCACCCCGGTAGAATGCAGACACGCTCTGGTTTCTCTCAGCTTGGGGAACAACAACAACGACCACAGCAAAAGCAAGCCGTCTCTTGCCTGCATGACCCCTCCCCCGGTCCCCACCTCCCAGCCCCGTTGACCCACTCAAGAGGCGTCTGTCCGCACCATGCGCACGGAACGCGATTCGCAGCAGCCAAGAGTGGACGGAATCCAAGTGTTCATCCGTAGAAAACCACGAAGTGTGGTCTATACGTTCGGTGTGTCGGAAGGCATTTGACAGGTGCTTCCACACGGGTGAGCCTCGAGGACGTGATGCCGAGTGCACTTAGCCAGAACTTAGCCAGAACTCACCCGAGGACCGGTACCGTGTGATCCCCCCCTTCTAAAATTCATAGGGACAGAAAGTAGAAAGAGGGTTGCCTGGGTCCGGGGCAGAGGAAGGAATGGAAGGTTATTTGCTTGGTACAGAATTCCAGTTTGGGAAAATGTAAAGAACTCTGGGGGTGGATGGGGGTGACGGTCGCACAACACGACGAGTGTGCGTGATGTCGCAGAACTGTGCAGTTCAGAGTGGTTACGATGGCCAATCGTATTGCCACGCACATTTAGCACAGTTTAAAATAGTGATAGTAATAGCTGTATACACCTGCTCTCCCCACTGCAACCTGCCGTGTGTGTGCCTCGACTCACAACCACCCTGGGTCTGCTTCCTTGGTTCCACCGAACCTGTTCCAGCCAAGGTCACCTTGACATGCACGATTACACATCGAGTTCTCAGGGAGCGAGCGAAGCGCTCCAGTGAGGCTAAGCTCGCTCCCGGACGTGCCCTGCCTCCCTGGTTTCCATGACACCACACTCTCCTGTGTCCTCCTCCTGACGGCCCACCGCACTGTCGGGCTCCGGGGTTCAGGGTGAAGGGTAAGGCTTCCCGGTTCTTTCCTGGACCTTCTGTCTCCCCACTGTGTATGCACACCTTTCTCCAGGGACACTCGCCTCCTCTGCTCTATGTGCCGTCCACGTGTGCACGATCTCAGAATCCCCATCCATCGCCAGGCCCAGATTCTCCTCTCAAGTCCAGACTTGTCAACCCCAGTGCCTGCTTGGCCTCACCATTGCAGTGTTTCGCGGGCACCTCGCACTCACTGAGCTCGGAGTACAGCTTTCCACTGTGCGTCCACCATTCGTTCCCATCTCAGCAAAGGTTGAGCTGCTCCCCTTTGAGTGGTATATCTACCTTCTCTCACTTCCTCATCCCCCCTGTCTAATGCATTAGCAGATCCTAATCCCTCCCCCCTTCAGACTTGCATCTTGGATCTGTCCACTTCTCTCCATGCCCACTATCCCTGGAGTACCAGTCACTGTCTTTTCTCAGCCAGGCTGTGGCAGAAGCCTTCTTACTGCTCCGAAGTCCCGACTGATTCTTCTCAACCCTCATCTCAGGTCTCTCCGCCCCTTGCCCTCAGCCTCTGTGTTCTGGCCACCACCAGTCATTTTAGCTTCTCATCTGTGTTGGTGCTCGGTTTAGCTGAACTCTTTCCTACCCCAGGGCCTTTGCACATGCGGGCACACACACATGCTTCCTTCTGCTTTCCTCCTCCTCACCGCATGTCCCTGTCCGTGGCTGGCCCTTCTCACCCGTAAGATCTCTGCATAAACGTCATCCCTTCACAGTGGCACACCTTCCTTGATCATCCTAACTAAATAAGCACCGCTTTCTGTTGTCATGTATCCCTTATGTCTCGTGGTTATCTTCTTAGATTCTGTCACCACTAGCAATTATTCCCGTTTGTTAACTCATTCTCGTCTGTCTCTGTCAATAGATCCCAGACCCCATGAGTACAGATTGTGTCTAGTTGAGTCGCCACCATATTCCCAAGACCCTCTGCTAGCATTTCCCTGGGACACGCATGATACACTTGATAAATCCTTGGATGACAGATTGGGGCGCAGGGTCCTCATGGGACACGATGCCTTGGCCGTACAGCTTGGGTTTAGATGAAGATTTTTCTGGTCTCCCTCTGGAAGTTTGCAGTCCCGAATTCTCCTCCACTTTTATTTACTCACAGAATTGAATTCTTTATTAACACGGGTCTGCTGATCTCAGACAACATGAACCGGTGGGCTATATTACCCTTCAAAGCAAGTTTTTGAGGGTCATGATTAAGTATACATTTTGCACTTAAAGTAAGCTTTCGATAACATCGAGTGTTTATTTGGTTATCTCCGTTTTGCAAATCCCTAACATCACCTTATCCTCATTCTTAGTTTAGGCAAAATCTCGTTGGGATTTGAGGCTTAAATCAGCCTGACTTCAAAAATATTTGCAGCTGATATTTCAGAGTTGCTGGCTACAAACTTTTAGAGATTCTTTCTTGTAATGGCTGCTTTTTAAAAAGTAATTGCGGGGGCACCTGGGTGGCTTAGCCGATTAAGCATCTGACTTCGGCTCAGGTCATGATCTCACAGTTCCTGGGTTCGAGCCCCACGTCGGGCTCTGTGCTGACGGCTCGGAGCCTGGAGCCTGCTTTGAATTCTGTGTCTCCCTCTCTGTCTGCCCCTTGCCTGCTTGCTCTCTGTCTCTCAAAAAAATAAATAAACATTACAAAAAAATTTTTAGTAATAAAAATGAATAAGTAAAAAGTAGTTACAAAGAAAGTGAGCAGAGTTTACCTCTTCTCTCCTTGCCTATCTTTTGTCTCTTTGAAAAGACAGCAGAGGAGGAATGAAGAGGGAGAGAGACAGATGTAGTTTTTACACTGAGTGAGTTTTTTTAAAAGCCCAGGATCAGAACTGGCATCTGTCTCATTAGTAGATGGCATATTTCATATTATTCAGACTGTGCTTTTGTTCTTTCGTCCCTGTGAAGTGTTTTCAACGAGAACGTCTTTATACTGAGTTGCATGCCACAATACTTTGCACAGAGGCTTCCAGAAGCTTCTTTGCCTTATCAAGTTCCCAGGCGTGACTTGAGATCACAGATTGCCTCACATTCCCTGTTTTCGGAGCCATTTTCCAAAACAAGTTGTATCTTTTGCTTGAATAGATTTTTCTTTTCTTTCTTTTTTTTTTTTTTGTAAAGAATATTCTTACCAACGTTTAAACACAGTCTCTCAGCAGATGTTTACACAGGTTTCATCCCGGATACTGACGCCGAGGGCTCTCTGAGCCTCTAAAAAACTCGGGTGCTAAGTTTTCTGGGCACCATCGACCCGGCCTGAGCAAGCCCAGACGACGTAGACGGGCACGATCTAGAGCTGAGTAGGGAAGTTTTGAGAGATGAAAGAGAAAAAGAAGAGAGAGAGAAAAGGGAGGAAAGCATTCTGTTTGCTCTGGTTGGATTTGCTGTCTTTGCACTAGGGTTCTGCTGCTTTGCTGCGTTCGTTTCTGGCAATATATTCCTCCCATCGCCTGTGAGAGGATTAGAGTCTGCAAGGGGAGTCTGACAAAACACCCAAAAGCGTAGCTGAATAAAAATGCCTAAAGATCACTGCAGAAGCGGGCGGAGGCCTCTCTTTGCAAGCCAGGCAGGTGGATGTGCCTGAGTGACGGGAGGCCAGCGTTTGCTAAGACCTTGAACAAGACGTCAACGTTGTAGCCACCGGCTAAGCGTCCGGCTGACTCTAACTGCGCTAAGTATGGCCGTCTGATGTCCTGTGTGCACCTGCTTTGAAAGCAGGATGCTTCGAGGTGTAAATTGTTCATGCTTATCTGCTTGTTCTCCATACAGTTGTTTACTGGGTGGGGTTACAAGGAAACGGCCCCACAGTCTTGAGCCCTTTGAAAACAACGTGCGGACCTTCTAGCTTGAGCCACATGATGGGGCCACACTTGTGCCGTGTGGCTCACAGGGCCCCAAAACTCCCGGGAAAGAGACTGGCCCCTGTCTCTTCAGTTATAAAACGGCAACACCTAAAATCATCAGACAGTAGCTTCTGGCAAAGTGGGCGGAACAAGAAGTTTCTAGAAAGATGAGTTGCTGGGTTGGGTTTGTTTTTTTTTTTTCCTTCTATAGACTGATATGGTCCAGAATTAGAAAAGAAAGTGTCCTGAAAGAGGCAGGCAGATATGGATAACAGATGACTGACATGTTGTAAGAAGCAAGATAATTCTCTGAGGAGTGGGCTTCTACCTAGTTTTTTTTTTTTAATTATTATTATGTTTTACTTGTTCTTGTGTAATTGTTGAATGTTTGGCAATATTACTTCTATGATATGAATTTTTTTTAATCTCCCTTTTTATTTATTTATTTATTTAAAATTTTTAACGTTTTATTTTTGAGACAGAGAGAGACAGAGCATGAACGGGGGAGGGGCAGAGAGAGAGGGAGACACAGAATCTGAAACAGGCTCCAGGCTCTGAGCGGTCAGCACAGAGCCCGACGCGGGGCTCGAACTCACGGACCGCGAGATCGTGACCTGAGCCGAAGTCGGACGCTTAACCGACTGAGCCACTCAGGTGCCCCAATCTCCCTTTTTAAAGTAAAAGAGGTTATGGGGCTCCCAGGTGGCTCAGTCGGTTGAGCGTCTGACTTTGGCTCAGGTCGTGATCTCATGGTCGGTGAGTTCGAGCCCCACGTCGGGCTCTGTGCTGACAGCTCAGAGCCTGGAGCCTGCTTCGGATTCTGTGTCTCCCTCTCTCTCTCTCTCTCTCTCTGCCCCTCCCCTGCTCATGCTCTGCCTCCCTGTCTCTCAAAAATAAATAAACGTTTAAAAAAAGCGTTTAAAAGAAAAGAAGTTAGAGATGGTTTAGCTCTCATTGCTTTTCGATCACCTTGTTGCAAAGGAACTCCTTACATGGTCCAAAGCCCTGGAATGAGGCGTGGAAGGTTCTCTCGCGTCTAACACGTGGGAACCGAGCAGGCTTGTGTCGTCGCTGTCCCCTTCATTGTTGTGGTTCACCTGTTTTTCCCCTTGTCTCAGAAGGAATCGGAGGAGTTTTGCAAAAGCAGAAAAGGACTCGAAGGTCAGAGGCAGTAAGACACAAGCAAGGGACAAGAGGCAGGAATGAAGCGAAACCATACAGCTCCTTTGTTTACTCACCTGCTGGTTTGATGTGGCCACTCCAGCAGCCAGCCAGAGAGGCAGAATCTTCCGGGGTACACAATTCATGATGCCCGTAAGAAGGAATTATGTCCCTCAGCCAAGAGAGGTATGCTTCTTGGTGTCAGGATTGAGCTCCTTTCTCCCCGCGGTTTCCTCGAAGGGGCTCTTGCCATGTAATGAATGAGGTTATCTTAAATGATGAGCTTCACGGGGCTGATCCACAGAACAACCTTCTGTAGACGGAAGGCATCAGAGCCAGGGTCGGTCACCCTAAGTCATGTGCCGTCAGCTCCCCGCTCTCTGCTGATTCGGTTGGCCCAGGTGTGGTTTCGAATACTGAGATGAGTCGATGGCTTGTATATTTTACCTACAGTTGTCCCTGGATATTGTTTCTTTCAAGCAACCTCTTGATAAATATCGCATGGTAGTGAGTGAGAGATTACTTCTGGCCGGCACAGGCACCGAATCCCAGAGTAGGCAACGCATCGGATGGCGGTTTGCATCCGTTTGTGCAAATAAGAAGCCTGGCGAGCTTTCCAGCCTCATGTTTACAACAGACCTGAGTCCAAGATGTGCCCACAGACTGTCCCCGTGGAGACCGTTGGTTTCCACCTGCTTCACATGGGTACGGGCGGGCAGCCAGTGTCACGCCTGTGTCCCACATAGCAGGGACAAAACCATTTTAGCCTGCAGGGTTTTTGAAACACGTTTGGCCATGTCCCCACCCCAGCAAAAGTAAAACTCTCAACACAGACTTTCTGGTTTGAACACCGCCCTGTCCTGCTTCCTTTTCGGGAATCAAGCAATTTGCAAAATGAATAAACCAACTTGCATGAGGTTTTAGGTAAACCGGGTAAGAATTAGGGACTACCTACGAAAAATTATGACTTGAGAAGGTGACTTATGTCAGGGGTTAGCAAACGTTTTTTTTTTTGAAGGGCCAAAGAGGTAATATTTCGGTTTTGCAGGCTTATGTACGGTGTCTCTCGCAATTTTTCAAGCTTATCATTCCAGCATGAAAGAGTGCTACACGATATGTAAATGATAATGTAGCTTATTCCAATAAAACTTGATTTCCGAAAGAGGCACACTTCAGATTTGGCCCCCAGGCCATCATTCGCCAGCTCTGGGTCCAAGTCATTCTTTCTGGCAATAATTACCTATGAAAGACCAATTTTCCCATCAGGCAATTCCTAATTTAATAATCTAATAAAGTAAGCAATATAAAAAAATGCATTCAGTTATAGAGAGAACGATCACTCCTCTCCTCTCTGTATGAGTGAAAATGCAGGTAGACAAGTTATCCAGTTGTGGACCCAGAGCAGTAACAGACAAGACAGCATTTAAACCAACTCGTTCAGCTGGAGGTTTTTTACCAAGTCCGATAGAAATAGTGCATTATGGTTTTTGTATTTCCATCCGCACCAAGAATACATGTGAAACGCCAAAGCCTGATCCTTAACTGATTAACTGTCCATAAATCCCCATGTAGCCTATTAGTTTTCTTCATGGGTTTCCTCACAGAACAGGAAGATGTACTCCAGACATCGAGATGGACTGGCCATGAGTAGTATCCCCATCCTTCGTATGAACCATTGGTCTGGGGAAACCCAAATCTACGGTTGATCAAGTGAGAAGCCGGCTTATCCTTTGGGTAAAGCGTCCAGGAGAGGAGTAGGTATATAACATGGGACGGGTAAAGACCTGCTCTTTTAGGAAGGTGGGATTCACTTTCCGCCTGGTCCACACAGGTGGGATCTCATCTGGAGGTCAAGCAGCTAGTGAGGGGTGGGAGTCCATGCGGCAGAATGGTCCTTACACAGCCCTGGAAGCAGACACCTAGGTTTGTTTGTTAACTGTGTGTTTGCTGGTTATCATCATTGCTTTGTTCTTAAGGTGAAGAACTTTAAAATTAACTTTAGGGGTGCCTGGCTGGCTCAGTTGGTAGAATGGGTGACTTTTGATCTCGGGAGTCACGCGTTTGAGCCCCACATTGGATGTGGAGATTACTTAAAAATAAAATCTTGGGGCACCTGGGTGGCTCAGTCGGTTGAGCATCTGACTTCGGTTCAGGTCATGATCTGGTGGTTCGTGAGTTCAAGCCCCACATCGGCCTCTGTGCTGACAGCTCAGAGCCTGGAGCCTGCTTCGGATCTGTGTCTCCCTCTCTCTGGGCCCCTCCCCATGATCTGTCTCTCCCTCTTTCAAAAATAAATAAACATTAAAAATAAATAAAAATAAATAAATAAAATCTAAAGGGGCACGGGGGTGGCTCAGTCGGTTGAGCGTTTGACTCGTGGTTTCGGCTCAGGTCACGATATCATGGTTTGTGAGTTCGAGCTCTGCCTTTGGCTCTGCGCTGGGAGTGCAGAGTCTGTTTGGAATTCTCTCCCTCTCTTTGCTCCTCCCCCACTCGCTCTCTCTGGCTCTCTCTCCAAATACATAAATAAGCTTAAAAAGTTTTTTAAAAATCTGAAAGAAGCAAAACAAAACTTTAAACATCATAAAGTCCCAAGGAATTACTTCCACGTTTTTGGGGGGTAAGTTATAACACTCCCTAAATTATTTTCAGCTACTTGATAGTATTTACCAAACCAGGCACTTACATCCACTGTAAAAGAAAAAAAAGAAATCATTGTAAATAAATGTTATTATACAAAAATGCACAAGCTCTCTCTAAGAAAGACAACAAATATTTAGTAAGGCACGTAATAAAGGATTTAAGTAAATGGGACATATAGACCGTGTCCCTAATGGGAAGATTTTCAATTAACCCCCAAATTAACCTGTAAGTATAATAATGTAATTCTAAGCCAAAATCTAAATTTGTTCATCTCACACAACAGTAGCAAAAAGCCTCTGGAACCATAAATGTGTGAAACTTAATGTGCACATACACACGCGTGTGAAAATACACATGGGCGTTTGCACTATTATATCTTAAGATGTTTAAAGGCAAAATAAAAATGCCATGATTCAGACAGTGTGAGCAGTACCGGAAAGACAGAATAAACAGTGTGGAATCGTGCAGGTGGTGAATCGGGGGTGACAGGGAAGGCACTGAGACACGGATATTTGTTGGGAAGAAACATGCTGTACTTAGGTGCACAGCATGGGGACCCGGGGACCGCAGTAGGGACTTTCAGAAGCGCCCGGCTGGGGTCCAAGTCCAAAGAGATGCCCTCGGGCCACAGATCCCAGTGCCAGCAGCCCCCCAAGAGGCTGGCTTCACCCCATCCGGCTTAGCTGTCCTTTTTCTTTCCTATTCAACTGCTGCTTAATATTTTATAGGATAGATTCCCAGTCAAAGCCTTGGTTTCCCCCCAGTTAACTCCTCTACTATCAAAACACTCGGAACTATGGAGTCATTTCTGGATGTGAGTTCATCCTGCACGGGCAACCCTCCCTCCCTATCCTTAATCTAAACAGCCTATGCGCTACACTAGGCGGCTTCCTCCACAGGCAGTTATTCGGCATAGGATTGAGATGGGTTTGCATCAAAGTGAGAAAAGCTTGCCTGGACTCCATAGTTAACCAACTTTAAAAGAAATGAAATTCTTATCTCATGACATAACAGTAAATTCCATGTATAGGGAAGATTAAAATTGCCAAGAGGGAAACCGGAAAAGAACAGGAAAGACACTGTTCGTGCCCTCTGGGAACGGAAAGCCTCTTTTTGAGCACGCCCCAGCACGAGGGCCAGAGTCTCTGCTCAGCAGTTGCTTGCTGAATTGCAAGTTAATAATTTGCCAGACAGACAAAACAGAGCAAAATACAGATGAAGTTTGACCACATGAGAATTTAGGATAGGCGCAAGTCAAAAAAAAAATGAAGCGGGAAGACAAATACTTTTTAAAAATGGGAAGATGTTAAGGGGGCTGGATGTGGGATTGATATCCTTTATGGGTGGAATTCTTAAAAATTGAATAAGAGGGCAAGAATAAGTTAATCATCCCAAAGGGGAAGAAATGAGCCCAAGAAACTATCAAACATACATCAAACGCACTTGCCCTGTCGGACATAAGGGAATTTAAATTGATTTTAAAAATGATTAATCTTGGGGCGCCTGGGTGGCTCAGTCGGTTGAGCGTCCGACTTCGGCTCAGGTCATGATCTCATGGTTGGTGAGTTCGAGCCCTGCGTTGGGCTCTGTGCTGACAGCTCGGAGCCTGGAGCCTGCTTTGGATTCTGTGTCTCCCTCTCTCTCTCTCTGCCCTTCTTCCACTAGTGCTCTGCCTCATTCTCTCTCTCTCAAAAACAAATAAACATTAAAAAAAATTTTTAATGATTAATCTCTCTAGTAATCAATGAAATGTAACCTTTCAATTTGGCAAAAACCACTCACTCCCCCCCTCCAAAAGAAAAGGCCCTACACAGGGGTACTCAGCGCGAGGGGACATGAACACTACCACTCTCATTCAGCACTGAAAGAAGTATCAATCAGCACACGATTTCCAGGAAGACATTAAACTGAAATTTTAAACACTGCATGCTCCCTCTCATGTAGGAATTCTGAGTCTAGAAATTTTCCCTGGGAAAGCAATCAAAGTCATGCACGGGAGTTCTGCCTGCAGAGATTGAAAGTACCATTTATAACACCACTGAAATGGAATCCACTTGAATACGATCAGAGGGAAATGGTTTAAAAAAGACCCCAAAACTACCAGCAACGATAAGGGTGCGTCCCTATGGCTGACCGCTGAGCCACCATCTACAAACATCACAGGATCCTTCGTGATTGACTTTGACAAAGAGTCACGGTATCGTATCAGTGAAAAATCACGGTGCGGCAATGTCTTGTTTTTCTGGGGGGAAAAAAACACATGTCTTTCTTTCGTTCGTTTTCATTTTCTAGCCTTTCGACAATCGCAGGCGTCAATTACATAGTTTTTAAATAATCCAAGGCGGTAAAGACGGGAGCTGTTTTCAGAGGGGAGACTGAGATCCTCCCGGGGACCTGGGGAGACGATTAAGTGAGCGCACAAAGGCAGTGCCCCCCTTCAGGGTCCCCTGATGCCCTCTGCTTTATCACACTTCACGGGATGTCTCAGCACACCATGGTACCAGATGCTGGCATGTCTATTGTCAAGACTAGTCATTTATTTAAGATGTTCTTTGCGGAAGGCCTTCCCTGCTCAGGAGGAAGAGAAGTGGTGTGTGAATTTCTCATCAACAAAGCAAGGATACGTTTCGTAGCAAGGGAGTTCAACTCTGATGGCGGTAGACGGTTCTCGACCGCACAAGAACACCCACTTCATGACGGAATCGGACGGGGCAAATGGCGAAGTTATTAATTGTCCTTTCTTCCCCATTGGGGATACCAGCTGATGGCTGTTCTTTGAGTGCAGTGTTCTTACGGTCAGGATTCCCAGGAGGCCAATAAAGCCTTTCCCGTTGTCTTAGGAACTGATTTGAGCAGTTGTGACCATGACAAGATCAACTGTGAAGTTTCGGTGAACAGTCGAGCAGCTCAGGTCTGGTTAATGAGGGTTAACGTGGTGGCTGTGCAGCTGAACGTGTGGGACCTGAGAGCTTGTGTGAGTGTGGATGGCAGCCTCAGGCTGTGCTTACCGTCACAGTAGAGCTCTGCCTTGTCTGCTCCCAACAAGTGCTCAAGCCAACCAGCAGCAGGAGTGAGGCCCCCAGCGAAGGAATGGAATCAAGCATTTATCACCACCTCTCCTTACATCTTCTACGTGGCCCTTTGCTCGTTAAACAGGGGGACCACCTCGGTCTGGAAGGAATCTCAGAGTTGATTCAGCTTCCCTAACCTCCCACCTGCAATCCACAGTAGCCTCCTATCTTAGTCCCCCTGCTGTAACAAACTGTCATCGACTGGGTGGCTTATAGGCAACAGAGATTTGTTTCTCACGGTTCTGGAGGCTGGGGGTCCAAGACTAGGGACAGCATGGTTGAGTTCTGGTATGAGCCCCCTCCAAGGTACAAGGGCCAACTCCTCTTGTATCCTCACCTGGGGGAAAGGGGGCTAGGGGCTCCCTGGGGTCTCTTTTGTAAGTCACCAATCCCATTCATGAGGGCTCCACCATCATGACCTACTTACCTTCCTAAGGCCCTTCCTCCTTACACCATCTCCCTGGGGGTTAGGGTTCCAACAAGGGGATGTTGAGGGGACACAAATATTTAGCAACAAACACATCTGGACGGATTTTCCTTCCTCCTTCTAGTCTTTCCCACTGATCCATCCTTAGGAAACGAGGCTTTTGTCATATCACCTTCCTATCTGGGAATCAACAGCCTTTCAGGATAAAGTCAGAGACCTTTTCATCTGTCATTAAAAACAGCCGTGACCTAACCTCATTCCACCCTCCCCCCACCCCAGTATCTCTGCCTTCTCTAGCTCCCACTTTCCACCTAATCTGAACCATCTGTTCTGCTAGCTCCTCCCCCACTCCTTGGCCTTGGACCTCCTTTACGTGCAGGAAGTGCCCTCTTCCAATTTCCCATCCCTCCAGTCCAAAAAGGACATCTCTTTTATAGCCTCGTTCAAGATTGACCTTCTTTATGAAGCCCTTCCTAATTATACTCTACGAAAATCTTCAAGATAATTGATGTGCCCTCTGCAGTCATATATACATGTATTTATTATTTCACTCAAAAGCATTTATTGGACACCTACTGTGCGCAACAAAGATTGTGTCAGATCTACCTTTGTGTCATCCCATGTGCCCAGCATAGTGGACTCAATTTATTCATCCGATAGATGGTTATTGAGCATAAGTGCTGTCTTGCTCGACTTGGGAAATACAAAGGTGAATGGTCTAACACTTGCCATCACAAAGACCCGCTGTGTTAGAAGAGACAACAAGGCATGTACCTATGTCATGATAACAAAACGTAGAAAGCAGTACATGCCTCCCCCTCCCCCCAAGAAATTACAGAGAATAAGAGAGCTCACTGGGTGGATAGATCGCTGGCAGCCGAGGGGGGTGGCAAGGTCATCTTTCAGCCTTGAAGGGTGGATAAGAACGGAGCAAATGGCCAACAGGGAGAAAGGATCAGAGTGTAAGGAAGGGAAATGGTGCAACGGACGTCAGCAGAAAGGCCAGCATGAGGCTGTGTGCTGGGACAGTTATAAGAAGGTCATGGGCAGGAAAGCAGGCATGAGACAGCGGAGGACCCCCAGCCTGTCCACTGCTCGCTAGAGGGTCATGCCTCATTAACGGAAGCAGTGCTCTGCATGATGGTCCCCAGAAAGAGAGCACTCCCTGCCTGAACTCCCCATCTCCTGGGTCCCCAGCGGTGTGGCTGGCTTCTGCTGAGCTGTATGTGCTGATGGGATGGTGGCCTTTTGGTGGATGACAGAAGGGTCGCATTGGGAAGCCAGAAGATGGCCATCAATGGGGAAGGGCTGCATTACTCTGGGCTGAGTCAGGGACAGGCTTCCTAGGGGTGCATGGGGTGGGTGGAAGAAAGGACCCTATAGATCAGGAATCGTATGAGATTTTCTCCCAAGTATTAGCCAATTGTGACCAGTTTGTAAATCCAAAGAACTGAGATCCCCCTTGGAGCTCAGTCCTGCAGAAGGGTCCATATTTGTACGTTGCAGTCAAATGGCAGTATAGTGCAGAGCTCAAGACCACTGTGTTTGGAGTCCCCACGTGTGAATTTGAATCCAAGTTGAGCCACTTACTTGCTGTGTGATCTTGGGCCACTCGGTATCATCTATAAAATATGAATGACTGGGGAGCCTGGGTGGCTCAGTCGGTTAAGCGTCCAGCTTCAGCTCAGGTCATGATCTCACCGCTCATGAGTTCGAGCCCCACATCGGAATCTGTGCTGACAGCTCAGAGTCTGGAGCCCGCTTCGGATTCTGTGTCTCCCTGTCTCTCTACCCCTCCCCCACTCATGCTCTATCTCTCTCCCTCCCTCTCTCAAAAATAAATAAACATAAAAAAGTGATTAAAATGTGAATGACCTCGTAGGATTTCTGTGAGGTTTCAGTGACATGATACTTGTAAATTACTTAGCACAGTAAGTGTATGACAGAACACATGGTAAGTGACAGGGAAAAAGTGACAGTCTTTGCCCAGACACAGAAAAATTCCATTTATGCTGGGGGTAGCAATGCACATGGTTACTCAGGCCAGACGCCAAGTTCAGAGTGTCCTCAATTGGTATTGTAATGTAAAGAACAAATGCGAAAGTTACAAATGGACCCAGATCTCACACACACACACACACACACACACACACACACACACATTCACTTCTCAAAGAAAAATGTGATACTATGTCAGATACACTCATAGCTCATAGTAGTTACGGGATGGACATGGATCCTCTGGTAACCTACTTTATTCATTTGGGATATTTTGGGGTTTCCCAAAAGACTGCATGCCCTCCAAATATCAATCGTCTTTCCATTCCACTTATTCTAACTGGAGTCGCCTTTTGCGATATTGAGCTACTGTGTGTCACCCAGGAGATGGGTTGGGTGCCCAGATCAAGCTGTATTGTAGGGCGATTGTAGGATGGGGTGCCTGTGGGTGGGGGTGAGGAGAGTCTGGAATTTGCCATAGACTTTCACCACACCCCCCTTGCTGAGGGAACCTCAAAGGTCCCACCTGACGTGCCAGCTTGGCCAAAGCCATCCCACCATCTTCCATTTCCACTTCATTTTACACCTGGCACTCTTACCCCATACTGCTCCCAGGGCATTCCAAGGTTGATTTTCCATGGGTATGATTTTTTTTAATGTGTATTCATTTATTTGGGGAGGACGGGGAAGAGCAGAGAGAGAGGGAGAGAGAGGATTCCCAAGCAGGCTCCACGCTGTCAGCGCAGAGCCTGACGCAGGGCTAGATCCCACGAACCGCGAGATCATGACCTGAGCCCACATCAAGAGTCCAAGAGGAGGACGCTTAACTGGCTGAGCCACCCAAGCGCCCCTCCGGGCATTTGATTTAAATAGCTCTCAGGGATTTGCTTGGGTCCTTACTGCCAGGAGGAGGATGAGTCCCCTGGAAGGAACAGAAGCCCTGGTAAATCCTCCTTTGGTGGTGATTACAATAACCCTCTAGCAGAACAAACACAGCCCTGGTGCCTCAGGGCTCACGGGAGCCCCAGCTGTCCTGAAAAAGTGGATCACAGCAGGTGGCAGGCAGCTGTCCCAGGGAAACCTCAAGTTTGTCTTTGTAAGTGAATCTGGCAGAGGACACGTTGTTTTCCTGTGCAGGCATGACAACCCAGGGCAGACTGGAAGATTAAAGTCCTTGGCAGCAGTGGGGAAACAGAGCAGACCCACTGGGGAGGCGCTTACACAAAGCCAGACTCCCAGGGGTACGGCCCAGGGGACCTTGAGTCTGAGCCTCTAACGTAAGAGAAGACCGAGTCATAGAGAGGGAGCGGGAAATGGACTGGAGCACAGAATGGAGGACCTCACAGTGTCACGGGCGCGAACCAGTCACCTTGGGAGGAGTCGGCCTCCTAACGCCAGGAATCACAGATTTCTTCATTCCACCAAGACGGAAAGGGTGGTGTCACAGTAGAAGGTCAACGAATCCTCACGAAGCAGTGAAAGCGTGGGCTGGCTCTGAGGTGGGGAAGGAGGGGGGGCCTTACTCCTCCACACACACTTACACTCAGACGCATCTAAAATATTACAACCCACAAGCCTGGCTACGGGCCCAGAAAATCTGCCACTCTGGGCACGAAGAGGGTGAAGAATAAGAAACTAGAAAGTGGGACAGGCAATCAAGTATCATCACCATGGCCTCTTGCCCATTTCTTCTGCCTCGAGACTTCAGTCATTTACTCATTCATTCATCATTCAAAAACTTGTCCCAGCGCCTCCAAGGAGCCCAGCCCGGGGAGTATTTCGTCAAGGTAAACACGAAAGAAGTGTGATTGATCTCCACCTCCAGAAACGTTCCATGTATTCGTTCATAGTTGGGGACAAGTGCCTCACAGGCAAAAGTGTTGAATCATCTCCGAAAGAGCGAAGGAAAGAGAGAGACAGAGGCAGAAAGGCAAGATTATGTGTGATTAGGCACCGAAGGCAAAGGGTGGTGGTAAATAAATGATCAGTTATCAGAAGGGCAAGGACATCCCTGTGCACTGGAGGGCCTGGGAATGACTTTATGAAGACGAAGCTGGGAGTTTTCTCTTCAAGGACTGGAAGGGGTTGAGGGGGAAGTAAGAAGGAGAGCAATCCAGGTGGAAGATGTTCCTGAGCAAAGCACTGAGGTGGTGCTGGGCGTTGGGGGCGGCAGAGGGGAGCCAGTCCCTACAAGGTGCTGGTGTTTTGGGTGAGACGAAGGAATCCTAGACCACGTGCAGCTCTGAAAATGCAGTGACATTGACAGAGGATGGTCTTGATTCCGGCTGCAGAAGTATTGTCCAGGATGCTTTTGAAGCGTTGATTCCTGGAGCTGGTCTCTCAGATCCCCTAAATCATAATTCAGGGGCTGGGGGAAGGTCCCAGAAGTTTTTAAGGAGTTCCTCAGGTGATTGTTCAGTCCACTCATTCAAAAATCTTTGGCCTTAGGCATCTAAGTTTTAAACCTATCGGTAATTTGTAGTATTTGCAAGCTAATGGCTAGGATGAAATTAGAATTTAAGAAAGACCAATCTGAAGGTGCCTGGGGGGCTCAGTTGGTTGGGTGTCTGCCTCTTGATTTCGGCTCAGGTCATGGTCTCATGGTTCATGAGATCGGGCCCTGCATTGGGTTCTGCGCTGACAGCATGGAGCCTGCTTAGGATTTTCTCTCTCTCTCTCTCTCTCTCTCTCTCTCCCTCTCTCTCTCTCCCTGTCTCTCAAAATAAATAAACATTTTTTTAACTAAAAAAAAAAGAGAGAAAGAGAGAGAGAGTAATGTGGCTGGAGTGTCCAAGAGCAGAGACTGGAGGCAGGGAGGAACTCAGGAGGTTATCATGGCAATTCCAGAACGTGGTGATGGCACCTAAGACTTGAGAATCTAGAACCAATATGCATATTACCCCTTTGTTTTGTCTCATGCTCCCCATTGATGGAGGCATCGTTTATGTCTTCGGGTATTGTCTCCCACAACCTTCCTGGGACTCACTGTGACAGAAATTGCTTGTGCTGTATCTGTCACCAGGGATGTGCAATACCTCATCACTCTTCCCTTTCACCCGCTCCCCTTCCAGACACACACACAAGCAAACACACAGGCACCTAAGGGCATGTGCACACATACCTGCCCGCAGCTCATTGGCCCACAGAGAAGACTGGCCTATTCCCCTGTCGCAGTTAAACCAGACTGCAGTGTGAGGACACTCACTGTCACCTCCGGCACCTTCACGGCTGCAGAGGTGAAGGTGAGCGTTCCGATTCTAAGACACCTGTTAACTGCTGGTGATCCACATGCTCTCAGTGGGCAGAGGTCCCCACCCTGCTTTTCTGCTTCCTTCAAGCAGCCTTGGCACTCAAATGGAAATTGTTTCGTCACTCTATAGATGTGTCAGTGCATTGATCGATGAGTCCTGAGCGCTAATTAATTGTTGTGTTATCCAGCTCCATCCATCAGGAGGTTGGACTCTGCCAAGGCCCAGGACTCCTTGAAGGGAGAGGGGGAGGGGGAGACAGGTAATTGAGGGAGTGGAGATGCGATCCGTTGATAAGTTTAGGGAGAGACAGGACACCAGGTCCAGCTGACTGTATGCGTGTCACCGTGGAGAGGAGCTCCAGGCAAAATCTGGGGACCATTAGCCTTCCTAGTCTTTGTACATCACAACTTCTGCCTTTCTCCCTTCCTTGTCCACACCTACCTGCCCACGCATCCCAAGACTCCATCCATTACCTAGAACACCATCTGCCCAAACTCCCATAGACCACCTTCGGAATGAACCACAGTTAGCATTTGTCAGAGAGAGACAATAAGTCTGCACAGGGCAGTTTTCCGTTTCTCCGCTCGACTCCCCTCCCTACTCAGTCTCCTGGGTGCGCTAACCTTTGCGGATTGCTCCATGGACGATAGTTGGCTCTGGTAAATGGGGAATCCTGGAAAGAGAAAGGAATGGGATGCCTATTTCCTAGGCTACCTCGTGTTACACTCACAGGAGCCTGGCTGTAGCCCTCCACCAAAGAGCAGGGAGCCCTGTCCACACAGCTCCCTCCCCTTTTGGGTTCCAGAAGCCATTTCCTTCTTTCAACACCCAGGCCCAGTTTGAATAAAGCCGCCCCACTCTCACTAGTCCCTGGGCACCGCACTTTTCTTTATGGGCTCCCTACATTCTGCTCACACCTTTGAAAATAGTCCCTTTATTAAAGTCCCCCTAACGTACCCAGTTGGATGTGTGTCTGTTTCCTGTCTGCACCCTAACTGTGTTAGGAGAAAAAAAGAAATTCTCCATGTCAGTTAACTTGACTTCTCATCCCCCTTTCACATGCCTGGTAAATATCCAAGAGGAAAGAAAAATACAGTATGTAGACCCCCAAAGGTTCTTTGATCCAGAGTCACTCTCCACTCTCTCCCCACCCCGAGAATTCAGAGTAAGCATTTCAGGGAAGCCAGATATACACTGAAGGCTAAGTGCAGCTAGTGTAGAGAGGAGCAGAGGCACCAGAAAATGCACAGCTCCTTGGAACCCCCCCGCCCTGGAAAACACAAGAGACTTTGTAAATAACACACAAGCTTTCAGATAATGATGTGCCATGAAAAAACACAGCCTAAGACCTAGTCCCTTCTCTGCCACCAACTTCGTGATGTTGGGCAGGTCACTTCGCTTTGCTGGGCCTCTTTTTCGCACCTGTAAAATGAAGGAGCGATCGGTCGGTTTTAAACATATAAACATGGGAAACTGTTTCCTCAAATGAAATCTTAGGTAGAAGGCCAATATGGAAAACAGATGGGAACCAAGTTGCTCTGGGTGAGGCATGGGTTGGGGGTAGGGGAGGGGGGAGGGGGTGAGCAGTGTTAAGACACCACCCGCTAGACTCTATTCTTAAACAGCGGCCTTGAGGTACCTCCAAAGAGTCCACAAGATTTCCTGGAGCCGGTTTCGGAAACACTGTTCTAGAGGTATACCCTTGAGTGCCTGCTTTGATGTGAACACAAGGTGGTCTTTACGGACAATCATTGTTGCCCCCTCCCTGCCCAGAGGATGTAGAGGGAGGCTTTGAGCTGGCACTTAAGGCAAGGCTGGCAAAAAGCCCCATGTGGAACCTTTCTCTTTGTTTCTGAAAATATGTCCATTTATAGCAGCAAGTAATTCCCTTTGTCCCAGGGTAAAGAAACTTTGAAGCCTATTAGGTGATCCTAGGAAGTGTCTTCTATTCCAAATGACTTTTCCCAGCCGATACTCTGTTAACATGTGCGAGTGAGTATGAAATCTGGACACAGATCTCATTCTCCCTGGATGCAAAATGTTTGGCCCAAAATGCATCGGGGATTTACTGATACCAAAAGGCTTGAAAACACCTTTAAGCTCCCCCGAGACTAAGGACCCAGCCAGACACCCTTTCTTCCTGATCTCCCCCCAGCACCTCTTTGACTGTCACTGAGATCTCCAGGCTACCTGGGAGACTCCCCCAGCCTGGTGGAGAAACAGGGAACTGGGGAGGGTACCTGGGTGAAGCTGGCCAGGGTCCAGTGAGAAGGTTAGCAAATCTGGTCCCCATAAAGTAACTGCAAAGCTGGACAAAATTGATCAAAATAGTCACTTCGGTATTCTGGACAATTCATCAAAAAGCTTGCAACATCAGAGAAGCATTTCGGCTTGAAATGTCCATCAACTGATGAATGGATAAAGAAATTGTGGTTTATATACACAATGGAATACTACTTGGCGATGAGGAAGAATGAAATATGGCCTTTGGTAGCAACGTGCACGGAACTGGAGAGTGTGATGCTAAGTGAAATAAGTCCTACAGAGAAAGACAGAGACCATATACTTTCACTCTTATGTGGATCCTGAGAAACTTAACAGAAGTCCATGGGGGAGGGGAAGAAAAACAAAGAGGTTAGAGAGGGAGGGAACCAAAACATAAGAGACCCTGAGAACAAACTGAGGGTTGACGGGGGGTGGGAGGGAGGGGAGGGTGGGAGATGGGCATTGAGGAGGGCACCTGTGGGGATAAGCACTGGGTGCTGTATGGAAACCAATTTGACAATAAATTTCTTATTAAAAAAAAAAAAAGAAAGCTGCTGCATTTAAGGTCGGAGTAGAGAATTGGTGACATGCTTGGGGCTTCTCCCAGCCTCCCCCCAGATCAGTCAGCATAGAGGTTCTGCCCCGACGGGGCAGGCTGTCAGCACTGATAGCTGCGCTACTGTGTCAGATGACAAGCCTGCCCTCTCAGCACATACAGAGGAAAACCAATGCAATGGATGTGTCACGTCTCATCTGGGGCAATGCAAAGCGGTCATGGTCAGGAAGACCCATTCAAAGTGCTAAAGACACCTGTCAGCCAAGAATTCTGTAATAGCAAAATTAAACTTCTTCTTTTTTTTTTTCAAGTTTATTTGTTTATTTTGAGAGAGACAAAGACAGTGCAAAAATAGGGGAAGGTCAGAGAGAGAGGGAGAGAGAGAGTCCAGGCAGGCTCCACCCCATCAGCACAGAGCCCAATGCGGGGCTCAAACCCACGAGGCCGCGAGATCATGACCTGAGCTGAAACCAAGAGTCAGACGCTTAACCCACTGAGCCACCCAGGTGCCCCAGCAAAATTAACCTTCGGTTTAGTAAAGGTGCAATAAAGACATTCTCAGGTAAGCAAAGACTGATAGCAGTCCAGACTGACAAGAAACTAAAGAAACTTCACAGGCTGAAAACAGAAAAATGTAACACCAGACACTAATTCAAATTCACAGGAAGAAATGAAAACACCAGAAATGATGAATACGTGATTAATTTGAGAAATTCTGTATTTTTTCTCACGTCCTCTCTAACTTTTTAAAAAGACATAAAATTTTATGCATCAATAATTTTAATGCTGATCATGGCATATGATGTATGTATATATACATAAGGAAGGATGTCAGAAACTCTCACTGTCCCTACCTATCGGCAGTTTCTTAAGCATGGGTGCTTATAAGGTTGTTGTATGCTTTTTGGTCAATTTTCAGACCACTGAATAGATAGATAGATGATAGATAGACAGATAAATGGATAGATGAATAGACACATAGATAGGTGGATAGATAGATAAATGTATGGATAGATAGATGATAGATAAATAGATAAATGGACAGTTGGATGAATAGATACATAGATAGAATGGATAGATAGATAGATAAATGGATAGATGAATAGATAGATAGATAGATAGATAGATAGATAGGTGGATAGATAAATGTATGGATAGATAGATGATAGATAGATAAATGGACAGATAGATGAATAGATAGATAAATGTATGGATAGATAGATGATAGATAGATAAATGGACAGATAGATGAATAGATAGATAAATGGATGGATGGATAGATGATAGATAGATAGATAGATAGATATAATATATATGACAACAACAGTATAATGGAGGGAGGTTCATTGGAACAATATTGGGGCAAAGTTTCCATATGCTACCGAAGTAAGTTAGTTCTGAAGATTGTAATAAATGAAGGTGCACATTGTAATCCCCAGAGCAATCCCTAAGAAAATAACTTTTAAAATATAGTCAAGTTGTCAAAGGAATTGAAATAGACATGTCATGTTCATGGATTGAAAGACGCACTAGAGTGAGCATAGGAGTTCTCCCAAAATAATATACAGACTTAACAAAACTCCTATCAACATCCTCACAAAAGTCTTTGTAGGTATAGCCTATATTATTATAAAATTTTTATGGGAAGGTAAAGGAACTAGACTAGCGAAAATAATTTTTAAAAGGAAAAATAAACTGGGAGGGATCAGTCTACTCCATTTCAAGAAATAGATAGCTACATTGATCAAGACCATTGGTAGGGGCGCCTGGGTGGTTCAGTCGGTGAAGCGTCCGACTTCAGCTCAGGTCATGATCTAGAGGTTCGTGAGTTCAAGCCCTGAATCGGGCTCTGTGCTGATTGATGGCTCAGAGCTTGGAGCTTGCTTCAGATTCTGTGTCTCCCTTTTTCTCTGCCCCCCCACCAAACTCACACTCTGTCTTTTTCTCTCTCAGAAATAAACATTAAATTTTTTTTTAAAAAAGACTGTATTCATAGGGAATATAGTCAATGGTATTGTAGTAGTGTTATGTGGTGAGAGATGACAGCTACACTTACAGTGAGCACAGCACAATATATAGTAATGTCAAATTACTATGTCGTACACCTGAAATTAATGTAACATTATGTTCAACTATGCTTCAATAAAAAAAAAAAGACTGTTCCCGAAAAATTTTTTTTAGTATTGGCAGAGAAAGGACATGTAGATCAATGGAACAGAAGAGAAACCTCAGAAATAGCTTCAAACAAATATATCCAACTGGTTTTTTTTTTTACAAATACATAAAATCATTTTAATAGAGGAAAGAAAGCCTTTTCAAGAAATGATGCTAAAGTAACTGGACATGAGTAAGCAGAAAAGAAAGAAAGAAAAAAATAAAGAAAGAGAGAGAGAAAGGAAAGAAGAAAAAGAAAACAAAAATCCTCAACTTAAATCTAAGTCTCATACTTTGTATAAAAATTATCTTAAAATGGATTATGGACTTAAATATAAGACATAAAACATATAAGGGGACAAAGAAGAAAATTGAAAATCTTCGGGACCTAGGGCTTGGAAAAGAGTTTTATATTTGGCACCAAAAGCACAATCTATAAAATAAAAAACTGAAGGGCACCCGGGTGGTTCAGTTGGTTGAGTATCTGACTTCAGCTCAGGTCATGATCTTGTGGTTCGTGAGTTCAAGCCCAACATCATGTTCTCTGCTGTCAGCCTGTCAGCTCAGAGCCTGCTTTAGATCCTCTGTCCCCCTCTCTGATCCTCTCCCCCACTTGTGCTCTCCCAAAAATAAGTAAATATTTAAAAGAAAAGAAAAAAATTGATAAATTGGGCTTCATCAAAATTAAAAATTTTGTTCCGCAAAAGACTCTGTTAAAAGGATGAGAAGGCAAGCTACAGTCTGGGAGGAAATATTTAGAAACCATATATCTTACAAGTAACTATTATCTAGGCTATAAAAAGAACTCTCGACATTCAATAGGAAAAATGCAAACAATCTGATTCGGAAGTGGGCAAAAGTAATCAAGAGACATTTCACTGAAGAAGATATACAGATGAAAAATAAGTACATGAAAAGATGTTTAACATCATTAGCCATTAGGGAACTGCAAATTATAGCCACAGTGAGATATTACTACATAACTACCAGAGCTAACTAAAAATGTCTAAAATAAAAAATAATGACAACACCAAATGCTCACGAAGATGTGGAGAAACTGGATGACTCATTCGTTGCTGGTGGGAATGTAAAATGGTACAGCCACTCCAGAAGACAGTTTGGCAGATTCCTTAAAAGATTAAACATATAACAATCACATAATCCAATGCTTAGGAGCAAAATCCTAAGCATTTATCCTAGAAAATGAAGACACGTTGACACACAAAAACCTGCACATGAATGTTCATAGCAGCTGTAAATCAGAATATCACAAAACTGAGAACAGTCCAGCTGTCCTTCCAAAAAATGAATAGATTGTGTTACACTTAGATCATGGAATATTTACTGCTCGGCAATAAAAAGTAATTAACTATTGATACATGCAACAACCTGGTGCATCTCCAGTGAATTATGCTTGATGAAAGAATCCAATCCAAAGAGGTTATATACTGTATGATTCCACTTGCATAACATTCTTGAGATCATAAAAGTATAGAAATGATGGACAGGCTAATGGTGGCCAGAGGTTAATGAAGGAGTGGGTGCAGGAAGGAAATGGGTGTGGCTATAAAAGGGGCACAGGAAGACTCCAACTAGCAGTGGATATGTTCTATACTTTGACTGCATTAATGTCAATATTCTGGTTATGATATAGTCTGTAGTTTTGTAAAGTGTTACCTAACTGGGGGAGCTGGCTAAAGGGTACACAAGATAACTATATTCTTTCTTTGAGTTGCACGTGACCCTACAATGAAAACAAATTTTTTTTCATCGTGGAAAATAATACAATAAAGGCAACATTCATTTTGCTTATCAATCTGCTATCGGGGCAGGGCTCCGTGGGTATAGCTTGTCTCTGCTCTGCCTGTTTCAGCTTGGGCACCTGGAAGGCTGGGGGGCTGGGATCATCTGAAGTCTTCCTCACTCACATGTCTGCCAGTTGATGTTGGTTGTTGACAGATATCTTAACTGGAGCTGCCAGCCCGTACCTGTAGCCTTATAGCCTTTGCAGGTGGCCTGGACTTCCTTACAGCATGGCGGCTGGGATCCAAGGTTGAGTGTGCTTCAAGAGAGCCAGCTGAAAGCCAGATGAACGTCTGCAACCTAGCAAATGTGGAAGTTATACAGTATTCTTTCTGTTGGCAAAATGTTCACTGAGGCAGTCAAAAGTCCCTCCAGTTTCAAGGAGATGGAGAAGATATTCCCTGTAATGTTTTGGGAGAGCATGTGGGACTAGAACTATAAGTATGGTTGTTTTTGTAAACTATAATGTGCCACAGTCTCTAAAGGCTGACTCCCTTCCAAATCTACAAGACTGCCCGTAGCGACGTAGTTTACATGCCATGGGCCCAACCATGCAGAGAGACCAAACCTCTCTTATAATGATTCCTAATTTCTGGAAAAGGAGCTCTACTGGGCCCAGGCTGAGTCAGGTATTCACACCTGGTCAAATCAACCATGACCTAGAGTCTGGGCTGAGAGAAGGAGAGTAGGATCATGTTACATACAACTAGAGCCAGGAGGTGGGGGGGAGGGGAGCACAATAGAAGGGAGCACAGCTTTCTGAGTGGGAAGACTTGCTTCTAGTGATCGAGGCAACCCAGAAAATGCCAGAGCACAGAAGGTAGATTTTCTTTTTTAAAAACCATGCTGTCAAGAGACAGAGCATAAAACAACATGACACAGAAAGGTTAGATGTAAAAGGATAGGCAAAGTTTATCAGGCAAATGCAAACAAAAGGAAAGCTGGGTTGGCAATATAAATACCAGATCAAGAGGACTTAAAGACAAAAAAAAAGCATTAAATAGGACAGAAGGGGTTATTTGGTGTTGATAAAGAGGACGGCTGCAAAGAAGACATGAGCACCATGAGCCTTTTTGTGCTGAATAATGTAGCTACGAAATACAGAAAGCCAATTCTATAACAAATACCAAGAGAAAATGACAGGAACAAATTAGTGGGAGACCTTAATACACGTCCCTCAGTCCTTGACGGGATAAATAGGCAGTGAAGGAACTTGGATAGGACAGAACTGAATAATGTATTTCATGGGTCTGATTTAATAGATCTATGTCAATTTTGTACTCTCCAAAAAGAAAATATACCTCTTCTCTAAGTACTCATGAAACATTTATCAAAATCAATCCTGTAGTAGCCCACAAAGGAAATCTCAATAAATTCCCCAAAGCAGAAAGTGTACAGGCCATGTTCTCTGACCACAATACAGTAAGACAGAAAATTAACAGCCAAAGCGCAAACCAACACACCTGAACACTTTGAAACGTAACAACTCTACTAAACCCTACTCTACTAAAGAATTCTTGGGGCGCCTGGGTGGCTCAGTCAGTTAAGCGTCCGACTTCGGCTCAGGTCATGATCTCGTGGTTGTGGGCTCAAGGCCCGTGTTAGGCCCTATGCAGCTCAGAGCCTGGTGCCTGCTTCGGATTCTGTGTCTCCCTCTCTCTCTGCCCTTCCCCCATTCACACTCTGTCTCTCTCTCCTTCAAAAATAAATAAACAGGGGCGCCTGGGTGGCTCAGTTGGTTAAGTGTCCGACTTCGGCTCAGGTCACGATCTCGCGGTCCGTGGGTTCGAGCCCCTTGTTGGGCTCTGGGCTGATGGCTCAGAGCCTGGAGCCTGCTTCCGATTCTGTGTCTACGCTCTCTCTGCCCCTCCCCCGTTCATGCTCTGTCTCTCTCTGTCTCAAAAATAAATTTTAAAAAAAGTTAAAAAAATAAAAATAAATAAATAAACATAAAAAAAAAAAAGAATTCTTGGGTCAGAGGGAAAACCAGGGTTGCAATTACGGATCATTTAGGATGTTGCAACTGTAAGAACACTGTGTATTGACACTCACAAGAAGGTGCCAGAGACTAAATTGGTGCGAAAGACCTCAGATTATTAGCAGAAAAGAGGAAACGTAAATGAACTAAAGATTTGAGCCCAGAAATGAGAAAGCAAAAGCAAAACCAAACAAACCAAAGAAAATTAGGAGGCAGAGACGAACAAATCCAAAAGCATAAAATAATGATTTGAAGACAAAAAAAAAAAAAAGAATTGATACGTATAAGGGATAGTTATTGGAAAGAGAAGAAGAAGAAGAAGAAGAAGAAGAAGAAGAAGAAGAAGAAGAAGAAGAAATGGCTGATCTAGAAAACATTAGCACAGAAAATTAAGAGTAAGAAGAGGGCTGGGATTTCATAAATAGATGGATGATTTTTTTTTTTTTGAGGAATGGTATAGTGTTAAGCTAATAGAGTTAAAAATGTCTAATGGGTATGTTTAAGAAAAATAGGAATTACAAGTTAAATTTAGAGTTAGAAAACTGAACTAATACGTAAGGAAAATGTTGCCAACTGTGAGAAGCTGCGTGCATAATGGTTAACATGCCAACTCACCTGGGCATGTTACATCCCAGACTTCACCTGTTAAGCCAATTATTCAACCTCTCCAAACCTCAGTTTTCCTAATTCTAAGCTGGTGATTATAACCAATGTCCATCTACCAAATTTGTTGTTGTGCAGTCAACGACATGGTGAGTCAACCTCATGCTGTGGTCGTAACAGAAAAGCTCCCCAGAGACACCGGAAATTTCTATTACTGCGTTCCTTCAAACTTCCTAAGAAGAGGTAGCTCATGTGCTGTATTAATAGTTTCAGGGCACACAGAAAAGTGGGATGCTATTCATCCAGCTTTTACAAAATCATTTATCTTGATGAACACACTTGATATATTAGCACAAAAAAAAGATAGACTCTCTTTGTGAATATATAGGAATTGAATAAAATATATGCCAGTGGAATCCAGTGTTGTAATGGAAGAATACTGCCAAAATCAAATAAGGAAATTCCCGGGAAGAGACAAATGGCTCCGTATGAGGAAATCTATCAGTCCACTTTATCACGTGGCCAGGCAGTTGGCAGTATGTTGACCTAGAAAGACTGCTTTTTATTATTCGCCTAAGGAAATAAGACATGATTGAAGACCAGTGTTCGAGGTTGCTTGCTGGAACGTTATTGAACTTTTAAACAATCTAAATATACAATAACAGGGGAATGCTTAACCATATCTGTTAAATAAACATATTAAATAAACTACAGACATACATATACTGTATTCTATAGAATTACTATTGTGAAACCATATGAAATATTTTGAGGAATATTTCAAAACCTGAAAATATATTCAAGGGGCACCTGGCTGGCTCAGTTGGTGGAGCCTGCGACTTTTGATCTCGGGGTTGAGAATTCGAGCACCATGTTGTGTGTAGAGATTACTTAAACACAAAACCTTAAGGGGTGGCTGGGTGGCTCAGTTGGTTAAGCATCCAACTTCAGCTCAGGTCACGATCTCATGGTTTGTGAGTTTAAGCCCTGCGTTAGGCTCTGTGCTGACAGTTTGGAGCCCTGTTTCAGATTGTGTGTGTCTCTCTCTCTGCCCCTCCCCTGCTCACGTTCTGTCTCTCTCTCAAAAATAAATAAACATTAAAAAATAAAATTAAAAAATAAAATAAAATAAAGTCAAAAAAATCTTAAAAAAAGAAAATATATTCAAGCATGTTGTCCATTAAGTATCAAGGAAACAGATTAAAAGTAGTGTGTATAGCAAGCTAACGTATGTGGAAACTATCCATATTTACCTGTATGTGTCTACGTACATATGCATATGAGCAGTTAGGTTTCTTCCTTTTCTTTGCTACTATAAAGATGCCACAATGAATAACCTCACACATTTGTTGTTTTGCACAAATGTGAGGATCAAATCATTGTATTTTTCTCCATTTTAAGAGTCGAAATCCTATTCTCCCCAAAATGAAAAATGCACAAGGTAATTCCTTATAATATTTGTGTGTGTGTGTGTGTGTGTGTGTGTGTGTGTGTAAACACACACAGTAATTTAAAGGGGGCAGAGAAACAAAAGGAAATATAACAAAGTGCCATGATGGTTACTTTAAGACAGTTTTAATTTTCGTCTTCATACTTTAAATGTCTTTTCTTGATGCCAATGTAGGAAAAAAATGAGTGTCAGCAAAACATTTGAAGTGAGATTCAAACAAAAGGAAACACGTTGATCTTGTAAACAAAATATCTAAATTCAAGACACTTATCCTGCTTGCAAACTCATCTGTAAAGAAACACAGGGACTGCTTCGAATGAGATGTTTAAGGAGTTTTTGACAGAGTCTGGAAATTGGTAGGCCAATAATATATATTCCGATCAAAATCATTATGAAGATTAGTATTTTAAGAATATATGCGACCATGTTTAGCACAGAGTGCAGAGCACAATTGGTGACCAGGAATTGTTAACTGAACCTAAATCGATCCCCCTTTCCTCAGTGCTACCTAAACTCTGAGATGTAAGATTAAGAGTGTTTCTCTGTAACTGCCACTGTCTACCATTGGAACTGGGTTCTTCCATTTTTTTGTAGCTGTCTCTTTGAGGTTGCCATACTGCCTAAAAGCAAATATACCAAAAAAACCCCCAAAAAACCCATAAAGCAATGAAACTTTTTTTTTTGCTTGCCTCTGGAGGACAAGCAAAAAAAAAGAAAAAAAAAATCTATCCATTATCTCCCTTCCTGGATTCTCTCCTCTTGCTTAAATCCACATCCAGTGCAAAATTGATTCAACCTTTTGCAAATGGTTTTTTTCCCCTGGATATAACTTAATATTCTGTCTTGGGAGGGAAGAATATCTTTATGTGAGAAAGTCTGGCTTGTTGCCCAAACCCACACCCCCACTGGATAGTTGTCCATGACTATTTAAAGAGTCTGGACTGAACCAAAGGAAAAATGTCATGACTCCATTCATATGGGAAATTTTGTCTAGTAGGAGTACCCAGGATGATTTGTCTTGGAAATGGCCAGAGACTAGAGCTAAGAGAAATCTGGACAAAAAGATATATTATAGGCCTGGATTTACGGGGTGACTGTAAGAACAGGATTTGGGGAACTCACCGGTTATGGAGGATGAAGGGAGGGAAATGGTGGACCATGACTGGAGCTTTACATTCAAGCCCATGGAACATTAGTGCCATGGACAGACAGAAGCTTGACCATGGGAGGATAAAGCAATGAGATGATGAGCTAACTTTGGGACATCATAGTTTGGGCTAAGGGCAGGAATTTCAAGGCCATGTCCACAAGCAATTTAAAATCGAACCCTCCACACCAGACAGACCTCAAATGAGAGGTGTAAATTTGAGAACTATCAGTCTGGGTAAGAAGGTAGAGCCTTCATGAAACACTAGTATGTTGAGAATACAAGAGGAAAAGCTATCTGGTGAGAATGCTTTATAGTGAGCAACCAAAGACTATGATGCCAACAGTAGAAAAGATGGCTCCAATAGCAAGATAGAAGGACACAGACACAGATCTTCTAGCCCCAAGAGGATGGCATGGCTGTAATCCATGGTTTAGATAAACTAGAGCAAAGGCTATGTGCCCCCTTTCCCCCTTGCTTTAGTTAAAATTAGATGCAAAAATACAATGTTGAGTTGAAGCAATAACACAGGGATGAAGTGTGTTTTCATGGCAAAACCACACTGTCATTGGGTCTAAGAAGACCTCAGATTGCCTTGAACTCTGGGCTTTGGCAACTGTGACTCCATTAACTTTGTGACTTGTTCAATCGATGTGGACTTTTGAAATGTTGGGCTGTGTCATTTCTAGGCAGGACAGAGCCTAGAACGCAGGGTTCCTGATCCCAAGCTGACAGTTTCCGTCAGCTTGCCCCATCTCAGGATGCACCCAGGCACCTGTGTATAAAGACTCAAGACAAATCAAAGCCCCATAAAGGTGCAACCACCTTAAGTTAGGGCATCCCCTTCCTGGCTAATGATGCCCTACAATCCCCCTCCCCCCAAAAAGGTCTACTTCCCCTGGCCAGTCCCCCACCCCATATATGTCTACTTGTCAAGTGCCCCTTAGTCTCTATCCTTCTCTTCCACCCACCTCCACCCCAACAAACCTCTGTTGCGGTCAGCCAGATCCACAGATGTGGGCGGGTCTCCATGGTGACAGAGGAAGCCCTGATGCAGGAGGAGAGGGACACAAACAGCAGAGGAAGGCTCTTTGCACCTAATACACTGCCTTCTGCCCTTCATATTTCCAGGGCATTAGAGGGCCCAGGCCTGTAAGGGGGGTTTCCTTTGGCTCAGAGAAGCACATTAGACGTCAAGAGAGGCGCCGCTATGTGGGAGAGACAATGGAGTGCCTGAACTCTTCTTTAAAAATCTCTTTTCTATGATTTCCAGGTGATCGTCAGTATAACCATCCGATTTTAAGCAGTGCTACCCAGACCCCTACACATGGTGAGAGATGGCTGTGAGCATTCCGTGTTCCGTCCCCATCCCCAGGGGCTCCATCTTGACTCCTGATTCCCATCAGGCATCAGACATATGGTCATGACTCACTGGAGCTCAGGAGGTGTAAGGAGCCCACAGTGGCTCAGTCCCACTCTTAGACCATTGTCTCCCAGTGTTCTGTCTCAGAAACCAGAGTGATCTTCTGCCACGGAAGGGAAGGAGGGAGACCCTTTCCTAACCCATTCTCGTGAGCACGCTAGATCACTTCTTGGAGTCATAAATTCCATATGTCCAGAGCAAAGAGCGAGCACGCCTTTGCCCAAGTCTACATGCGGTACCATTGACTAATGGCATGCGACTTGGCATAAACTCCACCAGTCCTCCCCAAACCACTTAAGATTTGATAACACACTCAAGACCAACCCGGGTGACCCGAGCGTTAGCCTCCTGACAGGGGAAGAAGGTGAAGGTTGGAGAGCACAGGAGGGTGGGCATAGCGCCAGAGGTTTACAAAACCCACGTGCCCCTCTTATAACATCCTCCTGATCACAACTCAACACCTAGCACTGCAGAGTAAAACTATTTTTGGTACCCGCTCCAAACTTGGTAGAACATAAGACAGCCATGGAAATTATGAACCATCAGTCATTTTGCTGTCTTTGCTCTGAAGGAGTGAAAACATCATTAAAGTTTAGTGAGAGAGAAACTCAAAACAAAGATAAATTATGTGGCTCACTTGGCAGAGAGACTGACAACCCTCTTGTGAGACTGTGCTCTGCTTCTGCATTGAGGTGTTGAGCATTATAATTAGGAAGACAGAAGTGGACTATTTTGATGTCCCCCTCTAGTGCTGGGCTCCTAGTGGAAATACGTGATGAAAGCTAGTTTAATAAGATGTTTAAGGTTGCAGGGACCAGGGGAAACCAGAACTGAAAGAAATTGGAGAGATCAGTGAGGAAGCGGCAGCTACCAGTGGTGATGTGGACAGTGGGAAAAGAAAGAAGGGCTCAGATATAAAATATTTTGGAGAAAGGATCGAGAAAACTTAGTGACGGGGCGAATATGGTTGACGAGAGTCAACAGTGAGTAAAAATGGTGAGCCGTGATCATTGAGAAGGATGGGGGTTCTTAGTAAGGCAATCTAAGGAGTCAAGAAAGCAAGCCAGTGTGCGGAGGAGAGGAAGCTGTTGATGGTGAATTTGGATCTGGACATCTAAAGCTAGAGACCAGAGGAGACTCAAAAAGGATTCAGCAGGCAGCTAGAAATGCAGACATGAAGCGTGGAGGGAGGTTACAGCTGAAGATGTAAGTAAGCGACGCTTTGGAGGCAGGAACCGATGCCCTGCGAGTGGGGGCAATCTGTGCAAGAAGGCTGAAAGAGAAAAGCAGGAGGCAGAAGCAGAGAGCCTGGGGGGGGGGGGGGGATGCCCACGGTGATGAGGCAGCAGCAGGAAGAGGAGCCCGAAAAGGCGAGCGAGGAGTGCTCTGCTCACTCCTGAACATTCTGAAAGGCTTGTTCTCCAGAAGGAGCTAATACCTCCTGGGTGCAGAAGGAGCCATCCATCCCTCCTCTTCCTCTCTTCTTTTTCCACCTGCTGCTGGGGCATGAGGGTAGGCGAGACCCGGTCTCTGCCCCGTGAGCCGCTCACAGCCTGGGGGAGGCAAGGTTTCCTCCGCGTCTCTTCGTTGGGGGCTACGCTTTCCCCAGGAGCTGGCAGCGAGACTATTAAGAGGGAAGGTGGACTGTGTCGACTTGATTAACCAGAGAGCATTAACTGGGTCCTTATTTTGGACCAAGCACGGTGAAGTCATCAGCCAAATGGGAAAGCAAGGTGTCTACCGTTAAGGATATTCCAGTCTTTGGAGATCCCCAAGAGCAGATCAAGTCAAATGATTAGAGACCACATAGACACGGAAATGCGTGGCATTGTCTAGGAAAGCGGCAACAGGGGCTTGAGGACCGGATGTCACAGGGGGCTGAAAAGACGTGACGTGGCTGGAGCGGAGAGTCTTGAGCGAGGAGCCAATCTGGGCACAGGACGAGTAAGGAAGGACATTGCAATAGGAGAGAGAGGCTGAGCAAGGGGGCAGGGGTGATCATGGTGGAGGCCGAGGGCGAGGAAGAGCTGGCCTTGGCTCAGCAGCATGAATTGGAGGACAGAGCGGGGTGGGTAGGAGCACCCAGAAGTGTTGCATTTGGAAGTGGGTGAGCTGAGCAATGCCCTCGGTGGCAGGATGATACCAACAGGCAGAGGGACGCTCCTTCTTTCTCCAGCATCACTGGAAGTGAAGCAGTAGGAGCAAAGGACTGGTGGCTGTCACCCAGCTCCGGAGAGCACTGCTCCCAGCTTCCTGGCGTCTGTCCCGATCCATGCCAGGGAGGCTCTTTCGGTACAGCATGTTCTGATCTCTCGGGGACGTAGAGCGTCCCTCACCCCCTCACATATGTACCGAGCTGGCATGAATGCCAGCTCATTGGCTGGGCTCCCTTGGCTCCACCCCCAGCGTTTAGGGGTACCAGTGAAGGCAGGAAGGATAGAGAAGCTGGGAGTTCCCTGTAGTGAGGCTGCCCTTGGACCAAGCCTGGCACGTCTTCTCTTCGTCCCCCGGTCCATAGAATTCCTGACTTCTGGAGTTCGGCACTCTCTCTGCCAAGAGGCGTGGGGAGCCGCAGCCTGGCCCTTCTCTGGGTGCCCCAAACCAAAGAGTATGGAGGGACAATGAGAGAGCCACCTGCCCACCTCATGTCGGGGAAGGGCACCACTCTTTCCACTGTTGATTTCTTGCTAAGGCTCAGAAAGTCAGTCAAGCACCAAGACATGCCTGCCTGCTCCCTTCCTGCCCAACCACCCCCCTCCCCCACACCCGCATCTTCTCTCTCCCCCCAACCCCTGTGCTCTTCCTAACGTGGCCCCCAGAACTTTTGGGGAAGGAACTGGAGGAGGAGGGAGTGGCTTCGTAGGTGGCCTGTCAGGGGCGGGGTTTGGGGAGGCCCGAGGCGGAAGGGGGGACCTGAGGGCTGGCATTGAGGGACGGAATAACATCATGGGCAGCGTGGGATGGAGTCTCAGTGAACCTGGGTCCTGGACCCTGTCCTGTGAGTACGTGGACGAGACCACCGTCACCCCACCTATTTCCAACGGAGATTTTTCCCCCCTGGGCCTGAGAGCTGTTAGGGACAGGACAGAACTTTCACACAATTTTAGGACCGCCCTCAGCTCCATCAGGCTTACGTTGTCGTCAGAAAGCACAGCGGCGCGCAGGGAGAAGGAGTCTGTCATTCAAAGAGGGACAGGCCACCAGCACGGCCCGCGGCGGCTCAAACAGCACTTGTCCCTAGCCTTCGAGGCAACTGGAACTGAGCATGGGGGAAACCAAGTCACCAGCACCACCCACGTTCTAGTACAGGGGGGCCAGGAAAGCAGGATAGGGAGTGAGAGCTAGAACTCGGATCCTCCCCTCCTGCCGGCCCATCGTCCTCGCCAATGCGACGCGCCCCACCCCCTTCTTTTGCAGAAAAGCCACGGATGAACAACATCCTGACGTCGGCCACGGAGCCCTATGACCTCTCCTTCTCCCGCTCCTTCCAGAACTTGGCCCACCTGCCCCCATCCTATGAGTCTGCGGTGAAGACCCACCCCAGCAGGTACTCATCCCTGAAGCGGCTAAGTAAGTACCATTACCTCGCGTTTGGGGTCTGCTCCGGGGCCTTTGCGACACCTTCCTGCGCTTCCCTCTCTTGCCCTACACCGGAGGGGACGGGTGTGGAGTTTCAAGAATAAAGAGTAAGGTGTAGCCTGGGAAGAGCGGACAGGAAGCCCCTTGTGTCTGTTCGCTATGGCCTGGATCCGTGTCCCCATAGATAGGGTGGAGGCCATGGAATCATCAGACCCACGTTCCCGTGGGAGGCAGCGCCACGGACGAGTTGAACCGCAAGAGAAAGCCTTCCCCCAGCCTCACCCAGCACCCGCCATCTTCAAACCACGCTTCCTCATGCTCTACCTTACCTTAGAGTGGAGGCTACCGGTGCCAGAGCCTTGTGTGAGACCCTTCCCAGAGACCCGGCTTTGGAAGGGCCCAGAAACCAGCTCCCTCTCTAACCCGGCCAACGCTGTCTTGAGAACCCGAGCCTCCCCTCTCCCATGCACACACCCCGTTTCCTCGCGGAGCGCCCTTCCTCCGGTGGTCCCAGCTCTGCCATTTGAGTCTGGGAGGGGATCTGAACATAGATGGGCTTAAGACCCATGAAGACCCATTACAATGTCAACAAGGTACATGGAGAGGCCAACAAGAAGAGGAGAGGTCTTCTTTCCTAGCTTTCTGACCCTTGGACCTCCTGCCTCCATGCCCTCATGGGTCTGTTTTCATAACCATCCAGCTGTGGGGACGAGTCTTTACTTGACGTTCTGGGGTAACCTGCCCTGACGGAGTCCATCCCGTGGGTCCACATCAGCCACCTCCGCGGTGAGCTTCTACGGCTAGAAGCGGGGGTCCCTGATGATCCGAGGGCTCCATGAACGGCGGGGAAGAGGGAGGCAGGACCTACCCGTCCGTGACTCTCTGGGAAACCCGGGGAGCAGTCAGAATTGCCACATTCTGCAGAGATTTAGAAAACCGCAGGACGCCTCATTCCTGAAATTCGGGCCAAAGCAGGCTCGCGTGTGTCCTGGGTACACTCAAGGGTGTAGCAGTCAGTGTGAGCGTGGGAGGGCCTCCCGGATGGAGGGAAACGGATGGAGCGCTGAGCGAGGTCCAAATATAGGACTGCCTTGGCCATGTTGTGGGCACAGGCGACGTGGGTGTAGGCTTGATTCTGGGCGTGTGTGGGACCGGGGGCGGGTGCTGGTTTCCTGTGGGCTGGCTGTCACCGCAGGGGGGTGTTACTATGTTCCTAAGTTACCAGCTAAGCATTTTCACGAGTGCCTCTTGGTCGGAGCGTCTCGCACTTCACTATAGCGGGAGTCTGGTTCCGCAACCCGGCTTCCCTGGAGAGAGGCTCTGAACTTCCTCAGAAGGCCGCCAACTGGCTCCCGGGGGTTTCTGCAAGACCTGGTCTCTCTCAGGACCACGGTGTGGTCGAAGCGGGATTTCAGGGGCTTGGCTGTGCCATCAACTGTGCCTTGAGCCCCCTGGGGACCTCGAGGGAGCCCGTCCACCCTTGGAGACTCAAGGTGGTCCCAGACCAGAGGCATCAGCATTGCCTGGGAGCCGGGTGGAGACGCAGACTCTCGGGTCCAGCCCAGGCCAGGAGGTCTGAACCAGAACCTACGTCTAACAAGACCCTGGGGACTGGTTTGCACTCCTCCACCCGTCTGGGCTGTGCTGTCACACTGTCACCCCAGCTGACTCCTCTCTCTCTCTCTCTCTCTCTCTCTGTCTCTCTCCCCAGCTGACAAAGAGGCTGACGAATATTACATGAGGCGGCGGCATCTGCCTGACCTGGCCGCCCGCGGCACCCTCCCCCTCAACGTCATCCAGATGTCCCAGAAGCCCTTACCGCGGGAGCGGCCCCGCCGGCCCATCCGGGCCATGTCACAGGACAGGGTTCTGTCCCCAGAGCGGGGCCTGCCCGACGACTTGGGCTTGCCCTATGACCGCATCCTGTCCGACGAGCAGCTGCTCTCCACGGAGCGCCTGCACTCCCAGGACCCGCTGCTGTCCCCGGAGCGGACGGCCTTCCCCGAGCAGTCCCTGTCGCGGGCCCTCTCGCACACGGACGTCTTTGCGTCCACGCCCGTGCTGGACCGCTACCGCATGACCAAGATGCACTCCCATCCCAGTGCCTCCAATAACTCCTACGCCACCCTGGGCCAGAGCCAGACGGCCGCCAGGCGCCAGGCCTTCGCCTCCCGCAGACACAACACGGTGGAGCAGTTGCACTACATCCCGGGCCACCACACCTGCTACACGGCCAGCAAGACGGAAGTGACCGTGTGACTGGCCGGGCGGGGCGGGGCGGGGCGGGGCCGGGAGCGGAGCCCCTAGCCGCGTGTGGCCGCCCTGCCTTGTCCCCTCTGCGGGAGGTGGGGGCGGGCCGCCTCTGCCCAGAAAGCCATACGCCGGGAGACACGGCCCCGGTGGCCTGGCCAGGCACGCTCACACCTGGGATCTAGAGCGATCTCTCTCACTCTTCCAGAAGCATCCAGGGGAGTGAGGGGAGGGGCTAGGCCCCAGCCCCGCCTCCCCCCCCCCCCCACTAACTCCCTTCAGCCCCATGTCCCGCCCCCCCTGCAGGTTCTGTCGGCCGAGAGACCCTGGCCTGACCTTGGTCCCAAGCCCCCCATCCCCCGGGTTTGGACTGGCCAGCAGGTGCAGTCAACGGGCTGACCAAATAGGCTACTTGGTCTCATTCATTTCCCTTCGACCGCATCACAGAAATCTTCTAGTGCCTACAAACTGTCTGCTTGCTCTCTCAGAGCCGGGGAGCTGCTGTCTCCATAAGCACAATAACGTTGTCTTCTGCCTGCTGGAACTCTCTGGTCCCCACCGAGTGGCCCTTCCCCCTGCCCTGCACCCCTCCCCCAAGCCCCGGGATAGGGAGGGGTTCCCTTTCTTCAGCTGCCTCCCCCGTTGTGGGGAAACCCCCCCCCCCACCCAGTTCTAGCTGGTTGCCCCACCTGCAGCCCCCGCCCCCCACCGACCCCCTCCTCGGGCTCTAGGCGTGTGGCCCCCGAGCTCTCTGGGGCTTTGCTGGAGCCCACCCAGAGGAAAGTCACAATGGGGTACAGGGACTTTGGGGGGTATCCTCCCCATCAACCCATGTCCACCCTTCCTCCAGGCCTCTAGGTCTGAACTATGGCCCCACACTCAGGCCTGCCTTCCCCTCCTTTGCTCTGCTCCCCAGAGGCCTCTCTGCCCGTGACCAGAGAGCAGAAGGTGGGGAGAGCCACTGTGATGCCCCGGGGCCTCAGGGGCTCGCCATCCCCATCGTCCCGGGCTCTGCCTGTCTCCCACCGCGCAGGCTGAGGCAGAGGCCTCTAGAGAGGGTGGCTTGGCCCCCAGTGTTGGAGGACCCCAGGCAGTGGCCTTGAACCGTGCCCACCCCTCTCTCCCCACCACTGCCCACCCACTTGGCCCCTTCTCTGTTCAGTGCTCCTTCTCCCTGCCCCCTCCCCACTCCCCCTGCCCCCTCCCCACTCCCCCTGCCCTTCCATTTCTCTCTCCTGGCTGTTGCTGCTTCAGACCAGTGCCTCTTCTGGCTCAAAGCAACAGAGACCCATTGGCAAATGCAGACAATGCTACTCCAGGGCTCTGGGTCTGGGGGTTAACTGGGCAGCTCCCCACCCCTCCCCTGCAGGGGGCACTCGGGCACCAGGCGGACCCAGGCCTTCAGCTCTATTGGGGGACTGGCCCCTGCCAGCCCATCTCAGCCCTTTCTCTGCCTCCAACGTGGGCAGTGGGCAGGGTGTAACAGCCTCCTGGAGAGTGAACCGTGAACTAAGCAGCATCCAACTCCTGAAGACCAGAGCCTGGGGGGAGAGAAGGGTCTCCCCCATTCTCAGGGCCAGGGCACTTCCTTGGGCTGGGGCGCGGGGAATCAGCCCCAGACTGGCAGGTGAAGGTATGATACAAAAATATACGACTGTCGCCACACTCAGACTCCAAAAGCAATGACCTTAAACTGGGGTTTTAGGTTCCCCCAGTTCTGCATACAACATGTATGGTCCTTTAACACGGGGGTCGGGCAGGAAGAACCCCCCCCCCCCAGCGTCAGCCCTTGGAATTTTTAATCTCACCACGTCTACGATCCACCGAAAACTCAATCGACTGAGTCCTTTTACTTATTTCAAGAATTCCAAAGCTCTTGTCTCCCCCTCAAGGCTCATCATGAGGGGATTAAGGCTGGAGGTGGTGAACACAGCTCTCAGCTTCCCCACTGGGGGAGCATCACTGAGACTGTGAGGCTGTGAGGACAGGGATCACTCTCTGCTTTCCTCCCCTACAAACACATAAACCTTCTCAAGGGGCTGGTCCCCAAGGTTTTATGAGCGTTTGCTCCGGAAGGCAAGGCTAAGAGGGCTGGGGGGAGGAAGCCAATCTAAACGGAGCAGTAGGGCACTCCCAGAGACGAGAGTGTACCTCTCACAGCTGGTCCCCCTAAACCCACTGTCCTCTAATCCAGCCTCCCCTCTAAGGCTGCCTGCTGGTGCGGAGGGGAAAGGGTGAACATCCCCTCGCCAGGTGTCTGCACACATACACACGCCGAACCAGAAACCTGATCTCATCCCGGGTCAGAAGCATCTTGGCACTGAGTTCTGCAGCCGTCAGCATGATGCTTCTCCCCTGCCCTGTCTGTCTGCCTGTCTGTCTCAGGGGTTGTTTGATAGGTTGATTCCAAAGCATTTCTCATTCCAGCCTTATTGCTGTCTGGTTCAAAACCTCTGCTGTCAGTCAGATCAGAAAATCCTATCTAACGCTTACTTTATTTACATTATTCTTCTGCTTCTCACTTGGGTCAGGAAGGAAGGGAGGAAGGAAAGAAAGAAAGAAGGAAGGAGTGGAGGGAGGAAGGAAGAAAGGAAAGGAGGGAGGGAGGGCAGGAGGAAGGAAGGAAGGAAGGAAGGAGGGAGGGAGAAAGAGAGAAGTCTACAAACTTGCTCCAATTCGGGCCCTCATTTAAAAATCCATAAAATTATGTCTCCACTGGGATACAGAAACATCTCATTTATTCAACTGCCCATCCACGTTTGCAGAACAAGCAAAGCCACATGACCAGGCAAGCTCACATAACAGGTAAGAGAAGGTTCTGGGCTGGAACCCAGATAGATACCCTGACTGCCAGCCCCACCAGGCTGGTGGCCACTAGCACCACTAGGCATAGAAGGGCCATCCGTCCCCGTGGTGAAAGCCCTCCTTTCCCAGCAAGGGCAGCTCAGAGCCCTCAACTTCCTTCTGCTTGTTGTGGTCTCTGTGTGTGTCTCCATTGCTCCGGTGGGAATGGATGGGGCTCTGCGTAGGCTCTCTCCTGCCCTGAAGGATCTCACAGGTCCCCTTGGTCTTTGATGGCAGTGAAGCTCTCGCCATCCTTCATGCCCTTCCGCCTTTCCCGTCTTGCTTCTTCCAGTTAACTCGTGGCTCCATAAGTTCGTAAGTCACAAAGGCTTTCCCAAGAATTCCTGGATCCCCCAGACTGGAGTTGTACCCTCGGGACTCCCCAGTGCCTTGGGTGAAAGTTCCAGACTTTCCCCTTAGCTCAAACTTCTCCCCTCTTTCCACTCTCACACCCAGAAACTCCTATTTTAACCTCAGTCTTCTATGCCAGTTCCAGTTTTTCCCTCCTCTCAACTCCCTGGCCCTGCCCTCTTCCTCCATTTACCTCCCTCCATCCCTAATGTGTTTACCTCCATCCTGCTATCCTCTAAGTTCTAAAACTTAGAACCCTCGGTGAAAACAAGCAAGGAATGACACATTCTTCAAGACTTCTGTTGGCCTCATTGGTTTGTCCTTCACCTCCTGCCCCCACAAGATGATTCTCCAGGCCATGCAGCCAAGGGCTCTACCTCCCTGATCTTTGGGAGGTTAGGGAGAGAAGCTGGCCTGTCGGAGACATCATGGTTTGAAGGTCGGCTTTGGTTTCTGCAGCTGGAAATTCCCTGAAGCTCCTGCCCAGCCTGCCACGAGCCCAGAGGCTCCTGTTCTGGCCAAAGATTCATATCCTTGGTGGCTCTTGGCCACTCTGCCACCTTGCTTACATCTGTCCTGCTCGTATGTGTCACGGATTTTTCCCCCTTTCTCTCAAAAGACGGGAGAGCCTCATGACTCTCCAGGCGTGGAGAAATCTCCATTACCAGTAGCCCTGCCACCAAAAAATCCATTTTTCTTCAGAGATGCTTGGCCACCAGCCTTCCTTCCATCCTCAGATTCCATCCACACAAGTGTGGGCTTGACCCGAGGTCGTCTGAAGGGGTTGCTGGTGACCTGGACCCTAGACATCACCACCTGCTCTGAGAAGAGTTGACATGTCACCTCCCACAGACATTCCTTCTACCGTCCTCCCCGAACCTGGGACATTTCGCTCTGGAGTATTTTCAAGGAAGCTTGTTGTGTTTTAATGAAGTATTTTTCAGGGTTCAAATGTTATTTTTTATAAATGCAGCATTTTAATGACAGACTCAATATGAAAGATAGGTCTTCCTGGGCTCTATATTTAATTTCACAAGGCAGCATGCCACAGGAGGGAAAAGCACAGGGCTAAGGCTCTTGGGGACATGGCTTTGTCTCCATCTTGCTGTGTGACCAAGGACGAGTCATGTTCCCTCTCAGTGCCTCAGTTTCCCATCTGTAGAACGAGGGGCTTTGACTAGGTGAGCTTTGAAGTTTCATCCAGCTCTTACGTCCGAGGGCCTTCATTCCCCATTGGCACCCCCTCCTTTCTTCACGTTCCTCCCCACCTCAAATGAGCTGCACACATAACACCTGCCCCATGAGCACATCCTCAGATGCCTTGGGTGGCCACTAGCCCCCTCGCTAGAGTCTGAGGCGGGCTCCATGGTCTCGGCCACCCAGAGATGCTCATACCTGCAGGGGTAAGGCCCTACCCATTCAACAGGTTACCAACAGCATTCACAAAAGCCCTCTCGCATGGACACATCTAAATTATCCCGGGTGTCTGTGTCACTGAGGCATTCCGAATTTGAAGTGTTCATTGTGATGTGGTCCTTGAAGCTGGAGGGAGGCGGTTCTGACTTCAGAGAGAGGCCAGGCTGGAGGAGACAGGCCCAGAGGGTGCCCCACAGGGGTGTCAGGTTTGTATTTGAGGACAGCTTGGAAATGCATTTCAAGCCACAGAGGAGAACACACGGCAAAAGGTCCGTGTTGAAATGGATGTTCTGACTCCAGAACCCGGGTCCTGAAGACCGAGTCTGGACACTGGGCTCCATTCCCACTGGAGGAGGGGGAGGCATCACGCCCTGGGCGGCTAGGAGGTGGGCACTCACCCCAGGCTAGTGCTTTTCCAGCCCCTCCCGGTGACACTACCGTCCTCCTGGTGAAAGCTTGAGAAGCAAGAGCTGATGGTGGAAGTCTGCAACGTCAAACCCATCTTGTAAATCGGCCAACCCATCAACCTCCCATCCGTAAGAGAAATGGCGTCGTATGTTTCCTTAACACCTTCCCTCCCGAGGGAGGGAAAGAACCCCCCCCCCACCTCAACTTTGCTGCCCACTCCTGCTGTGCCCCGGAATACCACTCCATGAGAGGACTTGTTCATTTGCTTCGTAGTGGCAAATATTCCTCTAGTTCTGTAACTCAACTAGACATTTTGTAGTAAAGAATTCTTGAAATTCTCTAATAAAAAGCAATTCTTACTGTAATATTTTTAGTTTGGGGACACAATTTCCTAAGGTGTGGGGGGGGGATTAATGAACATTTATACGCATTAGCCCAATTTACGGATTCCGTGTTTATTATATGGTAGTACTGATGAAAAGTACCTTTCTATCTGTACCTTTACACAGTTTCTCCGTTCCTCGTAAGGAAGCTTCATGATGAGCAGTGCTTATGCACCTGCTGTTTCTGTACAGATCTTAGCGTTCACTTACTTGTCAAAGCACATTCTATATGTACTGTAAACAGGTATCCCTTTAGTAAGATTTAGTCTTAAGGATTTTTCCACTTTTGTCAGTAACAGATATTTATGGATTAAAAGAAATAATAAAGCCGTTTCAACATAACCTGTGTCTCTTAACATGGCCAACGTGCTTGTTTTTACAAACATAGAGCCGTAACGGAAGATAATTAAAAAAACCACAAAGGAGGGGCACCTGGGTGACTCAGGCGGTTAAGCGGCCGACTCTTGATTTCGGCTCAGGTCGTGATCTCACGGTTTGTGAACTCGAGCCCCGCATCGGGCTCTGCCCTCACTGCTCAGAGCCTGCTTTGGATCCTCTGTCACCCTCTTTCTGGCCCTCTCCCACTCGCACTCTCTCTCTCAAAAATAAATTCACGTTAGGAATGTTTTTATTAATCACAAAGGAACGCAGATCACTGGATACGGGGGCAGAAGCAAGAGTTGACTGCATAGAGAGTGAGGGAAGCGTCGTAGGGCGATGCCACCAACTGTATAAATGTACTAGAAATCATCCAACTGTATCGTTACCAGGGGCGGATTGTATGATGTTCAAATTTGGCCTTAAAAATGCTTTTAAAGACAGTGAACCAAAGGAATGCAGGGAGGGAGGCTTAGGACGATGTCAGCGGACAAGGTATGCTAATTCAAAGCAGAATTAGAAGCGATCACTTTGTAGCCACGTGCATCGACTCTGGTGCTATTGTTTTTAGCCTTGAGGTCCTGGTTTGCTTTTACCGTGAGTTCTTGTAGGTAGCATAGGTGGTTAGAGTATCCGTGGTTTAATATCCATGCCGACCAAACCAGACAATCAAGCGGCACCATGAAAATTGATTTCGATTTGGAGTCTAGCTCAAGACCCTCTTTCTCCAGACTGGTTTTTTTATATTATTTTCTTTGGCACATATTCACTGCTGCTGCTGCTAAGGTCATCTGTTGTTCTGTGTGTCTGAGTTTTTCACCATAACCTAGATACTGGTGGGCTCAGGTTCAGCAAACAAAGTCGTGCCAAACAGGACATGGTCTTTGGCCAACTTCGGCAATGCCATGCTTCCTAGAATCTACGGTGAATTGTACTCTCTTACCAACTGCCTGACTCCTTTGCAATTAAAACTCTTCTCATTGGGTGTTTTGAGCTTATATTTAAAAATCCCTTTAAGGGCACCTGGGTGGCTCAGTCAGTTAAGCCTCTGACTTCTGCTCGGGTCATGATCTCACGGTCCGTGAGTTCGAGCCCCACATTGGGCTCTGTGCTGGCAGCTCGGAGCCTGGAGCCTGCTTCCGATTCTGTGTCTCCCTCTCTCTCTGCCCCTCCCCTGCTTGCTCACTCTCTCTCCCTCTCAAAAATAAATAAATCTTAAAAAAAGAAATATCAATAGCTATACTATTTAAAAAATTCCCTTTATTATCTCCTGCCAATGGCATTCCTCACCTAAAACGGAGTTACAAACCTGTGTACTATTCTAATATTTAATAACACATAACCACACATATTCTGAATTGTATTTTGCTCACTATAACAACTGTTACTACAATGCATTGCTCCTAAGTCACAATGTCTCTATGATGACCATAGCAAATGCATGCACACACGTAGAGAAAAGCTTCACTAATCTATATTCATTATTGAAAGGAAACCTAAGGGAAAACAAAATTCTGAATTGCAGAATGTTTTTAGAGAAGTATAATAACAACACTTACACACATGTATAATGACTAAATTAGACCGAAAACATGTTCCCTAATAGAAAAATCTCAGGAGAGTTTTTTTTTTTATTATTGAACAGGTGAGACTAATGTGTAATTAATTTAAAAATTGTCAAGAGGTATGGGTCAGAGAGCCCTAGATATGCTTTAAATGGTATTTGGAAAATATTTTAAAAGAATCTTCCCTTAAATAGGTTAAATAGCCCTCCTTAAATATCATTAACACTAGGGGGCGTCTGCGTGGCTCGATGGGTTGAGCGTCGGACTCGATTTTGGCTCGGGTCATGATCTCGTGGTTTGTGGGATCAAGACCCATGTTGGGCTCAACACTCAGTGCGGAGTCTGCTTGGGATTCTCTCTCTCTTCACACAAATTAGAAATAAATAGATAAAATATCATTAACTTGAATAATTTATTCGACATTTTCTCTTTGATTCTCCAAGGTAAACCTCAACTTAGCCCATCCCGGTTGTCACTAATTTTGAATAAATGAGGTCATACTATGCTGTCGTCAATAAGCCAAGCCAAGGGAGACTCACGTTGGGAGCACAGGAATGCCAGGAGCCTCCCACAGCTTTTCACCTCCGATGTCACTTTAGACACTGATCCTTCTCCTCTCTGAGCATGAGAGGGAAGCTCGGGACCCTTAGGAAGGAGTAAGAAGGATTTTCCTTCAAGATTCTACCAAGAAAATTAAGGACACTCACTGGGCTCCAGTGTGTCAGGAGTTGACAAATCAGAGAGCAGAGGTTAGGAATGAGTGCCTTGAAAGCTCCAGAAGGAGGGATCGGTAACTTGTGTGCCAAGGATGCGTCTGGGCCTTGGGGCCCTCATCCTAATTGGGGATATTAGACTCAGAGGTCCTTGCCATATCTGAAAGACGTGATCACTGAATAATTACAAAACAACACTCAACTTCTATCAGGACCTCTAGGTCCTAAATGAACTTGGCAATAGCCCATCCTGCTGTCTTCCTCGGTCCTGTCCGTCCCATGAGAAATAGGATGTAGTCTGAGAGCACTGGACTGGGAGTCAGGAAACCTTGCTCATTGTCCTGGCTATGCCAGCATTTTGCTGTGTGGCCTTGACTTATTTCTGCCCGTCAAATCTCAACGTTCTCTTCTAGAACAGAATAAGTGGGCCATGCCACTCTGAATCCCTAAAAGCATTCTCAGCAGTTTTAGTATCTGCTTTTGTAGCTTTGTCAAGGTTTTGCAGGGACTCGGTGAGCTCAGCGGGCACTAGTCCTGGCATAAGGGTGGGGTGATGGCAGGAATGCAGATCCTTGGCCGGAGCCACTGCATACCAGATAGCATCTTTCCGGTCACCCGCATATCTACCCTGTGTCAACAAGATAGCTAGAAAGGAAAGGTATTAAGCTAGAGGAAGTATAAGGTCCCTTCCCTTTAACTTAACTTTTTGTGACTTCCCCAAATCAAAAACTTGCTTGTTTAAAAAGAAAAGAAAAGAAAAGAAAAATCCCGAAGAACGCATTGTCACAGAAAGTTCTCAACGGCGCATTCTTCTGATGTGTTTGCCCATAGAAACAGAGCTCAAAAGTGTGTTTCAGGACCAGGGATCTCCCCGCAAAGAGGCAAGAAGTTGTTTTGTCTCCAGCCTCATTCCCAACCCCAAGTCTGAGCTCTGGAGATAGGTGTCGAGGGTAGAAGACGAGGACCACTGCCCTCATTCCCAACTCTGTGTACCTTAGGGATTCCTTCTTGGATCATTTATAAGAGCTGCATCCACTGGTTCATCGCAGCAACCAAAGAGGAGAGGATCTCCTCTGCTATTTAAAGGACAACCGTCCCTACATCAGCTTTCAGACTTGGAGAAAATGAAAAGCTGTTGGCTAATCCAGCTGTCGGCTAATCCAGCGGCAATGTCGGTACCCGCTGGGAGCTTGCTGTACTGCAGATTATTGATTCCCACCCTAGACCTAACTGAATCAGAATCTCTGGGGACGGGGCCCCAGAATTTGCCTTTTAGCAAGATCCCTAGGTGATTCTATGCATGTTAGAGAAGCACATCATTCTGCTTACCCCCCCCCCCATTTTGAAATCCTATAACTCTATGTTTAGAGGAAACACTTGGAATTCAAGGGCTCAGAGTAGCCTTGGTCTGTGAAAACAAACAGTTGTAGGCAACCAGCTTCGGTGAAGAGGTTAAAACAAAAACGGGTTCACAGAGGATTAGGTATTTAGGAAACGATGAGAAAACTTGAGGCAGGGTGTATAATCCATAGGAAAGGTTAGTAGAAGGGAAAATATGTGACTATTGGAAGGCATTATAGGGTTGAATGAGAATCTTTACAGACTGCACAAACTTGAGGGTGTGAAAATATGAAGACAAAGGAGAATCGGGTCAGGACATGGTCACAGAACAAGATTCAACCCCTTCGGCATAGGAGGAGCACAGGAGGAGGAAACTCTTGACTTCTTCTGAAGGTTTTCGGGGGGGGGGGGTGTCAAGATGGCGGCCATGGTGAGATAAGGAGAAGGAGCCTGCTAAGGGAGCTTTTCCTGGAGAATCTCAATCTTCTTGGTAATTATGACACAGAGTCATTGAATCAGGCAGGTTAGGCTGGATTATGCTAGCGCGATAAACAACTCCCACCTGAATCTCCCTCCCACATGAAAAGGTTATTTTTTCAATCCCACTCTCTGTGGATCAGGTCATGATCTCATGGTTCATGGGTTCGAGGCCCACATTGGGTTCTCGGCTGATGGCATGGAGCCTTCTTAGGATTCTGTCTCTCCTTCCCTCTGCTCCTATATATCTATATCTATATCTATATCTATATCTATATCTATATCTATATCTATATCTATATCTATATCTATATCTATATCTATCTCTCTCTGAGAAAGCCCCAACTGCGATCACCACCATGGGGTGGGTTAATACGAACTGGAGAAGGAGGAAGGTGGACACAGGCAACAGAATCCTCACTGCATATCTAAGGTCTGGCTAATAAATTTTAAATCTGGTACACCCACATCTTGAGATCCAACATCTCTGAGTTATGGCTATAAGTTTAAAAAAATTTTTTTTAATGTTTTATTTTATTTTTGAGAGAGAGAGAGAGAGAGAGAGAGTACGAGCAGGGGAAGGGCAGAGAGCTAAGAGACACAGAGTCCGAAGAAGGCTCTAGGCTGTGAGCTGTCAGCACAGAGCCCGACGCGGGGCTCGAACTCACGAGAGGTGAAATCATGACCTGAGCTGAAGTCAGACATTGAATCGACTGAGCCACCCAGGAGCCCTAGCTATAAGTTTTAAAGCTGATACACCCATATCTTGAGACCCAACATCTTTCAAAAGAAGTTCACAAGCCTTTAGTCTCAGGATCTCTTTACACTTTTAAAAATGATTGAAGACCCCAGAGAGCTTTTGCTTGGATGGGACATATCTATATACATTTATTATATTAGAAATTTAAACAGGGACCTTTTAAAAATGTATCTATTAAATTATTTAATGAACAACAAACCTGTGATGTGTTAATAATAACACATATTTATGAGATATAGCTGTATTTTCTTTTTAAAAATAATTTATTGTCCAATTGGTTTCCATACAACACCCAGTGCTCATCCCAACAGGTGCTCTCTCAATGCCCATCACCCACTTTCCCCTCTCCCCCACCCCCCATCAACCCTCAGTTTGTTCTCAGTATTTAAGAGTCTCTTATGGTTTGCCTCCTTCCCTCTCTGTAACATTTTCCACCCCTTCTCCTCCCCCATGGTCTTCAAGTTTCTCAGGATCCACATATGAGTAAAAACATATGGTATCTGACTTTCTCTGTATGACTTATTTCACTTAGCTTAACACTCTCCAGTTCCATCCACATTGCTATAAAAGGCCATATTTCATTCTTTTTCATTGCCATGTAATATTCCATTGTGTATATAAACCATCCATTCATCAATTGATGGACATTTAGGCTCTTTCCATAATTTGGCTATTGTTGAAAGTGCTGCTATAAACATTGGGGTATAAGTGCCCCTATGCGTCAGCATCCTGTATCCCGTGGGTAAATTCCTAGCAGTGCTATTGCTGGGTCATAGGGTAGATCTATCTTTAATTTTTTGAGGAGCCTCCACACTGTTTTCCAGAGCGGCCGCACCAGTTTGCATTCCCACCAACAGTGCAAGAGGGTTCCCGTTTCTCCACATCCTCGCCAGCATCTATAGCCTCCTGATTTGTTCATTTTGGCCACTCTGACCAGCGTGAGGTGATATCTGAGTGTGGTTTTGATTTGTATTTCCCTGATGAAGAGTGACATTGAGCATCTTTTCATGTGCCTGTTGGCCATCTGGATGTCTTCTTCAGAAAAGTGTCTATTCATGTCTTCTGCCCATTTCCTCACTGGATTATTTGTTTTTCGGGTGTGGAGTTTGGTGAGTTCTTTATAGATTTTGGATATTAGCCCTTTGTCCGATATGTCATTTGCAAATATCTTTTCCCATTCCGTTGGTTGCCTTTCAGGTTTTTTTAAAAATTTTTTTTAATGTTTAAAAAACATTAAATCCCTCTAAGTTCAAGTCCAAGACGAAACAGAAAGCGCTCACTTAACCCAAGAGTGAAACCAAAGCCTTGGGTCTGATTCTACTGTTCTGATGGGATCACACGCCCTCTGCCACACTGATGGCTAATGGGGGTACGGGGACAGGAATGGTCCAGTTAGCTCAGTCATACATTTCAGTCAGAGCTGGGGACTGAGCCCTATCAGAAGTGCCTGGATTGGGGGCAGGGAGTAGAGGTATTTTCCCAAAGGAAAAGTGGTAAATGGTTATTAGAACAAGGGTAAATATCCATTTATCCAAGGGTAAAAACACGAAAGAAGCCAATGTCTGTCAAACCACCTTTCTGCTGACTTTTGAATAACAGGGAGAGTGTGGTGTGGAAATTGACTAGATTCAGTGTAGTGTAGACAGCTCCTAGCAATTCCTCTTTGGGATTGTCACTAAGTGGCTCCCTTCTCTGAAGGCAAGACGATATCCCATCCATCACTGCATCCCCAAGGCAAAGAGAATAAATGATGGGCGAATGCCTTCCTGCTCTCAGAAGTGTGAGACTACTTTCACAGACCACAGGAACAGGTTGGGTCATGGGGAAAAAAGAAGGCAGTCGGTACCCTTAAGAACCATTAATGAGAAAGCACATTATGGATTTGTTGTTTAAAATGATATCCTGGGGCACCTGGGTGGCTCTGTCGGTTAAGCCTCCAACTTCAGCCCAGGTCATGATCTCATGGTTCGTGGGTTCAAGCCCCACAGTGGGCTCTGTGCTGACAGCTCAGAGCCTGGAGCCTGCTTTGGATTCTGTGTCTCCCTCTCTCTCTGCCCCTCCCCCACTGGCACTCTGTCTCTTTCTCTCTCTCAAAATAAATAAACATTTAAAAAAGTCATATCCAGCTAGGGACACTTCCTGTAACCTCTCCCAACTTCTCACTAGAATAACTAAGAAAACACAGAAAAAGAATGTTCCTCATTTCACAGCTGTGACTGAAGGGTCACCTGATTCCACAACCTGCAAAGGTTGACCTTTGACTCTAAAGCATATGGAAACCACCAAACCCATTCTGAACTTGACTTCAGGAGACTAAGACTACTTTATTCCTCCTCCATTGAGTTCTTACCAACCAAAAGACTTCATAGTATCTAATCTAAACTCGAGGCTGGCCAACTTGTTCCTCTACAGAGGCAAATATTTTAGGTTTTAGGGCCATCCTGTCTCTGTAGACTTGCAACAATTCAACTCCACCCTGGTAGTGTGGAAAAAAGCCGTAGGCTCTTCACGATTCATAAAAAAAATTAATAAGTGAATATATGCATAAACAAATAGGCCTGGCTGTGTTCCACCTGGATTTTATTTGCAAAAGTAGGCAAATAAAGTAGGGTTGGATTCGGTCCACAGACCATAGTTTACTGACTTACGATGTTAACCACGTGAAGTGACCAATAATATTTTACCTCCCTCGTAGTCTCCCGCTTAATTTTACCCTAGACTCTCTATTCTTATCATCTTTCTACCGCCAGAAACAGAAACTCTCATTTAAAATATGGCCCCGAATGGGATTGGATTCTGGGAGGTGTGTACTAGAAGGCAGGAAAATAGTATTTAAATGGAATAAAGGTACATCCTCCATGGTCACGAAATTATGGCTCTTTCTCTGAACCTCCAGCTACAATCTTCAGACCTCCCCGCTTCACTTCCCTGCTCTTCCCATGCTCATGTAAGGTCTGATTTCTATATGAAACTCCTTGTTTATATAATACTTGGACTGGCTTTGACCAAGCCCAGACTGATCCACCCCTCTACCCAGTCAGCGGTAGAAAACACAGTCTTGCCAGTTCAAGGTAATCCAATCACCTGATGTCTATATTTCAGGATTCTTTCCTTTTACTCTCTTCTCTGGGGGGTTGTAAGTTCCTGGGGAGCTTATATATCTTTTGGCCATCAGGGGAGGGTCTACATCTGTCCTATGTCCTCATTGAGATATACACCATCTTGTAGAGTCAGTCCTTGTAACCATGCCCTCTTGTCCACCAAGCCTCTAGGTGATACAGGTACCTAGACTGTGTGCTTCTCACAGTCCTTCTCAGCCTGAACCCAAGCTGACTCTCCGAGCATTTCTGCCCTCCTTCTCCTAACCACCCTACAAAGATCTTGGGAAATGTCAGCCCCTGTCCCTGAACATAAGTCAAGGCAGTATTGAAAGGCTGCTTTCTGTTTACTCTCCTTAGACCCTGCTCTCATTCATTGCCACTGTAACACCAAGTGCTTCCCTGGGCAGCCGGGCTCAAGCATCCCCTTCCCTAGTATTGGGTATTCCCAAGAAATACCCAAGTATTCCTGGAGTAGCTGTCATGTTGTCCTCGGACTCTCTTGAAAGGGTCAATAGTTGTACCGCATGTCTAAGCGGTCCTCTACTTGGCTTCTGCAGCATTCCTTCCCAGCTTATGGCTCCTTTTAGGAAATGTGCTTCTCCACCTACGGGTTAGTATACACATCCTGACCTCTCAGTCTCCAGGCTGTGCCTTGTGTCCTCAAAGCCACGCTCCTGCAATGAAAACAAACTAGCAGCGCAACATAAACCCTTTCTCCCTCTTAAGTGCTTAGCTCTTACAATAAAAGAAAAGAAACAGAATGGCTTTCATGACCATTGTGTTTGAAAACCATTCCGAAATTCAATAGACCCTTTGAAGCTATATCCATACTCCCCTGAGGCATTAAATGTCACTAACTCACTAAGTAGAGAGCCACAGGACAATATCAAAACACATAGGGATAAAAAAAAAAAAAAAAAAAGCCAAAAAAACGAACCTCAATTAGTATCTCAAAATGTATCCCTTACTTGTAATTTTAGGCACACTCGATCAGTTTACGTTACCAGAAAACCAGATCAGAAAGTGCAAGTAGAAAATAGGTAATAATCAAAGATTCTATAGAACGATCTCTCTTGCTGTGTAGAAACCCATCATTATAAGAACCAAACATGCCCTCATAATTTCAGGCAAAAACCAATTCAATGGGACTTTACCTATATCCTAAAACATTTTTTTTTTGTATCACCGGAATGAAAAGCGGGGAAAAAACTGCCTTAAACAATCCTGTAGTTTCAAAATGTTACCTACAAAGGAATAAAAATCAGGCGAGCTTCAGACTTCTCTTCCACATTCAGTGTCAAAAAGCAATTTCTACAGAGGTTTGAGGGAAAACAGGCATTACCCAACGATGTATACTTTTATAGGTCTAATGGGGTATTAGTAGCATTTAAGTGAATAACAATACATTTATTCCCAGTAACTGAAATGAATTGCCTCACAACATTCAGAGTTCAAGAAATGGCACATCCCTTTTTAAAATTTAAAAAAAAAATTTAATGTTTATTCATTTTTGAGAGAGAAACACACAGAGCACGAGCAGGGGAGGGGCAGACAGAAAGAGAGACACAGAATCCGAAGCAGGCTCCAGGCTCCGAGCTGCCAGCACAGAACCCAGAGCAGGGCTCGAACTCACGAATTGTGAGATCATGACCTGAGCCAAAGTCGGAAGCTTAACCAAGTGAGCCACCCAGGCACCCCATGAAATTTCTTTAATTGTGAAATATTTCATATGTACACAAGAGAGTATATAATACACACGTGTGGGTTAAGAGTGAGTGGTAAAATGAACACCCATAAGCAAGGTTAAGAATAAACCATTACTAGGGGCACCCGTGTGACTCAGTTGGTTGAGTGTTGGACTCTTGGATTTGACCCAGGTCGTGATCCCAGGGTTGTGGAATTGAGCCCTGCGTTGGGCTCCACCCTGAGCATGGAACCTGCTTGGGATTTTCTTTCTTTCTCCCTCTGCCCCTCTCCCCCCACCCCCCCATCTCTCTGTCTCTAAAATATGAATAAACAAATAAACAAACAAACCATTACCAGGGATGTGAAAGACCCCTGTGTGTCCCTCCCCGTTCCATGCCTCTTTTCCCCTCCACCTCTGAGACGTGATCAAAATCTGAATTTTGTGATAATCGTTCTCTGACTTTTCTCTAGATTTCTTCATATGTCTGTCTGTCTACAAAAATAGTGTTGATTTGGTTTGGCTTAAAACTAGTAATAAATATTATACTAAATGCATTTATGTGCAACTTCCCCTTTTTTGTTTAGCCCTACACTTTTGAGATTTGCCCATGTTGTCCCCTCCTGTTCACTGCCGGATAGTATTTTATTTTATGAATGACATACACTACAATTTGTCTACTCATTCTGTCATTGGTAAACACTCAGTCTATTTCCCATGATTATGCTCTTACGAACAAATAATATTCTTATACGTGCCTCCTGAATGGAGTCCCAGGTAGCCTGGATTCTCCTTTGGCACATGTATCCAAAGCACCTCCCCAGTGGCGTCCAATGTCTTTATTCAGTGGCATCTAAGACAGCTGGAAGGAAACTATTGTAACAACGCATGCATGCTCTTTGAATTAAGACGTTATCATTATTTTAAATATTTGATAGGAAAAGGTTGATTCAGATTCAATATCCATTAGCAGCATCATGAGAAATTTCAACATAATGTTTGTCAGTGAAGAAAAGAACTGTCAGACCCTGGAAATATAATGTCAACTCTTCACTTTTGAATGAGTCTAAAGGCTTTATGTTTTGCATTACTTGCTTGTGTGAACACATTTTCTTGCCCATGATGACTGCCCAGAATTTAAAGAGATCATTACTAAAAAGCATTGAACAAGAGTTGTGCAAAGCAAGAAATCTGATATAAAAAACATTATGCTCAGAGCAGCAAAGTCACGTTTCCAACATAAAAAATGGAAATCATTTCCTCTGAATAATTACACAAATTCAATATCTTTCTGAACACTTTTTGGAGTCGTCAGCCTCTTAGGTAACACCCGGTGAGTCTTGCCCCAAGGTATTCACATCCTGGAATACTTCCCTTTCACGGTGAATGGGGTGAATCTTTGTAACTAACAGGGCTATTGCAGAAATGGCAGTGTGTGGCTTCCAAGGCTAGGTCGTGAGAGACTTTGTGGCTTCTGTCTTGCTCTCTCTTAGATCACTTGGTCTAGGGGAAGACAGCCATAGTGTTACCAAACACCCAGTGGAGAGTTCCACGTGCTGAGAAACCGAAGCCTCCAGCATTGACTCACCAGCCATGGGAGCAAGATATCTTGAAGAGGCTCCCCCAGACCCAGTCAAGCCTCTAGATGATGTGGCCGCTGAAGACATCTTGTCTGAAACATGATGAGAGATCCTGAGCCGGAACTGCCCAGATAAACTGCCCCAATTCCTGAGCCAGCATAAATTATGTTAGATAATGTTATGAAGCTGCTAACTTTTCATGTAATTCGTTACACGGTAACAGATTGCTAACATGTTTGTTATTTTATTTCCCTTACTATAATTATACAGTATAAACTTGATGTCAGTTGCTTTTAATAAATCCCATTTAATGTCCCACCCCCACACACCCCCAGCTGATCTCCTTCTAAAATGAAGATTAAGGTGTATTTTTAAAGGAAAAAAGCCTGGGTTGACAGTGTTCAGGAGACTTTACTGTCAGATATCTTCAGATCACCTTCACAGGCTTCTGGGTTTCTATTTTTATGTATATTGGGGCAAAGGGACAATGAGGATGGAGGTCAACATAGGCCACGACTGGGGTGCTAGAAACTTTATTTGAAGGGTTTACAGGAAGTTAATGGCCCTGAAGTCACTCTCTCTATAAAACATGACCGGGATTTACACATTTGGAGGCCCTAAGCATTAAAACAATAATCATGCCTTCCTCTGTGCAAAATAAAAACTCTAAAAAACAATGCTATGTGTAAGAAGCCCCCAACACTTTCATTTTCCCCTGATGCTTTCTTTTGCAATGTCAATCACCAAATTCATCTTAAAATCATTTTAGGGCCCCTGCTTTGTCCCTTTCCTCACAGTTGGTCTGCCTACTGTTTAATCCGGCAATGATAAAACACTCCTTACACACATAAAGATTCATTTTCTATTGTGAACATTTTTCATCATAGCGCCTCCTGCGCCCCAGTTATTATGAAATCAATCATTTTACCTTTTAGCTACCAACTTTTCCTGAGGGGTTCTTGTTAGCTGAGTTGCCTTTGATAAGTGCTTATTCTGTTAATGTTTCTTTGAAGCCATTATGAACATTCTTTTTTACCAGAGATTGTGCAGTCTCTGGTTGATGACAAAAATCAGAGTGGTAGGGCGGGGGGAAAGGGTGGGGGGGCTCATTTCCGACCTGCAGGCTTCATGCTTCCAGGCTGTCCCTTTCCTTGTCCCTACACCCCTTACAAGCATGCAAAGAGCCAAGCTATTTATATCTCCATAATGAAGAGGGAGTCAGCAGGTGACAAACGCTAATTTCTGAGGTCAGTAAAGCTGCTTCACGGTATCCCTTTTGGAAGACGATATCCACATAATCCTGCATATTTAAAAGCGCCTTTCTGCACTTCAGAAGGAACTGATCGGGGCCATCTCAGAGTTTGAGTCCCCATTTGTCAGATTAAGCACACACTTAAGGCATGAACAGAGCAGGACCCTAAAAAAAATCTTTTTAAAAAATAAATTGACATTGAAATTCTGAAGCTGATCTAAAATTATTATTTCATTATTAGTTCATTATTGTTTAATATTAAATTAAATTAAAAATTCAGTTCCTCAGTCGCACCAGCACCTTTCGAATGCTCAGTGGCCACATAAACACCGTTCTAAAGTATGTAAGTTATCACGGAAAAGAAATTTTAAAAATTCACTGAGTTCGCTTACATCTATTTTAGGATTTAACATCGTTTTTTCAAGTTTGAATTACACATCTGGGGAGTAGACGGGAGAACCAGCATATTTTCAGTGTCTGGAGTCCTCTAAAGAATTTAATCTGACCTTAGCCAGCAAGACCCTTAACAGCATTTGTATCCTTGCCCTCCCCCTCCACGCACCCCGTCAATAAACCGGGGCTCTGGACGGTCACCCTCCCCCCCCCCCCCCCCCAGCACCTGCAATCCGAGAGCGAGAGCGCAGGCACTAACCAGGAGCGGCGGCTGGTTTCCTAGCAACAGCGACGCGAGCCCGCCCCTTGCCGTCCGCGTCCCTCGCCTACCTCTCTAGCCTGGAAGGGGGCGTGGTCAGCAGTCTCCGGCCCAATAGGAGGGCAGCGGAGGCGGGAGCCCCGGCCGCGTCCGCGTCGCCCGGGAAACCGCTGGGGCCGGCAGGAGCGCGCGATGCCGGGAGCGGAGGAAGCGGACCCGGAGCCCGGCGCCGACCCGCGCCTGCGACTCCTGGGGGCCTACGTGGCCCGGAGCCTGCGGCCGGCCGCCGGCGCCTGGGAGCGCTGCGCGGGCACGGCCGAGGCGGAGCGGCTGCTGCACGCCTTCCTGGGCCGCGAGGATGAGGGGAGCCCGCAGCCGCTGCTGGTGGTGCGGCCCGGGCCGGGGGGCCTGGCGCTGCGACCCGGGCTGGACGCGGGGCCCGAGGCCGGCCCGCCTCGCGCCAAGGGGCTTTTCTTCCTGCGCACCGGGCCGGAGCCGCCGGGGCCCCGCAGCCTCCGCGGCGCCGTGCTGTGCGGGGACGTGCCCGCCGCCCCTCTGGAGCATCTGGCCGCCCTGTTCTCTCAGGTGAGGGTGGGCAGGTTGCGGGGCGCCGGCAGCCCCTGGGAGGGGGAGGGGAGGGGAGGCGGAGCCGGAGGGCGGGGAAGGGGGCGTGGCCAGAGGGGAGGGGCCCCAAGCCCCCAAGCCCAGAGCCCACGTGCGACCTGGGGGCGAGCTGGGGCCACCTGGGAAGGGGCCAGGTCAGAGTGAGAAGCTGAATGGGCTCCGATTTCCTCCAGTCCCGGTCTGGGACCAAGCCAACGTCGAGGGGAGGCTGGAGTCAGGAGGGCCTGCTGGGTCCTGACCATTTCTTAATCCCTCTGTAAACTGACACAGGGAAAGACAAACAGTGGTGACCAAGGGCTCATCTCTATGGGGTCAGGGAGGTAACGGAAGTGAAAGGCTCTATATACACAGTGCTTACCTACGAGGGGAGTTAAAGGGGGAGGTGTTTTGGTTTCGATTTCACCTCATCCGTGAATACCCAGTGTCAGCCACGTGCCAAGATAAGAAGTTGGGGCATCCATTTGGAAATGTCCAACAGGTGCCAACAGGTGTTTGGAGGGGGGAGGGGTCTGCCCTGAGCTCAGGGAGGAAGATGTCCGGAGACGTGGATTATAGAGTACTTGTGTGAGGCCACAGGCAAAGCGGGGAGAGTGCAGATTTCAGAGAGGGTGCCCAAGGTGAGATTCTTGGGACATTTAGACCTTTCTGGAATGGGAGTAATTTTCCCTGTAAGTTCTGTGTGTATGTTTGGGGAGGCTGTTTTGTGTGATAGAGGCCATAGGGAATACCAGAAAAACAGAAGACACAATCCTACCCATGAAATTGATCCTCTATTTCAAATACAGTAAAACCTTGGATCGCGAGTAACTTGTTCTGCGAGTGTTCCGCAAGACGAGCAAACATTTCTAATACATTTTAACTTGATAAACGAGCAATGTCTTGCAATATAAGTAGTACGCGACGTGGGTTGTCACAGGATCACAAAGAGCCAATGGTTCTTCTCTCTCTCTCGTTCTCTCTTTCGCTCACTGTGGGATTGTGGGTGATTGTCAACGCAATGTCACAATTCCCCGACATCCTCAAAAGGAGGCAATAGCAAGTATCATTGGATAGGTTCCTTGTTACGGTTGCACAAAAAGAAAAAGATTCCACCGAGCCAATAGATAGCTGTGATTCTGTTAGCGATAGTGAATGTCGTCCTACACAATAACCCTCCTCTCTTGTCTCCTTTGCACTAACCATGAAGGTGTTCAAAGGTAAGTGCAGGTGAATTTGTTTCTTTTTCTTTGTATTATGTATTTTCTTTATTATTTTGTGTTATATTTACAGTATTGCGATTTTTATATGAATATTTTTGGGTTGTGGAACAAATCATCTGAGTTCCCACTCTTTCTTATGGGGAAATTTGCTTTGATATACTCGTGCTTTGGATTACGAGCATGTTTCTAGAACGAATTATGCTCTGCTCGCAAACCAAGGTTTTACTGTATTGAAAACTCATACGCCTGGGGTGGAGGTAGAATTTACTAGAGTTGGCCCCAGTGCTGGAGTCGGGTCCTGGAGGCTCCCTGCTAGGCCAGATGTTAGCCTTTTAGTTGCTTTACCAGGAAGCTCTGGGAAGGGGGTATGGCAGGGAAGGAGCACGGGTGACAGAGTCACCCTCGGGAAGCCCAGAGAAGCTAGGTTTCTCAGTAGATCAGGATGCACTTCAGTCTTTTAACAACCAGAATGGCTTTACTGCTGTGCATTGTCTGAACACCCTCACTACAGAGATCTAAGCTTGGATCAAGTCCCCTTGTGAATGATGACAGAAGGAAGTGCCATTGTGTTCAGAGGAGAGAGGTATGCATGTGGTCTGAGAGCCACGCTTAGCCTCAGGTGTCGAACTGGCTCCTGAACAGGAAGGAAGGTTAGGGTAAATGGATGTCAAGGTAAGTTTCAAGGGACTGGGAGCAGACTGAGCCAAGGTTCAGACGTGGCGCTACACTTAGTACGTGTGGAGGGCAGCGGGTCAATCTCAGAGCAGGATCAGGCCCGAGGAAATGTATCCAGCGGGCAAACATAATTGTAAAATAATCCAAGCCCTCAAACATTCCAGAATTTTCATTGGTGCATTGAACGAGATTGGAAACAAACTGAATGTTTATCGACAGGGCACCGGGCAAATGAAGGAAGGTCCAGCTATAATTAAACAGAAGAGTTGGTAGGGCGCCTGGGTGGCTCAGTTGGTTAAGTGTTGGACTTGGGCTGAGGTCATGATGTCACAGTTCATGAGTTTGAGCCCCGTGTCGGGCTCTGTGGTAGCAGCGAAGAGCCGACTTGGGATTCTCGCTCTCTCCTCTCTCTCTCTCTGCCCTTCCCCCCCTCGTGCTTTCTCTCTCCCTCTCGAAACAAACACATAAACTTTGAAAAAATAAATAAAAGGAATAATTGCTATGGAACAGTCCTTAAGGTAATTTATATTTATTGTGGGGGAAAAAAACGCACACAAGATGAAATTCACTCTCTCAATAATTTCCAAGTGTACAGGCTGACCCCTGTGAACCGCCCACACACTGTTGTGCCGCAAATCCCCGGGAACCCCCGCCATCCTGCATGACTGAAAGCCGGTACGCGCTAAACAAACCCCCAGCTCCACCTTTCCGCGGGCCCTGGCATTCCCCCCCACCCCATTCTACTTTCTGTTCCTATGACCTTGACCACTCTGGGTACCTCATATGAATGGAGTCGTGCAGCATTCAGCTTCTTGTCACTGGCTTACTTCATTTAGCATAATGTCCTCGTGGTTCATCCATGGTTGTAGCAGGTGTCAGAACCGTCTTCCTTTTTTAAGGCTGAGTACTATCCCATTTTATGTATACGTCGCCTTTTGTGTATCCATTCACCCATGGATGGAAGTTCTTTCCCCTCTTGGCTAGTGTGAAGAGTGCTGCGATTTAAGATAATTTTTTAAGGTGCAGAATTATAGTATAGTATGCTACCATTTCTGCTAAAAAGAAGAAAGAGGGAGGGAGGAAAGAAGGGCGAAGGAAGCAAGGAGGAGGGAAAGTGGGAGGGAGGGAGGAAGGAGGGAAAAAAGGAGGGAAGGAAGGAAGGAAGCAAGCAAGCAAGGAAGGAGGGAAGGAGGAAGGGAAGGAAGGAAAGGAAAGAAGGAGGGAAAGAGGAAGGGAAGGAAGGAGGGAGGGAAGGAAAGGAAGGAAGGGTGGAAGGAAGGAGGGAAGGAGGAAGGGAGAGGGGGGGAGGAAGGAAGAAAAGAAGGAGGGAAGGAAGGAGGGAAAGAAGGAGGGAATGAAAGAGGGAACGGAGGAAAAGAGGGAAGGAGGGAGGGAGGGAGAGAGGGACGAAGGATGGACAGATTCACTAACAGAGGAATCCACAGGCCCGAGAAGCTAGGTGACTGAGCTGCAGGGGTAGATAGAATGCTTGCTTTGCACTGGGAAGCTTTTGCACTTTCAGATTTTGCACCAGGTAAATGTATTATATGTTTTTAAAATCCAAATAAAATATTTACTTTTAGATTACCTTCAGGCCTTAGCATTTCTCGAAGCCACTAACAGCCATCTATAGGCCATTCGACTGCTGCTCCCTCATCTACTTCTTTTACTCGCCCTGCTGATCGAGGGCGGTTACAGCCCCCAGCTCACCTCCTGCCCCCTAAGCCCCTCCTTCCCTCCCAGCGCTCCTGGCCCCTCTCCTCTCCCCCTGTGGGCCAGCTCCACCCCTGGTGGCATACTCCCCTCATCCTCCCACACCCGACTCAGCTCACTCAAGCCAAAGGAGCCCTTGTGGCTGAGAAGCCCTCTTGTATTAGGGGGTGGGTGTGGGGTACGATTCCTCCCAAAGAGGGAGGAAGCTATACATTTTAACATTACTTTGTTACACTAGTACAGGGTTTAAAAAAAAATGCATCCAAGGTGCGCCTGGGTGGCTCCGTCGGTTGAATGTCCAACTCTCGATTTTGGCTCAGGTCGTGATCCCTGGGTCGTGAGATCGAGCCTCGTGTCAGACTCTGCACTGGGCATGAAGCCTGCTTGGGATTCTCTCTCTCTCTCTCTCTCTCTCTCTCTGCTCCCTCTCTCCTGCTTGAATGTGTGTGCACTCTCTCTCTCTCTCTCTCAAAATACATACATGATAGATAGATAATAGATAGATAGATAGATTAAATAAAGTAATTAAAAAAGGCATCCAAGCAGTGTTTCTTGGAATTGACAGAATTTAGTAACGAGTTTCCTGCTAGTTTCTCCCTCCTCCTGGCCACTTCACTCACTGCTGCCAGGTTATTTTCCCCGAGGTCCGAGACTTGGGTGCCATTTTGAAGTTCTGTGTCTGGGGGAGGGAGCATGGGATATGGAATCTGATGGGCCTGGGTTCGAATCCCGGTTCTGGGCGATGCATCAGTGTCATGTGACCTCTGCGGCCAGGGTCAAACGATCGTGCAGGACGGTCATGGAATTTAGAAACAGTACATGAGGACACCCGGAATAGTGTGCTGTGTTGTAGGTTTGCCCTACAGGACAAGAACTCTTGTCCCTCGATACCCCACTCAAAAGCGTCCTCACTCCTCTGACCCCTCCTTGTCACCTGGCCCTAACCCATCCCCGCTGTCCCTGGAGGACTCAGCTGTGTGTCTGTCCCCACAGCCTCTCCATCTCTGAGCCTTCGCTCCTCCTTGCTGCTTCTAGACTTGTGTAGAAAAACCTCCGCTTGGATCTCACGCCATCAGACAAAACCCGCCCTCTCCCGTCTCACTGCTGTGTCATGCACTGACGGCCCTGCCCCCGGCTCACTGTGACTCTTTCCAACATCACTCCCACCTTACCACCTGGCTGCTTCATTAGATGCAGGAAGGATCCTTCCAATAAGCCGGCCTCCGGGGTCCTTGAAACTTCCTCCTCCAACGATGTTGCCTACCTCTCTACTGTGGCTGTTCCCAGACCTCCCATTCCCACATCAGGGACCTCTTTCTCTGACCACCACTCCTGTCTTCCAGCTCGCTCCACACAGCGTCCCATACCGCAGGCCCCCGACCACGCTAGGACCGCCAATCCCTCCATCCTGTCGCCTTCCCGCTGTCCCTGTCCAGACTCACGTGCTTTCTCCTCCATTATCATCACGACCTTGCGTAAACTCCGGACTCACTGGCCTCTGCCTCGTTTTGTCCTATTCCTCTGGTGAAACCATAATCCTGATGGAATCCAACAAAACCCACTGGCCCCACTTTAAATCCGTGAGCCCGCACCTGTAACAGGCCTTCTACACCTCCCAGGTGACACCCATGCTTCCAATTATTCTCTTGATTTTTCTAGATCCCTGTCGCACACTTTCTCCCCCCGCCCCCCGCCCCCCGCCCCAAATGTCCAGAATTTCTATCAGCCTCACTCCTGTGGTGCTTTTGCCTCTTACTTGGTTTTAGAACATGGGAGTATTAGAATAAAACTCCCACCAGTGCTTCTATCTGTCCCATCTGCCAATATCTAAAGTCACCCTACTCTGCCATCCCTCCTGTTGCTACAGAAGGACCGTGTGCCGTCCCCTGGTGGCAACCCCGAGACTAAAACCTCCACCTTTGCTCCAAATCCCGTCCATTCTCGTTTCCTTGAAGAGGTCACGCCAACGACTCTCCCCTTTCTCCTACATTCTTGGTTTTTCCTGCCCCACCAGGTAACTCCCGTCAGACAGAATCCTCATTCCTCCTGGAAGCTCTCGTCCTTTTTTCTGTGGTCCCCTCGACGGCAGAATGCCTGGGATTTGTGTCTGTTCTCGCCGGGCCCCATCTTCTTCCTGTTTTAGCCTGCGGTCACCCCCACGTCGCATGGAAGACAAAGTAAAGAGCTCGTCGGCGTTACCAGGACGCCGGATGCTTCAGCAGTCCTCTTCTGGTTGGACCTGTGAGCGGCCTTTGGCTTTCAGGACACCAGTCTTCTGACGTCGCGATGGCCACTCCTTCCCATCAATGGCACCTGCCAGCTTCCTAACGCTGGAGAGCCCTTGGGCTCACTGCTTGGACACCCCCTCCTCTCTATCTGTCCTCAGATTCTCGGGAGCAGTCATTCACACCCCCCCCCACCCCAGAGTTTCACAAACCACCTGATTCGGATATTGCTGTCCCCAGCCTTTGCTTCTCTGAAACCCCAACTGCCATAGCCAGCTACCTTCTGTCTATAATATACGTCCCCCAAGGATCTGCACAGCTCTCTCCCTGTCCTCCCCAGTTTCTGTTTAAATGTGACCTTCTCAACGAAGCCTGCACCAATCAGTCCATCTGTCACTGTAAACTCTCTTGATCGTCCTCCCCTGCTTTGTTATTATCCTTTCTTGCAGAACGTTCTGTTGATGGACCGTCTCTCCCCTGAACTTCATGAGATCAGGAATTCTTGTCTGTTTTGTTCATTGACATACCTTCCCAGCACCTAGAACACGATTAGCATATAGATGGTTAATAAGTATTTATTGAATAAATGAAGGAGTAGCTTTTCGTTTCATAGAAAGTTCACGTTCATTATTTTTCTCTCAGAGCCCTCAAAAATCCGGTGCAAGCTCACTCACCAGTTTTTCTTCAGACCGCGTACGTTCAATTATTCTGTGAACCTCTATGGAGTGCTTCCTCTATGCCAGGCCTTATGGAGGACTGTGGGTATAAAAAGACCAGATGAGATACAGTCCCTGCCTCTGAGATCCTAAGAATATTACTCTTCATTCTCTCTTTCCTCTTGGGCCTTCTGCCCAGGGTCCAAAAGGGTCCTTTCTTTTCTTTCTTTCTTTCTTTCTTTCTTTCTTTCTTTCTTTCTTTCTTTCTTCCTTCCTTCCTTCCTTCCTTCCTTCCTTCCTTCCTTTCTTTTTCTTTCTTTCTTTCTTTTCTTTCTTTCTTTCTCTTTCTTTCCTTCTTTCTTTCTTTCTCTTTCTTTCTTTCTTTCTTTCTTTCTTTCTTTCTTTCTAATAAATGTCTGTTTATTTTGGGGAGAGAGTGTGTGCGGGTAGGGGAGGGGCAGAGAGAGAGGGGGACAGAGGATCTGAAGGAGGTTCTGCCTGGATAGCAGAGAGCCCCATGCAGGGCACAGACTCACAAACTGTAAGGCCATGACCTGAGCTGAAGTTGGATCCTCAACCAACTGAGCCACCCAGGCGCCTCCCCCCCCCAGAGCATCCTTTCTCAACATGAATGAGTGGGACTTGATTTGTAACATCTTCTCTGTTGGCACTCCCTGTCCACCTGCTGTTATAAATTCTCAGTTCAGTGATTGTTTCTAGACAGACGAGGCAAGGCTCACCCTCTTAGATTTCACCCGCCAGGTCTAGGTGTCCCATTTCATAGCCACATGGACTCTGGTCATTCGTAGAACCCAACCAGCCATATGAGTTTCTGTTGTCATTATTTCCTTGGTTCTTCCTTATCCCATTTCCTGATCATCTGGGTTTCTCTCTCTCTCTCTCTCTCTCTCTCTCTCTCTCTCTCTATCATCCCTTTCCTTCAGCTGTGAGATGTTCCTAGTAGGTTCCATCAACTAGAACTTTTTAAGTTGCTAGTGATCAAAACCTCCACGTGAAGTAGCTAAGAAAATTCTGGAGCGGCTTGATTCAGGAGCTCTAATGATGTCAGAGGACATGGGCTTTTCTCCATCTGTAAACTGTCTTTTCCCCATATTGACCCTATTCTTTTTTTTTTTTAATTTTTTTTAATGTTTATTTATTTTAGAGACAGAGCACAAGCAGGGGGGTGCAGAGAGAGACAGAGAGACAGAATTTGAAGCAGGCTGCAAGCTCTGAGCTGTCAGCACAGAGCCCGAAATGGGGCTCAAACTTACAGACTGTGAGATCGTGACCTGAGCCGAAGTCAGACGCTCGACCAACTGAGTCACCCAGGCGCCCCCATATTGGCCTTAGTCTAAGGCTCCATATGTTGGCAAGGAGGCCACAATCGTTCTGGACTCCTAGAAAAGAGAAAACTCTCTTCGTCAAAAAGTTCAGATGCGAGACTTTGGCCTGACTCTCATTGGCTCACATTTGTTCACTTCCTGCCTCTGGACCTAAAAATGAGTACCAAAAAAAGAGGAACCCTACTGGGTGGCCCAAACCAACTAATGTTCACCCTACAGGTAGATTTAAGATCCTCAACTTGGCTTGCTTTTTTAACACGCCCTGGTCATAACACCTGTAGACAGATGGGCTGCCTTACCTGCATTCGTCCTATATTTTGACATTTTCAATCGCCTCCTATTCACCCTGCTCATGATGGAGGGGCTCCTGCCCAAGAGTTCTGGGGATGGCCAAGCACATGATATTGGACAGATGATCCTGATGGTGGCTCCTCAGTTACCTAGACTCACAGCCCAGAGGAGGAGGTGGGAGAGGATACTGTGTCCCTCGGGAGTTGGGCTTGGGACCACAATGAACAACCGCGGGGCTATGGGAGGCAAGCTTGGGGTGGGGGGATCCAGATGGTGGCGTGCCCACCAGCCCCGGTGGGAGGATAGGAATGGCTTATTTGAGGAAGTCCACTGGCTGGCAGGGGGTTGAAGCCCGCTACTCAGAATTAAGCGGCAACCGCGCCCATCCCCTTGACGAAGACGGCTGTCTGGCCAAGGGGACTCACCTGCAGGTGGGCTCTTCGAGACCCTCCCAGTTTTACCAGATGTCAAGGCAATACACACTGTTGGCCCTTAATAGTAGGCCCTACGGCACGGGGGCCTGCAAAAGGTTGCGGGTGGCCTTCTGGGCCCTTCTAAGATAGTCTTTCCTGAAGGTGTCGGAAAAATTCTCACCTTCCCTTCCCGCGTGCTTCCATTCCAGGTGGTCCTCCCCGTCCTGGCCAATGAGAAGAATCACCGAGGCTGGCCCCACGTGGTATGTCAAGATGTCCAGCGGCACGCCCACGGCCTGCAGGGCGACCTCCTGGTTATCCTGGAGCAGGTCAACGGGAAGACTGTGCTGCCTCTTCCGGCAGGCGCAGACGAAGTGGGGTTTGTGGATTCGGACAGCGACAGTGCGTAAGTACCGCCAGCCTGGCCGTAGGGGCCTCCGAGATAGGGGAGATGCCGGTTTATCTGAGTGTTGTCTTTACGACTTCTCTGTTCCCCGCTCCCCACACCTCCTGGTTCTGCACGCAAGCCCACCGTCTGCCGTTTGCCAGCATCCGCGGACTGTGTGTTTTCCGCGGATTGCCGCCCGTGCCTCTCACTCCCTGTGCCCGAAGCCCCTGAAGGCCATCACAGCAGCATGGCCCTTTTCTCCCCCACTCAGAATTATTTCAGGGCCGGGAGCAGCCACACTGATTTGCAGTATTTTGCTCATCAGGACAGCGTCTCATCCTTGGCAAAGACCCAGGTCCGGTCTGGGCAACAGCCGCGCGCATTTACGCGGCACGTAATGTCACAGAACCAGCCTCTGTGGCTCTTGTTACAGTTCCACACCCTCCTCCCCCTGGCAGCTGGAGACTTCTGTCAGATCTCCGGGATTTTTTTTTTTTTTCCCCCACACGGACACAAATCTGGCTTTGTTTGAAGTCTACGCCTCTTTGCGTCTGGGTGGGCAGAAAACCCCCAGCCTCTTCCCCTTGGAGGGGGGATGGCTTTCTTTCTGTCCCATGGGGATTGTCTTTCTCCTTTTTCTTTTCAGCCAGCCTGGGTTTCTAAATGATACATTTTTTATCTTCTATCCAGCACTTCTGTGCGTTTCTGGGAACAGGCCACCTTCCGGTGTGAGTGCTGTCTGCCATATTGCCAGCAGTTTGCAAATGTCTTACTGGTCAACAGTTGTACATTCAAGGGCCCGTGATTTGATCTGGACACTAAGTGTCACGTGCAATGCCAATGTCCTTTATAATGAGTCTTTGCTATTGGGAAGTAATTTGCTACATATGTAATCTGAAGCAATTTCCCAGTTAACTAGAAAACCTAATGTGGCTTAATAAAAATATTCCATTTTTGAAATAAATAAACTCAAATGACGCTTTCCCTGTTCCTTTTTATATGTTAACATAATAACATTCAGTGTATGTGTCTGTGTGTGTGTGTGTGTGTGTGTGTGTGTGTGTGTGTGTATAATCATTGCTGGGTTTGTCTCGCTTTGTTCAAATTTGATAATTTCCCGAAAGGCTGGATCACATTTCAGGGAGGTGAGTATCTTTTCCTTTCAATACCTTCTGTAATGACTTGCGACATATCGTTGCCCAGCAAATATGAATTTAATTAAAATAAGCAAAGGTGGGTTTCTGGCGTGAAACACCCAGGCGATAGATTCTCTGTGTCGCTTGTGTCCTGGGTTCTTGGCATGAACAGCTGTCTATGAAAGCTTTGTCGAAAGGCCACCAAAATGTGTTCTGGACATTTACATCTCTCCCGAAACACCTGTAGCTTTCCTCGCTGAAGCATTTTCGAAAAGGTGTAGGAGGGGGAATGGGGGCCCAGAATGAAATTGCCCGTGGCCTTCAGATGGCTGATTCCCTGCCTCGTGGAGGAGGACGGAGCCTACCTCCTCTTGCCGCAGAAGTCAGAGCCAAGGCCAACTGACTTGCCGCAGAAGTCAGAGCCAAATTGGCAGAGAGGTAGATGCGGTTCCGGGTTCAGTGTAGAGACCGACTCTCTCCCAGGACGGGCTGGCCTACCAAGGATCGCACTGCTTTGTCAAGTAGGGAGCTTGCTGACACTGGGGGTGCTCAGGCAAGGGGTGGACATTCACCCGAATAGCTTCTGTCCAGTGTATTCCTGCGTGGACAGAAAGGCTCGGTGGGATTCAGAGTTCTCAAACCCGTCTTCAGGATGTCGGGGAAGCCCCCAACCTTGAATAATTGTGTACACATGCACACACAAGCATTTTGTCTGTACTTTTTATTGACTGCGGATCCGAGTCTATCATCCAACGGAAGTGAACAATGCCTGGATTCAGTGGAATCTCCCACCTATCTTTGAAAGGCTTGGAATTCTGTTTTGGGGACACCTGGAGTTACTTCCAGTAGACCCGGGAGATTTGTTGTGTCTTCCACAGCTTGGATTGCACAGAGAAGTCAGTCATCTATGCCATTGAGTCTGCTGTAATCCAGTGGAGCCGCCGGGTCCAGGGGGTGCTCAAGAGAGAGTCTTCCCAGCCCCTCCTACAAGGGGAGAACCCCACCCCTAGGGTGGAGTTGGAGTTCTGGAAGAGCAGGTAGGCGCATGCTCAAATCCTGGGGCGTAGATGTCTTACCGGGGATGATGGTGGCCTGGGGGGAAGGGGCAGCCACTGAGTCTGGTCCCACCCCCGGGGACTTTTCACCACTGGTTGGGTCAACACAGGTGTCCCAAGTGCTGGAAAATGCTTAGGTGTCTTTCCTTTCTTGAGCTATGATCTGTGTACCTGCTGACACTTCTTCAAAGGTGCTTTCAACCAAATATAAAACTAATGAACTGTCACGTTTTTTCTTCTACTCCTCTATCCCCTCCTCCGTGGACAGTCGAAGCCATACGCACACTTCTTGCAAAGATCTGGGGTTCTGGCCGTTGGCTGCCTGCAAAACGGCCTTTCCTAGGGCCCAGTCAGTCATCGGGAGGGCTGGAAATCCCATCCTCCAGGGCGTCCCAGCCCCTGCAGGATTCTGGAAAGACCTGACTGGTGCTCCCACTCCTTCCCCCTCAGGCTCTCCTGTTTCCCTGCTTCTGTTTATTGCCGTGCCGAGTACTCCTTCACTGAAAAGGAGACAGAAAGATGTTTGAGGCAGATGCCCCTGTCCTCGCATTGAACGAGAGTGTCCCTGTCACGTGGCCAGGCGTACCGGTAGGGCTCCGGCCCTCTGTGTGCCCCAGCGCTGAGACGCCCCATCCTCTTGCCTCGTCACTGACCGTTCCTCTGACCTGCTGACAGGCCCTTCTCCGGCAGCTGTGTTCTGACGACACCCACCCCCCCCCCCCCCCCCGCCCACCCCGCCTTCCAGACCTTACTGCAAGAGCTAATGACCTCCAGCTGCCGAGATGAGCCGCCAGATGGTCACAGCAGTGTTTGCTGCCGTTACCTCCCGGAGCTGCCCCTTTGAACCCGCGTCCCCGACCCAGGCTTTTGCCCTCACTGTTCCAGGAACAGATGCCCCGCTCTGTGGGGCTGGCTCCGGCCTCTGTGCAAGCACCCGGAGGCAGGGCCCCTCTGTGTCCGAGGAGGGGGTCATCACAGTGTGACTTGCGTTTCGCGATATCCGCCCGGACTCACCCCTCTCCACGGTGTTGTAGGGCTGAAGATCTGGAACACGTGTACAACCAACTGAGAGCGATAAAGGCGAGGGGCATGGCCAGGCTCCTGGAAAGAGTTCACAGCAGCTACTTCCCAGCTTTCCAAGCCATGTGCAGAGATGTCGTAGCAGGTGAGGACGTGCGGGTATTTCCGTCAACACGCTGGCGTCGCATTTCTTGTTTAGTGCTGAATTGTCTTCTCCCTCTGCGATTTTCCGGTCTCTGAAACCCTCCCACCCGACACGGTCTAGCTTGGTGATGAGAGTGCCAAATCTAGAAGCAGGAAAGCAGACACCTTGTGGTCTGTTTGCGTTCCCAAGGCTCTGCGACCCCGGCAAAGTCACCTAACCTCTCTGAGCTTTAGTGTGGAGCGCGGTTGTGGCCCCCGCACTCCCCGCGTAGGCTTCCCTGGGCCGCTGGGGGATGACACAAGTGGAAGTGTTTTGCTGACCATGTTGTACTGTGCACGTGCATGTTGTGACCTCTCACCTCTGGATTCCAAGTCCCTCCGCCCCTAGCTCCTTGGAAGAAGTCTCTGTTCCTTTTCGAGCTCCGTTCTGCTTTTTTCTGTTCCTGCTGTCAGATGGGACTGGCCATCAGAGCCCCAGACAAGATCGGCCCCTGTCAAAATTGCAAAGTTAGCAAAGTCTATGATTAGAAGTAGGTAAATTTTTCTCGGGGCTCCCTGTCCCGCCGTCTGTACCCTTTGCTTCTTTCCTCCCTCCTATCAAACCTCCTCCCGCTAGCTCTTCAGCATGGTAGGTCAGAATGTGCTTTTGAAGGCGTCCGTAATTTCATGTGATTCAAGCTTAATTCAAGTGGTGGTTTTTCAAACGTTTTTCTCCTCGATCGGAACTCTTTCTTCAAGTACAATCTACGGAAGTCCACAATGTAAAACTCACCAAGCTACATTTGCTCTGTTAAAGAGGGGAGCATCCTGTGTCCAGACCCCACTGGTCTACTCCTATCTCAGCATCTCAGCCCCACGGCATGGGGTTTGGAAACCACTCAGCTCAAGGAATAAAGGTCCCAGTGGTGGGGGTTCCGATATGTGCTAACAGAGGAGAGTGGCCGTAAGTGACTAGTCTTTGAGGTCCTTTTGGGCCCTAAAATATTATCACAGACATCGCCCTGCCAACACATAAAGCTGGCTTGGAACAAGATCCCTCTTGGGGGCCCCCGATTATTGCTTCGCAGAGAGGTTTTGTGTCCCAGAGGACCCAGCCATTGTTCCCAATTTATACTGTAGTTCAGATGGGACAGGTGTCCCCCAAAGTGGATGCGTGCCACCACCACTGTGATTGTGGGAGACGAATGGACAGGTATGTTTGAAAGCGTGTTAAACGGTTGGGGCCACTGGGTGGCTCCGTCGGTGGAGCGTCCGACTTCGGCTCAGGTCATGATCTCACGGTCCATGCGTTCGAGCCCCGCGTCGGGCTCTGCGCTGACATCTTGGAGCCTGGATCCTGCTTTGGATTCTGTGTCTCCCTCTCTCTCTGTTCCTCCCTTGCTCATGCTCTGTCTCTCTCTCTCTCCTTCAAAAATAAATAAAAACATGAAAAAAAAATTTTTTAAGTGTGTTAAAGGGCAACTGCTTTTGGCAAGTGATGCCGGTGTTCTGTTTGTGGTAGTGATTCGAAGTTTTCATCTAATATTTTATTCAGGTTAAAATGTGCGTCAACTTTGGGAAAAGCACTCAGTAAGGAATATTACAGGTTGTATGCAGGCACGACAGCTACCATAAAGAAGACCTGCAAATGACTGACATTCGGGGCCCTGAAATAAAATGACATGCGCTAAAATTGTATTTACGAGTCCGTTATTTAGAGCCCCAAATATATTTTGCACATTAATAGATTAATAGACTATAATCATTCTGCTTGATTAATAGTTATAAAAGATTTGGTTTCCCGGGTGGGCTTCAGAAAGCTCTTTGCAGTCGAGTAAATGCTGGCAATGAGAAGAAGGGAGAAACAAACAACACCATCATCATGATCACGGATAAACACGACAGCAAAATTAGAAATCCTTGAAACATAGGTAACTCAATTCTGATGATGCAAGAAGAGGAATTTTGATTATAGGAGTTAGGCAAAGACTTGGTCAGAAATTTTGACGGGGTCTTCTGAGAATAAAGAGATTTTAGAGGGGCGCCTGGCTGGCCCCGTCGGTAGAGCGTCTGACTCTAGATCTGGGGCTCGTGAGCTCCAGCCTCACATTGGGTGTAGAGGTTACTTAAAAATAAAATCTTTAAAAAAATTTTTTTTAAAGATTTTGGAGGCTGGCAGTTAGTTTTCCCATTTCCGATTTAATTTCAGAGCATCTTTCTTTTTTTTTTTAATTTTTAAGATGTTTTTATTTATTTTTGAGAGAGAGACGGAGCGAGTGGGAGAGGGGCAGAGAGAGAGAGAGAGGGAGACCCAGAATCCGAAGTGGGCTCCAGGCCCCGAGGCATCAGCCCAGAGCCCGAGGCGGGGCTCGAACTCACAGACCGCGAGATCGTGACCTGGCTGAAGTCGGACGTTTAACTGACTGCGCCACCCAGGCGCCCCTAACCTTTATTTTTGAGAGAGAGAGAGAGAGAGGGAGAGCACGAGTGGGGGAGGGGAGAGAGAGAGGGAGACACGGAATCTGAAGCCGGCTCCATGCTCTGAGCTGTCAGCACAGAGCCTGACACAGGGCTCGAACTCACAGACCATGAGATCATGACCTGAGCTGAAGTCCGACGCTTAACAGACTGAGCCACCCGGGCGCCCCAAAGAGCAGCTGTCTTTCTTGGACCTAAAGAGACCCACTATGAATGTCAGTCGTCTTAGTCATGAGCAGCGTAGTTCTTGGGCTCACTGACGGACTGAACGGAAGGAGAGGAGAGGACACATTCCCGGATCAGTGGGCACAAACTGGAAAACGATGCCAAGTAAAGAGGGGAGCTAAAGGGGTGGAGGAAACCGTGTGGAACAAGATTGTCAGCAGCGGAAGGAAACCTTGGGAAAAAAGGAAGCCAACAGGTCCCTGCAGGAGCATTCTAGTCTCTGGCCACCAGGGGCAGGATTGGCAGAGTACAGCCTGGTCACCGGTCCGGCTCTTTGTTGGTGGCAATGTGTGCAGGTCAGCGGCCAGAGGTGGGCTGGAACCAATGGGGACCGGCCGTCAGGTTCTTGAGAACCTGCTGTCTGCAACTCTTTTCAATCCCCCCTCCCAACACTCAGAAAAGTCAAGCTGGTAGCTTGAAATCCGACATGGTGGGAATGTCAGCAGTATCTACGCCATGGAAATTGGCAGGTGCTACACGTAATAAAGGCTTTGGTCCCAGAAGAGCCTGTCACGACTGAGCTGCTTATGTTTCACCCACCTTTGTTCATTTCTTTCTTTATCTGCCTTGTGAGCTAAGTTGTGACCACGCCCTGGACTGGAGGAGCCAACCCTCAAATACCGTGCTCTTAAAAATCAGGGGAATGCCTATTTATGTGATTAAAGAAGGGTTTGCTTTTGGGGGGGTTGGGGGGGAGGTATCGTAAAGAGAAAGCTTCTCTGGCCCAATGTCCTCAGCCTCCTTCCTCCCCACGTGTCTGAACACTAGGGCACGTGCCCATTAGCATGGCTGCTGGAGCTGCATCTCCCCCACCCCCACACGGCGGTTTTGATGTTCTCATCAACCCCTCCCATCAACTTACTGTGATATTTGACTTTCAACCGTTCGACGCACACACGACTTCCCATTGGAGATATAAAGTGCAAATGTACACGCATTGCAAACTCCTGGCGGGGTGAGCCCCACGGCCATCAAGCTAGGGTTCAGCCCCATAAACCTGGGGTGATCTTGCTTTTGTTCCGCTATATCCGTGGGAAGAAGACCCTAGGCATGGTGGGCAGGTCTTAATTTCTTCACTCGTGATGGGAGAGTAACGAAGCTCCCGCCCGGGGTCTGCTATGAGATGGGATACGTCTAGTGAATGGATCAGTGCCTGGCACACAGAACCTTCACTAAATAGGTACATTTTGGGTTTCCTTTAGGATGAATGAGTGCAGAGCCTGTAAGATAACAAAGGCCATGATCACCCACGATAGCGCCTGATTATCTGCCCAGGAAAGAACTTTATAAATGGCCCTTCCCGGGATACTTTGCTCAGTGGGCTTCCTCACTGCCTCTGTGGTGATATGCAGAGTTAGTCCCCCACCCACTGGGTTTCCTACTTTCCCCTCTCTCTGTCACCACAAGGTGACTAGTGAAAGGCACCTATCTTTCCTTGGCTGTGGTCAAAGGAAGTGGTGGGGAGATTTTCCTGGCTTTGAGAGCCAGTAGAACCCCGCCATCATCAGTCTGTGCTATTTCTCTCTCCCCACCTGCCTCCTCCTCGGTACGGGCTCAGTGAGATACTTGATTAGCAAAATGTTTATCAGGGACGTGACCTTTCCTGGGACACTCTCCTGTGCTGCCTACAGACCTTTGCAAGAATTCTTTAAATTAGCTCCTGTTCCTCCTCTTTCTGAGGTTAGAGCGACTCGCCGTGCCCAAGGTCACACATCAGGGAAGCGTCTGGGTCGGCATTTGGAGGCAGATCTTTCTGACTCTAAAACTTGTCCTTCCGATCATCTACTTTGTATGGTGTTGGCCAGCAGCAAAGTATCTTCTCCACACAGGGCACCGGACTGGGGCCAGCAGAGCCAGGGAGGTGTCCAGATACGGGACTTTTGTAAGAGAGACTCCTCAGACCATTGTTTCAGCTGTCCAGAGCTCTCCAGGTCTCAGTGTTTCCTCAAAAGAGCTGGAAAGTTTGGGACGCCTGGGTGGCTCAAGTCAGTTAAGGATCCGACTCTTGATTTCGGCTCAGGCCATGATCTTATGGTTCGTGAGATCGAGCCCCGCGTCGGGCTCTGCGCTGACAGCACGGAGCCTGCTTGGGATTCTCTGTCTCTGTCTCCCCGCAGCCCCACCCCTGCCATCTCTCTGCCCCTCCCCCACTTGTGCTCTCTCCCTCTCTCAAAATAAATTAAAAAATAATAAAAAACAAAAAGAGCAGAAAGTTCTCAGGGACCAGCTTCCTCTGCTCTCCTCCTAGTTTAAGCAGAAATGGCATCCACCACTCCCCGGAAGCTTCCGTCCCAGGCACCAGGGCTCCACTCGGTAGGCGTGAGCCCCAAGCGGGGAAGGTGACCATCTCCAATCCCTTCCAGCTCTGACAGAGGCGCAGGACATCCGGACACACCTGATGCCACTCTCCCGCCACCTGGAGATCCTCGAGAGCCTGGAGTTTCCGGAGGTGAAACCACGGCTGCGGCCTCTGCTCCACGTGGTGTGTCTGATCTGGGCCACGTGCGGGTCCTACTGCTCCCCAGGGCGGCTCACGGTGCTGCTCCAGGAAATCTGCAATCTCCTCATCCAGCAGGTTAGCCGTCGGGGCTCCTGACAACCCCCCCCCCCCCCCAGCCCCTGCCAGGGGCTGGCTGCACCGGGTCACAGGGAAGAGGAGAGGGCGCGTTTCCTTCAGGGCAGGGAAATCATTTAAGTCCGGAGGAGTCTCACAATTGTGTTACTGTCACCGCCAGTAACTCCCAAAGGTGTTCTCAGTAGTGCTAGAATCCTTGGGAGGACCGGTCTTCCTTTCCCCTCTGCCCAAGTCCTGGGGTCAGGCACAGGGTGGGTGTGGTGAGTCTTGACCTCCTTAGTGATCAGTGCTCAGGGTCAACAGGGAAGCCCAACACTTAAGAATGCTGCCCCGAGAGCCAGGTGTCCTTGTGCCTAATTCTGAGTCACCACTGGTTAGCCGTGTGTGCCTGGGCAAGTGACGTATCTGCTCTGTGCCTCACGTTCCCCACTGTGCAATGGGGAAAAGCAGAGGACCTGTCTCAAAGGGTGGCCGGCTGGCCACATCCCACATGCTCATGCCCTGCACGTGCTATGAACTCAGGGCCTGTGAGCTACAGAGAAACAGCTTCTTGGACCACATAGTCCATACTCCTCCTCCTCAGGGCCTCTTGGAACACCAGCCAGCACAGCATAAACCTCAGGAGTCTGTGTGTCAGCAAGGGGCCTTAATGAGGCTTCGGGGATCTGTCTCCCAAATAGGCTTCTTTTACCTCTAATGAACATATATAAAGAGTAACTCGTAACAACTAACATCTACGGAGAACGTTGCAGCCTACCAGGGCTGTGACATCCAAGACCTTGGCCATTTTCGGATGGACCCTGTGAGATGGGCAGGGAGAGCCTTATTAATTTCTTATTAATATTTAAAGATGTGAGCTAAGGCTCGAGGAGGTCAACTGAGTCGCCAAAGGTCCCCCAATCCAGGACCGGAAGTCAGTTGTTTGGCTCCAAGGTCAGCACCCTTCCATCACAGCATTTTTGTAAGACTTTTCCGGTTGAAAGTATAAGAAAGCCCAATCCAAACCAGCCTCAACAAAACAACTAGCATGACTTACTGGTTTGTGTACTTCAAAGGCCCAAGATAAGGCTGGCTCCAGCCCTGGCCGACAGGAAGGCTAAGATAACATCACCAGGACGAGGTTATTTTTGACACGCCCTGTGGTGGCGAAGGCAGCTGTCATACAGCTTAAGCATCACAGCTGTACAGGATCGAGCCTCTTGGAGACAGGGGAATACTTATGGTTCAAAGAATTCTTGCTTTTGAATTACTTTACTGTAGAAAGCCAACTAGTCATGAGAGAATCCCCCAGGAAAGAGCACCTTCCCCAGCCCAAGCTGGCCCAACAGAAGTTCGCCATGGCTCCTTTACGCGCCCGTCTGTCCCTGAGCCAATCGTGGACGGTTTGGCTTGAGCCCAGGCGCCAGTCCACTGGTAGAACTGAGGATGGGGTCAGAGGTTTCCTACAGCATGCTTCTGGAAAGTATGGCGGGCGGTTATTGAGATCAGAGTTGGGACATGGACAAAAACTGTAGGGTGTCCTGCACCGCGTTCAGGCTCCGCGACAACCATCTGTTTGCGTTCCAGGCTTCTAATTATCTCAACCCAGAAGGCCTCCTGAGAAGTGAGGTGGAAGAAAGTCAGAGAAAACTGCAAGTGGCCGTGGACACCTTGAACTTCTTCAAGCAGATGTTTCAGGACAGAAGAGAGAATCTCCATACTTACTTCAAAGAGAACCAGGAAGTCAAGGAGTGGGATTTCCAGTCTTCCTTGGTCTTTGTGCGACTGGATGGCTTCCTGGGGAGACTGCTCCTGGTGCAGGTGAGTGTCCTCGTTCACATCAGGCTCCCAGCTCCATACAGGGGTGAGCCATCCAGGGATCCGAAATCAGAGTAGGAAAAGGACCAAAGCAGCACAGTGGCCAATCCTCCATTGGTTGGAAGAACCCATAATAAGAGTCAATAAACATCTGGTTTGACATTTTCATGTAATGGTGGTTCTGGTCGAAGTGTAGGAAACTCTGATCATAGACTCGTTTGGGGGAAAGGCCAACTAATTGAGTTGGTTTTCAAATTACCCATAATCTTCAAACTTTGTTTCAAATAAACTCTTGCTAGAAATTCCACGGGCGAAATCCAACTGAACTGATCTAGATGCAGTTAGCCATGCTCAACAAATCCACTCCTTTGAACTTCTCCTTTTCCATGCTCCCACCCTCGAGGTGGCTCTCAGAATCATAAGACTAGCGAATCCCTGTGCAAAAGATGCAGGACTTTTGGCTCAAAGTTGTGGCTCCACCCCCTTCCTCCCCCCACGCCCCCCTCCCCCAGCAATGATTTAAAAGTTCATGTGAATGTTAGTTTAAGGACCAGGGTGAGAAAACAGGAGACTTTTGCTTTTGATGGTTTTCATCCTCAGAATTTAATGTGGCTAGCAGGTGTTTTCACACTTGATGGCTCGATATTTGCTGACTGAACTTTGCAATGGACGTCATCAAATGAAATACGGACTTATTTGAGAAATTCAGGGTCAAGATTAGGACAATGACCAAGGGGACCGAGAGGGAGTCAGAATCATGTTTCCATCTATGATCCACACAGATCTGAGAATGCAGAGGTGGGGTGGGGTGGGGGGGATCAGTTGGGAAGAGGTGCACCCTACAGTTTATAGGATAATGGCACGGTTTGTAGTGGCACCCTACGGTTTGTAGGATAATGAGGACAAGAGAGTATGGGATTGAATCCATGCATTCCAATTCAAGAAGCATTGTCCCAGCCCCGCCATGCACCAGGCACCGAGCTGCGAACTGGGGATACCATGGTGACCGGAAGATGGCTTTGTCTACAAGAAGCCTGTGGACCAGTAGCCATAGCGCAGGAGAAGGTAGACAGACTGATGGATGAGATCCAGGGAAAGACCACAGAATCTGGGAATGTCGTTGAGGTGTATTAAATGCCACGATAGAAGCGAAATCGGGGTGTTCCTGGGAGCAGGAAAGAAGGGCTCCCTAACCCAGAGGGGGCTCTGAGAAAGCGGGCAGCACACGAGGAAATACATTTCGAAACTGGAGTGGGAATTCTCCAGGGAAAGAAGGGGAAGGCCACAGAGACAGAGAAAATGTATACGCGAGAAAACCAGAAGCCAGATCTCGCGAAAGGCGCACCCTAAATGCTTCACCCGATCGCGGAGACTGCAAATAATCGACATTAGCTTTATCCTAAATGCCTCCTCCTCCCGCAGCCTCTGGAGCTCTCCCTCTAGTCTCTAACCCCTTCCCTGCTTGAGCCCAGGTGACAGACAGTCACCGACCTGCCTCTGCAGTCAGAGCGACTGCGGGGCGGGGCCTCGGCCCTGTGCACACATGCTCATGATGTGACTTTGCATATAGACAGCTATTCTAACATGAGGGCGGCTAATCTGCTGGGTGTATTCAGTAAATACAAGCACTGACGGCCACCCATCTCCCCGGAGTCATTACCCTCACGAGAGTGCTCACAGCTGCTCTTTCCCTCCGAATCAAGGGCACGGAGGCATAAAAAGCAGTTGCCCCAATTTAATTAGGGGATGGCTTGAATGTCACCATGCTCGGCCTTTCTGTGGCTCCCTCTCTTTCCTGTCCTTCGAGATGGTTTACTTCTCAGCCCTTACCTCAGACCCCAGCATTTCTTTTCTCTGCTGCCTTGCCTCTTCCTCCCCTTTCTACCTGTCCCCTTCCCCTCCTCTTTTGTCATCTTTCTTTCTCTTTCCCTTCCTTCCTTTTTCTCTTTTTCATTCCCTTCCTTCTTTTTTCTTTCTTTCTCTTTCCCTTTCTTCCTTTCTTCTTTCTCTCTTTCCCATCCTTCCCTCCTTTCTTTTTCTCTTCTTTCTCTTTCCCTTCCTTCCTTCCTCTTTCTTTCTCTTTCCCTTCTTTCCTCTGTCTTCTCTTTCCCATCCTTCCTTCCTTTTCTCTTTCTTGCTCTTTCTCTCTCTCTCTCTCTTTCTCCCTCCCTTTTCTGTTTTCCTCACCTCGTTGTTCGCCCTACATTTCTGTGATCTTCCCAATCCTGTGGCTGCCCCCCCTTCCCCCAGGCCAGTGTTTGCTCCCCTCCTCCCGGTTTCATCTCCCAAATGTTGGCTCTCACTCATCCCTGTGCCCTCCGGCTCCCCTGTCGCCCCCCTACCCGTCTCAGCACAGAGGACACGGCGTTATTGATCTTCCGGGAGCATATTTCATGTGGCCCTTTAGTTAACATTCCGTGTATCTCTGTGATCAATGCCTGTTTGAAATGGGATTAATCTGCTTCTCTCCAGCAAGAATTAGCGTGAACCTCGCCTTATTCATCTTGCCGTTCTAATAATGCAGCCTCCGAGATGTGGGTGTCTGCCATTAATAAATGCACGCAGCCAAGTTAATAAAATGACACCAGTACCTTTACTCTCCGGCACGCTCACGTCCAGGGTTATGTTGTAAAAGGGCCTGTTTTTCATCTCCGTGGTTCCCTTGGATTTCTTTTCCCCTCTGATTTGTATGGCTTTCCCTCCCTCGCCTTTTGCACAAGAAAGTCTCCTTGTGCAGATGGACTCTTCCCTCTGGGCTCCTGCTGGAGCAAAAAATGGGGGCAGGGCGAGGAGGGGGCTGCCGGGCAGGAGCCTGTGTGTGCGGAGCACCTCTCAGCAGGCAGAGTGATTGGGTTCGTAGGGCACCGTGCCCTCCCCCGCCTCCCCATCACAGCCAGGATACAGCTCATCTCGGATAGAGCCGAGCCTGGGGGAACGAAAGGAAGAAGAGGAAAATGAAGAACAAACCTGTTTCTAGAGCCTGAATCCTGCTCTGGCCCGCAGCCTACATTCAGCAGGAGCCTAGGTGCGTTGAGGGCAACGCACAAATTCGCTTGCCCAGGGTTCACACGGCTCGGGGAGGTTTGGCTGCAATTTGTAGCCAGGGGCGTCTTGCCTTTCCACCAAAGTTGTGAATCTCCTGGGGGGAGATCTCAAGGTCCTGTCCCTCTGTCCTGCCACCCTATCCCCAGGGTTTTGTGTTTCCTTCTGCCCTCAGACACCCAACCCTGCCTTTTTAGACCCTATTTCTACCACCTGTGCCTAGGCCTTTTTTTTTTTTTTCCCAAAATAAGTCATTTGGGTAAAATTATATCCCTCCCCCCTGTCCACGAGGGGGCCTTATTTATTTGACTTTATGACTCGCTAAGGAACTCCCAAAAGTACATAAAATCTTTGCAACTCCAACAGTCAAAAGTCAAAGGGAAGAAGAGGGGTTCGGCTGCCTCCTGATCCCCTCACCCTGCCTTCTTGCTTGCCTTACCAGTGCGCACGCGCGTGCCCCCCACCACGTGAATGCACGCTGCACACACCCACGCCACGTGCACACACACACACACACACCCCACACTGAGCTCATTTTTGTACCCTAGTCAGTAGATGCTGCAGACCACCCCCCCCCCCACCCGCCACCTCCCTTTTCCGTTTCTGCCTGCAGCCTCTTCCCTACAAACAATGCCCTGAGCAGCTTGGAGAGAACCCTCATTTCTTTCATTATAAAATTGCTGCAAAGCTGGGATTCACTTGGAGACAAAATGATTTCCTGCTGAGGCTTTCTGCGAGATGATTAGCGGGAGAGAGGTAATCAGCTGACCTAATATGCACTGCATTCCCTTCCCTCCTTCCTCCATCGGTGGCCGGCCGGGCTGCTGCCTCCTTCACTGGGGCCTAATTGGGGCGGCTTCCCTCTCAGCCTGGCCCGGGCATGTGGCCACGCAGGAGACCATTAGCCGCGTAACGTCGGCCACCGTTGGAAAGGTAAAGAAAACAGTCTTTTTCCCCACGACCTTTGGAGATTGTCTTCTCCGAACGCCTGCTTTGTGCTCTCCCTTAATGAATTCTGAAGACATTTCCTTTCAGATGGGTGGTGTCACCTCTCGGTGGAGGACAGGCTTGTGTGCGTGGGGATAGCCATGATCCCCGACTTTGTCGCCACGCCTCGCGGGGCCAGGGCACAAACGGAGCTCTCCCCCGGCACCCCATTAGAGGTTGCCCCGTTGCTCCAAAGAATAGGACCCAATCTGCCAGTCGGCTGCCGGGGACCCCATGGTCTTTTTGGGATCCGGCTGGGAGGGAGCAGCGGTCCATCCGCCGTTAGACATCTCTTACCCGATCTAATGACATCAGCGTGATGGTAATTAACGACAGCGACTTCTGTGGATGGAAGTCACTCCAAAGCACTTCCCGTGGAACACTCGGTAACCCCACGGCAAATCAGGTGTTAGCCAACCCTTTTGCAGGTTAGGAGAGTGACGTTTAATTAGGGTCTTGCTTTAAGCCGCGTGGGTAGGGAGTGGCACCCTAGGGTTGTGTGGACCCAGGGACTTGGGGTCCTGGATCCTCAGCTCTTTCCATGATGCCTGTGCTCCTGAGGTTGACGTTTTCAGCCAGTACAGAGCAGAGTGAATTTCCTGGGTGTACTGGCAGGACGAATAAAAATGGGTATGTTGAAAATATTATTTAAGCCTCATTTTGGTTTTAACTGCCTTTTATCTGTTTCGTGAGGACTTCTAAATAACGAAAAGGACTTGCATTCAAATATTTTGAGAATCAACTACGTGGAAACCATCGTTAGGATGAATCAGTTTCCACAGTTGGGAGACGATTTTCCCCCCCGATTCAGGAATCATCTCTACAATGCCCCTGATCGCAAACCTCTCCTAAAATCCATGCCGTGATGGGGAGCTCACTATCTCTCTTAGCATTCCATTCTATAGTCGGGCATTTCTGGGTATTAGACGGTTCTGTTTTATGAAGTGGAACCACGTGGAATTGCCAAAATGGCCAAGTGCAAGTCATTTTATACGTTCAGCCCACGAGTTGAGGCCAAAACTACTTTTTTGCCCCGTTCACTCATTTGCCTTATTTCTGCCCTCACAGTAGGACCAGGCTAGGTTCTGCCTCGTATTTGACCAAGGCCCTTTTAAACGCACATTTAAAGGCACGAACGTTTAAAGGCACATTTCTGCCTTGCATTCCTTCAGCGTCTAGGACCCTTCCAGGGGCTGAAGGTACAGTGGTACCTCTGGGACCCAACACCATGCTTCAAGTATTCTTGAGAACAAAACAGTGCAACTAAATGACCATCTGGTTTTCCGATGTAACCAAACATACCCAGATCCGTCTGTCTTTTAACATGGATCCAGAGCATCTTCCCAAAACTTGAAACTGACTTCCACGGGATTACGAAAGGTGGGTACCCAGGTGACATCCCACAGCACACGTACGTTTTCCCCCACTTGACTGAGCACAGCTAAGCACAACTTGTCAAATGGACATGAATTGCGATCTAAGTCGATTTCATTTAAATCAGATTCTTTTCTGTTCTCCTGCGGATATATAAAATTGAAACGTGTTTTTAAGTAAAGACTGCCCCATTTCCCACCAGTAGAGGCAAGACCCCCTGGTCTGGGTGACGTCTTCCTTTCCTCAGCTGGTTCTTTCCTCTTCTCTCCTCCCTGACTTGAGCTGCTCGCCAACAGCCATGCCTGAGCATAGCAAGCAAAACAGGGGTGGAGGGGGGGGGGGTTAGATGGGCTGCCCCAAGCTGCCAGGTGCCCTCCTGGCAACGTGGGGCAAACCCGTCCCGTCTCACCACTTCCCGGTGTCTCTGTCACTGCCCTTGGACATGGCGTCCCAGGAAGGGAAGGGAGTCGAGCAGCCTTTCGCCAGCCTGGTGGCTCAACCCATCGCAGTGGCCATTGGCAGCGGGGATTTCCTGGAGTGGACTCAGGACCCACTGGGTTTTCTGCGTTGTGACACGGTGTTCCCTCTACCTGCCTTCCAATCTCCCTTAGGGTGGAGGACCCCCTCCCAGCGTTTGCCAGAAGCACCCAAAGGTCAGAGTTACCCTCCTCTTTCCTGTTGGAAGAGGTCTGCACCTAGATTGGAAGAAAGGCTGGGTTTGCAGGTTCTGTGACTTCAGATGAGTGTGTGCGAGGGAAAAACACAATCTGGCACGGTAGTGTCTTCTGAAGCCTCCTGTCCGATGAAGCAGCTTCTGTGGACTTGGGAGGGGCTCCTCCCCGAGGCTCTGCGCTGTCCACCTGTCACTTAATTCTGAGCACAGCTGGGGCACTGCCGTATCAACGACAACAGTGACAGCAAGACGCACGCACTGTGTACTTGCCGTGTGCCAAGCACTGGCCTAAACCCTAAGCCAACCGGGACTGCTTTCACTCCCGCCATTATTATCCTGTTGCAGATGAAGAAACCCAACAGAGACGCCCAGTAACTTGCTCACTGTCGCCCAGCCGACCACATGGCAGATTCCTTCTCTCGGCAGGAGTGGTTGCTGAGAATATCGGTGTCTCCCTCTTGGCTTGTCCTTGAGACCTTTTGAAGGATCTGTTTTCTGTCAATATCCCTTAAGATAGCTGTGCTTCTGGAGCCAGATAACGTGTTTCCCTTGAAATGGATTTATTTTTATTTTTTTGAAGTTTATTTATTATTGAGAGAGAGCGAGCGAGCGAGCGAGAGAGGTGGGCAGGAGCAGAGGGAGAGAGAGAATCCCAAGCCGGCTCTGCCCTGTCAGCAGAGCCGGACGCGAGGCTCGAACTCATGAACCGCGAGATCACGCCCTGAGCTGAAACCAAGAGCCAGACGCTCAGCTGGCGGAGTCACCCAGGCACCCCGACATGGATTTTTAAAAAAACATCAGGGGCGCCTGGATGGCTCAGTCAGTTAAGCATCCGACTTAGGCTCAGGTCATGATCTCACGGTTTGTGAGTTCGAGCCCTGCGTCGGGCTCTGTGCTGACAGCTTGGAGCCTGGAGCCTGCTTTGGATTCTGTCTCCCTCTCTCTCTCTCTCTGCCCCTCCCCTGCTCACGCTCTGTCTCTCTCTGTCTCAAAAATAAACAAAACACTAAAAAAAAAAAATTTAAAAAACCCAGAAGTAAACCCACCAGTCACGTAAATAATGTTGTTATAGTTTGTTATCTATGAGAGAACCCGGAAAGAGGCTGAAATATACATGTGGTTTTTTTCTTGTCTGTGTGAATTTTGTTTACCTGTGCTTCCTCTTTGCTTTGTGAGTTTAGCCAATAGTGATTTATACCAAGCCAATCTAATAATAAGGCTACGATACTAATCAGCCTTCCTATTTTCCTAAGCAACCACCCCCGCTCCCCGTGATTTCTAGCCCTTCCCATACTAATCTGAGTGTTATCTGCTGCTGTTCTTATTAACTATTTTGTGAACTGGCCCTATAGGATCTTCTGAAGACAACCCTGGATTTCCACACGCTGGGAAAGCTTGAGTTCAGTGGCATCAGAGGGAGTGCCCTGAGTCGGCAGGTCCAGCAAATGTACGACGAATTTCAAGAGATGTACAGGGTCTTTACAGAGGCCCCCTATGACTGCTTGGACCCCCAGAGCACGGTAAGGCTTGGAAAGGCTAACTCACAAGCTTCTTCTCTTTCTCAGATGCCTCGAGGCGGTAGGGTCTAGGTGTTTACTTGCATTTTCCTTGTGTATTTCCTTTGGTTCCCGGGGCTCCGGTGGTTGTATTAAGAGACCACTCCCAGTTATTCTCTTTGTCAGGAGAAAGTTCAGGAAAGGCCTTTTCTAACAGCTGACTGCTCCAGACTGATGATACCCAGGGTTCCAGAGATGCTGAGATGTGTACGGGTTGATGGTGGGGGGCCGTGTGCAAAGCTTTCAGCTTCGAGCTCTGCGGAGGCCAGGCGCACCCGGGCAGAATTTCATTAGTGGCTTGGGGAGGGGGAAGTGAAACAGGCTGAGGCTGAGTTGTTCTGAGCTGACCCTGGTCCCCCAGGGAGTCTTCAGGCAGAGGAAAGGGCCAGAGTTGTAGTTTCCAGGATCCCACATGTCACCTGTAGCCCAGGATTCTGGACCTGTGGGTCCAAGCCTGCAGCAGGAAAGACAAAACAAAACAAAACAAAAAAGCAGAAGGGTCAGTACGGAAGCAGGGAATGGCATGCCTATTAGGAGGGGCTGAATTAGGGGAGAAGGAATCACAAGAATATACCAGGGAAAGTGGAGAAAGAAATTGAGCAGAAATCTACTCTGAGCACCTCCAGACCTTGGGTGATTAGCTGGCCAAACCCAGAAGTTCTAAAAATTTCTAAAAATTCCATGAGTCTCAGGTGGAAAAAAACGGGGGGGGGGGGGGGGGCGGTGGCATATGACAAAACAGGATATATACTGTGTATTTGCTACAAAGTGATAATCTGAAAACACACCAAATCCTACACACAAGGAAACATACTAGTATTAATGTGCTTGGGTTTGGGAAGTAGAAAAACACTATGCTGTTCTGGTTTCCTTTGTCTTTTTGTAAGGCGATGCATCAGTGTTGGAAAGCGATAATAACAGGTAATAATGATTCCACAAATAAAAGTTTCTTTGACAATGGCTACGCTCTAAGAAAGAGAACACCCTTGGGGCTGTCTGACAAAATACAGTATTTGGGAGGATTTTGACTTGGGGCAGGAAGGAAAGTAGGAGGTAATGATAGAATAGCCTTACTGCCGGGGCTGTTGGCGCTGAGGTGGCTTCTGGGGTGACATGAGCTAGCACTGGGGGTGAGAGAAGGGACTTCAGAAGGTGGGAGAGGGGCCCCGAAAGGGGGTGACAAGGAGCCAAGCTCACACCGGACTCAATTTACCAGGAAAGTGGCATCCGGGAAAACAATACTGCAGTAATAGGGTCACTGCATGGATAGAAACAAAGCCATGCCAGGGTGAATTTTAGAAACTTAAAATTTAAGTCCTGGGTGTAGCCAATTCAAGCACATAGGTGGTGGTAAAGAGCATAGTGGGATTGGCCTTGAGGAGCTCACGTTCGTCCTACGTCCACGTGATGTCTCTACAGGAATTCGAAAATGACGTGGCCGAATTTCGCCAGAGAGTAGAAGATCTTGACCGAGGGCTGGGGACCATCTTCATTCAAGCCTTCGATGATGCCCCCGGTTTGGAGCATGCCTTTAAGGTTTGTGCAGCGGAGGGGCGGATGGGTGGGAGCCACTGCTGTGCTCCATTCTGTCCCCACCGTCAGCTGAGGGGGACAAGGCCCCTCTTCCAATGGTTTTGTCCCCGCAGATGTCAATTGTTCCTGTGGGTCTTCTAGAACGGTGTCATGGGAGAACTAGGCAAAGGGACTGGACAGAACTAGGGCTCTCAGGTTGATCATTAATGCTTTCCTAGAAACACGACGATGTGAAAATACTTTCCAAAAGAGTTTATTCTAGAATGTTCTCTCTGGGCCTTATCCCGAGCGTGCCCATTAGAAGTGAAGAAGTCTACTTGCGGTCGCCCCCCTGAAAACCTGGGCTATTTAACCAGTGCCGCATGGCTGATTCACGCCGGAGCAACCCCCCCCCCCATAAGTGGTTGTAGGGTTCAGCTACCAGCTGCTAGAGTTGGAAGTCCGTCAGGGGCCAGCTGGAGCAGGAATAGGGAGGAGAAGGCACAGGACAAGTGGACAGTGGGTGCACACTGAGACTTCTGAGTCGTGAGGCATGATGCCTTCACGGCACGTGACCGATCTTCTCTAAACTGCAAAGGAACTTCCACTCTGTAAAGACTTGAAGATTAGAACAAGGACTGACCGGTGGCAGTTATAAGGAGGCCAATTTGGGCTCCGTGGAGGGGAGAGATTTCTGCGAAAGGTGGAATGGACTTCTTGGAGAAGTCGATGAGTGTCCAGTCGCTGAAAATGTCCTCGGGTAGCCTCGATGACCAGTGAGACAGTTGTAGAAGAGGCTCAAGCCCTGGGTGGGTGAGTCCGTGCCATTCTGGGATAGTGGGTGATCCAGCATGCCAGCCTTTGTTAGCCATCGAGCATAGAGACACATGACCTTTCATAAACAGTGCGGCCCCATAACTCATGGGGAAACACTTGTAGGATTCCTCTCTCCAAGCCTTTGAACTCATTCCGGAAATTAGTTCCAGAACTAGTTCTCTCTGAAACTTTTTTCTTGCTCGCCACCCTCAAATTTGAGCCTTCCACATTCTCCCCAACACCTGGCCCACTTAGGTTGTTTTTTTGTTTTTTTTTTTTTTTAGTTTATTTATTTATTTTGGGAGAGAGAGGGAGCAGGGGAGGGGCAGAGAGCAAGGGAGAGAGAGACTCCCAAGCAGGCTCTGTGCTGTCAGCACACAGCCGGACGCAGGGCTCGAACATCCTGAACTGTGAGATCGTGACCTGAGCCGAAATCAAGAGTCAGATGCTTAACCAACTGAGCCACCCAAGCACCCCTAGCTCAGTTAGCTTCTTTACCTCATCTCTATTTCTGTTTTAGTTCTCTTTTTTTAATGAAGCTCAGCTCTCTGACATCTTTAGCTTTCTCTTTGTTTAATCCTTTACTCAGGGTCTCTCAACACATGAGAGTCTGGCAGGTAATTCAGCAGACAGGTCTCCTTCTCCTTTAGAAGCAAAGGAGGGAGGGGCGACTATGAATATCCACCTATTTATAATCATTGACTCAACAGTTTTCGACCCTCTGCTGCCAGCGGACATGTGAAAGAAATAGCCAGGAAACAAGCTGTACTTAGAAAGGTTGGATCTGTGACTTTTTCTTCTTCTCTCTCTGCCTCCTCCGCAGCTGCTAGACATAGCAGGGAACCTTCTGGAAAGGCCGCTGATAGCGCAGGATGCATCTGAGAAGTACCTGCTGTTCGTCCGAATGTTCCACAAAGACCTGGATACCGTGAGGGTGATCTACAGTCAGCGCGTCCAGGAGGAGGCAGAACTTGGTAGGTTTGTGGCGAGCGGATTTGAATGGGGGAGTTCTGTTACCAGCAAGGGTGCAACTCAACCCTCTTGTGTCCGTTAAATGGCCACGGTGGGTCCATGACATCCTCCCAGAAAAGAGAGCACAGTCTTCCTGCTTGAAATCTCAGGCCGCCTTGGGTAATTATAGAATTCACTGACCCGCGCATTTCCCTGTGTCTGGGGCTGCGACTGGCAGCCGACCCAGAGCACTGAAGTCCCGACTGCTTCTGGCTGAGACCTTAACACAATGCATGAGTTGACCCTTGATCAATGTTGCCACACTGATCAATCTCCAGCGTACCTCAGTTCCACAATGGATGTCTACACGCCTGGGGAAAGTTTCTGCTCCCTTCTGACACCATAGCAAACCCTGCTTCTGGAGGGGGGACCCTGCAGGAGGCTGACAAAGGGCGGGTCCGTGCCGAGGTGTGATGTCTCCATTCTTGAAAAAAAATTTTTTTCTAACCTTTATTTATTTTTGAGAGAAAGAGAGAGAGAAAGAGCATGAGCAGGGGAGGGGCAGAAAGAGAGGGAGGCACAGATTCCGAAGCAGGCTCCAGGCTCCGAGCTGTCAGCACAGAGCCCGATGTGGGGCTCAAACCCACGGACCGGAGATCATGACCCGAGCCAACCTCGGACGCTTAACCGACTGAGCCTCCCAGGCGCCCCATGACGTCTCCATTTTTGCCGCAATTCTTAGATGCCCTGTCTTACCTGATCTGAAGTCAAACACAAGTTCAGTTCTGCTCTACAAGCATTTCTTGAATCCTCACTATATGCAGGGCACCTTTGTGGGCACTGTATACAGAGGCAGGCCAGGGTAAGGGATAAAGTAATTAATACTAAAGGGTTGTCCTTCAAGGAACACATCAGACATGAACAGACTTAACAGTAATGCAGAGCAGAGAACACAGGCGATGTTCAACTTGAGTCACAGCGAACGGTAATGAAACAAGACAGCTTATGGCCGGGAGGTCTGAGGGGAGTGTGTGGGGTAGGTGGCCTTGAGCTGAGCCCTGCAAGGTCGGGGGATAGACAGCCAGGGAGAAATGGCAAAGGCCTCTGAAGCAGAGACAGGAGAGGAAGGTGATGGGTGGCACCTGCCTCAGCCAAAGGAGGTTACATGGGGAGATTATGTTAGTCACAGAGTTTGGGGGCAACAATATCACCTTCTCTGAGTGCCATATTTAGGAATCTGGGGTTCATTATTCGGGTAACGGGAAATTTTCCAGGGTTTTTAAGCAACAGAGTAGTAGGACCACTGCATCTATAAAGAGGTTTGCAAGTTCCCAGGGAGGTCATTAAGAACTGCTTCTTAGGGGCGCCTGGGTGGCTCAGTTGATTGAGTGTCCAACTCTTGGTTTCTGCTCAGGTCATGATCTCATGGTTCATAAGTCTGAGCCCCACGTCGGCCTCTACACTGACAGCACGGAGCCTGCTTGGGATTCTTTCTCTCCTTCTCTCTCTCTGTCTCTGTCTCTCTGCCCCTCCCCTGCTTGTGTGCTTTCCCTTTCTCTCTCTCTCAAAATAAATAAACTTTACAAACAAACGTTTCTAAAGTTCTGTAGGTCGGAGCCCAGCATGATGTGCCTTTATCTCCACTGAGAGTGGCCCAGGGCTGAAATCACAGCGTTGACCAGGGCCAAGTTCTCATCAGGAGGTCCCGGGGAGTGGGGGGAATACGCTTTCGAGCTCATTTCGTTGGGAGAATCCAGTGCCTTGTGACTGTAGCCCCGAGGTCTGCAATTCCTCGTTGGCTGTTGGCGGAGGGGCTGGGTGGGGGGGGGGGGGGGGGGCACTTAGTGACTGGATGGCACGCCCATGCCTCCATCTTCAAGCCAGGTATGGCTTCCTGAATCCCTGACTTCTCCTTCCAGCCACCAGAGAAAATGTTCTGCTTTAAAAGGACTCACCTGATTAAGTCAGGCCCACCCAGGATCATCTCTCTTCCGCTATCTAACATAGCGTCATCACTGGAGTGATTTCTCGATCGTATCTGGTTCCCCCCCCCCCCCCCCCACACACACACACACTGAAGAGGAGAGGATTATGCAAGGGTTAGGGTCATTGGTGTCATCTTAGCATTTTGCCCTGCTGTGGAGGCCGGGCAGAATGTGACTATAACAGATCAGGGTTGAGGGTACAACATCAGGGAGCAGTGGGGTCTGTGGTAAAATAAAGAAGAGACCACTATTCAGCTACACTTGCTAGTTAGAAGTGGTGGCTGGTTCTTGCCAACTCTTCCAACTGAGATTTTTTTCAAGAAATGGAATCCAGGGGCACCTGGGTGGCTCAGTCGGTTAAGTGTCCAACTCTTGGTTTCAGCTCAGGTCATGATCTCACATCCGTGAGTCTGAGCCCCACATCGGTCTCTGCACTGACAGTGCGGAGCCTGCTTGGGATTCTCTCTGTCCCTCTCTCTCTCTCTCTCTCTGCTCCTCTCCTCACTCTCTCTTTCTCGAATTAAATAAATGGAAAAAATAAGTTTTAAAAATTTGTCTTAAAAAATGAAATCTAATCACTGTTGAATCCTGACAAGTGAGCAAAGAAACCCACTGTTTGGACTAAAGTAAGAGCATCCAGGCTGTGCTGACGCTGGGCAAGTGATTCACAACCCACACGGCCTGTCTCATTCATCATCTTAGTGAATTTTCACAGAAACCCTGGAAATGAAGCAGGGAAGATAGTATTCCCATTTTCTAGATGAAAAAACTGAGGCCCAAAGAGATTCTATTGTTTGTTTAAGGCAGTGTTTTCAACCCTGAATGTGCAATTGAAATCATCTCCAGAGCTTTTAAAAATACAGATGACTGGGCCCCACACAGACCAATTAAATCAGAATGGCTGAGTCAGGGTCCAAGCATTAGTAATTTTTTTAAGTTTGTTTGTTTGTTTGTTTGTTTATTTATTTATTTATTTATTTTTGAGAGAGAGAGAGAGGGAGGGAGAGGGAGAGGGAAAGAAAGCAGGAGCGGGGGGCAAAGAGGGGGAGGTGGAGAGAGAGAATCCCAAGCAGGCTCCACACTGTCAGCCCAGAGCCCCAAGCAGGGCTGGATCCCATGATCTGTGAGATCATGACCTGAGCTGAAATCAAGAGTCAGATGTTTAACCCACTGAGCCACCCAGGTGCCCCGGGATTTTTTTAAGAGCCCCCAGGTGATGCTGATGTGCAGGCAGGTGGAAAGTCCCAGGTGTGGAGTCAGAAAGCCAGTGAGGGGCAGCGCTGGGCTGGGCACCCCTGTCCTCGGACCCCATTTGGTGTTCTCCCCCAGGCCCCTCCTCCTTACTCCTTAGCCTACAGGCCGATCTCCCGGGACCCACCTCCATCTCAGTGTGGGCACAGGGTGACTTTAGCAGGTGGAGGTACTGAGGCAAAAAGTAGGGGGGGGCGGGTATTCCTGGGCAGAGTGGGGCCGGGGGCGGGCTTCCTTCAGTCTGCCTGTGCCGTGTCCCCAGGGTTCGCCGCCGTGCACAAGAACATGCCCACTGTGGCCGGGGGTCTCCGCTGGGCACAGGAGCTGCGGCAGCGTATCCAGGGCCCCTTCGCCAGCTTCAGACGCATCGCACATCCGTGAGTAACCGACTCCCCAAAGGCGGGTGCGTTTTAGGCTTCAGCTCCCGCTCTGGATTTTTGGAGAAATGCAGCTCACTTCCCTAAGGCATGAAAATCACCTTCATTTCTTTCCCATTTAAGCAGTAGACCAGCATCTTAAGTCCGTTTGGGCTGTTGTACAGAATGCCACAGACCTGGTGGCCTGTAAGCACCAGAGGCCCTTCTCACACCTCTGGAGGCTGGCAAGTCCAAGATCACGGTGCCGGCAGATTTGGTGTGTGGTGAGGCACACCCTGGTTCACAGATGGCTGTCCCCTCACTGTGTCCACATGGCAGGTGGGACAAGGGACCTCCGTGGAGCCTCTTCTTAATAGGACACTAATTCCTTAGTGAGGCTCCACCCCTTAAGAAGGCTCCACCCCTTCACAGGGCTCCACCACCTTCATGAGGCTCCACCCCCTTCACGAGGCTCCACCCCTTCATGAGTCTCCACCCCCTTCATGAGGCCCCCCCCACTGCCTACATGAGGCTCCACCCCTTCACGGGGCTCCACCCCCTTCACGAGGCAACACTGCCTACATGAGGCCCCACCCCTTCACGAGGCTCCACCCCTCCATGAGGCTCCACCCTCATGGCCTAATCACTCCCGAAAGGCCCTGCCTCCTAAGGCCATCACATGGAGAGTAGGATTTCAACATGTGAATTTTGGTGTGGGAGGGAACACAAACGTGCAGTAACGAGATTGATACATTTGGACTCATTAGGGGACCGTTGGTGCAAAATGAGGCTTCGTGGATGACTGGCTGCCCCTTTTTTGCTCCATCAGATTGATTTCTTTTTTTTAGTGTTCATTTCTGAGAGAGACAGAGAGCGACAGAGGGGCAGAGAGAGAGAGAGAGAGAGAGAGAGGGAGGGAGACACAGACCCTGAAGCAGGTTCCGGGCTCTGAGCTGTCAGCCCAGAGCCCCACACGCCAACTCACCGTGGGATCACGACCTGAGCCGGACGCTTAACCTACTGAGCCACCCACGTGCCCCGAGGGTCCTTTCTAGAGGCAAAGGAGTCCGGGTTTTCCAGCTCTTTGGGGCTCTCCCACCAGTCTCCTCTAACAGCGTCTCCTGGCTACTGAGGCTGCTGGAAAATAGGGAAGCCCAGTGTCTGCTAAAGCGTGCTGTAAAGTCTTCGCCTGTTCGAATACCTGGGGCTCTTGTTACACGCAGCTTCCCAGGCCTCACCTCCCACTACTGAATCCGAACCGCGAAGCGGGATGGGGCCTCTGAATTGCTTCCTTAGCAAGCTCCCCCCACCCCGTGATTCTGATGGTTGACCAGGTTTGGAAACCACCGGCTCGACAATCTGGAAGCTGGGCTACGTAGAGGCGTCTCGGCTGCGGGATCACATTCAGGATGCTTCGGGAAAGGGCGGTCTTTCTCTGACCCCTCTTTCTAAAGAGTCTCCGTTGAGGGCGCTCAGCTTTGGCAAACAAAACGGCAACCAAGCGTTGAGACCCTGGCCTCCCAGGTGTTTTTGGCATCGGGTAGGACGCCGGCGACCCTCTGGTGCAGGTGGCAGGACTGAACGCTTTCAGGGGCCGGGGAAGAAAAACGGAAGACCGGCCAGGCTGGGGTCCCACAGCGGGGTCACCAGCACCCCATCCAGCGCTGCCCAGTGGAAAAGCGGACTCCGTAGGAGCGCTGCCCCCACTCAGACAGGACCTGAAAATCGCGGCGTGTGTGCAAAACGCCCAACTTCAGAGTTACCACCTGCTCTCAAACTCCACACCCATCCGATAAACAGGGGGTCAGGTCTGCCCTGCAGGCGATCCGTTGGCAACATCTGATCTGGTCTGAGCTAGCCGAGCTCTTTGTTTTGCAGATGAAGAAAGGGAGGAAAACGGAAATGAGGTGACAGGCTCACCACAGTCCCAGGGAGAGATCCCAGAAAGAACTGGAACAGAGTCTGGGGTCTTGAGACCCTGGCCCAGCACTCTTCCCCGGGAAGCCCCCAGCCACCGGCACCGTGGCCCAGGACACGCTGAGCCCCATCTTCTCAAACGTGCACGTGGATGTGGGTTGTCGGAGGGGAGGGGCATGACCTTGGGCGAGGGGCTCTCTGGCCGCAGCTGTTCCCCCAAGAGGCAGGCAGCTGTGTTTCATCAGCAGCCAATGTGTCTAGCCCAGGGGGGATGGGAGGATGGTAAGAGGGCCTGGGCCTGGAGAGGGGATCTGAGCGGCACCCAAGGTGTCCTCTGTGGTCCCCCCTGAAAATTCCCCTTTGTTTAAAAATGAACTCACATTTGCAGCACCTTGCTCTGTAATATACAGCTGACCTTTGAACAACATGGGTTTGAACTGGGTGGCTACATTTACATGCAGTTTTTTTTTTTTCTTTTTTCTTTTCTTTTGCTACAAGAAGTTTTATTGTTTCCATTTGGTCAGGGGTGGTTAAAAGCTGCCTAGAGGCTGCAGGGAAAAGTAACTTCAGGCTGAAACCTCAACGCGAGCGGGATGTGCAGGAAGGAGGCGCAGGGTCCCCTTCTTGTGCTTGACAAGGGGAGGAGCTACCCGCCTAGCCCAGCCTGGGGGCGGTCAGGCCAGCCTGCGGAGGTGGGCCAGCTGGTTACCGTCTTCTTGAGGAGTTTCACCTGCCCCTCTGGGACGTGGTTCTCCGGATTCCCAGAGGTGGGGCCTGTGCTCGTGGGACCCAGGGCAAGCGGATCCAGAAGGAGCTGGTTCAGCTTCTCCTCCAGAGGCGTGGACGCTTCCGTGGCGTGGCAGGCTTCACCTCTCCCATCTCGGGATGGCTTCTGCGCCTTCTGGAACAGGCGCATCAGCTCCGCTGGCTTTGTGACTTCGAGAGACGCTGGACACCCTCACGCTTCTCTGCCAACTGGGAGGAGAAGTGGCCCAGCCCTCCGGAGCCGCATCAGTGCATCCAGGTAGAAGCCCGGAGAGGCAGGTGTAGGAGGCGTGCAGGTGCAGGTTGATCAGGCAGTGGACGGCGGCCTCCACAGCAGTGGAATGATTCTGACGAATCTGGGAGCTCGTGGTTGGTCAGCAACAAGGAGCTACGCCCAGTAGACGCTGTTGGCTGGTCCTGGAGGCAGGGCATGGCTGACAGGATGATTCCAAAGATTGCATCGGGGAAAGGTAGGAGGGTTCTGGGAGACTGGAAGAAGGGTTGGCGCGGGGTCTGTTCGTTGCACAAGGTGTTGAGGCCAGAGACAGACCCAGGGGCTACTGGGCGCGCTGCCCAGACGGGGTTTTTCTGGTGTTCTTCCTCGTGATTTTCTTACCGTCTTCTCTCTAGTTTCCTTTATTGCCAGAATACAACGTGCGACGTATATAACGTAAAACGTACGTGTTCATGGACAGTTTGGGGTATCTGTAAGGCTTCCAGGCAAGAGTAGCTGTTAATAGTTAAGTTTTCAGGGAGTCCAAAGTTATATGCGGATTTTTGCCTGCGTGGGGGTTGGCGTCCCTCACTCCCACGTTGTTCAGGGGTCAACCACCTGTATGAATTGGCTATAAAGAACGTTTTCCATTCCTCACCACGAAGGGAAGGAGAACCCACAGGGAGTTTGCAATTATTCCTGTGGCTCCTGAAACTTCCAGGCGACTGGCACGGGCCCCCAGTGTGAGAAACCCTTCTCCCCTCTGGCCTCACTCTTCTCCAGAAACAAACCGGGGATCCGGCGTCTTGAGGCTTGCAGAAATCCCACGGCTCGGGAGGGGAGAGCTGGGGGGAGCCAGCCCACCTGGTCCAAAGCCCTTCTCTCGCCTCCTTGCTGCCTCCCCAGCCACACCTGCTCCTTCACCGGGAACGGGGACTAAGGACTGGGAATAAAACGCCAGGAAATCCAGTGCTTTCTCTGCAGGCACGAGGGCTTATCCTGAGAGCTCAGGATATCTGGTGGAGAGCCATTGTGTTGGGTTAAGGAGCAAATGGGTTTTAAAAAATCTTTGCAATCGGCCGGGAGAACAAACAGAAACAGACGCTCCCACACAGTCAGCGTGAAGGTGTCTGAAAATTACAGACACTTCGCCGATGTTCCCAGAGGCTGGACTCTCATTTCGTGTTGCAAAGGAACGTCACAACCGGGCGACAGTGTGGGTAACGGTGCCTCCCGCCGGACCCTGCTTACATGCCATGTGGCCCCCAGCGTCCCTGCGGAAGCCTCTGTGTCCACGTGTGTGTTCACGTATGGGGGGCATAAGAGGTGGGAGGGGAAACTTGCGTCGACGTGTCAGTGAGTAATGGGTAGGAAGTTTTGTCATCACATGTCCTAGAAGGATTTCAGAGGAGACATATACACGTGTGTGACATATATACATGTATACGTATACGTATATACATATGTACATGTATACATATATATGTATACACACACATCAGGTGTCACTTTATACAAATGTATACAAAATATTGTTTTGGGGGCGCCTAGGTGGCTCCGTCAGTTAAGCATCTGATGTCAGCTCAGGTCATGATCTCAAGGTCTGTGAGTTCGAGCCCCACGTCAGGCTCTGTGCTGACAGCTCAGAGCCTGGAGCTGGCTTCTGATTCTGTCTCCCGCTCTCTTTCTCTACCCCTCCCTCGCTCATGCTCTCTCTCTCCCTCTCTCTCTCTCTCAAAATTAAACAAACATTAAAAAAGTTTTCAATATTGTTTTTATATTTGATGTTGTGTAGTTTTATTATGTTATAATTCATAACATTATGTAGTTTTTTTCCTTAAATACAGAAAACTGTAGCACCTAGAATGTTCCTTTGGTCTCAATTTCCTTTTTAATTCAGATTTTGGAAGGACTTCACTTGCCCATGCATGACTGGCTGGGCTAGGAGAGGGGGTTGGTGGAGCCCAGCGTGGGGCGGAGTGGGATGGGGTGGGGTTCAGGTGCTGTGTTCACTGTCCCTGTCACCTGGGGGTCGGCCTGCATTTCAGGAAGTGCAGATGCCCTCTAGTGGCCGGTGGACGACACTGGCGAGAAGGACGCGGGGAACAGGTGCAGTTTGTTACTTTGATTATTATTTTGACCTCTAAATCGATGCCCTTTCCCCCCCCCCCTTTTGTGTGGATAGTTGCCTGGAATCTGCCGAAGGAAAGCGAATGACACAAAAATATGAAGATCTGCTCTCACTGCTCGACAAGTAAGCGGCTTCTGGCATCGTATTGTTCTGCAAATGGCATAGCCACCCTCCCCGCCCCCGTGATGCCTTCTGTGGTTACCGGTTTCACGTAGATTCCTCAGTGGCTGTGCAATGTCACTGTTTTAGGATGTAAACCACGGTGTCTGTGAGTCCAGCGCTTCTGGGTCTCTGGGGAACGCGGCTCTGTTCTAGGAACAGACGCTTTCCAGGGTAGTTCGGTTGGGAGCATGAATTTGGCGGAGCCGGAGGAAGTAGGGCGCTCCTCGGGACACCTGGAGATCGGTGTCCCGGGAAATCACAGCAGCGGCTCGCGAAGCAGAAAGCAACGGTTTGTGCTGCGCAAAGAGAAAATAAGTTTTAAAAGTACTTCCTGCGTCCTCTTACGGAGAAAACAGAAGAATGACAGTTCACACGGACTCTTAGTTCCTGCTCTAAAGCTGCGGTTAAGTCTTGTGGTTCAGGCTGTGATGCCCGCAGTCTCAGCAAATCCGGTGATGTCACCGCACTCCCGGGCTGGGGAGCCCTTCAGTGCCTCCCACTGGCTCTTGTCACTTTCACGTGACCCGAAAAGCCCTCGCTGTGGCCTTTGCCTCCCTCTCCAGCCTTGTCCCTTCCCCCCTCCGGCCTCAGCCGTTCCAAGATCACACTCCATGTGTCTCTTCTCTGCCCTGTGGTGGTGCTGATGCTTCTGCTGGGGGACATCCATTTCCCTTTCACTCTCCTACCTGTACTCATCCTTTGAGACTCCGTCAAGCCTCGCCTCAGCCCCTCTTCCATGCAGCCTTCCTGGCATTCTCCTTATCACACTCTCATCCCCGCCACTAGATGCCCGATGCCCGGTACATCCCTCCAGGGTTGTACTTCTGTGTTTTCCGTTTACCCGTGGTCCAGGGCCTTAGCTCCATTTACCGTGGGGTGTTTATTCATCACGTTTTCAGTCATCGGGTAACGGCTGAGCGACGGATGTCTGAGCTGCATGAAGATTAGGGTGAGAGCAAATCTTGCCCAACAAGTTCTTCCCGTGGTTAATGAAACTAATCACAACTCCCTTTATCTCCTCTAAAGATTGCATGGAGCCTCTCGACCAGGTTCTCATTTCAGCTGTGCTACCTTTTGAAAGCCGAGTCAATGACTTTGACCTAAGAACGTAGCCAGGCATTTTACTGATGGTACCTTCAGTTTTTGCTATAGATGTGCACATATACCTATGTAGATATCTAGGTCATATACACATTAATAGATCTCTGTCTTTAGCGGGTCATTGCCAGGCGCTGGGAGGGTGCTTCAGAGGTGACTGTTGTCTCTGGTCCTCGCAGGTACGAGACGAGACTTTATGAAGACTGGTGTCAGGCCGTGTCGGAGAAGTCACAGTACAATCTTTCCCAGCCGCTTCTGAAACGTGACCCAGAGACGAAGCAGATCGCCGTCAACTTTAACCCACAGGTAAGGCAGCAGGAATTTCCTTGTGGGTTCCTGAAGAGACTCCTTTAACTCTGCTGATTTCAAAGGCAACAGAGGCGTTTTATAAGAAATTGCAGAAGCTGCCCGAGAGAATTTCCACCCCGGATCTCCCTTTCGGGATGAATCCCGCGGTGCGTTGTTTCCTTACGTTGTCCAGTGTCCTCATTTTTCTCTGTGGTTGGTCAATACGTTTGTGTCAGTTTTGCACAACAGAAAATACAGCAGAATATGTTTTTAACTTTCATAGTTGGGTGATAACAGCTTTGTTATGAACTCGACTCCACATACAAAGTTAGAACGGTAATTGCGTTCAAGATAAACTCATCCAGGGGCGCCTGGGTGGCTCAGTCGGTTGAGCGTCCGACTTCAGCTCAGGTCACGATCTCACGGTTCGTGAGTTCGAGCCCCGTGTCAGGCTCTGGGCTGATGGCTCACAGCCTGGAGCCTGCTTCCGATTCTGTGTCTCCCTCTCTCTCTGCCCCTCCCCCGTTCATGCTCTGTCTCTCTCTGTCTCAAAAATAAATAAACATTAAAAAAAAATTTTTTTTTAAAAAGATAAACTCATCCAAAAGTTTACATATCCTATTCTAGGTGTGCACCATCTGGAATTCGAGAAAGTATTTAAATAGGTAACAGGTATTGCTACGCCTGCCCTCAAGGAACCCACCAGCTAGTTGGGAGCTAGGACCTCAACATGCAAAAGTCTACCTTTATTAGATTATATGTGATAAATCTCCTTGGAGTAGCTTTGGAAATAAGACTCTAGATTACTGGTTCTCACCTGGGGCAATTTAGTCCCCTTGGAGATATTTTGGGTTGTCCGTCATGGACTGGGTGCCAATGGTGTAGGATGAGCAGATTCTTAAGGATGCAGCTAAACTTCCCACGACACTCAGGATGGCACCCCACAAGCAAGAGTTTTTGTCTGAAAATGTCAGGAGTGCTGAGATTGAGAGGCCCTGCTCTAGGCGATCAGAAGAGTTGAAGACCACCGTGGGCTGTAGCAATGTGGAAAACTTCATGCCAGAGAACGTGATAACCAAAAGCCAGCCCATATCAGGAAGTATATCGGAAAAAAAAAAAAAACCAACTTAAAAGCATAGGCCATGCTGAGCTAAACGCAGTCACTGACTTCTGTATCAATGGCATGTTCTCGAGGTAGAGAGAGCCGGAAACTAAGCTGATAGCATGTGAGTGTCTTTTGAGAAAATTACAGTTTAAGTAGAACATCGACTCTGACGGTGATCAGAGTCAACAAAGGGGGTTGGAGGGTCCATTTCTTCACTTTGGTAGCACATAAGCCTGTCGTTTGACTCATTTAACTCCTTGGCCTAATTTTATCGGCATTCACCGTGAGCAATGTTGATTGTTAAATGCCCAAACAGAGGAGGGACTGGGTTACCCACGAAGCCACAGTCCAGAGGTTATAACTGTAAGAATGAAGCCCTCAGGACGAGACAGTTTTGAGGATGGACCACTCTTCCTCTGTATACGCCAGAGCAAGGACTCTTTCTCTCTCCCAGTGTGCAGCACATAGTAGGCACTTTCGAAGTGTTCGTAGGTGATAGAAGGAAAGAGCGGAGAGTGAAAGAGAGAAGAAAGGGGGAGAGGGAATACCTGAATTATAAAGTGAGTTAAGGGGAGACAACCAAACACAAGTCAAAGAGGAGCTGTATGTGTCCCTGTTTCCAGCTTCGAGCAACATGACAGTGGCCGTGCTAGTAAGAATGGACAGTAACACGTGTATCATTCTAGAGGGACATGATCAGATCTGCCCCTCTGGGGCCAGAAAAAAAATTCTTTTGCAAATTATTTAAAGTGTTTTAAATGCCCTATTATGGGATATTGAAATTATTTTCTCGTTTTATCAATCTGTATTTCACTGATCGAAAGATATACTTTTTCTTTTTTTGTTACATCTTCGCATCTCTGAAAATGGCACGTGTTTATAGTTTAACCGCATTTTTCTTCCCTGGTTGGAAATGAAATAATAGAGAATCTTAACATTGAAGCATGTTGGAAAGAAATAAAATACAGTATAAATAAAGCTACAGGAAACATTCTTAGTTATTGTTGTGCCCGTCCTCGATGATTTATGTGGGATAAAGGCCTGGAAATGGGGTAAAGGGTGTTCACATTGTGAGGATTCACATATACATTATCAATTGGTTCTTCAGGAAGATGGAACTCAGTCATATCTCTTCCAGGAAGATATCCATTTCTTCAAATCACCCCTAGCCTGTTGAACTAAATATAGTTCTCAACATTGTTTTAATTTGTATTTATTTGGCCACTAGTAAAGTAGAACCTTCTCATCTGTTCATTGGCCGGTCATAGTTCTTCTACAAATCACTTGTTCGTGTCTCTTGCCCACTTCGGAGTGGAAGTGCCCTCTTTTCCTGTGAATTTGTTAGAATATTTGGGAAATATTTGTCGCATATTAAGAAATCCATTGCATATGTTTCAGACCTGTTGAAATGTGCCGTTTTATTACGTGAACGATATTTAATGCCTGCAACCTTTTATATTTTATTTTCCGGTTGTATGTTTGGAAGGGCCTTCTTCACCTCAGTATTATATAAGTAGCCCTGATGTTTTAATTTTCTGTTTTCAGTTTTTACACTTGAATTTTTAATATCCGTCTTGAGCTTATTTCAAACAAAGTAGGAGACTGAAGCCATTTCCCCACCAGATGGTTAGCATTTGCCTTCATCCTGAGTAGGGTTGGCTGGGCTGCAGCGGAGCACTGACCCAGAGCCACTGCGAGGAGAGCTGGGAGCCCAGGTGTCTCCATGCAAAGGGGAGGGGAGTGGGAGACGGGTGGGAAGTATCTCTGGGGTGTTTTGTTGCCCACACTAATACACATCTGTCCTCGTGGGTTCAGAGGTAAACGCAATAAATAGCGAAGACCCCAATACCTAGCAACCCAGCCAGAGGTCTCTTTTTCCATTGGCCCACGTCTGCTTCACCTCTCACCCTTCAGTTCCACTGAACTCCGTGCCCACAGACGTTCAGAGAGGACTGGGTGACACAAAGGCGTGCTGGCACAGGCTCACAGAAACGAAGGGCTGTTTCCAATGGTTCCATTTAACAATTAAACTCGTACAATAGCATCTCCTCTCAGTTCTGTCCGTGTCTGTGTGTGCGTGACCTCATTGGTGAGCCCGTCACTGCATCCGCCATGTGCCCGAAAGCATCAGGGTAATCTGTCCAGCGTTGTTTTTGTTACTCTTTGGGATTGACGGACTTGACGGACTTGGTAAGCCTTGCTGCGTCTGAGTCCTCTGCTTTCTCAATTTCAAAACTCAGTGTCCCTTCTCTAGATGGAAGGAGCAGGTAGGAGCAAACGTTACGAAGGGGCCCGTCACGAAGGTCTTTGGGCTCCTGGGGTTTTCTAGTCCTTGACTGATGATTGCCACCCTCTACTGCCACGGAGCTGTAACCACTTTAATGCCGATTTGCTCTTCCAGCTGACTTCAGTGCTGAAGGAAATGAGTTATCTTGAATCGAGGCAGATGCGACATGTTCCTCAGACAGCAGCAGCCATGTTCTCCTCCAGGGAATTCTACCGGCAGCTCGTGGCGAAGTTGGAACTGATGGCGAATTGGTACAACAAGATTATGAAAACTCTCGTAGAGGTGGAATTGCCATTACTGGAGAAAGAGCTGGGGAATATCGATCTCTGCCTGAAAGCTGCAGAAGAGACTCTGAACTGGAAAACGGAAGGTAGCAGGGCACTGCCTGGAATCTGGGGAGGGGGTTGGGGGTCAGGATCCTGATAAAGTTGGTAGAACTTGAATGACTCCCCCAGTAACCGGATTTGAGCTTGAAACACAAGCCTAGCCTCTGAGACATGTATCCAAAGCAGAGAAGGCAAGAAGGGCTAGTATTCCTTTTCTTCCTTCTCTTTGGATATGATTGGTAGACTGAGAAGATGTTGCCACCACCTCGTTTGGGGAGGCTCAGGGTTTGTGTGACATACCCTGAGGTCTCCAACATATATTGGGCACTCCGTGAATGAGGGCTTTTCTTATATCGTCACTGTCACTTAATTTTTGTCACTAAAATATAGACACCTTTTTTTAAAACTTTTTTTTATTTATTAAATAATCTTTACCCCCAACATGGGGCTCAAACTCATGACCTTGAGATCAAGAGTCCCATGTCCCACCGACTGAGCCAGCCAAGCACCCCTAGATTGTAGACATCTTAAGTGAGGGTACCATGATTTATTTCTTGTGTTTCTTCCAATTCACTACTTTCATTGATGGATTAACTTTTGCAGGCTACTATGTAAGGGACCTCAACGGCACTTGGAATATGAGGTGTATGGGACGTGGCTCCTACCCTCAAAGAACTCACGTTTAGTGGGACCCACAGACATATGTACAACCATAAATCACCCAAGACAGGCTATGATAAAAAGCCTTCACAGAGTTAAAAATAAAGTGTGCCAAATCACAGGGGAGGGAGATTAATTCTCATTAGAGTCCTCGAAAGAGTTCATGTTTGCAAAGGAGGTCACCATCAACTCACAGAAGTCTTGGAACGCCATATTAAACGAGTTAGAACTTTATTTTATGTGCAAGAGGGAGCAATGTTTTCAACATTTTTTTTTAAATTTTTTTTTAATGTTTATTTTTGAGACAGAGACAGAGCACGAACGGGGGAGGGTCAGAGAGAGAGGGAGACACAGAATCAGAAGCAGGCTCCAGGCTCTGAGCTGTCAGCACAGAGCCCGACACGGGGCTCGGACTCACGGAGATCATGACCTGAGCCGAAGTCGGATGCTTAACCGACTGAGCCACCCAGGCGCCCCTGTTTTCAACATTTAATGAGGCGAAAGTGCTTTTCAGAAGGTCCATAACCCAAATACAATCATGATGGTGCACTGGTGTGCCCCAGCAACTATGACGATTTCTGTGCACTTGGTTGGTAAGCATTAGCTCCTCGTTTCTTTTCCTCCATAAGCAGGGTGATGGTAAACATTGGCTTTTCAACACAGCCAGGAAGAAAAAGACTCTGGTGCTAACAAAATAACTTGTGCAAGAAAGCCTTTTGAAACCTACAGATATTAAATCCGTACCTTCCGTAGCGACTAGACCTTTAACTCTCTCAATTGAATGTATTTCTTTTGGGGAGCAGGCATTTGGGATTATGTCATTCAAATCACCGACAGCGTTCATGATCTCGAACAAAGGATTCAGAAAGCCCAAGACAACGTGGAAGAGATTCAAAACATCATGAAAACATGGGTGTCTCCGATATTTAAGAGAAAAGATGGAAAAAAGGAATGTCTCCTTTCCATGGATGACCAGCGCAACCGGATGGAAAAATACTACGATCTCATCAAAGAATCTGGACTTAAGATTCATGCCCTCGTTCAGGTAATAACCAGCCTGTCGGATGCGCCTACCACTAGCAGAGGGAAAGCGTCAGGAAGTGTTTGGATGCAGTAAGTGATTTGAAAATTAGAACGCTCAACAGATCCCGTGACTTCTGCATTCAGGGTAGAAGTTTATAGCGCGAGCGAGAGAACTAAAGCTAACAGATCGGTAGAGAGAAAAGTCACATTCTGGTACCAGTGCGTCAAAATTAATACTGTCGTAACGGTGTCACCGCATGACCTAAGTCCCACGCCAAACCCCGAGGACCTAGAAGGAGATGCCAGGTACAGAACCCTAGAGTCCGTAATGGATCAGAGTTGCTATTTTTGATTAGCTGTGGTTTGAATCACAGTAGCATGCTGTACTTTGACTCTGTTAATTTTATTTATCTGTTTTCTAATTCATTAATTTCTTTGTTTTTAAGTTTTATTTCTTGATTTTGAGAGAGCGAGAGAGAGAGCACGATCAGAGGAGGGGCAGAGAGGGGGTGGAGAGGGGACCCCAAGCAGGCTCTGCACTGTCAGCTCGGAGCCCGACTCGGGGCTCGAACTCACAAACTGCGAGATTGTGACCTGAGCCAAAATCAATAGTTGGACACTTAACCAACTGAGCCACTGAGGCGCCCCTCTAGTTCATTAATTTCTGTTCTTTGTGCTTTATCCTTTCTTTCTTTAATTTGAGGTTGTTCTCCCCTTTTCATTCTCCCCCTACCCGCCAAGGGCAGAAACTTAGGGTATTGATTCTAAGCCTTTCTTCTTTTCTGATACAAGCATTTGATGTAATTTTCTCTCTTAGCTGTACTTTAGTTGCATTCCACAAATTTCATGTGCCTCATTTGCATTGTCACTCACTCTTAAATTTTTCTGCTCGTGACTCATTGTGTAATGGTCATTTGGAAGCACACTGTTTCGTTTCCATATGTTCAGGGCTTCTCTGGATAGCTTAGTGAAATCGACCTTGAGTTCAGTCCAGTTGTGGCCAGAGAAAGTACTCTGTAAGATCCAAATCATTTGGAATTCACCAAAACTTGTTCCATGACCTAGAATACTGTCCCATCTTACTGCACATTCCTTGTACACTTGACAATGCCTTCATTCTTCCATTGTTGGGTGTAGTGCTCTATGAATCTCCGTTAAAGTTCAAAGTGGTTGATACTGTTGTTCAGATCCTCTGTATGGTTTCAGGATTTCCTGTCTGTCTGTTCTACCAATTACTGAAAGGGCCGTGTTAACATCTCCGCCTGTGACTTTGGGTGATTTGACTAAACCTTTAGTGCGGTCCGAGTTTTCATCAAGTTTGTGATGCTCTTTTAATACAGACACATTTATAATATCATGACTTTCTGATTCCTTCTCTTATAGACAGTATAGTAGAAACTTACTTTCCTAACAACTGTGCCTATTAACTGGGTTGTTTAGACTATTACGGTTAGTGTAATTATGGGTGTGCTTGGATTTAGCCCTACCATCTGGCTATTTCCTGTTTGCTTCATCTCTGTTGTGTTGTTCTGCTCCTCTGTTCCTTCCTTCTTGTTATTCGCTATTTTTTTTTTACTTAATGTTTATTTATTATTGAGAGATAGAGACAGAGCATGAGCATGGGAGGGGCAGAGAGAGGAGGAGACACACAATCCGAAGCAGGCTCCGGGCTCTGAGCTGTTAGCACAGAGCCCGACGTGGGGCTCGAACTCACAAACCGCGAGATCATGACCTGAACTGAGGTCAGACACTCAACTGACTGAGCCACCCAGGCGCCCCTGTTATTCTCTATTTTTAAAAATATCCTAATCTGATTTCTCAATGGGTATTCCATCTTTTACTTTAATGATGCTGTCATTGCATTACATTTGCAGTGGTTGTTGTGGGTTATAGGTCTCTAATTACAATCGGTGATTGTTTTCCCATGAAATATAGGAACGTAGCCACAGTATGGTTCAATTCAAACACCCCCGTTCATCTTTGGTACTGTTGGGGTGTGTGTGTGTGTGTGTAACAAATCCCACACTAAATCCCAGGCCTTGTAGAGTATTCTATATTTTTGCCTTAAAAATTCAAGAAAAGGGACTCCTGGGTGGCTCAGTCGGTGAAGCGTCTGACTTCGGCTCAGGTCATGATCTCACGGTCCGTGGGTTCGAGCCCCGCGTCGGGCTCTGGGCGGACAGCTCGGAGCCCGGAGCCTGCTTCCGATTCTGTGTCTCCCTCTCTCTCTGCCCCTCCCCCACTCATACTCTGTCTCTCTCCATCTCTCAGAAACGAATAAACGTTAGAAAACAACTCAAGAAAAAAATACTTCTGGTGTTTTAGATCCACCCACATACTCGCCATTTCCAGACTTGTTTTTTTTCCCCTCTTCTGTAAAACTGACTTGCCACCTGTAGTCATTTCTCTGCAGCCTGAAGAACACCATTCAGTTTTTCTTGCTGTTCCAGTCTGCTAACGACACATTCTCTCAGTTTTTGTGTATCTGAGATGTCCTTGTTTCACTTCTGGTCTTGACGGATAGTTTCATTAGATACAGAATTCTGCGTAGACGGTTTTATTTTCCCTACAAAAGTTATTTCCTTGTCTCCTCCCCTCCAATGTTTCTGATGCGAAGCCAGCTGCACTTGGTGTCTTTGCTCCTGCACATGCAGAGTATTGTTTCTCCCAGGCTTCTTTTAATAGACTCTTTTTTTTAAAAATCCTTGGACTTCTTTTTTCTGCCTCACTACAATGTGCCTAAATAGGTTTATTTTCTGTTCACCCAGCTTGGAGTATGTGGGCTTATTGAACCTGTTTTTCATTAAATTTGAGGAGTTTCTTTTCTCTCTTTTTAATGAAGAAAAATTTTTTAAGTGTGTTATTTATTTTTGACAGAGAGAGAGACATGGAGCATGAGCGGGGGAGGGGCAGAGAGAGAGGGAGACGCAGAATCCGAAGCAGGCTCCAGGCTCCGAGCCATCAGCACAGAGCCCGAGGCAGGGCTCGAACTCGTGAACCATGAGATCGTGACCTGAGCCAAACAAAGTCGGCCGCTTAACCCACTGAGCCACCCAAGCGCCCCAAATTTGAGTTTCTAATCAAATTATGCCATGCTTGTCTCCTGATTCTAACATCCGTTTTATTTTCTGCGTCTGTTTTTGTTTTTAATGTGACAGAAGTTCCTTTTTGTCTCCATGAAACAAGTCTTAGGAACAGGCATCCCCGGATTGGTATGGCGGCTATTTGCTGAGTATGTTGTTGGTGATTGTTTCCTCTCTCGGTTACACTCTCCTGCTTCTTTGCGTGTCTAGTGATTTTTTCGTATTATATCTTAGTCATGTCGGATGCCACTTTAGGATCTGAGTGTTAGTCCCCTTAAAGGGTTCATGTTTTGCCCTGGCAGGCAGTTGACTTACTGGTGGGTCAGCTGGTCCTGCCGAGGCTCGGTTTTAAGCTTTGTGAGGGTGGGTCCGAGGGGGCCTGACTCTAGGACAAAGCAGCTCTAACCCCCAAGCACGGTGTTGCTGGGGGCTCAGCAGAATGTGCCTGGGCTATCTGTAAGATGTCCTCATTTATGTCCGAAGGCACACAGATATTTTCCAGATATATTACCGGATATTCCCAGGTATATTACCGCAGGCCCACACAGTCTCCATGCAGCTTCACGGCACCCTGGCAACTGTTCTCTACCAGGCCTCGCAGAGTCTGGCCCTAAGGATGTGCGGCTTACCACCCAGAGACTCCAGAAGATTCGGCAATCTCAGTAGCCCCAAACCCCAACTGCTGGGTGGTCTTCTGCCCATCAGGAAGGACCCTGTCACTGCGGTCTACTTCTCCATGCCATGGTTGGGAAAGTGCCTCTAGGTCGGGAGCCAGGTGGTTTGTGAAACTCACGGCGCACACGTGTGTGTGTGTGTGTGTGTGTGTGTGTGTGTGTATTCCCCTTCTCCCAAGGAGCACAGCCCCGTGTTCCTGTTATCTAATTGCCCCCCAAGAATGGTTTCTTGTGCTGCATCTGCCATAGCTGCATCTGTGTTGCGGACGGACAGGTCTGATCTCACCCCTCTGTCTTGGCCAGAAAATCGGAAACTGGAGCCGTTTCTTCTTGGTTCACAGAAATTCCAACAGTTTTGCCCCCCCGCCCCAGACCATAGTAGATTTGAGGTAAAGAGTCGAAAGGTACGGAGAGCTATACTGAGAGCATGACGTTGAGGAGATAAAACCGTACAGAGCAGTCAGAACTGAATGTTTTACACAGTAAAGAAGCAAACAGACATACGGGCTTACTAATACCCGAGAACGACTCTCTATTGTCACTGTGTTGTGATTTGTGTGATGTTGGGCTTTAAATCATTCAGAAACTCTTCTACCTGCGTAGGAAGGAAAGGGGTATGTTAATGCATTTTGGGAATTTTAGAGTTTTATCATGTAAAGACAGGATCGTGAGACTTTTTTTTTTTTCAATATTTTATTTAACTTCTAGTTAGTTAACACACAGTGCAACATTGGTTTCAGGAGTAGAATTTGGTGATGCATCACTTACATACAACAGCCGGGGCTCATCCCAACAGATGCCCTCCTTAATGCCCATCTAGCCCATCCCCCACCCACGTCTCTCCATCAATCCTCAGTTCTCTGCATTTAAGAATCTATGAGGGGCGCCTGGGTGGCTCAGTTGGTTAAGCGTCTGACGGCTCAGGTCATGATCTTGCGGTACACGGGTTTGAGCCCCGCGTCGGGCTCTGTGCTGACAGCTCGGAGCCTGGAGCCTGCTTTGGATTCTGTGTCTCCCTCTCTCTCTCTCTCTGCCTCTCCCCTGCTTGTGTTCCCTTTCTCTCTCAAAAATTAACGTTAAAAAAAATTTAATAAAGAATGAGATTTTTTAAAATTTATTTTTGGGAGAGAGCACACGCAGAGGAGGGTATGCACGCGCTCTGCATGCACAGAGAAAGAGTGAGAGGGGATCTCAAGCAGGCTCCACACTTCCAGTGCAGAGCCGGGTATGGGGTCCGATCTCATCAACGGTGAGATCGTGAACCTGAGCAGAGATCAAGAGTCAGAGGCTTAACCCACTGAGCCACCCAGGCGCCGGTATGAGATTTTTTGTTTTTTAATTCAAGGGGGTTTATACGTGGAAATGTTTGTAAAGGGGCGTGAGTCGCCTAAAAAACGTACCTCTTCAGAGTAGTTACCACTTTCTTTGAAAATGTGCGATAAGTAGAAAGTCGATGTCAGAAGGCTTAATAATGAAAATGATGGCGGTAGGTGGGCTGTGTGTGCCCCACGCCACCAGATCAGGGAGGAGGGAGAGAGCACGCACGCATTCCTTGATGTGTGTACGTTTTCTGAATCAGCCGGCTGCTTTTAATAGCAACTGCCCTGAGCAAACCCCTCCAGCTCATTTCTGAGGACTCGCCAGGAAATGCTTTACTTGCTTGAACCCCAAAGTTCTTACACGCCTTCAATCACCAAGCCCTCTATCCATAGTGTCCCTTTTTGTCTCTGCCCTGACTCCCGCCTTGATATTGCTTCTCCACGGCGTACCCGTCAGCACTTATAAATCAACACCCTCTGTCCCATCTTTCCTGGGAAAGTGGCCCGGCCCCCTCCTCCTTTTTCAGGGACAGGATGAGACCCCATCTGCCCTTCACGGATTAACTTTGTGATCCTTTCGATCAATGATTAAACCCATTAGACAGTATGGATTCAACATCCACGTGATAGCAAACTTTTCACGAGAATGCTTTTCTCCCCCCCTCTAGGTTGTTTTCATTCCCGTCAATGAGAACTAGACCAGTCCTTCCATATTATTCAACATGGTTTCAATCCGTTCTTCTTTATTTTGTAGGAAAACCTAGGTCTGTTTGCCGCGGACCCAACCTCTAATATCTGGAAGGCTTATGTTAAGTACATAGATGATATGTTGCTGGACGGATTTTTTCTTGCCATTGAGTGCTCCCTCAAATACCTTCTGGAAAACACTGGTATGTACTGGCTTATGGATGTGTGTTATTGCCACAAAGATAACAGTGGCACCTGTTGAACAAAAGTGAAGTGTGATCGAGTGCTTTGTGACTTTTCCCAAAATGTTGTGGATGTTTTGTGAGCTACACACAGGAGAATAGCAAAGGTATTGAGTTTCTGAATTGTTCCCAGAGAAAAGATTTCTCTCTCTTTAAAACTCAGGTGATAAACCAGGCTCTCAGATAGTGAAGCCCTTAGCAAAAGCAAAACCATAAATGCCAGTTCAATCCAAATAAAGCTTCAGGGGGTGCCTGGCTGGCTTAGTCGGGAAAGTGTGCGACTCTTGATCTCGGGGTTGTGGGTTCGAGTCTGGGCTTGCCTCGTGGTATTGGGAGGGGGACGTTTTGTGCCTTCAAGCTTAATGTACTCTCTTTCTGTGGCCTTTCGAGAACACAGGCAGTAGCCAGGTTAAGTGGAAGAAACAGAGTGTTTCTATGTGAAAAGGGTCAGACCAGCTGGGGATGAGGTCGCTTTCAGGAGGAAAAGGAATGTTAAGAAGGGTAATGGGCATTGTCTGAAGTGGTTAAAAATCGTTTTGAATTTCTGATGGATACAACTGAGTTAAGGTGCACAGTGTCGAGGATACAGTCAGGGCCAACCTTGGCTAGGAAGTCATGGGATGGAAAGAGCAGAAGCGTTCAGGAAGAAGCTGAATTAAACCTTCACATTCTGGGACGCCTGGGTGGCTCAGTCATTTGGGTGTCCGACTCTTGATCTCAGCTCAGGTCACGATCTTGAGGTGGTGAGTTCAGGGCCTGCATTGGGCTCTACACTGGGCACGAAGCCTACTTACAAAAACAAAACCAACCCTTCATATCCTGATAGCTTCTGAGCAGCTTAGCAAGGATCACCCTGAAGAATTAATCAAAAGGGAAAGACCGAGGGGAATAGGTTGAAGCCACAGGATAAAGGTGAGATGAGAGTTTAAGATATTAAGTCCAACCCAAGGAGAGAATCCAGAGGTCAAATGGATAGGTCAAGGTCAGTGTCCAGATACCCAGCCCAGGAAGACGGCAGGTGCAGGCCCCTGGGCTGAGAATACAGATGGAAGCGAGGCTCGGTGCTGGGTGTAGCTCAGACAGGCAAACCCCATGTGGTCTTGGTAAGTGGAGTGACTGAGGTCAGAGGCACAGTCTTTGTTTGCAGGGTTGCAGGAAGCTCCAAATCAAGGAGATCAGGCAGCAGGAAACAGCCTCCAGGATAGTCAGCAAGGTTGGGGTGGCGGGGTGGGGGGATCCCGGGGGCGAGTAGCCAGTGGGGCACAGAGCGCAGGCACTGAGACCAGAGAACTGGCTTCTGGGGAGCAGCGCTGACAGTGCTCATCATAGAGAACCAACCAAATGTCCTCTAGAAGGTCCAGGAAGATGCCCCAACACCCTTGCCATAGGCACTGCATAAGAAATGGTCCCTAAACATAGTGACTCCACACACGACCGGTGCCCATCTAGCTCTCCCGACCTGGGCTGTCTCCCCTGCTTCCTTTATAATTTCCACTTTTTTGTGCTTGGTGAGACCAGGACCATTCCCAGGGCTTGGGCTGGACTCCCTGTCGCCTCTCAGAATACAAACCCTGCCCAGGTTAGATGCTACCCACCCTACCGAGAAATGCTCTTCCCTCTCCTGAGTCCCAAAGTGACTGACCTGTACTGAGACAATCTGGTTTTTACGGTCACGACGTTGTCATTCCGTCTCATGTAGGGATTCGGTTCTCATGAGAGCGCCTGGGACAGAAATGTCACGGTCAAAACAGTCTCATGAGTCTTTTACCTCCTGTAAACCCTACGCAACCTGGTCTGTGAAGTTTTCAGTATCTCATACAGAGAGTAATGCAGAATATGTCCTGAGTACGTAATGCAAAGTGTGATGTTATAGGTGTTTTTAAAAACGATTCCATGATGGCATAATTACCATGTATTCCCTTAAGTTAAATTTGCATTTGATGGGACCCTCCTGAATCCAGTCATGCAAATTTATCATGCCTGCAATTTTTTTTAATGTTTATTTACTTTTGAGAGAGAGAGAGAGAGCGCACAAGTGGAGGAGGGGCAGAGAGAGAGGGAGACACAGAATCTGACACAGGCTCCAGGCTCTGAGCTGTCAGCACAGAGCCCGACACAGGGCTCGAACTCACGAACTGTGTGAGATCATGACTTGAGCCGAAGTCGGACGCTCAATGGACTGAGCCACCCAGGCGCCCCTATCATCCCTACAGTTTTCAAGGCAAGGCCCTAGTCCTACTTATCTTTGAGGATCCCCCCAGTTACTTTAGTTGGGGTGAGTGGCTAAGCTATGGTAACGAGAACTCCATCAATAACGTGGCTTAAAGGACAAAAAGGTCTATCCCCCAAGTTCTAGACTCAGGTGAGCGTTCAGGTTAGCGGGTGGGTTCCTGCCATGCTGAGGTTCCCCCACGTTCGTGTTCCTGCCTTGTCTTCATTTCTGTGATGGAGCTAGGTCACTGCCACATCCGGGCTCTAGTCCATGAGCGGAGAAAAGAGCGAGCACAGAGATGACTCCCCTGCTGTCTCAAGGGCTGCAGCCCAGAGACGGCAGCCCTCGCTTTTCCCCACATCCCACTGGGGAGGGAATCGTGCCCACCCTGACCTCTGCTTCTAGGGAGGAAGGGGATGAGGATTCCGATGAGTCTCCACCACCCGCAGCATACTGTGTGGAACAGTCTCCCGAATATTTCCAGTTAAGACGACCTGGGAATATAAGTGGTTATTAATAAAAGTTGAAGCGCTAATCTCGTACTTGGAACATCTTGCTCCGTGTTATATTTTGATTTAAATTTAGCAGGGCAAGTTAGTCTAGCAAGTAATCAGGGATCCATTAATTATGTATACTGTTTTTAAATTTTTTATCACCGTAGGACTACAGAATTAAAGTCAGTTCTGTTTTCGTGGAACAGGATGAACAGCCAGGGTTGTGAGTTGTCTTTCATTTATTTGCTTATGCGACCATTGATAAGAACGCCTCGGTTCACCTCCTGACAACCGATGCGGTCGTGTGGCTAGTGCCGAGGAAGAAGTCAGCCGCTTCCTAGAAATGAGCTGTGCAAAATCAACCTGTTCTCCACTGCCCCCGCCTCGCTCCCCCGACCCAGGCACCTGGGAACGTGGAAGGGGACTGGCTTGGGTTGATCAGTCACTGGGATGTGCTCTCCGAGGACAGGAGGGTAAATGTCCTACAATGCCCAGGACGGCCCTGTGCAAGAATTGGCCTATTCGAAATGTCAGTGGCTCCCCTGTCGGTAAACACTGCAAGACCGTTCCCCCTCACCTTTTCCGGGGGGTTAGCAAATTTTACATTTCCATTTTTCCTATACCCAAACAGCCTGTGTTAAGGGAAAAAAGGTTCCGAGTGCTTTGAGAACGGGTATGGCGCGTTGCCCGTCTTGACATCCTTCTTTGTTTTGTGTGTGTGTGTGTGTGTGTGTGTTTTCCTTGTGTTTCAGAAAGTAAAGCTGGACTCGCCCCGATATTTGAGGCACAGCTGTGCTTAGTGACACCAGAATTAGTTTTCTCTCCATCCCTGGAGTCTGGAGTGAAGGGTGGCTTCTACGACACCGTCGAGGGTCTGGTGGCCAACATTTTTGGAATATCGTCTTTGGTGCCACGGCTTTCCCCACAGAACGGCTCTCTCCACTACCAGGTACCAAATTCGCAACCATCCCGCCTTCCCCCGCGACCTCGTGCAAAGTGTTGGTGTAACCGCCTGCTGTGGTCTTGCCCCCCACCCCAGGTTGACATGGAGGGCGTGGCCCACTTGGCCAGCTTGAGGAGCATGCTCCTGGACAGGGTTCAGAGCATGATGGCCCTCTGCAGTGGCTATCGGAACACTTTCAGCCAATACTCCTACCTCTACGTGGAGGACCGGAAGGAGGTTCTGAGTCAGTTTCTGTTGTATGGACGTGTCCTCACAGCCGAGGAAATGGAAGCCCACACAGACGATGGCCTTCCAGAGAACCCCCCTCTCCTCCATCAGTTCAAGGCACAGATCGACTCCTACGAAAAGCTCTACGAAGAAGTGTGCGGGCTGGAGCCCGTCAAGGTGTTTGACAGCTGGATGAAAATCGACGTGCGACCCCTTAAAGCATCTCTGCTGAACCTCATTAAGAGGTGGAGCCTCACGTTCAAGCAGCATCTCGTTGACCACGTCACTAACAGGTAAGACCGTCGCTCTAGCTTTCTTCCGGCATCCCGAGCCATTGGGGCCGCCATGTTTTTTCATCTTCTTCATCGTTTTCCCCAGTGGGTTCATTGGCTCAGTGAAAAATTGAAATGGCTCATTGAGGTTCCAGGCCCTCGGACACTGGTGGTAACGTTAGTCCTGCGCTTTCCTTGGTTCACCAGGCGTGGCCTCTTCTGGTTTTATTTTCCATCCGGGGCCCAGTGCGTGAAAGGCACTCGGTGAGTGGTAAACCACATTCCGCGTGATGATGGCAGATCCAGGCTCCCTTTGCAGCCCTGCGAAATCTCTTCAAGCCTGGGAAACGGAGGGCATCTAGTGGGCCTCTTAGATTTTATTTCTACCACTCCCTCCTTGTCTCGGATCACCCCGCTTTGCAACCTGGAAGTCACTAAATCCCCACACTCCCGATGCCCGTGTGTGTGCCATTCTAGCCACGGGACAGACAGGACCTGACATTGTTCCCCGGGGCACCTTGACTACCCAGCACCAGGCTCTGCCACCCAGAGCATCGGCCTCCGGGTGAACAGGTCTGTGCTCAGTCTCCTGGTCACTTCACCTTGGTCTGCTCCCCACAGATCTGCCACAGTCAGAACCTCAACTAGCACCCCCCACCCTGAGTCCTTCGGGGCAGTCGCGGTCCCTCTGTGCAGCCATCAGCCTGTGGTGTATCAGCTGCGCCTACAGGGGAGCCGACCCGCCCCCTCCCTTGATGCTGGGGGTGGTTTCGCTCAATGCTCCCGCCGCCCCGCCCGGTGATCTAGCACCGTGAGCAGAAAGGAAATGACCCCACGGAGGATGTGTCTGTTTGCAAATAAATTCCAAGAGACCCTACTGGGGTGAGGGTCCTCCGCTCTAGAAAACTCCAGGAGAGCATGGTGGGATGTTGGAAGTGGGTTTGCCTGGTGCTTTTAAGAAGAGGCCAGTTGGGGCGCCTGGGTGGCTCAGTCAGTTGAGCGTCCGACTTCAGCTCAGGTCATGATCTCACGGTCCGTGAGTTCGAGCCCCGCGTCGGGCTCTGTGCTGACAGCTCAGAGCCTAGAGCCTGCTTTGGATTCTGTGTCTCCCTCTCTCTCTGCCCCTCCCATGCTCATGCTCTGTCTCTCTCTGTCTCAAAAATAAATAAAACTATTTAAAAAAAAAAAAAAAAAGAAGAGGCCAGTTGTCCGCGTTCACGGAGATGTCTCTGAATGTTCCTGCTCCACGGTCCCTCTCCATTGGTAGGTCTGGGGATCCAAGGACATGGAGGCGTGTCTCAAAACACAGGCCTTATTATCATTCACGTGCGGTGGGGCCACCCGAGAGACCCCGTAGGCAATGACTGCCCCTGAGAAGAGAGTTGGTTCTACAACTGGAATCTCAAGACAGGACGCACCATGCCGCCCGTGCAGGGCTGCAAGGGGGAGGCGCCGGGGTCCATCAGGCAGAGGGAACAATGGGAAAACGTGGGCAAGAGCCTTTATTGTGGTTTCCCTGGAACAGAGCTGTCGAGACAGGGCCAGCGGGTGGACAGTTGGCTCTCTTGAATGAGTTGTGCAGGCTCTGGGGCCAGAGGGACTGACGGTGTCCAGGTTTTTGGTCCCTGGCCCTGGGGTGGTTAGGGCAGGTGGATAGGGGTCTGGAGTGTGAGAACCAGATAGAGGAGGTGGTTGGAGGCGTGGGCTCCGGGTGGATTGGTTTGCGTGTGGAAGGCAGGCTCAGAGGCAAGTCACTTAGCGCCTCAGAGTATGTGGTTGATACAGGATGCAGTGAAAGCACCTGCCGGGCGCCTCTCCACCAGGTGCGACTTTGCAGGGTTTGGTAGTTGGTGTGACAGGATAAACAGGCGGAGTTCTTGTCCTTTGACCACTATTTCCTTAACCCCGAAAGGAGACGATGACCCGATTCCTCTGAGGTGCCTCGTCGTATCTTACCGTGGTAAATATTTTGCATTGCCCTGCTTCTGAATAAGGTGGCTCATCTTTTTATGTTGGTTTTTTTTTTTTTGGTGAGTTTGTGGGTTTCTCCTTCTGTGCCCATACAGAGCGCTTACCCGTTTTTTTCTTAAGTTTATTTATTTATTTTGAGAGAGAGAGAGGGAGGGAGTAGGGGAGGGGCAGAGAAAGAGGGAGACAGAGACTCCTAAGCAGGCTCCATGCCGTCAGCCGGTGTGGGGCTCGAACTCATGAACCATAAGATCACGACCCGAACGGAAGCCAAGAGTCGGACGCTTCACTGACTGAGCCACCCAGGTGCCCCTTGCCCACTTGTGGTCGGACTTTATTTTTGCCTTTATGATATTTACAAGATTTTCCTTTCGCTCTTTGGTACATACTCTCTCTAATCCTGTACGAGTTGTGTGTATCGCAAACACAGTCTCCCATTTTGTGACCTGTCTTTCCACTGCATTTATGGTATGTTTCCATGAACAGTTCGTCGTAACGTAGCCACACGTGTTCGTTCATCTTTTCCCCTCTGTTGCAGTTGGTCTCGTTAAACAAATCCTTTTTCGCCCTGAGATCCTAATGGTGCTCTCCCATGCCCTCTCCATAAAAGCTTTGTAGTTTCATCTTTCACATTAAGTAGCCCCTTATCTGCCGCTGCGTTATATGACAAAATCCGAATTCCCATGGTTTTGTCATAAATCTTGGTATCTTGCAGGGCAAGTCGCCGCCTTTTTTTCATTAAGAATTCTCCACAATTCTTGGCCCTTACTGTTCTACATAAATGTAAAATTCTGTTTGTAGAACTAAAAAAAAAAAAAAACCTGTTGGGATTTTGATTCTGTTTGCAGTGATGATGGCTCAATTTGAGGACAGTAGTCATCCATACACGCTGAGTGTCCCTGCTCAAGAATGTGTCATGTTTCTGTTAACCTATGCCTTAAATGTCTCTCGACGAAATTTTGTAATCGTTACCTTTAAGGTAATTCTCGTGTCTTTAAGATTTATTCCCAGGTATTTTAATTTTGGACTCCTAGTATAAACGATATTTTAAAATTATATTTTCTGGGGAAATGGAATTGATTTCTGTTTATTGATGTTATATCAAGCATCTCTGCTGAATTAACTTATTAATTGCAATAATTTATCTGTGCTCTCCTTTGGATTTGCTATGTACATGGTCATCATCTACAAATTTATAATAGTTTTATTTCTTCCTTCTCTGTCTTTTTTTTTTTTTCTAATGCATTTTATTGCTGTTTTTTTCTTGCCGCACTGGCTAGGACTTGCAGTTTGATGTTGAATAAGGTGGTAATGACAGGTACCCTTATCTTGTCTGATCTTTTTAAAAAAAAAATTTTTTTTTAATGTTATTTCTGAGAGACAGTGTGAGCAGGGGAGGGGCAGAGAGAGAGGGAGACACAGAATCCAAAGCAGGCTCCAGGCTCTGAGCTGTCAGCACAGATCCCGACGCGGGGCTCGAACCCACAAACCGCGAGATCATGACCTGAGCCGAAGTCAGACACCCGACTGACTAAGCCACCCAGGCACCCCATCTTGTCCGATCTTAAAGGCGATACTATAACATTTCACCACTAAACATAATATTTGCTGTGAGTTTTTGTGGATTCTATTTATGTAGTTAAAGAAGTTCCCTTCTTTTTGTTTTAAGTTTATTTAATATTTTTTTTAGTAATCTCTATACCCAGCGCGGGACTCGAACTCACAACCCCGAGATCAAGAGTCACATGCTCTTACAGCTGAGCCAGAGAAACCCCTAAAGAAATTCCATGCTATTCCTAATTGGTTAAGGGGATTTGACGTAATGGCTATAATATTTTGCGAACTGCTTTTTCTAACCCCGTTAAAGATGATTCTATTTTTTTCCATTGAAATGTTAAAGCGGTGAATATATTAGTTGCTAATGTTAAGCCAGCCGAGTATTACTGAGAAAAGCCCAACACAAGGTATTTTCTTTTCCAATATATCCACTGCTTAATTTTGTTTGAACACATATTGGTTATTGTTGATGTGTCTCTGTGATTGACATTGGCCTTCAGTTTTCCTTTCTCACGTGTTTGCTGACCATGCTCTGTGCTTTGGCTAGTTTCATAAAATGACTTAGGAAGTAATCCTTCCTGTTTATCCTCTGGAAGAGTTAGTGTAAGATTGGAAATCTCTGATCCTTGAAGATTTGATTTAAATCTCCCTTGAACATCTGGGCTCAGTGTTTTCTTTGTGACGAGTTTTGTACCTATGATTTTTCTAGTGGTAAGAGGGATGTTAAGGTTTTCCATTCCTTAGTTAAGTCATAGTTGTTTGGGTACGTATCTGCTTCATGTAAATTCTTTAAATTATTGTCCTAAAATTCATAATATTCTCTTGTCTGTTTACTCTCTGCAGAATCTATGATTATGTCCCCCTTGTGATTTCTATTCATTTCCATTTGTGCCTTCTGAATACTTTGATTAATCTTGCCAGAGATTTACAAAGAAGTATCTTATAAACTCCTTGATCCTCTCTATCACAATTTAATTTCTATTTCAGTGACTTATTCTTTTATGTTTATTATGTCCTTCTATTTCCTTGGATTTATTTTTTCTCCTAGGCTAAGTTAAGATTGATGCTTGGCTTATTCACTTTGAGCTGTCTTTGTTAATGTAATATTTAAAGCAATGTAAAATATTTAAATGTAATTAATATAAATATTAAATGATATAATTAATTTACGAATTCCCTTCTTGGTACAATTTTATCTACATCTCACAGGTCTTCATATGTAATACTTTCATTATAATTTAGTTCTAAGTCTTTAAAACCTTTTTTTTTTTTAATGTTTATTTTTGAGAGACAGAGACAGAGTGTGAGTGGGGTGGGGCAGAGAGAGAGAGAAAGACACAGAATCTGAAGAGGCTCCAGGCTCCGGGCTGTCAGCACAGAGCCCGACGCGGGGCTCGAACTCACAAGCGGTGAGATCATGACCTGAGCCGAAGTCAGATGTTTAACTGACTGAGCCACCCAAACGCCCCTATTTTTAACTTTTTTTAAAAAAAATGTTAATTTAGTTTTGAAAGAAAGAGAGCATGCAAGCAGGGGAGGGACAGAAGAAGAGGGAGAGACAGAATCTGAAGCAGGCTCCATGCTGAGCAAGGAGCCCGTCGTGGGGGCTTGATCTCATGACCATGAGATCATGACCATGAGATCATGACCTGGGCCAAAATAAAGACTCGGATGCTTAACCAACTGAGCCACCCAGGTGCCCCTATTTTTAAGTTTTTCAGGAACCTCCATACCGTTTTCCAGAGTGGCTGCACCAATTTGCATTCCCACCAACAGTGCAGGAAGGTTCCCCTTTCCCCATATTCTCACCAACACCTGTTGTATCCTGTGCTGTTGACTTTAGCCTTTCTGACTGGTATGAGGTGATACGTCATTGTGGTTTTGATTTGCATTTCCCTGATGATGAGTGATGTTGAGCATCTTTTCATGTGTCTGTGGGCCATCTGTAGGTCGTCTTTGGAGATCTGTTCATGGCATCCGCCCATTTTTACTCGGATTATTGTTTTTTGGGGTGTTGAATTGTACAAATTCATATAGTTTGGATACTAACCCTCTATTGGATATGTCCTTTGCAAATATCTTTTCCCATTCAGTATATTGTCTTTTAGTTTCATTGACTGTTTCCCATGCTGTGCAGAAGCTTTGTTTGTGTTTTGATGTCGTCCAATAGTTTATTTTTGCTTTTGTTTCCTTTGCCTCAGGAGACTTAGCTAGAAAGATGTGATTAGGCCACTGTCAGAAAAATCACTGCCTGTGTTCTCTTCTAGGATTTTTATGATTTCAGGTCTCACGTTTACTGTTGAATCTATTTTGAGTTTATTTTTGTGTCTGGTGTAAGAAAGTGGTCCAGTTTCATTCTTTTGCATGTAGCTGTCCAGGTTTCCCAGCACCATTTGTTGAAGAGACTTTTTTCTCGTTGCATATTCTTGCCTCTTTTGTTGAACATTGACTGACCATATAATCGTGGGTTTGTTTCTGGGCTTTCTATCCTGTTCCGTTGATCTATGTGTCTGTTTTTGTGCCAGTACCATACTGTTTTGATTACTGGAGCTTTGTAGTATAACTTGAAATCCAGAATTGTGATGCCTCCAGCTTTGTTTTTCTTTTTAAAGATCGTTTTGGCTGTTTGGATTCTTTCGGGGTTCCTTACAAATTTTAAGATTATTTGTTGTAGTCCTGTGAAAAATGCTGTAGTATTTTGGTAGGGATTGCATTAAGTCTGTAGATTGCTTTGGGTGGTATGGGCATTTTATTTTTTATTAAAAAAATTTTTTTTAACATTTATTTATTTTTGAGAGACAGAAACAGAGAATGAGCAGGGGAGGGGCAGAGAGAGAGGGAAACACAGAATCCGAAGCAGGCTCCTGGCTCCAAGCCGTCAGCACAGAGCCCAATGCGGGGCTCGAACCCACAATCCGTTAGATTGTGACCTGAGCCGAAGTTGATGGCTTCATTGACTGAGCCACCCAGGCACCCCAGGGTAGTATGGGCATTTTAACAGTATTTGTTCATGACCACGTGATACCTTTCCATTTGTCCGTGTCATCTTCAGTTTCTTTCATCCGCGTTTTATAGTTTACAGGACACAGATCTTTCACCTCCTTGATTAAGTTCATTCCTAGGTATTTTATTATTTTTGGTACAATTGTAAATGGGATTGTTTTCTTAATTTCTCTTTCTGTTGCTTCACTATTGATGTATAGAAATGCAATGGGTTGATCTTGTGTCCTGTGACCTTATTGAATTCATTTATCAATTCTAGTAGTTTTCTGGTGGCATCTTTGGGATTTCCCATATATAGTGTCATGTCATCTGAAGTGAAAGTTTCACTACTTTCTTATTAATCTGGGTACCTTTTATTTATTTTTCTTGTTCATTTGCCGTGGCTAGGACTTCCAGTACTATGTTGAATAAAAGTGGTGAGTGGACATCCTTGTCTTGTTCCTGATCTTGGGGTGAAAGCTCTTGGGTTTTCACCATAGAGTATGATGTTAGCTGTGAGGTTTTCATATATGGCCTTTATTATGTTGAGGTATATTCCCTCTAAGCCTAGTTTGTTGAGGGTTTTGATCGTGAATGGACGTTATACGTTATTAAATGCTTTTTCTGCCTCTTTTGAAATGATCATATGGTTCTTATTTCTCTTAATGTGATGTGTCATATTGATTGATTTGCAATTATTGAACCACCGTTGCATCCTGGGAATCCACTCGATCGTGGAAAATGACTTTTTTAATGTATTGCTGGATTTGGTTTGCTAATATTTTGTTGAGGATTTTTGCATCTGTGTTAATCATACATATTGGCCTATAGCGTGGGTGTGGTTGTGTATGGGTGTGGGTGGGTGTGGGTGTGTGGGTGGTATATTTTCTGGTTTGGATATCAGGTAATGCAGATCTTGTAGAATGAATTTGGAAGTTTTCCTTCTATTTTTTTTGGAATAATTTGAGAAGAATAAGTATTCATTCTTTAAATATTTGGTAGAATTCACCTGTGAAGCCATCTGGTCCTGGACTTTTGTTTTTCTGGGAGTTTTTTGATTACTGATTCAATTTCATTGCCGGTAATTGGTTTGTTTAAATTTTCTGTTTCTTCCTTGTTTAGTTTTGTGAGGTTATATGTTTCCAGGAATTTATGCATTTTTTCTAGGTTGTCCAATTTATTGGTATATCATTTTTCATAATCTCCTATAATCTTTTGTATTTCTGTGATGTCAATTATTTCTCCTGTTTGATCTGATTTTGTTTGAGTTCTCTCTCTCTCTCTCTTCTCTCTCTCTCTCTCTCTCTTTTGGTGAGTCTGGCTAAAGGTTTATCAAGTGTGTTGATCTTTTCAACGAACCAGCTTCTGGTTTCATTGAGGTGTTCTATGGCTTTTCTAGTTGTTATTTCATTTATTCCTTCTCTAATCTTTGTTGTTGCCTTCCTTCTACTGTTTTGGGTTTTGTGGGTTCTTATTTCTAGCTCCTTAGGTGTAAGGTTATTTATTTGAAATTTTTCTTCTTAAGTTTGGCCTGTATTACTATAAACTTCCCTCTTAGAACCACTTTTGCTGTGTGCCAAAGATTTTGGACCATTCTGTTTTATTTTCATCTGTCTCCATGGATTTTTGGATTTCCTTTTTGACATCTTGGTTGACCCATTCATTGTTTAGTAGCATGTCCTTTAATCTCCATGAATTTGTGTTCTTTCCAGATTTTTTTCTTAGGATTGATTTCTAGTTTCATAGCATTGTGGTCAGAAAAGATGCATGGAATAACTTCAGTCTCCTTGAATTTGTTGACATGTGTTTTGTGGCCTAATATGTGCTCTATCCTGAAGAATGTTCCATGTGCACTTGAAAAGAATGCATATTCTGCTGTTTTAGGATGGAATGTTGTGAATATATCTATTTAATGCATCTGGTCCCATGTGTCCTTCAAAGCCACTGTTTCCTTATTCACACTCTGTTTGGATGGTCTGTCCATTGATATAAGTGGTGTGTTAAAGGTCTCTACTATTATTGTATTACTCTTGATTATTTCCTTTGTTTGTTATTAACTGTTTTAAGTATTTTGGTGCTTTCATGTTGGGTGCATAAATATTTACAACTGTTACATCTCATTGGATTGTCCCATCAGTGATTACATAGTGTCTTTCTTTGTCTCTTGTTATCATCTTTGTTTTAATATCTATTTTGTCTAATACAGTAATTGCTAACCTGGCTTTCTTTCCACATTCATTTGTATGATAAATGTTTCTCCATCCCCTCACTTTCAGTCTTTAGGTGTCTTTGCGTCTGAAATGAGTCTCCTGTAGGCAGCATATAAGTGGGTCTTGTTTTCTTTTCGGTCACCCTATGTCTTTTGATTGGAGCATTTAACCCGTGGACATTCAAAGCAATTATTGATAGGTATGTATTTATTGCCATTTTGTTACTTGTTTTATGGTTGTTTTTGTAGTTCTTCTCTGTTTCTTCTCTTGCTCTTTTCTCTCATTGTAAGTTGGTTTTATCTTTACTGATATATATGGAGTCCTTTCTCTTCTTTTTTTTTTTTTTTTTTGCATATCTATTACCGGTTTTTGATTTGTGGTTACCGTTAGACTTCTATGTAACATCTTCTGCATATAACAGACTATGGTAAGTTGATGGTTGCTTAATTTTGAACCCAATCTTCACTCCTCTCCCCTCCTTGTCTTAGGTATATGGTGTCATATTTTAATCCTTTTATTTTGTGAGTCCCTGGACTGATTTTTACAGATATACTTACTTTTACTGTGTTGTGCTTCCTACTTTCCTTAGTCTTGCTTATGGTCTTTCCTTTCCACTCACAGTCCCCTTTAACATTTCTTGTAGGGCTGGTTTGTGGTCATGAATTCCTTTAAACTTTGTTGGTTTGAGAAACTCTTTATTTCTCCTTCTATTCTGAATGACTGCCTTGCTGGATAGAACATTCTTGGCCGCAGGCTTTTTCCTTTCAACACTTTGAATATATCATTCTACTCCCTTCTGACTTGCAAAGTTTCTGCTGAAAAATCTGCTCATAGCCTTATGGGGTTTCCCTTGTATGTAACTGCTTTTTTGCTTTAAAAATTCTCTTTAGTGCTACTTTTTGCCATCTTAATTACTACATGTCTTAGTGTGGACCTCCTTGCACTGATTTTGTTGGAGGATCTCTGTGCCTTCTGGATCCGGGTTTCTGTTTCCTTCCCCAGATTTGGGAAAATTTCAGCTATTATGTCTTCAAATAAATGTTCTGTCACCCTTTTCTTTCTCTTCTCCTTCTAGGATGACTATAATGCACATGAAATTATGCTTGATGGTATCACTGAGGTCTCTAAGTCTATTCTTATTTTGCATAATTGTTTTTCACTCACCTGCTCAACTTGAAGACTTTCCATTATTCTGTCTTCCAGGTCATTGATTTATTCTTCTACCTCATCTTGTCTGCTGTTTATTCTGCTTAGCATATTTTTATTTCATTCATCATGTACTTCATCTCTGATTAGTTCCTTTTTGTCACACTGTTAAGGATCTCACTGATATCCTCCACTCTTTTCTCAAATCCAGTGAGCATCTTTATGACTATTACTTTAAATTCTCTATCAGACATATTAGTTACGTCAGTTTTGCTTGGGTCTCTTGCTGTGGTTTGGTCCTGTTCTTTCATTTGGGACATAGTCCTCTGTCTCCTCATTTTATCTAACTCTGTGTCTGTTTCTCTGTGTTAGGACAGACAGCTGTTTACTGCACTTGAAAGTAGTACAGTGAAGAAGGAGGACCCTCTTCTTATGAAGAAGAGGTTCTCTAGTTCCTGGTAGTGCAGTGTCCCCTGTTCACCAGAACCTGGTGCTTCAGGGATGTGTCCTATGTGTGATGTGTGTGCCCATCTGTTGTGGCCGAGTCGCTTTTTCCCTCAGTCCAGTCATCTGCAGTGATTCTCTTTGCTTACTCTGGGCAGGGTTTGGTTCCTGTGGTGTTCATGGGCCACTCTTAGGATGTCTTGGACTTGACTTGAGTCAGACCAGGCGTTTGCCAGAGATGCAATAGCACCAAACTGCACGGCACCTTCCCTGTGTTGTCCCCTGAGAATCTTTCATTGGTGGGCGGGGCCTGCAGTCAGACCAGATGTCCGTCTCCAGCCCACTCTGGGGCCACAGGCCGACTGCTGTGGGTGGTTATCTTTCCCCTCCAGGGAAGAAGTCCCTTTGGGGTGGTGCTGGCCACCATATGGATTGCTCGCACACTCCCAGGCCTGTGGCATTGCCTTGTGTGGGCTCTGGCCAAGAGCGTATTGGGGAGCATGGTAACCAAACACAACATGGTGGGAACAGAATGGCGGGGCAGCTGAGCTAGCAAATTAGGTAGCAAGTTCCACACGTGGCTGTGTGTTTATGCTGGGGGGTGGGGGAAGGAACTGGCACCTGCCAGTTTCTTGGTTCCTGGAGGAGTTCCCCAGCTATTTCTGTGTCTCTGGGGCATGCTGTAACATTAGTAAGTAACTCTCTCTCCTATATCTCCCAGGCACCTTTCAAAGTGCTGCTTCTCTGCTGCATCTCCTTGGGCTTTTTGTTGTGCTGTCTCTTTAAGGGCAGGTACTCAGTTTCCCCTTGGCCTCCCTGCCCTCCCAGAGCCAAGCCCACTGACTTTTTAAAAGTCCAGGTTTCAAGTTCCACTAGTTGTAAGAACTCACAAAATTTAAACCCTCTGGTTTTCAAAGCCTAATGTTACGAGGATTAATCGTCTCCATGTGGGCTCTCTGGTGGGGGGTGGGGGGTGTGTTTCTCACCCTTCACTGTGCCCTCAGTTTCCTCCCTCCTGTGGACAGTCTGGAAAGTCCATGTAGTTCTGACCATGTCTCTGCCCTTCCTACCCTCTTGGATGTGGCCTCTTCTATTTAGTTATATTCCACTTTGATGGCAGCTTCTCAATTTCGCCTTATAATTCTGTCACTTTTTGCTTCATATATTTTAAGGTTGTGTTACATGAGCATACACAGCTTGACTTTTTATATCTTTCCAGCAAATTGGAACTTTCAGCCACACATTAAAATCGTCTTTATTACTAACTATATTTCTCATATTAAAGCCTGTTTTGTCTTATATTAATATAACTAAACCAATTTCCTCTGTATGATATGAGCTTGGCGTCGCTCATTGTATCCTTTGACTTTTAATCTTTCTGCTCCTTTATATTCGAGATTACTTTTTAATGATCGGCATAGAACTGAATGTTTTATTCACCTTAATATATATCTTTTAGCTGGGGGGGGGGTTCATTAATATCTATTCTGCTACCATTTTATTATATACTTTCTATTCTTTTTTTTTTTTCTTTCCTCCTTTGAGGTTGAATTTTACATTGTTTTTTTTTTTTTTAATTCTCTTTTTTTCCTTGTGCTAATTTGGATGTTATATGATCAAGGTCTACTGTTCTTATAGTTACCATAGCTATTTTAAATTTTTTTTTTAATGTTTATTTATTTTTGAGACAGAGACAGAGCATGAACGGGGGAGGGGCAGAGAGAGAGAGGGAGACACAGAATCGGAAGCAGGCTCCAGGCTCCGAGCCGTCAGCCCAGAGCCCGACGCGGGGCTCGAACTCACTGACCGTGAGATCGTGACCTGAGCCGAAGTCGGACACGTAACCGACTGAGCCACCCAGGCGCCCCTACCATAGCTATTTTAATAAGCATCCTTGAAAGGAATAAATGTGTCAGTACTGGTACTCTCCTCACAGTCAATAGGAAGTCTTTAGAATAGTTTGATCTCAACCATTGATTCATGAAATTATGTTCTCCTTCCCAGTGATTTCAGTTATGCTCTATTATTTATTTAATCACCACAATTCTACTTCATTTTTATACACTCAATGTTTACTTAAATCTGCCTACATATTTACCAATACCTTTTGCTCGTTGCATCTGTCTACACTACAGACCACTTTCCTGAGTTATGGTCATTAGAAGTTCCATTATTTTAAGAGTCTATCGGTGAAATTCTCATTCTTTCTTTGCCTGAAAATGCATGTATTTTCTGCTTTTACTTGGGGGCAAAAATGGCTTTGTAGAAAAGGGATTTCTAGGATAAAAGCTCTTTTCTGTGAGTTTATTGAAAACAGCATTCCACCGTGTTCCAGACGCCATTTTTACTTCTGAGTACTCAGCCATCTGCGTTTTGGGGGGATTTTTGCTTTTTGGTTTGGTTGGTTTGGTTTGGTAGAAGTCAGTCTTTGCTCTACAGCTAATTGGCTAATTTTAAGATCTGCATTTCCTTTTTGGTAAAGGTATCAGTAGGAAGGACCTTGAGGGTTTCTTGATATGCCACCTGGAATTTGGTGGGTTTTCTCGAACTTACATTGTCTTTCAGCAATTCAAGAAAATTCTCAGCCAAGATCTCAGAGGTTGCTTCTTGCTCATTCTCTCTCTCTTGCTTTCTTCTGAGCTCTTACTAAACTTACGTGAGGGTTTTTTTTGTTGTCACCATCGTCCATGTATTTTAATGAATTTCATAATTTACAGCTTTCTGTCTCCACTGCAGTTTGGATAACGTCTCCGCTTTTATCACCCAGTGGTCTCATTCTCTCAGCTTTGTTTAAATCTCCCCTTGAATCCATTCATTGAGCTTTAAATTTTAATTATACGTTCCAGTTTTAGACCTTCTGTTTCATTTTTATAAAATTTTGCGTACTCATTTTTGTATTTTCTTGTTCTTTGCTCAAATATCAAGGGTTCTCTTTCATTCAATTTTTTCAGTTTTTTAAAAAATTTTTAAAAAATGCTTATTTTTGAGAGAGAGACAGATTGTCGGTGGGAGAGAAGCAGAGAGAAAGGGAGACAGAATCAGGCCTGAAGCAGGCTTCAGGCTCCAAGCTGTCAGCCCAGAGCCCGATGCAGGGCTGGAACCCACGACCTGCGAGATCATGACCTGAGCTGAAGTCAGATGCTGAACTGACTGAGCCACCCGGGTGCCCGTCAATTTTTTTCAGTTTTAGAGTACGTTCATTAGAAGATGATCTTAAGACAACTTCTGCTTTGACAGTTTAAAACTGTTTTGTTTCTCTGTGCCATAGATTCAGGGTAACATAAAGACCTACTGACAATTATTAGCTTCTTTCTCCTGGAATTGGCTGTCGGCGTAGCACAGTATGATCATTTTTGAATTGCTAAAACACATATTAAAGGCTTTGTCTATGCTTCTCTTCACAAAGTAATGCCATCACAGCCTATAATTTGCAGTAAGTTTTGTCACTTCTCAGAAGGCGAAGGTCCATGCACGATCACAGAGTCTGGATATATTTGGGGAGCCTCTGAAATCGCCTCTCTCCCTGCCAGTTCAGGCGTTGCTGAATTTATATCAGAACTTAAAATACGAGGTCAGGGGCAGGAACTGTGACCTATGGAGACTAGGTGCTTGTTTAGGCTTCTGAAGGGCGATTCCTAACAGCGAACATTTCGGCCTCTTTTTTTAAGTTTTGTTTATTTAAGTGATCTCTACACCCAACATGGGGCTCGAACTCCCAACCCTGAGATCAAGAGTCACACGCTCTTCCGACCAAGCCACGTAGGCACCTCGAGAGCGTTTCTGTCTTAACTGATACATTGTGCTCAGAAGGATGAAGGTATTTTTTCTTAGTCTTGAATTGGTGTCTGAGAAGCTACGAGGAAGGCACTTTTTCCTGCTACATGGGTCAGAGACCATTAAACAAGACACTTCAACAGGAACTTCTTGTTTTTTTTTAAATATGTTAAAGACTGCGATTTTATAGTTGGACTTCCAATCTTTGAAGTCTTTGCAGGTTGAATCCCACTGCTTCTGCTGGCTCCAACTCTTGGTGACTTTTTTCCTTGTGTATTTTATGACTTTTGATTGTAAGCGTCACGTTCCTTGGGATTTTATTTGCGGGAATCCTTTGAGGATTGGAATCTGGTTGCATTCCTCCAGGAAAGGTCTGTATCTGTTTCTGCCAGTCTTCGAGGGGCTCTTCCAACCCCAGACCACTTATACTTCAACTTGCAGGGGTGTACTTAGTGCCCAGGAGAAAGCAGGAAACTTCCATCCTTGCCCTTTCTGTGTTTTGTTTCTCGTATGCCCTTACGGTGTCGAGATTTCACATGCAGCTTCCTACCAGCCTCCTCAGCTCGTGGGGGCCCCAGGCTGAATCACCAGGTTCCCACATCCCACAAAGCAATCAGAATAGCAGCTCAAGGTCTCCAGTGTTGAGTAGAAACCATCACAGGAAAGACCACTGGGAGCCTTACTCAGTGCTTGCTTTCACTACACCTTCAGCCTCCAGAGATTCCTTGATTTCTTGCCACTTTAGCGACGCATTTTCATGGTTTGGGCGGAGGGGTTATTTATCCATATTATCGCATGCATTGTACAGTTGTCTCCAACTTCCTCTCCCGGTTACTCGGCAGTCAGGGCTTTCCTGGACCACTCCACCGAAACCAACCTTGTCAAGATCACCAGTGATGGCCATATGGCCGAATCCTGTGGCCATGACCACCTTCATCTTACACATACCCATCAGCAGCGTTTGGCATAGCTGATTATTCTGTCTTTCCCAAAGAGCTTCTTCGTGTGGCTTTCAGGATACCTCACTTTTATTATTTTTCTTTGGTCTCACTGGCCGTGCCCTCTTGGTCTCTTTGGCTGGGCTCATCTCCTCTTCTAGGCATCAAGATGCATTTCTGAAATCTCAATCCTGAACTCTATCTACATTCTTATTCCAGATGGTACCTAACTCGTCCCTGTAAATGCACCTGTGTGCCGATAACTACCCAATTTATATTTTCAGCCTCAGCTCTCCGGAGCTCAAGACTTCCAGGCAACTGACCCACAGATATCCCCCCTAGGTGTCCAGTGTCTGTGAGGCATCTTACACACAATACATTCAAGACTTACTCCTCCTCCACCTTCTCCGTTCAGAAAACCCCAGTCTTCGCCAGTTCTTCCCCAAATCTATACATGACATCACCATTGACCCCATCTCCAGGAGTTGTTACTGATTTCTCTCATCCCCTTGTGTCTCCCCTCTAGTCCATCAGTGGGTCCTCTAGCATCTCCGTGTGAAATTACCTTGAACCTGACCACCGCTCCAGTCCACCTTCCAGGCCAAAGTCAACATCATCATCATCTTCTGTCACAACCATTAGAGCCCCTAAATGCCCTCCTGGCTTCCATTCCTGTCTCTCCATATCCAATGCCACCATCGCCACCTCCGGCTACAACTTGTTCTCCTCCAGCTACAGATCTTTTGAAAATATACTTCTCCAGGGCCTGGGTGGCTCAGTCGGTTGAGCGTCCGACTTCGGCTCAGGTCACGATCTCGCGGTTCGTGGGTTCGAGCCCCGCGTCAGGCTCTGTGCTGACAGCTCGGAGCCCGGAGCCTGCCTCGGATTCCGTGTCTCCCTCTCTCTCTCTGCCCCTCCCCTGCTCATGCTCTGTCTCTCCTTGTCTCAAAAACATTAAAAAAAATTTTTTTTTTGAAAACATACTTCTCCAACTCAGATTTCTCGTGCTTACGATGAAATCTGGACTCCTCGCCCTGGCGAACAAGGCCCTGCAGCGTCTGACCCCTGTTGATTCCCTCACCTCTCCTCCGTGATTCCCCGATTCCTCGTCTGTTTCTGCCCGCTGACCTTTCTCCTTTCCTTCAAATATGTCAGACTGAATCCAGCCTCGGTGCCTTGACTCATGCTGTGCCCTGTACTCAAAAGCTCTTTTCCCGTTTCTTTCTGTGGCTTACTCCTTCACACAATTTCCATTTCTGCTCAAGTAGCACCTCTGTAGAAAGGCCTTCACTGACCACTCCACAGAAAATTGGACTCTCCTTAGTCTCTGTCCCCTTGTAGCTCTCAAAGCCATGTGAAACTATACAATTTATTTCATTGATTTGTTTCCTATTTTTCCTATGAGAATGTACGCTTTATAAAGTCAGAGCCTTTGTTTCCCTTATTTATCATTCTTTTTTTTTTATGTTTTTTTTTTTTTTTTTTTACATTTATTCACCTTTGAGAGACAGAGCACAAGTGGGGGAGGGGCAGAGAGAGGAAGACACAGAATCCGAAGCAGGCTCCAGGCTCCGAGGTGTCAGCATAGAGCCCCATGCAGGGCTCGAACCCGTGAACCGTGAGATCATGACCTGAGCTGAAGTCAGCTGCTTAACCGACTGAGCCACCCAGGCACCCCTCTCTCATTTATCATTCTGTCTCCAGAAACTGGAGCCGTGGTTGGGCTCAAATATTTGATACATTGATCTATCTCATTCTATGTAATAGATGCTCAATAAATACTTTTGAAATAAAGATTGAATCTCACTTAACTCCCACCATAACCAGTGAGTTTTTCCAATCATATAGGTGAGGAAACTGAGGCCCAGAGATGTTAAATGACTTGGCCGTGGTTACACATCTACTGAGTGTCCAAATCAAACCCAAGTGTGGTATGACTTTCGAGGCCATGATATTTTTTTCCCAATGTTTTGAAATTCTTTTTCCTAAATTTCACTTTGAAATAATGTCAGACTTAAAAAAAAAAAAAAAGTTGCCAAAACCGTACAGAGCTCACGTGTACCTTCCCTGAGCTTTCTCAAATGATGTCATCTTCTCTAATCATAATGTAGTTATCAAAACCAGAAAGTTGATGTTGGTGTAGAACTAGTTTCTGATGTACAGGCCTTCTTCCCATTTCACCAGTTGCCGCACTAACGTGTCCTCTCTCCTCCAGCGCGGAGGTCCCGGTCTCTGTCTTTCACGGCTGTGAAAACACGACCATGACCCTTCCGAAGAGGACCGCATTCTCACCGTCAGCGTCTAGTGTATGCACAGTGCTAGGCACATGGAAAGTGTTTGGCAATGATGGCTGTTCTTGTCGGGGAAATAAATCAACCTTCCTTTTGAGGAGTGGGAGGGGAACGCTTCTTCACGTTCTGTTTGCTTTGCTTAGCTTGGCCGACCTTGAAGTGTTTATAAGAAATACCGAGAGCGGCATGCTCAAGAAAGTGGAAAAAGGAGATTTCAAAGGATTGGTGGAGATTATGGGGCACCTTATGGCTCTGAAAGAGCGGCAGAACAGCACTGATGAGATGTTCGAGCCCTTGAAGCACACTATTGAGCTGCTAAAGACCTATGAGCAAGAATTGCCAGAAACGGTGTTTAAGCAGCTGGAGGTCAGTGCACAGTTTGTTTCCTGAATAAAAGAGACAGAGGGAAAGCTTCTGGACCGCAGAGTGGGGTGAGGTTGGGGCGAGGTGAATGAGAAACGGGGCTGGGTGAGGACCCAAGGCTCGCGATTTGGAGCCGTCCGTGTAATGGCTGTGCGCTCTCTAGTGCCTTCCGGAAACTCCGTAAATACGAAATGGCACAATGTTGGCGATAGATGGGACAATTGGCGTGGGTGAAGGGTTTTGGTGGTTTCGTTTTGTTTTGTGTTTTCTTTTTTAGGGATGACTGAAAGTTTTGATTCGGAGAAAGGAAAGCAAGTCTGAGAAGTGTTAAGATGACCTTAAGGGGATGTGGGGCCTGAAAGAAAACAGTCAAGCAGTACTCTGAGGCAATACAGAAAAAGGGCACAGGTTCCTGGGTCAGAGGCTGAGGGCAAGAAGGATATGCCAGAGTCAGAAGGAGATGATAGCCAGGCAAGCAGGCGACCACGGAGATGGGTCAGAGCTGTAGGGGACGGCACGCCGTGCCGTGACGTCACAGTGTGGCATCCTAGCGTTGATAAAGACGTCTGGGCACCTGTCCAGCTTCAGGCCTGCGGGCAAGGGGGGGTGGGGGGCAGAGCGTGGGTCTGACCGGACCGTGGTCGTCTTCGCAGGAGCTGCCTGAGCAGTGGGACAATGTGAAGAAGATGGCCATCACTGTGAGGCAGCAGGTGGCCCCGCTGCAGGCGAACGAGGTGGCCGCCCTCCGTCAGAGGTGCTCAGCCTTTGACATTGAACAGCAGAAGTTCCGGGAGCGATTCCGCAAGGAAGCTCCCTTCAGGTATGGACCCCCCCCCGCGTCAGCACAGCACAGCCTCCTTTCCGTCAAACATGGCGGTCTTTGGGTTTCCGAGGGTCTTCCGGTTGAGTTCTTGAATCTTCTGGTGTCTAGCAGGGGAAGACTTGTTTCCAGTCTTCCCTCCCACTTAGATCGGCTGGTTAGAACCTGGTGCTGATGTGAGCAGAGCCCTGTATGAGATGACCAAAGGTTGTACAAACACCATGACTTGAAAACCGAAGCCTAGAGGCGCCCGGGGGGCTCAGTCGGTCGAGCGTCCGACTCTTGACTTCTGCTCAGGTCATGATATCACGGTTTATGAGATCGAGCCCTGTGTCGGGTTCTGTGCCAACAGCTCAGAGCCTCCTTGGGATTCTCCCTGTGTCTCCCTCCCTCTCAAATAGATAAACTTTAAAATAAAAAAAAGTCTCCAAGTTCTGTGTCCCCGAACTGTATGTGATAAAAATCACAAGGTATTTTACAAAGCCACTAGTATTCTAAATACCCACAGACTCGTGTTCTTTTGGTTTAAGAAAGTGGCTGGTAGCATTTTGAAATAATTTTGGAAGGCACTTTGGAAGACGAAAGGAAGGATTTGAGGGGTGCCTGGGTGGCTCAGTCAGTTAAGCATCTGACTGCAGCTCAGGTCATGATCTCATGGTTGGTCAGTTCGAGCCCCGTGTCGGGCTTTGTGCTGATGGCTCAAAGCCTGGAACCTGCTTCAGATTCTGTGTCTCCCTGTCTCTCTGCACCCCCCCACTCCCACTCTGTCTCTTTCAAAAATAAATATTAAAAAAGGAAGGATTTGAGGTGAAGGATTTCTTTCTCTCTCTGCTTAGTAATGCTCAGACCCCTCCCCGGGACTCATGATAAGGGGTCTTTACTTAAAACAACTATAGGACGAATGACCCCATTCACACGTGCTCACATTGTGCACACACGAGTTTCTCACGACTCCTACCTTGGTGGAGAAGTGTACCAGGGGTCTGTGCCTGGTCCTCTGCTCAGCGTCGGTGGCTCCAACCAGGAGAACAAGCTGGTTCTCAATGTCCCGTGTCTGCTGATGCACCAGCTGAGATGGGTCCCCTCCCTTACTCCAGTTCCATGACTCACTTTCTGGTTCCCTCGCTGAGATTCCTGCCGGGTTTCCTCTACGGTTTTGGACGGACGAGCTTAGACGTCTCCGCGTTGGAAAACGCCATGCTGGTGAAGAGTGACAAACCTTTTAACTGTCAAGGGCGCTTACCCAGAAAAAACAACATCACACAGGGAGACAACACGCTAAAGCAACAAATGAAGCCAAAAAAAAAAACAAAAACAAAAAAAACCACGAAAAAACAACCATCACAACGTTAGTGGAAGGAAATAGGGCGTAATGATTAAGCATGTGGACTCTGGATTCAGGCCGCCTTGCGTCTGCTCACAAGTCTATGATTTACTGTGTGTCAGGAAGCTCACCAGCTCTGAGCTTTAGTTCCCTCGCCTGTAAAATGGGGTTCATGATAGTATCTGTCTCATAAGGTTGTTGACAGAATTAAGAAGTAATCTTTGTGGGGCGCCTGGGTGGCTCAGTCAGTTAAGCGTCCGACTCTTGATTTTGGCTGAGGTCATGATCTCGTGGTTAACGAGTTCGAGCCCTGCGTCGGGCTCTGTGCTGACAGCATGGAACCTGGTTGGGATCCTCTCTCTCTGCTCCTCCCCTGCTTACGCTCTCTCAGAGTAAACAAACTATTTTTTAAAATATTTTTAAGTTTATTTTGAGAGACTGCACAAATGGAGAAGGAACAGAGAGAGAGAGAGAAAGAGGAAGGCAGAGAATCCCAAGAGGGAGAGAATCCACGCAGGGCTTGATCTCACGAACTTGTGAGATCGTGACCTGAGCCCAGATCAAGAGTCAGATGCTTAACCGACTGAGCCACCCAGGTGCCCCAATAAATAAATGAGCTTAAAAGAAAAAGAAGTAATCTTTGCAAGTATTTAGCGTAGTATCTGGCACTAAGATGACCAACCATCCTGGTTTTCCCTCGGCCGTTCTGGTTGTAGCGCTGGAAGTCTCACATCCAGAGAAGATTCCCTGTTCCAGGCAGATCAGAACTGTCGGTCGCCCAGCATGGCGCACGGGCACGGCCTACCTATTCCTATTCGCCACTCCTCAAACGTACACCGAGTGGCTCCTATCTCCCAATTACCATACCTGGGGCTAGAGAGAACGAGACGAATGTTTCACGAGGCAGGGAACAGCAGAGCAACCTGGGGACAAGACCTCCAGTACTTTGTAAAGGTCCTCAGGTGCTTCCACTGCGCAGCCAAGTTTGAGCCTTGCTGCCCTATGGGGAAGTAACTGGTTCCCTTTTAAGCAATCGTGCCAGGGCGTCAAATTCCAGATGAGTCCACATCCCTTTAGCATAATGGTCTTTGGAGCCGTGCCCTTGCTCCAAGGAAACATCTGTTGCACCACACATTGGTGAAACTCTTTGGGGACTGTTCTTTCAGAGTCTGAGACATATTCTCTTGACTCTCCTTTGGACATGCAATTGGATATTTGAATTTTAACACGATCACACAGAGCCAAAGCTGGTGAGGGGGTTGGGTTATGGAGCTGTGTGATACTTGCTTAGCGTTAACAATCACACCCACGGCAACAGCCGTAAGAAAGAGAGGAAAAGACACTAATATCTTTGCCTCAACTGTCCCTTACAAAATTTTTCAAGAGAAGGGTCCTAAAGATACGTGATGAAATGTTTTCCCAAATGGACTCCGGATAACTGCTCGAGAGGACACGACGTCCGTTTGCTGGTGTGATTTTGCGTCACTGTTGGAAACGCGGTATCCCTCCTTCGTAGTTAGGTCGCGTACGTGTGTTGATCGACTGGTGGCGTTTTTGTAACGTGATGGCTGCGATTGAGTTTGTTTTCTTTCTTAGCACCCGTATCTGCCGGCTGGGTGGATATTGCTTCTCTGAGCTGGGTTTTCCAAATCCGCATCTGTTAATTTGACATGCAGATGAGGCCTCGCAAGAGAACACTTTGAAAAGAGCTGCTCACAGCAGCATGGAAAGCCAAACATTACTTCAATTGTGATGCGTTCTTCTCCTCGGCAAGAAAACATCAGGACTGGAGCAGAATTGTGGATTTATGGCTGAAGGGAATCTTAGTGGGAATCAACTCAAGGCTTGTTGTCTTTTTGGGCTTGGTGTATGCAAATCTGTGTGTTTGACATTTTAAGGCTGTGTGTATGGCAAAGGGTTTTAATTCTGGCGCCTTCACTTTTAGATCATTTAAGAGTTTCTAAAATGCAGACCGTGGCACATTCCTCTGCGAGTGCAAGTTTCGGTTCCTGATTATGTTGCAGGTTAAGCTCACACTGATCTTGTCTTTGAGGAGGAAAAAGAAAGTATCTCATTAGAGGCTCCTGAAGCCTGTCAGGTGCCGGTTGATGTCTGGTTGCTTGGGTTGAGTTTCTTCGTGTCCAAGTCTTACTTCTTCCTGTAGTTGTTAACTCTGAGCTGTATCAGCATATTCCGAGCTGAGCTCCCTGACTCCATAGTAATTGGCTAACTCCTCATATTCAGATTCAAGGCCTTTTCACAGCTCTTAAAGTCTGGAGGCGGACTGTCCCCTTTGAGCAAAAGGAATGTCTCCATGCTCCAGTGGCCTTCTCTGGCTCAGTGTCCTAACCTTGAGCGCAGTCTTCCTGACCTTAAGGAATGATGCCATGGCACATAACCGGTTGCCTTTCCCACATTGAGACCAAGGTTATCTACCCACGGCTTTCTTAGCCAAAGCACTTGATCTCGGTGAGCTACTGCTCAGTGGAGACCATTGGTGTTTTCAGCCGGCTGGCAGCCGGATTCCGTGAACGATCGAGAGAGCTTTCTTGAAGGTACCCTCCCTTTGGGTACTATCGTGCATGACAACTAGAGAAAGCAAAGCTTTCCAGATAGCCCAGTGCAGCAGGCGTGAGAAAGAGGGTCCTCAGTCTTGCTTGCACGGTGTCTGTTGTCTCTTCAGTAGCTGGAGAAAAGAAGTGCTCATTGTTAGATCTCCCACAAACATGTCGCAGTCCTGAGACAAGTCATTAGTTCAGCTTCACCCTGTTCTTCCAGTTCATCGGATTCATTCACACGATTCAGGCTTCCGCAGAGCAGGAGAGGTCGTGGTCTCAACAATGGGGTCACCAAAAAAGGATATTGTGCTGGGATTTTAAGATAATACACGCTCAAAAAAAAAAACCAAAAAAACAAAAAAAACAAAAAAACCCCGTACTTTCTGACCTCAGAGACAATTTCAAAAATGAGTACTTAGACGCATTCATTGGAGGGGCACCTGGGTGGCTCAGTTGATTGAGCATCTGACTCTTTTTTTTTTTTTTAATGTTTTTAATGTTTACTTGTGAGATAGCATGAGTGGGGGAGTGGCAAAGAGGGAGACACAGAATCCGAAGCAGGCTCCAGGCTCCGAGCTGCCAGCCCAGAGCCCAATGCAGGGCTTGAACCTACAGACTGTGACATCATGGCCTGAGCCGAAGTTGGACGCTCAACTGACAGAGCCATCCAGGCACCCCGCATCTGACTCTTGATTTCAGCTCAGGTCATGGTCCCAGCATTGTGGAATAGAGCCCTGCGTTGGTCTCCATGCTAAGCATAGAGCCTGCTTAAGATTCCCTCTCTCTCCCTCTGCCCCTCACCCCACTCTCTCTTTCTCAAAAAAACAAAAACAGGGGTGCCTGGGTGGTTCAGTCAGTTAAGCATCCAACTTCAGCTCAGGTCATGATCTCACGGTTTGTGAGTTCGAGCCCCGTGTCAGGCTCTGTGCTGACAGCTCAGAGCACAGAGCCTGCTTCAGATTCTGTGTCTCCCGCTCTCTCTGCTCTTCCCCCACTCATGCTCTGTCTCTCTCTCTCCTTCAAAAATAAATAAAAACATTAAAAATTTTTTTTAAATAAAAACAGAAAAAATAAAGTGAAAGACATGTTCATTGGGTGGCCAACTTTAACCTCCCCCAAGGAGGCAGTTCACACCCCCTGTTGGAGATGGTGCTTGAGCCAGTGGGAAAGGGAGGATTAGCCATTGGGAAAAGAAGTTGGAGGTGAGGTTATTCCAGGCATAGGAAGCAGAACACTCAAAGGCACCAAAGGGTGAAAACGTGAGGAACAGTTGAATGGCCCCATGTGTGCATGGCTGGGATGCTGGAAATGGGGGTGAGAACAGAGCGGTTCACGGAACCAGATTGTGACCATGATCAACCACTGAGGAGCCTAAGCATGAGGACAACGTGGTGTGAACACCACTGGCCTGTGGCTCAGAGAACGGGGTGGAGCGAGACCCACTCAGGGCCAGGTGCTCGGTGGGAGGGTGATGGTGGCAGCCCAGGAGAGAAGCAGTCCCCATGGACTGATGCGATGGCATTGACAATGGAGAGAGGACAGATTGGAGAGAGATTTGGGAGGGGAATAGGTGTGTTGATTGGGTACGAGAGGTGAGCAGGGAGGAGAGACTGGTACAGTTCTCTGTCTTCTATCATGGACCACTAAGTGCAAGGCACTGTTTCACTGCTCACCCAGGTGGGGGCCACCGATGGGGAGGAACTGAAAGACCCCAGGCTCGGTTTGGATGAGTTGAGTCTTAAGATTCCCGTCAGGTACCAAGCAGGGGTGTGTTTGTTTTTGAACACACAGGTGTGGTTCTGAGGTTAAACATTTACCACCCACTGGCTTCCCGAGAATTAATTTAAATCACTCATTCCTCCCACTCCCTCCACACACACCTACGTCTGGGTCAGGCCTGAGTCGATCATTCTTCTGAGATCGTACGCACAAGCGCCGAATTTCCATTTCTCTCCATTATAATTTTATTCATCCAGACATTGCAGGCATTTCTCTCCTTAGATTAAAATACTTTTGCATTATTGTTTCAATTTCAAAGACTTACTGCACCACATTCCCTCCAATTGCTTTCTTGTTCTCCTACTGTATCGCTCCCCTAGGATTCGGAGAACCACTTCCAGCTTATTAGGCACATTAATCAGGGCTGTGTACATCCTGACGGTGTGCACCAGAGTTTTGAAATGGGAAGAGGGTTACCTGCCCTCATGTCTTGGGATTCTTTTCACCGCTTAGGCCAAATTAACTTTTATGTGTGCTCAGCTGCAGGAAATGACTGTCCACAAATTTAAACCATAAACAAAAATTACACCACGCAGTAGACGACGTCAGGAGTAGGTCTGACAAGTAATCGCCTCTGACAGACATCTGAGATGCTGCTGTTGATTTCAGGGTGTTCGCACGGGCTAAGGAAAGAATGGTTAGAAAGACCATTCATTTTCTCCTGTGTGTGCCCCGAACACCCTGAGAGCTCACGACTTCCCTCGTAAGTTATTCCTGAATTATATACGCCATTCGTAGATTAAACAGAATGTGGGCTTTTAGACGTTGGCCCACAAGGATCTTGTACCAACAGCAAGAAGCTAAATTCGCTTTCCAAGTCGCTCCAGTCAAGATAAAAAGTAGAACCTACGCACTCGAACAATCAGTCTTTGGAAATGAAGAATAAGGAGAAAAAAACCAGCCGTGCACTTGATCTTTCCTACTGGACCACTTGCCATGAGGACATTACATTTCATTTCTTCTGGTTCTTTTTCCACTCCTCTCCTCGGGGCGGGGGGGGGGGGGGAGGAAGCTCCTTGCCTAGACAGACAAAGGTCCCCCTTCAGCTCTGAAAACTTCAACCTCCAGTCCTGTTCCAGAACCCTGGGGGGACGGAGACCAGCGAAGACGCACCATGATGTTCGGCCTCATCCTCTGAAGACAAGTCCACAACCGTAGCACAGAAGCCAAAAACCATTTAGATGGAACCAGCAGAATCAAACGTAGCAAGCATCAAAGTTAATCTGACACTGATTTAATGGGATGCATAACTGTTATTGTGTTGCATGGTAATTAGGCTTAAGTGGCGAGCAGTTCAGGTAAATGGCTTTAATTAGGATTACTTTCCATCCGTCAAGTCAGATATTTCCAAAGACAACTGAGAGGAGAGGCAGTTCAAGAAAAAGACGTGGTATGCCGTCCTCCCCTTCACACTCCACCACCCAACTAACATACACGAACATACGTACGTACGTGTGCGTGGGCATGCACACACATGCTAGACTGGGAGGAAACGACTGGTTCTTTAAATCACTCATTTACCCTCAAATTTCCCCTTGATGATGAAGCCCATGATACCTTATTTTGATTTTAGAGGAACGTGGTATTCCCCCTTAAGTCGCGGTGCCCCCAAATTGGCCCTCCAGGTGCACAGAAGAAACCAGAGTTGGTGATGGGGAGGAAAACGAGAGGCTCCTTACACACTTGGGTTCCACGTGCCCCTGACCAAAGAAACGTTATCTGCCCACGTGGGTTCCTTTGCACGTCAGGTTCGTTCGTTTGTTCTTCCTTTCCTTTCCTTCCTTCCTTCCTTCCTTCCTTCCTTCCTTCCTTCCTTCCTTCCAAGATTTTAAGTCCTCTCCACACCCAACATGGGGCTCAAACTTACAACCCCAAGATCAAGAGTTGCGTGCTCCACGGACTGAGCCAGCCAGACACCCCTGCATGTGGGGTGCTGATGTTGGAGGAGAGAGGCCAGGCCGGGAACGCAGTTCTGGAAAGGTAGGGCCATGAAGCAGGCGAGCACTGGGGAGGCTCAGAGAGGGCGGTGGATGCCTGCCATGAGCACTAGAGAGAAAAGAGGGTGGGGGCCTATGAAGAAAAACCGTAAAGCTGGGCACAGTGCAGAGATAGAAGTCGGGTGAAGAACCAGAGGCATCTGGGATTCAGGAGAGAGCAGGCCAGAGTGGTCTAAGGCTCGAGATCAAGGACAACTTGGAGGGAGGACTTAAGTAGAGGAGTCTGACTTGAGGCCCCTAGCCAAGGAGCAGCACGATGACTGCACAGGGCCCTGGTGAGGTCTCTGTGCTCAGTCTTCAAGGTCCTCTATCCGTGGTTTCCAAACGTGGCAGTGTCATTGCCTGGAAGCGTCACAGGCCACCCACGTGAGCTTCCCCACAGTCAAGGACGCCAACCTGGCACACTGGAACCACCCGGCAAGCTGCGCCTGGGTCTCACCCCTAAAGAGCCTGATTTCACTGGACTGGGGAGCAGCCTGGGCACGGAGAGCATTCAAAACTTCCAGCAAATTCTAACATGTCACCCAGACTGAGAGCAAATGCCCCAGAGGGAGTGTAGGGTTGGACTTCTAGATGCCAGCCCTCTCACCTAAAGACCGCCTACCATGCATAGTCTTGGCGGGAGCTCTGGCTTTACAGCACCTACGGGAACATGACCATGTTCCTCTGTGTCAGGTGCTCCGGGAGCCAGTGCGCAGAAGCACAGTCCAAAGGGAGCTTGAACAAAGGGATGGTCCCCTTCATCCCTGGATGGGGGACCAGGGAGCAGCAGAAAAGGAGACTAGTTTTCCCTTCTCAGGTGTGAAGAGAAGATCCAAGCTTCCTGTTCACCTTGAACTGTCTTTTCTCCAGCTGTGTGCGCTCACCCCCACCCCCCCCCCCACAACCCACCCCGAGTGCCTTTTTCTTCCCGGGCTTCGGTGCCAGTTACCGTTCGTGGCTAGAATACTAGGCGTTTAAAGATTTGAGCTGGCGTGACCCTGGCGATTCCGGGACACGAGCCCCCGTGCGCCCTACTCACCGGAAGGAACACGTTTTTGTTTCGTAGGTTTGACAGCGTCGCCCCTCACCGCGAGCTGGACGCCAGGCACACGGAGATCCGACAGATGGAGCTGACCCTGGCCTCCATCTCGGAGTCTGCTGCCTTGTTTGAGGTCAGCATTCCCAACTACAAGCAGCTGAACCAGTGCAGGCAGGAAGTCTGCCTGCTGAAGGAGCTCTGGGACACGATAGCGATGGTCACCTCCAGCATCCGTGCCTGGGAGACGGCCCCGTGGAGGGAGGTCAACGTGGAGGCCATGGACCGGGAGTGTCAACGGTTCGCCAGGTGCATCCGGAACCTGGACAAGGAGGTCAGGGCCTGGGACGCGTTCGCAGGCCTGGAGAGCACCGTGTCGGACGCTCTGAGCTCCCTGCGGGCGGTGGCCGAGCTGCAGAGTCCGGCCATCCGGGAGCGGCACTGGAGGCAGCTGGTGCAGGCCACGGGCGTGAGCTTCGCCGTGGGCGAGGGCACCACCCTGGCAGACCTCCTGCGGCTCCAGCTGCACCGTTTTGAGGACGAGGTGCGGAGCATCGCAGACAAGGCCGTGAAAGAGATGGGCACGGAGGAGACCTTGACGGAGCTGTGCGCCACCTGGGCCGGCCTGGAATTCCGGTACGAGCCCCACCCGCGGACCGGCGTCCCCCAGCTGCGGTCGGACGAGGACCTCCTCGAGCTCCTGGAGGACAACCAAGTCCAGCTGCAGAACCTGATGACGTCCAAGCACGTTGCCTTCTTCCTGGAGGAAGTGTCCGGCTGGCAGAAGAGGCTGTCCACGGCCGACGTCGTCATCTCCACCTGGTTCGACGTGCAGCGCACGTGGTCTCACCTGGAAAGTATATTCATGGGATCCGAAGACATCCGGGCTCAGCTGCCCCAGGTACCTGCTAAGGAAATCCCGCTCGCTCTGCTCCCTTACCCGAGTCGAGGGAGGCGCTCCCTGTCTGCGCGGTCCTCTAGACCCTGTCCTCCTCTGCCTGGTCTTGCCTCCACTCAAAGGCACCCGCAACAAACATCGGCCTCCCAAGCTGCCAAAAGTCAGGCAGAGGGAAAGAGAGAAAGGGAAATGCACACCCATCAGTGTGTCCCTGGATGGCTGGGAAAAAGAAAGGAGGGTCGATTGGTGTTGTTTTAACGTGTATTTAAGAAAGGAAATGGAGGGGCGCCTGGGTGGCTCGGTCGGTTAAGCATCCGACTTGGGCTCAGGTCATGATCTCGCGGTCCGTGAGTTCGAGCCCTGCGTCGGGCTCTGTGCTGACCGCTCAGAGCCTGGAGCCTGTTTCGGATTCTGTGTCTCCCTCTCTCTCTGCCCCTCCCCTGCTCATGCTCTGTCTCTCTCTGTCTCAAAAATAAACGTTTAAAAAAAGAAAAAAAGAAAGAAAGGAAATGGAGACTATCAGCTCCTGAAGTTTGGGATGAGCCAGTCACGAGCCGCTCCACAGACAATTACAGTGCAGTTGTCAACTGGGAGTGAGCATTTGTTTCCGGGCAAATTCAAGTTCCTTCTTGAGCCGTGAGCCACCCTGCAGACCTCTGGCCTGTACCGCCTGCGAAACACCAGTCTGCAGCTAAGTCCTCAGCAGCGAATTTCTCTGAACTATACATTCTTCTCATTACTACCTTCCCTGTGGTTGATTGCCCCTTCTAATTTGTCTTAATTAATGTGCCATTAACTTACCCACCTCTCAGTGGACTCATATTCATTGGATTTTTTTTTTTTGCAGAGTTCTCTGTTTCTCTGTACCCCCTCAGCACAGAAAGCTCTTTGCCTACAAATCAGTTTGTTTCCAAAATGTCATGCATTGTACAGATCTCCCTTAAAAGTTGAAGCGCCCCCCCCGTCAAAACATTGTATTTTTCCAGCTCACCCCTCAAAAAGCATATCTAATGTCCGACTGCAGATGGAAGGTTGTACATGCAGAACGAAAAACAGCAGAAAACTGGGGCGCCTGGGTGGCTCAGTTGTCTCAGGGCACGATCTCGCGGTTCATGAGTTCGAGCCCCGTGTCGGGCTCTGTGCCAACAGCTCGGAGCCTGGAGCCCGCTTCAGATTCTGTGTCTCCCTCTCTCTCTGCCCCTAACCCACTCACATTCAGTCTCTGTCTCTCTCAAAAATAAATAAATAAACAGCGACAAAAAAAAATTTTTTAAATAAAAAAACAGAAAACAATTCTGATAGGTTGTCATCAGGCCACATGGAATAAGCCAGATTTTCTTTCTCTGCAGTGCTTGTGACTGGAGAAGAGCAGGTTTAATTGGGGGGGGGGGGGGCATGGAAATCAGTGGAGACTTTGGTAGAGACTCTGAGGAGGCATCTGAGAACTCTCAACTGTGCACCAGAAAGAATTGGTGTCATTACCTTCTCCGTGGCAAGGGTTTGTGTGTGATGTATGCGAACACATTTAATTTTTGTGTGTGTGTGTTAACAGTGCAATAACAGAGACAATTTGAAAACAAAATAAAACCGGTCATAATCTTACACCCTAGCTGGTAACTATTTTCATTCATTAGAAACATTTCCCAGCTTGGCTTGACACACACAGGCATTTCTGTACAGTTGCCCTCTGCAAGATATCAATTTTCTTCCTAGCTCTTTCCACGGGAGCACTCGTGCTCCGTACTTCATACTTCTGATGAAACCCTGAGACTCCCACACCTCTCACGGGAACAAGATACCTCACTGAGCACACATAATGTCCCCAGCCCCCCTATTTCCAAATCTTCTTGGAGAGGGGTGTGGATTGAAGATGTTCAGAGCAGACCCAGGTGGGCGGGGCAGGCTGAGTTTCAGCTCTGTCTCTTGGAGCTGTGGGATCTTGGGCAAGTTGCCTAACCTCCCTGTGCCCTGGTTTCCTCCCGCGAACTGGGACAAATAACCAGTACCTACTTCAGGCATGTAACTGAACACTGCACACAGCATATAACGTTGTGATCGTTGCCGTGTGCTAAAAATACCACAAGCTCTCGCCAGGTGCCAGGTGTTGAGCTAAACTCTGCACATATTATTGTCTCGACCATGTCAGTGATGTTGTTCCTCACTGTGTGTGTTTGAAGGACACGGTGGTAACTGATTCATTTGACCTCACGTTTACCAAAGAACGTCTTACTTTGGTTACGTAAACTTTAGCACGGACCCAGGGAAGGCAGCAGACCCGCCCGCCGTCCACCTGATGTAGGAAGTGTGTGTTTTATGCCGACGGTTCTCAAAGTATGGTCCGGGGACCCTGACCTTTGTAGGGGATCCTCAGGGTCAAACCTGTCTTAAGAATAGGGCTAAGATGCTGTTTGCCTTTTCCGCTCAGATTTTTCCGGGCGCACATGGGAGTTCCCCAGAGGCTCTATGATACGTGACATCATGACAGATCGAATGCAGAGCAGGAAAGAAAACCTGGTCACGTTCCAAGTCAGACATTAACTTTGGGGAGGAAAAAACAAAAGTGAAACAATGTCACCTCCTCTCTAAGTTATTTTGTTTTGGAAAATACAATTGTGTTAGAGACAAGTATATTATCAGGTTACCATCGTGGGCTTAATATCATTATTCTTCAAATGAATTAACAAAATATTTTTTCAATCTGTCAACGTCAGCTTCCAACAGAGAAAATGCACTGAGGGCTAAATTAGCCACATACGCAAAAAGCTCTTTGCGCTCCTCGCCGATTTTTGCAAAACACAGAGGGAGGGATTTTGTGGCCCAAATGTGCAGGAACTGCTGTTTCAAGCCAAGAGTATTTCCTTGTTGAAGTTTTTAGGGCCTCCCCCAAGGACCGGTTTCTGGTTCTGAATTGCTGCAGATGAGGGGACCTTCTTCAAGTCCGAGAAAGCAGTGGTGAATTTCCCCCCACATTTAAAAAAAAAAAATTTTTTTTTAACGTTTATTTATTTTTGAGACAGAGAGAGACAGAGCATGAACGGGGGAGGGTCAGAGAGAGGGAGACACAGAATCTGAAACAGGCTCCAGGCTCCGAGCTGTCAGCACAGAGCCCGACGCGGGGCTCGAACTCACGGACCGCGAGATCATGACCTGAGCCGAAGTCGGCCCCTTAACCGACTGAGCCGCCCAAGCGCCCCTCCCCCCACGTTTTAATTTCAGGATTCTGAAAGATTTGAAGGCATTGACGTGGACTTTAAAGAGCTGGCTTACGATGCCCAGAAAACTCCAAATGTCGTGGAGGCCACCAATAAACCAGGTCTTTACGAAAAACTGGAAGGTCTTCAGAGCAGGTGATGGTCTGCTTGCTTCGCCCCCCCCCCCTTTATACCAGGGAAGGTGATGGTACCTTTTCCCCATTCTCTGAGACTCTTACTGTCTTCAGCTATCCAAGCAAGTGTGTGTGTGTGTGCTTCGATTTTCTGGTATGTTAGGTAACGTGGGGTATTATGAGAGGTGCTTGTTTGGGTGGAAATGCACCAGTGTGTATATTCGCGAATACCCTCAGTGTTTCTGGCACTGATTTCTTTTTTTTTTTTTTTTTTTTCAACGTTTATTTATTTTTGGGACAGAGAGAGACAGAGCATGAACGGGGGAGGGGCAGAGAGAGAGGGAGACACAGAACCGGAAACAGGCTCCAGGCTCGGAGCCATCAGCCCAGAGCCTGACGCAGGGCTCGAACTCACGGACCGCGAGATCGTGACCTGGCTGAAGTCGGACGCTTAACCGACTGCGCCACCCAGGTGCCCCTGGCACTGATTTCCATACGCGTTCCGTGTCCTGCCTCTGTCTGCCTTTGGGTCGTGTCTACGCACCTATGCGCCTAAGCAAACTTAATTACAAAATCCTATGTCTGTGCCCTCAGATTGCACCTGTGTGAGAAGGCCCTGGCAGAGTACCTGGAGACGAAAAGGCTTGCCTTCCCTAGGTTTTACTTTCTGTCCTCTTCTGACCTGTTAGACATCCTTTCCAACGGCACAGCTCCTCAAGAGGTAAGCAGAGGGAGCGCTCGTGGAAGCGTCCAGAAAGTCTGAGGGGGCTCCCAAGTGGGAAGGTGTCAGATTCCCCATTATGCCTCCTCTCTCTGGCAGGGTGCGTATTTCAGACCCACGTTCCCCCCCCGCCCACTTCACCCCCCGGCATCTTCCACGTTTATGGTTAGGCTTCTCGGGGAGCCCCCGGCCCATCAGTGGCTCTAACCCCCCAAAGGGGAAGCTTCGAGGATGGGGAAGGTGGAGGGGTCTAAGCCTTCACAGGAGCGTGCCTTTGATCGGATTCTGAAGAGAAATCCAGGTAGGTGCTAGCAAAAGTTACAGCAAACGTTTCCAGGGGAGAGAAGACTGAAGGTTGTATTAACTTGGCACTTTGTGATTTTTGTGTGTGCGGAAAGAGTATACACAAGGAGCTCAAAATTTGGAGTCCTGGCCCCTGGTTCTAGTCACTTGTTGGCCGTGTGGTCTTGGGGGTCCCTTCTCTTTGGCGAAATTTCCTCATCTGTAAGGTAGGAGAAGGCTACTGTGGTACGGCCTTTCCCGCCCCCCCCCCCTTAATATGAAAGTCCCACTGGTTGTGCTTGGAGCTGTAGACCGCGGTTCTCAAACATGAGCGTCACCTGGGGGCTCAGGTGCATCAGAGTCACCTGGAACGCTTGTCAAAATTCAGATTCCTGGGCCCCAGGGTTTCAGATGAGCCTGTAGGTCCAGGTGGGGCTGGAGAGGTTGCATTTCTAAGGATTCCCCAAGTGATGTTGGTGGTCTCGGGACCACCCTTCGAGAAGGACTGTCCTAGACCCTAGGTCTGCGTCTCCAAGTGACAGGTAGGACGGGGGGATGGTGTCTCCACCAGGTGTCATCCCGAGAAGACGCCAAGATCTGTGTGTACATAGTTCTCCACTTTTCCTTTGACGGAGCATATCCGGTCAGAGTACCGTGTTCAGAAGTTACTTGGATGAGTTCTGTCCCGCCCTGCAGTGTGATTTTTGTACCTCACCTGAAGTATGGTTGGGCTCAGGTATTTCTCTTGGCTTTTAGTTTTTGTTTCTGTTTTTGTTTTTGTTTTTTCTTCCCACCCCTGTTGATTGGATTGTTTGAATACGTAGCATTCTAAGAGTCAAGATGTGCAAAAAGGTATGTTGGAAATGCCCCTCCTGTACTTTCCCTCCACTCTCTGTAGGTCACAGACCCCACTAGTTTCTGGCTTTCCTTTGCAAGAAACAAGCAAATGTTCGTTTATATTTGCCTGTGTGGTTTTCTAATTTACCCTCCTTTCTCACACAAAAGGGAGCCTGCTATGTATACTTGAAAGCGGTTTTTTATGTCGTTACATATCCTGGAAATCACTCCATATCAATTTAAAGTCACGGCCGTCGTTTTTGTTTTTTTTTTTTTTAATGTTTATTTATTTTTAAGAGAGAGCGTGTGCCAAGCAGAGGAAGGGCAGAGAGAGAGAGGGAGACGCAGAATCCGAAGCAGGCTCCGGGCTCTGAGCTGTCAGCACAGAGCCCGACGTGGGGCTCGAACTCACGAGCTGTGAGATCATAACCTGAGCCGAAGTCAGACGCTTAACCGACTGAGCCACCCAGGCGCCCCACCCCCCCTCATTTTTTTTTAATACACCTGCATCCTAACTCCCTGGACGATGCCACAGTTTGGCCAAAGGTTGTTAATACAAATTTGTATTGTTGGGGGTCTGCCTTCCAGGCAAATGCCTAGAAGTGGGATTTTTCTGGGTCAGAGGGTAAATGCTATGCGGTCGGGTTTAGCGGTGGCCCTATTTCCCTCCGTGGGGAAACAGCCTGTTGCGTCACCACCAGCAACAGAGGAGAGCGGCTCTCATGGAGCCTAAAGATGACAGCCGTGCGTTAGTTTGACATCTTCGTCATTAACTTTCCACCTCCCTGGAATTATATTTTTGGTTTGTTGGTGAGAAGCATGTACCAAACACAGATCATCCCTAGAGTTAAAACCCACCTTTCTCTTGTTCCCCTATATAGTTTTCCGAAATAGTTCCAGAGTAGCCCACGCATATTGGAGTTGAGACATTTATCGCACCGGCATTCTGTTTTGTAGCTGTACGTTCATTAATTCCATGCGTAGGGAAAGTCAAAGATCGTTGCCAGACCTTTTGTACATGATGTGCTCATTCTTAAATACTTATATATTTTTTTAACGTTTACTTATTTTTGAGAGAGACAGAGCACAAGCAGGGGAGGGGCACAGAGAGAGGGAGACACAGAATCTGAAACAGGCTCCAGGCTCCAAGGTGTCAGCACAGAGCCCGACGCAGGGCTCGAACCCACGGATCGCGAGATCATGACCTGAGCTGAAGTCGGACGCTTAATCGACTGAGCCACCCAGGCGCCCCCTAAATACTTATTTTTATTTGTCTTGCTTGGTGTGAGTAAATCTTTAAGTAGCTCCTCCCTCCCCACCATCCTGAGAGATGAAGGTTAGTAGACTAATCCCCACATCCTTCTCTATCTGCGACTCTGTGGTAGTTTTTACAGGTGAGCGATTGAACCGTCGAGTTTGGAACTCCTGTGTGTCACAGCACTTTCTTCTCAAATCCCCCCAGATGTAGCTCTGAGACATCATCTGAGGTCCACCTGCTTTTTTTCCCCCCAGACCTTTCTAGGTAACCTCATTTGTTTCTATTTGGATCTCCGTAGAGATCAAAATTTAAAGTTTAATTTTAGAAAGTTTGTATACGTTTATATACTTGCTTTGTTAATTTTTCCAACATTTGACGAGTTTTTTCTTTCCTATCTGAAAACCAGGGTCATTATCTTGAAACCAGGGTCATTATCTTGGATGATTAACTGACTGAGCCACCCAGGCGCCCCTATTCCTATATGCTTTAAAATAATATTTATGTTCCATTTATCTGGATTTTTTCCCTTTAAGTTCATCAGATTTCCATAAGCTAGGATTCTATTTTCTCTGTACAATATAACATTACCTTCATATGTTCATACATATTTAAAAAAAAAATTTTTTGAGTTTATTTTTGAAAGAGACAAAGCATGAGCAGGGGAGGGGCAGAGAGGGAGAGAGAGAGAGGATCTCAAGCAGGCTGCTTGCTGTCAGTGCAGAGCCCAACACAGGGCTCGATCCCATAACCCTGGGATCACAATCTGAGCCGAGATCAAGACTCAGGTCCTCAACTGACTGAGCCACCCAGGCGCCCCACACTTTCATCTGTTACCCCTCTTCCTTGGTGTCCTTCCATGGCTTCTCAAGCCCATCCACCGTATTTCATTCGTCTGTGTTGATTTGGTTCTTAAGTATTTGTTGTCCCCTTACATCATTTTCCTACTGCTACCCGTTCATCTCTGCCTCCTACTTCATCGCGTTCGTGTTTCTTTCATTTAATTGAAAACAAGGTGGCCTTTTTCATAATCACTTCTGTTTCCTTTATTAAAGCTTCTCTCTCTCTTCCCCGCCTCCTCTCCCCCTCCCCTCTGTGCCCCTCCCCCCTTCTCTCTGATAAAGAAGGTTCCCTCCCATCAAGATATTCATCCCAAGTCACCCCCTCTGGTGCCCTCACAGTGTATTTACTTTAACACGTGGAGGTTTTCGTCTCCTGTCATTAGCTGGGGAGCTGGTTATGGTAAATTTCGGATTACAGCTCCGGGTCCGCATACCCTGGAGGCCCTGTATCTCAGAAAGCTCTACCAGAGAGCTTTCTGCTTATTTTTTCCCTCTCAGCCTGCCATTTCCCTCATGTCAGGACCACGGCGTGGCTCTCTGGGAACCCTCCTGGAACAGTCACCCAGGGCGTTACTGGAAAGGGGCCTCTGTGTCATGAGACGACATGGCGAGGGAGAACCAGGTACAGGTCTCCTGCGCCTAAGTGGTTTCAACAGCCGGGTGACTTCTTCCACAGGCCACCGCCACCACCATCGCCCTTCTGCCGCAGGGTAGCATTTTCTGAGGAGGAGGGTTTAGGAATTAACCATCATTTTTTCCCTCCAGTCTGTTCCCGTTTAGTTCAAGCAGACATTCGTGAAACTTTTGCAGCCACGATTCCCACTAATTCCGTGTTCCCTTGACCACTTCTACCCAATTCATTTGGTTCCGACCTCATACCACCCCACCACTGTTCCACAAGCTTCCCTGTAAATGTTTGGTAACCGTCTCTCTAATGGCTGGCACGCAGTAGACCTCTGCACGGTACCGATGAGCGTCTGCCCGGACACGTTCTCCAATCCTGTGGCGTGGTTTCCCATCTTAGGTTCAACGCCATCTTTCCAAACTCTTTGACAACATGGCCAAGATGGAATTCCAGCTGGACGCCAGTGAGAAAGCGACCAGGATAAGTCTGGGCATGTACAGCAAGGAAGGAGAGTACGTGGCCTTCAGCGAGCCCTGTGACTGCAGTGGCCAGGTAGAGTAGAAGTCCTCATCCCATTCTCTCACAAGTATCAGGCAACCTCAACTTTCAGGATGGCCATTTCAACCTTGGGCCGCAACTGCTGTCTGGGCCCTGGGACTGCCAGCTCCTCTCGAACCGACGTTGGAGGAGCTCCTGGTGCCTGCCCTCCCATCTCTGGGAAGGACACATGTCAATATTCGTATATCTTTCTTAACCAAAGACCTGTGCAGAGAGGAATGAAATGCACACAAACAACTACCCAAGTCGAGGAGAAAAGAATTTTTAAATGATTAGTAGCACCAGGAGACTTTAACGTGACAACCCCTGGGGCACCCCATTGGCACACTGACGTCTTCCCCTGGAGAAGACGTTCTTTGAGATCAGCCGTTTTCCTGGGATGTCATTTCTCTGTACAAATACAGCTCAGAGTCACTTCCTCCCATAGTCCTACCCCTGGGAGAGCCAAATACCATCGTGCTCCAAGAACTACTACTTCTAAATGTCCCGTGTACAATTCCAGAAACACAAAATATGGGGCACTCTCTCCTAAAACTTCCTTCCTAGCCTCCCCCATCACCACTAGAGTATAAGCTATGTGTCTGTTTTTTGACCAGAAGGCATTCAGTTGGAAAATGTAATTCTGGTTTACATCTCCATACTGAGTGTGGACAGGTTATGAAAACCCACTGACTGAGCGAGGTTGACCTTGCTTAGCCCAGACTAACACTTCCTTGTCTGAATGCCAGATGGCAGCTCCCCTCCCCTTGACCAGCTGCTGTGTCCTGTGTGTTCCAAAGGGGCCTGTCCACCTGTTGTTAATTGAGCCTGGTTCTCACCGACCACCATCCTGGGCCACAGAAACAAGACGGCTCCCTGTGCCTTCTGGCGGCCATTGGGCCGATGGCTGGGCTCCATATTCTTGTCTCCCTCTGGGTGAGCGATCGTATCCTTTCCGGAATCCAGCATCTAACTTGGAGTTCTTCTTTCAGGTGGAAATATGGTTGAACCATGTGCTCGCGCATATGAAGGCCACAGTGAGGCATGGGATGACAGAAGGTGTAGTTGCTTATGAAGAAAAGCCAAGGGAACAGTGGCTCTTTGACTATCCAGCTCAGGTATTCTAACCAGGGGCTTTGTGGGCCCCCCTCCTTGCCAGGTCCCCTCCCTCAGGGAAGTCCTTCGGCCTTGAGGGGATACCAGACCTCAAACTCACTATGTGCTTCACAGTCCAGAAGGCCTGGTCTCTGAATTGTCAACTAAGACTTAGTCCAGCCATTACCCTGGAGAACCTGGGATTGTCCGTTTTTACCCTCTCTGGCCACGATAGGGAGAAAACGTAAACCATTCAACTCACTGAGCCAGCCTGCTCTGTATATGCCGAGATCTTTGCTGAGCACAGGGGACCCCAACAGGGACCGAGAGCTCATAACCCTGCCTTGCCGGAGTTTACAGACTTGGCAGGGAAGCCAACTCACTTACAAATGAACACATAGCTAGCTGGTGGGGTCTGGGGAGCCCCCCCCCCCACCTCTGCCGAGGATATGATATGTAAGCTGAGATTTGAAGTAGGAGCTAACAAGTTAAAGATGGAGGGAAAGAGCAACCAGTATGGGGAGGACCTTGAGCTCAGAGGCAAGGAAGAGTATCCTGTGGTTGAAGAACTGAGTGTGGTTTGCAGCAAGAAGGGAAAGAAGGAGCCTGAGCCAGCTGATGGTTCCTACAGAGGAAACTTGAAGCCAGTTCAAGTTAGGGAGTCTGACTTGCTTCTAAAATGTGTCCGAATCCTTTCCAGGCTTCCCAGGAGGGCGAGGAGGGAAAGGGGCAAATTAATGAGAAATGGCTGCAGTAGACCCTCCCCCCACTCCCTACCCCCCGTTAGGGGCACAGTGCCCGAGCTGGGGTGTTTGAGGGTTGCAGGCACTTACCAGGAATGAAGCCACGGGAGTAGAGAAGACTGGTCTTGGAAAAGACGCAGACCCAAGATGAGGGTGCAGAAGAGTCAGTCCCTTGGGCATCATGTAAAGAGTGGATAGCCAAGGAGGAGCCAGTAAAGCAGATTGAGAAACGGTGCCTTTTCAGGTAGAAGGAACACCAGGGGATGGTCGCAATGGGAACCAACAGCCGGCCAGAGGTCAGCCATGCCACGTGCTTATAAGAGATCAAGGAAAATAAAGAGGCTGGGGAGTGTCTGTGAGCTTGGTGTGGCCATGTCTGTGGAGTGCAAGGTGGTGGCGCATTGCAGGGGGCAGAGAAGGGAGAAGGTGGGGAAATGTTGGCAGCGAGTGTAGACTAACAGAAACGAGAAATAAGGACTACTGCAAGGATTCTTTTGACTATGCAATGGGTGCATCGTGTTCAAAGCATCCCAGCAAGATCTCTGGCAAAACCCCACGCGCCTGATCCCAAAGGCGAGAATGGTCCTTTTTACTACGACAGGATTCTCTGTTTGACAAAGGGAATGATCCCCATCAGGATTCTTTGTTTACCTGAATCAGACTTTTGAGGCAAGAAAATGTGTCGCCTCCTGCTCTTGTGACAGGTCTCATCTAGAACAGTGTCTCCCCAACCACAGGATGCTACAGACGATCGGTGTATCTAAATTCTCCACCATGAATAATTCGAATTACACATTTTCCGTATCAGGTTGCTCAGCAAACGGAAGTCATGTTTGTTCAAATCCCTTCTTCCATTCCTTTATTTTGACTCTCTGAAAAACACCAATCCCACTGACCACGTTGAATTTTGCTGCAATTCGCCTTGGTCTCCAGGAGTAGGCTTTTCAAGGTTATAGGGTCCGAGAAATAAAAACCATACACAGCCAAAGCGTTACGGGCAAGCAAAAATACGCCACAAATGATCATCAGAGGCTCACTAAGCTAGAACACTCAGACCGCGGGAAGTTTAAGAAGAACAGAACAAAGACCAAGTGTTGTTGAGATGTTCAATCAACATATTGTTAACCTCCCAAGCCCAGGAACGATGCTCTGCCTGGGGAGTAAAGATGGAGAGCTCAGAGTAGCAATTTCTAAAAGCCACTGACATTGACCAGGGGGACTCTTTGGTTGTTTTCGACCAAATGATACATTTTTTTCCAGAGCAGAAAGTGCTTTCCCCACTTGGAACCACTTCACATCTCCCAGGAGACGGAGGCCAGTGGCTCACTTTGTCAGTGCTGGTAGAAGAGGGAGGGACGGGGCTGAGGTCACCCACACGATTGCATGCTGACTCTCGCTGTGTGATGAGTGGGCTGGCTTTGGAGACAGTCCTGGTAGTGGCTTTGCTAAGCAGCTCCTGGTGCCACAGGTGGCCCTGACCTGCACTCAGATCTGGTGGACCACGGAGGTGGGCATTGCGTTTGCCAGGCTGGAGGAAGGCTACGAGAACGCCATGAAGGACTATTACAGGAAGCAAGTGGTGCAGCTCAGAAGCCTCATCGCCATGTTACTCGGCCAGCTCCCCGAAGGGGACCGGCAGAAGATTATGACCATATGCACCGTTGATGTGCACGCCCGGGATGTGGTGGCCAAGATGATCGCTCAGAAGGTGAGTCCCAAACGTTCGGGAGTGTCCGTCTTTGTCGCTAGCTACACCATGAACGGTGGGATAAGGGGGAAGCCCTCATACAGCCCACACGTGGGGGTCCCAGACTCTGCCCCGGCCAGAGAGCTGGGGGAGGGTCATGGGGGCTGCTCCCAGCGAATGTGTGTAATTAGCATGCTCTCTGTGCTGTGGTGGGCACAGCATGGACTCCTGACCGGTAGGCAGAACCCAGCTCATCCAGAGCCCCGCGTGGCCTGTGGCCAAGGGGCCACCGGCGGAACGGCGATCGAGCCCCCTCCTCTGCGCTCTGTCTTCAGGTGGACAATGCTCAGGCCTTCCTCTGGCTGTCCCAGCTGCGGCACCGTTGGGACGACGAGGCCAAACACTGCTTTGCCAACATCTGTGATGCGCAGTTTCTATATTCCTACGAGTACCTGGGAAATACGCCTCGCCTGGTGATCACGCCTCTGACAGACCGGTGAGCACTGGCATCAGCCACTCACAGAGAACCCGATTGGTGTCCGGCTCGGGCCGTCTTAACAGGCCGCTGCCCCTTGCTAGTTGCCCACAGAGCTGTAGGGAGGGAGCGCCTGCCCACACAACACACGTAAAAATAAAACTTCAAGGAGGAAGGGTAGAACCCTTCTCAGGGCAAATCCGTGAGCTGTGATTTTTTTTTTTTTTTTTTTTTTTTTTTTTTTAGGAATTTACTAGGGGAGAATCCCATACCCCTGGGTTCTCCCACCAGCTCTAACACATACCGGCTACTTGACCTTGAAAAACTTGACCTAATGCTTGGTTTTTCTCATCTATGAAATGGAGGCAGTTACTTGTTAAACTGGTCTGGGATCCCCAGAAGCGAAAACAAAACCAAAAAAAAAACTACTGTTAAGCTTTCTGGAAAGTGGAGTTTTGTGTATAGAAGGCTGGAAAGGGGGAAAACCCAAGATGTGTTCCTGGAAGAGGGGGAGACGCTTGACTTGGGGGGCGATGTGGTTGGCCATAAGCCTGGTAAGGTGGGTCCAAGTCAGTCTATAAATATGCAGCATACATTTTTTTTAGCCAGTAAGTAGCGATAAACTATTGAAAATTTTTCATCAGCCGGATAAAACGATGGAAACTGTATTTCATGGAGACTTATCTGAGAGCACAGCGTGGGCAAAGGAGAGCGAGGACGGGATATTTTAATTCTGTTGAGATTTCTGTAAATTCTGCTATGAGCTGGTGCCCTTTTCCCGTATAATTTCATTGAGCACTAAATCTCTTCTCCAAAGAGCTGCATGTCTGAATGGCCGGCTTATTCCAAATAAGTGACTTGTAGACGGTGAAAAGATTGTCATCAGTGGTGAACGCTAGAGTGGCCACGTAGAATCTGTGTCATCTCTTACTGAATTTTCCCCCTGCCCGTTTTTAAGTGTTTCCACCTGTATTCTGGCCAAATCCTCAGATGTATCTCCAAGGAACATTGAATGGAGTTGCGATCGCGGCATTCGCGGCATGACCTGGGATGTGGGAAAGTCCCAACATCATCCATAGAGCAGGACCTCATGGTTGATCTCTTCCCCCCGCCCCCATGCTGTTCCTTTCCTTAATTCGTTTTCCTGCCCAGCCTGGAAGGATCTTCCACCCAGAGTCCATTCCACGTTTGCTCTGGTCTTTCTCTCCTTTCATTTTTTGTGGGAGCCCGCAGAGGTCGCATCGCTGTCTCAGGTCACTCTCCCCCGCACTTAGGAATGGAAGCTCTTTGCAGTCAGGGAGCTCTGTCTGTCTTACTTGTTGCTATGTCACCAGCCACCTGCTAGATGTTGGAATTGATACCTGTCGAAGGAATGAATGGTGCTTGAATATTGAAGACCTCTGTGGTAAGAATAGACAGAATTAAGAATAGGAGGTTGACTCAGGAGGGGGATCCACACAGGACTCTCTGCCTTGGCTCCCAAAGCTCCCAAAGCTACTCTGTCCTCTGCCCTGATGCGGGGACCGATACTCCTCCCTGCCCCAGCTTTGGACGAAAGGCAGATAACACCTGTTCAGAGGGAGATGCGGGTTTCTCTGCGGCTGGGACAGTATCGGCAACAGCAACTCAGAGCGTTCGGGCACCTTAGGGTTGCACTTGGCCTTCACTTGGTATCAGTCCATTAGAGGCGCTCATTCACTGCGGGCCAAAGGGAAAAGTGTTCCCGCGTCAGGCTTCATTCAGAGCGGACCCTCTCGTGTGTCGTGGTTATTCTCAGCAAGACACGCACCCTAAACAGGAAGGAAATGGGGTCCAGGATTCTCTCTTGCAGTGAGTTTTCCTGCCAGCCTTGGAATATAAGCTAATAGTTTGGGAATTCCTAACGCTCGCAACAGAATCACGAAGCTGTTCTGTATCCGAGCAGTTCGACGAATGTCCGCCTCTGACTCTAGACTGTATGCTCCGTGGTAACGTTGACTTCAATGTACTCACTGTTCTACCCCAAGGGACCCGGCGCTGTGATAGGCATTCAAGTTCACTCCTTGACCGAATTCAGTGGAACGATTTCTGACACAATGCGCCCCAACTTCTCCATCCCCAGTCAGAATATCTCCTTCCTTTCCATGGACATAGCAGACACGATCATTCCAAGTGATAAAAAGTCTAAGACTTTTTTCTTTTCCCTGGGTCGTCACGCCCGCCCCAGCGTTGAAGATAATTACCTCTTTTGGATTTAGAAGTCTCTAGTACACGAATGCTGAAGGCCTCTGGAAAGGGAGAGGGTAAAGCTCTGGCAAGGAATTCTCTCCAAAACAGGATTTTATCACCCCTCCTATGAAACGATGCAAAAAAAAAAAAAAAAAAAAGAACTAGAAAGGAGGACTTAACACAAATAATGTTGAATACTGTATAGACCTTGACCTCATTTGGCTCTTTAGATGCTTTTCTGACAAAGTGGTATGTAGTGAATATTTATATGTAAAATTCCATTGTCTCATTGACTTCCATTATTATCTCAAGAAATGTTTTGCCCGGGAAAAAAAAAAAAAGGCCTTAACACAGAAAATCACATTTTAAAGAGCATTCAGCCTTGTCCGGTGTGTAGCTTAAGTACATTTAATTCTCTTCTGCCAGAGGAATTAATCAAATGGACAATTGATCCATAAAACCTTTGCACATTCATTAAAAGCATAGCCGCATTACAGTACCTCCGACTGATTATGCCTATTTCTTTGGAATTTCCCACTGCCCGGATGGGACCTGAATTTATAAGTAGCTACGATATATTCGCAGGACTCTGGCGTAGCACTAAGCTGAAGAACTAAATGGAAATGCCTTTTCAGCCTGTACAAAAGCAATTCGCATAAGTTGTTTCTCAACCTTTGGATGACCTCCTCTTCCCTCAACTCACCTTCACACACAGACGCCCCTTTCGGCCCCGTGCTGCTGCGTTAAATACTAATCAACTGCTTATCAAGTTTGAGTACCTCTTAATATCTCAGGAACTGCTGCGAGTAGGTGAGATTTAATTGACCCAAGAGTCTTGGAAGGGGATTTGCCGGACAAGGACGCAGCACAAGTGCTACACTTCCTAAGTCTTCATCCGCAGTTTTTTGTCGGAAAAACTTAGTACTCTGTAAGCAAAGACGATAAAGTCGCCCAGAGGTAACCATTGTTAATATCTAGTCCGTTTCCTTCTGCGTGTGGAGGTTGACAAAATGAAATTGCAATCCTGTGCTGTATATAAAATACCATAGTTTTTTTGTTGGTTTTTTTTTTACGTAACATTGTATCATGGGCATATTCTCACAGCATTCTTCTGAAACACTCTAAGAGCCGACTTACCTTCTCCTTCCAAGTCTCCCATAATTTACGTAACAGAGCCACGTTATAAAATGTTTCAGTCACACCTAAGCTTTTACTCTTGAAAATAAATCTGCCATGAACTTGCTTATAAATAACTTTGTGTTGCGTTTCCTAATATTTCCCCAGGAGACAGGCCAAGAGGCAGGGTAATTAGGTGACACATACTTTAAAATTATTCTTGAAACCAATATTGTTCCCACTCTCACCAGCGGTTTATGAGAATGTTGACCTCGCAACATCCTCACCAGCATTAAGTATCATGGTCAAAAATATTATTTTATAAGTCAGAATGGGATCTCATTTGGATTTGGATGTCCTTAATTACTCACAGACTTTAGCATTTTTGGGTGCTCATTGGCTAGATTTTCCTGTCCTGTGAATTATTTATGACTGTTCCTGCCCATTTTATTACTTTTATGTTTAGAAATTCCCTGCTTATTTCAAGATCAGCTCCATATTCACCTGGATTTTACCGCAGCTTTTGTTTTATTTTTCCCTTTCTCTTTTAAAATTCTTGGGTGAACTTTTGGACTTTTGAGTAGAGGGAGTGTTTTTACCACAACATTTTTGGTTACAAGGGCTAGAAGCCAAACCCTAACTAAGGTAAACAGAGGGAGGAATTGTTACCTCATGTGCCTAGGAAATGAGTCTAGCCCCGGGGCCTGGATGGGGAGAGATCGGTGATGGAACTCTCTCTCCTATCACGGCTCTGTTTTCTTCTGAATATTAACTTCTCTCTTGCACGGGTTTTCATTGTATGGCTGCAAGGGTGGTCTCCATGCCCACGACTTCATGAATCTTCCAGGAGGAAGAGACACCCTCCCCCCGTTTCTCAGCTCCGTAGATCTGATTCCTTCAAGGGACTCTGGTGAGCCCTGTTTGGATCCTGTGCCAATCTCTGAGTCCCTCACTGGAGCCACCGAGCTTGATTATTTTGCCCAGCCCGAGTCTTGTGCCCACCCCTGGGAGGGTGGGAGATACTTTGGTTGATGGCTGTGCAGCCAGAGGGCTTACCGTAAGTGTGGACTCCTAAGCAAGGAAAACCCACAGAAACTACTATGGCAGGGAATATTTGATTTCTTTGGTTGCCAAGTAACCAGTGGACATGACATGTTTTAGTGAGCCATGTGCCCTTCCCCTCACTGGTCTGTGATATTTCCTCCACCACATTCAAAATTCTGAGTTCTCAGACTACCTCAAAGTGTCTATCCTGTTTCATCATTCTGTCCATCAACACGCCATATTATTTAAGGATTGTAGCTTTGTCGTGAGCTCTCCTATGTGTGTAGTAAAGGTCCACATCATCTTTTATATATATATATTGTATATATAAGTATATGATATATATAATATATAATATATATTATATATTTATCTCTTCTCTTTTCAAACGAACTTGAATCATTTTGTCAGGTTCCAAAATATAAATGGCTAGGGTTTTTGATGGGTGAGTCTTAATACCTTCAAGTTAATTTGGAAAGAATAGCCATCTTTATGATACGCGATACTTTTCTGTATATTCATATCTTCAATTATGTTTATATATCTTTCAGTTATATATATTTCAGTTCAGAAAAGTGTCTGAGTGTCGTCATAAAGGTTTTGAATATTTTTTATTATCACTAGGTGCTTTTAAGAATTTTGTTGCAAGGGGCGCCTGGGTGGCTCAGTTGGTTAAGTGTCCGACTTCAGCTCAGGTCATGATCTCACAGTTTGTGAGTTCGAGCCCCGCATTGGGTTCTGTGCTGTCAGCACGGAGCCCGGAGCCTGCTTCGGATTCTGTGTCTCCCTCTCTCTCTGCCCCTCCCCTGCTTGTGCTCTCTTTCTCTCTGTCTCTCAAAAATAAATAAACATTAAAAAAATTTTTAAATAAAAGTTTTGTTGCTATACAAGGTTTTTCATTATATATACGTTTTAAAGCAATTTGATTGAGGTTTCTTTTATGTGTCAAAAATTTGTCCCCATTCCAAATGTACCGCTTAATGGTTTCCAGTAACTTGACCATGTGGTATAACCATCACCATAAATCAGTTATACAACATTTTTAACCTCCTCAATGAGATCCCTCATGCCCATTTATATACCCATTCCCACCCCCAGCCCCAGCCAACCACTGAGCTACTTTCTGTGTCTCTAAATTTGGCTTATTCCAGCCACTTCTTGTAAATGGAGCCATACAACTTGTCCCTAGTGTCTGGCTTTTTCATTTTACACAGAGTGGGGGGGTTTGTCCATGATAGAGCACGTGGCAGTCGTCCATTGCTTTTTCTTACTGACTAATATCCCATGTTATAGACAGGACACATTTTGTCTATCCAGTCACCTGTTGATGGACACTTAGGTTATTTCCAGTTTGGGGCTGTCGCAAACAATGTCGCTGTGAACCTTTGTGTGCAAGTCCTTGTGTAGACGTTAAGTTTTCATTTCTCTTGGGCCGATACTCAGGAGGGGAGTTGCGTGGTGGTACGAGATCTTTATGTTGAACTTTCTGGAAAACGGGCAAACTGTTTTCCAAAGTGGCTGAATCATTTTACATCCCATCCCACCCCCCCCCCCACAGTAGACGGGGGTTCTCATCTCTCCACAGCCTTGATAACTTTATTATTGTCTGTCTTGTGTATTACAGCCGTCCAAGGGGGTGTGAAGTAGGATCTCATCTGAGTTTTAATTGCGATTTCCCTAATAATGCTGTTGAGCGTCTTTTCTTGTGCTCATTAGCCATTTGTCGATCTCCTCGGTGTCATCCCGTTCATGTCCTTTGCCTCCCATTTGATCCGTTTGTCATCTCGCTGAGTTGTGAGAAGCCTTTGTATATTCTGGTTTTATGGGACACGTGTTTGCAAGTATTGTATCCCCATCTGCCGCTTCCCTTTTTACTTTCCGAACAGTGTCTTTTGAGGCGCAAAAGTGTTTAATTTGTGTGAGGTCCAATCTGTCAAGCTTTTCTTTTTGGACCCTGCTTTAGGTGTCGTAGCTAAGAAATCTTTGCTTAATTCCACTGTGTCTCTGCCTTTTCACTTGTGTATAGAACGAAACTCACCTTTATGAAGTTATCTCTTATGCTGCCCATCGACTGCCCTATATTAGAAAAATTCTGAGAACTTTAGTCTTGATTCTCTTGACTTTTCTAAGTCACTACTCGAATTTCCAAACGTATCTGAGACATAAATATGAAGCATAATTAGACCTACTCAGGCTTCGTTACTAAGCACGCTGTTATTTTTGTTGCAGAGATCATGTGTCAGTCATTGCTCTGTGTTCTGTCATATTTTGAGAAAGACATTTACCAAGTCGTAGGGGCAAAGAGAAAGATGAGCACTGGGTGAGGGACGATCTCATAACCAAATGGCATAAGCAACAGATCTTAGAATCGGGGCCATGTATGCTGAAGACAACATTCGTATTTAAACATTAAAATGTTATGGGGTACCTGGGTGGCTCAGACAGTTAAGCGTCCGACTTCAGCTCAGGTCACGATCTCACGGTTTGTGAGTTCGAGCCCCGTGTCGGGCTGTGTGCTGACGGCTCGGAGCCTGGAGCCTGCTCCAGATGCTGTGTCTCCCTTGCAAGTGCTTGGAAGGTTAACTTACATTTATCCTTCCTAAATTTTACCCTGTGGGATCTACCCCTATCATTTTCGACTGTTAGGATTATTTTGAATTCAGTCTATGTTGCATGTAATCGATTATTTCTTAATCCAAGTTACTGATAAAAATATTGACTGTCATGGACCTGAGTCCTGCTGGTCATGCTAGAGGGACCCCCTGCCGGGGAGATATTGTTGCAATCCGTGTTCATTCTTATGAATAATCATCATCCATGTTATGATTATTGAACCGTGTGGTAGGTAGAATTCTAAGGATGATCCCCATGATCTTTTCCCCTGTACGATCTCCTCCCCTTTGAGTATGGGTGAAAACTATACATATGATCATGTCATTCCCATGATAATGCTTTGCTTTACAGCAAGAGGGAAATAATTCAAGTGGACCCAATGTCATCATGTGAGACCTGGAAAGTAGAGTTCTCTCCTGGCCAAACACAGAAGGGGGAATCAGAGAGATCTGAATGTGAGACAAACTTGACACACTGTTGTTGATTTTGAAGGTAGAGGGAGCCATATGCAAAGATGATAGAAAGGCCCAGAGGAGCTGAGCTATCCCCTGGCCAACAGTAACCAATGAGGACCTCAGTCTTCCAACTGGTAGGAACTTAATTCAACCAAGAACTCGAGTGAACTAGGAAGCAGATTCTTCCCCAGAGTGTCCAGATAAGAGCGCAGCCAACAGTTACCTTGATTGTGGTCTTTGAAACCCTCCAGAGAGGATCCACCTGGACTTCTGACCTAAAAGAGTAAGAGAATAAGTGAGTGTTGTTTTAAGCCACTTCGTTTATGGTAATTTCTTACGTGGCAGGAGAAAAACGAATACAAAGCAACTATAAAGATTTCACCAACTCTGAGATGACTCAGACCACATTTCCAGGATAGCTTCAGGCTACTTATAGCTGCAATCAAGATGCAGGGTCTCTGATAGTTTGTTTAATCTGCCAATTGAATAACTGTATTGAAACAGAAAAGCTGTATTTAATATATTTTTTCACCTTAAAAAAATAATACCTTAAACATGGATTGGCCTTCTTTTCAAGGCACCTTCCTATCTCTCGTCTCCTCTTATCCTCACGGAAGCCTCCTGAGGGGCGAGAAGACCAAAGCCTACGGGAGTCATTTGCGCAGAGAACAAGACTGACTGCAGCTTGATATTTGGAAAGCCTTTCAAGCAATTGCAGCGGGCACACTGTGGAAGGAGCTGCCTTCTGAAATCATAAACCCTGCCTCGCTGGAGGACAAGGCTTATGTAGCCCTCCTGGAAGGATTTAATTAATGGGAAAGAGCCTGGCTTGGTTAAAAGGCCAAACCTCTGAGGTCTGTCCCGGAACAAAAGGGTCTGTCTTCCCAGGAACAACCAGACTAAATCGATCCGTATCCATGTTGGGGCCAGCTGGCCAGGCAAGAGCGCCTCTTGGAGGAGTCCTTGCCATTCTCACAATTGCCATTGGCTCGACACAGCGAGCTTACTGAATTCCTTGGTGCAAAGCCCAAGACTGCGGGATGGATTCCAGTGACCGCTTCTGTTAAGGCACCAAGGTTTCCTTCCCTGGCTGAGTTGCGCCAACACTTTGTACTAGAGGCAACGTAGGAACCCTATCTGACTCCAGAGCCCTCACCTGAGACCTCGATAGCCTGATCCGCCCACTTCAGTGGAAAGCAGCTGCAGACTGAAGCGGCTGGCTTCATGTTGACAGAGATGGACAGGCTGACGAGACCCCAGATTGAACTTTAGAGCAGGAGCGGGTATCCCTAAGGCCTAGGACAGCCGGATGGCCCATGACCCAAGCAAAATGGCGACCCTCATGTGGAAGAGGGAGGCACTGTTTTCCGTTTGGTTTACTCATGGCCCAAGCCTAAGCCCCACTGCCCCTGCCTTTGTTATTATTAGCCTTAGCCCAGCTTCCCTTCCCGAAGCTCAGTCTTCCCATCTGTAAAATAGGGATTGGATTAGTTGATCTCAGAAACGCCTTCGAGCTCTAGAGTTCTGTTACTATGGGGAGAAAAATATTTTTTTTGGGGGGGGGGGCGGGCCCATCCCCTACCCCCAAGTACTTCTTCTGGAGATCATCAGAAGCTCAGCAGTAGATACTCTGGAAGAGATTGACACCCGGCTCCAAGGGTTTCTTTCCAGAGATTCTTGAGTTTCCTGTGCGAATTCTATTTCTGCAAACCCTTGTGTTTCTGGACTCCTGGACTCCTCGAGAGCCCTGCAGCTCTATGGAGAAGAGGCCTGGGTCCCCCTCTGGCCGGCAGAGGAGGCTGCCGTGGACAGATCAGGGGTGGGAGAGAGTGGGGAGGTGAGCTGGCCGGAGGCCGGGGAGTCTGCCAGTCCGGGCAGCTGCCTTTCCTCCTGGGAGGTTCAGGGCTGCAACAGCCCCTGGAAAGTTCTAGAAGAAGCCGAGGCTCAGGTGGGTAGAAGGCACCGGGGCCAATCTGGAGTCAGAACTCAGCCCCTGAGAGCAGGTATGGCCTCTGTTAGGACTCAGCTAGGAGTGTCTGAGAGAGGAGAGCAGCACCCTGGGGGAGCCCAGCTCACCAGCCCTGAAATGCAGCCCATCAGTTGAGCCAACACCTGCCCTCACGCAGGAAAACTGCCGGTGGAATAGCAGGTCCCCACACCTGTCCTGTCCACCTGGGGATCTGCCTTCCTGAGTGTCACGTGCAAAGGCTGAAATATATCTGGGAATTTTGCACTCAATTAAAGGAGAATTCAGGGGGCAGCTGGGTGGCTCAGTCGGTTAAGGATCCGATTTTGGCTCAGGTCACGATCCCACAGTTCCATGAGTTCGAGCCCCGCGTCGGGCTCTGCACTGACAGCGTGGAGCCTGCTTGGGATTCCCTCTCTCTCCCTCTCTCTCTCTGCACGCCCCCCATCACACTTTCTCTGTCTCTCTCAAAATACATAAACTTAGAGAATTCAGGAACTCACTCCGTCTTTCCAAAGCCATTTTGGTGTCGGTGGAGACGCAGTCGCCATCTGGCCCGAAGAGTGTTCACCTGGAACCACCGGTGAACTCTAGACATCAGATTCCAAAACAGAATTCATCTTGGAGGCCCCCTTGGCTGGCCCCTTCTGGTCCAACCTGCAGGTGGAGAGCCTATGTTATTAATTTTCTAGGTATCAAGAAGTGAGGCCAGTGGCACGTTTTTTAATGGCTTTATTGAGGTATAATTTACATGCGTTACAGTTCACCCGTTACAAGGGTACAATTCAGTGACGGTTAGTACTTTGTAGAGTTGTGCAACCATTACCATCATCCAGTTTCAGACTTTGCCATCACCGTGTTTGTGATAATACCCTCTAGTTCGATCCACGTTGTTGCAAATGGCAAGATTTCATTCTTTTTTTTCACCACCACGTCATATTCCATTGTGTATGTGTGTATATATATGTATATATATACCACATCTTCTTTATTCATAACTTGGGGAACACTTGGGTTCTTTCCATAATTTGGCTATTGTTGATGGCGCTGCTATAAACATTGGGTTACACGTGTCCTTCAAATCAGCATTTTTGTATCCTTTGAATAAATACGTAGTAGTGCGATTCCTGGGTCGTAGGGTAGTTCTGTTTTTAATTTTTTGAGGAACCTCCATACTGTTTTCCAGAGTGGCTATACCAGTTTGCATTCCCACCAATAGTGAAAGAGGGTTCCCCTTTCTCTGCACCCTTGCCAACATCTGTTGTTGCCTGAGTTGTTAACGTGAGCCGTTCTGACAGGTGTGAGGGGTGTCTCATTGTGGTTTTGATTTGTACTCCCCTGATGATGAGTGACGTTGAGCATTTTCTCGTGTCTGTTGACCATCTGGATATTTTCTTTGGAAAAGTGTCTGTTCGTGTCTTCTTCCCATTTCTTCACTGGATTGTTTGTCTTTTGGGTGCTGAGTTTGGTAAGTTCTTGATAGATTTTGGATGCCAACCCTTTATCCAATATGTCATTTGCCCGTATTTTCTCCCATTCCGTTGGTTGCCTTTCGTTTTGATGATTGTTTCCTTTGCCGTGCAGAAGCTTTTTATCTTGATCAGGTCCCAATAGTTCATTTTTGCCTTTATTTCCGTTGCCTCTGGAGACATGTCAAATAAGTTGCTGTAATGCACGTCTGTTTTAAAAAGTACCAGAAGCAAGCCTAATGCTTGTTTTTATTTTATTATCATTAGGAAAGATAGTCAAAGGAGGATTAAACGGATGGAATGACTGATGGCTTCATTCATGAATTTGCTTCATAAATAATTATTTAGGGTCTCTATGTGGCCAGAGCCGTTTCTGGAGATGAAACCACGAGTAGGACATGGCCCCACCTTCACGTGTCTTAATGAAGATTGTATGTACGACGTGTGTGGTATATGTTGGACGCTGACGTGCAGGACAGTGGGGGAGGACCCCAGCTGAGGGACATGTACTCACTCCCCCCAGTGCTGAGGGGTCTGGGGATACTTAGCCGGGGAGCTAATGTCAAATATGAGCCCCAAGGGATGAGTGGCCACCACTAGGCTACTAACGACCATGTTGAGGAAGGACACGGCTCAGGTAGACTGGAAGGGCGGGGGGCTGGGTGGGGGAAGGAGAGAGGGACGAGCACAGTCCTCGTGTGTCTGAGTGTCCTCATCCATTTGAGCTGCTATAACAAAATACAATACACCGGGGGGCTTATAAACAACAGAAATTCATTCCTCACAGTTCCGGAAGCTGGCAGGTCCCAGATCAAGGCACCGGCATGGTCACGTTCTTGTCTGGGGCCCTTTCCTGGCTCCTAGCAGGTATCTCGTCACTGTGGGCTCACCTGGTGGCGGAAGGGATGAGGGATTCCTCTGAAGCCTCTTTTATAAGGCTGCTAATCTCATTCCTGAGGCTCCTCCTTCACGAGCTAATCACCTTCTGAAGGCCCCACCTCCCAATACCGTAGTCTTGGGGGGTTAGGATTTTACTGTAGGAGCTGGGGAGGTGGGGCACACAAACCTTCGAGACAGAGCACGAGCAAGTGAGAACAGCTGTACGTGAAGGCACCTTAGAGTGTTGGGGCTGAAGGAGACACGAGAAATGGGCAATGAGCTAGAAAACTGAGCAGGGGCAAGCTCAGGGAGGGAGAATCACGATCAGAGGATTCTTCAGAGAGTGCTCCCCACAGTGCTGTGGGGAGCAGTTGGCAGTGGGGGCTCTGGCTTTCCTTTTATGAAAGCTGTTGGCCGCCATGTTCCAGAGCCTCAGCTCTAGCTCCCTAGGACCCAGCAGGGCCCAAGCCGTGGGCCTGGCCACCTGGGGCCCTGAGAATGACCGATATGCTCCCGTGTTTTGACAGATGCTACATCACCCTCACTCAGTCTCTGCACCTGACCATGAGCGGGGCTCCGGCAGGACCCGCGGGCACAGGCAAGACGGAGACCACCAAGGACCTGGGCCGAGCACTGGGCGTCATGGTGTACGTGTTCAACTGCTCAGAGCAGATGGACTACAAGGTAAGGCCCGGCTGGGTGGGGGTGCCTGGGGACCAGGGGGCGGGCCACACTGGGGACCAGGCTCATCCATGCCACCCTGGCCCGGCTCAGAGGCCCGGCCCTGGAGGGCTCTGCTGGCTGCATCCCAGGAGACCTGAGGATCTCTGACCCCTGGAGCTTGTTGACCTCTCCATAAGCCGATAGGCTTCCACTGATGAACTTTGCAGCCGTAGGTGGGTTATTTCATGTGAGGCTCTTCATTTTGTGACCCGTACAATGGAGAAGCTGAACATATAGCTGAAGACTTAAGTTCACTGTTTGACCTAGAACCACAGAGAAGCTCACAAGGGGCTACCACAAAATTTTCACATAAAAGTCATACTTGTGCTTTTCTGGAAAAGTGGGCATTTCCTCAGAATTTCTACAAGGGCAGGTGTGACTTCTTTTTTTTTTTTTCATTTTATTTTATTTTTATGTTTTTATTTGATTTTTGAAAGAGAGAGAGAGTGTGAGTGCAAGCAGGGGAGGGGCAGAGAGAGAGGAAGACACAGAATCCAAAGCAGGTCCCTGGCTCTGAGCCATCAGCACAGAGCCCGATGCAGGACTCGAACCCACAGACCGTGAGATCATGACCTGAGCCAAAGTCGGACACTTAACTGACTGAGCCCCCCGGGTGCCCCGGGCAGGTGTGACTTCTCAAGTCAGACTCGATTAACCTCCACTCCTACTCAATGATTCGATGCTCACAACGGACAAATGCAAGGGTAATGGTCTTCACTCAGGCGCTCAGCATCGTCTTCTCAAATATATTCCAAGTCCTGTGTCATAGAGAAAAGCAAGAGAAAACGACAGGCTTATAGGTCACTTCTTAGGTAGAAATATTCTGCTTACAACCAGATTTCCTATCGATGCTCTTTATAAAAAAAAAATGGAATAAGATTCTCACTTTTTCATTATTTTTATTTTGTTTTCCTGTATTATTTTTGTAAACTGTCTTACGTCCCTTTTGCAACAGGATGGCACGTAAATAAATTTACAGCGGGGGGGAAAAATAAAACAATTGCATTAAGTAGATTAAATATTTATGCGTAGAAATCACGGTATGATGGGTACAAAGTAAATTTAATTTAAAAATAATTTTAGAGACTTCAAGGGAACATATAGAACTCCAAACGAGATTCATCAGCTGTAACTTTAATAATTTCCCTCGTACATAAAATTTTGCTGTGCAAAGAGTTGCAGCAGCCAAAAAGCACCATGTTTTTTTCCCCCGGGAAGCAAACAAAATGAGGATTCAGACCCCAAAACAGCTGTCTTCCCCATATTTCACTGGGTCTAAATTTTAGCATGATTGCTCTTACTGCTGGACACATTACAGTGATAGTTCTCTTTAAGCCAGGCTGAAAGAAGAAAGGTTTTCTATTTCTTTTTTTAAATTGTTTTTTCTAACATTTATTTTTGAGAGAGAGACAGAGTGTGAGTGGGAGAGGGGCAGAGAGAGAGGGAGACACAGAATCCGAAGCGGGGCTCCAGGCTCCGAGCTGTCAGCACAGAGCTCGACGCGGGGCTCGAACCCACGAACCATGAGATTGTGACCTGAGCCGAAGTCAGACGCTTAAGCCAACTGAGCCACCAGGCGCCCCCCAAAGTTTTTTTTTTCTATTTAAACAAACAAACTCAACCTTTAAGAATTATTTTAAGTTTCTAGATTGTTCTCTAGTTGAGCAAAGGCAGCATTGCCACCCAAGAGGATATTTCATTTAGATGTGGAAGACCTGGTGAATTTTGATTGAAGAAAATCAAAATATCTTCAAAGTTATGCCTGACATGTCAAGCAGGAATAGAGGAGTTCGCCCCATGGGCCAGGGGTCACCGAGGCCATCTTACCCAATTCTTCCAACACTTATTACTGAACTCTGACCCCAGCAATTCCTCTGAGAGTACAGGATGAGAGGAGCGGTCTATCCATCGTTTGTCCGGACTGTGCAAAGCTCTGGTCAAGTCTAGCCTAGATCGGAGGAAGCACTGATCGGAAGAAGAACAATGGGTATGGCTGTAGTGAAACACACTAGAAGGATAGCGGTCCCTTCCTAGGCACCAAATGTCCTTTGTAACCAACGGCCTCACTGCACTGTTTGCAAACCTCCTCTTCCCTTTGTTGTCCAGTCCTTGAGAATTATTTTCATCACAAAGCACTCTCCAGCAATCAATTTATTGAGTATCGCCATTGCTCAACAAGCATTGTGCATCATGAGAAGATGGATGGATGGATGGATGGATGGATGGATGGATGGATACATAGATGATATAAATAGACATAGGTGAGAGATGAGAAAGAGAGAGATGAGAGCATGATGGATAGGTGATAGATAAATGATGGATAGATACAGAGACAGACAAAGTATAACCCAGTCTACCTGGAAAGACAAGAAAGATACGTGAAATAATTAGGGGAGATACCAAAGAGCACGTAGAATGTGTGTTTTAAGAACTCTAATCCCTGGATGACTTCAGAGACAGGGAAGAGTACAGGGCACGCTGGTTGGGAACATCCTGGAGGATGTGAGACCAAAGGCTGTTTAAGGTTTGGGTGTTGCCAAACAGGGCATGTGCCATTTTAACACCGCCTAGCCTATGAAAACATCAAGGGTAAAGACATGACCAAGTTCTCTGTGCATCCCATTCTTCCCCTACTCCTTGCTCTGACCTCTCCCCTGACCTGTCCTCACAGGGCATGGCTCGGATGATGGAGAAGATGGAACGGGGGTCAGGAAGAGCCTTCTGGCCCTTCCCCAGATGTCATTCCAAAGGGTCATTCATGAAACTCACAACAACTCCGTATCTCCAGAGAAAAGCTAGCAATAAATACGGAGTAGCAGCCGAGTGCCTGAGAGGGAACAGAAAATAGGAGAGAGGGGTTCAACAAGAAGCCGGGGGGGAGGGGACATAAAGCCAAGGAGAGAACATGACCCTGAAGTGGTGGCCATCAGGAAGACCCTGCCGGCTTCAGAAATCAAGGCGGGGCATGATGAAAACGGATGGCATCTGAGGATGACTCCTGGGTAGCAGGACAAGTGGAGGCAGGACGGGACTGGAAGGAGGAAGATTTTTTGCTGAGAAACTTACAGTTGTTCAAACCAGGGATGGTCAGCAGCCAGACATCAGGGTAGCATAAGTGGAAAAGAAAAAAGGAGAGACTTCAAAGAATGGAATGATACCTAGTGAACGTGGGGAGGGGTGGGTGGTGAAACGGGGTGGGGTTGGGGTAAAGAGGAGAGGTGGGCTGTAGTCGGGGACCCCCACAATTCCCCTTGCCTTCTCAATGCCACACAGAGGCATTGGGTCATAGGGCAGACACAACAACAGTGTGGAAAAGGCAAAGTTACTGCTCCCCTCTCTTTAGTTCTGGTTGAAAAACCCATAAGCCTGGCCATGTTTTCTGGAAAACATCGCAGCATTAATGCTAAGACATTCTTTATTTTCTGGCCACGGTACTTTCCCTCTTGATCTCAATTCAAAGATGCTATTGCTGAAGCAGCAAATGTAGTTTTAAAAAAATTTTTTTAATGTTTCTTTATTTTTGAGAGAGAGAGAGAGCACAAGCAGGGGAGGAGCAGAGAGAGAGGGAGACACAGAATCCGAAGCAGGCTCCAGGCTCTGGGCCATCAGCACAGAGCCCAATGCAGGGCTCAAACCCATGAACCATGAGATCATGACCTGAGCTGAAGTCGGAAGCTTAACCGACTAAGCCACCCAGGTGCCCCCTCTTCCCTCCTTTTCGAAGGCTGCCTCACATCCAGCCTAGCTTGTGTGATATTAGGCCGGTTCTCCTAAAACATTGATTTAACCATGCTTTGCTCCAAAATTCCACGGCCCCTTAGAATAATTCAAGGCTTTCCCTAACCATGGCCTCCTTTTGTGATTCAACTTTCTTTTTTTTTTTTAAGTCTATTTGAGAGAGAGTGCATGGGAGGGGCAGAGAGAGAGGGAGAGAGCGAGAACCCTAAGCAGGCTCCACACTGCTAAGTGCAGAGCCCGATGCAGGCCTCGAACTCGCAAACCGTGAGATCGTGACCAAAGCGGAAACCAAGAGTCAGACGGGACACCCACCTGACAGAGCTACCCAGCCGCCCTTATAATTCAATTTCCCAGCCAAGATGGCACCTTTATTTTTCTCTAGACGTATCATGATTTTGGTCATCCTTTGACCATAATAATTACTTATAGAAAGCCCTTGGCCCTTCCTTACTTTACCCTCTTCCATTCTGCCTACATGGATGCTAATAAGAGCATTCCCAGGATATGAAGATCCCATATAGGCTCTGTGAGATACCAACACTTCAGGTCTCCTGACTTCCCTTCTTCTCTTTTGTCCACCACACATGTTTCCCAGTGTGCATCCCGAGAAAACCAGGGTTTCCCATGAGGAAAACAAAAAATCCTGCTCATAAAACAGACACTGACCGAATTTTGTTGCGCAGGACTTCTCAGTGCTCCCCTTAAAATCCTAACATCTGTTGTAAATTGGCAACAGAGGGTTACAGAATGTGGCGTTTCCTAAACTTGATCGACCCAAACGCCTTGGCTTCAGGGAGCGTCTCCCAGATGCGGCATTCCATGAAATAAACTTGGGCGAAAGAGGTCGTGATGCTGTCTGAAATTTGCCTCTTTCGGCCAAACGGATCTCTGGAGAGTGCGCTGACCCGCTCCTCTGAACAACGAAACATCTGTGTCTTCTACTGTCCATCGGAACCACTGCTCACATGGCAATTTACCCGCTTTGGCTGTATGATTTCTGTCCACAACCTAACTGGAAGTCCTTAGAGGGACTGAGCCCTTCAGTGACTAGTGTGCAAGCTGTGCTCAGAGCTGACAGTCAGCGAGTGCTCGCTATGGGGGAAACGAGTGGGACTTGGCCACTATTTGCATTTTCCCAGGGCTTCGGTGATGTCTCCTTGACAGTGGCCTTGAGAGTGTCTCCCTGTAACCTTCCCCTTTGTGTTGCTTCCTGGTTTACTGGTTCACACTGAACACCCAGGAGGTTTTTATTTTCAGGACAGATGATAGGCCATCTTCCCTTTGAAATTCTTTTCTTGCTCTCATTTGAAAAGATTTACCTGCCACTCAATTTTCTATAGATCTTATCACGTCCCCCGTCTGTCCCCAGCTTCCTATCACGCTGGGAAGCCTGGGTGTTTGGGCACGGATCTCAAGATACAGATAGAAACTTTTTTTTATCAGTGTGTGCCAAAGGCAGAGTGGAAGGCTTTTTATGTCTATATGGTGCAAAAAAATAATAATAATAATAATATTTTATTCATTTCCTGGGATTTTGAAAGCTCCAGAATCAACAGTAACGCAAGCCTGATGACATTTTGATGGGATTTGGGTCCAAGTGTCTTGAAAAGGTTCTATTTGATCCCGTGACTTACGTTGGCACCCATAGCCGTCAAAAACGTAATTGCCCTTGAAACTTTAATAAGAGTTTCAAACCAGCGGTCTTAGGGAACTGGAAGTATCTATAACAAAAAGGATGGAAACTGACTTAGATGTGTAACGATGAACCCAGCGCTGATAGTGATTTAATCTTTGTACATTTCATTGCAGTCTTGTGGCAACATCTACAAAGGCCTCGCTCAGACCGGTGCCTGGGGCTGTTTTGATGAGTTTAATCGAATCTCTGTGGAGGTCTTATCAGTGGTGGCGGTGCAGGTATGGGGGTCGGGAGTAGGTGGGAGGCCATGGGCTTGTTGCCAGCACTGTGAAAGTCGACATCGTCTTGCTTTCAACCCTGCTTGTCCACTTCCGTGTCTCCTTCCCCCCTTGCATTTCACGTCCCTTCCTTCCTCTGCCCTCTAAGACAGACGCTGGTGCAGGATATGGGCGTCCTGTGGGTCCCTACCAAGGTGAGTCCATTTATTGGCCATGGGACTCCATTTCCTTCTCTGTAACATGTCCCCTCTGCTTCACGGGGGTGAGGAGAGCAGCAAACAAGATGGCGGAGCCCAGCTCTTTGGAAAGGCCATGGACTTTGGGAATGTCTTCCATTTTGTCACTGAGTCTGGGCAAGCTGCTCCAGCTCCCTTGGTCCAATTCACCTCATTGTATCTAAAGCAAGGATCACAGGATGAATGTTGTTGACGGAAGGAAGTCACGTTTGGGGCAGATTTATGTAAGCTGCCACTCGTCTTTCAAATTATCCAGAAAACACTCATTCAACACCTATGGCATAGTCAGTGCTACGCTCAAAACTAGGGTGAAGGGTCCCTGGTTGGGTAGGACGCGATCCCTAACTTTAAAACGACTTTAGTTCTTGAGGGGGACATGAGCATTCTTCAGTGTTCTAGAAGTGATTTAACTCCTGACTCACAATATGGGGCAAGACTGCTAGGCGCTTCCTCTCTCCCTGCCTCCCTCCATTCCTTCCTTTCTATCTCCCTTCCTTCCCTTCCCTTCTGCCGTGTTTGTTTATTTACTTTGAGAGAGGGAAATAGAAAGTGAGCAGGGATAGGGCAGAGAGCGAGGGACAGAGAGAGTGAATCCCAAGCAGGCCTTGCACTGTCAGTGCAGAGCCGGATGCAGGGCTCGAACTCCTGAACCATGAGATCATGACCTGAGCCGAAACCAAGAGTTAGACGCTCAACTAACTGAGCCACCCAGGCACGCCCAGACACATTATTTTTAAGCCAGGCCTTAAAAAAGGTGGAGATGATGTGGATGAGGGCAAGGGTCTTCTAGACAGAGGAAGTGAGCAGACAGAGGGGGAGAGGGAGGGGGAAAATGAGCAAACTGTTGTTGAAAGTCTGTCCTGTACCAGGTACTTTTCACCTATCCTCACATCTGTACAAGGTGTACAAGGATAGACACACACACACACACACACACACACACACACACACACACGGGGTAGGGAGAGAAACCAAAGATCAGCACAGAAAAGTAACTGGTCCCAGGGCACACTCTTGGCAGGTGGCGAGGTTAGGACTTGAACCCAGCGCCCCCACCCACACTGCCCAGGTGCAGGTCTAGACACAGGTATCTGTCAGATACAAGGGATAAAATGCTAGAGAAGAAAATGAGGCTTGAGAGGCAGGTTCGAACCAAACAGCAGACGGGCTTAATTAAATGCCATGATGTGTACTGTCTTCAGCAGGCAACGGGGAGCCCCTGGAGGTTTCTGCAAAACAAATTGCCCTCTGCCTGGCAGTGGTTTTAAGGAGGGGCTGAGCAGGAGGAAGATCAGTGGCTGGGAAGTCAGTGGTCTCTCCTGGGGGTCCTGATTGGAGCTGGGGCCTCAGTGGGAGCCCCCCGGCCTTCCCCATGGCCTCCCGGTCACCCCAGCAAAGCATAGCCTTTGCTGACACCTGCTCTGGGCTCCTTCCTATAAGCCGGGTACCCCTGTTTCCTGTTGGGGATGCTTGTGGTTTCATAGCCCACCCCCTCCCCCCACCTCTATTGCCTCCGCCAGGCAAGGCCAGCGTAAGGGTGCTGCGCAGTGGAGAATGTTGGGTGGTGATGGCACTAGGGGCTGGCATGACGGGTGCTCCCAGCTTGTGCCTGGAGTCCATACGGTCCAGCCATTTAACTTTCCCCCTACCGGTGGCTTTTATTTCCAGAGTGGCGTGTATACAGTACAGGGAAAGAGAAACAGAGCTCTGAAGGACTCTCTTTCCTTCGCGTCCAAACAACGGGGCAAGAAAGAAGTGTAGCTTGACTGCCAGTTTTCAGAGGACAGGGGCAGCGGAAGGGAGGCGGGAGGCGCTGCAGACAGAGGGTGGTCCTCGCTGGGGAAGCTGCCTGAACCAGCATCCTGACTCCCTACTCCGCGTGCCCTGGCAGGAGCCAGCCTCCGCCCCCGTCACCCCTTCCTCCAGCATGCTGACCCCACGCAACGTGCTGTCCCCGTCCAAGCAGGCTGGACTCGGAGCTGGGGGCAGGATCGCAGCCACCACGAGGCGGAACAGCAGTGGAGCTCACAGCGCCAGCTGATTCCAAGGCCCCCCCCACGCCCGCCCACTTCATCTCCGGTTGCCGCTGGGAGCCATAAGTGGTCAGGGGGCTCCGCAGGGTCCCTTCACTTCCCCCAGGCCTCCCAAGGTCATCCGGTCTTCCAGCCCTTGATTTTGACAGCCAGTCTGGTGCTCCCATTCATGGGTTCCTGTCTGGCCTGCTGCTCGGTGAGGCTCCTGCAGGTTGCAAAACCGAGGGCTCTTCTTCCGTTCCCGGTGCTGATCCCTTTCCTTAGGACCGTTGGATTCCGTAGGAGTTAGTAGGAGCAGTAAGTCGAGTGGCTGGCCAGAGCACTCTCTTGGCCTGAAAGCCCTTGACTAGCTTGGGTCGCGGGAGCCGATGGTGTGTGTTTCCAGGCTGCTGCCCCGGTGGCTTGAGGTCAGCTGTGGCACCTGGCGAGTGCCACAGACCAGGGGCATTTGGTTTTCCTGGCGAGTTGCTGCTTCAACACTTACCGGCACGCCTCTGCTTTGGAAGAATGCACGTCAGGGCCGCCAGATTTTTTTTTAATTTTAGAGAGCCTCTGAAAGTCCAGATTTTTATGTAGAAACATCTCTAGATTTCTTGGGGCGCCCGGGTGGCTCAGTCGGTTCAGCGTCCGACTTCGGCTCAGGTCACGATCTCGCGGTCTGTGGGTTCGAGCCCCGCATCGGGCTGTGCGCTGACAGCTCGGAGCCCGGAGCCTGCTTTGGATTTGTGTCTCCCTCTCTCTCTCTCTCTCTGCCCCTCCCCCGCTCATGCGCTCTCAAAAATGAATAATGTTAAAAACATTTTTTTTTAAACATCTCCAGGCTTCTCAAAGTTGTCAACTCACTCAATTAAAAAACAAAACAAAACAAAAAACCAAACACACAAAAACCAAAACCTGAGCCGGACCAAGAAAGCACGGTGCCGGCTGCATTCACCTTGCCGACTTAGAGCCCAGTTTGCGCCCCTTCGCGGCCTGTGTGAATTTCAGGATAGAAGATAGGGTGACACGAATAAAATCAAGCTTTCTCAGAGTACTAAATCTCGGCCCGCAGTGGGTTCTGAGAATTGGGACAGAAGTCTAAGCTGTTCCCTGCCCTGGTGGCCGTTGGGATCGAGGACTGTCATTATAATGTGCGCCTGGGGCTTTTCTCCTTAAGTCTCCTACTGCAGATAACGGGCAGCTCTTGTATCACCCGGGTTTTTTATCTCCTTGCCCGCCATCCTCTGTTCATTCTACCTAGGTGGTGCCCACCTCCCTCCTCTCTGCTTGTCTGACTCCCTGTACCCTCTCTCCTGGCTGCTGGCCCCAGACCTCAGAGGGCCTCTCTCGTGCTCTCCAGCCCGGCTGCCTGGCTGTGACTGCCCTCACTTGAGTAGTTACACCCATGGTGTCCCAGCTCAGCACTGGGGGCCTGCCAGAGGGCCATCTCGCCATGTCCCTCCGAGAAGCCCAGGGGAAAAGCCAACAGGAAGGCAGTGAGAGCCAGACTGGGGTCAGCCCAGAGCTCATCTCGCGTTCCAGAGATGCTGTGAGCAGCCCCGCATGCAGCTGGGATTTGAAAAGAAACAGGTTCTTGTGGGGTGGGGTGACCCGGGCAAGGGGCGGGGAAGTGGTTGTCAGCGTGGGTCACGTTTGAAACCGCACAGCCGGTATGCAGCCCCGGTTCTGCCACTTAACTAAGCTGTGTGCTTTGGGGCAAGTCCACGTCTCAAGCTCTCCGTCTGTAAAGAGGGTTAATAACAGTACGTGCCAGATGCAGTTGTAATAATTATTAAACGAGTTAATACGTGTAAGAGCCCTTGAAGCCCTACGGATAGGAGGCGTGCGACAAATATTAGTCACCGTGATGGTGCTGATCATGGTGGTGGCCGTGATGTTGGTGATCACTATCGTCGTTGCCTGAACACGGCCGGAGACGGGTTGAAGGGAAGCAGAAGGCAGGGGGATACAGAGCAGGGAAAGAGGGTCCACGCCCAGGTCTATCCAGTCTCCCAGACACCCTTCGCTCCTTCTCAGCTGGCCCAGCCTCAGGCTCTCTTCCCAAACTTAGCGTCCCAACTGGTGAGGCAAAACCCAAGAGCCCATTGGTCCCCGGGGCGCAATGGATGAACACTGCAAATTCACCTGATCCTGAAACTGCCCGACAGGATGTCCTAGGAGGTTCACCAAGATCAGTTCCTTTTTGCTTCTGGAATTAAATGAGTCCCACCCGGAATTCCCGGGTGCTTTCACACTGCAGTCTAGGAACACACCCCGTGGGAGAGACGGTTCTCAAGGAAGTGGTCTGACAACAGCCTGGGCAGAATTGGAGGCTGTACCCCTTAAAATCGTATACCCGTCCAAGGGGAAATTGCACTTAATTATTCACACGGTCATCTAGGCTGGCATATTGGTTCAGAAGCCGCACCAGCTGGGACAGTCCTCCTCCACCCTCCCCGCCCCTCCCCTCGGCTCCTTGCCTGCCTGTCTGCGCTCTTCTAGTAACTTCCGCAAAAGCGCATGTGCGTCAGTGTTCTCGTAGGTGGGTATTTTCCTGTTTCTGTCCGATGGGCCAAGCAGAATTACATACCCAACGGGGAAAGAGTGTGGCATTTCCAAGAGCAATTACTCTGCTGTCTGAAAAAACGTAGAAAATACTACCTTTTTTTTTTTTCCTTCGGAATTTTGCTAATGCTGTTGCGGTCAGCTCGCCGGGCCTCGGGTTATCCGGGCCCAGGGGCAAGTGTCACCGGGATGCACTCCACTGCCCTCTCCCTCCAGCCTCCTGTCCCCTCGGTGCCCCCTGGCCAGGCATTTCCACCATGCCCCTTCCTTCCCTGTGGTACAGGAGTGCTGAGCCGAGGCAGGAAGCAGCTAGAAGCAGCGAATCGGTTGGCAAGGTCTTGGGAGGTCACCAGAGCAGTGCTCCCCGGACTCAGGGCGCCAAACAAATGCTAGAGTCTCAGAACCAAGGGAGCTCCCCACCTGCCACCTTTGATAGAGGAGCTTAAGGTCAAAGGTGCAAACGCAGAAATATTTTTTTTTAAAAAAACGTGAAACCTGGTGAGTGGGTTGCACTTGCCGAAGGCAGCACCCTCCAATCCGCCTTTGCAGAGGGAAGCATGGAGTGAGCCGGGCAGGATTTTAATAACGCATGGCATTTGGGGGCAAAGTGCGGGCCGCAGAATGGACCACTTCCCTAGAATGTGAGGGGCAAAGGAGAAAGAGCTGACAGGTTTTATGTAGCTTAGGGCTAGCCCGTGACCGCCTTAAAACATATCACCTGCGGGGAAGGTGGCCTGACTTTTCTACTTCACGAGTGTGTCTGATACAAGGCCCCAGCGGGAGGATGGAGGGGCAGAACCCTCCGTGATTACCAGCTTCCAGTCTTGGAAGGGAAAGACCTCATTTTTAAGGTGTCCCATCAGGCCCCCATGGTCAGGCAAACACACGTGGCTTGTACAGAATACAGGATTGCTCATCTGCCGTCAGGGCCACCACGACCTAGAGGGGTAAAGTCTACCCACACATCTAAAGCATAAGTCGGTTGGGGCGCCTGGATGGCTCAGTCAGTTGAGCGTCTGACTTCGACTCAGGTCGTGATCTCACGGTTCGTGGGCTCGAGCCCCGCGTCGGGCTCTGTGCTGACAGCTCGGAACCTGGAGCCTGCTTTGGATTCTGTGTCTCCCTCTCTCTCTGCCCCTCCCCTGCTCATGTTCCGTCTCTCTCTGTCTCTCAAAAATAAACGTTCAAAAAAAAAAGCATAAGGCAGAAAGCAAGCTCCAGGAGAGAGGGATGATTAAAGGCTGTAGAGGCTGGAAGACAAAGTGAGCTCATCTGGTTGAGGGCCAGTGGGGACTCTTGAAATTGGTAGGGGGCAGTTGGGGCCAGTGGCAGGGACACTTAATTGGCCAGCAGCACCTGTTTCCCTTGGGAACTTACTAGAAACGCAGACTCAGACCCACCGTTGACCTGCTGTAACATAATCTGCATTTCCACGAGATCTCCAGGGGTTCGTACCCACCATAACCTTGGAGATCTGCTTCTCTGACTCCGTATCCTCTACCCTGGCTACACCGTAGAACAGCCTGGGCGATTCTGAAAAGTAGGAATGTGCAAATGCATAGTCTCTGTGCCCAAAGATTCTGGTTTCATTGGTCTGGGGCAAGACCTAAGCATCACCTAAGCATCGAGTCTTTTTTTGGGAACTTTCTGTGTGGTTCTTTTGTCCGGCAAACTTCGAGAACCGGAGTGGAGAGGGAGATGGGCAGGCGAGGGGAACATCTTGAGGGCTGTGGAGTGTGGGTGGGTGCATCTCCAGACCCACAGGTTCGAGCCCCACTGGCCCAGGTTAGCAGGCTGCAGGGACACGTCCTCCCCACGCCAGGAGGGAGTGAGGAGCAGGTGCACTGAGGGGGGAGGGGCAGCTCTGACAGGGACACCTGGGCAGTGGCAGGGATGAGCCGAAACCCAAGATTTGCCTGGATTGCTGTGGTCCTCGAATTTGCGCATATATCCAGATCACCTGGAGGCCTTATTCATCAGCTGGACCCCACCCCGGCATTTCTGGTTGGCTCAAACTGGGGTGGGGCCAAGAATTTGCATGGGAATTTGGTAGGCCCCAGGAACACGAGCTGTGGCATGGTGGACAAGTCACACCTCCTTGCCCTCAGTTTCCTCACTGGTAAAATGTTTGATTTTGCGGATCATGGTTTTCCCAACTTTGGCAAATGTCAAAGGCCTCCATGTCTTGAGGCCGGATAATTCCAGCAAACTGCCCCCCCCCACCCCGACCCCTAGTTGTGACAACAAAAAAGTCTCCAGCCATGGCCAGATGTCCCCTGGGGAGGGGGGGGCAGGTGCAAAATCATCCCCCCCTCACCCACATTTGAGACCACTCATTTCGACATAGCTCTCCATGTTTGTTTTCTTTGGTGAGTGACAAATACAGCTTTTCTTACTCGGTGGAAACGTGTGTCGGAATTATTATTTCCAGAACAGAACAAAATTCCTCTGAAAGCTATGTATTTGATGAGGAGCCGTATGTGGCTGGCACGGTGTCCTTCTAGTAAAAGGAAGGCTGTTTGAGAAATGGCTATTAAGTGTATGTGCTTTGTCACCAAATTGCCTGGTTGGTAACTTGGGGTGCCCTGAGGTGCCCCACTTACCAACACCTGGCAAGTTTCTTTTTTTTTTCCTTGTAAAGTTTTATTTTTTAACCAATTTTAGACTTCTAGAAAAGTTGCAGAAATCGTGTAGAGGCCCCACGTATCCCTCCCCCACCTCCCGAAACTCGGCATCTTGCATATCTGTAGTACAGGTTCTTAACTGCTTCTGGCTGTTTCGTCATCTCTAAAACGAGGATATGCCCCCATCTCGTGCAGCTATTAAGAGGACTTAACGGGATAACTCATGTAAAATACTCAGAAAAGCGCCCGGTGCCTTCCAAGCGCTCAGAAAATGTCAGTTACTATTTTGTGGTTATTCTGCGTGGTTTTAAAATCTTTGAAAGCGGTTAAGTTTTTAGTGGAGAAACAGACCCCCGTGAGGGAGGAGTGTACCTGACCTACAGGTGTACAGTGTGTGGCTGCCTGTGTGCTCACCCCCACCTGGCTGGGCCCGGGGTTTAATCCATACGATCCCAGCCCACCTGCTTGCCCCTGCCCACCCCTCCCCTTCCCCCAACATCCTGAAGGACCTCTGGACTATCGGGGCCTCCTGGACCCTGACCGCTGCATTCCAAGGCTCATCCTGCGGACGCCGGTTGTTCCTAAGACGATGAGAAAATGCCAGGCAGGCAGTCTCCCGTCCTGTCCAGCGTGAGCCCAGCGAACAGAGCCTGCCACCAGCACTGATGCCCCAGCGTTAACTGCAGCCTTGAATCGGCCCAACGCTGTCCCTCAAGGGCGCCCCCTACAGATGCACGCCGCCCTCCCTCCAGCGCACCATAAAGTCTCACTGAGCGCCAGGTTCCTGGGCCTCCGTGTTGCAGGAGGGAAGGCTGACTCAGACTGTCAGCAGAAAAGGCCCTAGGTCAGCCTTTGCCCAAAGGTATCCGAGCCGTTGGTAAATAGCAATTAAACTCACTCCCCCGCCCCTTAGGATGGTGACTGTTCAGTGTATTTTATGGGGAGGACTGGGGCCAGAGAGAGCCCAGCCTTCACCACCCACGTAAGCCGCAGGGTAGCCGGGAGGCCGGAGGTCGTGTGCAAGGCTCTGGAGACCACCTCTGCTGCAAAGGCATCGACATTCCCTTCGCAGAAGAGAAGTTTCGGTCTCAAACGAATTGCCGTGAGCTCAAATGCGTGTGGCCTTCCGGGCCTCGCTTTGGGGAAGGAGCTGAATCCTAATTACGGAACTGTCACACGTTCCGGTGAGTGCCCATTCTTCCACACACTGGAGAGAGCCTTGTTCTGCCATACACGGTCCAGTGGTTTTGTGTCTTTCACCTTATTTAGGCTCCAGCTGTCTCTTTCATAAATGCCCGAGCTCGCGAGCTCGCTCTCTCTCTCTCTCTCTCTCCCGGACACACACACCTACCTGCAGCCCAATCTCCACAGAACCCTTGGCTATTCCAAACACCTCGAACGCAGCTGACAGGACGGGAGCTCATTCAAAACCTTGCACTGGTCCCCCCGGCTTTTGGGTTTTGCTTTCGGGAGCCCCGACAAGCTGGAACTACCCAAGAGACATTCCGAGGGGCCCACCTGAACAAGTGCGCCCCTCCTGCCTTCCCGCCTTCTGTCACTGATCATCTTTGCAAGCGCTCTTTCCAAGGGACCGGGTGTGAAAATGGTGATCTCCTTTCTGTCTCTCCTCCCAGGGCTGTAAGAATGATCTAGAATATAGAGCCAGCCAGCTCAAGCTTTAGCATATTTCCCCACCATTTAAGAAAAAGTCTCATCTTTTTAGAAAGGCACGAATAGCCCCGGGGATGTAGCTCGAGCCTCGCTTTGGTTCTGGGGCTCCCTCCACTCCTCACCATCTACAGGGCACTCCGTCCCTCAAGGGGTGAGCTGTGTTCGTGCCATCGGTTCTAGAGATGCAGTCTGAGGAGGCAAACCAGGCTGAGGACCACGACTGCGGTGACGATGGTCACCTTAACAGTTTCCGTGTTAGCTGCTAGACTTTTAAAAAAGAAAAAAAACTTTTGTAAGTTTATTTTGAGAGAGACAGAGGGAGAGCAGGGGAGGGGAAGCCAGAGAGGGAGAGGAGAATCCCAATCGGGCTCCACGCTGTCAGTGCAGAGCCCGACGCGGGGCTGGAACCCACAGACCGTGAGATCGTGACCTGAGCGGAAACCCAGGGTCAGATGCTCAACCGACAGAGCCACACAGGCGCCCCGTTGACTGCTGCTTTTAAGCGTTTTCTGGATGCCACTCTCTTCAGGGGCTTTATTTCATTTAAACAAAGAACAAGCCCAGCCGGTAGGTACCAGTGCCCTCTCGATCACGCAGCGGCCACGAGCCCAGGCTCCAGAATCCACTCGCCTGGCTTCAGTCCGGGTGCCACCACCTTGGAGCGATGTCAGGTTGGGCAGACTGTTCCACTGCTCAGTGCTTGTGTTTCATCATCGAGAGACGGGGCTGGTGGCAGTGAAGTGCCCCCGCTCCCCGCCGGCAAAGGATCGTGGTGAAAAGCAAATGAATGAATACGGAAGTGCTCGGAACAACGCCTGGCCAGAGATCAGTGCTAGTGCATTTCCAGGGTAACTACAGGGAGGGTTAAACACCCGCTTGCTGTTCACTCTCAGCCGCTGTGTTGTAAATACAGAAACAGGCAGCCAGATTTCTTTTAGACAGGCACCCCGCGCCCACCAGCGGAGGGTCCAGGGTGCCGTCGCTTTGCCTGTCCTTCCACGAAGGGGGCCAGGGAGCAGGTGTCCGTGTTGGCTATGGACATGCTTCCCAGCCCTAGCTACCACTCCGCCCCTGGGACACACGGCGGAGGGACCTTTCTCCGTTGACTCGTTCCCCAGGTAAAAAGCATCCAGGACGCGATCCGAGACAAGAAGCAGCGGTTCAGCTTCCTCGGGGAGGAGATCCGCCTGAATCCCTCCGTGGGGATCTTCATCACCATGAACCCGGGCTACGCCGGCCGCACGGAGCTGCCGGAGAATCTCAAGGCTCTGTTCAGGTGAGCGTCCGCTCTGCCCCACACGAGGGCCCCCGGAGACAAGGGTCTCCTGGTTTTTTCCACTGAAAATGTAGGGCGTGTATATTAGAAGACATTTGGAACATCTAAAAAAGCTTATAAAACTACCTTTAGGGGTGCCTGCGTGGCTCAGTTGGTTAAGCATCTGACTCTTTGTTTCGGCTCAGGTGGTTCTGTGGGTTCAAACCCCACGTCGGGCTCTGCGTTGACAGTGTGGAGCCTGCTTGGGATTCTCTCTCCCTCTCTCTCCCTTTCTCTCTGCCCCTCCTGTGTGCGTGTGCGCATTCTCTCTCTCCCTCTCTCTCTCAAAATAAATTTAAAAAAAAAATGGAAAAAAAACCTTTAATGCTACCATCAGTAAAATTATTTTTTGCTTAGCTGTATTTAAAATATGTGTGTTTAAAAATTTTTTTTAATGTTTATTTTCGAGACAGGGGGAGACACAACATGAGCAGGGGAGGGGCAGAGAGAGAGAGAGAGAGGGAGACGCAGAATCCGAAGCAGACTCCAGGCTCTGAGCTGTCAGCACAGAACCCAACGGCAGGGCTCGAACTCACTGACTGTGAGATCATGACCTGAGCCGAAGTCAGACGCTCAACCAACTGAGCCACCCAGGCGCCCCAAAATATGCATATTTTAAAGTCATGGACTTGTGGTCCACACACGGTTTCTTTTTATAAGTTTAATTTTTTTTTCATGTTTTATTTTATTTTTGAGAGCCAGGGAGCAGGGGAGGGACAGAGAGAGGAGACACAGAATCCGAAGCAGGCTCCAGGCTCTGAGCTGTCAGCACAGAGCCCCACATGGGGCTCGAACTCATGAACCGTGAGATCATGACCTGAGCTGAAGTCTGACATTTCACTGACTGAGTCACCCAGGCGCCCCCCCCCCCCCACAGTTTCATACTGTTTTGTCTTTTTCGTTTCATACTCGATCGTAATCCTATCACAAATAACCTCTTCTGTTAGATGGTCTTAAGAAATCTCCTTTCGTGACTACACGTTATTCTATCAAGTGTGTGGTCCACAGTGTAATTAAGTAACCCTCCATATTTAAACATTAGGACCTTGTCTAGCACTTAAGACAAATTTATGCATAATGCTGTGGTGTCCACCTATGTACCTAAGTGTTTTTTTCTGTATGCATGATGATTTTCTTTGGCTAAGCTTCCCAGAAGTAGAATCACAGAGCTAACTGGGAAGGCACGTTTTTAAGGCTCCTGATGCACACTGACAAATGGCTTTCTAGAAAGAGCAGTGCCGAATTACACTCCTGGTAGCGATGTGTGAGAACACGTATCTTTTCCTTCGCCTTGGCCGCCCCCGGTGGATATTGTCATGCGTTTAAATCTTCTTTATTGTGATAAGAAAACGCAAATGCATTTTCTAGAAGGGGCTGGGGTCTCCATTCTTTTTCTTGGGAAAGGAAAGTCAGCCCAACAAAATAAAGAGGCCTCATGGCTTCTGATTTTCTGCCTACTGGACTGTTCCTAATGGAACATCACCAGGCCTGAACGGATGGCACAGAATAGGTCTGTTGTTTGTTTGCACCAAATTATGTATTAAATGCACTTGGGTTGCAAACAGTAACGGAGGTCAGGACTACTCTACGTTTCTTTTTCCCTGAGCGTAAAGGCAACATTTATCTATAGAAGAAAATTGGGGGGGGGGGGGTGGAGAAAATATTTATAGAAACAATAAAAGGGACACCTGGGTGGCTCAGTCGGTTGAACATCCTGCTCTTGGTTTTGGCTCAGGTCATGATCTCACGGTGCGTGAGTTCGAGCCCCACGTTGGGCTCTGTGCTGATGGTGTGGAGCCTGCTTGGGATTCTCTCTCTCCTTATCTCTCTGCCCCTCCCCTGTTCTCTCTTTCTCTCTCTCAAATTAAATAAATAAAAACTTTAAAAATAAGCGATAAATACAAACATCTGCTTTTACACCTCGTTTTCAAAAAACCCTGTGAGGAAGACACTATTCGTGCCCCCCTTGTTCAGGGAGAAAACAGAGTCCGCAAAGGCCCAGGGTAGTAATCATGATCACCGGGGTTAGCCAGTAGCCCAAGGAGCAAGCCGCAGAACTGGGGTTCTAACCCAGTCGGTCTGATTCCAGAACCTCGGCCCTCCCCATCTGAATGCTTTCATCCAGAGATCATGTGACCCTTTGGCATTCCTCCTTCTGACCTTGGGTGGGCAGACTATATTCCTTTTTTGAACTTGGGATAAGACCCTGTACAAGTTGGTATCCTGCCTTCGTTAATTAATATTTTCCCGTGTCAGGGATGCCTGGGTGGCTTAGTCAGTTAAGCATCAGACTTCAGCTCAGGCATAATCTTCTGGTTCGTGGGTTCGAGCCCCACATCGGGCTCTGTGCTGACAGCTCAGAGCCTGGAGCCTGCTTTGGATTCTGTGTCTCCCTCTCTCTCTGCCCTTCCCCCACTCACGCTCTGTCTGTCTGTCTCTCTCAAAAATAAATAAACATTAAAAAAATTTAAGAAAAAATTTTCCCATACCATTAAATAGTTTTCCTTCTATAGCATTATTTTCCACGGCCGTGTTGCATGCTATTGTATGGATGCATGTTTAACCTTATTTCAGGTTGCAAAATATTTCAGGTTGAGAATCTGTTTGAATGCCATGAAAAATAAAGGAAAAATGTTCTTGAGCTATATGTTAGTGAAAATCGTATATCCACGTGGGGAAAATGCGATTAAAGAACTGTAAATGACCTTAGGCTCCTGGCATATACCTAATAAATTAACTTGAAAAATAAGTGATTTTGCAATCAAATGTTTCTAGAGCCAGGCAGGAAAAAAAATCAAAGTAAATCCTTACAGAAAGACAAAAATTCCCCTATATACCGTTTTGTGGCAAGATGGGGTTAATGGGTATTTACTTGAGACCTCGGCATTAGATACTTACATTTGTACGCACATAAGTACAGAATAGGCCCCGAGTGTCTAGGCTTGGAGGAGACGCACGTCTTGAAAATGAGATATAGATTCTTGTGGACCCCAGGAGAGACCCGATTCTTCAACCGGAGTCCCTAATCTATTATAGGAACAACTAATCTAATAAATTACTAATTACCAAAGCTTTACTGATCTGTGCCTGTGGTGTGGAAGGCTCACTGGACCCAGGTTACAACATGAGCTGTAGCCCCGATCCTGTCCCCACCTGCTACTATCACCCATCACCTTGGACAAGACAACTCACGTCCCATACCCTTCATCACTTCATCTGTAAGTTGGAAGTCTTAGACGAAACCATTGCTAAGGGCCAAGATGTTTATCCTCACAGATGCCTCTGTCCGTGATCCCAGCCAGTGTCTGTTGTCTTACCAGCACCGCCCCCCTCTGCCACCCTTCAGCCGTGGTTAGGAAAACTATCTTGGCCCTCTGTCCCCTGTTCACAGGCCTTGCGCGATGGTGGTTCCAGACTTCGAGTTGATCTGTGAGATCATGCTGGTGGCAGAAGGATTCATTGAAGCACGGGCGTTGGCCAGAAAGTTCATCACCCTTTATCGGTTGTGCAAAGAGCTGCTCTCTAAACAGGTACTCTCTCTAGTGACGCTGGACCACCAGTCACGTGTGATCGCCCCACCTCTGGACGGGGCTCGGGGCCGATGTCATAGGGAAACATTAGAGCCTTCTGTCAATGCGCCCATAAGCATAGTACGAGTTCTGCACGCTTCCACAACAAAGATTCGTATTCATTTTCTTAGCGTTAAAAAAAAAAAATCTTACTCGGCCCCCAAACTTACTTTTTTTCACAGACTAGTTAGCACCTCATCGACCACCCGTGTCCCGTGAGAAACACCTCAGTGGCCAATGAAACTCCCTTGGAGGGAACGGTCTCTACCCAGAGGGACACGAGATGGGGGAGAGGGTTGGGGAGATAGTGAGTCATCGAGCCCCATGTACCTCACCACTTGTCCTTAAATGTGGCTGCTGCCTGGGGGAGGCCCCCACACAGGAATAGCACCTTAAAACATGCCGAAGGGGGCGCCTGGGTGGCTCATTTGGTTAAGTCTCTGACTCTTGGTTTCTGCGCAGGTCATGATCTCCCAGTTTTGTGGGTTTGAGCCCCATGTCAGGCTCTGTGCTGACCGCTCAGAGCCTGGAGACTGCTTGGCATTCTCTCTCTCCCTCTCTCCCTGCCCCTCCCCGGCTCGTGCCGTCTCTATCTCAAAATAAATAAACTTAAAAAAAAAAAATGCCGAAGGGGGCACCCGAGTGGTTCAGTCAGTTAAGTGTCCAGCTCTTGATCTCAGCTTGGGTCTTGATCTCAGGGTCGTGAGTTCAGGTCCCATGTTGGGCTCTGCACGGGATGTGACGGAGAATCTCTTGGTAGCAGGACAGCCAGTCAGCCTTCCTTGGGCTGTTCCCACTGAGTTTCTCCTCCGTCCGGGGCTCACAGGGACCATCTTTGCTGCCACAGCACGGGGAACACCCGGCCCTGTGAAATCTGTCCAAGGTGGATTTCTTTAAAAACCTCTCCTGTTGCCTCATGCTTCCCAGGCCCCTTGGTCATTGCATTCTTTCCGTAGATTCCCCACCACCACTAACGTCCAGGCCAGCGACCGACATTCACAACTCCACCCTGAGCCTCTCTTGTGACCTCCAAACCCTCATATTCACTGGTTTCTGCCACGTGTCCCCACCCCACCCCAGCCCGCTTCCCCCACATTCCTTGCTTCACTACGCGAAACCGTCACTTACTTGCTTGCTGATTCTGGAACCCTGGGAGTCCTCCTCGGCATTTTCGTCTTCCACAGCCCTGCACCTAACCACGGACGAGCTGTTGTTCGTTGCCCGCTCTGGCCCTCTCTCAAACCCATCTCGTTTTCTTTCTACCACCTTCAATCCAAGCCCCCCTGTCTCTTGCTTAAACTCTTGGAATTTCCTTTCTACTGGTTGCTACCAGTGATTGTTTTCAGTTGCTTTCCTCAGAGAGTTTGGAGGCCTCCAAGGTGTAGAGCTTGTGAGCTCAGCCTCCGCCATATCTAAGCCAACATGGCTGCCTCCCGGATACCCTTCAGCTCTCTGAATGTACAAGGAGAAGCCAGGTGGGTCGGGAAGTGATTCTGTTTGGTTTCTCCGACCCCCAGCCCCCGGGATGCTCTGGGTCTGCTTTGTCATCATCCGTGACCCTGATGTCCCGTGTCATTGGTCTTGCCCTGTGCCTCTGCCTTGGCCTCGGAAGTGACCCGCTGGTAATTGTGTGGACGCCAGCACGGGCACGTGGCGCTCTGCATCCCAGCGACTCTGGCCTGACCCGTGCCGCCTTCCCTCAGGACCACTATGACTGGGGCCTGCGGGCCGTCAAGTCAGTGCTGGTGGTGGCGGGATCCCTGAAGCGAGGAGACCCTGACCGCCCCGAGGACCAGGTCCTGATGCGCTCCCTCAGAGACTTCAACATCCCCAAGATCATGACCGATGATGTGCCAGTGTTCATGGGCCTGATTGGGGACCTCTTTCCTGCCCTGGATGTCCCTCGGAGGAGAGACCTCAACTTCGAAGCCTTGGTTCGGAAGGCCGTGGTGGAGCTGAAGCTCCAGGCCGAGGACAACTTTGTGCTCAAGGTACACGGGGTTTCTCCCTCCCAAGCTCTTCTTGTCGCTCAACGCTTTTCTTGGATGATGGGTCGTCCTCAATCCAAAGGGTTGCCTTAGATGTACAAATATGTATCTACCTAGTAGGAATTCGTTTCAAGAGCTCTTTACTGGGGCACCCACCGTGCGGAATGTGTGGTGGGGAACGCGAGGGAAGGACGGGGCCCCTGCCATCAGAAGGCTCACGATCCGGCAGAGGAACACGAGCCGTTCCGCTGCTGCTTCACGTGTTATTTTCCCATGAACTACTTCAGACGTGATTTCAGAGCAAGGATGAAATTGGAAGTCATGCTGGTTCTTAGGCAGTTTTCCGAGCTTGTGAATGTTCTGAAGTGGTCAGGGGCAAGCTTTCTCACAATTAAAGGAAGAAAAACAAACAAACCCTGAGTGTGGCAGGCAGGATAATGTCTGCAGCCCAGTCCCCAGGATGTACGTTATGTTACATGGCAAGGGGAGATGAGGGCTGCAGGTGGAATGAAGGCTGCTAACGGGCTGACCTTAAGACGGGAGGATGATCATGGGTTACCTAGGTGGCCCTATATAATCATGGTGGTCTTTAAGATTTATTTTAAGTTTATTTATTTTGAGAGAGAGATCGCACCCGTGGGGGAGGGGCAGAAAGAGAGAATCCCAAGCAGGTTCCGCGCTGTAGGCACACAACCTGATGCAGGGCTAGAACTCACCAACCGTGAGATCGTGATCTGAGCCGAAACCAAGAGTCGGACACTTGACCAACTGGACCACCCAAGTGCCCCATGACGGTGGTCGTTGTAAGTGAAAGAGGGACACAGGAGGACGTGTCCATAGTTATCTCCATAACTCCATAGTTAAAATTCCACCAGCCATTACTGACTTTGAAGGTGGAGGAGGGGGCCATGCACCAGGAAATGCGGGAGGCATCTAGATGCTGGAAAAGGCAAGGAATGGATGCTCCCATAGAAGGCCCCAGAAGGGACGGGCCCTGTCAACACCTTGTTGCCCCACTTTGTGAGACCCACTTTGGACTTCTGACCACCTAAGCTGTGAGATAATGACTTTGGGTTGTTTCAAGCCAATACTTTTGTGGTAATTTGTTAGAGCAGCAACAGAAAATGAGTCTGCTTACCAGTACGTATAGAGTTTCAGGGAAAAAAAATCTGAAACTTCAGGGAAAGTATAATAGGTTTCGAGGCCTTTGGAGCCATGGTGGTTTCTACTATTTTCTGGAGGATGCTCAGGACAGGTGAAGACATTTCTCTCCTTGCATTAAAACAGTGGATTAAAGGGGTGCCTGGGTGGCTCAGTCGGTTAAGCAGCCAACTTCGGCTCAGGTCATGATCTCGCGGTCCGTGAGTTTGAGCCCCGTGTCGGGCTCTGTGCTGACAGCTCAGAGCCTGGAGCCTGTTTCAGATTCTGTGTCTCCCTCTCACTGACCCTCCCTGTTCATGCTCTGTCTCTCTCTGTCTCAAAAATAAATAAAACGTTAAAAACAAAAATTAAAAAAAAAAAAACAGTGGATTAAAGAGGCTCTGTCTAGAGCAGATCTTTAATCATGATTAAAATGGTCTTTATTAGAAGTGAGTGTGCCCATGACCTACCTCTTGGAAAAGGAAGCACACAGGTACCCCAGTTGGGGCACCCGGCTGGCCCAGTCTGTGGAGCCTGGAACTCCTGATCACAGGGTTGCAAGTTCGAGCCCCACACTGGGCATAGAGATTACTTTTTTAAAATCCTATGAAAAAAAAAATAGGGGCACTGGCTGGCTCAGTCAGAGGAGCATGTGGCTCTCGATCTTGAGGTCGGGAGTTCGAGCCTCATGTTGGGTGTAGAAATTTCTAAGAAAAGTTGCACAATAAACTGTAAACTGTGGCTTATAAATAAAATATATAAGTAATATAAAAACATTGAGAAAGATAGCGTGCAAGAGAGAGAAAAGATTGGCCAACATGAGGCAAGGAGCAAACGCTCTGGCGATTTAACTGTGCTAACATTTTTCCTAGGATTAGGATGCATTGTCAAAATTTTTCGGGCTTTGGATACAAAGTTCTGCACTTTTTAAAAAAATGTTTTAACATTTATTTACTTTTGAGAGACAGAGACAGAGTACAAGCAGGGGAGGGGCAGAGAGAGAGAGAGGGAGACACAGAATCCGAAGCAGGCTCCAGGCTCTGAGCCATCAGCACAGAGCCCAACACGGGGCTCGAACTCACAAACCATGAGATCATGACCTGAGCCGAAGTCGAATGCCCGCCCGACTGAGCCACCCAGGCTCCCCTCTAAGTTCTGTCCCTTTTGACTGGTCCGCCCCAATCCCGTTTTTCCGTAAGTCTGTTATTTTTACTGAGCACCTTTGCAGACAGTCACGTTTTCAGGAGGCATGACTGTTGCAACAGTAGATGTATCTGCCCACAAGTAACTATACCTTGAAGGAGGGTGTGACAGGTGCCACAAGAGAGGGTCCCAGGGTACAGGAGCATGGCTGGATTGTTTTCCTGTGCAGTGATATCTTTAGGAATTCTGTGAACGCTGCTTGAGAGCTCACGGGTGTCTTACTTTATGTATCACATCTGACCCTCCCCTGCCCCCCCCCCAACCACCGAGGCCGACGGAGCAGGTGAGATACTTTACAGATGAGGAAGCTGGACGGCCATTACTTCTGCAGGATATGCCACTGAGGGTTTCATGAGCGAGAACGTGCTCCCCCTTGAGGACGTTAACGGACTAGGGGGCCTTGTTCCTTCTATGCCATGGGGCGCCATAAAAGCCTCCTGGAGGCTTTTCTAGCCTGGAATACAATACAATTGGTTGAGATTAAGCCCCAGCGGCTGTATATAAATAGAATTGCAAATTGGTGTCTGCTCGCATCTCTGAGATTACGTTTCACAGAGGAAAGCAAAACTTTACCTGGTCCTTCACAGCTGTGACTGTGTTTTGCCTGTCTGTCCCCACACCCAACCTCCCTCCTCCCAAGTGTGGTGGATAGACTTTTTCAAGGTAGAGGTGGGCTTGAAGGCCTTCCAGGTAGAAGAAAAGTGTCGGTGAGGGGCTAGACGGCGAAACACAGAGATGGTATGAGCACTGGCAAGAAGTCCGGTGTCACTAGGAAAAAGGTAACGGGGCCCGGGAGGGAGCAGTAGGACTCAAAGGGTCATATGGCAGCATGATATCGGGGGCCTTGAATGCCAGACCAAGGGGTTTCCTCGTAAGGGCTCCAATCCTCAGAGGGGAGGTAAATCCGACAAGGCTGCTGCTATGTAGGGCTCTGGGGCCGATGTCCCAGCATCAGAACTGCCCACATCTTCCCGGACGCTCTGCGAGTCTGCTGAGGCCACATGGCCCTACTTTGCCACTTGCTACATTTTTTCCTACTCAGCTGGCCCCCATTCTGCGCCTTCTTTCTCTCTCCTCCTTTTTCATGATTGCTTTCTGCTCCTCTGATAAGACAGATACTCCCTGTTAAAACATGCTGTCTCCCACCCACTTGTTGTTTGCGCCTTCCACCTGAACTCCTGAAAGTCAGCTCATCAGAGATACCTTGTGAGGCTCTGGATTGAGATGTCATCCTGAGATCCCCTGAAAAGTGATAGTATACATTCTTTTTTTTTTTTTTTTTTTTTTTTTTTAAGAAAAAAGAGTAAGGAGTGTGGAAACTAGGAGATGGTTCCATCAGTTCCTGGAAACAGGATGAAAGCAGGTGGACAGATCACACAGGGCAGGAGGGGCTACAGGCCAGAATCCACCCCGAGGGGGCCAGTCCACCCAGGCGGACCCCAGGGGGGAAGCCCTGGGCTTGGAATTGGTAGCGAAGGAGGGCAGGGGCAAGAAGAAGAACCGGCAACAGCCGAAGGGGGACCATTAAGTCTGTTTCCCTTATAATTTTGCCACCTGCTTCCCCACACTCTTCTCCCAGCTCTGCCTTCTAGTTCCAAATTCCCAAGAAGGCAGACCACATACAGCCAGGCATTTAACCTGCAGCCGGAAGGAAAAGTCTAAAGTAATCTAATAAACTCTTGGAGGGGGCGGCTATATCTGCTCTTGGGGTGTTGGTGCCCCAGTTTATGGCCTGTCTATTCCACTCGGGGCCCCTCAGCCTGAAGGCCAGTCACCTGCTTACTCACCTGCAAGGTCTATGGTCCACATGTACATACGTCCGTGAGCTCCCATCTCGGGAAGGCACCCCGAGCGTATCCACCTGCCCAGCCTCCTTGAAAATGCAGGGCAGCGATCTTCATTTAAACTTGAGGCTCACCGGATGCTGGAGAAAGCCAACAGCACGAGAGACAAAGGCAAGCTGACAGACACCCCCCCACACATGCACATGCTCACACCACACACACACACACACACACACACACACACACACACAGCAGCTGACTCCAGTGCAAGTAAGGAGGACAACATTTTGAAAGTTCTAATTAGTATCCTTGAAGGAAATTGGGAAAATGATACCCATAAAAATGGAATGAGATGCTGTAAAAATAAATAAATAAGTAAAAAGAACCATCAAAGAATTGTAAAGAGCTCTTTGAAATGCGTAATTGTATCATTGATAACACAAAATTCAGTAAGGGGATTGGAAGGGGAAGTCAAGGAAATACCCCAGGAAGAAATTACATATGGATGTGTGTAATTTTAAAAATGCATTTTTATATACATTTGTTTTTATTCAATATATATGTTTTTTTTAATTTTTAAAAAAATGGTTATTTATTTTTGAAGGAGAGAGAGACAGAGCATGAGCAGGGGAGGGGCAGAGAGAGGGCAAGACACAGAATCTGAAGCAGGCTCCAGGTTCCGAGCTGTCAGCACAGAGCCCGACGCGAAGCTCAAACTCACAGCCGTGAGATCATGACCTGAGCTGAAGTCAGATGCTTAACTGACTGAGCCACCCAGGCACCCCTCAATATATGTGTTTTATAAGGATAAGAGATACTTATGTCTTTGTTTATGTAGATATAATGTGTGTATAACAATACAATAGATAATGATGTACAAAGAGACCGAAAATGCAAGAGTCCGGATAACAGAGAAGATTGATCTAGGTTATGCAACGTGTGACCAATGGGAATTTTAGAAAGAACTTTCTAGAGCTGGAGAAACAGATGTTTGGTTTTGTTTGTATTTAAATTCCAGTTGAGGGGCACCTGGGTGGCTCAGTCAGGTGAGCATCCAACTTCGGCTCAGGTCATGATCTCACAGTGCGTGGGTTCGAGCCCCATGTCGGGCTCTGTGCTGACAGCTCGGAGCCTGGAGCCTGCTTCAGATTCTGTGCCTCCCTCTCTTTCTGCCCCTCCCCTGCTCATGCTCTGTCTCTGTCTCTCCAAAATAAATGTTAAAAAAAAAATGTTTTTAATTCCAGTTGACATACAGTGTAATATTAGTCTCAGGTATACAACAATATATTGATTCAGCAATTCCCATACATCACCCGATGCTCATCACTAACGTGCCCCCCTTAACCCCCATCCCTGATTTCACCCGTCCCCCGGCCACCTCCCCGCTGGTAGCCATCAGTATGTTCTCTATGGCTAAGAGTCTGTTTCTTGATTTGTCTCCTTTTATTCCCTTTACTCATTTGTGTCTCAAATTCCACATTTGAGTGAGATCATATGGTATTTGTCTTCCTCTGACTGACTTATTTCTTATTTCGCTTAGTGTTATGTTCTCTAGCTCCGTCCACATCACTGCGAATGGCAAGATTTCATTCTTTTTTAAGGCTGAGTAACATCCCATTGCATGTATATACCACATCTTTATCCATTTCCTCCGTCAGTGGACATTCGGGTTGCTTCCATATCTTGGCCATTGTAAATAATGCTGCTATAGACATCGGGGTTATGCACCCTTTTGAATGGTACTTGAAGACATACTATGGAAAACTGAGGGTGAAAAATAATAACGCCACGGGTTTCAAAACACCAAGAATCAGAAAAAGAAACCTTAGCATTATAGCTGTCAGCAGACCTAGAAAGCGATCCATCCAAATCAGGGCAGGAAGTTCACAGTCTCCAACAAAAGACCTCAAAATGGATACGCTCAAGCAAGAATAGATCATCACGATGAAAGTTCTTATGTAATTTTATTAAACTTCTAAGGCAAATGTCTTTTATTTTAACAAAGAAAAAGGAAAGCAATTAGAACACCAAGAGAAAAAAGTCACGGTCTGAAACTTTTCTGAATATTTATTTATTTATTTTGAGAGAGAAGAGGGGGAGAGAGAATTCTAAGCAGGCCCCATGCTGTCAGCACAGAGCCCAACACGGGGTCAAACCAGGAGATCATGACCTGAGCCAAAATCAAGAGTTGGATGCTTGAGTGACTGAGCCACCCAGGCATCCCCCAATTAAAAAAAAATTTTTTAATGTTTTATTTTTGACAGAGACGGCATGTGTGGGGGAGGAGCAGAGAGAGAGGGAGACAGAGAATCCAAAGCAGGCTCCAGGCTCTGAGATGTCAACACAGAGCCCAACACGGGGCTCAAACCCAGAAACTGTGAGATCATGACCTGAGCCGAAGTCAGACGCCCAGACGCCTAACTGACTGAGCCACCCAGGCGCCCCCCCAATTTTTTTTAAGTAAACAGAACCTGATATTGATCAACATATGGAGTGTAAGAAAAGAGTATCCATGGGTTAATGCTGAGAACATCATGTGTCAGGTCATGACACCAGGCTCATAGAGAACACAACACATTCCAGGCAACTACTTTCTTCTGCAATGAAAAATCTCTATGGCCATAAAAACACAAGTCATGATTGGTCTTCAACCCTTACAATCCCAGAAAATAGAGAAGGTCTAGATATATGGATAGAATGACATGTAACTATTATCAAACATAGCAATGTAAGGGTATAATGCGTCTGGCTGAAGATAGGAGAGAAAGGGAAGGACAGGGATACTGTCAAAAGCTGATAGATTCATAATAGTTGGAGAATAGAAATGACCCATCCATCGGTGATACACAGATAATCAAATTGTGACCCACCTACACAGCGGAATTTGATTCAATCATAAAGGAAGGAAGGGCTAGTATGCACCACGGCACAGATGAGCCTTGGAAACGTCATGAGTAAAAGAGGCCATCCACAAAATACCACATATTGTTCTAGATCTGTTTGTATGAAGTGCCCAGAATAGTCTATAGAGGCAGACTGTATATCAAGGGCTGCCAGAGCTGGGGTAGGAGTCAGAGGATAAGGAGGGGCTACTCATGGTATGGTTTTTCCTTTTGGAGTGAAGAAAATGTCTTAATGGTGGTGACAGTTGTACAGTCCCGTGAATATGCTCGAAAGCATCGAATTGTACACTTTAAAAGGGTGAGTTTTATGGTACTTGAATGCTATCTCAATAACACTGTAGAAGTGAGTAAAAAGAAGTCAATGGAACTAGAGAGTGATTTTAAGTCTTTCAGGATCAGGGAAGCAGTCAGAAGTTATTCATGGGAAAAAGAAATGATGTAGGAATAGAATACAGTCTCAGTTCGATAACCAGGGCTCCGTTTTCCCCTCCTTCATTTTTTTAATGCAATGCCCTCGGGCCAGTTTCATGCTTAAATCCTCCAAATGCTTTCTGTTGTACTTAGAATAAAATTCTGGGATGCCTGGGCGGCTTAGTTAAGTGTCCAACTTCGGCTCAGTTCGCGATCTCACGGTTCATGGGTTCGAGCCCCGTATGGGGCTCTGTGCTGACAGCTCGGAGCCGGGAGCCTGCTTCGGACTCTGTGTCTCCCTGTTTTTCTGCCCCTCCCCCTCTCATTCTCTCCCTCTGTCTTTCTCTCTCTCTCAAAAAAAAAAAAAAAAAAAGCTAAACAAAAAAAGAATACAATTCCAAGTCCCCGTTCCTGCACATCTGACCTCTGCTTACCACTCTTACCTTACACTCTTCCCCACCCCACCTTTCTTTTCTGTTCCTTGAGCCCTCCAGGCTCACAGCTGAAACCTGAGGGTTTTGTACTCACTGTCCCCCTACCTGGAACATCACCCAGAGATCTTCACGTGGCCGACTCTCTTGCCTCCATATAGTAGCTTTAGATGGCAGCTCCCACAGGCCCTTCCCTACACTCTCCTTATCTGGAAAGATGCTGCGTTAAGTCCCTGAAGGGCGTGAACGAGAGCCAGCATTGAGAATCCCCTTTTGGGTGCTTTTGGGCCCTGACTCAGAGTTCTAGCAGCAGCTGGGGACAGAGGAGAGAAAAATATGGATTCCGTGGAGAGCAAAACTCAGTATCTCAGTAAATCAGTCTGCCACAGTGGAAGCTAACCATCTTGCTCCCCAAACAGCCACTTGTCCGCTACCTTTATTTTTTTTTTATTTTTATTTTTATTTTTTTTAATTTTTTTTTAATTTAAAAAAAAATTTTTTTTTTCAACGTTTATTTTTGGGACAGAGAGAGAGAGAGCATGAACGGGGGAGGGGCAGAGAGAGAGGGAGACCAGAATCGGAAACAGGCTCCAGGCTCCGAGCCATCAGCCCAGAGCCTGACGCGGGGCTCGAACTCCCGGACCACGAGATCGTGACCTGGCTGAAGTCGGGTGCTTAACCGACTGCGCCACCCAGGCGCCCTCATCCGCTACCTTTATAGTGAGCTCAGTAGTGCCGCTCTCCTCCTGATCCCCCAGAACTCATTTTAACACCTGTATCACTTAATTGTTTTAAAATAGACAAATTATGGGCTCCTGGGTGGCTCAGTCCAATAAGCATCTGACTCTCCATTTCGGCTCAGGTCACGATCCCAGGGTTGTGGGACTGAGCCCCGCGTCAGGCTCCACACTGAGTGTAGAGGCTGCTTGAGATCCTCCCTCCCTCCCTCCCTGTCTCTCTCTTTTTCCTTCTCCCTCCCTCTTCCTCTCTCCCTCTTCCTGTCTCCTTCTGCACCTCTCCCCTGCTTGTGCTCTGTCTCTCTCAAATTAAAAAAAAAAAAAAAATTAGAGCAATTACTTTTTATCATTTTTGAAAAACGGGAAATAAACGTATGGGGAAAAATCTTTGTATTGTTCCACTGTTGTGTCAATATCCAGTACATTACCTCTTCGGTTCACTTAACTCAGCCATTAAGGATCTTATAGTGCAAAATATATTTGATCTAGAGGTGCCTGGGTGGCTCAGTCAGTTGAGCGTCCGACTTCAGTTCAGGTCATGATCTCACAGTTCATGAGATCGAGCCCCACATCAGGCTCCATGCTGATGGTGCAGAGCCTGCCTGGGATTCTCTCTCTCCCTCTTTCCCTGCCTCTCCCCTGCTCAATGTTCTCTCTGCCCTACCCCCTCTCAAAAATAAATAAAATTTTTTAAATAAAATACGCTTGATCTATATTAAAGTTTGAACGTCTTAGCCCAAGATGTATAAGACCTTTCACAATAGGGGCTGCCCAGCCCTTCCAACCATCCTTCCCATTTTCAGCAAATACTTGTTCAATGCTTGGTGTTTGCCAGATTCTCTGCTAGACACTGGAAATAAAAAGATAAATTCATGGGGTGCCTGGGTGGCTCAGTCAGTTAAGCATCTAACTTTGGCTTAGGTCATGATCTCATGGTTTGTGAGTTCAAGCCCCGCGTCGGGCTCTGTGCTGACAGCTCAGAGCCTGGAGCCTGCTTCAGATTCTGGGTCTCCCTCTCTCTGTGCCCCTCCCTGCTCGCTCTCTCTCTCCCCCCGCTCTCAAAAATAAACATTAAAAACTTTTTTAAAAAAAGATGAGAAATCCCTCCTAGCCTGCCTTCAATGGGCTTAGAATCTCACAGGGAGAGGAGTAACCACCGCGGCACTGATGAGTACTAGTATGTAGGTACCTACAGGCTGAGGGACGTCCAGGTCTGGGCAGAAGAAGCAGGAGAAAGGAGAAGGTCTGAATCAAAAGTACCCTGTCTTGAAAGGTGCAGACTCGGGAAAGAACATCGTTAAAGAATCCCAGTTGTCTCCCTGGAATGTGCGTGCTGGGGGGAGGGGAGATGGGCTGGAAGCTGACTTGGGCCCGTCTGCAAAAGGACCTTGTCAGCCAGGCTGAGGATTTGGGGTTTCCTCATCAAAGCTCTGGAGAGCCACTAAAGGGACAGAGTGATGGCAGTGATGTGATCAGATTTTCATCCCAGGGGATGTACCCCCACAACAGTGTGGAAAGGCCAGGCTGGAGGCAAGCCAGAACAAGAGCCTTAAGGGCTCCAGTGCCACCGTTGTCCCCAAGGGACTCCTTGACTCCAGGCTCATCAAAACATCTGGCCACCCACATTGTGCTCTGTCATACCACAAGCCTTTGTCTGTGCCCTTACCTCTGCTTGGAATATCCCCCCCACCCCCGCTATTCATCTTCTTGGCAAACCCACCCCTGGAGCCCAGTTCAAATCCCCCCTTCTCCTCTGTGCAGCCTTTCTTGTTCCCTCTATCTGTACAAAATCAACTGTTTCTTCCTATCTGTTCCCATGGCACTTCACAAATCCCCCGATCACGGCAAACCATTACGCTTCCCCGTTAGCCTGGAAGCTCACGGAGGGCAGGGACGTCCTCTCTGAATCTCCCTCTGCCTGCCCCGCTCTCCGGCACTTAGTTGGTGACTAATAATTATACGACTGAATGACGAACAAGTACGTTGCCCCCACACTTAGGACCCCTCGCTCGGATCCCTTCCTCTGTTGACATCGGGTCTCACCTTGGGGACCAGCCTGGCCCCACGGATGAGCGCTTGGGATGCAAGTGCAGAGGTTGGTCCCTTTGGCTGATGACATTGTGTCTCCCCAGGTGGCCCAGCTGGAGGAGCTCCTGGCAGTGCGGCACTCGGTGTTCATGGTGGGCAACGCTGGGGCCGGCAAGTCTCAGGTGCTCAAATCCTTGCACAAGACCCATCAGATCATGAAGCGTCGCCCCGTCTGGGTGGACCTCAACCCCAAAGCAGTCACAAACGATGAGCTCTTTGGTATCATCAATCCAGCTACCAGAGAATGGAAGGATGGTAAGACCATGGGTAGGCTTGAGTCTACATCCAGCGGCAAACTTCAGAGGGAAGGACGCTGGCCCGCTCTGTACGGAGTGGGAGAAGGAGGTGAAAAGAATCAGAGAAAGGAAGGCACTAATGTGGGCTCGGAGGGGAACCTCAGCCCTTGGGATAGTCTCTTTCCTTGGGGACCCTTCCAGCTGCTCCGTGAGAGAGGGCATCGAAAGAGGAGAGACGAGGCAGGCATTCTCAGCCAGGGTTCTGAGATTTTAGAGCACAAGTCAGAGTCCGCTCATTGCTTGGCAGGTGGAATGAATACGTGGGCGGGATGGGGAGGCCCGCAGCTCATTCCCCAAAATGCTGTAGCGTCTCACAGTGGGCACCTGTTCCTATCGGCACGGCCCCAGGAGTGATGGGGAGACATCACTACAAGAGACGCCATTCAACACCACCTCGGGCGGGACCCAGAACCACGATCCCTTCTCTAGCGATGCAAAGGGTCCCAAATCCCAGTTTGCTTAGTACTAAGCCCGGGGTCGCCTTCTAAGATTTAAGAGTCACTGGTAGATGCCGGAAGGAGGCACAGTCACTGGGAGAGAGCTGAAAAGAAAACTCTGAGCCCATAGGACCTCTTTGTAAAACCCACGTGGCTTCCAGAATGAGGACCTCTCAGCTCCCTCCTCCTGTCTCTGTGTCTGACTGCAACATGGTCTGGCTGCCTGGATTCCTCTCATTTAGGGCCCTCAGGGGCCTAGAACAAGGGGGTTTGATGGGCAACCTGTCCGATTTTTATTTCACTGACCCTTAATGAGGCCTAGCATTTTTTCCTCCTTACTGGCCTTAGTAATGGACTCTTGTGATTTGCTTTCCACTTAACGATGTTCTTCTCCGCTTGTACGCATTCTTTATACGTCAGAGGTATTACCCCTGTATCTGTTGGGTGCATTGCTAATGGTTTCTACCATTTGTCTACAGGCACTTCGTGACATATTTACCATCCACTTTTTATTTATTTATTTTTTTTTTTAAATTTTTTTTCAACGTTTATTTATTTTTGGGACAGAGAGAGACAGAGCATGAACAGGGGAGGGGCAGAGAGAGGGAGACATAGAATCGGAAACAGGCTCCAGGCTCCGAGCCATCAGCCCAGAGCCCGACGCGGGGCTCGAACTCACGGACCGCGAGATCGTGACCTGGCTGAAGCCGGACGCTTAACCGACTGCGCCACCCAGGCGCCCCACCATCCACTTTTTAAAAGACAAAATTTTGTCTGCCCATTCTCTTTAGCACCTGGGATTCCTTTTTGGTTTATCACGCTCTCTCATGCTCAGCAGTAGATACAGTATCATAAATGTGGTCCTAAACATTATTTTCCCATGAACATTTTTTTTTATCCATCTGGAATTTATTTTGGAGCTTGGTGTGAGGTAAGATAGAGAATCAACTTTATTTTCTTCCAAATGGATAATTGGAAGTGGCAGGACCACTCATTAAGCAAACCATCGTTTGTCCCCGAATGTAAATACCAGCCTGTTTTAAACGCCAGGATCCGATTCTGAGTTTTCTATTCTGTCCACTTGTTATTTATCTAATCCTGTACAAATTATGATTCTACTCCATTCACGGTCATTTTAATGTTTGTTTATTTTGAGAAACAGCGGGGGAGGGGCAGAGAAAGAAAGAGAATTTCAAGCAGGCTCCGTGCTGTCATCACAGAGCCCTATGTGGGGCTCAAACTCACAAACTGTGAGATCATGCCCTGAGCCGAAACCAAGAGTCGGACGCTTAACTGACTGAGCCACCCAGGCACCCTTGTTCATAATCATTTTATAACATTTTAATGTCTGATGACATAAGTCTCCTCAATATTCTCTTGTAACTTTCTTGGCTGGTCCCAGGCACTTAGTATTCCATATTAAATTTAAGCTCGCATAATAGATTTCAGACTTTAAGCTCTGTGGGAATTTTAATTAAAATTTTATTAAACATACAGTATTCATCAAATCTGGAGACGTTGGCAAGGGAGATTTATAATAATCATAAATCTGTATTCATGAAAAAAGAGCATCCATATAGATGGAAGGCAACATTTTAACATTTTCTAGGGAAGCTTGATAAAAATAGAAATGTGACAGATAACATTACTTTCTCTTGTTCAAAACTAGATAGATCCTGTAACAGAAAAATAAGCATACTCTGAGAGAAATTGAAAAAAATACGTCATCAAACTCAATATAACACCTAGTTTTAGAACATTGGCATCGTATAAGTAGAAAATATTCTGTTCTTGGTCGGTTCATGGGACACTTACAAAAATTTGAAGTTTAATTGGGTCCAGAAGAAACTGCAGTGAATTGAAAAGTATCTGTTTCCAAGCCACATTGTCTGATAATAATGCAATAGAAGTAGAAACAGCCAACAAGAAAGTGGCCAAAAATAATTGTGCTGCTTCCACATCAGGAGATGCTCACTTAACCCCTAGATGAAAGAAAAAAAAATACATGGGATCCCTTCTCAGAAGCAGTAAAAAGAACATACGGAAAACAACAGTGTCATGTCTGAAACCAACAGACAGGAGCTCTAGACTTTTATTTTTGAAGGTGGTCTAGAAATGAAGGAACGCAGTGTCTATCGTAAGAAATTATTCAGACTGATGGACTGAACCTGAAGAGAATGGGGAAGAAGAAACTTAATAAAGATACAGTCTGAAATTAATGGGAAGGAACAAAGAAATTATAGGATAAATAAAACATGCTTATGGATTCTTTGTAAAGACCAGAAGCCCGCTGTGAGCATGACTGACGGGAGGGAAAAGAGTGAAATGTAGCTGATTAAGAATTAGTAGCTGTAAGAGCAAATAAAGATTAAAGTGGAAGAGATCACTTAATTGTATGATGCATGTTAAGAAAACTAGGAGAAGAATGATCCTTCGGCAAATTATAATGTTAAGGCAGTTTACTCAACAGGAAACAGAAAACGAGTAAATGGGTGAAAAGGAAAAAAATTCCAAAATGATAAAAAAGGACACCTCTCAGTTCATTTTATAAAACCAGAATAACCTTGATATCAACCTTTATGTAGAACCAAAAACAGCCCAATTTCACTTACTAATATAGATTCAGGGGGCACCTGGGTGGCTTAGTTGGTTGAGCGTCCAACTCTTGATTTTGGCTGAGGTCATGATCCTAGCAGGGTCGTGGGATTGAGCCCTGTGTTGGGCTCCATGCTGAGCACGGAGCCTGCTTGAGATTCATTCTCTCTCTCTCTCTCTCTCTCTCTCTCTCTCTCTCTCTCTGCCCTGCCCTGCCCTGCCCTGCCCTGCCCCAACTCGCTCATTCGCTCTATCAATACAAACAGGCGCTAAAAATTCAGTAGCTGTTCCTAATTTTTTTTTAAATTTTTTTTAACATTTATTTATTTTTGAGACACAGAGAGACAGAGCATGGACGGGGGAGGGTCAGAGAGAGGGAGACACAGAATCTGAAACAGGCTCCAGGCTCTGAGCCGTCAGCACAGAGCCCGATGCGGGGCTCGAACTCACGGACCGCGAGAACATGACCTGAGCCGAAGTCGGCCGCTTAACCGACTGAGCCACCCAGGCGCCCCCCCCTAATTTAAGAACTCTAAGTAAAATAGGAATAGAAGGAAATCCCTTAAATATAATAAATCTAAATCTTTATCAATAAATCTTTATCTAAAGCCAAAAGAAGGGACAAAGGCATTCTGAATGATGAGGAACTAAAGCCATTTCCGTTAAAATCAGGGATAATACAGGGAGAACGATTACCAACCTTATTCAGCATGGGTTGGTGTGGGATTGTAGACAATGCAGTAAGACAAGAAAATGGAATAGGGGCGCCTGGGTGGCGCAGTCGGTTAAGCGTCCGACTTCAGTCAGGTCACGATCTCGCGGTCCGTGAGTTCGAGCCCCGCGTTGGGCTCTGGGCTGATGGCTCGGAGCCTGGAGCCTGTTTCAGATTCTGTGTCTCCCTCTCTCTCTGCCCCTCCCCCGTTCATGCTCTGTCTCTCTCTGTCCCAAAAATAAATAAAAAACGTTGAAAAAAAATTTTTTTTAAAAGAAAATGGAAAAGATAGTATAACTTAGAGGAAAGGAAAAAAATAATTATCTTGCTGATTATACAACTTTGTACCTAGAAAATTCAGGAGACATTGTGAAAAAAAAGAACCACTAAAATTAATATGAAAATTTACTAAAGGGATGCCTGGGTGGCTCAGTCAGTTAAGCATCCGACTTCGGCTCAGGTCATGATCTCACAGTCTGTGGGTTCGAGCCCAGCATCGGGCTGTGTGCTGATGGCTCAGAGCCTGGCGCCTGCTTTGGATTCTGTGTCTCCCTCTCTCTCTCTGCCCCTCCCCTGCATATGCTCTGTCTGTCTGTCTGTCTGTCTCTCTCTCTCTCTCTCTCTCTCAAAAAATAAAAAATAAATAAAAAATAAAATTTACTGAAGGTAACTAAGCATACAATAAATACATAGAATTCGATAGCTTTTCTCTGTGCTGGCTGAAAAGGGCAATACAGAAAAAAAAATGCCATTCACAATAGCAATAAAACTATGAATTATTTAGGAATACATTTAGCCAAAGAGGTGCATCGAATGAAAATACTGTAAAACTTTATGAAGGAACACGAAGAAACGTTGGAAGAAATGAAAAACACATACCACGTTATTGGTTAGGAAAGCTTAATATCACGAAAATAGATTCTTTACAAATTAAGAGATAAATTTTGTGTGATGCCAGTTAGATTCCCATTGGCCCTTCTCTCAAAGCCTGGGCTGTAATCACAAAGGATGAAACCTTACCTAAAAAGCTTTAAGGTAATTCTGTCATGTCCCAGTTGCCTATTGAAGTGATTCTTAGGGCCCCTCGTCACCCAAGCCAGACCATCAGATTTTGTTTTCATTTTGCTCTTGTTCTTAAAAGTCAGACAGAAGCACAGAGAAAGGAGCGTCTTAGCACTCACTATCAGATTTTCCATAGATCAAAATCCAAATCCAGTCCTGACCTGTCTCTTCCATTTACACCTTCTTCTGGGTGTTATAGCCAAGAGGGAAAGTCTGTCTGATGAGAAATAGGACAGATGATGAGGTGGATGGTAAGCTGTCCGTACTTCCTTTCAGGACTCTTCTCTTCCATCATGCGGGAGCTTGCCAACATCTCCCACGATGGGCCCAAGTGGATCTTACTGGATGGCGACATAGATCCAATGTGGATTGAGTCTCTGAACACCGTCATGGATGATAACAAGGTATCACAGGCGTCAGGAAATGCCCAGGCCATCCCTGATCATCCAGGAAACCAGTCCCCCCCGGGCCCGTTTGGAAATCTCGATCCCCCACAAGGGCTGGCCCCGAGTAAGGAATTGCTACAGGCGTTGTTTTTTTTTTTTTTTCTTTAATTTTCCCCAGGTTTACTGAGATCTAATCAACATAGAACATTGTGTAAGTTTAAAGTGTGCAAGGTGCTGATTTGAAATATGTGTATATTGTAAAAATGATGGCCGCCATAAGGTTAGTCAACGGCTTTATCACATAACTACCGGACGTATGCGTACTCACATGCTCACTGCGTTTTTAGCATTGTTGGAACCGTCTTCACGATCTTCTGCATGTAGGTTAATTTAAAACTCAGAGCTGGAAGGAATCGGAAGTCATCTATTCGAATCTTCTTTCTTAAGTTTTTCCTCTCTCGTAAATACGGACACTGAAGGTCAGAAACATTCCGAGCCTGTCGGGCATCCTCCATGGTGGGAAACCTTGATCCGTGGAGAGTATGTTTTATTTTTCATAAACCAGGAAATCTCGTACCAATAAAGTGGTGGCTCCAGAATTTGTTCAGAAGGTACATTAGGGTTGGAAGCGTTGGGATGGTTTCAACGTTTGTAGAACCATTAAACGTGCGCTCGCCCGAAAGAACTACTTTACTTATTTTTTATTGTAGTGCAGTTGACACACGATGTTACGTGAGTTTCAGGTGCATGACATGGTGGCTGGACAACCCTCTCCGTTAGAGACAACACTACCACCATACGATGCTATCGCAGTGGCGTTAGCTATATTCCCTGCGCTGTGCCTCTCATCCTGTGACTTACCTGTTCCATAGCTGAAAGCCTGTATCTCTCTCCCCTTCACCCCCTTTGCCCACCCTTCACCCCCCTTCACTAGAGGGACTACTTTAAAAGAAATGGCAATTTCAAAGAAGCCTAAGCTCTTCTCTTTTCTTTTCATTTTTTAAAATTTTATTTATATATTTTGAGAGAGAGACCACATGATCTGGAGAGGGGCAGAGAGAGAGAGAGAGAGAGAGAGAGAGAGAGAATCCCAAGCAGGCTCCACGCTCTCAGCTCAGAGCCCGATTTGGGGCTCAAACCCACAAAACTGAGAGATCATGACTTGAACTGAAACCAAGAGTGAGACGCTCAACCAACTGAGCCACCCAGGAGCCCCTGAACTCTTTTCTTTTAATAACCTTGTTATTCCATATGGTCTAGCTCATTCAAATCATTGACATCCATTTAAACTTTTTAGAGAGCTGATTTTTTTTTTTTTTTGGATGCATTTACACAAGGATGGAGGTCACAGGGGGGCAATAGGAAAAGGGAGAGGATTCTTGTAGAAAATTTAGAAAATACTTACCATAAAGAGGAAAATAATCATCCTTAATCCCTACCAGGAATACTCAGCCAAATCCAGAGACCCCCACCCCACCCCCCGACCCCAGCTGGTCACGTGTCCTCACTCCTTCCTACCTTGGCGTGTCCCTCCCTGTTGCCAGGTGCTGACCCTGGCAAGCAACGAGAGGATCCCCCTGAGTCCCACAATGAGGCTGCTGTTTGAGATCAGCCACCTGCGCACGGCCACCCCAGCAACGGTCTCCAGAGCAGGTATCCCCCGGGAAACGAGAAAACCTGCAGAGCCGCGCCCTTGAACACAGGTGCCTCTGGCATCACGTGTGATGTGGCTGTCTCCCAAGGAAGGTCCGAGCGGGAGCCGCCCGTGCATCATGGGAAACTCTGGCCTGATTCCCAGCCCAAATCTGTGTCCACGAGGGTGGCCAGGCGCTCCCAGGCCGGGGCCATGGGATTTTCTTCATTCAGAGATGGGAAGGAAAGGGTCCCTGAGCTGGACAGCTGTCCTCTGCACAGAAGTGCCTGGAACGAGGCTCCTTGTAGGCCAGTTCTAGCCTCCACGGCAGTGGTGACAACCCAGCATCGAAGTTCTCACTACCTCCTGGTGAGAAATGACAACTTCATACCTTAACTTAACCTCTGGCTCCACGGCCAAACTGATGGGCACAGACTGGGGCACAGGAGAGCGGATTTGACGTCTACCGTAACACCACAGTTCCTTCCAGGAACACATGCTGAGGCTGTGAACGTGGGCAGGAGAATAGTCTCTCTCTGTATATATTCATGTCCTAGGGCCGCTGTTATAAGTCACCATGAACCCGATGGCTTCTAAGACAACAGACACTGATTCCCTCCCTAGGGGAGAACCTGCCTTGCTTCTTCCCGCTCAGGCTGGCGGCCCCATGACTCCAACCCCCACCTCCATATCCACGCGGCCTTCTCCTCTGTGTGTGTCTTGTCTCTTCTGTCTCTTATAGGGACACTTATCAGTGTCCCACGCACATAATCTAAGATGATCCCGTCAGGAGATCCCTAATCACATGTGCAAAGGAAGGCCCTTTTGCTGAATAAGGTCACGTCCACAGGCTCCGGTTTCCTCCTGAGCCTGGACTTGGCCCTGTCATCCTTGCCAACACTGCTTTCTCTCAGTTCTTCTCAGGCCATCGGGTAGCAATCCTATTTACCCTCTCAGACCTCGGCCAGGCCTCTGTTTCTTTGAAGTCCAGTCCTCTGTACGTTTTCTACACAGAGAAAGGAACTCCGTGGGCTGAGGAATATAGTGGCATTTATGGAAACTTAACCAAATTCTTGACGTTCCCAGGAATCCTGTACATCAATCCCACGGACCTGGGCTGGAACCCTCCCGTGAGTAGCTGGATTGACAAGAGGGAAGTCCAGACAGAGAGAGCCAACCTCACCATCCTGTTTGACAAGTACCTCCCAACCTGCTTAGACACACTCAGAACCAGGTAGGCCGGGAAACACGGAAGGTGACAATTTATTTATTTTTTTATTTTTTTTAATGTTTGTTTAATGTTTTTTCTCGCCTCCAGCGAGAATATTACACGTGTCCGCAGAGTGGGGGGGGGGGGGGTCCGAGGTTTGCAACCCGCTTTCTTGCCAGTGGACGCGTCCTTCTGGGTGTCAGGCACCCGGCCTCGTAGTTGAGCCCAGCCCAGCCATCCGAGGTCGGTGCCGGGGAGGCGACGTGACTCAGGGACCCGTCATTCCCGAACATTCAACAAGTCAACAAACGCCAGGACTGCGTTTCCGGGAAATGAGGCCGCTGCTCAGAACGACCCCTGACTCTGTGGTTCACTGGCCTGTGGTGCCCCGGGGTGGAGCAGAGCTGGCCGGCGTGGGGGCCGAGGTGGAAGGGACCCCCGCGCCCCCTGTCCTGCCGCGTGCCCCGCCCCTTGCCCGATACAACCTGTCTCTAAGAGTTAGGCCATTTCCCTCTCTGGACAATTAGAAGAAGAGATGCTAAACTCTGTGTGTGTGTGTGTGTGTGTGTGTGTGTGTGTGTGTGTGTATGAGTGTGTGCACAAGTGTGCGAGCGTACAAGCATGTGTACAAGCCTCTTCACCAAGCTGTGAGGATGCTGAGTGTATTCTGTGCATCCAGAGGCCGCTCACCCGGTCTCCTAACTCTGTGGCCGTCGAGGAAGAAACGCGGCCACGGCTTGGGTGCTGATTAACGTTGGCCCCGATACCACCAGGCTGTGGGGCGTGTGCACGATAGTCTTCACGTTGAACAAGCGGGCCGCACAAGGGATGATGATACAGCAGCTTTTGTGTCCCGCCTCACCTTCAGAGCCGTTTTGTGCGGCTGGTTCTGCTCCCGCCCCCCCTGGAGGGAATCTGGGGCCACATTCGTGACTTTTCTGGTCATTCTGCAAGAAGGCATGTTGTTGCTTCCGGTCACGAACATGTAAAAACTTTAAAAACCAAACTCCATTTACGAGGAAGGCTTCTCCTCTCCCCACCTCCACCCCCACCCCGCTCAGGCCCGCTTCCTGCCGTCCACCTGCAGTGGCGAGGGTGGGGGAGTCCCCGACAGCTTCTCTCCTTACTCCTCTGGTCCCCGCCCCCCACCCATCACCAGCTGTAGCTTCTGACCCCTCAGATCGAAAGGGGACAGAGGAGAGCAAGGGCAGGAAGGGTCTTAACGGCTGGTACTGGCATGGCCTCGTTACCCTAAACGTGGCACATTTGAAATCAGACTCTTGGGGCGCCTGCGTGGCTCAGTCGGTTGAGCGGCCGGCTTCGGGGTTTGTGAGTTTGAGCCCTGCGTCGGGCTCTCTACAGTCAGCACGGAGCCTGCTTCGAATCCACTGTCCCCAGCTCTCTGCCTCTCCCCTGCTTGTTCTCTCTCTCTCTCTCTCTCTCACACACACACACACACACACACAATAAATCTATAAACTTGAATCAGTAAAACCAAAACAAAACAAAACAAATTTTTAAGTACAAAAACTAGGCCACAGAAGAGTGAGGCGTATTTTCAGAAGACGAGCTCCGTCAAGTAAGCCATGATTGTATCTACAATAAGCAGCTGTCTGGGCCCACTCTGCCTCCCCGCCCGTAAGACTCGGGTTCCCGAGGAAATGTCTTCAGTGTGTGTGTTTGATTTGAGGGAACTTCTCTGAGCCAAAGGCAGGGAAGGACCAGCCTCAGCACTGCACTGACTCTGGGAGGGCTTTTGACACTCGGGGAAACCAGAATGGTTCCTTGTTCCGTCGCAGTGGCCTGCACTCCCTGAGGACTGAGGGGGGCGGTCACTGTTCAGAGAAGGGAAGAGCAGCGGGGGAGGGTATCGGAGGGAAGGGTGATGAGAAGGTACCTTCTCGGAGCACCGCGGGCCCCTTCTTGGTTGAGACAGCTGACCCAAAAGTAGCAGTGAGAATAAAGGCTTCGGTAGCACCTCATAATCCCAGGGATCCTGACGGGTCACGAGTGCCCCCAAAGCAAGTGGGTGCCGAGGCTGTCCAGCAAGCCTCTAGGAGAGAAGCCCGGATGTCAAAGAGCATCTCTGGGTCTGTCCCTGCAGATTCAAGAAGACGATTCCAATCCCAGAGCAGAGCATGGTTCAGATGCTGTGCTACCTTCTCGAGTGTCTCCTGACCACAGAGGACATCCCTGCAGACTGCCCCAAGGAAACCTACGAGCTCTATTTCGTGTTTGCCGCCATCTGGGCTTTCGGCGGAGCAATGGCCCAAGATCAGGTAAGAGGAGATGCCGGGCTTGACGCCCACGTGCAAGTCCGCCGTCGCCAAAACCAGCGTTCCAGCAAAGATGCGGAAAACAGGACCGCGGAATGTCAGAATCAATCTGAAAGCATCAGGCTATTTTGTTATCTATCCGTCGCTCTGCCAGAGACGTCGGCCCCCACAGAAGGGCCCCTTGGAGCGAGACACATGAGATCGGGCTAGGTTTTGAGCTCTTGCCTTTTGGGTTGGTGGTGCATCCGATGTCGTGGAGAGCCGTGGTGTTTTGGAACAACTGGCGGTATAGGTATGCTACTTTGCAAGGGGATGTGTTTTATAGACGGAACGATGCTGTGCTGTAGAGGCTTGAGAGGGAGGAATCCCTTTAGCGTTCCAGGACAAGCACGTACAACTCCGTCCCCGGCCAGAGTGTTAGCCAGCGCTGTCCACAGAAGCTTGGACCAAAGGTTAATTGACATCTAGGGGTAGGAAACCAAATCAGTATTTATCTCATGGTTCTGGCTCCCTGTAGCCTCATGTTTAGGGGAAGGGATGTTGGCTTGGGGTATCTTGGCATCCTATTCTTTTTAAAAAGAAAAAATTAAGTGTTTTTTTATTTTTGAGAGACAGAGTGCAAGCAGGGAAGGGGCAGAAAGAGAGGAAGACACAAAATCCCAAGCAGGCTCCAGGCTCCGAGCTGTCAGCACAGAGCCCGACGCGGGGCTCGAACCCACAAACTGTGACACCATGACCTGAGCCGAGGTCAGTTGCTTAACCGACTGAGCCACCCAGGCGCCCCAGTGGCGTCCTACTCTTTAACCCTTCCTATATCCCCAGACATTTTGTTGGCTTAGTTTCTTCCAAATGAAAAGTTCTCTATCTAGAAACCTCACTTCCAAGGTTGGGCAACCCAGTCCTTTACAGCCGACTCTAGGAATCAGGCAGGGTCATATAGGGGCTTCTGACACGGACTCTGCTTTCGAATTGTAACTTTGCCACTTGATACTGGGGGGCTTTGGACAAATGGCTTCACCTCTCTCTACCTTGCTGCTCACGTGTGTACAGAGGCAGGGGTGAGGACAGCGGTGCACAGCATCTAGGGTGGTCATGAGGAGTCAAGGAAAGGATACTGTTCTGATCGTCCGACACAGATATGTGCAGAGCTCTTTGGGTTACATCGTGCTGGCACACATTATGTGCTTATTATTCATATTCTCGCACCGTGAATATTCAGTTTCATAGCAAGTGTTTGGTGCCCCCCTCACAGCAAGGGGTCAAACAGACCCACGGTGGGTGGAGAGTTATGATTTACTCTTTCCAGTCTGGATTGATGTGGGGCTCTTCCGAGGAGAGAGGTAAAAAGCGTCAGTCTCCCAGGGCAAAGCCATGTTCTAGAATCCAAAATGGCGGCGAGCTGGGAGAATTTGCAATGAATTTATTTTTTAAATGCTTATTTATTTATTTCAAAGGGGGGAAAGGCAGAAAGAGAGGGAGAGAGAGAGAGAGAGAGAGAGAGAGAGAATCCCAAGCAGGCTCGATGCTGTCAGCACAGAGCCCGACGTGGGGCTCGATCTCACGAACCATGAGATCATGACCTGAGCCGAGACCAGGAGTCGGACGCTTAACCGACTGAGCCACCCAGGCGCCCCAACAATTAATTTAGAACTAACAACTAGTTTCTCTTCCGTTTTCACAGACCCTGGCTGCTAGCATCCACCCTACCTCCCTCGGCTCCCTAGCATGCTCTTTTGTGGTCCACATTCAGAAAACAGCTCTCCCAAGCTCCTGGGACGTGGGCCTTTCTCCCTCCCCTCTCCAGATCCTGGTGGGAAAGGGGGAATTCCCCAGGGCAGGACAATGCCTGAAACTGGGAATTGGGCGTCTGAGAATCTCACACTGCCTCCTGCAGTCCTCGGAGCTTCTCCGTGGACTGCTTCTTGGAGGCAAGGACTCCGGCAGGATGGGTGAGACCTCACCAAGTCCAGAGATCCAGAAGGCGTAGGTCACTTCTTTCCATCAAATGCACACCCTGACCTTTCAGCTTTTGAAATGTCAGACAGCAACCACTGTCGGGCTTCTCCCCCGTTTCAGTGCTTAGTAGGCAGTGCCGGGGGGGTGGGGAGGGCAGTCAGGATGAAGACTCCTGGTCAATTTTTCTGTGTCCGAATACATTTTCAATCCACTCAACTCTTTTTAAAAAGCCCAGGAGAAAGCGTCCTCCCAGGTGTCCCGGAGCACTTGGAACTGTAGGTGGCCATGCTCGCACATGGGGAAAGGACACAGGAGAAAGCTTTTAGCAGCAGGGAATGCCCAAGACCCCTACCCAACCTGCATTCAAGCCAAACACCAAAAATAGCGCTGTAAATAGCAAGATAGGAAGTTGGCCAAAGAATTCACGTCAGGAACACCAGTGGTGCTTAATGTTTGAAAAGCTGTCATTAAAGCAAAGCGCGAATTCAGCACGCAGCCCATACCTGAGTGCCAGCTGCAAAAGCAAAAGAACTTGGTGCTAAAGGAGGTTCTCCCTAAAGGACTTTGCAGGGGATCATGGGTAGTGGCCTCTCAGAAGCAAATGACCTCTTGGAGAGCACGTGCTCTGGAGACCGGAAGCCTGGGTTGGGCACCCTGTGCTTTGGAAGTGGAGCCTTCTGAGTTGTGGTCTTTTCATATGTAAAATAGGAGTAATTTGCCCTCGCCAGGCTTCCTGGGAGCGCAGCAAGGATCAGATGAGGTGATGTTACAGCCCAAGGTCTTCTATGGTGTACGGGTGCACCTTAGTGTCCTCAAGCTCAGAGGACAGAAAGGGAGGGGGGACCACAGGACTGTCCAGATCCAAAGGCGATGGGGATTTCTGAAGGTCACGACCTCTTCCTTAAGGTCACTGCTGCAGAGACACCCAGAGAGCTGAACTGAGAAAGAGCTGTTGGATGGCTCAGCAGAGGTGACCTTGTGTTTAGCATCCAATTATGGTGGAGGTGAGGCCAAGTGCTGGGTTACAGGGATGAGGCGATGTTGGTGTGGCCCAGCCCACGGCGTGGCCGTTAACTGGCCACGGAGCTCCAAGTGGCCTTGGTGGTGGAAGGAGAAGACGCACCCAACCTGTTTTCTTTTCTTTTTTTCCTTATTAGAGTGAATTTTATTTTATTTTTTTTTATTTCAGATTTTTTATTTTTTTCTCTATTTTTTTAAATATATGAAATTTATTGTCAAATTGGTTTCCATACAACAGCCAGTGCTCATCCCAACAGGTGCCCTCCTCAATGCCCATCACCCACCGTCCCCTCCCTCCCACCCCCCATCAACCCTCAGTTTGTTCTCAGTTTTTAAGAGTCTCTTATACTTTGGCTCTCTCCCACTCTAACCTCTTTTTTTTTCCCTTCCCCTCCCCCATGGGTTTCTCTTAAGTTTCTCAGGATCCACGTAAGAGTGAAAACATGGTATCTGTCTGTCTCTGTATGGCTTATTTCACTTAGCATCACACTCTCCAGTTCCATCCACGTTGCTACAAAGGGCCACATTTCATTCTTTCTCATTGCCACATAGTATTCCATTGTGTATATAAACCATAATTTCTTTATCCATTCATCAGTTGATGGACATTTAGGCTCTTTCCATAATTTGGCTATTGTTGAAAGCACTGCTATAAACATTGGGGTACAAGTGCCCCTATACATCAGCATCCTGTATCCCGTGGGTAAATTCCTAGCAGTGCTACTGCTGGGTCATAGGGTAGGTCTATTTTTAATTTTTTGAGGAACCTCCACACTGTTTTCCAGAGCAGCTGCACCAGTTTGCATTCCCACCAACAGTGCAAGAGGGTTCCCGTTTCTCCACATCCTCGCCAGCATCTATAGTCTCCTGATTTGTTCATTTTGGCCACTCTGACCAGCATGAGGTGATATCTGAGTGTGGTTTTGATTTGTATTTCCCTGATGAGGAGCGATGTTGAGCATCTGCTCATGTGCCTGTTGGCCATCTGGATGTCTTCTTTAGAGAAGCGTCTATTCATGTTTTCTGCCCATTTCGTCATCGGATTATTTGTTTTTCGGGTGTGAAGCTTGGTGAGCTCTTTATAGATTTTGGATACTAGCCCTTTGTCCAATATGTCATTTGCAAATACCTTTTCCCATTCCGTCGGTTGCCTTTTAGTTTTGTTGATTGTTTCCTTTGCAGTGCAGAAGTTTTTATCTTCATGAGGTTCCAACAGTTCATTTTTGCTTTTAATTCCCTTGCCTTTGGGCATGTGTCAAGTAAGAAATTGCTGCGGCTGAGGTCAGAGAGGTCTTTTCCTGTTTTCTCCTCTAGGGTTTTGATGGTTTCCTGTCTCACATTCAGGTCCTTTATCCATTTTCGGTTTATTTTTGTGAATGGTGTGAGAAAGTGGTCTAGTTTCAACCTTCTGCATGTTGCTGTCCAGTTCTGCCAGCACCATTTGTTAAAGAGACTGTCTTCTTTCCATTGGATATTCTTTCCTGCTTTGTCAAAGATTAGTCGGCAACCTGTTTTCTTCTAAAGGTGACCTTCGCCTTGGTTTTTCCATGTAAATCTACAATCCGATTTTTAAGGGACGTTGAAAATCTTGAAGGATTGTGTCCATGAGTCAAAAATAGGTTTTTTCCTCCAAGGCTTCCGGTCGCAGAGCACATTACTGAGAAGGTCCTGCACCCCCTTTGTCTGAATTCGTGTCAGAATAAGAACACACAGATCTGTCCGTCTGTATCGGGACTTGTTTCCGTTCTCATTCCAAAGCAAGAGAATTCAGTCCTACTTACCCAGTAGGCAACAAAGGGAGCTGCCCCAATGGCCGCAAGCCCAGAATCACTGCCCATGTGCCCAGCATCCTCGTCTGTCCCGCCCTCCGGGAACATTTCCCTAAAATGTCCAGTCTGGGTCTCTTTTTAGGTTTCCTTTTTGGAGATTTTTCCTAGGTCTGTATTCTCAAAGAATGGGCTTATTGCCAGTAGTCACGGGTATGTTATGGGGTGCGTGCCTGGGCGTGTGCATGCATGTGCCCGTGTCTGGCATGTTTTGGCTTGGACATAGTAAGATAATTAAAAAAAATTTTTTTTAATGTTTATTTATTTTTGAGACAGAGACAGAGTATGAGCAGGGGAGGGTCAGAGAGAGAGGGAGACACAGACTTGGAAGCAGGCTCCAGGCTCTGAGCTGTCAGCATGGAACCTGACGCGGGGCTCGAACTCATCAACCGCAAGATCATGACCTGAGCCGAAGTCGGACGCTCAACCGACTGAGCCACCCAGGCACCCCTATAGTAAGATAATTTGAGTACACCAGGCGCGCAGCCCTGAGGGGCTCGTGATCTAACACGCGTGCATGTGAATCATGTGTCTCTACCTATTCCTTCCGTCAGAAAGACCAGTTTAGCTTTGTCTCTGCTGCTCTTATGTTTTAGAAATTTTAGCTCTTGGGGCACCTGGGTGGCTCAGTCAGTTAAGCATCCGACTCTTGATTTCGACTCAGGTCACGATCTCGTGGTTTCGTGAGTTCAAGCCCCGCATCAGGCACTGCGCTGGCTAGCGGATCCTGCTTGGGATTCTGTTTCTGTCTGTCTGTCTCTCTCTCTCTCTCTCTGCCCCTCCCCCACTTGCACTGTCCCTGTCTCTCTCAAAAGAAATAAACTTAAAAAAAAAATTTTTTAGTTCTTGAAGGAAGACCTTCAGAGTCCTTGGAAGTTCTCTTTTCTGGGGTGCTCATTTCACAGCTGACACTGAGGCACAGAAGGAGGTGAGGCTCTTCTCACGCCACCACCCTGCACCCCCCAGGTGCCAACAGCCTCCATTTTTATCCGTTCCGTCCCTAACCGCCACCCTGGAGTTGCTGGGTCTCTGCGGTCTGGGAGGAAGGGGGTCGATCTGTCTTTTCATCTTGCGGTCATGGGACCCCACTCTTTTCAGTGTTCTCACACCCCGATGCACAGTGCCAGGGGGACTCAGCCCCACGGTCAAGCGGTGGCACTCGTGTCCCCGCACTGATGCGCCTCGTCAGGGCTGATCCTCAGGGAAGCAGCATCCTTCCTGGAGAAGCCACTCCATCGGGCAGGTCTGCAAAGCCTTTCATGGCCCCGACCTTCTGCCCGACGGCTGGGCAGTCTGTCCAGGCTTCGCAAGCTCTGGAGAGCCTCGCCTCCTGACCCGCTTTGTTCTGGCAGCTTGCGGACCACCGGGAAGAGTTCAGCAAGTGGTGGCTCGCGCATTTCAAGACAGTCAAGTTTCCCTCCCAGGGAACCGTCTTTGACTACTACATAGACCCGGAGACCAAGAAATTCGAGCCCTGGTCCAAGCTCATCCCCCAGTTTGAATTCGACCCCGAGATGCCTCTGCAGGTGAGTGTGGCCGAGTGACCAAGGATGTCTGCTTGTGCCAAGGATCCGTAGCGGTCCTCGTCACAGCCCGTTATTGGCCCTCAAGTGTTTTAACCTTGCTGGCAACCAGTCATGCCCAGCGATGTGCTTTTCGAGAGGAGACTCTCGGTGCAGGGAAGCCACAGAAACCCCGCAAACACTAGCTAACTTGATTCGCAGACTCCAGCGGCATCCCGGGGGCAGAAGGTTCTAAAGCGCGTTAGAGAGGCCACAGGGAGGCAGATGGAGCTGGCCGAGGAGGGAGGGGATCTCTCCACCCCGAGAATGAACTCCCGGAGTGGTGTTAGCGTGCATGCGAAGGAAGGCGCCCCTGCCCCAGGTAGTGAGCCAGCGCCCCCTTGCCAGGGGGAGACCCTCTTCTGAAATGTTCCGGAACGTTCCGCCCCGCATCTGTTTCTCCCACGAGCCTGCCCATCGTGTCCTCCCCGCAGGCTTGCCTGGTGCCCACGGGCGAGACCGTCCGAGTGTGCTACTTCCTGGAGCGGCTCCTGGAGCGGCGGCGGCCAGTCATGCTGGTGGGGACCGCGGGGGTCGGCAAGTCGGTCCTGGTGGGAACCAAGCTGGCCAGCCTCGACACCGAGGAGTACCTGGTGCAAAACGTGCCGTTCAACTACTATACCACGTCGGCGATGCTGCAAGGTGAGGGCCGGAGCGCATGGAGGGTGGTGTGGGGGCGTCTGAGTGGCCACGTGCCCCGACATGGAGCCGGGGCAAAGCATCAGGCACCTGTTGGGGTTCCCCCTTGCCCCCCCCCCGTCTCCTACATTCCTCCCGTGCCGGGAGTCGAACACAGAGAGGTTCAGCACCTTAACGCCAAAGAAAGTGGGCACACGCAGAAGCATTTCCGTAGGCTTGTAGACTGCTGGCACGGGAAGTGTCTCTAGAGAGCATTTCCTTCCCGTCTCACCTCCCTGTATCTCCTAGATGGGGAAACTGAGGCGCGGGTAGAAGCACGCGATTGCCCAAGGTCCCCGTTAAGCAGCAAGGCTGGCATAGCACATCCGGGCTTCTGAGCACGTAGAACGTGCTTCTCACCGGGAGCTGACACGCCGGGCTGCCGAGTGGGCACGGGTCCTCCAGGTGTGGCTTCAGGGTCAGAGGCTCGCTGCAGGAACGTCCCCCTCGCCAGAGGCACTTTCTCCTTGACCCTCACTTACAGCAGGGTCTCCTCGTATAGAGAAACACTCATCACATGAACCCTGGAAGAAGCTTCCTTTTGACGAAGCCCCCGAGCCAAGCTCCTGACCAGAGGAGGGCGGTGGCAAGGCTGGGGAGAACCCAGCTCTTCCCCCTGATGCCGTAACTGGGCCGTGCTTCCCACGTGAGACCCCGGTGCACGCCCGCACGTGGAATGCCACGCACTGGGCTGTTTGCACACTGGCCAGTTGCAGGCCGTCCCTCAGTACACGAGGACGAGCCCAACACTCTCCCTGTCCGACATCCAGGCCAGCAGACTTGCAAACCAGGCTTTACTCTGACCACCTCTTGCCCAGCCTGGACCCGTTTCACTCACCCAGTGCTTCCGTGGCCCCTCCCAGCGGGATCCCCAGAGTCAGCCAGTGTGGACTTGGCGGGGTTCCGCGTCCACAGCTCCCACATGGAGAACAGCTCGCCTCCCTCCTTCCTCCTGACCATCCCGCCGGGTCTTCCGAGGCCCGGGGCCCAGCCAGCTCCGCGTGCTGTCGGGGGCACCAGTGTCTGCTCCCTGCCTCTCAGAGCAGTTAGGCACCCGCACGCCTGCACCTGTCACCCCTCGGTGACAGGCCCTCCTCCGCCTCTTTGTCAAGCGAGCCTCGGGGCTCCACCCCCTGCTGGGTTCATGAATGCTGCCCAGGGTCCGTCGCGACCCTAGTGCCCACGTGAACCTGAACAAGTAAGACAACACGAAATGAGGAAGGCTCGTGGCACAGATTCACTAGTGGGTCGGTGACGTGAGCGTCTTTGAACAGCCAAAGAACACTTGGGTTTTCTTTGTTGCTCTCGTCCCTGTAAATGGCTGCGGGCGTGATGCGCTTTGAAGTTTCATCTGCACGATTAACGCTTTTTTCTCCAGCACCTTGTGAAAACTGCACAAGCACCCAGACAAACCTATCTGTTTCTGTGGTGGAAATACTCCCACCTTTGTGGTGGTGACCCTCCATGGTATTTCCACTTCCCAGGCAGAGTGGGTAACAATCATTCAGATATGATGAGTTTTGAATATCCCCACCTTTGTTTTTTTGTAATACAATTTAATTAGTTGTAAGCTTATTTATTTTTTAATGTTTTTTTTTTTTTTTAATTTTTGAGACACAGAGACAGAGAAACAGAGTGCGAGTGGAGGAGGGACAGAGAGGGGAGGGAGACACAGAAAAATCCAAAGCAGGGTCCAGGCTCCGAGCTGTCATCACAGAGCTCGATGCAGTGCTCGAACTCACAGACCGGACTGTGAGATCACGGCCTGAGCTGAAGTCGGACGCTCAACCAACTGAGCCACCCAGGCACCCCTAATTTATATTTTTTTTTTTTATTAGAGAGTGTGTGCACACGAACAGGGGAGAGGGTCAGAGGGAGGGAGGGAGGGAGGGAGAGAGAGAGAGAGAGAGAGAGAGAGAGAGAGAGAGAGAATCTCAAGCAGGCTTTGTGCTCAGCATGGAGCCCAACACAGGGCTCAATCCCATGACCCTGGGATCATGACCTGAGCCAAAAATCAAGAGTCAGACGTTCAACTGACTGAGCCACCCAGGTGCCTCATTATCTAATTTATTGCTTAAATAACGGCTGTGCTTAATAATCCAGCTTGCAGAATTCCCTCAGTGTTAACCATGAGCTCTCACTCGCTTCATCTCTCTTCTGTGAGACCTCGGCCACCATCATGGTATGCTGTGTTGTGGCCTTACATCGTGGCCTGACATTGCCACGTTAATGCCCGGCGGTGGTCGTAAGCGGACTTCACGTGCCTGTCTGGCTCACTTGTTGACCCCGTTTGTTCCTGGGAGAATATACCTGCCCTTATTTGCAAGCCTGGAGTCCGGTGACTGACCAGATTATGAGCTCTGCCCATTTGCTCTGATTCTTAAATCTATGATCAGTAGGCTAATATCGACAAGTGACATTTATCAAACATTCATCAAGTATATGTCAGGTGCCAACCTGAGATTGGAAGTTGACCTGTTTTTATTTATTTATTTTGCATAATTTTTTTTAAAGTTGATTTATTTTTTTTAATTTTTTTTTAACATTTATTTATTTTTGAGACAGAGAGAGACAGAGCATGAACGGGGGAGGGGCAGAGAGAGGGAGACACAGAATCGGAAACAGGCTCCAGGCTCTGAGCCATCAGCCCAGAGCCTGACGCGGGGCTCGAACTCCCGGACCGCGAGACAGTGACCTGGCTGAAGTCGGACGCTCAACCGACTGAGCCACCCAGGCGCCCCTAAAGTTGATTTATTTTTGAGAGAGAGCTCGCGCATACAAGCAGGGGAGGGGCAGAGAGAGAGTGAAAGAGAGAGAATCCCAAGCAGGCTCCACACTGTCTGTGTGGAGCCTGACACGGGGCTCGAACTCACGAGCCGTGAGATCGTGACCTGAGCCGAAACCAACAGCCAGGCAGTTAACCGACTGAGCCACCCAGGTGCCCCGGAAGTTGACATGTTTTTAAATCATTTCATCATTTACAGCCCCATAAAGTAAGTCCTTGTATCGTCCCTGTGTTGTAGATGAGAAAGTCAAGGCAGAGGAGTTAAATAAGCTCTCCGAGGCCATGCCGAGACCGATGATGGAGCCAGGGTTTGAACCCAGACAGAGTCTGTGCTCTTTTTTTGTTGTTATTTATTTGTTTTTGAGACAGAGAAGGTGCCCGGGAGGGGCAGAGAGAGAGGGAGAGAGACAATCCCAAGCAGGCTCCATGCTGTGATTGAGGACCCCGACACAGAGCTCTAACTCATGAACCGTGAGATCATGACCTGACTCAAAGTCAAAAGTTCAACCAACCTAGCCACCCAGGTGCCCCCAGAGCCTTGCCCTTAACAACAAGGTTACATTGCCTCCCTGGTAGGAAAATAGCACAAAAACTGTAATAAATATTTGCTGTTATTACTATTACCGTTCGTGGTATCATTCGAGTATTCTGGAGGAGTTGTTCCCTAGAATCCTATTGTCAGGTTTCTGCATGTAAGCAAACACTTTAAAGAGTAAAAATTCATAACCAAGGAAAGGGAGACGAGCTGTTCACTCTTCTCCCGGGTCCTCTCGCCCGGACCTCTCCGTCTTCTCCTGGGTCCCCAACCTGTAGGATTTTCTCCTCCTGTCCTGGTGAAACACAGAGAATTATTCAGAAGAGTCAGCCTGCTGTCAGATGGGGCCAGGATAACACCGGCCGTCACTGCAGCTGGACACAACACTCCTGTGTCCCCTTAGCTCCCTAGTGGCCTCTTGGTCCCTTCCATCCTCCGCACTAGAGGTGGGTGAAGCTTCTGCTGTCCAGAAGCAGCCAGGAACTTGGGACTAACCCAGAGCCCAAGAGGAGCAGCATTAAGGCCACAAAGTCCACGCAGAAGAGCTCATACCCATGACTCTGGAAAAAAAAAGAAAATGCTGAATTCCCTTACGTGGAGCTTCATGCCTCTTTCTGTTGGCCACAGTCCAAACAACTTTGTTTATTTGGCCTCTCAGCCTAAAACGTGTTAGAAGCAATAGTCTTCTCCCGCCTCTCCTAAGCTGATGACGCTTAGGAACAGGGGAGCCAGGAACCTGGTATCCCAGAGGGCAGAGAACATTTCAAAAAAGGAGATTCTCAAAGGGCAGCTACCCCGGTCTCGGACAAGAGGCAGATTCTCCCACGCACATCCTGAGCCCAACGCTCTTTCTGCAGCCGAGTGCCTCTGTCGCCTTTTGTGCCTAAGAGCCTGCGTCATTACGAACCGGTCCAGTGTGCTGTGGTGTATGGTCTGCTTCCCGGGGCAGGTAGTACACCCAGACAGGTGTGCAAGATGTGTGTGGGGCCACTTCAGACCCGTTATAAACACACATCAAGCCCCACATCAGGCTCTGCACTCATAATGCAAAGCCTGCTTGGGATTTTCTCTCTCTCTCTGCCCCTCCTGTACTGATGTGGGAAGTAGCCTAATTATCCACGAGATGGAGTGCTGAGCATCATTATGACACGTGAGGACGTTTCTGTATGAACGGGGTTGGAAGTACTTCCAAAGCTTTGTTGAACGGGAAAAGGAAGATACGGAACAGGGTAGATCACGCTCCAAAATGTGTCTTGTTTAAAAAGAGGTGTATACTGGGGCGCCTGGGTGGTTCAGTCGATCAAGCGTCCAACTTTGGCTCAGGTCATGATCTCATGGTTCGTGAGTTTGAGCCCCGTGTTGGGCTCTATGCTGACAGCTCAGAACCTGGAGCCTGCTTCGGATTCTGTGTCCTTCTCTCTCTCTGCCCCTTCCCTGCTAGTTCATATTCTCCCTCTCTCTCTCTCTCTCTCTCTCTCTCTCTCTCTCTCAAAAATAAATAAACATGGGCGGCTCAAAGTTAAGTGTCCGACTCTCAATTTTAGCTCAGGTCACGATCTCAGTTTCATGAGTTCAAGCCCCACATCAGGCTCTGCACTCATAATGCAAAGCCTGCTTGGGATTTTCTCTCTCTCTCTCTCTGCCCCTCCTGTACTCACACTGTCTCTGTCTCCCTCAAAATAAACAAACTGGGGTGCCTGGTGGCTCAGTCGGTTGGGCGTCCGACTTCAGCTCAGGTCATGGTCTCAAGGTTTGTGAGTTCGAGCCCCGCATCAGGCTCTGTGCTCACAGCTCAGAGCCTGGAACCTGCTTCGGATTCTGTGTCTTCTCCTCTCTCCACCCCTCCCTTGCTCATGTTCTGTCTCTATCTCTCAGTAATGAATAAATGTTAAAAAAAAAATTGAAAATTAATATAAAAAAATTTTTAATTAAAAAGATATGAAAGTATACATATATATATATACACTCACATACCTATGCTTATATACACTTAGAATATTTCAAGAAGTACACACAACTGATAACAGCAGGTGCCCCTGTCAAGGAGAACTAGACGCTAAGAAGGAGCACTGGAGAATTGTGTAAACTTTTTAGAAATTATGAAATAACTCAAGCCTGCAGGCAAGGACAGAAAATAATGTAACAGATGCCCAGGTACCCACCACCCAGATTTCACAGATGTTAAAATTGTGTCATTTTGCTAGGAATCTTAGCGGTAAGTACAGCCAGCACACCACCCCCACCCGCCTTCCTGCCCCTCATCGACCAAGTACTAAAGTTGATGTGTATCATTCTGAATCTACACCTTCTCTTAGGTTTTTAAGTTCCAGCCAACACGCGGTATAATAATAGTTCCAAGCGTCCGATAGGGTGATTCTACTCTTCCATACAACACCCGGTGCTCAATACAAGTGCCCTCCTTAATCCCCACCTCCTCTTTCCCCCCATCCCCCACCTCCTCCCGCCTGGTGACCCTCGGTTTGTTCTCTGCGGTTAAGAGTCTATTTCTTGGTTTGTGTCTCCTCCTTTCCCCCTTGGCTCCCTTGCTTTGTTTCTTAAATTCCACCTGTGCGTGAAACCAGATGGTGTTTGTCTTTCTCCGACCTACCTCGTTTAGCATCATGCTACCTGGTTCCATCCATGTTGTTGCAAGTGGCAACATTTCACTCTTTTTTATGGCTGAGTGATACTCCATTGTGTATATATACTGCCTCTGTATCCATTCGTCCCTCCATGGACACTTGGGCTGTTTCCACAGTGTAGCTACTGTGTAGATAGTGCTGCTATAAACATTGGGCTGCATGTATCCCTTTGAATTAATACTTTTTGTATTCTTCAGATAAATACCTAGTAGTGCGGTTGCTAGATCGTAGGATATTTCTGCCTTTAACTTTCTGAGGCACCTCCATACCGTTTTCCAGGGTGGCTGCACCATTTTGCATTCGCACCAACAGTGCAAGAGGGTTCCCTGTGTCCGCATCCCATAAACACCTGTTGTTTCTTGTGTTGTTGATGTTAGCCCTTCTGACAGGTGTGAGGCGATACTGTGGTTTTGGTTTGTGTTTCCCTGGTGACCCGTGATGTTTCGCAAAATGGATTAAAGACCCAAGTGTGAGACCCAAAACCATCAAAATCCTGGGGGAGAACACAGACAGTAACCTCTTTGACGTCGGCCATAGCAAATTCTTTCTAGATGCGTCTCCTGAGGCAAGGGAAACAAAAGTAAAAATAACCTATTGGGACTTCATCAAAGTAAAAATCTTCTGCACAGCAAAGGAAACAATCAACAAAACTAAAAGGCAGCCTACTGAATTGGAGAAGGTATTTGCAAAGGACATATCCAATAAAGGGTTGGGGTCCAAAATATTTAAAGAACTTATAGAACTCAACACCTAAAAAAAAAACCAAATAATCCAGTACAAAGTGGGCAGAAGACACGAATAGACATTTTTCCAAAGACATCCAGATGGCCAACAGACACACGAAAAGATGCAGACTTACAATTTTAATATATACATGTACCCATAAAAATACACAATGTTGTGTTGTATTTACATTTTAAATATGTGATCATACTGGAAGTTCCTTTGAGAACTTACTTTTTTAATCATTATCCGTTTTGATGCATGTAGATCTATTTCATTGGTTTTCACTGCTGCACAGAATTCCATTGTAGGAATAAACCACAGCCCGTTTATCCACATTCCTACTAAAGGCGGTATAATTTTTTTTTTGGCCATTTTCTCTTTAAAAATGCATTGTTGGGTTATAATTGACATATAACACATATGGCACATATTAAAGTATAACAATTTGAGGGGCGCCTCAGTGGCTCAGTCAGTTAAGCCTCCGACTCTTGATTTCGGCTCAGGTCATGAGCTCACGGTCCGTGGGTTCAAGCCCTGCATCGGGCTCTGTGCTGACCGCACAGAGTCTGCTTGGGATTGTCTCCCTCTCTCTGTCCCTCTCGTGCTCGCACACTCACTCTCCCTCTCTCAAAAACAGACATTTAAAAATAATACTAAAGTATACAGTTTGAGAAGTTTTGAGATACTTACACACCCCCAACACCATGACTATGGTTGAAATAATGAGCATATCCATCACCTCTGGAAGTTTCTGGTGTTCTTGGGCAATCCCTCCCTCCCTCCCTTTCCATCCTGCCCATGCCAAGGCAACCACTGACCAGTTTCTATCGCAGTCAGTTAGTTCATATTTCCTAGAATTGCCTGTGATGGAATCACACAATACATGCTTTTTTTCCCTTTCTTTTTCTTCCTTCCTTCCTTCCTTCCTTCCTTCCTTCCTTCCTTCCTTCCTTTCTTTCTTTCTTTCTTTCTTTCTTTCTTTCTTTCTTTCTTTCTTTCTTTCTTTCTCTTTCTTTCTGGCTTTTTTCGCTCGGCATGATTTTGAGATTTGTCCCTGTTGTTGAGTGTTTCAATAGTTCATTCTTTTCATTTTTGAATAGCAAGATGAAATATGTAAAAAAGTCACAATGAGTCCTACCATAAAGTAAATGCTTAAGTAAGTGGAAGCTGTTACTATAATAATATTAAAACCCTTCCTGAATTTAAGAATCTATAACTATTATGCGGTCATTTCTAAAACCCCTCACTGGCAAAACATAAGGAACCCAGGTAAACCCCTTTTGCTTGGAAAGGGGGTTGAACTTCAACTATACTAAAACAAAAATAATGTTGGGGCACCTGGGTGGCTCAGTCGGTTGGGCGTCCGACTTCAGCTCAGGTCATGATCTCGCGGTCCGTGAGTTCGAGCCCCGCATCGGGCTCTGTGCTGACGGCTTGGAGCCTGGAGCCTGTTTCAGATTCTGTGTCTCCCTCTCTGCCCCTCCCCCACTCATCTGTCTGTCTGTGTCTCTCTCTTTCTCTCTCTCAAAAATAAATAAAAACATTAAAAAGTTTTTAAAACAAAAACAATGTTTTGGTAAGAAAGGTTCTGACGTTCAAATGGGAAGTAACCCCGCCCTGCAGGTCAATTCATGGAGGTCTGCAGGGGGATATTTTACAGTTGACGGATCCGGCTAGCCCAGCAAACGCCCCGTTTCTCAAAATCAGATGTTCTTTTGTAGAGGACACAGCTGCTTGATAAACCCTGCACCTCTTGTGTCTCATTTCTTCCAGCTCTGGGGTCTCCACCAACTATGGTTCTCAATGCAGGCCCAGTACTCTCAAGTACAAATGGGGTTGTGTTTCAAGGCATTCCCATGACTCACCCGTGGAGGCAACACGTGCTTTATGTGCTGTCTGTACTGTGCCAAACATTGGGCTCAGGGTCCCGCCCCTTTAGTGCATTTAACCCTCCCCATCCAGTGAGACACCATGTCAGCAATGCCTTTGCCACGCAGCAGAAAATCTGACGGCAGTGACGTGGACAGAATTTGTTTTTCACCAGCAAGAAGTCTTGAGGTAGGCAGTTACTAATGCGAAATCCGTGGCTCAATGATATCGATGCTATAATATCTATTCTCTTAGCTGCTTCCTCAGGTTGGCAGAATGGCTGCTGCTCCTGCCATCACATCTGCATTCCCAATGGAACAAAGGAAAAGATAAAGGGGAGAGTTAGGGCCCATGTCAGGGAACGAGAGCTCTCCAGGAACCCCGGTGACCTATACATGTGTCTTCCCGTTCAGAACTGTGTCACAGGGCCACCCTCGCTGGAAAGTGACTCAGAGAGGAGGATTTTGGAAACGGTGTCCATCACAGATCTGACAGTCTCTGTTTTTGCAAGATGAGAAAAATGAGGCTTAGAGGTGTTAAGGGACTTCCCTGAAAGTCCCACAAGGGGTTAAGAGCCAAGCGGTCTTATTTGATCGGCTTTGATGAGATTCTAGGTCAGGCTTCTTGCTTTTCACGCTCGAATGCCAACTTTGCTTCCGTTCATCTGATATCTAGAGCACATGGATAGTTTTCCCTTTGATAGTAAATCAAATCGGCCCTTTGGGTAGTCATTGAAAGACTCAGATTCCAACTGACTTCTCTCCAGCAGCTGCCCAGAGCACAGATCAAGAACACTGAACCCTCGCGTTGAGGGAGGCAGGGACCCGCCCTCCTCCTATCCTTCTAAACCCACAGACCCACTGCAATGCTTTGGTTTCCTTTACTGAGTTACAATTTAATGATCCACCCTTGGGCTTCGCTGAGGCTCAGGAGGATGAAAGATAACTTTAAGTTACTGTTACATCTCCTGTAAAATGCCCATTGACGACCTTGCTCATCCTGCAGCCTGATATTCCTTTAGTAAGTATCCAGGATACATGCCCGCTAGAATTTAGTGCCTGGAAAATTTTTTTTCGTAGAAAATTAGAAGTGGATGTGTACCAGTAATCCAGGATGTCGTGGTTGCTGTAACTAAACACAGGTTTAGTTCTGAGATTTCAGGTAAGCGTGAGATACATTTTTATTTGGTTACAGTAACCCTGTCATCTGGATCATGGGTCCAGTCACGTTTCTTTTCCTATATGGCTTTGGAATCCTTGGTTAGTCTCCTTTAATTGATCTGTTTTATGTCTGCAAATACTTGAAGCCTCTCTCGTTTTTTTTTTTTTAGAAAATATGAGTAATTTGGGGTGCCTGGGTGGCTCAGTTGGTTAAGTGTCTGACTTCTGATCTCACAGTTCATGGGTTCAAGCCCCACGCCAGGCTCTGGGCTGATAGCTCGGAGCCTGGAGCCTGCTTCAGATTCTGTGTCTCCCTCTCTCTCTGCCCCTCGTGCACTCACTCTCTCTCTCTCTCAAAAATATTAAAAAATTAAAAGAAAATATAAGTAATTTTTAAGACTAAAAGAATTTGCAATGACCCATAGACAAGACAGTCTAGAAAGCGAAAAAGGAGAAGCAAAGAAACGGACCAGGCATCGAGGGACTTATATCTGCAGCGTAAAGAGAGGAGGCTGAAGATGATGTGCTTCAGGATTCTGAATTCTCTTACCATCCACCTGCAATTTAAATGATTCGTTTAACAAATATTTGAGCCCTTAATTACACTCATTAGATAGGAGCTCAGGCATCTGAATGTCTGTGCAATGTGAATCTCTGTAACCCATTCATTAACAGGTTGAGGTTAGACAAGACCCGAAAAGATCCGATCGAACCCTCAACCCGGGGAGCCTCGTGCTTCCATCGTTACAGATAGCTCGTCCGCCTGCTTTCAAAAAGGAGATGACAGGAAATTAAATCATGAAAAGATCTGTCACCTCGTGGGCCAGACACACGGCTCAGGATAAGCGGAGGTGGCTTCAGAGTATAGGAAAAAAATGGAATACAGCATAGAGTTGAGACGACAGAGAAACCACTCCATAAATTTTGGTACCTCCAAATTATGGGACACAGTGCAGCAATTAATATCATGTTTTAGGAGGCTATATTATCATATAATGTTTATGTGGATGGACAAAATGTATCTGTTTGTACATATATACACACACACAAGCAGAATATGCAAAACTGATTTTGTAAAGGAAAAACCAAACAGACCAAATAGACTGGAATGAAATTCACCAAGATATTGAAAACAGTGGCTCCCGCGAGGTGATCGAATTACAGGTAATTTTCGTTTTCATCCTTATGATTTTCTCTGTTTTTTAATCTTTATGGAATGAATATGTATTACTTTTACAATCACGCAGAGCATGATTATATTTGGAAGGAATAAATGCAAAGTCCGTACAGTATAATGGAAATGTCTCAACACATGAAAAACTAGATGGTGTAGAAAGAAAATAGCTCAAAGCAAAGGAGCAGCGGTACAAAATGAGACGTGATTAATTACTCACGATCTCTGTCAAAAAGTGTGGCCAGGCGGTGGGTTCACGAAACCGGGGATTTCTCCAGCGCAGAAGTCACCTTGTGACGTTTAAGTGATTTGCTAACCCAGGCTAGCATCCTGGCTGGGCCACTCGGTGGCTGTGGGACCTGGGACAGAGTCCTTTATTCCCTCTAAGCCTCTTGCTTCTCTAGAGCAAGTGGGGGAGAGGCAGAGAGGGAGGGAGGGAGGGAGAGAGAGAGAGAGAGAGAGAATCCCAAGTAGGTTCTGCACTGTCAGCATGGAGCCTGAGGTGGGGCTCAAACCCTCGAACCCGCTCATTTGTTAAAAGATTTTTAACACATGATAGGGCTGCTCCGAGGGGTCAGTGATGACAGGCGTGTAATGGGCTCCATATAGAGCCTTTAGCAATGCTTTGTGGAAGAACAGACACCCTACTCCGAGCTCAGAGACTGTAAGAATCTGTGGGACAGGGGTGGTCGGGGGCAGACCTACACGGGGGCTGGGGTGTCAGGGCTTGCCTACGAGGGCTCTCTCTCGGGGTGATACGCAAGGTGCATCAGCCTCAGTATCTACAGACCTGCCTCCTCACTCGGCAAGGTATGCAAACAGCCTCAGCCTCTGTGTTCTTAATTACGACATTGATATAACGTATCTTTCTTTGCTCTTCCTGGGGCTTATCATTCGCTCCTTCCTTAATTTTATGAATGTCTTTCGGACGCCCTACTGTGTGCGAGATAAAAAACCAGAGAAAGATTTCCTGTCCTCATGGAGTTTATAGTGCGGAGGGGGTTAAGGTGACACACACACGATGCCTAAGTTGAATGTGTGGCATTTTAAGTGGTGATGCGTGTCACAGAGAATAACGAAGCCGGCACAGAGAACTGGGGTGAGGGGTGAATTTTGGCTAGAGGGCAGGCAAGGGCTCACCGAGAGATGGCATTGGAGCAGGTTAATGTGTGATGGAAGCGAGGGAGCAAGCTCTGTTGGAATTTGGGAGAAAGGATTACCGGCAGGGAGGACAACAGCCAGCGCAAAGGCCCTGTGGCAGCGAACGTGTCGGAACAGGATGGCTGCAGCACAGAGAGTGAACAGGGCAGCCTGGAGAGAGAAGAACCGAGATGCGAGGTTTGTGGACGGAACCACACTGGCTTTTGCCCCAGGTGCGTTTTAAGCAGGAGATGGGCAGGATCTGATTTCCAGCCGGCGAGGGTACTCCCGTCTGCTGTTTTGAGAACACCGGGTGGCGAAGAGATCAAGGGCGAAAGCAGGGAGGCCCTTGGGACGATGTCGTGGGGAGCAGGTGAGAGCCGCTGGGCAAAGGGCTGTCGCGGCGGAGACGGCGAAATGAGATAGCGGAGGGGGACCTGCTTGGAAAATGCACTTGCTCTTAGACCACACGATGGTGTTGCGATCTCGCAGAAGCAACTGTGTGAAGAGCGCAGAGCAGCAGGTGCCGCACGCGGCCACAGGCGGGACACCAGCCCGTCCGAGGGGAGACGTTCGGTGAGCTGATGAACTCAGGGGGGCCCAGGTATGGGCTTGACCGTCAGGACTCGTCTGCGATGATGCAGGACCCTGAAATGTGAGGGGACGATCACATGTCCTTGTGCGTCTCGCGCATGGGATGCCTTCGCCATCAACTTAAGTCCACCTGCTTCTCCGGTTCTGCCTGGAAACTGTCACTTCCCGCCCTGCGTCCCGGAGGGGAGTTGCAACAGCGTCTGGCCGCGTAGGGAGCAAAAACACGGCTGCCTTTCCTGAGAGAGTCCTCCCTCCCTGGGGGACTCGGCGGCATCCTGCTGGGATGGTCCAAGGCGTTCCCAGCCCGCTTCCTGCAAACTGGTGTGGTTTTCTCCTCAATAATCCTTCAGAAGCACGTAGAGCTGGATGGGCCCAAATTAGAGGGGTCTGCTCCATTCCAGGGGTTGATTTGAATATCCCTCCTTTGCGGGGAGGAGAAAACAAGTCTTCCTAAGAAGAGAAGTTACTAGAAGGCCTGTTCTCAAAAACATGTCCTTGGCAGCCCATTAATTATATTTCCTTTTGACAGATCTCGTATATGGTTGTTATATCTTTAGGGGGAGAAAGGTGTTGGGTGATTAATTGGTTGATGGTGTATGTTAATTGGATGCTAATTACATTGAAATCTAATTCGTATTTGAAACCCTTAATTTAACTCAGGACCAGAAAATTAAGAATCTTCAGGCTTCTCGAAGGGACTTGTCTTCCTCTCTGTCACCTCCAAATGTCTGTTGACACTTTCTCCTTGTTTACAAACTTGTTTTTCAAGGGAAGACTCACGCTTCTTCGAGCTTCCAGCTATAATAAGACATGTCGGTTCTTGTGATACATATTTAGTTGCTTTATTGGGGGAAAAAATGCACGTATCTCCACTCTATTAAGTTTGTTCTAAGCAAGTCCCGTCACGCTGGACTACGGTGCCGTTTGAAGAAACACTTCCTAGAAGAGAGTCATTCTGTACTGAAGTCTCCGGGAAAGCACAGAGATGCTCTGTTAGGGTCCTGGTGACCCAAAAGCAGTGGAGGAGCCCTTGGCATTGCTGGAAGCTTCCGGGCAATTCTCTGCTCCTATTCCCACTCGGGGAAGACCCCACCCCCACCCCCACCTGGGAGATGAATACTCTGAGAATACGCTCACAAAGTATCCAACAGCTCCTGTTTTTTGTTTTTAATGTTTTTATTTATTTATTTTTGAGAGGGAGCAGGGGAGGGGCAGAGAGAGGGAGAGAGAGGATCCCAAGTAGGTCAGCACGGAGCCCGGCGCGGGGCTCGAACCCACAACCCGTGAGCCGAAGCCAGCTGCTTAACCGACCGAGCCACTCAGGCGCCCCCAGTAGCTCCCGTTTTGTATCCCAGGTGTGGAAGGGGCCTCCACCCACGCTGATAAGGGAGCCCCGGCCTCCACGCTCCTGTGCTGTCTCAGCCAGAGCGGGCAGGTCTCTCCACAATCCGATTATCTGGAGATTTCCTCGAGGGTAGAGTGCCACGCCTTGAGACCGGGAAGGTATCTTCTGTTTCGACTCTCTAAGCAAAGAAACCTGGGGACCCCAGGTACGATCGGAGGAGCCTGGGCTCTGAAAGTTAACTGTCCCAGACTTGTACCTTGACCTCCCCTTAGAAGAGTTTCTTTGTTCTTCCGAGCCTCGGTTTCCTCCTCCGTGAAATGGGATGCTAAGACGAACCCGGCACCGAAGTTGCAGGAATTAAATGAGATGGTGCGCTTTTGTAGAAACCCGAGAGGGTCCACGCCTAGTGAGGTGTTCGGTGCCTGGTCTACGCAGTCACCCCGACTGCCAGGCGGGCTCCCGCTTCACCTCTGGTCCCCTAGAACGCCAGGACTTAGGCAGGTGCACGCTGCGCCACGGCTTGTCCTTGGCACTGGTTCTGTCTCCGCACTGGCCTCTGAGATTCGAACCTCCTTCCCTCACCCACTGGCTCTCCCCTCAGCTGTCCTGGAGAAGCCTCTAGAAAAGAAGGCCGGAAGAAACTATGGCCCCCCAGGCAACAAGAAGCTGATCTATTTCATTGATGACATGAACTTGCCTGAGGTGGATGCCTACGGGACCGTGCAGCCCCACACCATCATCAGGCAGCATCTGGACTATGGCCACTGGTAAGCACACATGTGCAAAGGGCCTGGGGCCCGCGGGCTGGGGGGTTGAGGGGGGAGGCCTAAGGCAGGGCTGAAGGCCGTTCCCCTGGAGCCCCAAACTGCAGTTTAGTGCTGGTGCTGGATGAGAATCCCCATAGCAAACCACAGTGCCCACAGGACTGTGTCTTTCAGACCCAGGAATCCGTACCGACATGGGAAATTTGGTCAGGGGACATACTGAGCTGTTATCTAAGGGGGGGGGGGGGAACCTACCTTTTTCTTCAACATTCATCTCAAAAGTTGCCTTCTCCAAACCCCCAAAGCAGAAGGAACCTCTCCTGTCCCCCGCTGTGGTCCCAAGTCCCTGAGCAGGTACTTGAGCGATAACCGCTAACACCCTGTGTGGTGCACATACGTCCGCGGGTCTGAACAGCCTTTGTCCCTTTCAGGGAAATTCGCAGAGTTTGTTATTGTCTCCGGCCACAGCGTAATTGTTGACGGCAAAAGGTCTGAACTTGCCAGGAAAAAAAAAAAAAAGTCTGTGATTGGAGACAACTTTGGCTCGCCTTCCTGCCCCACGTCGAATTAGCTGCTGAGAATTTGGGGAATTCAGAGAGAAGCATGGTTGTGATGGTGACCTGAGTCGCCTTTCAGCCATCGCTAACACCTTCTGTGGGATGCCTGCCGTGTACATCCCCCCACAGCGTGCACACCAGCATCTGGGCGGCTCGGCTGTACAGGAACAGATCGATCTGACACACGAGTTTTGCTTTAGGTTCATGGCCACAAGCCCAAAGTGGGCAGTAGGAGCTCTCTGGAAATCCCACCCTGCTGCCTCAGCATGTTTGCATTTCCACTCGCAGCGATGGCTGCTTCAGACCTTCTGTCTGTCCTCAGACTTCCCGCCCCACCTCCGCTGCTGACCACGGGTCCCATCTTTGTTTCCTGCCTCCGTAGCTGTACGAGAGCCTCCTTTCCTCCCTCCCCCTGACCCACCTTCCCTGAGGCCGAGCCGTCACCAGCCTCTGGTTCTCCTCTCCCCCCACCTCCTTCGGCAACTGCCTCTTACCTCCTGATTGGCTCCTTCGCGTCGAAATTGAGACTCACCTAGATTTCTTCTATTGCATTCAAAAACACGATTTTCTAACTGATGGCCCCTTTTCTCTTCCCACATAGCCAAATATCTCTATTTCCACTTCCCCACTTTCCCCACCACCACTCACTCCACTCCCTGGTTTTTGTTTCCTCCACTTTACTGAATTTTTCCTGCTCAACTACTTTATGTGAGACCTGACAGACCCGTTGGGTCAACTGTCTTTCAGATTCTCTTTGACTGCTCTCTCCTCTTGGAAGGAACCAACTTCCTTTGGCTTCTGGGCTGCCGTACCCCTCTAATGCCCCCCCCCACCTCTCAGACCTTTATGGTTTCTTTTTTTCTATGATCTTTCCATAGATGTTGGATCCCTCAGGATTTGGGCCCAGCCTCTTATCCTTTTCCGATCTCTACCAATGGATCTAGGCTTTTTTTTTTTCACCACCCAAGCATATAAATGATAGGATACATCCCACCTCACCCTGACAAGGCACTCACCTGCCTGGGCCATCACCCAGCTCTCCCTGTGGTTTCTGACTGTTCCAGGTATGACCGGAACAAGCTGTCCCTGAAGGAGATCAGGAATGTGCAATATGTCTCCTGTATGAACCCCACTGCGGGCAGCTTCACCATCAACCCACGGCTTCAGGTATGGGAGGGAGCTGTGGTACCTGAGTCCTAAATAAATACTAGCTCACCAGGGCCCGCATCCCTCAATGCCAAGTAGTAACTGGTCCTTCCCCCGTCCAGCCTCTCAAAGTGGCGAATCATACGGGATGCTGATTTGCATTTCTGGGGAGACAAAGAAACTCCTAGACCCAGAGCCATGAAGCTTTTAGAGCTGGAAGGGGCCATAGAGTTCATCTGATTTAGCTCATTCTTTGGAGCGGGAAAACATCAGAGAGATGAAATGACTCTCCCAAGGTCGTGGGGATATCCAGTGTCAAATCCTAGTTTGGGCTCAGATGCTCTGAGTTCAAGTTCTGTTCTAAGTTCGGGTTCAGTGTGAGAAGTGTGATCGGAATATAGAATCCAAAGGCCTCATAAGAATTCCTCGTTGCTCTACCCAGAGCCCCAAGAGGCGATCTTGGCTCTGACCCCTGGTCCCTGCCTGTTCTCTCGTACAGCGCCACTTTAGCGTGCTTGTCCTCTCCTTCCCTGGGGCAGACGCCCTGGCTTCCATCTACGGCACCATCCTGACTCAGCACCTTAAGCTTGGAAACTTCCCAGAGTCTCTGCAGAAATCTAGCCCCCAGCTCATCAGTCTGGCCCTCACCTTCCACCAGAAGATCGCCACCACATTCCTACCCACAGCGATCAAATTCCACTACATTTTCAATCTCCGAGACCTCGCCAACATTTTCCAGGTGAGTCCATCTGTACGGAGATGCCCTTGAAAGGCTCGCTGATAATCTGGGCCCTTCCGTTCTTGGTAAAATAACAGCACCAAACCCTTACGCAAAGGCGCCGTTCGTACAGAATCATGAACACAATCAGGTAGATGGGGCCACGGGCTCCATGAGGAGGGACGTCAACCAGGTAGAGTTCTGTTTGCCAAAGACATGGTTTCCCAGGACACATTTGTGAGTTGGCTCCTTTGGGTTGGAGAAGGCTCAGCATCTTGAAGAAAATGCTACATACTGATTCCAGCATGCCAAGGAAGGAAAGAAAAGAAAGAAAGAGAAAAACTACTTTGCAGGCCCTGGTGGTATACCATGGTTCTTGGGAACAAAAAGAATGTCCCCTGAAATCAGGCGGGATAGATCCGCTTCCTGAAAAAGCCACATCATAGTATTCCTAAGATAGTACCTGCCAGCCTCCAGGAGGCCTCTGTTGTCAAACTCCAGCTTCCTCTCCAGGCCACAGCCATTGCAGATTCTTCTAGCTCTTTCTCTTCTGCATAGCGATGGCCTGCACAGAGACAGGGTCAGTTGCTTGACCCTTCACTGTCAAAACCTCCAGAGGGCAACGCAACAAAGCCTGGTCCCCTCTTCCTCACAGGATGGGGGCTGCAACCTTCCCATCTTGGGCAAGAACCTATGGAGACCACTCTTTGGACACGGTCCTCCCCAAGTTGGCAGGAAGGATGCCTTTTACACCAAGCAGAGGCCACACCTGTAGGGGGCTGTCAATGCGACCGGGGAGTGAGACGTGACCCTCTGTGGTCAGCACATGTACTTGGAATTAATTACCCAGGACACTACATGTCCAGATCCTGAGAACATAGGGCCTGCGTGGTCCAGCCAGGACCTTCGGTTGTAAAAAGCAGAAATCTTCTGACCATTAGTTCAGAGGTCTGAGAACTGTGTCTGGAGTGGCTTCACCTAGAGAGACACTGAGCCTCCCCGCGTAAGGACCAGTCTCTGAGTACACACTTAAGCTACCTCAGGACAGCCCTGTGGGCCACATACCTCCTAAACACTAACTCTGCTAAAAAATGAGGAAGCAGAGACCCCCAGAGATTCTGTAGATTTTCCTAGGAGCACACAGCCAGCCAGGGAAGGGACTGGAACAAGAAGCCGGGTCTTTGGGTTCCTGGCCAGGACCTCTTTCCTGCACACCATTCTGTCCTCTTCATCCGCACTTCTGGAGAGGGGAACAAGCATAAGGTAGTTCAGGCAGCAAGAAAGACCCCACTCCAAGCCCATAAAGCCTTCAGGTCTGTGGCTCTGAGGCCAGGACGATGGCAAAATTTGTACACGCCCACTATTCTCTCTCCTCTACTGAGTATTAATTGAGGAAGACCTCTTTTATCACATACTATCTCTCTTAAATCTCACCGCAGCAGCACGAGGTGAGAATGTCCCCATCTGTACTTTTCAAAGGCAAGAAAGGAGTTAATTGGGTCAAATTCATATTGCTCATAGGGCACAGCTGAAGGGAGAAGGGTATTAGATCTGGTTGACCAGAAGCATCCAGCTCCTGCCTGGACAGATGCCTTGTCACCCGTACGCTCTGAAACGCACTCATGACAACCCTTCGGGACCCACACTATTATCCCAATTTAACGGAGGCTCAGGGAAGTTACCAGCCAGGTGACAGCACGAATGGTCACAAAGGCAGAAAAGCATAGACAACATCAGTGGAATGCGTAACAGGCGTCGGGCCATGGGGGATGGAAAGTGAGGGGAAGGAGGTGGTCATGGAGAGACAGAATTGGAAAGATCATTTGAGGCCAGAGTGGGCCCTCATGAAAAGTCTGACACTGGCCTGTAGCAGTTATGGAGCACGGTCCTGGGCCTTTTACATCTATTAGCGAATAATTGAATCCTTGCAACCATCGTGCAAGGCAAAACAGCGATTATTTCCAATTTGGAAGGGACACACTGAGCCACAGACAAATCAAGTGCCTTGAGCATGATCCCATCACCGGAAGGCAGCGTCACCGACATCCAAAACTAGAACGTTCCATTACAAAACGCTCACCGCCATATTCCAGCCTTGTTTCAGTGGCGGCCAGCGTAATGTCAAGGAAGCGCCAAGGAGGGGGGGGTATTGGCCTGGGGGCAGCGTCTCCTGTTCCCCCTGGCCTGTTTCGTTGGCTGGCTCAGGTAGGCTGAGTGGCAACCCCCGGGGCCCTGTTTGCCTGCCTGTCTGCAACCTGCCAGCTGTCACCCACCTGCTACTACGGTGGGAAAATACATCCCCCATTGGAGCACCTGCCTCCCTGCAACCACCCAGCCCCCGCCCTCCTCCTCCAGGGGGGAGTTTCAGGCTCCCAGCTTGACCACAGCCTCCCCTGGCTACTTGTCTAACGGCCTGATGGAAGCACCTAGGGGGTGGCTGGATGCCTGGTAGGAGCCAGGCATCACCTCCTTCCAGTGTGACCTGCAACTCAGGAATTCAGGCCCTCTCTACACTTCCCTCACTCTGTCCTGACCAGGACACCATCTGAGAAAGCTCCAAGTGGCAGAAATCATCAACTGCTCCCATCTCAATGCCACACGTAACTAAGGTGGGGCAGAATTTGTGCTTGACGTGCTCATGTGGGTGAGTAGCATACCTCACTGTAAGGGACAGTCCAGGAAGTCGGGGTGCCTGGTGGGTACTTCTCCCTGCCCTCTGCATCTCATACGGCTCATACCGAGGAGAGCAAAGAAGAAGAGAGGTCGAGATGTGTGTGGGGGTGGGGCCCAAGAGACCTAATGGAATTTCTTCCATTTTTAGAAATACACTTTTATCAGAGTACAACATATAAGTAGGAAAGCCCACAAGTCATAGGCACACAGCTTGGTTAGTTATTACAAAGCCATCACACCTCTGTAACCACAAGAAATGGATCGAGATCTTCAGATCAAGAAATAGAACATTCCCTTGGGGCACCTGGGTGGCTCAGTCAGTTAAGCGTCTGACTTCAGCTCGGGCCATGATCTCGCAGTTTGTGGGTTCAAGCTCCGCATCAGGCTCTGTGCTGACAGCTCGGAGCCTGGAGCTGCTTTGGATTCTGTGTCTCCCTCTCTCTCTGTCCCTCCCTTGCTCATGCTCTGTCTCTCTCTGTTTCTCAATAATAAACATTAAAAAAAAAAAAAAAGAAATAGAACATTCCCGGCATCCCTGAAACTCCTTCTCCTTTGTCCCTTCCATTTGGTTTTTCCTCCCCTCCTGGAGGTAAATACTGTTTGGATTTATAACACTGTAAGTTCTTCTGGCCTGTTTTTGGACTTTATGAAAACAGAATCATAGGGCAAATATTAATTTGTATCTTTGTTCAATAATACATTTATGCTTATATATACAATCATGTTATTGGTAAAAAAATATATATATACTAGTAATAATTTCTTTCCAGTCCTTAAATCTTACAATTTCTTTTTCTTGTCCTATTGCGCTGGCTACAACCGCCAGTATGATGTTAAAGACAAGTTGAGAGAGCTGCCTCTTGTTGCATTCCTAATTCTAGGGGGAAGAACTTTTAATAGTGTGTGATGCTTACTTTAGGTTTTTGTGGATGCTCTTTGCCAGATAAAGAAACTTTCTTCCTGTGTGTAGTCTAAGAGTTTTAACCATGAATGTATATTGAAACTTAAGTGGTTTTTCTGTAGCTTTTGCAATAATTATATTGATTTCTTTCTCATTGTTTCTGGAAATGTGATAAATTACATTGATTATTTTTGATTTTTTTTTAACATTTATTTATTTTTGAGACAGGGAGAGACAGAGCATGAACAGGGGAGGGTCAGAGAGAGGGAGACACAGAATCTGAAACAGGCTCCAGGCTCTGAGCTGTCAGCACAGCGCCCGACGCGGGGCTTGAACTCACGGGCCGCGAGATCATGACCTGAGCAGAAGCCGACCGCTTAACCGACTGAGCCACCCAGGCGCCCCTACATTGATTATTTTTGAATCTTAGCTCACCCTTGCATTCCTATAATGAACCCAACTTAATTACTGCATGTTGAGCCTTTTATATTTTGCTGGGTTCCATTCTCTATTTTTTTTAATGTTTATTTATCTTGAGAGAGAGAGAGAGAGAGAGGGAGAAAGAGAGAGAGGTAATGGCAGAAAGAAAGGGGAGAGAGAATTTCAAACAGACTCCACGCTGTCAGTGCAGAGCCCAAGGTGGGGCTTGGTCTCATGAACCATGAGCTCTTGACCTGAGCCAAAATCAAGAGTCAGAGACTTAACCCACTGAGCCACCCAGTCACCCTCCATTTGCTATTTTTTAATATATTTTTTGCACCTCTGTTAATAAGATTGTCCTGTAATTTTCCTTTCTTCCATATCCTAAGGTTATGAAGTCCTCATAAAGTGCATTGGGAAGTGGTCTCTCCTTTCCTACTCTCTGGAAGATTTTGTAAAACACTGTAGTGAGGCTTCCTTAAATGTCAGAAGAAGTTACTGATGAAACCATCTGGAGATTTTTTATGGCCAGTCTTACGCTCTGAGTTCAACTTTTTTCGTACATATTAGACAATTCAGATTTTCTATTCATGTGTCAGTTGTGGTAAGATGTCAATGTCATCAATTTCTACCTTATTAGCATACAGTCATTTATAATGTCCTGTGATTATCTTTTAGATATCTGTTGTATCTGACATTATGTCCTCTTTCTTAAAACTGATACTATTTGTGCCTTTTCTCGTTTTCTCTTTTTCTCTTTTATCGGGCTTATTAAAGAGTTATCAATTCTGCTAATCTTTTCAAAGAAACTGAAAAGTATATCAATTTTTTTTACCTTGTTTGCTGTGTCTATTTGATATCTGCTTTTATCTTATTAATAAATACTGTATAATCTCTTTCTTTAGGTTTGTGATTAGTCTTCCTTTTTCTAGCTTCTTGATGTGTCTAGTTCGATCATCAATTTTCAGCCTTTCAGCTCTTCTAAAATGTTCATTTTAAGGCTATGAATTTATCACTATTTATTCCATGTATCATGCAAACTTTTATATGTTGTATTTTTATTATCATTCACTTCATAATATTTCTTAATTTCCCCTGTGATTTCTCCTTTAGCTTATGGGATATTTGGAAGTGTATTGCTTTGTTTTTCAAAATTGAGAGATTCTCTAGTTATCTTGCTTTGTTTTTCAAAATTGAGAGATTTTCTAGTTACCTTTCTCTTGTTGATGCTCAGCTTAATTTCACCATTTCAGAAAATATACTCAATTATTTTATTCCTTTGAAATATGAAGTGTGTTGAGACTGGCTTTATGTCCCAAGATATGACCAATGGGCACTTTTTAAATAGTGCATTCTTCAGATGCCGCATGTAGTTAAATCAATATGTCAACTAGGTCAAGCTTGTAAATCATGCCATTGAAATATCTTATATCCTCACTGATTTTTTTTTTTTTTTTACTACGTGCTCTGTCCATTTCTAAGAGAGGTATGCTAAAATCTCCCACTGTTGTTGTGGACATGTCCATTTCTCCTTTTATTTCTGTCACATTTGTTTTATATGTTTTGAAGTGGTGTTATTAGGTGCACATACATTTAGAATTAGTATATCTACCTAGTGGACTGCCCTTTTACTTATTATTAAATATGCTGCTTTATTTCCAATTTCTTATTCCAGCCTTTTTTTCTTATATTTAAGGTATATCTCTTCTAGGCAACATATAGTTGGATTTTTAAAATCGAGTCTAATAATCATAGTCTTTTAATGAAAATATCATGTTCATTCATATTTGATTTGATTTTATATAATAATAAATTTAGGATTAAATCTATACTGTTTGTTTCCAGTATGTTCTAGCTGTTCTATGTTTTCTTTCTCCTCACTTTTTGTATTCTATCAAACTAATCACTTTTTCTTTTTTATTTTCTCCCCTCTTAGCATGCAGTACATCTTTTTACTCTTCATCTAATGATTATCAAATGCATCATTTTATTCTTTTTTTTTTAATTTTTTTTTTTAACATTTATTTATTTTTGAGACAGAGAGAGACAGAGCATGAACGGGGGGAGGGCCAGAGAGAGAGGGAGACACAGAATCTGAAGCAGACTCCAGGCTCTGAGCTGTCAGCACAGAGCCTGATGCGGGGCTCGAACTCACGGACCGTGAGATCGTGACCTGAGCGAAGTCGGACGCTCAACTGACTGAGCCACCCAGGCGCCCCTCATTTGATTCTTTTGTAAATGAGCACTTTATCACTTGCAAGGGTCTTAGAGCAATTTACATCCCTCCAATTTGATTCTATTATTGTTTTTAAATTTTTAAAATTCAGTGTGTACTGAAAACCCACAACGCATGAATACTTTTGTCTTTGTCAACATTTACTTAAGTTTACTCACATATTATCTTCCCACTTCCCCTATCCCTGGTGCATTTCTGTTCTTCCATTTGGAGTCATTTTCATTCTACCTGAAGCTCTCCTGTAGATTTTAGTGGTGTTTATATCTGCTAGAAAATAATCTCTCAGTTTTTATTTAACTGGAAATGTATTTATTTCTTATTTTTTAAAAGAATTGGGGGGAGGGCGCCTTGGGTGGATCAGTCAGTTAAGTGTCTGATTCTTGATCTCAGCTCACATCTTGATCTCAAGGTTGTGAGTCCACACCCAATATGGAGCCCAACTTAAAAAACAAAAACAAAAAACAAAAAAACAATTCTTGGAGGGGGTTTAGAAGTCTAGGTTGGCAGCTATGTTTTTTTCAGCTTTTCAAAGGTATTATTCAACTGTCCTCTGCTTTCATTGTTTCTACTGAGGAAGTCTTAAGTCTTACTTTTCCTTTACAGTACACATAGTTTTTTTTTCACTTGCCTGCTTTTGAGATTTTCTGTTTGTCTTTGATTTTCAAAATTTTCACTATTCCCAGGATTTCTAAGTGGTATTTTCTGTATTTATCCTGCTTAGTGTTTGCAGCACTTTTGAATCTTGATGTCTTTTCTTTTCAGGTTTCTTTTTCAGTTTTAGAGAAGTCACAATATCTTTTCAAATGTTACTTCTGCTTTTTTTTTTCTAGTATTCTAATGCAAGTATATGAGACCTTGTCACTGGGTCTCATATGTCCCTTATGCTCTTTCTTTTTTCTCTTAGTGATTCAATCTGAATGTTTTATACTACTCTCTCCTCCTGTTCACTCATTTTCTTTGCAATTCTGTCTATTCTGCTGTCAACTCCATTGATTAAGTTCTTAATTTCAGTAACACTAATTTGGGGTAATTTTTAATTTGACAATTTCCATTCGATTCATTTTTAAGTTTATTTATTTATTTTGAGAGAGAGTGTGTGTGAGAGAGAGAGAGAGAGAGAGAGAGCACGTGCGTGTGTGTGTGTGTGTGTGTGTGTGTGAGCGAGCAAGGGAGGCACAGAGAGAGAGGTAGAGAATCCCAAGCATTCTCTGTGCTGAGAAGACCTCACAACCATGAGATCACAACCTGAGCACCCCTGATTCATTTTTAAAGGCTCCACTCCTTTGATGAAATTCTTTACCTGATGTCCCCTAATTTCTTGGTCATTTTAATCATAGTTTTGTTAAAGCTCTTGTGTCTGATAATTCCAATACCTAGATCTTCTGTGGGCTGGGTTTTTTCTCCCTGATTTGGTCACGTCTCCTGGTATTTCCAGTAATTTTTGTTTGATGGCCAGACATTAGGAGTTTTAAAATGTGCAGGGGTGCCTTTGTGGCTCTGTCAGTTAAGTATTCAGCTCTTGGTTTCGGTTCAGGTCACGTTCTACCAGGTTCATGAGCTCAAGCTCTGAGTCAGGCTCCACACTGTCAGGGCAGAACTATTCAGATAATTTGAGGGTTTATATGATGATATTTTCCTTCAGAGATTACACACTTCTGCTTCTGGCCAGCAGGTACCAGGGATTGAGGAGTTGAAATTGGGCTCGTTTCTGTGAGGACTGAATGATTGTGACTCACTCATACTGCTGATGTATCACCATTTGAGAAGCTCCCCGAGGTCTTTAGCCATGAACCCCTTCTTGCTAATCCCTGAACTTCAACTTTTACCCTTCCCACCACTTGAGATGAGGTAACTTTGCTCAGCATCTTAACCTTTCACTTGTCTGTCTCTCTTTGGTTTCTGAACCTGTGAGCCATTACTTGTGAGTTGGAAAATGCCTGAAGGAAAAAAAAATAGTGCCAAATTCTGGGTTCATCTTTCTTCCTTCTCTTCCCTAGTATCGTAGCCCCTTGAGTCCTCACTGCCTTGGTGACTCCCTAATGCCTCTAAAACGATGACGCTTTAAAGATAAGTCCCCCATCTTTTGCAGTTGACTTCAGCGGATTGGTTTGTGATCAGGTATTCTGCCACGATTAAAAGCAGAAATCTCGACGTAGGGCACATCAGAGAAAGTGCTGTTGGACAGGAAAGGAGGTGGAACACTTCAAGAAAGAGATCACGCTTGAACTGGATCTTGAAATATGAGCATAGCTAGAAAAGCAAAAGGCACGAAGGCACAGAAAGTATGCAGCGCCAGAAAACAACTTGAATTTGGTGAAACCGAGATCTAGATTTTATGGGAAGTGGTGATCGTGAGGAACTAGACTGGTAGCCCTGTTACAACCAGAACTTTCTGCCGTGCTCATCCTGTTGGTAATGAGGGATAATTACATGGCCCCTTTTCCTCATGATAAAAAAAAAAAAGTAATTGGGGGGAAACACAGGTACAGATGAGTTTCAAATTATAGGACTTGTTGAGGTCATTCAGAGACTCTCATCTTGGTTGTCTCCAGTTTTCAATGAAAAATGAGGCTGAGACGTTAGCTAATCGTAGCAGAGAGGTGAGGTGACAGAGAAACTTGAAAAGGATAGTAAATGTTTGGGATGATCCCTGTGGTATACGGAAGGGGAACCCTCTAAAGATGAGTAAAAATGGATTACTGACCTGCAAAGGTTAGCTAGAGTCACCCTTTGTCATCATTCCGATTTTACATAAACAGTTGTCACCTAGACTGGTTCTCAAACCGGTACTTAGGGAGTTGAAACACGGCAAAGAGGCCACCTGTCTCCTCACTGTGGCTGTTTGGAATGCAGTGATCAAAATTCCAGGTCCTCAAGGTTTTGAAACTTTGCTGAGACCACATACTATATATATGCCATTAGGTATGCTTCCTGTCTTTCTGAATCCCAATCTCCACATTATACCAAATGGATGTAGTAAAAGTTATATTTTTGTAGAAATTGTTTATCATGGTGGTCACATGAGTTTTACCTGGAGAAACTTCTAGTCCAGTACCTGTCACGTACCTGGTTTAATAAGTTGTAGCTGTTGTAGTTTTAAATTGTTATTCACATTATTTTTGGTCTACTCTCTATAAAGGGCATTCTCTTCTCCTCTGTGGAATGTGTAAAATCCACACAGGACCTCGTAAAGCTCTATCTACATGAATCAAGTCGGGTTTATCGGGACAAGATGGTGGAAGAAAAGGACTTTGATCTTTTTGACAAAATCCAGACAGAAGTGGTCAAGAAAATTTTTGATGTGAGTATTGCCCTGAAAAAAAAATTGCTATATATTTGAAAAATAAATATTTCTGCAGACGATCACCCAAATGATAAAATCTAGCTCAGAAATGGGGCAAGGTGGGGGGCAGGAATCAGAGATTAGATAGAGAAAGAAAATCTATCATTATTTTGCTGAGGTGAAAATGGCAGGATAAGAAAAGACATAAATTACCATAGAATTTCAGTGTTGGGAGGGTCTGTGGATTTCATGTGATCCAATTCCTTGTCCCATACTCGCTCATGTCAGTAGCATTTCTCAGATTGGTCATCCCAGTGGATGCATCCTTGAAAATGCATAATCTCATCTTTCCCGGGGGAGCCATTCTGGAGCCACTAATGACTAGAAATTTGAAGCAATTTATTTTTTTTTAAGTTTATTTTTTTATTTTGAGAGAGAGAGAGAGAGAGAGGCAGAGAAGGAGAGAAAGAATCCCAAGCGGGCCCTGTCAGCACGTGGGGCTTGAACTCACGAACCATGAGATCATGACCTGAGCTGAAATCAAGAGTCTGATGTTTGACCGGCTGAGCCACCCAGGTGCCCCTGGAAATTTGCAACAATTTTTATTTTTTTTTATTTTTTATTTTTTTTAATGTTTATTTATTTTTGATAGAGAGAGAGAGAGAGAGAGAGAGACAGAGCATGAGTGGGGGAGGGGGAAAGAAAGAGGGAGACACAGAATCTGAAGCAGGCTCCAGGCTCTGAGCTGTCAGCACAGAGCCCGACGTGGGGCTTGAACTCATGGAATGTGAGATCATGACCTGAACCAAAGTTGGATGCTCAACCAACTGAGCCACCCAGGCGCCCCTGGAACAATTTTTAAATTCGGAAGCTTTGGAACAATTTTAAAGTCTGGAATTTTTTTCTTTTTCTTTCTTTCTTTCTTTTTTTTTTTTTTTTTCATTTTCATTTATTTGAGGAGAGAGAGAGTGTGTGTATGAGCAGGGGAAAGGGGCAGAGAGAGAGAGAGGGAGAATGCCAAGCAGGTTCCACGCTCAACACAGAGCCCAATGGGGGGGACTCGATCCTATGATCCTGGAATCATGACCCGAGCCAAAAACCAAGAGTCAGTCGCTCAGCCGACTGAGCCACCCGTGCACCCCAGCTGGAAATTTTTTCTAATGATGATCTAAAATTTATTTCCCTGTCCACTCATATTAAGTCTACATGAAACACTTTCAAATATTTCAAATAATATGTCTTGTCCTTCCTGGGTCTTCTTTCCTCCAGACCAAATAGCCTCTGTTCTTTTAGCCACTTCTGGCATGGCTTGTTTTCAAGCCCAGAGAAATTTGCCATCATCTTGATTACTTTTCCATCAGTTCCCCCCTCTGAGATTGTGGTGTCTGATTTTTCGTCTCACAACCCAACTGGGGTCTGGCCCAAAGCAAGATCATCATTCCCTCTTCTTACATACTGTAATTTTGTTACCATTTCCCAAAATTGTCCTCCTAAACTGTTGAACTACAATATACTCCTTAGAAAGAAGGTATCCATGATAAAAATAAGTTGAGAAAGTACTTCATATTCTATCCCTCTCTTGGAAATACATCGTGCTTTTGGCACATTAAAGCCCCCAAAATCTTGAATAACCCTGATTCATTTGTCATTTCCCACATGTATGAGACCCTCAAACCCTTTTCCATTCATGAAACTTACTAATAATTTGCAGAACGAATGTTCCACAGAATATGCCTTGGAAAGCACTGATCCACGAACGCAGCCTAAGATCATGTTACACTTCTTTGTGTCACAGTTACCCCACAGCTAACACTGAGCATTCTGGAAGTTGACCCAAACTCCCTAGTTTCCACTCAAGCCACTTGTCCTCTCTCGAACTTAGAAATAACCAGAACTTGTATTCTGTACCGTGTTTCCCTGCTCGCCTTGTTGGGTCTAGCACCATATTTTGTCCTGACACCAACCTGGGTCTACCTCTGAAGATACTTAGAGTCCATCCCAACCTACATGGCAGCCTTCTGGATCTTGGACAGCATTTTTAAGGAATTTATCTCAGCCTGCTCTTTACTAATATGAACACCCTGAAATGCCTCCCCTTACCATTTTTCTGTGCCCCGCTCTCACATCTTAGATGCCCCTCTGAGCATTGTAGCATTTGCCAATTTATGTGTTCATGGTTGGCTCTGCAAACGCACCTTGACTACTTTCTCCAGCCAGTCTGAGCTGGCACTTTAGACGGACAACTCTCAGCTGTTGAAATCGAGGTTCCTCTGTGGGTCTGTATCCTAAGGACGCATTCTTTTGATCATAGACCCAGATATAATTAATACCATTATCCTTCTCCAACAACCTCTGAAATGCCAGCCAGAATCACCTCTGGCCGCATGAAATCTTGGTGTCGGTATTAATGAAAGGTTGCCGGATTTCCACCAAGGAAGTGACACGGTCCTGTTTCCACCATTAAAATCTTAACGTTCTCTGAGAAGTGGCCCTTGTGTGATGTGGCGTCACTATGAAGAAGTCTTTGATTCACCGGGTGCTTGGTTTTCCTCTCCCTCCTGCACCGCCTGGCTCTGATCAGAAAATCTGAGACACATTGTTTTGTTCATCAAAGAGTCTTTGTAGAGTGGGCTTTTCAGAACTGCACTTCAGTCCTTCCTCTGCTAGATCATTCATGTAAATTGACTTCTATCAGGACCAATTCCCAGTATATTAGCCCATGTTCAAACTGGGGAAATGTATTCCCACATCACTTCCCCCACGTGCTTCCTGCAGCTAGCGAGAATGGCTCGCCTGCATTTCATTAAATCTTACCCGAGGGTCTGGGCATTTACTGCTAATGTGTGGCAAAGACATAATGGTTTAAAGACTTTCCAGGGCCCTGAAATCACCTTCAAAATACAATAGCTCTTTGATATTTAACTCTTGCCATTTCATTCTTCTTATAAACCAGTCCTGGTTTCTCTGTCCATGTGACCGTCGAACTCACTTCCCCTCCATTAAGTTTGATGCATCTTGCCCATGGGCTTACAAAGCCAACCCTAAGGGACTCATCCCCTGGGTAATGTCCTTGCTGATAAACAGCATGTGTGTTACCTCTTTGGCAGGTGGTTCTCCCAGTCAGAACGTTGGGAGAAAAACACAATGGCAGTGGGGATAGTTGCTCATAATGGTATAGCACTAGGAAACCTGTTTTTTCTCAACTTCCTTCTGCCACCTTTCTTCCTTTTGAAGTCTCTAGCATTCAGGTTTCGGTAAGTAAGTATACAATGGAATACTACTCAGCAATGAGAAAGAATGAAATCATGCCATTTGCCTGAATGAGTGAAATGACTGAGTGAAATAAGTCAGTCAGAGAAGGGCAGATATCATATGTTTTCACTCATATGTGGAACTTGAGAAACTTAACAGAAGACCATGGGGGAAGGGAAGGGGAAAAAAAACAGTTACAAACAGAGAGGGAGGGAGGCAAACCATAAGAGACTCTTAAATACAGGTAACAAACTGAGGGTGGATGGGGGTGTGCAAAAAAATAAATTAAGGAAAAGATTAGCTGCCTCTTTGATGCTCGGAGGGCACCTTGGTGGTAAGGAGACATAGATGCCGTATCTTTTTAATTAATTGAATTGTACTAGGTATTCATTAAACGTGGTTAGGTCTGCCCTGTGGGCAAGAATTAACACACAATAGGCTCATATCTTTAGGAAAATTGTGTACCATGTACACGCAGGGGGCTCTCCTGTGAATGAACCAGTCACCTAAGGATGGCTCATGGCACATTTTTCAGAAACCAAGTTCTCTGGGCTGAGCCTGTGAGGCTGGGGCTGGTAGCCTACAGTGGGGTGTCTCACAGGAAACAGGAAAGGATATTTTAGGACACTGCTGTGGATTGGGAAGCAGGACTTGTTGGAATGGGTGCGGGGGAGATGAGGCCACTGGTGCATGGACCCCTTCACCCGGCACTGGTCGAAGAGCCACTGCTTAGCGTAATCTGTCCCTGTGTCCCCATCCATTCCTCTGCCCAGACATGGGCTCTACCTGTGTATGTGGGAAGGGTCCCTCCCACCTTCCGGTTTCCACTCTCAGCCCACAAGGAATAACAAACATCACTCATGACTTCATGGAGCTAGTAAATGAATGTTAAACATCCACTTCATAGAAGCTTCTCAAGAAAAAGAAAGTGTTGGAAGCAGGACTGATACTTAATTTGCAGGGTGTGTTCAGAGAGAAAAAGCACATGAGGGGTCTTCAATCTGTATGGAACCAGAACTGAGTCTGTAAGGAGGGTCCTTACGCCTGTGTCCCATCACCAGGGTGTTGATGAGACGGTGGAGCAGACCCGAAGCCTAAACATATATTGCCACTTTGCAAATGGTATTGGTGAGCCCAAGTACATGCCTGTACAATCGTGGGAACTTTTGACCCAGACTCTGGTGGAAGCCCTGGAGAACCACAATGAAGTCAACACAGTGATGGACCTGGTTCTCTTTGAGGACGCCATGCGCCATGTGTAAGTGTGCTTCCGTTCTTGCCTTTCCTCAGTTGCCTCGTCTTCCCAATGCCAGAGGTCTCATGTGGGCATTTGAGGACACCTCCCTAAAACCAGAAAAAAAGCAGCTATGCCTCTGCCCTGAAGGTCAAGATGGCGGCCGGTAGAGCAGCGGCTGCAGTGTCTGCCACTGACCCTAGGGGGCAGCAGGATGCTGAAAACTCAGGCAGCACTGGATGTATTTCCTTGTGTGTCATTTACAATCCCTGGGCATGACCACAGTGACACCAAGGGAAAATTTAAGATCATAAAAGAGGCACCAGAACAGCTCAGAACCCATATCCCCACCCCATACCGGTCGAAGGGCCAACTTTAGAATAATGAGATTGAAGATTTTTGTTTACGTGCTCACAGATTTCAAAAATTGAATACTCTTCTTAAATGTTATTGCCATCAACTGAATCACTGAGAGTAGTCACCAAGCCTCCCAGACGATGTATACTCACACCAGTGCTATCCCTGTATTGCTCTACATTCCCTGGTTCAGTCACACCTACCATCCCTCCCTGCCTTCCAAAATCTTTCCACCCTGTCCCCTGGTACCCGTGCACTTCAGCAGCAAAACCCACCTCATCTTTACCTTCTCTGAACCTCCCCTCATTGATGATTCCGAGTGAAACCTCACTGACCCCTGAGTGGAGGAAAGCTCTTTTTGCTTCTCTGTTCTGTGTGCCCCCAGGATCTAGAGAGAACTAAGTACCCTCCTTCTCCCCCACCTCATTTCAATGGCACATTTAAACCACTTCTCTCTTTATCCTTTACAAACCCCACTTCTTCTAAAGCACTGGCAACCGGACATTCATACTCATCACCTCGCCTGTCATCTGCCAACATCCAGTTCCCCCCCAACACTTACTTGCTGCCTGGGTGCTTGGACCGTCTTCTCAACTACATCTTTCTCCATGGCTGGCATTGGTCTTGTTAATTCCTGTGGTTGTTTCTTCCATCCCCCACCTCAGCCACTCGCTCTCATGTTCCTACCCTCGCACTTCCATCATCGGTGATGATCCCATCTCCACCATTGCCATTTCGAACATCCCTCTCTCTGACTTGTACCTCTTACCCTTCCACTCACCTGCTCTACTTCCCATTCCAGGTATCCTTTCTTTACCCAGTTTTATTGAGATATAACTGACATATATAACATGGTATAAGTTCAAGGCGTACAACGTCATGACTTGATATACGTGTATAACACAAAATGGTCATGACAATAAGATTGGGGCACCTGGGTGGCTCAGGTGGCGAAGCGTCCAACTCTTGTTTGGCTCTGGTCACGATCTCACATTTACGGCATCAACCCATGCATCGGACTGTGCACTGAGCCTGGGGCCTACTTCGGATGCCCCCTCTCCCTCTCTCTTTGCCCCTCCCCCTTCTCAAAATAAGTAAATAAACTTAAAAAAAAAAGATTAGTTAACAGTCATCACTTTTCCTAGTTACCATTTTTTCCCCTTGTGATAAGAGCTTTTAAGATCTGTTCTCTTAGCAACTTTCAAATACACCACACAGCGCTGTTAACTGTAGTCATCGTATTATATCTTACATCCCCAGAACTCATTTATCTTCTATCTGGGATTTTGTACCTTTTGACCACCTTTACCTGATTCCTCACCCCCATCCCTCCAGTCTCTGGCAACCACAAATCTGATTTCTGTGTGTGTGCGTGTGTATGTGTTAGATTCCACATATGAGTAAGATCATATGGTATGTGTCTTTCTCTGACTTACTTCAAGTGGTGTAATACCTTCAAGGTCCTTCTGTGTTGTCCCAGATACAAATATTCCAGTTACTCTTAAGCTTCATCAAGACTTCATTTCATGGAGCCAACCACTTTCGCAGACTCCTTTGTCCCTCTGCCTACCATGCCTTTTCTGTCCTCAGCCATCATAGACTCCCATCATCCTGGTACAGGCTCCCTTAACTTTCCTGGCATAGCGTCCATGTGACAAAACCCCATTCTAGTCAAACCCCACTGTCGTCTTATTCCACACCTGCCCCCTAAGCATCTGAAGATCGTGGAAGAAAAACCACAAAAGTTTTCGCTTGGTTTGCTTCATATTTTCAGCCACACCTACCAAATGGGCCCCTAACATTGTGGAAACTCCACCTCCCCTACCCTGGGCAGTTTGCTCTCTTGCCCTGCCTGTGGTAATTGCATCATGCAGTTTTCTGTTCTCAAGCTTCCAGCATCCTTCTCCTCTCTCTGTTCCCAGTTAATGAGCACATGTCTTACTTCACTGCGATAATGAAAGCAACCAGGAGAGAATCCTCTCATCTCCCCATCATCAAATCTAACAGCCTATCTTCATCCCTCCTGCATCCCACCCACAGATTGTGCCTTCTCTACTGTCTCAGCAAATGAACCATCCCTGTTCCTACCTGAGGCCAATCCCTCCGTGTGCATTCTGGATCCTGACTCTTACCACCTTCTAAGTGACTTTATTCCTTCTGAAATTCAATTATTCTTTCTCCCTCCTTCCTTCCCTCCCCCTCCCCCTCCCCCTCCCCCACCACCTCCTCCTTTCTCCCTCTCTCTCTCTTTCTCTTCCCTCCCCTCTTTGCTCTTGTCTCCCCTTACCCCATCTTCATTGATTCAGTAATTGCTTCGTCATATGCATCTACATACAAACATGCCAGATCATCCTTATCAAAAACAATAAATATCCCTTCACTTTTACATCTCTTTCCATCTCCTACCCCCATTATTTTTTGCTCCTGTTCATAACAGCATTCATCAAAGTGGTTGTCTGTGCTTGTCATACTTTCTCACTTCTCATTCTCTCCTTGACCCATTTCTTATCAATTGAACAAATAAGTTCTTATCAAAGTCACCACGGAGCCACCTCTTGTGAAAGTCAGTTGTCACTGCTGGGTCCTCACCTTGTATAACTTGCCTTTCTACTGCATTTGTCATGATTAATCACTCTAGTTGTTTGCATCCATCCATCCCTCCATCTATCCAACCATCCAATCCCCCATCTATCCAAGCATCCATCCATCCAACATGTATCTATTGAGTAGGCATAGTATGAGTGCAGGGATCTTTGTTTTATTCACTGCTAGATCTCTAATACCCAGGACAGTGTCTAGAACATAGCAGATCAACAAAAATTCTTAGCACGTCATATGGCATAGGTGATGTAGAGAAAACAGGGAAGAGGGGACAGAGAGTCCTGGGGGCAGGGAGCTGATTGCAGTCTGAAATAGGATGGTCTGGAGGACCTCTCTGGGGAGGCAGCATTGATGTGACACGTAGGAGCCACCCTGAACACAGAACTCATGTGGGCCTAGTGCATGGATCTTCGCATAAGTCATTTCATCTAGTCTTCACAAAAACCCTGAAGAAAGTAAGGTCTGTCATCCCTCCATTACAAATGAGGAAGCTGCAACCCAGAGAGGTAAGAGAGTTGCCTAATGCCACACTCCCCAGAAACAGGTAAGCCAAAGCTTACACTAGGGCCCTGTGGCTCCAGCGTGTTTGATCTGGGCTTTCACACTGTGGTACTTGTTCATCTACTTTTCTGTCTCGCCCGGGCCAATGTGAGCTCCTTGTGTGCAGACTCAGTCTTGCTCACGGCTGAATCCCCAGTACCTTGGACAGCGCCTGGTGCCTAGTAGGCGGCCAGTAACCAGGGTTTTAGGATATCTGTTCAGTAACCCTGGGCAGCTTCAGTGGACACGTCCCCTCCTCAGTAACAGCTCTCAGAGCCTGTGTCATCGTCTTGGAATTGAGACAGATCTTTGTCCTTTCAGGGTAAATTTCATTTGAGAGAAGAGCAAGTGAATTCGGTCAATGAGGTTTCCAACATGGGTGATCAAACTGACTAATTCTGTTTATAGGAAAAAATAAGGCTATGAAAACTGGCTTTTCTCCTGAGACTCCTTAAGAGGCTCCAAAGATGGTTTCCAAAGAGAATCTGGAGTTGCATTAGCAATGGCAAAATAACTGGAACAATGAGCTGCCTTGAGGGAGGCAGTTCTCAAGATTAAAGTTTATTTGGATGTATCATTTCACATACATTTGTTTAAAAATATCAATGTCTCACGACTTCATCTTTGCACTGCCCTCCCCTCCCCTCCTCGGGCTCCTCACTCCCCTCTGCTGCCCCTATCAGCCAGATAGAGCAGAGGCATCCCCTCATGCCAGAAAATGGAATCAACAGTGAGAAACACAGACAACCTAAGAGTGACAAGATTTGTGGCCTCACATCACACCGCATGGTGCCCGGGGCAGAGGGGTTTGGATTCCCTCCGGGAAGGTCCTGACTTCTGATACCTAGGGTGGGAACAGGGCGAGGCAGAACAGGACGGAGGCTATGGCACTCCCTGGGAACCCACAGGGCTGGCGGGTGGAGCCAAGGTAAGGGCGTAGGTTCCTAGGTGCAATGAGGCTTATGCTCATTTTGATTCTATCATCCGGCTCTCGGTTCTTACCACGTGAGTTCTCACCATTTTCTCTGATCTGGTTTCCCTACACCTTTCCCAAGCTCTGCTGCTAACTCTTCCTGGTACTTCTGTGCTGAACCCAATCATGGAGCACCACATAGCAGGGACGGGCACAGGCTCTGGAGACAGAGTCAGACCCACATTCAAATCCCGGTTCTGCCACTAATTGGCTTCGGTATTTTTCAAGGGACACTGAACTTCCCCAAGCCTCAATTTCTCCTCTGGGAAGCGAGGATAGTAGGAATGCCTACGTCGTGCGCCTACGTTGTGGCAATGAGTATACAGCGCTTTGCGCTCAACACAGAGTCCGTAGGTTTAGTCTTTTTCTTTGTGCTGTTATGTCCTTAACGGTACCATTTTGCTCTCCTACTGACTTTCTCTACCACCTCAGCAGATTCTTGTTGTGCCTTTCCTTAAAGCCTCACACCGGGTCTTTTCCCCTACTTGTGGCATAACCTTAACGTTTTTCTTAGTTTATTGGCTCCCACATAGATTCTTTGTTCTGCCTCTTCTTTCTCTTAGCATCACTTAACAAAAAAGCAACTTTAGATGTACTTCTCTTGTGCCCCTTCCTTTGTGCATCCTGTCCATTCTCTAGGGCGTGAGTGTGCGTGTGGGTATGCGCGTGCATGTGCCTGAGTGTGTGCGTGTGTCGGCTTCGGTGAGCCCGCTTCCTCCAGCTGTGCTCTGGTACATCTTTGGCTTTTGTCTTTAATCTCACAGAAATTCAGTAATGGGCTTAACTTAGACTCCGCTGGTTTGCTTGCCCAGGAGTCCTTCAGAATATTGATCCTCTTTTTTAAATTTTGTAATTTGAGTGCAGAGTCCTTTGCCCTCGTCAGAGGTTGTTAATGAATCCCCAGCTGGAGTCTAATGCTGACAGTTGCAGACTCAACCATTCTTCTCCGGAAACTTCAGCACTAATGATGCATTTCCCATTTAGATATTGAATAGCAGGGACCATGCAAAGCTGAGGTCAGGCCTTCCAGCCTAGAGGGGGTGTTGGGCGGCCCAGAGAACCCAGGTGAACTTCTTCTCCAAATAGAGGGCCTGGATATGCTTCTCCTTTCATCATTGCAGCCAGGCGCCCTCTAATATAGTCACAAAGCAGGTGACTCCTTGCACCTCACATCCCCCCAGATGTGATGCTGACTGGAAGGTATTTGTTGTGCTATTTGAGTTTAACTAAAATTTATTAAATGCCTTCAATGTGCTAGCATTATAGAGGATACAAGACGAGTTATACATGCACATTCTTCCAGGGCCTCGAAACTAGGACTTAATAAGGGAGCCAGAGAAGTGAAAAGCCATCTGATACAAGGGAGAGTATAAGTATCACAATTAAAGAATTCTAAAGGGGAAAAGCAAAATCATAAAAGAACTAAGGATAGGTCAGTAAATAATTCCTAAATTCTTAGGGGAATCAATTTTAACTATAAAACTCAGTGACTTATAATTTTAAGACCAGAAAGCTAGGATTTTCCACACATCAAAAAATACATTAAGACCAAAAGGTAAAAGCGACAAATTGGAGGGATATTTCAGGACATACATACCTAAGGGGGTCTTACAAATCTAGAACACTTCAATTAAGAAGTGGGAACTTGGAGTACTTGGCTGGCTCAGTCGGAGGAGTGTGCAACACTTGATCTCAGGGTTGTGAGTTTGAGCCCCGTGTTGATGGTAGAGATTAAAGAAAAAGAAAAAAAAGGGGGGGGGGGCAATGGACATGAAAAGGAAATTTGTAAAAGAAAAACTATATAATGATAAGAAAGATGTTCAGTTCCCTAAATAATGAAGAAATAAAAATTAATATTTTCAACCACGCAACCGGCAGAGATTTTAAAATATGTATATAAGTCCCCGTGTCCACAAGAATGGGGGCCAGACTCTCCTATCGGCTGATAGGTGGGCATTGTTGACTGACCTGCAGCCCTGCTAGGGTTTCCTTCTCAGTAGCAAACACATCCCACAGGAGACAGGAGGCAATGAACACCCAGAGACATTTAGGTTATCGACGCTGATTATGACCCAGTCATCAGTATGTGCCAGAAATTTTGCAATAGTAAGAAAATCAAGCCACAGAAGGTTTAACCTCATATATGCTCATAGTTTGTTGACACATCCAGCCCCAGAACTCTCCCCGTGCCCCAGCCTTTTTTCCAAATGGAGCTTAGCTACCCTTGGGCCTCCCCACCCCTGATTACCATTACTTAATGTGAATACAGGATTTGTCACTGTAATATCGTGAACACAAGGTAGAGACACAGGCTTATAGCCTGTGCTGTTCAATCTCAGATGTCCACTCTGCTGTGTTTGGTCAGACTCCACCTGAGGTCTTGTTCTGTGTACCCCTTCAGTTCCGAGGTCCCCAACACCTGTTGTCTCATCCTCCTTATTTTACCCGTTTCTCCACTATGCCTTGGTCACTGTGTTACGTTTTCCCCAAATTTTTAACATATTCTAATTCAACTCACACGATCTAACATAGGCTCACCTTTTGAAATAAGAGATCCACATTTTGATCCATCGGCTGTACCTAAGTCGACCGCAAATTGTTGCCCCCATTCTGGGGCGGGCAGTTTTTCACTACGTATCAAAGGTCGTGAAAATCGCCTTACTGTTTGACTTGGCAGTGTTACCTTTTTTTAAGCTTATTTCTTTATTTTTGAAAAACAGAGAGAGTGAGCAGGAGAGGGGCAGAGAGAGAGAGAGGGAGAGAGAGAATTCCAAGCAGGCTCCACACTGTCATCACAGTGCCTGATATGGGGCTCGAGCCCACAAAGGGTGAGATCATGACCTGCGCTAAAACCAAGAGTCGGACACTTAACTGACTGAGCCACCCAGGTGCCCCTTGGCAGCTTTGCTTTTAGGAGCCCGTCCTGTGGGCATGACAAGAGGTAGAAACTAAAATAACTTAAACAGCATTATTTATGGCTTGAAAATGTTGGAAACAATCTAAATATCCAGTAGTAGTCTATTGCAGACAAGGAATTTATTCTATGCATTGGAATATTGTCCTACCATTAAAAGCATGGCCTAGTGGGGTGCCTGGGTGGCTCAGTCTGTTAAACGTCCAACTCTTGGTTTCGGCTCAGGTCATGATCTGGCTGCACAAAGCCTGCTTGGGATTCTCTCTCTTTCCCTCTCTCTCTGCCCCTCCCCAACTTGTGCCGTCTCTGTTTCCCTCGAAATAAATAAACTTAAAAAAAAAAAAAAAAAAAGCACGGTTTAATGATTACTCAGCAGCATAGGGAAATAATCACAGAACATCACTAAATGGAAAAGTGGTCTCAAAACACTGTTTAGTGTATGACGTGAGCCCAGTTTTGAAAACAGGATAGATACACATATTGAACTTCCACAGGTAATGGGTGTATATACGCATAAATATATACTTATAAACATACAGACCCTAGAAAAATGTCCAGAAGGGCATACAGTTAATGTCAATGGTGTTTATTGCTATCTAGTAAGTTGTAGCTTTTTTCTGTATTTTATGCATTTTTCACAATGAATAGTTATTGTTTTTAAGATGAGGAAAGCAAGGGGGGCAACCGGATGGCTCCGTCGGTTATGCGTCCTGCTCTTGGTTTCAGCTCAGGGCATGACCTCCCCGTTTATGAGTTCGAGCCCGGCCTCGGGCTCTGGGCAGATGGTGCGGACCCTGCTTGAGATTCTCTCTCTCCTTCTCTCTCTGCCCCTCCCTTGCTTGTGTCCACGCTGTCACTCACTCTCGCTCTCTCAAAAAATAAATAAATAAATACAAAGACAAGGAAGGGAATGGGAACTATTGTTATAAAGGGTGTAGGTCCCTTGCATAAGGTAAGTACACAGTGCTGAGGGGAACGGAGAATGTGGAAGAGGGTCTGTGGATGGCCTGAAGGAAGGAGAGCATTTGAGGAAGGCTTGTGGGGCAGGCAGAGGAGGGTCCTCTGCAGAACGTAGTCTGAGCCCAGGGCCTGGGAATGTTTCGCCATTGCTGGGTGGGAATATGGTTACTGAGAGAGGTGAGTGTCGCTGCAAGGGGAAGAATCCAGAAGCCAAGGAAGTGGGTGTCTTGTGCCCCAAGAATCTCCGAGCACTCATTGCAAGAGCATCCATGCCTAGGGCTCCCCGTCATTCTGCCGACTTCAATTTTGCTCCTCCTTTTTAACAAATTTTTTTATTTTGTAATGTCTATTTATTTTTGAGAGAGAGAGTACAAGCGGGGTGGGGACAGAGGGAGAGAGACACTGAATCCAAAGCAGACTCCAGGCTCCAAGCTGTCAGCACAGAGCCCGACGTGGGGCTTGCACCCACAACCCGTGAGATCATGACCTGAGCAGAAGTCGGACGCTGAACCGACTGAGCCGCCCGGGCACCCCGTTGCTCCTTCTTTCTTAAGAGGAGCAAACAATTCTGTTCCCGCTTGTCCTCTAGCCTCCCCTGAATGTTTTTTCTTCTTTTCTCTTTTCCCTGCCCCCTCCTCCTGCCTGAAAGCACAGGCAGGTGAGGCAAAGTGCCATGGAGGTGTGGCAGTCAGGCCAGGCTGGGGAGGGGACGGAGCGTGAGTTGGGGTCCCCTCCCATCCTGCCTGGCTGGCGTGAGCTATTCCTCCACTGCCACCTGGTCACAGAGGGTTTGGCTTAAAGCAAAGCCGTTGACAACCTCCATCCATCCAGGCAAGAAGGTGAGACCTGATGCGGGGACCGTGTAACTCACGCTTCCTGCAGCTCCGCTCACAGTGTGCCTCCTAGGAAGGTTCCGGCGCGGTGCGTGCTCCTCGCGGGAGGGGTCTGATCAGAGCCGTGGACCTCTGCTCCTTCTCCGCAGCTGCCACATCAGCCGCATCCTGGAGTCCCCGCGTGGAAACGCTCTGCTGGTCGGCGTGGGTGGGAGCGGCAAGCAGTGTCTGACCAGGCTTGCGGCTTTCATCAGCTCCATGGACGTGTTCCAGATCACGCCGTGGAGAGGCTACCAGATCGCGGACTTCAAGGTGAGTGACAGTCCCCCTGCAGCCACCCACAGCTTCCTGTCCCCCTTCCTAGCTCTTCACGCGCCTCGCTTAGACCCTCCCCGTAAGGTTCTTGGCCATTCGCTTCTTGGGTTCAGGGCTAGGGACATGAGGGGCTCTTTTCTCATTGGGCTCAGGTCTGCAGACCTCAGCTGCTTCAGCTCGGTCCCTGGAACCTCAGTTCTCACCGGAGCAGGGGCACATCTATGTGACGTTTAGCGCACGGCTCACTAGCCCCTGTGGCAGGCTTTGAAGGAATTCCGACAGTCTGCCCAAGTTCTGTAAGACAGCCATATTTTAAAGGACAGTTCCTGTAACCTCCAGCTACCAGGAGCTTCAGTGACATTTCCTGGTCCCGACAGTAAGCACTTAGCAGCCACAATGCAAGCTCTGGAAAGTGGGGAAAGGCATTTATCCAGCCTTCAGAGGTCACTTTGCCCAGCCCCCTCCCTTTTGTGCATGGTTACAGTAGAGGCGGGATTGGGAGTCCTGATGTAATTTCCACCAGGATGCTGCCCTTACTGTCCCTGGGAGAGTTCCCGCCAGCGTGGGGCCAGACCTACCCACCTGCCTTCAGATCTCTCCGCCAGTGGCACCCGCTGTTGACTCTGGAGCCGCAGTTCAGCGTCTCCATGACTGGCTGGATCTGAGGTCATAGACCATGGTCACGTGAGACCAGTCTTCAGCGGTGCCCCCCAAAAAAGTGAATAAGTTAGTGCATATGAGAAACACATGTTCACAGGATGATCTAAGACAGCCGTTCTCTACCTCGACGGCATCCTGGAATCCCCTTCAAATCATGCTGGTACCTGCACCCCACCCTCCAGAAATTTCCGCGTAACTAGTCCAGGGAATGGCCTGAGTGTCAGGACTTCCGAAAGCCTCCCCCAGATGGCTCCAGTGAGAGTTGAGAAGCCTTGTCTTAGCTCATTCCGTCAACGCACACGGTTGAGAGCAGTCGATATTCAAGGAAGTTCACTAACTTTAAAGGGGGATTATATATAGGACACAAAGGTGCTCGCTCTGCTGTAAAGAAATGCACGAGGCTCTTAGAAAAGGAGCTTTGAGTGGGGCAAGGGAGAAGAGCAAGATCAGAGACTGGCACCGAGCTTTGCGAGAGGGATACAGAGAAGGAACCGAGATTGACTAAGCTGGAAAAATTCAGGGCTTGGCATCCTAGCCCAAAACTTCATCTACCTGTAGTTTTGACTGGATGTAATTTCCTACAAGATGATTGTGTGTGTGTGTGTGTGTGTGTGTGTGTGTGTGTGGTCCCCAGTATATTTTATTCCAACGTAAGGCTTTTGCTGGAGCAAGTCATGAGGACACAAGACACTGCTGGCATAAGATGTATTCATCACCCAGGTCGGTATCCCCCAAGCACATGACTCCTCTGTCCAGGCCAAGAGCAGTTGCTTGCCTCCTGGGGAAGGTCATTCACTTGCATGATGATATGAGTAACAGGTGAACAGGAACCATCTCTGTCCCTTTGGAAAGCTGTTAGCTCTTTGCACAAAGCAGGAGCCCCAGAGGCCAGTATAGGAGCCACAATGGTTGTAGAATTGAAGATCATCGTTATTTAATTTTACTCATCCATCTCTATTGGGATTGAGGCAGGGAATGAGGCGTACTTTCCTTATTTTCAGGACAAGATGGCACTCCTTCCTACTTTCCATTGCTGCTTCACTTTATCTCCCATTAAAGTAGATAAGGAAATGGTCTCATTCCTAACGAGTGGCTTGGAGACCTCTTTCAGTAAGGCCGTCTTCCCAGAGATCTCTAATATTGATTGTTTCCACAGATGGACCTGGCCAGTTTGTGCCTGAAAGCTGGGGTGAAGGGTCTCAGCACGGTGTTTCTCATGACCGATGCCCAAGTGGCTGATGAGAAGTTCCTTGTGCTCATCAATGATCTCTTGGCATCTGGTAAGAAACCCTTTTCTCTTGAGTGTCTCTGCTAAATTCCCCCTGGTGTCAGAGTCACCCCAAGGTGGCCCAAGGTCCGGAGAGCTAGGTCATAGAAATAAGGAAGAAACTAGAAGAGGACTGGTTCATTAAGGTCCTTAGAGCTAGTGCTGTGCCTGGTATCCTGGCTCCTTCCATTGCAAAACAGGCAATAATCTTGGGGCTTTTATTGGAACTAGATCTGATTATTGGGAAAAGAACATGTTAAGGGTCTGCCGATCTCCTGAGCCCAGCGGGAAGGTGCTATTCTCTTCCCGTATTCAAGAGAGAAACTAGATAGAATGTGTGCAATATTTCAAGTAGGTTAGGCATTGGCCAGAAGAGACACAGAATTTGCACATGCAAAACTTACGCAATAGGGCAAGATTCGTTTGCCAATTTAATTGAGGATTCAGAACCTTAGGCAAAGTAGAAGCAACAATAGATGTAGGATATCCCTAAAATGGGGGCACCTGTGTGGCTCAGTCAGTTAAGTGTCAGACTCTTGGCTTCAGCCCTGGTCATGATCTCACAGTTTTGTGAGTTCGAGCCCCCATCAGGCTCTGTGCCAGCAGCACGGAGCCTGCTTGGGATTCTCTCCTTCTCTCTCTCTCTCTGCCCCGTCCCCACTCACACTGTCTCTGTCTCTCTCAAAAAAAAATAAATTAACTTAAAAAAACAGAATTTCCTTTAAAAAAAAGGGGGGGGATATCTCTAAGCTGGTTTCCTTGGTTTCCCAAAAACTTGACAGACGCTGTCCACTGTCCTGTGACACCATCAGTGCAAGAGAGGACTTCAGTGGAAAGTTTGATTCTGATACTTTACTGTCCTTATTTACTCAGGAATTCAGGAATTATGTGAACCATTCTGGGTTAAAAAAAATTATACACACACACATGCATGTATATAAACATAATGCAAGATATATATAAATGTATATACCCAAGAATGTAAGACAATATATTACTTAAATTATGCATTTACAGAAATTGGAGGTGTATATTTTTGCATTTATATTAATTAAACATAGAATATGCTTTGCTGGCTCTTAAGCCATATTCAGCATCTGCAAAACTACCTCTTCATCTGGGTTAAGAAAACAAAGTCAATGCACAGATGTTCCAGAACAAAATTACTGCCTCTAGCTTTTCAGCATTTCAGAAAGCCCATGTATCCACAGTCCAACCCCTGGCTCTCTGACTAAATACTCTTTAGTTTATGAAATCCAAGAACCACGATCACAGCATATTTCTCCATAGTCTATCCCATGTCATACGTAATTTATTTCAAGGTGTCTTCTGCTATGCAGTCCCTAGGAACTTCACTGCTTCAGGATCATTGTCCGCTTCAAATTTTGTATGCTTCTATCCCACGCCATTTTGCCATCACCCCTGAAGAACCACTGGTCCCTGGTCCCCATCATGCTCTAGCAGACTCTGTGAGCAACCTTTGGATTGTTTCTGATGAGGAACGGAGTCCCAGCCTCCTTACTGTGCCAGCTCTAAGCCTCACACAGATTTCTACCATAAAGTTACCTTCATATGCAGGAGTTTGCCTTACTTATTCCTTTTCTCCTCCCGTCCGCTCTCCCCATTCTTAGAGCCACCATCTTCTACGACACTATTCCACCTACAACATTGCCTCACCTTTTATTATTTTACTAAATAACGAGAGTGTGTCCAGTGGCTCTCCCACCCTGCACGCTGAAGTCTAATTTCAAAGAAGGTGAAATTGTGCTTCCAAAAACTTACAGCTCTGGAGATACCAGGCACGTTGCCAGCCTCACCCTGTATCGCAGTTGGCCCCATCCAGCCAGGTCACCTTCTCCTAAAATAATGTCCGAGACACAGAAATTGATATGCTTTTACCAGTTGAAATTTTGTTTCTCAATTAAGTATTTTTAATTTTTCATTTGGAAGGCAACTGTTTCTTTTCCAAGTTGAAATGAATTTCTGAAGCCCTGCCCACTGAAAGCATAATGCAATCAGCTTGCTCCAAAGCCATGAAGTTTCAAGCTCACATTTCTCTTTTAAGGCTTCTGTACAAAAATCAGACTTGCATACACGTGTTAAAAAGAGATGCAATTAAAAGTAATGCTTTTCTAATATTCCTCCCTTTCTTCTTAACCACTTTGACAGGGAGAACAAGAGGCTATCTCAGTTCTAATTTTCCCTGTCAACTAAATAATTGCTAGAAATTAATTGACTGCCAGTCCACAGAGGGCTTCGGGAATTCCTCAGAACCTCCCCATCCCCTTCATGTTTGAATTTTGTGGGGTTGTGCAATCACTCCACTCTGGGATAACACAGTGCAAACTATAACACTATGTCAGGCTACCTTGCCATGAACTCCTCCCTCCATAGTTATCCACAAGTCCTGTTAGTTTAGAGATATAAAGGTACAGTGGAATGTATTACACTGATTCAACCCTCCCCAAAAACACCTTTCTCAATGACCTACTAATCTCACGCCATAGGCTATCTGGCTTCTTCCCACATATTTTTTTTTTTTTTGAGAGAGAGAGAGAGAGAGAGAACACACATGAGCTAGAGAGAGAGGATCTTGAGCGGGCTCCATGCTCAGCATGGAGCCCAATGCAGGGCTCAATCTACGACCGTGAGATCTTGACCTGAGCTAAAATCAAGAGTCAGACACTAACCAGCTGAGCCACCCAGGCGCCCCTCTTCCCACACTACTTTAGCTCATTGTTTGATCCCTTGATTTTCTGATGCCATTTCCAGAATCAAACCATAATAGTAATTCAGTTCTTGCATCCCACTCCTGACACCAACCAACCATTTCAGAACCTATCATTATCCCAGCTGTGTCTCAGTTGGGTTACAGATTGACAGGAAGAAATCCTACACACAAAGTTTAAAAATTAAATATAGTTCCTAGTTTAATTAGCAAAAGTTACATAATTGTATAAAAAAAAAACATGGTGGCCGTATATATCAGGAGCAAAGGAGGAGTACCTTTGAGTCATTTCCCTTGGCTGCCAGGGTCCTTCCTGGGCATCATGCAGCTGCTGGCATCATGAAACTACACATGAAACATTGATCCTTGGTGAATCTGGAAAGCCCAAATTTTGCTATGCTCTTACTGCCCTGTTATAATAATTCCTAAAGAGTAGACACTGGTCATCAAACCCAGGTACTTAAGAAATACTTACAAAATGTGTACCGTCTTGGTTCTTGGACAAAACTCAGAACCAGCAAGGCCTCATCCTAACCTAGAGGGGGGAAATAGAATCATTTCCTGGCTTTCTGGTATAACACATCTTCCTCCAACTTCCCTGTATTCCAGAAAGTGCATTTTATCGCAGTCCCTGCTAAGAGGACATAGTCTGCTCTGGGTGTGGTGTCTCTGCCTTTCTTAATTCTGCCAGGTTTCACGCTTTATTTTACATGGGGATCTCGTGTTGGGATTTTCCTCCTGCTTTTCAAAAGGCCTAATTGTTCACTCCACATTTAAGATTTCTCTTCCCCGGTCCAGACTAGTTCACTTTCCATGTACTCATATTCAGAACCACTTATTAAGCTCACATGTTCCAGTCAGTAGGCACTGTGCCTAAACGTGAGCATCATACACTCTATGTGGCCTATTGAAATAGTTTATGAAATTGGGTCCCCCTTGTTATAAAGTACTGTGCCTCTCCATCTCTGAACCAGACTGTCCTTTTAAATTAGGGCCACATCTCCTGTTCATATATAGAACAAGAAAAGATCACCTCGCCTTCCAGGATCTCAATGATTAGATCCAGGATTGGTATATTAATGGTCTCCACCCATCACATAAGAATCTGGAGTCTAGGGGCGCCTGGGTGGCTCAGTTGGTGAAGCATCTGACTTTAGTTCAGGTCATGATTTCACGGTTCATGAATTCAAGCCCCACATTGGGCTCCATGCTGACAGGGCAGAACCTGCCTGGGATTCTCTCTCTCCCTTTCTCTCTGCTCCACCCACCCCCCCCCCCACATACACACTGTGTCGCTCGCTCTCTCTCAAAATAAGTAAACTTAAAAAAAAAGAATCTGGAGTCTGGAAATATTTGTAACAGGCTTGGCATTAGATTATGCTTTTCCCAGAACTAGGTTTCCTGGTGGGCCATCTCTGCTTTACATATGCAGAGATCTGGCCCAATTTCCCTGGAAGGAGAAGAGATAGACTGGGAGGCAAAGGAGGCTCCCTTGAGCATGCATCAGATATTCTGAGCGTACTTTGTGGTCTCCGTGGCTTTATCTACAAGTTGTGTCCTCAAACCAGCACCTGGTTGGCTCTCCAGCTGCCAAGCAGAAATGCCAAAGGGTGATGCAAAAACATGCTTGAGTTGTCAGCCTTTCCTTTCCTTCACGTGGTGCTAAATTTCTATGCAAGTTGTTAAGACGATGTCCGCGCATTTGCCTACATTGCTGACTTCTCCCTCATCTCCTCTATCTAAGAGATAATCAGCCACCACCAATTTTATCCCCGAACCATTTCTGAATCTAAATCTTCTCTATCATAGCTACCACCGGTCTTTTCATCGGTTGATTCAACACATACAGGCACTTCTTAACTCATCCCCATATCCTAGGCAATACCCCACCCCCATCCATCCTCCTCGCTGCTTCCAAAGGGTCTTTATAAAATAGAATTTCTTCATTGGTTTTTCTAACTGAATGCAGGAGAAGACCCAAGCCCCTTTTTCTACAGATTAAAAAAGAAAAAAAAAAAAAAAGAAGAAGAAGACCCTGCCTTTGACCTACTCTGTGATCTACTTCCTAACTCCCTGAGATAATACACTGCACTGTTGTTCCCTGACATCATTACTCATCATATTCCTCTTGAACTCCATGCCCTCCTCCTCCTTTGTCTGGAGTCCCTTCTACCCACGTTATGAGACTTATCTTGAGTGTCCTCTCTCTCTAGGAAATTGTCACTGATCCATTATCATCCTTGGCAGTGAGAAATACCCTCCACGTCTCTGTAGCTTTCCATGGCTGCATACCCCACCACTGTGCTGAAACAGCATTGCAGATTCGTGAAAGGCAGAGCCTAGGTTGTCTCCTGTCAGTTAATGTTTTTGTTGTTAGGAAATAATGTAAGGATAGGAAAGGAAAAGGCTTAAGGACCTACTGTCCAGTTTAGGAAATAAAACAATACAAATATAATTCTAACCCTCTGTAGAGACTGTTACTTCCATCATTTATACTGTCAGCTATTAACCCATCTCTGGTCCCATAATTATTATTCAGCAGGTGTTTGTTGAACTAAGGTGCGTGATGTCACAAGAATGATGTGGTGTCTTACGTATTAGATCTCACTGTTGCACACATGCTTTGAGATGGTTTTCAGGCATGCACAGAGAGGTGCAGAGGGCTCCTGAGACAGCCACCACAGTCCCCTGCTTTTCCCCCCTTGAGACCAGAGAAAAGTTTGGGGGAAAATGGTGGGCCTGGATGAGGCCAGGTCCCCTAAGCCAGTGCGACACTAACGCGTTCACGGAGGACCCAGTCCATAGCTTCATCCATTTTATCATCAAGCCCCAACTAACAGAACCATCTCAAACCATCAGGATCTCCTCCCCCAAAAGCAGTTTTCGCCTCTGAAGGTCCCACATGAGCACAGAGAAGAATGATGATTAGTCTGGGCTTCAAAGTATTAGGAGGCGTTAATGATGGCACAGAGCACTTGAAAGCAGAAATAGTGTTTCCCGAGTGTAGGTCTCAGGAGGGAAGTTTCCAAATATTTAAATAGCCTCTGCCTCTGTTCGCATCACAAAATCCCCTCTGGCAGTTCAGTCCCTCGCTTGAAAGCATGACTACCTACATCACATAGTAACTGATGGGTATGATGCCGGGAGAAATTGGAGGAATAAACCTCAAGATGCAAACTTTGCTCCCAATTCAGAGGCTCAATTCCATCTGGTGACCTTCTTCTTAAGGAGCTCTTGGGACCTTGTGACAGATACTAGCATCTTAAGAGCATGGAGAAAGTCTCCAAATGGCCTGGTACTTTCAACAGCACAGCCCTAAGTGTATCACATAAGCCAAGGTCAGCCAACTTTTTTTTCTATAAAGGATCAGAAAGTAAATATTTTCAGTTTTGCAGACCATACAGTCTGTCACAGCTACTCAGCTCTGTCGTTGTACTGGGAAAATAGCCATAGACCATACCTAAATGAATGATTGCAGCCGTGGCCGATAAAACTCTATTTATGGACAATAAAATTTGAATGTCCTATAATTTTCATGAGTCATTAAGTATTATTATTATTATTTTTTTCAACCATTACAAATTGTAAGAACCACTCGTAGCTGGCAGGCCAAGCAAACAGGCAGCATGCCGGATTTAGCCTGTAGACCATAGTTTGGTTCCTCCCTATCGAGAATGTTCTACATAAAACACCAAAAGTAAGCCCTCCATATTTCAAATAATAGAAGGGCAAAGAATGCAGGCTGTGTTGTTACACATGCTCTAAGACCAAAGGGAATGGAGTTCTCTCTGGGGGGCTCTAACATGATAATGGGGAAGGGAATGCAGATTATCAGAGACACAAAGGAGAAAGGAATACAGACCACTGTAGGCAGTTGGCTCATAAACTGGGGGAGTATGGCTCATGTCAATTCCATTTGACTATTGCTTTTTTTAAAACTTGGGGCACCTGGGTGGCTCAGTCAGTTAAGCAGCCAACTTCAGCTCAGGTCATGATCTCGTGGTTCATGAGTTCGAGCCTCATGTTGGGCTCTGACAGCTCGGAGCCTGGAGCCTGCTTTGGACTCTGTGTCTCCCTCTCTCTCTGCCCCTCCCCTGCTCATGCTCTGTCTCTGTCTCTCAAAAATAAATAAACACTTAAAACAATTAAAAAGAAAAAAACAACACTTCCCTGAGCTCTTTAATTCCCAACACATGCTGAATATCATTGCATTTCCTTAGCAGTTTCCGTGGACCTCTGCTTTGATCAAATGAGAAAGGGGTTATTCCATTCCTAAGACCTTGGTTTGGACAAGTTATAGCTCAGGGTGGTTTATATGCGTCCTACGGAATACCTTGATGGACGGAAGTTAAATTTGTCCAATTAAGGGAAGGAAGTAAACGATCAATTTCATGATAATCCATTTTTTTTTCCATTTTGACCTTTTAAAACGATTAAGTCTAATTAGTATAAAATTCTTACTGAACTCCCGGCTGGGTTAATGTGGTCAGACTATGAAAGCCAGACATTTGTTGGCAGTTGGCAATGCATTCCTTCAGCTGTGGTAGTGCACCGATGTGTAGCAACTTCACTGACAGGCAAAGTCAGAATTCCCATCGCTCGGATTAACTAACGCGAATTCATGAATGGTGAGATCATGACCTGAAGCCGAAGTTGGACCCTTAACCGGCTGAGCTGCCCAGGTGCCCCTCCTGCATTTTGTTTTAATTTTTCCTGTTTTACTTTTCATATTTATGTCTTTAATCCACCTAAAATGTTTTCGTCTATAGTGTGCTAATTTTTATTTTTTATCTTAATACTGAATTACCTGACATCACTTGTTGATTAAGGCCATTTGCCAAACCACCCATCTTTGAGGACCTCATCCAAGCCCACAAGGAAGTAACACGGGTAGGGTGGCCCCCGTGGCTCCTTCCACGTCCAGCATTTCTATGATGCTCACAATTCTGTGTTGGTTATGGAGGAAGGAAGAAGCGTGTGGGTGTGGATTCCTGTGATTCCAGGTCCAGATGGCCTCAGTACCCGTCTAAAGCCTTGTTCTGGAAATGGGGAAGAGCTTTCCCAGGGCCCATGGAATATCCTGGCCATGAGCCACGCCTACTTCACATCATATCCAGTGTTTTCAAGATTTGAGCTATTCCAGTGCTTCCCTCCCCCACCCACTGTCCTCTCTCATTGAGAAGACCTGACTCTTCAGGATGAGACTCACAACTTTCCTCATACCGCACAGCCTGTCTCCACGTCTCTGTGGGTTTCTCCTGTCCTCCAAGGTGACCATGCCTCCTCCCCAAGGCCAAATCCTCCATCTGAGCCAGGAGCCCACGCCCTGGCCCCTGATTCACAACTCTGCTCTGCCCGGCTGTCTCTCCCCAATTTCTGACTCTTCCTTCACAGTCTTTATGCTCTCACCACCCCCGTTGACTTTCTTCCCTTTATGTGTTTCTGTACTTCTTTACGAACTCTTCTGGATGTGCGGAATGCAATAAAACTCCCATGCGATCATGACGTTGCAACATAGAAACTTGCAATGGGCACGTACAAGAGTTTCTTTCCAATCGGTGCCCAAAATGTAGATTACTAAATTGTCTGGGATGGATATTTCAACTTTATAAAAAGTGCCACACTGCTCTCCAGACTAGTTGTGCAGATTTGCTCTCTGCCCAGTCACGCATGAATACCTGCTTCCTCCTAACCTCATGAGTGCTTGGTTGATCTCACACGTTAGTTTTTGCCAATGGGCGTGAAATGAAATCTCATCGTTTTCTTTCCCTTTTTACTTGTGACCTTGAGCATCTTTTGGAGGGTTTATTGGCTGTTCCTCTCCTGTGAGTTGCCTATTTATACAGTTTGACCATTTGCTCTTGGCTTTCTTGTTTTTTTCTTACGGATTTGTAAGAGTTCCTTATATATTCTGGATACTAACACTTTGTTCATTATATGGGGTGTAAATCTCTTTTGAAGTCTGCATCTGACTTTTGTCATGTTGATTTAGTTTAAATGCTGTAAAACTTAACAGTTTTTTTTAATGCTCCAGACTGTTCAGAACTTTTGTTCTATTCGACATGATAAAAATTATCTCCTGCATTTTATTTTTTTAAAAATTAATGTTCATTTATTTTTGAGAGAGAGAGACAGAGCATGAGCACACAGTAGGGGAGGTGCAGACAGACAGGGAGACACAGAATCCGAAGTGGGCTCCGGGCTCTGAGCCATCAGCACAGAGCCCAACGCAGGGCTCAAACTCACGAACTGTGAGATCATGACCTGAGCCAAAGTCGGACGCTTAACTCACAGGGCCCCCTGACGCCCCTCCTGCATTTTATTTTTAAATTTTTAGTGTTTTACTTTTCATATTTATGTCTTTAATCCACCTGAAATTTATTTGTATATAGTGTTCTAATTTTAATTTTTACTCGTAATGCTGAATTACTTAACATCACTTATTGATTAATCCATCAACCAGTGACTGCACACTGATTTTTAATAGCAATTTCCTGTTTATAATTAGGTCTGTTTCTAGGTGTTGCCTTCAGTATTCTATATATTTGGCCCATACCAATTTTGCATTGTTTTAATTAACGTAGATTTGGGTTTTTTTGTTTGTTTGTTTGTTTTAAGAGAGAGAGAGCACAAGGAAGGGGAGGGGTGGAGAGAGAATCTCAAACTGAGTGTGGAGCCCAATGTGGGGCTCGATCCCACGACCCTGGGATCATAATCTGGGCCAAAATCAAGAGTCAGATGTTCAACCAGCTGAGCCACCCAGGTGCCCCAAATTAACTTCGTTTTATAAGGAACCTTGATTTCTGGTAGGGAAAATCCTTCCCACTGGTTCTTCAGAAATGTCATGGCTGTTCTTTAGCCTTTGCTCTTCCCTGGCCACTTCAGTCAGCAGAGCATGGGACTCTTGATCTCGGAGTTGTGAGTTTGAGCCCCACGTTGGGTGGAGAGATTGCTTCAAAAACAATAAAATCTTTCCTTAAAAAGATAAAAAAGAATAAAGTAACATTTTGGGGGGCTTGAGTATAGAGATGCCATTTTATTTTCAATATTGATTTATATCCAGAAAGCTTGTTGTTAAATGTGCTTGTGAGTCCTGATGGTTTACGTGTATATTCTCTTAGATATTCTATGTAGAAAATTAGATTTTGAACAATAATAATATTATGATTGTCTTAACTCTTGTTTTACATTTTCCTTTTCTTGATTTTTTGCATGGTCTAGGACTTCCTATATACCATTGACTAGGAAACATAATAGCAATCATGCTTGTCTTGGTCCCGATTTGAAAGGGAATATTCTAGTATTTCACTCTTAGGTATAATGTTTGCAATGAGTCTGCAATAGACATCTATGATAGAGTAAGAGAAATCTTATTTATTCCTAGTTTGTTACCAGTATTTTAGAAATGTTCTGTGTCTTTGTAATGGTAATATTGTAATTATCTACTTTAATCTATTAACATAGTGGATTATTTTCATAGATTTCTCTAATACCTAACCATCATTGCATTTCTAGGACAAACCCTACTTGGTCATCATACATGTATTTTTATGGATTTAGTTAGGATTTTTTAAAAGATTTATTCACCGTATATTGTGTAAGACAGGATTTTATCGAACTTTCAGAACTTTGCCAGTCTTGCAAAATTAATAATGAGGCATTGTTTTAAGCTACATTTCTATTACTATGAGTGGGGTAAAGCATTTGTTCACATATTTAAGAAGTATTTGTATTTCCTGTACTGTGAGCTCTCTTCTATATCCACGTCCTACAGTTGAATTATTGGTTTTTTCCTTTATTTGTGGAGACTTTATTTACATATTTACATATAATGTTGTTATATGTAACATTATAATATTTACATATTAAGGAGATTAACTATTTAACTATAATCAGAGTTAAACACATATTTTCTTTTTAAAACTTGAGGAATGAGAACATTTAAGTTCCAGCTCTTAGCAAATTTCAGTTATATAGTACAGTGTTATCAAATATAACCACTATGTTATACATTAGATCCTAAAGCCTCATTCATCTTATAACTGAAAGTTTGTACCCTTCTACCAGACTCTCCATATTTCCTCCACCCCCCAGCTCCTGGCAACCACTTTCTACTCTATTTCTAGGAGTTTGACTGGGTTTTTTGTTTGTTTGTTTTAGATTCTACATGTAAGAGACATCATGCAATATTTTTCTTTTTCTGTGGCTTATTGCTTAGCATAATGCCCTCCAGGTTCATCATGTTATTGCAAATGACAGGATTTCACTTTTTTTAAGCCTGGATAATATTCCCATATATGTCACATTTGTTTGATCCATTCATCCACTGATGCATACCTAGGTTGTTTCCAGATCTTGGCTACTGTGAATAATGCTGCAATGAACAGAGGAGTATGGATATTTCTGAGATCTGTTTTTTTTTTTCCTTTTGAACATATATCCAGAAGTGGGATTCCTGGATCCCATGGTGCTTATTCTATTTTTAATTTCTTTAGGAGCTTCCATACTGTTTTCCATAGTGGCTGTACCAGTTTACATTCCCAACAGTGCACAGGGGCTCCCTTTCCTCCACATCCTCATCAGCACTTATTTTCTCTTGTCTTTTTGATAATAGCCATCCTAACAGGTGGGAGGGGGTATCTCATTGTGATCTTCATTTGCATTTCCCCGATAACTAATTGTGTTGAGCACCTTTTCATGAACCTGCTGGCCATTTGTCTTTCTTCTTTGAGAAACCTATTTTCATTGGTTCTTTGGTTTTGATCTTATTATACTTTGCCTATGTTTTCACCATGCTGTTTTGTTTCTATTTTTTATACCAAACTTATACTTTTACATAAAATATATCAACTTAAACATATCAAATGTATCTTTCTTTTAAAACATGCTGATTTTGAGTTACAATGAGGAAGTCCTTCCCCACTCAGAGGTCATATAATATTTCCCTCATTTCTTCTGCCATTTTTATGGTTTTCTTTTCTATGGTGAAGTCATTGACTCATTTGGAATTTATCCTAGCATACAGTGGAATATAAGGATCCAACCATAGTTTGTTTGTTTGTTTGTTTGTTCCAGTCTTCCTAATACTGTGTATTGAATGTTCATTTTTTCCCCATTGATTTTAAGATGTCATACTTACATATGCTAAGTTCCCTGACGCCATTCCTGCTCTCTGCCTTTCTGCTCTAATAGAAAGGGATAGTTCATTTTTCATCAATATATGGATTTGTCTGTATGTTACCCCCCCTTTCACTTGTGGTCTTATAAGTATTTTACATCTCTTTTATTCTTCCTACCAAATCTTAAGCTCCTTGGGAACAAACTTTTTATTAACAGTAATTAGTAAATAAATTCCTTAAGTAAAAGACATAGACAGTTGAAAGCCCTCATGCCACGAACTCCTGGCCCAGGACAAAAGGGTGCCTTGTAGCTTGTTCCATTCTTTCAAGTATCATCTCTCTGCCCTGGGTTTGGAGTAGATACAGTGTCTGTTTAATTTCACCAGCAGGAATGGTGGGGCATGGCCACAAAAATCACGGGCCTTGTGTCCCCAAGTTGGATAACCTCTCATGTCCAATTGCATTGTGCAGAGAGATGTGAAAGCTGCCCTTCTGTGTCCCATTTCTCCCAGGAGAGATCCCAGACCTCTACTCCGATGATGAAGTTGAAAACATCATAAACAACGTGAGGAATGAAGTCAAGAGTCAAGGTCTGGTAGACAACAGAGGGAACTGCTGGAAATTCTTTATAGATCGGGTCCGACGACAACTGAAGGTATAAAAGGATTTACTGCGCCGGGTAGGCAGACCAGAGATGGTTCACGAGAACCTCTACTGATAATTTGGCTGTCCTTCTTGATTGTACTGGGAGTGGGCAGTATGGGTGGAGTGACTTTCTCAGCCTGAGCAATTTTGCAAGGCTGCCCTTCTCATCTGATTCAAGGGCAGTAGCCTCCCTCTTGCCTCATGCAGTCCCAGCTTTCTTAATTTCTTGGTGAGAAGCCTGGGTGGTATTGACAGATTTTTTTTTTTTACTCCATTGGATGTGTTTCCCAACTTTCCGGGAAATAAAGAACCTAAAGCCATAGCTATCTCCCTGTGAGAACTTCTGATACCTTCTTGGTTCTCCCCACCCTTATGACTTCTCAGGTGACTCTCTGTTTCTCCCCTGTGGGGAACAAGCTGAGGGTCCGCAGCAGGAAGTTTCCAGCCATTGTGAACTGCACAGCCATCGACTGGTTCCACGAGTGGCCTCGGCAGGCATTGGAGTCTGTCAGCCTCCGCTTCCTGCAGAACACAGAAGGCATTGAGGTAAGAGGGCAAAGGAGACACTCGTCAAGATCCTCTCCACCTCGGGTACAAGGAATTCCATGTCCAGAGTTTCAGGATTCAAGTTCAAGCTTGGATAGAGTCGTCAGAGCAAAACCTTCCATGTAGCGAGGCAATGAGCAGGGTGGGCCACCACCACCAGTCTTCACGTCCAGACAGTAACTCTGATTTCCTGCTCTTCACCTTCAGCCCACAGTCAAGCAGTCGATTAGCAAGTTCATGGCCTTTGTCCACACAAGTGTCAACCAGATGTCCCAGGCTTATCTGAGCAACGAGCAACGCTACAACTACACAACCCCTAAGTCATTCCTGGAGTTCATCAGACTCTACCAGAGCTTGCTGCGCAGACATGGAAAAGAGCTCAGGTCCAAAATGGAGCGTCTCGAGAACGGACTGCTGAAGCTTCACAGCACCTCTGCCCAGGTGGGTAGCGTTCTTTCATGGCTCGTGCATGCAGGGCACTGAGAGGGAGCGGGAGCACCCCATTGCGGGGAACTGGAGAGATCACAGTCCAGGCCTGAAAATCACTTATGGTTCCCCAGAGGCCTCAGAGTCACCAGAAACCATTCCAGAAGTTAAGGCTGAGCTCTCCCTGCAGAAGGGCACGCTGTCCCCTTCAGGTCTGGTCTGCTGCCACCTACTGATGATGGAATCCTCTGGAGCACCTCTTCTCTCTTGCTTGCTACCCCTCTCCTCCTCTTCCGCCACCTTCCTTTCTTCTGCAGTCCACTTCCCCTCCATCTCCAAAACCAAAAAGACATGGTTGCCGAACTGTACCAATTCTCTTTGGTTTCTTTGTGTCTTACTCTGTCATCTGTCAAAGCACCATTGGGACCTAATTTCTTAAATCCTGTCTCATTTCTTGCATTTCCTCGTGTGTCCCTAAGTGGTTGGCCATCGAAAGAAGGCCCCTGTTGTCCTGTCCTGGTAAGATTTTTCTACTTCCTCTTCCAAAGGGAACGAGTTTGTTTCAATTTCCTGTTCTTCCCTTGAGAATTGGGGACAATTCTGGCACCTTCTCTGCCCCTGCTTATGCCCATCAAACACTGCCAGTCCCTTGATGGCCCTTTTTTTGTGTGCTCTGTTTGCCAGAAGCAGACGCAGTCTCTCATTCAGGTGGTGTCATTTTCATGCATTTGCACCATTAAACTAAAATTGTGATTAGTTTGATCCATGGGCATCACGTGTTCCTACAGATACCTAAGCCTTTCACTTATTGTCATTGTTTCAGAGCTTTGCCTTTGGACTAACTATTCAACTTGCTTCTTCTGAGTTGTCCTCTCTCCCCGCTTCTGTTTCTTGAACGGTAGATGTAATAGGTCTAGAGGATTTCAGTGCATTTAGTAGAATGCAGTGAGCCCTTGCAATCTGTTCACAGAGAATGTCTTCTGCTCAGAAAAAGCTGTCTTCTGTTATCTGATGTTGTTCATCTGGCCTGGCCTCTCCTCCAGGAGCAATGATTTGCCAGATGGCTTCTCTGTGTCCCGCATCTATTATGTTCTCACTCGCTGATCTCATTCTTTTGGCTTTTTTTTTTCCGTCTGTGCTCTAAGAGAGCCTTTCACGTTGATCCCGGACAATTCTAGTTTCGTGCTGTGTAATATTGCTTCTGCTTCTTACGCTTACAGGGAAGGGTTTAATTATGCTACTACATTTTTAATATCCTAACAGCCCTTCCCCATCTCATCCTTTTCCCTGTCCAATGCATCCTATTGCTTTTTTATTTCAGCCTGTTTTCCTGCAACGGTGTCACAGAAACCATCCTACCGAGGATGGTGGACTGCTTTCTCCAGGTTTTCCCTAGATCTGGTAGTACGTCATTTGCAGAACTGTGCTCTTCTTAGCCTCCTACATGGTTTTCCCATCCTTGTCCTATATTTCTAGAAAGACCCTTTTATCTTTTTCTTTCTGTGCCTTCAGGCATGGTGAGCTCGGTCCAAACTCAATGTTTGTCCACTGATGACACGTGCCAGTTGTCCATGATGCTTCTTGGTTTCCATTTATGCCATGACCACACCCCTTCCCAGAGCTACAGTGCAGGGCAGGTCGAGGGACACAGACCCAAGCCAAAGGCCTAGCAGTTTACCCGGCATATGTACTGTGGTTGTGGAAATGTCACATCTTCTCTCCCAACACTTTCTAGTGTTTCCAGTACCCTCAATCTCTGAACTTCTAGAACTCAGCATAAGATAGAATCCCGGGATCCAGATTCTTAACATCTGTCACTTCTTCCTCTTCCTGTCTCCTCCCCCACCCCTGACGTATGGTGCCCTCTGAATACTGTCATCTTAGCAGCCCCTGTTCTCCCTCCCCTCCCTGTCCTCTGGAAATTCCAACCGTCCCAGGAGAAGACTGGTTATACCTTCGGCGAACCCAGTGCTACCTGCGTGTGGAGAGTGGAGAATTCTTTTCAGTCCTGGCATCAATTTCCATTTCTTCTCCTTCAAAGTTCTCTACTTCGACGAGTGATACTTTCATCTACCCAGTTCCCTAGAAAGCGGGGAGTTACCTTCGATTCCTCCCCTTCCCTCATTTCCCGTTTAAGAATTAACAACTTCTGTACATTTCCTAAACGTGTCTCAAGTGTACCCTCTTGTTGTATCCCCCTTTTCTATGCCTTGATTCAGACACTTCTTACCTAGGTCATTTCAATACATGGAACTCTCCAGTGTCTCCCTGGTCCCGAACCTGCTTCACCTGCAACCTCTCGCATCACCCATGAGGCCAAAATCCTTGGGGTCATCCTTGACCCTTCTCAATTCTCCCTCTCACACACACACACACCCTGTGCCCAAGCATCAGAAAATCGCCATTGGCCCTAACTTCAGACGAGCCCCGAATCCCCCCACTGTGCACCTCCCACGCTGCTACTCCCCTGACCCAGGCCACTGATCCTACCCGGGGAACCACAGTACCTTTCCAACTCACTTGTCTGCTTCTCCTTCTGTTCCTCTTGGGTCCGTCATCATTGGAACACCCAGAGGGATCCGTTCGAAACAGGAATCAGAGCATGTTACTTTTCTGCTCAAAACCCTGAGATGGCCCCCATTTCCCTCGCTAAAGTGGCTCCCCAGTCTGCTCTCCCCCCCTGCCCTGCAAACTGTCAGACCTCATCTTCCGCTGCCCCATGCCCGCGACATTCCTCTCCGGCCATGCCGCCGCCTTGCTCTTCCCTCAGACATGCCAGGCCTTTGCACTGGCTGTTTCCTCTCCCTGCGTGTTCTTCCTTCTCTCACCCCCACGACTCACTCCCTCATCTCGACTTCTTTGTTCATATGTCATCTTCTCAGTGAATCCCATTCTGATGGCCCCATTTTAAATTGCAACCCCACCCCATTCCCAGGTCCCTTACAGGGCTCGACTTCACCTCTTTCCTGTACTGGTTGTGTTTACTTTTTGTTGTCGATCCCCATCTGTCGGACAACCTCGGCATGGACAGGGATCCTTATCTGTTCTGTTTGCTGATGTGTCCCACATGCCTAAAACACTACCTGGACAGAGGGGGCATGCGTGAAATGTTGAATGAATGAATGGCATTTTGTTTAGCCTCTCCCAACATTCTAGACCCCCCCGTCCAAGAGAAATATCCTGCAAGTCATAAATGCAAATTTCAGTTTCCTATTAACTGTATCAAAAGAAATAAAAGGAAACTAGTGGCTTTCATTCTAACATTAGATCTTAAATTTACCTAATTTTATCATATATTTTAAGAATACATTTTATTTAACCCAATACATCCATGATATCATCATTTTAACAGGTAAGCAATGTATGAAGAAGTTATTGGTGAAATATTTTTTTTCCTACAAGGCTTCAAAGACTAGTGTGTGTGCGGTTATAATTACAGCACATCTCAGATGGGACAAGCCACATTTCAGGTGCTCATTCCCCAGACGATACAGCACAGCTCTGGACCAGCCCCTGTCCGGCTATCAGACTGATCTTCGCTCAAAACGTTGAGTTTTCTCTAATGTGGACCCTAATGTTTTAGGCATGGCCTTTCAGACTCTCTGAACTTTTCTAGAACTTTCAAACTATACCCTTGCCTCCTTCGCCATCCTTTCTTCCTCCCTTCGACCCCGTTGCACCCTGGCATTCAGCAATACCGACTGGTTGGCGTCGCCCCAAATCTCCACAGCTAGTTCACATCTCTGTGTCTTTACGTGTGCCCCTGACTTGCCAGCTTGTGACTGTCAAGACGCGAACAGTTTGCTCCCTCCACTCGCAGAAGCCCCTTCTAAGTGCCGAGAGGGTTTTCATTCCGTCGTCTGTGGTTCCATCTCGGCATTATGTTTCCTCTCTTGTATATTCCCTGCCACACTGTCATGGCGGCATGATACCCAAGGGCAGACACCAGGATTCATCGGCACATAGTAGGTGTTCTCTAAGTGTGTGGATAAATGGGTAGATGACAGATGGCTAGGCAACCAAGCAAATGAGTCACCTACGAGCTTAGAGTGGGGATGGAGGGTGGGTCCCCCAACACTGTGTACATGGTGTATATTTCATACTTATGGATGGTTATGAGGATAATTCTTCTTGTAAAAACGCTACCTTGGCTTCTGATGCAAAGCCTTCATCTGAAATTGTTCCTTTGTAGAAAAAAGCCTTAAGCATATCCCCATAATCTTGGTACAAGGGTAATGACTTGAACTATATTGTATAAGTATCCTACTACCCACTTATGACAGATTTTGGTATTCATAATCCAGCGGGAGTGGGCTACATGAATCTCACCACTCTGGCTCAGATGGACTCCAGATTTATTTAACAATGATCACAATATTAGGAGCAGTGATGATAATGATAATAATGACAAGAATTAATAATTATATGGTCATCTAAAGTTTATAAACTTCAGACGCAGTTTCACGCTTAGACTCACCTGGTCAGAAACACCACTTTATTTTTCTACACTGAGATTTGACTTAGCTCCAGGTCCGTCTTTTTCATTTAAGAGTAGGAAATTCTCGGGGCGTCTGATGGCTCAGTTGGTTAAAACGTCCGACTTCAGCTCAGGTCACGATCTCGTGGTTCCTGAGTTCGAGCCCCACATCAGGCTCTGTGCTGACAGCTCGGAGCCTGCTTCAGACTCTCTGTCTCCCTCTCTCTCTGCCCCTCCCCCACGCTCGCCCGCTCTCTCCTGCTTTCTCTAAAAAAATGAATAAACATTAAAAAAGTTTTTTTGTTTAAGAATAGGAAGCTCTTGATCTTACTTTTCTGGTCGACTTGGTCACTTCAGGTTAAAAAAGTCTCTGGAGGGCAGTCAGTTCAGAGTGTAGTTCTACCTTGGGGCTGTTTCCGTGTGAAGGGTCTTTTGCCCCTTTGCATCTCGCTGGTGGTGGTTTCAGGAGGCAGCTGGCGAAGCTTCATGTGTGGTCTTCCAGCTCTCACTGGCTCTGCCGAGGATGGCTGATTCCGCTGGGTCTTTGGGTGGCATCTTCTGTCTTTGCTGCTGCCTCATATGAGGGTGGTGTTACTTCTGTTCCTTCACTTAGCACCATCAGAACCCTCACCCCTGACCTGGGTCTCACGCCATCTCCTGGCATCTTCAGGACACACTGTCACCCTCACTTCTATACCTAGCTCAAGTGTACTCATGAGGGAGAAGGGCTGTTGGACTGAAGAAATGTTCATAAGAGGCCTACAGTTCGTTACCGGTTCCCTCCGTCTAAGATTTACTCCCCAAGTCTGTTCGTCTGGAGACTCTTAAATTCAATCTTTCTTGGGCTTTCAAAGAATCTCAGGCCACCGAATTTACCTGAAGTTGACAGTTCAGTAATTTACCATGATGTAGGCATCAGGACTCTTTTGGTGCAAGTGAAAAAAAAAAAAAATGAATTCAAATTCAGTTAGCAAAAAAAGAGGAAAAAAGAAGAAAAGGAAAAGACAGGAGGGGAGGGGGTGGGGAATGAGATTACATGATATATTTATCAGATCCTTTTGATGGCAACTGACCAAAATCCGGCTGAAGTTGGTCTAGGCAAAACAACAGCAAAAAATAAAACAAGCTGTTTCATATAAGTGAAAATTCAGAGATAGAGCTTAATTTTGACAGGGCTGGAGCCAGATTCTCACTAAATGTCCCTGTCCAGGCAGACAACCCCATGGCCCCGCCAACCTCAGACTTCTATTCTGCCTGCTTTGCAACTTCACCATAAGGAGGAGTTCATCTTTCCCAGGATTTTATAGCAAGTTCCTGGGGTAAATGGTCAGTAGCTCTGATTGGCCTCTTCATATCATTGGTTTGCCCATATGTGAACCATTCTCTGTGATTTCGACACTCTCCTTGGCCAAGTGAGGATCAAAGGACCACCTTTGGTGTCAGCCCCACCCAAACCACGAGGACTAGGGAAGGGAATATTCCCCAAGGGAAATTCAAACTGTATTTCCAATACAGGGATGAGAAGTTTTATTAGGTAGACAAATATAACAGATGTCTACTGCAGATGGGAAACCACTACGTCTAAGAAGAGAAGCCTACGTGAAGTGTGAATTCATGGGAGAACGTGGTGGGTGACCAGAAGGACCCGGGGGGTAAGAAGGCAAAGACCTCTGGGCCTCTAATGCTCTGCACACTAGGGATTGCTGTTGATGATCCCGGGTTTTCTCTCTTCCTTCTGTGGCTCTGAGGAGAAGGTCCCAGGAAGCTTGCCCTTCCTCTTTGGCATCATGTTCCTGGTCCTTGGAGAGAGGACGGTCTCTCACCACCAGCCTCTTGGCACTCCACTCAGTTGACATTCCCCTCCCACTTATATTCATGGAGCTGGCAAGACTGAAGAGAGGGTCTCTTCCTTGTTTTTGTCCCTCTCCCCCTTGACCCTCCTATCTGGGGGCGGGGGTGGGTGTCTAAAGAGGAAGAGATCCAAGGCGGGGGCTCGAATGCTTTGAATAAAGGCGAAGAGAAGAGGAAATTTTAACTTGACCTCTTTCAACTTCCTGTTCTGACCTACTGCGACTTCCTGTTCTAACCTACTTAAACTTCCTGTTCTGCTGCCAAAGAGCCATGAAACGAGCCTGGCTTACGCCCTCTCTTCAGCTTTGTGTGGAGCGGCCTAGTTCTGACTGGCGGGACCCTTGTGTCACTTCTTGTCACAGCTCGAGAGCTACAAAGCTCCCATCCACAGTGCTGGTGTTTGCTTACCTTGGGCCTGAGGTCGTACACCCTATCTGTAAGCCACAAAACAAACAGACAAACAACAACAACAGAATTAAAAAAAAAAAAAACCCACTCCAATTTTCTCAAATCTCCCCAGATTTAAAAAGGAACAAAAAGTTACTGGTGTGCTTGCTGACTGCAGTGATTATGTGGTTCAATCATTTTGATTTACAATTGCATCTTTGTCCTTGTAGAAATAACTCCCTGCAGCTGAACCATGGGATTTAGAAATGGATTAACCTTCCAGCACGGGAATATAAGACTTGTTCTCGGGAGCAGGCCTTCATTTGAGGTTAACAAAAAGTCTCCAGTTTCCATGAATACACAAAATTAAAGAGCATTCTTTCTCCCCCCCCCCCCACCCCCCGCTTTCCTTTTCTTTTCTTTTGCTCTGCCATGAAAAGGGAATTATCAGCAGCATCTAAGCCTCTGTTTTATTTTTCCCCTTATGCATTTTGTATCATAAAGCATTTGAATCTGTTTGACGTATTCCAGGAGCTCTGAAGTAATCTTGGGTTGTTGCATGAAATAGACTGCAGAAAAATGAGAGGCGGGAGGGCATTTTGCGATGTAAAGTTTATGGGCCCTATTGCAAATACAAATGGCTTTTTCTTTTTTACTTCCCAGAAATAAACAGATCTGAGTCTTCTTTCTGCAGATGAAAGGGCCATAAAACCAGGCCAATGGGTCTCAAACCTAGGTGGGCACCAGATTCACCCAGAGGGCCTGTTAAAACACAGATCACCAGGCCCGCCTCCAGAATTTCTGACTCAGTAGGTCTGGAGTGGGCCTGTGAGTTTACATTTCTGGCAAGTACCCAGGGGATGCTGTTGTCTGTGGTGGTCCAAGGAACCACACTCCGAGAACCACCACACTCTCCGGAACAGACTGTACATAGAAAACCATGCCTCCTTCTCCAGGGGGTCAGAGAAATGAACGGTCTCCTCCGTGGGGAGCTTCTTCACTTCCTCCAAACGCATATGAATTCAGAGGCCCGATGGGGAGAGGCCACTGGGTTCTGGTCTGGGCCACTGGGTCCGCGTCAACCTGGTCATCTGTTTCCTGAAAGGACTGCGGAACTAGACTAAGACCAAACCAATGAGACCAAGTGAACGCTCTCTATGCAGAGCTGGCTCCAGCGGGCACCTGGTTTTGGGCAGAGATTCAAAGGCAGCCCGCGGGGTGGGAGGGCTTCTTGGTGGGCAGAAAGGAAAGGTGTCAGATGTGTCCCGATGGAGGCTGGTGGCCTGCGGAGCTGGAGGGGGGCTCCCTAGAAGTGGGCATCCTGTGTGATCAGTTGGGGGAGCGTGTTTGACTTTCTCTGGCTGCTCCTAAGTGGGAAGCAGGGGCAAAAATTAAGGAAGTCGTCCGTTGTTAACCAAGTGCTGGCCATCCGGGGCCGATTGCTGCAGAGGCTGCTGTCTGTTTGTCTCCCTGGGTTGTGACGTATTCGGGAGTCTGGCTTCCTGAGCTGGTTATTGTAGATAATGGGTTGGTCTCCTGGTCGCCAGGAGATTGCAATTGTGGGTCAGCGTTCTACTTTGATACGCGGCCCGGCCGCTGTCTGTTCGTACATTCAGTCTTTCAGGATGCACGGGACGTACTCACTTTTTGTAACTTGCTAAATTCTCGGTGTACTTCACGTTGGCCAGTTCCAATTAGACAACGACTGCTTTTTACAACAGGCCCGCTCTGCACCAAGTAGTATCCGAGGCAGGAGGAGTTTTATGAGACGCAGGCATCAATGGCCACGGGAAGCAGCCTACGTCATGTGGGCACAAGGGAGAATCTTGCTTAGAATCTTCCATCCGCCACATTTACCATAGAGGGAGGAAGAAGAGAGAGTCCAGTGCCCCTTTCCGCCCATGGGGTCAGGGCGCTTGGTCCCAGGTGAGAGCTCAGCTTAGGCGCCTTCGCTTCAGGAGTTGGCCGTTTTCCTCTATAGGGTCAGACCCCCAGGGCCGTGTCCCAACTCCCTCTGCTCCCAGTAAGCCCAGCGCTTCTCTGCCGCAGGTAGATGATCTGAAAGCCAAGCTGGCCACCCAGGAAGTGGAGGTGAGACACAAGAATGAGGACGCAGACAAGTTGATCCGGGTGGTGGGCATAGAGACGGACAAGGTGAGCAGAGAGAAAGCCATCGCGGACGAGGAGGAGCGGAAGGTGGCCCTCATCATGCAGGAGGTAAAGCAGAAACAGAAGGACTGTGAGGACGACCTGGCCAAAGCGGAGCCGGCGCTCACAGCAGCCCAGGCAGCCCTCAACACCCTCAACAAGGTAGGACGATCATCCGTCCCTACTGCTCGCCCCTCGCAGGGCCAGGGGGAGGCCCCTCCGACCCAAAGACAGTGCGGTACCCTGGTGTCCCAAAGAGGTACAAGAGCAAAGCTGGAAGGCTCAGGGTGGGATCCAGCTGTCACGGGTTTATTCATTACGCCACCGTTTATTGAAACTGCCTGTGTGTCGGGCTCCGCAGAGGACCAATGAAATCCCAGAGGCGTGAGTCTTAGAACCAATCAGAACAGGAGATGCCAGCTAGTCCCTCCCCCCCCCCCCCCAACTTCACAGATGACAAAGCCAGGGCCCCGAGAGGAGCGCTGATTTGTCCAGCGTCACAAGCCTCATTAGAGCCAGACTGGAGCTCACACCCTCAGGATCCAAGTGCAGAGATCGTCCAGCTAAGTAGCCCGTGGTCGTCTTACCCATTTCGTACCACCAGCCGCACGAGCCTCAGGAGGCCCTATGGAGATGTTTGGGACAGGAGAGGAAAACCCATGTTGGCTCCAAAATGGGGAGGGGGGGAGGGGGGGAGCCCTACAAAATCAAAATTCACAAATATTCCACTGTTCACGGCACCCGTGTATCAATTAAAGTCAAGCCCTATCCATAACCATTTGGTAGGACAGGCATGACTTTTGAGACGTATTCACAAGGTGCTTTTGATTGGATTCCCGTGAAATGTATCCCAGGTATGTGTGCGTTGGACAGGTGAGAATTAGCTCCTTCTTCCTTTTATCGCCTTTTTGCGATTACGCTTCTTTCCCGCTCGGATAACTGTGGCTGAGGGGCCAAGGGGAGAAAGGGAGAAAAGGGGGCGGACAGACTCAGGTCATGAGGAGCAGGTGGCAGAGAAGGACCGAAAAGCTGACCCTCTCTCTGTTGGATGGAGACCCTCCCCCAGTCATTGGGACCTCTCCCCTGCAGGGTGCTTTCTCCACCTCTCCCGAGTTTGGCAATTCACATGCCCTTCCACGTGGGCCACTTGGCCAAGGTCTGAGACATCCTGTCCCACCTGTGTTGTGCAGGCAGCTCACCTCAGCTCCACGGGGGACACCTGTGCCTCCTTTCCCCAAATGCACTGAGAATGTCAGCCACCCATGCAACACGCTCTCCCTCGTTCCGTGGTTGGTGGGGAGGTAGGTGGGCTAGCCAGCTGTTCTCACACATTCTAGGTTTCTGGGGTATGCATTAGACCCCAATCCACTATGTCATGCAGACTACACCCCACGCCCTCCTTTAAAGGCAGAGTGGGTGGGACTCACCAGCAGGTCTCACGGAAAATTCTCTCTTAGTCCCCAACTTGCTGACTCTGACACCCTCAGTGCAGGTGAGGCATTTGACGCAAAGCACTGGCCTTCTGGAACCTCCATCTCACGCCTCACTTTGGAAGGTAGCATCCAGTGGTTTAGGGCCTCATCAAATCCAAAGCTAAACTAGGAACACTGTAGAAGCCTGTGACATATAGCTGCGTATACATTGGAAGTTGAGCTACGAGGGCATTCTAGTATATCTAAGGATGGGGGGGCTGGATCCCCTAAAGGTTAAGGCAGCTAGGGCCAAAAAGGCCATAAACAGGCCTCTACCTACATCAGGAGAGAACTCAAGGTTCTCCTTAGGAGCTTGGGTACCATCAGGTGGAGTAGGAGTTGGCCCCATTACGCCACCTGAACCTTATAGCACAGCCAAGCCAGGCTGCCCCTCAGAGCGTCATCCACTGGCCGGCCTCCTGGCCTTTGGTTAGCCTGGACCCCTCCCCACCACCATTGTTTAGGGCTCGCCTCCTACTGCTTCCTCCCGTCTAAATCCTACCCGTATTCTAAAATCAGACTTAACATTCTGGATCAATCTCGCCCTTTTCTGATTTCCCGAGCACGAAACACGAGACCACTTTTAACATGAGCCGCGTCCAAATACTGGGTTTGGCTCTGGGTGTGATTTTCTCTTTGCTCGGCCCCTGTTTCCTCATCTGAGCAATGGAGGCGACAGTGACGCAGTCCCCATGAAGGTTGTCATCGGGACGAAATGAGATCATGCCTGAAACGTAGCTAACAGATGGGAGCCGCCCAGTCGATGCTGGCTCTTGTCTATGTCACCATCACCCGCATCATCACTTCTGTTTCCGCAAAACTGGAAACAAAGTGAACGCCCGTAAATACTTCTGGGTTAACCAGTTGGCTGGTTAGTTAGCGGATTGGTCGTTGGTGGAAATAAATATATAGTGGTGGACCTCGTGGAAGCGATGAGATACGATACTGGAAATAGCGGTGGATTTGAAAGTCTCAACGCTTCCGCCACAAAGGACATGAAACTCATTTTTAATGAGTGCCTACTGTGTGCCAGGCAAGATGATAGGTGCTTTCCTCCAGCCGGCTGCAGAGCCTGGCACACATCGCTGAGGTTCTTGACTCCTCGCTTTCTCTTCTCTGTCACGTAGAAAGGGGCGGGTGCGAATCAATGAGCGCCTTATTTCACGCTGCCCTAACCAGTCAGCAAATTCTGTCAATTCTGCCTTCAAATATATCCTGAATTCAAATGCTTCCTGTCCTCTCTGCCGCTACCCCTCTGGTCCAAGCCACTGTCCCCTATTACCTGGACTGTTGCAGTAGCCTGTCAGTTGGCCTCCCTGCTTGCACCCTTGCCCCAGTTCTGTCTTTGCCCATTACAGCCACCTGAATAATCTTTTTTAAAACAGCAGTTTGACCACATCATCCCTCTGTTCAGAATCTTCCATTGGCTTCCCATCATATTCAGAATAAAATCCAAAGTGGCCCGGGAGACCTTACAATTTTGCCCAGTTCCCTCTTCTGCGATGCCAGTTACTAGCCTTCCTCTTGTCCCTCTGACCCCCCACACTGGTCCTGCTGTGTCTCAGACACTCCCAGCACAATCCCACCCCAGGGCCTTTGAACAAGCAACCACCTCTATGTGCAGTGCTCTTCCTACACAAACCCCCATGCCTCCCTCTTTCAGTTATTTGCCCAAAAGTTGCCTTCGCAGGAAACAAATAATAAAAGCGCTCATTAATTTCAGGAAAAAAAATTCAGCATATACAAGATACATAATATAACCCAAGGTGAACAGTATTTATGATCATAATCATGTCATAATCGCACTGAACATTAACTGAACGAAAAAAGTTGATAGAACCATAAGTAGGAGCAAAAGGGAGGGCAGTATAATAGCTAAAATATTCCCACTCCGAGGAGGAAGCCACTTGCTAACTTCTAAAATGAAAAAAACAAAACATGTTCCATATCAATAAGGAGCGAAATCTGGAAGAAACGAGGGAAGAAATTGCCAGCCATGGATTCTGGAGAGCTGGGGTCAGAGATAACCAGAGCCAAAATCAAGAGCCAGGCATTTAACGGACCAAGCCACCCAGGCACCGGAGACAACATTTTTTTTTTTAATTGAGGTATAATTGACATAGAAGGATCTTCGTTTCAGGTGCACAACATCATAATTCAGTGTTTGCATGTATTGCAAAATGGTCACCACAGTAAATCCAGTGAATATCCATCACCACGCATAGGTTTGTGTGTGTGTGATGAGACCTTTCGTGATTTCCTCTCTTTTCAAATACATGCCACAGTATCGTCACTACAGTCTCCGTGCTGTAAATGACATCCCCAGGACTTATTTCCCTTATAACTGGAAGTTGTACCTTTTGAGCCCCTTTGTCGATCTCGCCTCCCCGCCCCCCGCCTGGTGGAATAGAATGACTAGATCAGCCTGTACGCCATGTGATGGAGGCATTATTGCTTCGTGAACCCCAGGATCCCTGGGGTGCCCTCAAACCCTCTGCATTCCCAGGACTCCCAGTATTTAATGACCACCTCCCTGTCTTCTCATCTTTTTCAAAGTTAACATTAAATCTTTAGTTAATACATAAAGAACACCTGTAAGTCAGAGCCCGGTGTTAAGTCTCTGCTTTGGCAGTTTTATTTCACTTTTATCGCTAAACTGAAATAAATCCAGTGTAACTTTTCCTTCCTCAGTTGAGGAATGGTTTTGCTTTGCAATTTCATGGTCTTTCCGCCCCCCTCCCCCTTACAAAGTTACTTAGAATTTTCCGTGTGTTTCCTGTATGTTTTTTACGGTGAACTTATTTCCTGTATTCTATAAATAACCTATAATGTCTTTTCCATTATTAAAAATTGTCCAAATAGCATAGACTATATGGGGTACAATATAACGTCACCTTCTTTTTCACCCCAACCCTGCTTCTTTCCCAAGAGAACTCCTGTAATAATCTGGCATGTCCATTCCAGCCATTTTTCTATGCATTTATATTTGTACAAATGCACATGTAAAATATGTCGTTTTTTTTTTTTTAATTTTTAATGTTTGTTTATTTTTTGAGAGACGGAGACAGAGCACGAGCAGGGGAGGGGCAGAGAGAGAGGGAGACACAGAATCTGAAGCAGGCTCCAGGCTCTGAGCTGTCAGCACAGAACCTGATGAGGGGCTCAAACCCGTGAACCGCGAGATCATGACCTGAGCCAAAGATGTTTAACTGACTGAGCCACCCAGGTGCCCCTAAAATATGTCATATTTTAAATATAAACGGATAACACTAACTTGCTTTGCCTCATGAAGTAAGACCACTTCATGCCGGTACGTACATTGAAACTTGAATTCTTCATAGGATTCCATGCTCTAATTATACCCCCCCCCTTTTTTTTTTTTAGCTATTTTTCCATTGTTGAGTGTTTAATTTTGTTTTTTTTCCTATGCAAATATCTCCATGCATAAATATTTATTGCATATGCAACTATTTCTGTGGGCCAAGAAGACGATAGTTTGATACAACTTGGCAGGATTAAATAATGCCTCTTCCACCCCAAAGATACTCACATCCTGATCTCTGGAACCTGTGAATTTTGCCTCATATGGCAAGTGTGACTTTTTATAGGCATGATTGAGTCAAGGGTCTTGAGGTGGGGAGGGTATCCAGGTGGGCCCCAAGTGCAATGTGATGGCAGAAGCAAGGTAGGGGAAAAGCAGATGTGATATGGGGACATGAGCCAAGGGATGAGGCCAACCTTCTAGAAGCCAGAAGAGGCACACGACAGAGTCTCCCCAGCAGCCTCCAGAGGGAACCGGCCCTACCACCCCCTGCCAACACCTTGACCTGAGGATTTCTCACCCCCACAGCTGTGAGCTAAGACCTCCATTGCGTGTTGCATTGCGTAAAGTCTCTAACTTTGCATTAATTTGTTGCAGAAGCGATAGGAAGCTGATACCAAGAATATGCTCTTTTTTTGTGTATAAATAATGACCAGTAACTGTCTAAAATGGTTGTTCTTGTCTATATTTGTGAATACTGCTTTTCTTACATCCTTGCCAATCTTAGACATTTCCAATCACTTTCACTTTTCTTCGTAAGAGAGCAAACATTTTATTTTTCATTTTTTAAAAAACTATAGATGTTTTCATTCTGATGAGACTTGGACATCTTTTCAAATATTTAGATTTCTTCTTTTGTTCATTACTTGTTTCAACTGTGGTGGTTGTTGTTCATTTTCTTGTAAGAGAGCTTCCCTTTTTATTTCTAAAATTACAGGTTTTTTAAAATGTTTTATTTATTTATTTTTGAGAGAGAGAGTGTGTGCAAGCAGGGAAGGGGCAGAGAGAGAGAGAGAGACAGAGACAGAGAGAGAGACAGAGAATCTGAAGCAGGCTCCAGGCTCTGAGCTGTCATCACAGAGCCAGACGTGGGGCTCGAACTCAGGAACTGTGAGATCGTGACCTGAGCCGAGATCAAGAGTTGGATGCTTAATTGGCTGAGCCACCCAGGCTCCCCTACAGGTTTGTTTATATACACACACACACACACATACATATATACATATATATGTATATATATATATATATACATATGTGTATATATGTATATAATGTATATATATGTATATAATGTATATATATATATACATATATATATGTATATATATATATTTACTACTACTAATCCCTTGATATAGCGAGAACAGCAGCCTGATGGCAGGGGGGGCGGGTGGAGAAAGCCAGAGCGCACCGCGCCTGATGTTTGCTGCTTAAAACCTTGCCTGCCTTCTGAGAAATGTTTCTTTCCACCCTGTGTTCCTTTTAGTGGACCCCTCTCTTCCTGCTTGGCTGTAGGAGCCCTCCCTAACTAAACAAGATCATTCCCCAGGACATTTTGAGAGGAAAAAGTCCCTTTCCCTTCTGGTTGCGATGTGATGGCTGTGACCTTGAAGCTGCTGACAGCCATTCATCCCCTGAGGGTGTTCGACCCACATGTTGATGAACGCCTACTGGGTTCCGGTTTCTGTTCCAGACACCGGAGCTACAATGATGAGGTTTTGGGGTGATGGTGGGGTGGTCCAGAGCCGATGGCCAAGAAAAAAATCTTGAAAAAGATGTCTTTGGTGCAAAAAAGTGATTTTATTAAAGCCCGGGGACAGGACCCGTGGGCAGGAAGAGCTGCCCTGGGGTTGTGAGGAGAGACTGGTTATATACCCTCAGGTTGGGAGGGGGTCAGGGCTAGGGTAAGTCTCTAGGGAATTTTGGAAGCAAGGTTTCCAGCACCTTGAGGGGCTAGCTGTTGCTAAGGAAACACCATTTATTACCATCTAATAAAACGCCAGTCATGAGACCCTTCAGATGCATATCAGGGGGCCATAAGCTTAGAGTACGATTGCCAGCATATATCTTGGGGCAGCTGAGATAAAGGAAATTGACTTGCAGAATCCTCGAGGTTGGGATAATATTAAGCTAAGGTTCTCTCTTTGCCCCCAGCAAAGTGTCGTCATTGAGGCAGCTGAGCTCCTGGAGGACGGTTACTCTGCCCGTTTCAAGGACTTGTCAGTGGGCGGTAGGCAATAAGGGAATTGAATTTTTCATTTGCCTTAGTTTCCCATGTCACCACGGCCAGCACTTAAACCCCGTTCCTTTGTTCTCGGGTAGGCAGGCGTGTCCCAGGAATATCACACAGATCCCGCCTGGAGGGAGGGCGTGCTGTTAGCCTGTCCTCTGCCCTCAGCTTGCCCCACGCTCCCTCATTAGTTAACAAGACAGATGGGGTCCCTCTTCTCTGGAAGGAGAGGAATACGGAGATCCAATAAGGAAAAAGGGGTGATCGTATCTGATTGCCCCGAGTTCTCTGCAGCTCATCAAGGAGCCCATAAGAAATGATGAGCAGCAGAAGCTGATGGGAGAGTCTTTGTGAGTGGGCAGTGTCTGAACTGAGATCCTTCTGGATGAGAAGGGACGAGCCAGGCAAATAGCTTAGGAAGAAGTGTTCCGGGCAGGGCTCCTGAGGGAAGGATGAGCTTGGCCATCAGGGCACTAGAAGGAGGTGACTGGAGGCGGAGCTTAGTGACAGATGGAGGTGACAAGGCAAGTGGAGGGCAGCGAGGTAGGTCGCACGCCTTGCGACACGAAGAAACTGGTTTCTGTTATGCAAAACAGAAGCGTGCACGGGGAGAAGTAGAAACCAGAAGGTCCAGAGAGGCCGTGAACCCAGTTCTCCTCGTCCTCACAGCCACCTCCAAACTCATCCTTCCGACCAAATACATGAGCCAGAAAGTCCCCTTTATACTTCGGCGGGGTCTTCTGTCACTACCATCAAAAAGGCTGTGATGGATTGGTCGAGACACACGAATATAAAAACGACTGGAAAGGGGCACCGGTTGGTTGAGCGTCCGACTTCGGCTCAGGTCATGATCTCACAGTCTGTGAGTTCAAGCCCTGTGTCAGGCTCTGTGCTGACAGCTCAGAGCCTAGAACCTGCTTCCGATTCTGTGTCTCCCTCTCTCTCTCTGCCCCTCCCCCATTCACGCTCTCTTTCAAAAATGAATAAATGTTAAAAAAAAAAAAGATTGGAAGGAATTACAGTAAAAAACCTTGGTCTGTGAGCAAGCATAATTCGTTCCAGAAACATGCTTGGGATCCAAAGCACTCATACATCAAAGTGAATTTCAAGAACCATTGGCTCAGGTGTGATCATGTGACTTTCGGCATCCCATACTACTCCTATCGCAAGACATCGCTCCTTTATCAAGTTAAACTGTATTAGAAATGTTCGCTCGTCTCGCGGAACACTCAGAACAAGTTACTCACAATCTAAGGTTTTATTGTACATTGAAATATTACCAGCGATATATCTGGGTGGTAGAAAGTCAACTTCATCTGCCATGCATTTTTGTATTTTCTTAATTCAGTACGTTGACCATGCTGAACTTACAGAATTTTTACGTTTGCAGGGTTCTGCTTCTGATTATATTTTCTGACTCTGGCCCCTTTCCCCCCAGCAGAGGTCACCAGGACAGCAGTGCCAGCACGACACTCACACAGGTGCTGTCCTTCATCCTTGCCCCTGACAGGTTTTCAAGACCAAATGTGAAAACAGCTGCAAAAGCTGGGGCGCCTGGGTGGCTCAGTCGACTGAGTGGGTGGCTCAGTCGACTGAGTGTCTGACTTCGGCTCAGGTCATGATCTCGCAGTTTGTGGGTTCGAGCCCTACTTCGGGCTCACGCTGACAGCTCGGAGCCTGGAGCCTGCTTCCGATTCTGTGTCTCCTTCTCTCTCTGCCCCTCTCCTGCTCATGCTCTGTCTTTCTCTCAAAAATAAACAAATGTTAAAAAAACAATTTTTTTTAAGAAAATAATTGCAAAAGCAAATGGAGCATCTTCCCAGAGGCTTCCATCAGGAAGGTGCTAGAAATAATCCCCCTTCGTTTGTAGATTCCCAGGCCCAAGAGCACCCCCAAATTAATTTGGCACAGGGGACCTAATCTTCACAATCAAGATTTTTTTCCCCCACTTACAAAATCAGCTCCCACAATGAGCGCTTGTGAGGTCACAGGCTTCCCACTGATGGTCACGCAGACCTTAAGTCAACGTCACCTGCGTTTATGACAGTTTCACTTACAGATTAGCAGGTCTGTCTGCTCCCAATTTGCAGATGGAAACACGGAGGCCTGGAGAGCTGAAGTGACAGCTTGGGAAGGCCAATCCTTTCGGGCCACATCTTCCCAGGGCAAGTGACAGTTGGGGCTGAGGACAAACCCACGTGTGGGCAGAGGCAGTGACGGCTCAGCCTGTGCCCAGCCTTCGGCCCAAATTATTTCTTGGCAGAAAATGTCACTTTGCTATCAGGACAGTCAAGTGCAGTAGAACGAGCTGATGGAAGAAAGGAGTTTAATTAAAGGGAAAAAAATTGGTTGGGTTAACAGTGCCGTTCTTTTCCATCCAGGATGGAAATTAATTTATAATAACCTTATCTTTTATTCATGGCAGGCCGCCCGTTTTAGGGTGTGTTGGCATCCCTCTCTTTTTCCGTTGAATGTGAAATAATCGTGCGTCTCTAATGGGCCGCGAGTCTGTTAAAGAGCCGAACACACAGAGCTGAGCCTCAGCTCGCTGTTCGGGAAGGCTGGAGCCACCGGAGACCAGCTTTGGTTCCTTTTTGATCAGTCATGACATTTCAAATTCAGAGGGCTCGGCAGGCTTCAACGCAGCCTGTTCAGATTGATCGCTCCGGAGCCCCGCTCCCATTAGCGGCCCAGGACATAGAAAGCCCATTGCTCGCTCGCCCCTCACGACCTCCTCCTCTCTCCTCAGACCAACCTGACGGAGCTGAAGTCCTTTGGCACCCCGCCACTGGCAGTCAGCAATGTCACGGCCGCGGTGATGACCCTCATCGCCCCCGGGGGCAAGGTCCCCAAGGACCGGAGCTGGAAGGCCGCGAAGGTCAGCATGGCCAAAGTGGACACTTTCCTGGACTCCCTCGTCAACTTCGACAAAGAGAACATTCACGAGAACTGCCTCAAGGCCATCAGGCCGTATCTGCAGGACCCAGAGTTCAACCCCGAGTTCGTGGCCACCAAGTCTCACGCGGCTGCGGGCCTCTGCTCCTGGGTGATCAACATCGTGAAGTTCTACGAGGTGTTCTGCGACGTCGAGCCCAAGCGCCAGGCGTTGAGCAGCGTCACCTCGGACCTCACCGCCGCCCAGGAGAAGCTGGCAGCCATAAAAGCCAAAGTCACCGTAAGTGAGGCCAGAGTGCCCCCAACCCTTCTGGGCAGGCTCCCCCGCTTCCCAGCACCGGTGCGTCCCGAATTTTTGGTGTTGTTGGATGTTTGTTTCTTTTTGACAGAGAGCGCAGGGGAGGGACAGAGGGAGAGGGAGACACAGAATCTGAAGCAGGCTCCACGCTGTCAGCCGTGAGGCCGACGCGGGGCTCGAACTCAGGGACCACGAGATCATGACCCGAGTCGAAGTCGGACGCTTAACTGACTGAGCCGCCCAGGCACCCCCTGAGTGTCCTGATTTTTAGAGAGAGGCAGGAAAACCAAAGTGTGATGCAAAAGCTCCTGATTTCTCAGTAGAGGCGAATTTTTTTCTTTCTCAACTACTGTATAGTCCACACGAGACAAATCCACCAGACCGTTGGTTTTAGGTCACCTGCACCGTTCTCTGGAAGCTTTTAAAAGCGGATAGTGTAATGTCATTTGGGCGGGTGGTCCCTTGACCATAAATATGAAACTGTGAGGGTTGTTAGCTTTTATTAACCTCTTGTGGATTTTTTGATTGCATCCGCCACTCTCAGGATTGGGGGATGGGGTAATCTTGGATTGACACCTGTTTGAGAGAGATTCCCCTTGAACTTCACCTTTGCCCTTAAAACGGAAACCACCAAAGCGAAGGTAGAAATCGGAGTCCCACAGGATGGCAGAGCTGTTGACCATCCAGTCCAGGCTGTGCCCTTTACGCATGTGTGACCTTTAGAAAGGCCTTCAAAATGCCCAAACTTAACGAGTGCCTGGGTGACTCAGTTGGTTAAGCGTCCAACTCTTCGTTTCAGTTCAGGTCATGATCTCAGGGTTCGTGGGTTCAAGCCCCACGTTGGGCTCTGCATTGACAGCCTGGAGCCTGCTTGGGATTCTCTCTCTCTCTCTCTCTCTCTCTCTCTCTCTCTGTCCCTCCCCTGCTTGTGCGCGCTCTCTCAAAATAATTAACTAAAAAAAATTAAGTGCCCAAACTTAAGTTTCCTGAAGTAAAATGGACACAGTAACATCCCGCTTCACGAGATCACAGTGAGGACCAAAGGACAGCGTGCCCGCAGAGCCCGTGGGACCACCCCCTGGGGCTCAGGCCGCCGCGCTGCCCTGGTCACGACAACTATCGGTGCACCACCCCTCCTGTCCTTCCTCCTTCTTCCACCCCCTGTGTTCGCTCACAGGCATGGCCAGGTGCTGGGGATCAGTCATTCCCGTGATCAAGTTCAATCCAAAACACTTCCTGGGTCCTTCACATCTCCACGTGCATTCCAGGCACGTAAGATTCTTACAGCAAGCGCGTCACGATGATAAGAAAGGGTCTTACAGATCATGAGATGCAAGGTGGCAGACTAGATCAAATTCTACGGCTCAGGGCGCCGGTTCAAAGATCCTTGCGGCCAGTCTCTCTCTAAAGGTGCTTTAAAGCAAAGCAGCTAATCTCTGTATGTTTGCCTTATGAATCCACGTGTTGCGGGCCCGTCTACTCAAAGCAGGTGATAATCACCACAATGATGCCCATCTTCAAAGAACACAAGGTGCGTAACACCCTAACGTCCGCAGGACTGATGGTTAAGGGGGAAAGCGTCCTGACGGTTTTCATACTCTGCAGACTCTCCCAGAAAAGTGTTAAGAACTGCATTTTGAAGGATTCTTTACTCAAGTTATTTTAACTAAAGGAACATTTGGTGCAGAGGGAATGTTTGCAAAATGTTTATACCTATTCAGTAGCCAACATTCGCATGATGGGCCCACTCAACGTGTGAAAGCAACAAGCAGATCTTTCAAATACTTGGCTACCTTAGGAAGGCACCGCTCTTCTGCCAAAGTGTTTTTTGGGGGAAAAAAAAATGTATTTTTGCTTTTAACAACCTTCTCCCCATCCTTTGCTTATCCACACTCCTGTCAGCGTCCCAAGAGTTTGAAAACTCCCCCACTAATGACAGAGGTGAGGGGCTGACATCCACCCCGAATGTGAAGGGCCACCCCGGGCAAGGAAATTCTTCCTATGTGCCACGGTGGCCATGGGCAGACTTCTCCAGTCCCCAAGCCTTATTTTTAGGATTTTAGGATAATTCCAAGTAAAGAATGTTCTATCCAAGATACAGTTTAAAAAAAAATTTTCCAAACAGATTATAAAATACATAAAAACACAAATAGTTGTAGTTATACCTGGGGGGTATATTTTTTTAAGTTTTTTTTATGTTTATTTGTTTTTGAGAAAGAGAGCGTGAGCAGGGGAGTGCCAGGGAGGGAGGGAGACACAGGGTCCAAAGATCCAAAGCAGGCTCCAGACTCTAAGCTGTCAGAGCAGATCCCGACGCGGGGCTCGAACTCACAAACCACGAGATTGTGACCCGAACCGAAGTCAGGTGCTTAACCGACTGAGTCACCCAAGCTCCCTTGGGGAGATATATTTTGAATAAGTTTTGCTTATTGGCATTTTCTTTCTTTCTATAATGAGCAGATACTAATGTTACAGTTCATAAAAATAATAGTAATAAGGGGCACCTGGGTGGCTCAGTCAGTTAAGCATCTACTTCGGCTCAGGTCATGACCTTGCAGTTCATGAGTTTGAGTCCCGTGTCGGACTCTGTGCTGACAGCCGGGAGCCTGGAGACTGCTTCAGATTCTGTGTCTCCCTCTCTCTCTCTCTGGCACTCCCCAGCTCACACTCTGTCTCTGTCTCTCTCAAAAATAAATCAACGTTAAGAAATAAATAAATAAATAAAAAATCTACAGGAGAGCATTGTAAAAATCTGATTTCTGGCCAGTCTTAAAGTAATCAGAAGATTCTAAAATATCATGAACTGACCCTGGAGTTGAGTAGCACCTTGCCATCCAATCCGGTTTGGTCGTAGTCCCCACCAGTGCCTTCCCCAAACCCCCCCAGTGCTAGACTCATCTGACCAGCTTACATCATCTTCCAGACCTCTGTCATCTGAACTTCTGACTTCCACCTGTGTGCTGGGCTGACGTCCTGTTTCTTTTTTTTTTTTTTTATGAAATTTCTTGTCTCATTGGTTTTCATACAACACCCAGTGCTCATCCCAACAGGTGCCCTCCTCAATGCCCATCACCCACTTTCCCGTCTCCCCCCACCCCCCATCGACCCTCAGTTTGTTCTCTGTATTTAAGAGTCTCTTATGGTTTGCCTCCTTCCCTCTCTGTAACTTTTTTTTTCTCCCTCTTCCCCTCCCCCCTGGTCTTCTGTTAAGTTTCTCAGGATCCACATGAGTGAAAACATATGGTATCTGTCTTTCTCTGCCTGACTTACTTCACTTAGCATAACACTCTCCAGTTCCATCCACGTTGCTACGAATGGCCAGATTTCATGCTTTCTCATCGTCAAGTAGTATTCCGTGGTGTATATAAACCACATCTTTATCCATTCGTCGGTTGAGACATCCTGTTACTTGATGGACCTTATGCAGGCAGTTGACTTCCTGCTAGATGAGGCCCTAAGATGTTCATCCCCACGTCTCCCCAATGATACCATCACGACAACTTCTTTTGGTTGACATGACCTTTGTTTCTTGCCCTCTCACACAGAGGCAGCTTCATAGGAACCCTCAGTTTTGAAGAAAAGATGATTACCCTTTCCGTCAGCTCTTCCCCCGAACTCCTCCCTCCCAGCTTCTGTTATCATTGCTGATTGTTACTTTTGCTTTTGAATCATCAAGACTTCATTCTGTTCTGCCACCAAAAATGAAGGGTCCCATGCTCTGTTCCCTGATCGGAAAAGTTGAAAAATCAGTAAATTCCAATTATATTCTATGAACCTACCTATATTATTCATAGCAGATCTAACTGATACATTAGAATTACATGTCCTTTTTTCAGTAGAAATTTTCATTTGTTATTTCTTGGTAACAACCACAAAATGCTATGTGAGCTAATGAGCAAATTCTGAAAACGTGAAGGATAGACCATGAACACACAAAAATCGCCATTTCTATACATAAGCATTGAATGATCCAAAAAGATTAATAAAACAATTCTGTATGGGGCACCTGGGTGGCTCAGTTGGTTAAGCCTCCGACTTCAGCTCAGGTCATGATCTCACTGTCCATGGGTTCGAGCCCCGTGTGGGGCTCTGTGCTAACAGCTCAGAGCCTGGAGCTGCTTCGGATTCTGTGTCTCTGACTCTCTCTCTCTCTCTCTCTGTCCCTGCTCCACTCATGCACTCTGTCTCTCTCTCAAAGTAAATAGACACGTTAAAAAAAAGAAAAAAGAAAACAACTTTTTTGAGGATAGTTGACCCACAGTGTTACATTCACTTTTGAGTGGACAGCATAGTGATTAGACAAGTCTGTATGTTCTGCTATGCTCAGCACAAGCGTCGCTATGACTTGTCACCATACAAAGCTATTACAGTATCATCAACTGTATTCTCCATGCTGTGCCTTCTGTTCTCGTGACTTACCCATTCCATAACTGGGAGCCTGTATCTCCCGCTCCCCTTCACCCATTTTGCCCATCCCCCTACCTCCTCCCCTCTGGCAACCACCACTTTGTTCTCGGTATTTATAGGTCTGATAATGCTTCTTATTTAAAACAATTTCTATTTTTAATACGTTTCCTTTTTAATATGATCTTTTCCCCTCCCCCTGGAGTTTCTACTGGCCTTTATTTTTTCTTCCTCTGCCATTAATTCCTTTTGTATAGCCTCAATTACTCTTTTATTAAAGTTTACTTTTTATTTTGAGAAAAAGAATGCAAGCAAGGAAGGGGTGTGGGCGGGGAGATGGAAGAAAGAATCTCAGGCAGGATCTGCACTTTGCACAGAGCCCGACAGAAGGCTTGATCTCACGACTGCAACATTATAACGTGAACCAAAATCAAGAGACAGAAACAACCAGCTGAGCCACCCAGGCACCCCTAGCCTCAATTAAAATCTCCATGCAATCCAATATTCTGTCAAGTCCGTTTTTACTCCCAAGATCTTTCTCTCTTGTCCCCATCTCCAAACCCCAATCAGTGTTGGAGATTAAACACATTCACTGCTTTCTTGGGTTGGTTCCAAGAACTTCTAGAACCGCTGCCTTCTCCTTCCTCGATTTCTTGTTTGCTGTAGCTCCTTCTTAAGTAACTTTCTCAGACACGTTAACTAAGAGGTAAATTTTATGAAGGGTCCCAGTCTGGAAATGCCTTTAATTGACTTTTAAACTGACCCAATTGGGGTGCTTGGGGGGCTCAATCGGTTAAGCATCCGACTTGGGCTCAGGTCATAATCTCATGGCTCGTGAGTTCAAGCCCCACATCGAGCTCTGTGCTGACAGCTCAGAGCCTGGAACCTGCTTCAGATTCTGTGTCCTCTCTCACTCTGTCCCTTCCCCACTCACATCCTGTCTCCTCTCCCTCTCTCTCTCAAGAGTAAATAGACATTTAAAAAAATGTTTAAACTGATGTGACAATTTTGCAGAGTATTGAATTCTGATGCTAATTTTCTCCTCTTTACAACCCTGAATGCTTTATCCCTTTCTTTGGTGAGAAGTCTGGTGAACAGTCAGGGTCCCATTCCTTTGCCAGTGCACTGTGTTTCCACCTTTCTGGAAGTGTTTCCATCTTTCTCTTTATTCTTGGTGTCTGAAACTCTGCATGGATGTGCTTAGCTACCATTCTTTCTCAATTCATTGTGTTTGGCTCAGGGAGATTTATTTTCCTTCACTCCAGAAAGTTACTTTGTCTTTTTTCTTTAGTAATCTCCCTTCTGTTTCCTTTTTGATCGTATTTTCTAGAATGCATATTTGTTGGAAGTTGGACCTTCTGATGAGGCCTATGTTTTTTCTCAGAGTCACTTTGTTTTCTTATTCTTTCTAAATTTCCTCAAATTCATCTTTTAACTCTTCCCTTGAATTAAAAAAATTTTTTTTAATGTTTGTTTATTTTTGAGAAGCAGAGTGTGAGCAGGAGAGGGGCAGAGAGAGAGAGAGGGAGATGCAGAATCCGAAGCAGGCTCCAGGTTCTGAGCTGTCAGCGCAGAGCCCTATGCAGGGCTCGAACCCACAAACTGTAAGATCATGACTTGAGCCGAAGTTGCACACTCAACCGACTGAGCCCACGGGGCCCCTTCCCTTGAATTTATTTTTTTTTTTACATCAACAATAATAGTAATTTCCACAATCGCTTTTGTGTTCCCTGTTCCTCTTACTAGCATCCTCTTCTTGTTTTATGGATGAGACATCTCGAATCTTCCGAAGAAACTCATCGTGAAGGATTTTAAGCTTTCTTGTGCTCTCTGTGGCTGACGTTACCTCTTGTCTCAGGTTGTTGCTTTTATTGCCCTCTTGTTTACCTTAATCCAGGCTTCATCAAATGCCTTTTTGTCTTTTGTGTTTTATAAGAACTCAAAATCTGGTGAGAGCTCTGTAGGCAAGGGCAGAGCTGGCTCACCGGAAGAACTCATTTTGGGGATCAGTTGATCCCCATATGGCTACGTCCCATATGCCACAATGTGGCATCTTCTCTCTGCCACTGTTGAATGCCCTGCTGGTGACATGGATGCCTGGTGGCATTGGACACTGAGCATGGGAGTGGAGATGGGGGTAGAGGATCAGTAAGCTTCCAATAAACCCTTTTGCTTTCAGCATCCCACCCCATCACACCTGACGTTTCCAAATCCCCAGTGCCTATCCCCTTTGGCGAACTGAGGCCCAGTCTGTACTGCAGCTTCCTGTGCCCTGCTCTGGAACTTTCCACTCCTCTACGAGTCCAGTCTGCCATAAATCTATTGGAATCCCTCCCCCTCCAATGACCCTCAACAATTGCTTAGTGTTAAGGATTTGACATCTTCAATTGTTGCATAATTATTTTAGAGCAGGCCTCGGGGAGAGGAGGAAGTAAGTGAGTGTGGCCAGTCTGCCATCATTAATCGGACAGCTCACCGCGTGCTTTTCAAACTGCTTGGCTGTATCAACTTGGCCCGTGAGTGGTTTCTCTTGTGACTTGGTAATGGCCAAAAAGGCAGCCCGACTCCATTATCATGGTGACCTGAGACATACTTCGAGGGCTGTGCCCCGTGTCCCTGTGTCTTTGTGAATGCAAATGTGTATTCCGGGGGTAACAGAAGCTATGCACGTCGATTCTAAATTCTTGATCAATTTAGAAAACCTTAAAACCATGTCTTTTTACAAAACGTTCCTCGACTTCAGGATCATTGGAGAGAATCGATGAGGTTAAGCAAAAGTGAGCTGTACTCCTAAGACCTTAAAGCAAGGGGAGGGCTTAGATTGCAGACAGCCCAATCCCAAACCACAGACCTGCGGCCCCAGACACAGTGTGCTTCCCCCCAGGACCCCCGGCATCCTCCTGAACATTTTCAGGCCACCCCAGCCTTTGGTGCACTTTTGCTTTGAACAGCAGCCCTTGCCTTCGTTGATAGGCTCCTGCAACCCATTTTCCCCCACTACAAGGAGAGACAGAATTTATGCACCCCCTTCTATGTCTGTCACCACCCCCCCCCCTCCTTGGCTCTGCACTGAGGTGGGAAACTCAACCCTCTCACTTGGGTCAGGACTGATCTGGACATCCACCCGGACTCTCCCCCAAGATCACCCCTGATTTCCCTTCCTTTCCTTCTCTGCCCAGCCTTCCTCAGTCCCTTACACCTTCCCCCCGGGGGCCTTCCTTAAAAATCACCGACACATGCATCTGTCTCAGCAGCACTAGAGGTGACTCGGGCTGGAATTACTGATCGACCTCATGCTCCTTCCTCAACAGCACCTTAATGAAAACCTGGCCAAACTCACGGCCAAGTTTGAGAAAGCCACGGCAGACAAGCTCAGATGTCAGCAAGAAGCCGAAGCGACCGCAGGCGTCATCTCCCTTGCAAATCGCCTGGTGAGTGTGAGCCCCAGCAGCCTGAGCCTTGATCATATTATCCGAGCTTGTCAGGCGCCACAGAGGTGCAAAATAGAGCACAGCTTAGCGATGCTCTGACTTGGGAGGCGGGGGGGGGGAGGAATATTTAAATGTGCTGGGATGCAGGGACCAGATCCTGAGAAGTGTGAACACACACCTGGTGTGCTCAAAAGAGTTTTCTGGGGCTCCCAGGTGGCTCAATAGGTTGAACGTCCAACGTTTTCCGGGGCACCCGGGTGGCTCAATAGGTTGAACGTCCAACTCTTGACTTCAGCTCAGGCCATGATCTCATGGTTCGTGGGCTCAAGTCCTGCGTCAGGACTCGTCACAGCTTGAGATTCTCTGTCTCTCTCTCTCTCTCCCTCTGCATCTTTTCCCCACATGCTTTCTCTCTCTCTCTCTAAAATAATTTTTTTTAATTAAAAAAAAAAAGTTTTCCTACAGAGACAGATCAGTAGGGAGGATGGGAGCCCTTGACCTATCAGACAGCCGGTGACACGTGACATGCTGATGTGCCTGTACGCGCATCAGCCAGAGGAAGGGGTCCAGGACGAAGGTAGCTGCGTGACAGGCGAGCTCCGAAGCTCTTACCCGTGTAACATCTGATGATGAGGGTGTGACCAGGATGAGGAGCTGAGAGAGAAGCAGGAGAGGAGGAGACCTCTCAACCCTGAGCATTTCTGAGCGTGACCTTGCCTATACGCACGTGTGCGCAGTCATACATCCGCACGCAGGCTCCAGCCTCCCTGCGAAACTAAATCCGAGGGTCACAGCAGGGTGCCTGTCTCATGGGTGTCTAACAGACTGCCCCCCCCCAAAACTTAGCGGTTTAGCACAACAACCATTTCATTGCCTCTCACAGGTTCGCAGGCTGGGAATCTGGGTAGGTTTCAACCAGCGGGTCCTCTGCCCTGTGTGGCGCCTCCTGGGGCCACTCAGCACTCTTCAGCCAGCGGCTGGCTGGTTTGCCACATGCACCTTGGCAGGAGCCCCTGGAAGGTCTCTCCAGCAGGGTACTTAGACCTCTTACATGGAGACCCAGGGCTCCCAGAGACAGAAAGCAGAAGGTCCCGGTCTCTTAAGGCCTGGGACCAAAACCCAACACAACATCGCTTCCGCTGCGTTCTGTTGGTCACGGGTTCAGGGAGGGGGCACATAGACACCAACTCATTTTTTTTTTAATCTTTATTCACTTTTGAGAGACAGAGACAGAGCGCGAGCAGGGGAGGGGCAGAGAGAGGGGGACACAGAATCTGAAGCAGGCTCCAGGCTCTGAGCCATCAGCACAGAGCCCAATGCGGGGCTCGAACCCACGAACCGTGAGATCATGACCTGAGCCGGAGTCGGACGCTTAACTGACTGAGCCACCCAGGTGCCCCTGAAATGGGATATATAATTTATATATCATCATTGACCAACATCTAGAAAAAAAAAAAAAAAGATCTTCCTTCTGAAAATAAAATTCTTTTTTTTTTTAATGTTTATTTTCGACAGAGAGAGAGAGGGAGAGAGAAAGTGGGGGAGGGGCAGAGAGCCAGGGAGACAGAATCCAAAGCCGGCTCCAGGCTCTGAGCTGTTAGCACAGAGCCCGACGCAGGGCCTGAACCCGCGAACCACGAGATCATGACCTGAGCCGGAGTCGGACGCTCAACTGACTGAGCCACCCAGGCGCCCCTGTAGACACCAACTCTTGATGAAAAGAGTGTCAGTATTCATTGCCTTTTTTAATCCCCTGTGGCTTATATGTTTCCTCATAAACCAGCTAAGATCCTGGAAGGCACCGTCCACGGGGTAAGATTTCTCTTCAATGGAGAGCCTTCACAGCACCTTTCTCTCCAAAGATAGAACTGATACCTTTTTTATGTTTATTCCAGCCACCGTTTGTTTATAAAACAGAGCCAGGTTTTCTCGTTTAGGGAGAAGTGAGTCACAACCATGACTGAAATGAGCCATGGCTTCCGGGAAGAAAGGCGTGCATCTGTGCAGTTGTCTGTTTCACCTGCTGTTGAGTAGCTTTGGGACGATGGTTTTAGCTGAACAATTCAGTGGAGAGACAGCTCTTCTGCAAGAGGTAGTCCAGATCTCCCAGCTGGCCTCCCATTCCGCTCTCTGGTTGGCTTCCAGAACTTAGCACGGCCTTCTCTGCCTGGCCCGGGAGTTTTCTGAATTGATCCTCTTGGGAGGCAGGCAGGCTGTACAGGCTCTGAAGCCAACCCTGTCTCTACCGACCTAGAGGTTCTGGAGAGATCCTTCCACTTTCTGGTCTTTATCCGTGTCACCTAAAAACTGGGCATGGGAATGGTTGGGCTGGCACATCCTTAAGGTTTCTTCCGGCTGTGATGTTCTCTGATGCCGTCTCTCAAGGAAGGAAAAAGGGTCAGTCACAACACAGACTCAGCTCTACCAGATGCCTACTGTAGAAAGGAGGCCCCTCCTCCCCAGAGAGGGGCTCCCCCTTGGAGAGGAGCGCCAAACCAAAGCGGGGCGGTCAGAGTCAGGACGTGTTCCGCCATCTTGGTGCCTCACGCACGGCCATGTTTCAGTACTTCTGACTCTGGGCCTTCATTACCATGTCTGTCTCCCCGCCCACTGTGAATTATTTATAGCGCATGGGATTGATTTTATTTCTTTTCCTCTCCCCAGCATTTGGAGAGGAGAGGGGGAGGTGCATGAGCTTCTAGTATGTTTGCATCCCAGGCACCGTGCTAAGTGATTAACCGACACGGTCGTATTTAATTTTCTCCAAGCCCGCGTTCACACCCTGTAATCCATCCACAGCCCCAATAACACATAGCACAGAACAGAACAGGGTCTTGTTCCCCAAAAATGTGCGACTCCCCGTGGATCCACAGGGCCACCTGAGCGATGTCCCGAGACTGCTGCCACCAGACGAGCACCGTGCGTCCCGTGTGACTCAATCCCGGGGTCTGTATGCAGCCTGTGGGATGATGCGTCGTCTGTCCTCTCTGAAACCACAGGTGAGGGGACTGGCCTCAGAAAATGTGAGGTGGGCAGAGGCCGTGCAGAACTTCAGACAGCAGGAGAGCAAACTCTGCGGAGACGTGCTTCTGACCACGGCTTTCGTTTCGTACCTCGGCTTCTTCACGAAGGGATATCGGCAGAGCCTCATGGACGGCACCTGGCGACCCTACCTAAGCCAGCTAAAGGTGCGTGCAGCCTGGATTTCTCCTACAGCTCTACAGCCAGGGAGCTCTCCTGGCAATAGAGTCTTCTAGCTCTTTCTTGCATGCTAGCACCTGAGCATCCCCTAGTGATCTCTGGGGTCTGGGAGGGAGACCTCTGCAGCCGTGTTCCCATACAGTGCCCTGCCTTGCCATCCACTGTCCTCTGGGCCACCTGAGGACAGTGCCTCTCCCCTGTAAAAAAATTTTTTTAACATTTATTCATTTTTTGAGAGACAGAGCAGAGCATGAGCGGGGGAGGGGCAGAGAGAGAGGGAGTCACAGATTCCAAATTGGGCTCCAGGCTCTGAGCTGTCAGCACAGAGCCCGACGCGGGGCTCGAACCCATGACCCGCGAGATCATGACCTGAGCCGAAGTCGGACGCTTAACCGACTGAGCCACCCAGGCGCCCTGCATCTCTCCCCTTTAATTGGGCTCTCCGTGGGCACTCTGGTCCACTGCCCAGCAGGCTGTCTCAAAACTGTGAACCCCAAGAGTCTTCAAAAGCACCCTGAGTTGCCTCCACTGCCCCTGCTCTTGAGCCAAATGGCAGTGTCACAGTGGGGCCCAAGGCTCCCTTCCCAGATCTGCAACGTACCTTGTCACTGGGTCCCAGGGCTAAACATTCTGTGCCCGTGGCTCATGGACCCCCTTGTGCAAACCCTTCTCCCTCCTTCTGTCATGTATAGTCAGCCTGTCCTCCTAGCTCCCAGCCCTTGCCCCTCTCCTGAGATGGTCAAGTGGGGAAATGCCGGTTCCTGATCGAAAGGGTTTCTAGAGCCGACAGTCAGAATAATTCCTAATCCTGTCCACTTTCCCATGACTCGTAGTCCTCAATCCACAAATGTTCACCGAGGCGTCAGCCTGTGTGTCCTCCCTAAAGGCCAGGATGGCCGCAGGAAGGTCCCAGTCCGGACGGTGGAGGAGACTATGTTCACGAAAATTGGCTGCAGTAAGAGTCAGCCGGACAGTTCACCATGTACAGGAAGAGTTGAATTCCAGAATGCATCTGTAGGTAGAGACCCAGAACATAAAACCCATATTGTCTAGTGGTGGTTGGTTGCAGAGATCAGCTCACAAAGGCTCATTCACTCGATGATTTGTGGTTTAAAAACTGTTACGGAAATACATACACACGTGCGTACTATTACGATACTAGGAAATAAAAACGAAGCTGTCGTTGATCTCGAACACCATGGGAAAGGAAATTGTTTTGTTTTGTTTTTTTAGTTTATTTATTTTGTGTGAGAGAGAAACAGAGTGAGCAGGGGAGGGGCAGGGAGAGAGAGGAAGACAGAATCCCAAGCAGGCTCCTTGCTCCCGGGGCAGAGCCCGACCTGGGGTTTAATCCCATGAACCGTGAGATCATAACCTGAGCCAAAATCAAGAGTTGGACGCTTAACCATTTGAGCCCCCCAGGCGCCCCGAGAAAGGAAATTATTAAAAGGGCAGTCATCAACTGAGTGAATAAAGATGGGGAGCTCAGTGACAGCTTAACGGGGATTTTTCTGGCTTGGTTTGGGGTTTGTAGGCACTTTTGTGCTGTAGCCCCTTTGGCGGTCGGGAACGGGGCGGGGGGGGACCTATGGGTTTCTTCTCACGAGAATGTTTTTCGTGCATGAAATGGTCTTGAAATACATTTCTGATCCCCAGGGTAAGGATGGTTTAGAACTGGCCGTCTGCAGCCCTCGTGAGTGAGATTAAAGGAAAGGGGAGGGATCGGACAGGGTTTCCTCAAGTAACTGGGAAGACAGACCACAGAGGACAGAGGCACAGAGAGGTTAAAGGGGCATGTGTGCGTGAACCTCACAAACATCCCACTAAATGAAAGCAGACATGAAAGGTCACCTGTCATAGGACTCCATTTATGTGAAGTATCCAGAGTAGATAAATGCATAGAAAGTGGATTTGTGGTTGTTGGGAACCAGGGGGTAGAGGGGAGCAAGGGAGTGATGGGGCTTCCTTTTGGCGTGAAGAAAAATGTTTTGGAACCAGATAGAGTTGATGGTCACACAACATTGTGAAGGTACCAAATGCCATTGAATCGTCCACTCTAAGATGGTTCCTTTAAGGGGCACCTGGGTAGTTCAGTTGATTAAGCATCTGACTTCAGCTCAGGTCACAATCTCATGGTTCATGGGTTCAAGCCTCACGTTGGACTTTGGGTTGACAGCTCAGAGCCTGGAGCCTGCTTCAGATTGTGTCTCCCTCTCTCTCTGCCCCTCTCCCGCTTTCACTCTGTCTCTCTCTCTCTCAAAAAGAAAGAAAGATTTAAAAAAATTTTTTTATTTTTAAATTTTTTTTTAATGTTTATTTCTGAGACAGAGACAGAGCATGAGCAGGGGAGGGGCAAAGAGAGAGGGAGACACAGAATCCGAAGCAGGTTCCAGGCTCTGAGCCATCAGCCCAGAGCCCGACGCGGGGCTCGAACCCACAGACCGTGAGATCATGACCTGAGCCGAAGTCGGTCGCTCAACTGACTGAGCCACCCAGGCGACCCGCCCAAAAATTTTTTTAATAAAATAAAAAAATAAATGAAATGGTTCATTTAAGTTACGTGAATTTTACCCCAATTAACAAAAATGCGTGCGTGCCCCCAGTGGAAAATAGGACTAGCAGCAGAATTGAGCTGAGAGAGGTCAACAGAAAAAGGAAAGGAGGAGCCCTATAATCCACCCTGGGAGTGGAATGTTCTGGGCAGGGAGAAAAGTAGGCACCTCCGGTTGTGTGCAGCACAACCAGCAGGGGGTGACATACGGGACAGCAAGGGTGGCGTGGGCTGGCAGCGACAGGGGAAAGCCCACGAGGCCAGGGGCCCGCGTGAGAACAAGAGAGCAGCAGGAAAGTGACCCTGTTAACACGGGCGAGGGCAGACAGGAGGCTGTTGCTAACGTACAAATCATCGATGCTAGAAATTTGATTTGGGCGAATGCGCTAATGAACAAAGGGTCACGGAGCCTGGCTGCTGCTGTTCACCCACCGAGAGAAAAAAGGCCCTCAGGACGTTCAGAAAACCCGCTTCCAGAAATAATCGCGCAGCCAGGAAAGCACTTTTCAGGGGCATTTGGATCTGGCTGAGAAGGCTTGCCTCTCCATTCTGAGCGTGTGCCTCGTTTCTCCCTCGTCAGGTGCCCATCCCGGTCACCCCCACCCTGGATCCCCTGAGGATGCTGACGGACGAGGCCGACGTGGCAGCCTGGCAGAACCAGGGCCTCCCCGCAGACCGCATGTCCGTGGAGAACGCCACCATCATGGTCACCTGTGAGCGCTGGCCGCTCGTGGTTGACCCGCAGCTACAAGGCATGAAATGGATCAAGAACAAATACGGCGAGAACCTCCGGGTCACCCGGATTGGTCAGAAGGGGTAGGTGGCTGAGCACATCACTTCTGACTTTCGCCACCTGCGCAGAGAGAAGAGAGATGGAGTGAGCGGATCGTAAGACAACCCCAGCGGGTTGTCCCTACCCTCCCGGTCCCTCCGAGAGCCTTCCTGTGTTTCTCTTCCCATTTTAGGACACCTCTCCATGGAAGATGCCTGGGTAGTTGTGTTTGTCATTGGGAATCGTGCGTGACCGCCTCCTGACCCATCAGGGGCCCTTTCTCCCCGCCTTCCCACCCCCCTCCCATCGTGTTCACACTCATACCTCTCCTTGGACATGACCTCCCCATCACGCTCCACCATCAGGCAGTTCTGTGTTTTATAAAGTCTCCCTCACATTGAGCCAAAAAGTGCCTGTCTTAGCCCATCCTGGAGCCCACGGGTCTACCCGTTGTTTCTACCTCCGGCCCAGCGCCCCCCAGAACAAACCCAAACACGGTGTCTCCTGAAGAATGACTGGATATAGCAGTTGGAAGCATGGTAGCCAAGTTAGCGGTGAACCCCCGAGAGCCCTTTCACCTGCCTCGTACAGCTTCACACATTCCCGATGGGGCCATTACTACACGAAGGGACATGAGTGTCTCTGAGAATGTCTATCAGCACCCACCACACTTCACGACCCCAGACCTTGGCATCTCCCACCCCATGGCTTCGTTAACTGGGTTAGAACTTAGCTTTGTAGTCTCTGCTCTGGATTCTTGTCCGTGACGTTAGGATACGTGAGCGGGATAGGAGGGCGCCATGGGGAAGAGAAGGAGCGACAGAGATCATTTATTGCCAGTCCTGGTGTTAGGGACCTTATCTCAAATGCTTTCCTTAATCTGCACAACTGATAAGACTAGCACGACTGGTACCATTTCACATCTGAGGAAACTGAGGTTCACGGAAGCAAATCAATGTCCGCAAGAATATACCATTTTGAAAGCAGTGGACGTTTGTACACCCATGTTCATAGCACAGTGCACAATATTCAAAATGTAGAAGCGACCTTGGGGTGCTTGGATGGCTCAGTTGGCTGAGCATCCCACTTTGGCTCAGGTCATGGTCTCACGGTCTGTGAGTTCGAGCCCCGCGTCGGGCTCTGTGCTGACAGCTCAGAGCCTGGAGCCTGCTTCGGATTCTGTGTCTCCCCCTCTCTCTCTGCTCCTCCCCCGCTCACGCTCTGTCTCTCAAAAATAAACATTAAAAAAAAAAATAGAAGCAACCCAAGTATCCGTCGACACACGAACGGATGAACGAAACGTGTCGTATCCATGCAGTGAAATATTAGCTTTAAAAAGGAAGGCAGTTCTGACACGAACCTTGAGGACATTATGCTGAGTGAAAAAGGCCACACACAAAAGGACCCAAAACATCTATGTTGTAGATCTGTCGGGTGCTTTTCTAGATACCGTATGGTTCTACTTGTAGGAGGTCCCTCGAGTTATCAAATTCGCAAGAGGCAAAAAGCAGGATGGTGTTACCAAGGGCTGAAGGGAGGGGTGTGGGGAGTTGCTGGTTAAAGGGTACAGAGTTTCAGTTTTGCAAGGTGGAGAACTTCTGGAGACGGAAGGTGGTGACGGTAGCATGATAATGTGAACGTACTTGATGCGCCGAGCTGGGAAATGGAAATAGAAACATCCATAACTGCTTTCTTTTTTCCCCTCGCTAACTTAGAACTCAATCAAAATAGGATTGTTGCAGTGATGTTACATGAAAGGATTCCTGTGCATAAAAACACACTTTACTTTGGCAGAGCTTTGCTTGAAAACTTAATCAGAATTTAAAAGCGGCTGAGATGGGAGTTTGTGTTCCGTATATTTTAAGCACAATTTTAAAATAATTAAATTTAAGAAAAAAAAAACTGACGGAGGCAGCATTTGCTTCTCAGTTAGAAACCCAGCCCACAGCCACCAAGGTGAGGTGTGGTGGTCTGGTCACACGTCCCAGACGCGGTTGCCCAGAGGTCCAGATCAGCCGGTGTTGTTTAAATCGAACACGCAATGTTACAAAAATAGTTCAAGCAAATATTGACTGCCAGATGGATCCTTTCTTCTAGAGAGGATAAGAGGAGAAATGAATCCCAAGGTACGCCCGGCTATATTTTAACCTGTGCCATCGATCAGACTAATGTCATCCTGGCCTCTCCCCGCACTTTGATCAAAATACTCCTTTCTAGGGGCGCCTGGGCGGCTCAGCTGGTTCAGTGCCCGACTCTTGCTTTCGGCTCGGCTCATGATCTCACAGTTCCGTGAGTTCGAGCCCCGAGTCAGGCTCTGTGCTGACAGTGCAGTGCCTGCTTGGGATTCTCTGTCTCTCCCTCTCTCCCTGCCCCTCCCGTATACGCGCTCTCTCTCTAAATAAAAACACAAATAAACATCAGAAAAATCCCTTTCTAATTGGCCAACAACTGCCTTTTAGATACAAGCGTTTTTCCTCTTTGCTCGTCCTATATCCCTAAGTACCAAAAACAGTGCCTGACACATAGTAGGGCTTCGGTAAACACGTGTGCAGTTAATTCTCTGTTTTCTGTCCATCCACTTTTCTGTTGGGTGCTTTTCTAGATCTGTTGTATATTATCTGAATGTAAATATTATATTACAATGTGTGTGAAGACTGTTGGGTATGGTCTCCCTTCATCACATGAGTGGATATTTGCTCTGGTGGGTCATTTGTCTTTGAGTCTTATTTATGGGGTTTGACACATGACAGCTGTGGGGTTTTGTATGAGGGCTTTTTTTTTCAAGTTCATTTATTTCTTGAGAGCAAGAGAGAGAGAGAGTGAGCAGGGGAGGGGCAGAGAGAGAGAGGGAGAGAGAGAATCCCAAGCAGGCTCCACACTGTCAGCGCAGAGCCTGATGTGAGGCTGGAACTCACAAACTGTGAGATCGTGACCCGAGCCGAAACGAGGAGTCAGACGCTTAGCCGGCTGAGCCACCCACGTGCCCCTGAGGGCCTCCTTTGTGTCCAGATGTGTCATCCATTTATTCTATATATCATGATTAGAAAAGCCTTTTTCTCTCCAGAAATTATATAAATATTCACCTAGATTTTTTTAGGGCTTTTGTAGGTGTTTTCTTTTAACATTGAAATCCAATCACCTGAAATATATTTTAGGGTGCTATATAAGATACAGACCTAATTTTCACTTTCAGGTGGTCAGCCACTGTTCTAATACCATTTATTAAATTCTCCATCCTTTCCTTGATTAATTAGAGATGACATTTTACTCTGTATTAAATTATTTTATTAGTCTTTATTCTTCTCCATTTATATAATACTATACCAGCCTTTAATTGCTCAGCTTTGTATTTAACAACATTTATGGTGGCAACTCGCATTACAAAAGTCATGTATCATCACAGTAAAAAGGGGGGGGGATGTTACAAAATAAAAGAAATTAAATACCCTATAATTCATCATTCAGGGGAAAACTCTAACTTTGGGGGATATGATACCCTTTCAGATTCTTCCTATATATCCAGTTTGTTCGAGTTATAGAAACTATTTTAGAATTTGCTTCTTCCTCTATATCTATATTGTTAAAGTTACATAAAATATTTTATTTTTTTAAATTTATTTTTGAGAGATAGAGGAAGGGAGGGAAGGAGAATATGAGTGGAGGAGGGGCAGTGAGAAAGGAGGTCAGAGGATCTGAAGCAGGCTCTGTGCTAAGAGCAGAAAACCCGATGTGGGGCTTGAACTCATGAACCATGAGATCATGACCTGAAGTCAGATGCTTAACTGACTTAGCCACCCAGATGCCCCTAAAATATTTTAGTATTAGCTAATATGAATACCTCCTCTTTTTCTTGGTAGCTTTTATATTTTAAATCATCCTTATTTTCTTTTAGGTTACCTTTAAGATTTATTTATGATCGATCTCTAAAGTTTTATTGTTATCTATTGTTTGAATTGGAATTACATCAAACTTATCCATATATTTAGAGAAGATCAACCTTTTAACATGCTTATTAAACTCTACATAACACTGACACTTTTGAAATAACCTGGTTTAGGCAATTGTTAAATAAATTAAGGTATATAAGTAGAGCCTGACACCCAGTCATAGAAAATTATTTTAGAAGAATATTTAAGGGGTGCCTGCGTGGCTCAGCCAGTTGGATGTCTGACTCTTGATTTCGGTTCAGGTCAAGATCTCACTGTTGATGGGATCAAGCCCCACATCGGGCTCTGTGCTGGCAACACAGAGCCTACTTGGGATTCTCTCTCTCCTTCTCTCTCTGTCTCTCCCCTGCTCATGCATGCTCTTTCTCTCAAAATAAATAAACACTTTTTTACATAATAATACAATTTTTAGGGTCACCTGGGTGGCTCATTGGTGAAGCGTCCGACTTCAGCTCAGATCATGATCTCACAGTTCATGAGTTCGAGCCCCGTGCCGGGCTCTGTGCTGACAGCTGAGATCCTGGAGCCTGCTTCCGATTCTGTGTCTCCCTGTCTCCCTGCCCCTCGCCTGCTCGCACTCTCTCTCTCTCAAATAAACGTTAAGAAAAACATTAACATAATAATAAAATTTTTCAAATATATATTTAATGAGATGGGGAAATGTTTCTGATACATTTTACGCACAGGAACCAAATGATAAATGTGCTGCGTGACATCCAATAACAAACAAAGAGAGGTGCAAATGTAAGTTAAATTATACATGAATAATATATAGCAAAATATAAATAATAAACTCGAGAATGTAATATCTCCAAACATACATGTTAAACACCAAGATGTAAATGACCGATGGAAGGGTTACATTCATTTCCGTATTCTTTTTTGTATTTTACAACGTTTCCTTCTTTCTAAAACTTTATGAGATCGCATAAGTATCACTTTAAACAGAGAAGCACGTGACCGCCGAAGTCATCCCAGGTAGCCGCACCTCCACGTTGGCCACTGAGGCCACGGTCGTCCTGTTACGTTTCCTGTGGATCCGCACTTTGCCACCAGCTCACACTGCCCGACTTTCTCCCCAGGTATCTCCAAACCATAGAGCGTGCCCTGGAAGCTGGAGATGTGGTGCTAATCGAAAACCTGGAAGAATCCGTTGACCCTGTCCTGGGTCCCCTGCTCGGGAGAGAAGTCATCAAGAAAGGACGGTACGGCTTAGCCATGTTGTTGATCCTGTGTGAGGAACTGGATGGTAGCCCCAGGTAGAACCATGAACTGATCTGCTCTGCCCAGAACACGTTCTCCTTAACTCCCGTCAGGTGGCTCCGACGGGACCCAAGGGGAACACTCAGCTGCCCTTGACTCGTAGAGACAGCTTCCTGGAATCACTTAGCTCCCGTCCTGTCACGTCCTCCTCGACTTCCCCCTACGTGTTAGCGGCGCACTGTTTTGGAAGAACTTTAGAAGGAAGGCGGTCAAAACGCAGACTGACTCGTAAGCATGAGTCATTTTTACCCAAGCCAGACTTCTAGGTTCTGAGAACTCGGTTCTCTGTCCATCTGTTGAGTCCCGGTGGCTTTGGGGGCTGGTAAGTGGTCAGGGGCTCAGCAAGCGTCTGGCAGAAGGAGGGACACAAGAGAGGTAATTATTATGATGGGTTGCTTCATTCCAGAGCTTCACCCACTGCCCAGGCCACAAATACCCTTTCCATGTCCTTAGTATGTGCTCACTTACCAAATTAACCACCTTAGCAGTTACTCTCCATCAGCCAAGAAAGAAAAAGGGCCCCATCGCTGCTAGCCCAGAAGGCATCTTTCTGCAAACTTAGGGTGCCCTTTCCTGCAAACACTTCACTGCCATCTGCTGGGCACGTTTCATAACGTACTCACCTCCCTGGGCAACTCCCTGGATGCCTCTCCCTGTGGTGGCACATGCAAAATCCAACATGGTGGCCGTGGGAGAAAGTCTCCCACCCTCCACCCCCGTCCCAACCCACATTAAGGCAAATAAGAATCCTAGCGTTCAGGCTAGACCTGCTTGAGACGAATCCGAATGTGGCTATATTGTTTGCTATGATCTTACAAAAAACAAACAAACAAAAACCATCTGGAATTCTGTCCCCAAACCAAATCTCACAGGAAGGCACCCCACCTTCACATGACCCTTCGTGTTCCAGATTCATCAAAATTGGAGACAAAGAATGTGAATACAACCCCAGCTTCCGGCTCATCCTTCACACCAAGCTGGCCAATCCTCACTACCAGCCTGAGCTGCAGGCTCAGGCCACCCTGATCAACTTTACGGTGACCAGGGATGGCCTGGAGGACCAGCTGTTGGCCGCCGTGGTCAGCATGGAGAGGCCGGACCTGGAGCAGCTGAAGGTTCGTGGGGGATCCACCAAGGAAGGGAAGAAGAAAATGCTCTGTGACTGCTTCGGTGATCTAACAGCACAGAGCCTGCTTGGGATTCTTTCTCTCTCTCATTCTCTCTCTCTCTCTGTCTCTCTCTCTCTCTCTCTCTCTCTCTCTGCCTGCACTCACTCTCTCAAAATAAATAAATAAACTTAAAAAGAAAAGAAACAGAAGATGAACAGAGTAGCTGCGGCTGAGGCCCCCAAAAGGAAGGAAGATTGTTCTTTCCAGGGCTCGAAAAGCAATAATCCCATGCAGTACAAGGGCAAAGAAATGACAGCTGCCTGAACTCACGCGTTCCCCGCCCCCCCCCCCAGTAGCATCATAGTGCTTTAGGGTGTGGAATCTAATGATCAGGAAGGGAAGACGAGGGGAGGTCAGCTTGGACCCCGGAGCCCCACTCCGACTTTAAAGAAGGCTCCAGCGATGAGCTTGTCTAAACTTGTCAGTTTCTGTTGATTTTTTTTTTCCAAGTAAAGAGCATCTACAGGAGAGCCATTCATTTGGGGCAGTAAAGAGGTAACAGAGGTGACCTTCCAGAGAATGAGAACTTGACCCTACCCTCTGACTAGTCACGCAAATAGTTTCCACTGAGGGAACATGCTATGTGCCAGCACTGTGTTTTCTCCTCTGAGAAGGGGCTGCGGCTAGCCAGCCAAGGTTATGGACACATTAAGAAGGTACCTCAGGGGCACCTGGGTGGCTCGGCCAGTTGAGCGTCTGACTTCGGCTTGGGTCATGACCTCGCGGTTCGTGAGTTCGAGCCCCGCATCGTGCTCGCTGCTGTTGGTGCAAAGCCTGCTTCAGATCCTCTGTTGCCCTCTCTCTCTCTGCCCCTCCCCTGCCTGTGCTCCCTCAAAAACAAGTAAAAACGTTAAAAAAGAAGACCCCGTAGCATTTATCTGTTCAGACCTACGCCAGGCATAGGGTGTGCTGGGCTCCTGCACCTGACTCCCCCTTGCTCTATGTTTGCAGTCAGATCTCACCAAGCAGCAGAACGGGTTCAAAATCACCCTGAAAACACTAGAAGACAACCTGCTTTCTCGCCTCTCTTCAGCATCTGGGAACTTCCTGGGGGACACGGCCTTAGTGGAGAACCTGGAGACCACCAAGCAGACGGCCGCGGAAGTCGAGAAGAAGGTAAAACTGCCTGGCAGCGTTCCCAGGTAGCGTTGGTAGGTTCCCACATTCCTTCCAGAAAGTCAAGGCGGGCAGGATTCCTGAGATCACCACCTCACGCCGTGCATCAGGGAGTTCCCGCCTTCTGGGCAAGGAGTTTGACCCCTCAACTCCACAGACATTTGGCGAGCGTGAACTCTGTGCCTGCTGAGAGTTTGCACACTTGCCCCGAGGCTAAGGAATTGCACCCCTGTGCGCCGTGAGCGCTGGCTGGCTCGCTCACGGTTGCTCCCTGAGAAAGCCCGCCAGCCGGCAAAAGTCTCGCAAGTCTGATTGCAATGCGAGCAGCTTCCGTGGCTGCTCAGGAAGGCCAGCTCTCAAAAATGGCTATCATCCCGGGAAACTCTGCGGTCTCTAGCTTCCTTCCTTTACCTCACATTGTCTGGAAGGCTTTTATTCCCCCCTGTGGGAGATGGGAGGACAGGATTTGAGGGCGTCCGAGCCCCTCGCCCTTTGCGGGGAGGCTGCTGAAACTATACAGGCTCTTTTTCATCCCCAGCCCTGCTCTTGGATCATAGGAGCAATGAAGATACTGGTTCTGAGCAGGATAAATGAGTCTGTAACAGGACACCTCTGAGGGAAGGCACTGTTGGTCAGATTAATTGGGATTTCTCCACATATCAAAGCCGTTGTTGTGGGTCAGGACAGGGTAGGAAAAATGAGAGGTGATGACGGGTGGTGTAGGTAGACCAGCTCCTGCCCACACTGGGGTAACAGACAAATGAAGTTGGAATGGGAGCCTGAGAGCAGGAAGGTCCAGGTTCACGTTGTCTCTGTGGCCGCCGTGTGGCCACCAGGTTCCACTCCTGGTTCTCTGTGGCCTCCATATCTCTAGAAAAGGGAGTGCAGAATTTGTATAGTAATTGTGTACAAGTCCCCCTGTCTTGGGTAGGAGAGATGGGGCCTGGGGGGACAGAACCCACCTCACACATGGTGATATATGGGTAAAGTTTTAGCCCAGGAAACATCTCAGATTCCAGGAATAAACACCTAAATAAGCATTGATGCCAATAACTGAAAGATGAGAGCAGAAATGGATCTGGGGATGAGGAGACATTATTAGTTTCATTTGTGTTGTGTTGAGTTTGGAACGCCTTTGGGCCATTCACATAGGTCCCTTCCTTGAGTTTCCAGATAAATGACCTTGGTTGGTGCTAAGGTGCTAAGAGTCATCAACAAGTAGTTGATCATTGAAACTGAGAGCAGAGGAAATCATGGGGGAGATGTGTGTGCAGTGAGGAGACTGAAGAATAGAGCGTTGAGAAGAATCCTGAGACGTTTTAGGAGAAATACAGAACGTGTCGACTGTGGAATAGAGCAGACAGATGGGAAGAAAAGCAGGAAAATAAGGGATTGTGAAAGAAAGCATCTCAAGAGGGTGTGCCGGTGACGTTGAATGATGCTGATGACTCAAACAAGGTATGGCTGGGATGTGGCCACTGAACTTTGCAGAAAGGAGTCATCGGTGATCTTGGGGAGAATGGTTTCCATGGTGTCGTGGAAGCAGAAGTCAGACTGAATTAGAATGAGAGCAAATGGGATCAGAAAAAGGGAAAGAGACTATAAGCTACCCTTGAAAGAAGCCAAACTGTGAAATGGCAGAGAGAGAAAGGATTGCGACTTAAGGGAGACATGGGTCCCGTGAGACGGGAAAGATTGGGTGCGGTAAGATCTTCACCGGAGGTGGGAGGATGCCTGGTTTGTAAAGTAAAAGCCGCAGTTGATAAGAGAAGGTGAATTTACAGGAAAAAGAAGGAACAATTAATGTAGCGGGGTACATGAGAAAGTCAGAGGAAATCTAATTCAGGTCACAGATGATGAGCTTGTCTTTGGAAAGATGGAGAGCTAGTTCCAAAGTGATAGGGGTTGGGGGCAAGCATGAGTTTAGAAATGAGATCCATGGTCCATGGATTCATCCAGGCAACTGAGGTAAGGAGACAGAAACTTCAAGGAATCAGAGGAGAGGCAGAAATTAAGGAAATTCCTTCCTGATGGTCTCTCTATAGACGGTGAAACATGAGTCACATTCACCTGCGGAGAGTGAAGGAGTGGTAGTGAGGCAGGCGGTTTGGGGAGAGGAGTGAAGGTTTACTGAAATAAGAGTAAAAGTTAATTCAGGAAATATAATTAGTGGACAGCATTAGGAACCCAGGTGAGCTCGAAAAGGATGGATCTGTGATAACACCATTCTGAGTAGCTGTTTTTGTTCAGTCCACCCCCTTCCGAAAAGCTTTGTCTTTAGCTACTGAATTTAACCGATTTACGTTTATTAACATTATCAATAGAGTGAATTTCTTTCTACTGCCTTCATTTGTGTTTTCTATTAAACACGCTTATTTGTTTTTTTCTCCCATCTTGATTTTTCATCATTCTCATCTTTATCCTGTCCTGATTTTAAAGTTAATTTACTTTGGGGATACCTGGGTGGTTCAGTCACTTCAGTAGAGATCTGACTCTTGATCTCGGCTCAGGTCATGATCTCACATTTCATGAGATTGAGCCCCATGTGGGGCTCTGCACTGTCCATATGGAGCCTGCTTGGGATTCTCTCTTACTATCTGACCCCCCACCCCCATCATGTGCACATACTCTCTCTTGCTCGCTCTCTCTCAAACTTAAAAAAAAAGTTAATTTACTTTATTTTATTGATTAACCTTGTTTCATTTATATATGGAAATTATATTTCATTTTATATAACTTAACAATATATATACTGATTTAACAAAGTCTAATATAAAGGGATATATAGCCTCTCCCAAGACAATATAAAGACTTTAGAATACTTTGATCATCCTTTTCCATCTTCTGTTACTGTTGTATAATATTTTAGTTCCACCTTCTACTTCCTTTTCCTATGGTGGTCATTTTTTTTTAACATTAATTTATTTTCTTTTTTTTTTTTAACATTTATTTATTTTCAAGAGACAGAGAGAGACACAGTGTGAGTGGGGGAGGGACAGAGAGAGAGAGGGAGACACAGAATCTGAAGCAGGCTCCAGGCTCCAAGCCATCAGTGCAGAACCCCATGCGGGGCTCGAACCCACGAACCATGAGATCATGACCTAAGCAGAAGTCGGACGTTCAACTGACAGAGCCCCCCAGGCGTCCCTATGGTGGTCATTTTTATAGCCCTTGTTATTTAGATTAACCACATATTTAAGAAATTCTCAGATCTCATTTCCCCCTTTTGATGTGATCTTCTAATTGAGGCAAATAATTATTTCTTCAAAGGTCTGTGGATAGTAAACTTTCTTTGACATTGACTGCTTCTTCTAAAAGCTCTGGTCTTTCACCGGATCGGAAAATTCTCAACCGTTACGCCTCCAAGTGTTGCTTCTCCCTCGTTCTCTCTGTCCTGTATCTCTGTTAAATGTATTTTGAATCTTCTCTTTCTGTCTGCCAAGTCTCACAACCTCATACATATTTTTCATCTTTTTTCTTTTCTCTCTGAGCTACCTTTGTTCCAATTTCCTCAGATCTGTCTTCTAGTTTTCATCTTCTCCTTCCAGCACTGGTCCATTATTTAACCTGTGCACTGGGTTTTTCATTTAAATAACTGAATTACTTAAAAAGTCCTAGTGAGTTCATTTTTTTTTTTCTAGGTAATAGCTGCTCCTCTTTCTAATGTCCCGATTTTATGTTTTTCTTCAGCTCTACTGCTTTTAAACCGAAATAGTTAATGGTGAGTTATAGATTGTTCAGGGATCTTCAGCTCTTGGGATGCTAATCCTCCTGGGAATTTGGGGGGAGTAGATTCTCCTTTTCCGCCTTGGTAACACTTCCTTCTGAAGTTCGTAATTGTTTATTGCAAGCTGATCTTTGAAAAGGATCGTTGTGGTTTGTTTGTTTTTTTTCCTGTGAGAGTCTCAGAAATTCTCATTAGTTTCACTCGTCTGGAGCATAAGGCAGGTCATACTGAGGCTTGTATTTAGTGGCCTCTTCTTTCAGACTCCCTCTCTGACGCTTGGGTCTGTTTCCTCATTTTTACCTGTGATAAGAAATTTTCTGATAATAAACTATTCCATTGAAAGAGATCCTCTTTCAACCTAGATGGATCTAGAAACTTGAATGCTAAGGGAAATGATCAGAGACAGATAAATACCCTATGATCGCACTCATATGTGGCGTTTTAAAAAATGAAGCAAAAAAGAGAGACAAGCCAAGAAACAGCCTCTTGACTGTAGAGAACAGACTGACGGTCACCAGAGGGGAGGTGGGGGGGGGGGCAGTAGGTGATGGGGCTGACATCACACTTATCTTGATGAGCACCGGGTGATGTATGGAAGGGTTGAGTCGCTGTATTGTACACCTGAAACTAATATCACACTCTGTGTTAACTATACTGGAATTAAGGGTTTTTTTACTAAAAGGAGAGATCCTCTTTGTGAATTTACATATGAACTCTTTCATAAAAATTAAAACAAAATTCAATTTATGCTGTTTTCACTGGACTTTCACTGCCTGTAATACTGGTTTATTTTCAAGTAATATATGCATGTGTGTGTGTGTGTGTGTGTGTGTGTATGTGTGTGTATTCTCATGCTTGTGAAAGATCACCTCCTTTCTCACTGATGCTCTATTAAAAAAAAAAAAACACACAGCAGGGGCGCCTGGGTGGCTCAGTCAGTTGAGCATCCAACTTTGGCTCAGGTCATGATCTCATGCATGGTTCATGGGTTCAAACCCCGCCTCAGGCTCTACGTGGACAGCTCAGAGCCTGGAGCCTGCTTCAGATTCTGTGTCTCCCTCTCTCTCTGCCCACCCCACTTCAAAAATGAATAAACATTAAAAAAAAAAAAAACCACATCAGCTTCCTAACCTTCTAGCTGCTATCGCCACCCACACCCACCTGCCCCACACACAGACACGGTGTGTGTGGACACAGAGAGGCCAGGCTGATAGGTTGGTTGAATAGCAGTTGAACGGACCGCTATTTCTTTCCCTACCAGGTCCAGGAGGCCAGGGTGACGGAAGTGAAAATCAACGAGGCCCGCGAACACTACCGGCCCGCAGCCGCCCGGGCCTCCCTGCTCTACTTCATCATGAATGACCTCAGCAAGATCCACCCGATGTACCAGTTTTCTCTCAAGGTGACCTACACCTGTGGGGTTTTGCATAAACCTGGTCATACAGCCACCCAGCTGTCCGGGAGGGCTTACCCGACTCTGTTGGCTACAGCAGGTCTATCAGATCAAATCCGGGGGACCCGTGACGGTACCTTCAGACCCACCTTACAGTCCTCATCTCTTTAACTGGGTCACTCAGGACTCACGGGTTATTCCCACAGGAGCAGGAGCTGTCCCAGCCTCACTCACTCAGGCGACACGGTGGGTGCTAAGCTTACTGAAGGCAAGGAAGAGAACCAAGAAATATCAGAAGTGGCCCCTGCCCCCCAAAAGAGCTTAAAGTACGATAGGGACAATCACAGGTGTGCGTGCCTTTCATAGGGGTTAAAGACCAAGCAATGGCGTCAGTCCAGCCTTCAATTAGTTTCCTCGCTACCCTAAGTTCCTCCAGGCGACTGCTTTATGGTTGCCGAAATATTTCTAACACCAAAGGTGTTAGCACATTGTAAGTGCTGACTGCTCTTAACTTACTTATGAAAAAATAAAGCCCTATAAATTTTAAGTGAATCGATGAAAGTCTATCTTTCTCCCGTAGGGTATGCACAGTTGAAGACACATTAGGGATAGTGCAGCATTTCTGAACAACCTCTGTGGTTCAACCTAACAGACAGAGGATGGACACACACACACACACACACACACACACACACTTACACAGTCAGAGCTTACCCCTCATTCTGCGAAGGGGAACACTTGATGGAAGTCAAGGTGTGGGGACGGAGGTGAGCAGGTGAGAAATCAGGAGGTCTCAAGTCCCTGGGGCTCATTCAATGGCGGATGGCATTGTACCGTTTCCGGGTCCCCTTCCCTCAACTCAGAGTCTCTGCAGATGAAAGGAATTGTGTTTATATTTTATGCGCTTAAAAGCAATCTAATGCTTGGCCTCGTATTCAGGTCAAAGCAAACGATGAAAGAATTACGAGATGTTTTAAGACAGCGTAAGAGTTAGCATGGTAAGCAGAATAGCTATAAGAGGGCTCCCCAGTTCTGAGAGTGGCTGAAAAGAAATCAAATGAAACCCAAGAAAAGATGTGTTTGGAAACCTGGGGAAAGTTGTTTTGCAGCAATAACACCCTGATCGAGGCTTGTGTTGTCATAGAAGCACTGTTTTTTTTGGGGGGGAGGCATTTGGCCCCCATACTGTTATTAAGACTTGCCAACCAGCTTGATCATCGAAAGCAGATTTAAATGCTTAGATAAGAAGGTGAAGGGTCTTCAGAGGGACCGAAACAACAGTATACTTAGAAACCTTGTGCGATGGGAAGAAAAACCAATCCCTGGGGTCTCCACGATCTTGGCTTTTGTCTGAGGTTGGGTTTTACGGTCGCTGTTCCAGCCACAGATCCCTGTTTCCCAAATGGCTCTGAGCAGGAATATGTCCAAATGTGTCTCTTGGCTTTTACACACCCAGACACTCTTCAAGAGCCAGTTTTGAAAAAGCTGGGGAGCTCGTACCAAGGTTAAGATGGAACGGGGGTGCGTTGTCATTTTTCTCCAGAACTCAGCCAAAGGCTAAGAGAGGGTTAATGAGGCTTCACTGGCTGAGGGCCAGGGGGTCCTGAGAAAGATAAGACCACTGGCTGGAAGGCCTATGTCCCTCTGTTTTGTGTCTTCTGTGCAGGGGGACAGCTGGAAGAGGGACCTTGCTCAGAGAAGTGGGGAAGGGAAGAATTAGACAGAAGCAAAGAGCACAGAGCTCTGATCTCAGACCGAAGGCCTGTTGACCTATTTTCAGAGGGCTTTTCACCCTCCTTGGTGGTGAAGATCCAAGAGTCAGGACAACCACTAATCCAGATGCCTGGCTTCCCGTGAAAGTGTGTTGGATTTCAGTACTGAGCCCCCATTCCTTCCACACAGTAGAAGTTGGCTGGACCTAAGGGGATGGGTGGCTCCTCCAGGATCAGCTTCTGCCTCCCTCTGGCCACGTTCCTTCCCCTCGTCCCCGTTTGGTCTTACACATCTGGCCCCTGGGGCATCTGAGTTTGAGACCCTCGGTCTGGAGCATCTCTCATGCTTTGCCCAAGCTCTTTAGGGCACTAGTGGGACACAGTCATTCATTACCAGATCTTTTGAATGCCTATCATACGTGAAGAGCTGGGCTGGATTCTGGGTTGCTAAGGACTGACTTCCATCCTCAGTGTGCCCACAGTCTGGTAGAAAGGACAAGATGAAACATATATTTTTTAATTTTTAAATGTTTTTATTTACTTTTGAGAGAGAGAGACAGGGTGCAAGTGGGGGAGGGGCAGAGACAGGGAGATGCAGAATCCAAAGCAGTCTCCAGGCTCCGAGCTGTCAGCAAAACCCCGACATGGGGCTCAAACTCACAAACCATGAGATCATGACCTGAGCCGAAGTCGGACGCTTAACTGACTGAGCCACCCAGGAGCCCCCAAGGTGAAACCTATCTAAGGCGCAAGGCCCTGGACAGGGGCCCTAGAAGAGTGACAGGGTGGTTAGAGCCAGCCATGGGACCGTGTGCGCAACAGATGACCTCCAGGAGGGGGTCGTACAAACAGAGGTCAGCCCGGCGCTGGCTTCCTCCTGGAAGTCAGGAGGATGGGAGTCCCCTTTAGGATGGAACGGAAAAGGGAGCCCAAATGAGCTGAATGCAAAGAAAATGCTAAGTGTACCTAAGTCTTTGCATTTTCTTTAGTTCTTTTTTCTGACTCGTGAACCACCTTGTCTAAACTTAGTAGCTGGAGATTCTTTACTGATCACTATCATTTCAATAAAGATAGTTTTAGGGAAAAGAAGGCACAGTAATGCCCTGGGGAAAGCTATACACTCAGTCTCTGCAGACTCACTCGCCAGTATAAGTTTTCCAGATTTCTCTGTGTGGACCTGGGGGACATGACCCACCTCCACTGAGCTAATCTCCAGCCTACTAGGTGTGGGCACACATCACCGTGGATTGGGTTGAAGGCAGTCAGAAGATTTTGCTAGGATCATCAAAACTGAATGAAGAAGGGAGTCTGCAAGGGTTTCCTTAACAAGAAACACCATGGAACTTTGAAAAATAGGAGGTCCTATTCCCCTCCCCCCAATTTTGCAACTGAGGAAATATCGAGATGCAAATTTTATATGGTTTCCACTGAGGTTTAAATACCTGGTGTTGGAAAGACCCAAGACTCCTTTTTTTTTTCTTCTTTTTTTTTGAAGCCACCAAAGGGCAATAGAGTAAAGACTGGAAATCTGCATAGCCACGAATTGGAAAGGCCTGATTATATCTTGATTTTTATTTTCTTTAATGACTCATTCTATGCATATCACAAAGTGCAGCATTCCTAATGATTTGTATAAATGCTGTATATGTTTAAACCACGAAAAATTGATTCATATCATTTGTATTTCATAAGAGACCCTTAATGTTCAGAAGACGTAGCCAAAGCAGGCCTTGCACCCTGCTCTCTGATTCAGGAAGGGTCTATGAAGAAATAAAGGGTGTGTAAAAGGATTCTCCAAATGACTGCAGACTTAATAGGAAGAAAAACAGCACATGAGATTCTGATCATTACCAAAAGGAAAAGTAATTAATTTTAAAATATTCTGAGTACCTGTTATGTACAAGAGTCTCTTTAAGACAACAGATTTATCCAACCCATTTTGGCTCCACCATCAGGAATTCTGGAATTTACTGGATAGTATCACTAATCCCAGCTGGTTATTGTTGACCGTGCTTACCCATTTGTGGGGGTGGTTATCCAACAGAACTTACTGGATCTAATTTAATTATTTTGGTTCCTGGATAGTCACTTTTCACCGGTCAGAACTGTAGGCTCTTGTGTGTATGCCTCATAGCTTTGCCCACATCATGGCAACGTAGCAATTTACTAAGAAAAGAGCAAACTAAGAAAAGAGCTAATAGAATGTTGTCTTGTTGCCACGGTCCCTACTTTTAAAAAAAAAAATTTTTTTTAACGTTTATTTATTTTTGAGACAGAGAGAGACAGAGCATGAATGGGGGAGGGTCAGAGAGAGAGGGAGACACAGAATCCGAAACAGGCTCCAGGCTCTGAGCCATCAGCACGGAGCCCGACGTGGGGCTCGAACTCACGGACCATGAGATCGTGACCTGAGCCGAAGTCGGATGCTTAACCGACTGAGCCACCCAGGCACCCCAACCACGGTCCCTTCTTGGCAGGATATGCTGGGAAAACATTTCTGAGGCTGACAAATTACAGTATTCTTCACAGGTGAGTCTACTAGTTACATATACAGAGATCTGTGTAAATTACCAGTGTCCAACCTCCTGCCCCCAGGCCTTCAGCATCGTCTTCCAGAAGGCTGTGGAGAAGGCTGCTCCGGACGAGAGCCTCAAGGCGCGTGTGACCAATCTGATAGACAGCATCACCTTCTCCGTATACCAGTACACCACACGTGGGCTCTTCGAGTGTGATAAGCTGACCTACCTTGCCCAGCTTACCTTTCAGGTAAAAGTAGAATCAAGAAGTTTCCAGAAAACACATCATTTTCCAGTGCCCAACCAGCAGGTGTAAAGAAAGTTTGCTCTTTTCACTTCGCTTCCCATAGAACGTGAAGGCTATTAGGCTCTACGCAGAGGCATCGGACAAGAAGGTCCAATATGGCGCATGCATGCTGCCTCACCATTGTCACACTCATGGCAAACATGCCTAATCAACCGTTGTACTCGTTTACCTTGGATGACCTAGGATCCTCCTCAACACTGTCCTCCAGCAGGCCACTAGCCATCAACCCAAGCTGGCACTAAAAATGGAACTCAATGGCCATACCAAAAACTAGATACTTTTTGAGATGCTAGAAGAAATGTAGAGCATCCCTCATTATTTATTTACCTCTAGGGATGTGAGTTTCATGCCCCAACCTTCCCTCAGAATAAGAAATTGCAAATGTCGGGGTGCCTGGGTGGCTCGGTCGGTTAAGCGTCCGACTTCGGCTCAGGTCATGATCTCCCGGTCTGTGAGTTCGAGCCCCGCATCGGGCTCTGTGCTGACAGCTCAGAGCCTGGAGCCTGCTTCACATTCTGTGTCTCCCTCTCTCTCTGCCCCTTCCCTGCTCATGCTCTGTCTCTCTCTGTCTCAAAAATAAATAAACATTAAAAAAAATTTTTTTAAAGAAATTGCAAATGTCTTTCCATAGCCATAGCAGATTTGGCCTTGAAAAGGTCCTTAAGAACTCTGATTCTCAAGGGCTTGGGGGGCATCAGGGACTTCCAGTGTTAATAAGAAAACCTTGTCTTCCACTTACTCTCAACATCAAAAAGCCACGAGAATTTATTTCTTCGCACTTATCCCTCTAATCATTTAGGTTTGGGAATTTTTTCCGTAAGTTAACTGGGAACACGCTTAGATTATCTCGAAGGCCTCTTCCAATTCTAAATACCAGATATGCTACGATGACTTCTGGGCTGACTCTGTTTGCATGTTCCAAAGCCTGAATCCACGGGGGAGTGTTAGTGTGGCTCGTCCCTGTCACCCTCTGTATTCCTTCTCCAGCCCAGAAGCATGTGGTGTCACCAGAAGAACTTGGGGCACCTGGCTGGCTCAGTCAGTGGAATGTGTGACTCTTGATCTTGGGGTCATGAGTTTGAGCCCCACATTGGGTGTAAAGATTACTTCAAAAACTGAAAGGGGCACCTGGGTGGCTCAGTCAGTTGAGCGTCCAACTCTTGATTTCGGCTCAGGTCATGATCTCACGGTCATAAGATCAAGTCCTGCATCGGGCTCTGTGCTGACAGCGTGGAGCCTGCTTGGGATTCTCTCTCTTCCTCTCTCTCTGCCTCTCCCCTGCTCACACTCACTCTCTTGCTCTCTCTCTCTCAAAACAAACAAACAAACAAAAAAACGAAGGAGGAGGAGAAAGAGAAGAATAAAAAGGTTTCATCAAATTAATCCCACTGCCCTGCTTGCTGGTCACTCCCCTATTCTGGAACCCCTTTAGCATTATTGATTCATTCGTGCATTTCTCTCTTGCATGTGTCCATATGTGACTTTGACATCCTCCTCAGGCATGTCACTTATATGTGTCATCTTCTCAGATCGCAGAGATGTGCTCCATGGCATTTAGAACTGATAGAACGCTTGCTAATCAATGTACCTGGTCACTCACTGTGTGCATTTATGTCACCCTGATGTTGGTGGGTGAATATACACATACGCAAAAGTGATTTGCGCAGATAACCCACTTTCTTTCACTCCACCCTCTTGAACGTTTATTTTTGTTTATTTTGAGAGAGCGAGCAGGGGAGGGATAGAAAGACAGGGAGTGAGAGAATCCCCAGCAGGCTTCACGATGCCCGCACAGAGCCCCATGCGGGACTCAAACCCACAAATCGTGAGATCATGACCTGAGCCGAGTTAAAGAGTCAGACGCTTAACCGACTGACCCACCACCCACCCCAGGTGCCCCACACTCCACCCTCTTTAAAACAACCAACACTGATGAGCACGCTCTAGGGTTCAAAGCAGCGATGATTACACCGAGTGCGAACCCCCAGATCTCCAGAACCCTGTGACCAGCACCTCTAAAGCATCGTGGTATTGTTCTTCCGCCTTGCAGATCCTCCTCACGAACGGGGAAGTGAGTGTGACCACGCTGGATTTCCTGCTTCGATCTCCGGGGCAGACGGGCGTCACCAGTCCCGTGGGCTTCCTCTCCCATCAGGCCTGGGGTGGCATAAAGGTCAGTAGAAAAGACCCCTTGAAAAAAGTCAAGTTCTCAGCTCTTGGAGTTTCTCCCCTGACACTTGTCCCCATGAAGTCGGCGTGGCGCTCCTTGGGGGTTAAACACGGGTGCGTGCCTTCACCTGGCCCCCCACAGCAGAGCTCACCCTTCCCGGGCCTGCTGGGAAGGCTGTCAGTGAAACAGGTGCACGCTGGTTCAGGGCTCTGCCCTCAGGATGTGGGGCGACAGGAAGATCCGGGAGCTTCCCTGCCTCAGCCGAGCTGCCTTTCACCTGCCGGCACTGAGGGCTGGACCGCGGGCTCCTCCGTGGGGCCCTCAGGCCGTGTGGGGGTGCTCCAACAGGGCTCCCTGGAACCAGACACCTGCCAGGGCTCTGTTCAGGCACATCCATGCGGGTCCTAACTCAGTGGGGGATGCATCCCAGGCTGGGATTCCTACCGGTTCATAATAGCTCACATTTATTGAGCACCTGAGAAATGCATTTTATTCTCACGTTCACCCGGGACATCGATGTTCTTTATTCGCATTTAACGCAGAGCATGTTTTCTTTCCATGTTACGCCGCTGAGTGTGGTTGGGATTCTATGAACGTTATTCCACGAAAAGATCACAAAGTATAAGCTCCTTGCTGTAGGGACCGTGCCTGCATTGATGTGACACGATGGGTGTGCGATATGATGCCGAGCAGTGACGTTGACTGAGCAGTCCCCCCCATGCAGGGTCCGGGCCACCATCCACGTAGGCAGCCGTCGGGTCCACACCTGGATGCTTACACACAGCAGGTGCTGGTGCTTTGGGGACACTGACATCTACACGAAATTAATCCTCTTTGTGATTATCCATGTTTGTTGCATGTTATACACAGTTCATAGAACAAAGGACTCTCAAGTGACGGGAGTGGTTCTCTTGCTCTTTACATTTTTTATTAAGTTTTTTAAAATGTTGAGATGATACGAATTCACATGCAATTATAAGAAATAATAGAAATATCCTTCATACCCTGCATCCCTCCGTGGTAACATCTTGCATTCCTGTCTTGGAACATACACCCAGGAAATTTCCATTGATACAGTCCACTAATCTGAGTCTGATCTCACTAATTTTTTATACGTGTGTGTGTGTGTGTGTGTGTGTGTGTGTGTGTGTGTGTGTTTCACATGTGAGGATTCACCCCGGTCAAGGTACAGAACCCCGGTCAAGGTACCACCAAGGTTCCACCACCCCGGTCAAGGTACAGAAAATTCCATCACTGTAGGGACCCCTATGCTGCCCTTTATGACCACAACAACCTGATCCCTCCCCTAGTGCCTCACGCATGGCAACCACTAATCTGTTCTCCACTTGTACAATTTTGTCCTCCCAAGGACGTTATGTAAATGGAATCCTACAGTATGTAACCTTGGCGGACTGGCTTGTTCACGGAGCATAATTCCCCTGAGAGCCATCCAAGTGGATTCATTTTATAACAGAAGCCCAGAACTTAATATTTATACACACGCTCTCCTCTTCGAAGGAACCATCTTAGGAAATTCGAGGCTAATTTCACTCATGCTGCCTTTGCCCAAAAAATTTTTCTAACTTCTTTTTCAGAGTCCACAGGTATTCTTTGAATCATCTTTAGGGCTGTATCTAAATCAGGATTCATCAAACTTTTTCTGTACAGGGTCACACAGTAAATATTTATGGTTTGAGGGCCAGACTCAGTCACTACTGAGTGAGTCACTACTCAGCTCTGCCAAAGTCACACGCGATGTGTAAATAAGCAGAAATGGCTGAGTGCCAATAAAACTTTATTTACAAAGACAGGCAGTGGGCCAGATTGGGTCTGCAAGCTATAGTCTGCTGATCCCTGACCTAAACAGCAAAGGTGTGAATGATTTTCATTTATTAACTGCATTTGTCATTCTGGACCCTGTCTGGCAGATAAGAAGAGGAATAATATACTGGAAAAGAAGTAATGAAGAGCTCCATTCACAACAATAACCAAAATAACAAAGTTCCAAGATTTCTAAGAAAAATCATAATAAATGCAGAGATTTGTGGAGAAAAACCTAGGGTAGCCAAAATACCATTTGCATAGGTAGTTATTATAAAAACTATTCATGAAATATTTTTTGTTTTTCTATCAAGTCATTGAATTCTGGTGTGTAGTTTTTACACGTACAGCTCATTCTTTTTTTTTTTTTTAATCTTTATTTTTGAGAGAGAGAAAGAGAGAAAAAAAGAGAGAGCATGAGCAGGGGAGGGACAGACAGAGAGGGAGACACAGAATTTGAAGTGGGCTCCAGGCTCTGAGCTATCAGCACAGAGCCCGATGCAGGGCTCGAACTCACAGACCGCATGACCTGAGCCGAAGTCAGACACTTAACCGACTGAGCCACTCAGGAGCCCCATGTACAGCTCATTTCAATTCAGGTGTTAACTTTTCATCACAAGCACTGGATACATATTTAGAGTTCACAAAACTTAGATTTACAATATTGACCTAAGTTGTTCAGAACGTACTTAAAAGTTTTCCAAATTACTAAAGCCAAGTTCCAGCTTCTAAACTTAAATTTAAAAATAATTAAAATTGGGGCAACTGGAATAGCCCAGCAGGAAAAGCATGAGACTTTTGATCTCAGGGTCATGAGTTCGAGCCCTACATTGGGTGTAAAGTTTACTTAAGTAAATAAACTTAAAAAAAAAAACAATAATTAAAATTAAGTGCGATTAAAAAATGCAATTCCTGGGGCGCCTGGGTGGCGCAGTCGGTTAAGCGTCTGACTTCAGCCAGGTCTCGATCTCGCGGTCCGTGAGTTCGAGCCCCGCGTCGGACTCTGGGCTGACGGCTCAGAGCCTGGAGCCTGTTTCTGATTCTGTGTCTCCCTCTCTCTCTGCCCCTCCCCTGTTCATGCTCTGTCTCTCTCTGTCCCAAAAATAAATAAACGTTGAAAAAAAAAATTTAAAAAAAAATGCAATTCCTCAATCACATGAGCCACATTTCATTGGCTCATTGACTACCTTGATGGACAGTGTGGCCCCAGGGCTGAGAATACCCACTCATAGTCTGCTGCCCTTATGGAGGGAATAAATTCTGGAAATCAGTTCTGAATGAGCCCATTTGCAGAACCGGAGTAATGATGGACTGGTTAACACAGGCTCTGGAGGCAGACATTCCTGGGTTCAAGTTCTAGTTGGAGTATGTGTGGCCTTTGGCACATGATCTCATTCCTCTGAACTTTTCTTTCCTTATCTGCAAAATGGCTATTATAATACCCACCTCCTAGGGCTCCGTTGAACAGATAGTAAATGGTCAGGAAACGGAACGTACTTGTGATTATAGTTATGGTGATGGCCATGGCATTAGTTTCCTAGAGCTGCTATCACAAAGTACTACAGCCTGGGTCCTCTTCGCAGTTCTGGAATCTGGAAGTCTGGAATTAAAATGTCAGCAGCGTCATGGTCCCTCCAGAGTCTCTAGGAGAGGATCCTTCTTTGCCTTTTCCAGCTTCCAGTGGCTCCGGGTATTCCTTGGCTTGTGGTGGCCTCAGTCCATCCCCACAGCCTTCACATGTCATCTTCCCTCTGTGTGTCTTGACATCTTCTGTCCTAAGTACACCAGTTGTACTGGGTTAGGGCCCACCCTGGTGACCTCGTCTCATTTTGATCACACCTGCAAAGACCCTACCTCCAACTATAAGGTCACACACAAGTCTGGGAAGTTAGCCCTTTGGCCCATCTTTCTGGGGAACACAGCTCACCCCATAATAGTTATGATTATTAATTACCCGGCTGTGGGGTGTATATATTGCTGTGGTTGATGGGCATCGTGCCTGATGGAACTTGTCCACTGAAGGTGAAACCTTGAGGAATCGTGAGTCTGGAATTCCAGTCCAGCTTGCCTTTCCCTGTGCTACGCCACAAAGCCCTCCACAGCAAAAGTCATAAAGAATAAATGATTCAAAAGCACACCCTACCACTTTCACTTGACGTTACTCAACTCGAAAGCTCCTGTGCTGTGCCACCCAGTTCCGTTTCTCTTTCCACAAGACGGATTGTTTGCTCCGCTTCGCTTCTCCGTTTGGTTGTGTGGGCTAAGCTCGTCTGGCTGGTCAAAGCCTTTTACAAATGAGCGCTTAGCTTTCTCTCTCGTTCTCTGAGTTGCGTTAGGTAGGGCAGCAAAAGGCCACCCCCGTCCCGCTCAAGCACGGGGCAGGATGTCAGCAGGTGGAACAAAATATGATGCGTAGTACACATCACCAAAGCCTTTGATCAACGCTCCTTTTAAGCGTTGGGTTGAATGTTAGCCTGAAGACATAAATACAACTGCATAGGATATGACTTACCAAACAGAAGTTTTTAATTCTATCTGACGAGGAAGGTTGCTTGCCTTGTTTCCCCAGAAGCACTAATAATCAGGTAATGAGCGAACTCTTTGAGATAAAAGACTCCTTTTATGATTATCCTTTGTGAGCATGTTTTAAGTCTCACCAAATGCTGAGCCGGAAGGTAATGCACGTCCCTTTCTCCATTATAAAATCTCTTCGATGATGCACGCCTTTGTCAGAGTCTGAAAGGACCTCTCCCTTCCACTCTGGACGCCAATTTGCACAGTTGTATTTTGCTGCACAGCCCAATGTAATTAGGTTAATTAGTCATTTCCATTTAGCTTATTAGAAGGCTAGAAATCCCTTTGCCTCATTTGGAAGATTAAATGTTGCAATTGTGCTCAACCCAGAGCCTCAAGAAAGCGTGTTTCAGACCCAGTCATGGCAGCTGGGAACGCTGATCGGGGCATAATGTGCTCAGTTTTGTGGTATCGCCCGAGGGGGTAACGGGCCCGCAGAAGGGTTAATGGTGATGCCAGCTGGGAGCAGGGGTGAAGCTGTAAGAAGATGGGAGTCAGTTCCTCAGCCCAGAGAGAAGTAATTACAGTAGCAGCAGCTTTTCGCAGCCTGTCAAGAGCCCTCCTGCTGGCGGCCCAGATGTCAAACTTTATTAATTGAGCACTTGCTAAGCGCCAGGCAGCCTGCTAGTTCCAAGGCTTTCGGAGAAGCCTAAGAAAGTCCTTGCCCGCAGGGAACTCACAGTCTTGCGGGAGTGACAGGCAAGTAAGCCAGGTGGGGGGATTCAGTAACTGCAGGAACCCCAAGGAAGCAGCAGGGAGGGCGTTACCATCTTCAAAGCACTCGTTTCTACATTAGAATGTGAGCAACGGGGGACCGGGATTGCTTGGCCTCGTTATCCAAGTGGGAAAATCAAAGCCCACAGTCTCTGAGTCACAAGAGCTTGTGGGGCGGTGATGCTGGGACCAGAGCCTTCCACTCCTGGCTCCCCCTTCCCCGTGCTACACACCACTCCCCCTGGCCCCCACCTCTCAATAGAGTGACATGCACCCCCTGCTTAGTGGCCAAGGTCAAGTGGGGCAGGGGGTAGGGGGGGACACAGAGCCCGTGTGAAAGGGCACGTGAAGACAGGACCTGTGTTCGTCCACATGGGAAATGAGACTCGGCGAGCCCAGACTAAGGGTCTATGTCCTTCTCTAGCTTCACCTGCCCCGGGTCACCCGTAAGACCCCTCTGCTGCTGGCACACTGCTTTCTGACAGGCCCCCCCTCCCCTTTCCAGACTTTGACTCTCATTGACCCCACCCCATTAAATGCCCTTCCCTTTTCTCTCCCTCCATCTCTGCCCAACAGAATTCTACTTACATCCGAAGGCCTCCCTCATCTGTCCTTTCTCCTTAGCTTAGGACTGCAAGTTCCTTGAAGGCGTGTGTCCTTTTATTTATTTTTTACCTTTGTACCCCCAAGTGCCTGGCATGAAGCATTCAATAAATGTTGAATGGATGGATGGATGGATGGATGGATGGACGAACAGATGAATTCAAATAGCAAGAAGGTATTGGGATACTTAAAATTCATGGCATTGTGGTAGATGCTTTGGACATACTCTACCTTTTAATCTCATGGAAGAGACCAAATGTATAAGTGTTATGCCCAGAATTCGTGATCCCCAAAGACCACTAGGGAGCCGAGTCCGATGCAAAAGCAAAGAGCCTTTATTCGAGCTAGCTCGAGCTCAATCCCCTACCTGCACCGACGCAGCGGTGAGATACCAGGGAAAGAGAGCGAGTTTCAAAAAGACAAAGGTTTTATTGGGGCCTGGGGGCAGTTGGTGAGGTAATGGCTATGGCCTCAGCCGATTGGCTGGGGAAGGGTCCTGGGGAAGGGTCGAGTCCTGTTAGTCAGGTGAGGGGGGGGTTACTCAAGGGGAGGAGGTGTGGTCAAGGTGAAGGACACAGAACAAGATGGAGTCGGCTGGCGTAGGCCCGCCCTTTCATAAGCAGAGTCAAGTAATAATGGAAAGAATTGCAGAAAAGTGTCCAAGCGACTAATGTTTATGTGGGCATTGTCAAGGAATGGGATGGGATGAACCACCACCCAAAATTTGGTTTTGACATCAAGACTGATGATGCCACGCACACACCAAGAGAGTATTAAAAAATGTATTACTCACATGGCATCTGGGTGGCTCAGTCGGTTAAGCATCCAACTTCGGCTCAGGTCATGATCTTACGGTCTGTGGGTTCGAGCCCCACGTCGGGCTCTGTGCTGACAGCTCAGAGCCCGGAGCCCACTTCAGATTCTGTGTCTCCCTCTCACTCTGCTCCTCCCCTGCTCACACACTTGCTCTCTCTCTGTCTCTCTCTCAAAAATGAATAAACGTTAAAAACCAAATTTGAAAATGGCTTGAGAGAGCCAAGGAAGGAGACCACTTTGGTTTTTGGGTTTTTTTTGGTTTTTTTATTTATTTATTTATTTATTTATTTATTTATTTATTTATTTTAGTAGTTTAAGGTTGGGGCAGGGGTGAGTATTTCTGTATGTGAGCAGGGGTTTACAGGGTTCGGCTTCCCTCCAGCACCCGAGGAGGGAGTACCAAGACTTACTTATCAGCTTGCCTGGATGTGGAGGAGAAGAAGAAAGTGTGGGGTGGTGGCAGGGGAGTGGATAAGGCTTTAAAGCTGTCAGCTACCAAACATCTGAACCTTGAATCAGACCCTTTGTTAAAGATTTCAACACTGAGTAGTTCCAAGTAGCCCACGCAAGAAGGATGGGAAGGCTCTGTGTTTCTCTGTGAGAGAGAAGGTACCTGAGAGAGGTTGCTGATTATGACCAGGACTGTAACAACCTGTAGGACCTTACCACATGCTAATTGTGACCAGCACAAGAAAAGGAAGGAGTGGGGCACCTGGGTGGCGCAGTCGGTTAAGCGTCCGACTTCAGCCAGGTCACGATCTCGCGGTCCGTGAGTTCGAGCCCCGCGTCGGGCGGAGCCTGTTTCCGATTCTGTGTCTCCCTCTCTCTCTGCCCCTCCCCTGTTCATGCTCTGTCTCTCTCTGTCCCAAAAATAAAAATAAAAAACGTTGAAAAAAAATTTTTTTAAAAAAGAAAAGGAAGAAGTGGAATTTGGGGGAGGAGAGATCAAGGATCTCTCGCATGATGAAAGTAGAGTAGACAAAGAGTTGAGTTGGGAATGAGTCCAGCACGGTTCCAGGGTTGGGCACTGATACTCTTGGACAGAGTAGGAGGGAAGAAGGACACCCGGTTCCCCGGATGGATCGGAAGGAAACGCTAGATGAAAACGTTTGATTACTAAGTTGCGTATTTGGACCTAGTCCTTACTGGAAGCAGGCAACTCGTGGAGATTTCAGTGTTGGCGTTCACACAAAGTCACTATGTAGAGGCACCTTGGGAGAGAACTTGACTTGCCAGCAGAATGAGTATTGAGATAAAAGGAAGGAGTCGGAGACTTGAAACGTCTGGGCTCCGTGAACAGAAAAGTCATGGTATCTTTTCTTGTCCCTCTTCCCAATCAATACCCTGCAGGAAGGTGCAGTTCAATGTGCTACTGATAATAATCCAAACACTTTATTTGCTAACCCTTGCACACTATTAGTACAGTTTGCTGAGGCGACTTGATCAAAACACCTCCTTTTCCTTGAGCTTACCTGGGGGGAAGATCCAAGATTCCAGACGCGAGTATGAGCAAGACAGAATTACGTCTATACTCGTATCTCGTTCCTTGACACCTTCCCCCTGCCCCCAATGCAATGAAAACTATAGCTTTCTGGAGAAACTGTATTTCACAGCAAGATTCTCCAAAATGTCACAGGCACTTTCATCAATGGAAGAATTTTGTAATCTGGATCGAGACATTGAGGGATCCGCCAAGAGTTGGAAGAAGTTTGTGGAATCGGAATGTCCTGAGAAGGAGAAGTTTCCACAGGAGTGGAAGGACAAGACAGCCCTGCAGCGCCTCTGTATGATGAGAGTCATGCGGCCTGACCGGATGACCTACGCCATACGGTACGGGACAGGGGACAGTGGGGAGCCCCAGGCTGGGCGTGGGGCAGTCTCGACGTGGCCAGATTGGCAGAGCTGAGCACAAAGGTCATGTGTTTCTAGTCACAGGGGTCTTGGTACCAACATCCAAAATCCAGTAAGGCCCGTTGCCCTGTGTCAGCCATGTATTTTCTTAATAGCTAAGTGGACAACTTGGAAAGAGGTGAGCCCATCCATATCAGCATTGAGAAGGCTGCTGGTCACATCTGTTGTGCTGGGAGATGATGGTACCCAGAGAAGAGCTGGAAGGATCACCCATAGCAGGAAGAACGTCTCTCCGACCGCAAAGAAGGGAGACAGCGATATCTGTGCCTTTAGCTGAGGTGGTAGGATTATGGTGGAAAATTGAGAACCATGTCTAATGACGTCGTGTTCATCAGTGGAGTCTGTGCGCGAGAGGAGATGGCAGGGCTAGAGATTGGAGAAGGGCGCAGAGTTTGAAATAGAGTCTGTGACAAGTGGGAGAGAAGACCCACCAGGGAAACCCAAAGAATTCTGAGCAGCATTGAGAGCCCACCTAGTTAAGATCATGTATTTACAATGGCACCTGTCTTCATCAAGGGTTCCCTGTGGCAACGTCCAACCACCCAGGTGTAGATTCAGAGTTAAGTTAGTCTGGAGCACAGCCTGGGGCTGGGTGGTGGGAATGGGAATTCTTGAGGTGGGCAGTAATCGTATTGGCATGATGAAAGTGTTCTAATTCTGGATTATGGTGAAGGCTGTACAATTCAGTAAACTTATTAACAATTATTGAATACTACACTTAAAATAGACAAATGTTATGCTATCAGTTATACCCCAAGACGTTTTTTAGTTTTGTTCAAGGTTATAGGCCGTGGAGTCTACACTGGATAGGAAAGAGGAGAAGAGCGTAAGGGGACGGTTAAGAAACAAAACAGAGAAGCCACAGTGCTGAAAATCCTCCATTTGTGGTGGCACCAACACAGGGAAGGAACAGGTGGAATAAGGGTCAGTTGCTAAATCGCTGACGGAAGGTTTTCGGCAGAGAGTGGAATGTTTCCATTGAAGGTTTCAGATGTAGACAAAGTCCTTCAGTAATGGCAGGATAAAATGTGGCCACAAAACCAGGTGGCTGAATTGAGGAAAAAATGAAGACAGAGGAACTGGACGATTATCCATGTGGGTGTTGATGTCACTCAGGCTGGTGGAGAGAAGGTCCGTGAGCCAAGTGTTCAGGGAAGGGGTAGAGCGACAAGTGGAACAGTAAATGACGTCAATGTGCAGGGGACATGGCAATGCAGTATGGGGAATGGAGAGTCCACGGAGCCACAAGAATGGAGAAGTCATGGTTTGCAAAGAGTAACCACCAGTGAGGAGAACCATGATCCCACCGTACCGTCCTGAGACATAGGTCAGAGGTAGGAGAATGAACCCCACTGTGGAGACTACAAGGAAGCAGTGTCCTTGGGGAAGAGTTAAGGCCAAGAGTTGGGCCAGATGGTCAACCAAGTGGTTGTAGCTGAAAGGGTTGTTCGGCGGAAGACAGGGCAGTGTGGAAAGGAACATTGACAAGTGGAGTGGGATGAAAGGAAACAGACATTGATAGAGTATGACAGCACAGGAAAGCAGAGGGCCTTGCATCTTGAGCTGAGATAGAGGACCGAGACAGAAGGCCACAGGGATATGGAGTGTGGAGGGTCCAGCTGCCTGCAAGCTTTCTGAAAGCATTGATCTTGGTGGCATTCCAATGGACGGTGGTGATGTGACGGGACATCCAGGCTTCACAGAGAAGGTGACAGTGGCCTGGATGTATGGGGATTCAGAAAGAGCCCTGATCTAGGACAGCGGGCCAGCCATGGTTGTGCATGTTGACTTAACAATGAGGCACCTGGAAGTTGGTCTCACCTCTGTGACTACCACGCCCATGACCTTGAGTGCATCCTTCCATGTCTATATGCCTCCATTTCTCAAGTGTTTGCTATTTTGTGACTGACATACACATGCACTTCTTTTCTGGCAGAGATTTTGTTGAAGAGAAGTTGGGAAGCAAGTACGTGGCGGGAAGAACGCCAGACTTTGCGGCCTCGTTTGAGGAATCAGGACCAGCCACGCCCATGTTTTTTATCCTGTCTCCAGGCGTGGACCCCCTGAAAGATGTGGAAAATCAAGGTGAGAAAAACTCATCTTAGGGGTGCCTGGGTGGCTCAGTCACTTAAGTGTCCAACTTCAGCTCAGGTCATGATCTTGTGGTTCATGAGTTCGATCCCCGCATCAGGCTCTGTGCTGACAGCTCAGAACCTGGAGCCTGCTTCAGATCCTGTGTCTCCGTCTCTCTCTGCCCCTCCCCCACTCACGCTCTGTCTCTCTCTACCTGTCAAAAATAAACAAAGATTGAAAAAAAGAAGAAGAAAAAGACAAACTCATCTTGGAGCCAAGGCCGCACCTGCCCCGTGAACTTCCACTCTTTGCATCCGGCAGTCTCTCTTCTCTAGACCCCAAGTTCACGAGGCAGTACTCACTATTTGCTAACATACAGAAATCAGGGTCCTTGGAAACGAACACCAGGGGATTATCACCAGAGAAGGGACCATCCAGGGTGGGACACGGTAGAGTCCTGAGGACACTGGCAGGGTCCTGGAGAGACCTTGCCCCGCCACCCACCCATCTCTCACGGCACCCCCACCCCGCCCCGCCCCACCTTACTTGGGCCGGAGCAATCTTTCTGAAACACAAGTCTCACCCTGCTCTTCACGGCCTCTGATTGCCCTGAGAAGAAAGTCCAAACTCCTTAATGTGTCTCACAGGGAACTTCCTCCTCCCGTCCCTCCCTATTTCTCCAGCTTGCTTCCCAGCATTAGTTTCCTGTCGCTGCTGTAATGAATTACTACAAACCTGGAGGCTTGAAACAACACTAATTTATTATTTTACAGTTCTGGAGATCAGAAATCATAAATGGGTCTTACTGCCTCCCTCTTTTCCTTATAAGAACTCCTATGATTACATTGGGCCCACTTGGATAATCCAGGATAACCTCCCCATCTTGAGGGCCTTAATTTACTCACATTGTAGAGTCCCCTCTGCTGAGGATTAGGACGTGGACATCCTTGGGGGTCCATCATTCTGTCCACATTTTCCTACTCGCCTCTTTTGCATTCTACATGGCAGCCATTTCATTCTCCCAAGCCTGCCATCTCCCTTCCTGGATCCCCTTCACCAGGCTAGCCTCTATTCATCCTTCAGACACCAATTTCTTTTTTGTTTTAATTTTAATTCGTATCACTTTTATTATGATTGAGTTGGGTATTTTTCCCTTCTTTTTTTCAATATATGAAGTTTATTGTCAAATTGGTTTCCATACAACACCCAGTGCTCATCCCAAAAGGTGCCCTCCTAAATACCCATCACCCACCCTCCCCTCCCTCCCACCGCCCATCAACCCTCAGTTTATCAGACACCAATTTCAATGTCACCATCTCCAAGAAGACCTACTTGGCTTTCAAGGTCCTTGGTTCCCCCCCCCCCCATGTGCTCCTAGAGTGCCCTTCTTTATGTACATCACCTTGTACTTGTCTAGTGACTCCTGTGTCTTCGTGAGAGGGTGAGAGCTCCTTGGGAACAGGTGTCCTTTTCGCCAGAGTGTCCCCACTTCCTAGGACGGTGAGGGGTACTAAAGAAATATGTACGTTCGATGAAAGAATGAGCAAATGAACAACTAATCAAAACCATCACACTGGCCAAACGACACCATTTTGCAAAGTTAAATAAAGACCCGACAGGTTGGAACCTAGACCAGGTAATACAGCTCCAAGAGCAGTCCATTCATTTACACAGTGAGAGAACTCTACAGCATGCCTAGTGTTGGGGGGTGGTTGAGAAGAAGCTAACTTGGGTCCTAAAGAATGGATAGGGTCTACAGCAGGGAAAGAATTGTCTTATTCACTAATTTTATGTGTATGTGTGTTTCTGTAGTCTTCTGATAATTTCAAGTGACACTTGCACATTTTTAAAATACAGTAAAACCTTGGGCTGCAAGTAACTTGCTCTGAGAGGGTTCCACAAGACAAGCAAACATTTCCAATAATTTTTAACTTGATAAAAGAGCCATGTCTTGTAATGCAAGTAGCACATGACGTCGAACGTCACATGATCACAACTGAGCCAATGGGTTTTGAAATTCGCTTTGATATACGAGTGCTTTGGATTACAAGTATGTTTCCAGAACAAATTATGCTCGCAAAGGTTTTACTGTATAGATAATATAGACTTTAAAATGAAAACCAACATTTCCCAGCTCCAGTCCTTCCCATACCCCGTCTCCCTTTTCAGACACATTTTGTTTGTTTTGTTTTGCTTTATTATTTTATCTTATTTTAATTTAATTTATTTTATTTTACTTTATCTTATTTTTGCCTATTTCTAAATTTAGTTCTGGGAACTGCTTCTCTATTTCCTACTAATCTTCTGCCCATTTCTTCACTGGATTATTTGGTTTTGGGGTGTTGAGTTTGATAAGTTCTTTATAGATTTGGGACACTAACCCTTTATCCGATATGTCATTTGCAAATATCTTCTCCCATTCTGTCAGTTGCCCTTTAGTTTTGCTGATTGTTTCCTTCGCTGTGCAGAAGCTTTTTATTTTGATGAGGTCCCAATAGTTTATTTTTGTTTTTGTTTCCCTTGCCTCTGGAGACGTATTGAGGAAGAAGTTGCTGCAGCTGAGGTCAAAGAGGTTTTTTCATGCTTTCTCCTCTAGGGTTTTGATCGTTTCCTGTCTCACATTCAGGTCCTTCATCCATTTTGGGTTTATTTTTGTGTTTGGTGTAGGAAAGTGGTCCAGGTTCATTCTTCTGCATGTCGCTGTCCAGTTTTCCCAGGACCATTTGCTGAAGAGACAGTCTTTATTCCATTGGATATTCTTTCCTGCTTTGTCAAAGATTAGTTGGCCATACGTTTGTGGGTCCATGTCTGGGTTCTCTATTCTGTTCCATTGATCTGAGTGTCTGTTTTTGTGCCAGTATCCTACTAATCTATCACTAGTTTTAAATTGATCAATTCTAGATATCTATTTATTCCCTGATATAAAAAAATAAGAATTTGGCTCCCACTGATGCCCACTAGGACTCTCTACTTTCTACCACATTTTTAACAGCTTTACTGAGATATAATTCACATGCCATATTCACCCACTTCAAGTATACAATTCAAAGTTTGCTTATATTTTCACAAGGCCATGTGACCATCACCACACTCTAATTTTAGCAAATTTGTGTCTCTCTGCACCCCCCCCCCCAATTCTAGATCCCCTAGTGAGCACTTCTGTTCCATCTTATGTCCTCCCAAGCCCACCACCAATTTACTTTCTGGCTCTAAAAATGTGCCTGTTTTGGACATCTCCTAGAAATGAAATCATATACTATAGGGTCTTTTGTTGCTGGTCTGTTTTACTTAGCATAATATTTTCAAGGTTTTTGCTGTAGCATGTATCACTCCTTTTCTATGACTGGATAATAGTTCATGTAGATCAATCTAGAAAGTGTTAACAATATTAAGTCTTTTGACCCATCAACATAGAATGTCTTGCCATTTGTTAAGGTCTTCTTTAATTTCTTTGATTAATATTTTGTAGTTTGGGGTATAAAGTCTTGCATTTTTTTAATTGAATAATAGTTAACCTACAGGGTTATATTAGTTTCAGGTGTATAACATGTATATTTTTGTATATTGATCTTCTATCCTGCAACCTTGCTGAACTTGTTTATTAGTTCCAATAATGTTTGTGAATTCCTTGGGTTTGTTTTTGTTTTTGTTTTTAGATACAAGTTTATGTGATCTACGAATAGAGGTAGTTTTACTTCTTCCTTTCCAATCTGGATGGCTTTTTATTTCTTCATCTTGCCTAACTGACCTGGCTAAAATTTCCAGCACAATATTAAGTCGAAATGGCAAGTTTGGACATCCTTGACTTGTTCTAGATCTTAGGGAAAATTCATTCAATCTCCGCCAGTAAGTATGATGGCAACTGTGGGGTTTTTACAGATACCCTTCATCAGATTGAGCAAGTTGCCTTCTAGTTTGTTGAATTTTTTTTTCCTTTATCATGAAACGGTGGTGGGTTTTATCAAGTGTTTTTTCTGTATCCATTGAGATGATATCATTTTGTCGTTTATTCTATTGAGATATTACGTTAATTGATTTTTGGAAGTTAAACTAACCTTGCATTCTTGAGATCTCACCTGATCCTGGGTTATAATCCTTTGTATATATTTCTAGATTCAATTTGCTAATATGTCTTTGAGGATTTTTACATATATATTCCTAAGAGATGCTGACCTGTTGTTTTCTTTCCTTGTGAGGTCTTTGTTTTGGGTATGAGGATATAACTAGTGACCTATATACCACCTGATTTGGGAAGTGTTCCTTCCTCTTCTATTTTTTTGGAAGACTGATATTACTTCTTCATGTTTGATAGAATTTAGTGGTGAAGTCACCTGAGCCTGAGCTTTTCTTAATGGGAAGTTTTTGAATCACTAGCTTAATGGGGGGTGGGAGGGAGGGGAGCGTGGGTGATGGGTATTGAAGAGGGCATCTTTTGGGATGGGCACTGGGTGTTGTACGGAAACCAATTTGACAATAAATTTCATATATTTAAAAAAAAACAAAAAAAAAACAAAAAAAAAAAACAAAGACATCAGAGAATTCCTCTTTGACAGGCATAGACTAAGACAAAAGGAGTTATGTGATCGCTAGCCATATATTCAGAAGAGTTTAGACAATACAGCGCTTTGTTATATTTCATGAGTTCATAGGACCCAAAGAAGCTAATACAGTAGAACAATAGCTGACATACCAGGTTTTTCAGTCATACTGTCAGTTGCTGACAGGTTGCCAAACTGCCTTTGGCCTGGCTCTGAATCCACATCAGGCAAAGTATTAAAATGATCATTTCCATTTAACTTTGAAAGTCCCAGGTTATCTGAAAGATGAATCAAAATCAAATGTGGCCTGTGCATCTGATGGCAGAATTACTGAGCTGACTCTGTGACTGAGGTATCTAGACAGTGAGAAGGACATTTAACAAGAGAGGGGAACGCTCTATGAAATTTATTTGAATTATTCTATGTCAGCCCATAGTTGGTATCTTAGTTTCCTAGGACTGCCACAGATTACCACAGACTAACTTAAAACAATAGCTATTTGTGCTTTCATGGTTCTGGAGGCTTAGAAGTCCAAAATCAAGGTGCCAGCAAGGTTCTGGAGGCCTGAGAGCGAGCCTGCGCCATGCTTCTCCCCTAGCTCCTGAAAGTTATCAGCCATCTCTGATATTTCTTGCCTTGTGGCTACCTCATTCCCATCGTTGCTTCCATTGTCATGTGGCCACCTTCTCCCTGCACATCCTGTCTTTACGTGGCATTCTTTTCTGTGTGTGTCTGTGTCCAGATTTCTGTCACCTTATGAAAATACCAGCCCGATTAGGATCTACCCTAATGACTTCAACTTAACTTGATTACATCTGCAAAGACCCTATTTCCAAATAAGGTGACTTTCACAGGTCCCGAGGGCTAAATTAGCATTTCACTATATCTTTCGGGAAGACACTAGCCAAGCAATAACAGGTGACGGAAGTTGCTAATTGCTGAAGAGAATTTAGTGTTGATCAGGTTCTGCCCTGCATCTGAGCATTTTCATTCCTTAGATAAGGAGGGCAAACATGTTTAACCTTTGGACTTGATTTTGGCCACGATCAGTCTCTTCTAGTAGTTTCTCACCCAAGTTCTGCGTTTGGTATTTTCCTGCATTTTGAAAGAAATTGCATCTGCCTCATCTTTGAATATATTAACTCTCTATTTGGATAAGCAATGCCAAAGAAGGCCAAATTAGATGGTCATTGTTGCCAGCGAAATGGGAGAAAGAAAGAGTAGTGGCCACGTAAGAGACACTCCTCAACTCTTACCGGAGCTGTCTGTGTATGAAGAACTTCACTAGATGGGAGGAAAAAGTAGCAAACAGGATCTCGGTCCTTAAAATAAAAAACCCGCAATAACACGTTCCAGCCCCTTCTGTATCTTAAAAGCAGACAGGAAGTTTGGTTTGAGGCTATTAGCTTCCAGAGTTACAAATGTAAGCGAGAAGGTAAATGACAGTGACACACAGGTAAAATGGTTCCTCCTACCCCCCCATCCTTTAGGGAAAAAAAACAATTAGAATTTAAAAATTGCTCATGGAGAGTATAAGATGTATTTATCTGTTTGTTCATTTCTATCATGGATCAGCAGTGGTGGTCCACATGTCATATCTGATTGGTGCCTGTTTTGTCAATAAAGTTTTACTGGAACACACACACACACACACACACACACACACACACACACAAAAGAATCACTAGCTTAATGTCTTTGCTTATTATATATCTATTCCAATTTTCTGCTTCTCCTTGAGTCAGTTTCGGTATTTGTTTTTAGGAATGTGTCCATTCTATCCAGTTATCTAATTGGTTTGCAAACTCCCAAATACTGATAGCTATATTAAAATGTTTACTTCCTCTATGGGCTATGTTCACTTTAACAGCATTAGTGAAACTTAATTTTTTATTCCGTGATTTCCAGATACTTTCTCTTGACTTCCCTCTGTGTAAGCTGAGATTTCAGTTTTCCAGCTCACATCAGCTGCACCTTAAGTTTTCCGTAGACAAGGATGAATATATATTCATTCTAATGTTACCATCATTCATGTTGTTCACGCCTAGTCTACAAGTTAACTGTAATATTTGAAAACTGATACATAGGGTTTATGTCATAGTTAATAAATACATATTCTTCACTGAAGAGGCACGTAAATATGCTAGGATTACATATCCTTCTTCATGGATCCAATGTCCTAATCTCTAGGGGTCTCTCAAAGAATGTTCTCAGCAAGGAGTTTCAAAGTCATATCAAATTTCAGTTTGCTTCCTACTTAGATGAAGCTTTTCTCGAAGAGCTTTTAGTTTTTCAGGGAGTTTCTGAAGGTCTTTTCCTTGTTCTTGGAAGAAGAAGTAAATGCCCCCTCTGCCATTATCACTAATATCTCACACTTCTTATTTGTTGTACAAATTGAATAGAATACCCGTTATCTATATAGAATCTAATAGAATCCAGTGTTATCTTTCTTGAAAATGCTCTACCTAGGGCCCACTTCTGTTCTAAAAGAGATAAGTTACACTGTGGCTTTCTAGGCAAGTCCCACCCTGGGACTTATTTTCTTTATATTCTAGTTTAGTTCTATCATTTTTGTATCCTGCGTCTTTCATTTTCGGTTTTCACCCCAGTTTTGCTAGCATATGCCATCAGAAAAGAGTCGTGGGAAGTAAAATTTCATAATCCTTGGCTGTCTAAAAAGGCTTTAATTTTGCCCCTACACTTGTTTGGTAGTTTTGCTAAGTGCAAAATGATTTGTACTCAGAATGTGTCCACATTGCTCGATTGTCTTCAGGAAGTCGGTTATGTTTGGTTGAGATCATAGGCCAGTAGGGTGCTGTTCTCTTCTTTGTTGGTTACCTGTGTCTGTTCCTTGGAAACTTTAGGATTATCTCTCTACCTCCCGTTCTGAAATTCCAAGAGCTGCGTTTGGTGTGGGTTTTTTCCATTCATCTGCTCAGCGTTCGCCGTGCCATCTCAAGTGGAAAAGTCCTAGTTTTCTCTACCTCTGGAAATTTTGCTCTCTCGTTCTCAGTAAGTACCGCTACCATTCACGAAGCTGGCCATGCCAGAAATGTTGGAATTGGTCACAGTAACACTCCCTCTGCCACCCACCACATTGAGTCCTATGGATTCTGCCTCCTAAATCCATGTGAGACTGGTCTCAGTGTTTCTGTCCTCAGTGTTGCCTCCCTGGTCTGAGTCACCGTGGTCTCACTTGGACTGTCCCAGTGGCCCCCTAACCCATTTTCTGTTCTTCACCCCCTGCCTGCAATCTTTTGCCAATCTCTGCAGCCAAAGGCATCTTGCTAAATCTCACATCCGACTGTATCACTCTTCTCCTTAAAACTCTCTGGTGGCTTCCCATTGTTCTTAAGGTAAAGTCCAGTACCACTGACATGGTCCGTGGGGCCTGCATGGACTGGCCTTTGTGCCAAGCCTTGGATCTTACCTTCCCCCAAGCTCACTCTACTCCAGACACACAGCCCTTGTAGATCGTGAGCCTTCCTGACCTAGGGCAGTGTTACAAGAGGTTTCTTTTATCTGAACTATTTCTCCCCAGCAATTCAAGAGTCCCGTGCCTACTCACCCTGCAGGTATCAGCCTCTCCTGACCTCCCTGCAAGGCCGTCGGTCCCCTGCCATACATATCTTTGCCTCAGAGCATGCCTACCTGCGTGTCACCAAGATCCTTCAGGTCAAGGACCAGGACCTGTTGCTTACCATTTTGGAACCAGCACCTAAAAGCAAAACTAGCAGAGAAAAGGTGCTCCTTAAACACTTGTTGAATGAATCCACAAATAAATGAGTAAATATCATAAGAACTGTTGTCACAGCTCGGCTATTCCTGAGTTTCACCCTTTTATAGAGTCCTGTATTCCTTCTGGCTTCCGGAGACTTTATTCCTTTCATATTGACAGATCTAGTTTCCTCATTTTCACTCAATCTTTCCCTTTTTGGAAGCTTTTATATACCCTGCCAATGAGCAATTTCCTACTGTTCTTTGCCAATTGACCTCTGTCTGTTGCGTCATGTGCTTTGAAGCTTTCTGTCCTTTCAGGGAAGCTGACCCCGCCCTGGTCCATATTGGTGATTTGTTTCTGAATACATTATCTCAGCTCTGCCCTTGGCTTCAACTCAACACCTTTCCTTACTAGAAGCAATATTGCCGTTCATCAACTTGAGATTACTTACGCACCTGTGTCTCCTCTCTCTCTCCCTTCCTTCTTGCCTCATGGATGGCTTGATTTATTTTCTAATTCACCAATTTAGAACACATACTCTGGCCACAGCCATGCTTTCTGCATCTTGGATGGAATCAGACTGCCTGACAGGCTCCTGTTCTCAAGTTTGCCGTCTACATGACTGACTCACACTTTCCTTTCTCTCCCCAGCCCCAACTTATTAAGTAAACTTACTGCCTCTATGCTTGGGCAGAGGCTGTGTATCAGACAGTTCACTGTTTTACTCCACTTAGGCTCTTACAGAGCTTGGCATCCTTCCCCATTTTCGAGTTTGTGACTTATGTGCTTAACCCCTTCATTTCTCTATCCCTTTGTTTCAACATGACAGTTCTTTTTTTTTTTAATGTTTATTTATTTGGGGGGTGGGGAGGGGCAGAGAGGGAAGGAGAGAATCCCAAGCAGGCTCTGTGCCATCAGCACAGAGCCCAATGCGGGGGTCCACCTCACGAGCCATGAGGTCATGACCTGAGCCAAAATCAAGAGTTGGGCGCTTCTCTGACTGAGCCACCCAGGCACCCCTCAGTATGGCACTTCTTAGTCCTGGAGAGGGTTTTAAAAGTTCAGAGTCAACCGGAAGATTTGTTGCCTCAGCCCCCTTCCACCACAGCCCCTCATCCCCGCCCCAGGTGCGTAGACCCACAGACAAAGTTCTGCGTAGAGTTTAGGAGCTCTCTAGCCCCTAAAGCTCATCCACTGACCCTTGACCAGAAATCTGTGCTCCTCTGGCATCTTTGTGGCTCTTAGTCTCCTCTAGGATTTTCCTTCCTCAATAATTTTGAAGGAGGAAGGGAGGGGGGAATTCAATTCACTTTTCTTGGCCCCTGTTTCAACACAAAAGCTAGGACCATCCACCCCCACTGTTTTTCTTCTTGCCTTGTCAGATGAATCCTTGAAAGTGCTTTGATGTAACACTCTCTCTCTCTCTCCTCTTTCCTCATCACCTCCTTCCTGAATGAGCCGTACCTCTTGATTTGCACATGAGCTCGTGCCTTTGCTTCTTTTAAAAGCAATCCCCCATTTTTTTTTTCCAATCACCCGTTTTACCTGCCTCCTAGGGCCGCTGTAGGATGAAAATGAAATCTAAGACATGTAAAGACTTTACAATGTCAAGAGTACGGTAGCATTGTAAGGCATTATAACGGAGGTGATAATCCGTCTGTTCTTTGAGGCAGCTCGGTTGGCTCCTTCCTGTATGGCCTTTGGAAGCACAACTTTGTCCTTGGTCCTTCCAACCCAAGACTCCCCTTCACTCCCAACCCAGGACTCCCCTTTCCACCCTAACACACAGGCATCTTCTCTGGTCTTTCATGTGACTCTAGCACGATCTTCCTCTGTCTGTGTCCTCCTTTGTTCAGTTACGTGGCTTTACCAAATATTTCGGTTATTTCCGTGTTGTGGTCAGGAAGAAGCCGTATCTACCACCTCTGCCTCCCGCGGCTTCCTGTTTCTCTTTCCAACATGCTGGTGAGAACTGTGAGCTTGCTTAGATTTGTTCAAGCCTGCTCCCCAGTGTGTTCAAAGAAACGGTTTCCAGTTTGGTGTTTCTGTCGCCAGATTATCCGCACGTAGTGTGCAGCCTCTCCCTCTCATTGGCCCTGTTCTCGTTTCTTTAACAGTCCACCGGGACTCGGGCAGGTTGAAGCAAGTACAGTTTTAGCAAACAGCTTCAAGATTGGCAAAATATTCACTTTGGGGTTGAGAGAGACTCTTTTGCTCGTGTTCCAGGGAGCAGGGGCGTGAGTAGGCAGACAAAGGTTGATGATCTAAGAAGAGATGGGATTTAGGGAGCAGAAGAAGGCACCTCTCCCACGGAGATGGGAGCGTGCAGGGATGCGGCTAAAATGGCAGGAAATTGAAGGAGTCCCTGACACATGGCATGTGTTTTCCCTGGAAAGCAGAGAGTGACGCAAACTAAGCAGAGCGGAGCCTCCTAGGAATTTTAAAGGAAGTAGGGAATGCGCAACGCAGCCAATTCCTGGGCGCGTGGCAAGATTGCCAAACGGCAGCGGGGGTGAGAGTCACGAAGTTGGGGTGCCCCTCGTTCACCAAATGTATTCCCTTTCCCTCTGGTTAATTCATCCGGGATTGAGAATTTGGCGAAAGTTGGGTGACACAGGAAGTAGAAGGGGAAGCAGAGTTGAGGATTTTTTAAGGTCTTCATTCCAAGTAAGGATTATTGAGTCCATATTAAAATAAGAGGGAGCATGGGGTGCCTGGGTGGCTCAGTCAGTTAAGCGTCCGACTTGGGCTCAGGTCGTGATCTCACGATTCATGGGTTCGAGCCCCGCGTCGGGCTCTGTGCTGACAGCTCGGAGCCTGGAGCCTGCTTCAGATTCTGTATCTCCCTCTTTCTCTCTGCCCTTCTCCCCCTCAAAAATGAATAAACATTAAAAAAAATAAGAAGAAGGAAGTAATTGTGAAGATTAGGAAGAAAAAAAGAGAAGCCAATGGACTGGACATTTCGCTGAAGTAGAATAACAGGTGACAAGGGAGTAACAGGGAACAGCGAAGAAAGTAGGAAGTGATGGGAGTAGACGTGAGTGAAGAATGTTTCAGACACAGGACAGTTTTCTGGGACAGTGACGTCCTGGGTGCAGCCACGGGGGGTGTGTAACAGAACCGGAATGGAGTCAGGTTCTTTGAAGATGAGGAAGCATGAGGCTGGATGTTGGCTCAGTCATCTGTAGCGACACTGAGGTTTACTGGGATGGTGATGACATGGGACTTGTGGAGGATTCTGGACTGAATTCCAAAGCCCCCGATAAAGGCAAATCTCACTGGGAAGTTGGCGGAGGGCAGAGAACATAGAAGTTAGTAGACAATATAGGCAGATGGCATATGCTTTAAAAGGAAAAGGATTTTTTTACCTTTTTTTTTTTTAACATTTATTCATTTTGGGGAGTGAGAGAGACAGAGCATGAGCAGGAGAGGGGCAGAGAGAGGGGGAGACACGGCACCCAAAGCAGGCTGCAGGCTCTGAGCCATCAGCACAGAGCCTGATGTGGGGCTCGAACTCACTGAATGCGAGATCATGACCTGAGCCAAAGTCGGATGCTCAACCGACTGAGCCCCCCAGGCGCCCCAGAAAAGGGGTTTTTAATATGAGGATGGGAAGAAATAGCCTGCCAGGAACAGAGTGGGCTAGAAAAACATTCCCCTTCCTCCCAGCCCCACGGATCTGGGGAGCCCAAGAGAGGGCCACAGAAGGTGCCACGGTCCTCAGGGACGGGAGGTCAAAGAAGCACCCTGCAAAGATGGGACACCATTCTGGGTGACACTGCCCCACGGAGAATAGGAAGGGAGATCAGAAAAGGAAAGAGGAGTTAAAGGTAGTGGGGGTTGGGGGCGGGGGAGCCTGGGCGCAAAACAGTATGAAGGTGGAAACCCCAGAGAACGTGACTGTGGAAGGAGAGGGGGGCTTGCTGATGCCCCGGGAGGGTGTCTGGAGAGCCCCACGGTCGCAGATGGAGGGACCCTGCAAGGTTGCCCCAGCATCTCACAGCACCGGCTGGTGCCACAGTCATCCTGGCTGCGAGCGTTCAATCCTTGTAAATCTCGTCGGCATCTCCCCATCAGCCTTGCCGGATTCATGCGAGCTGATCCGGGCCGGACCACGCTGGACTTTGCCCACGACAGCCTGCGCGGCCCGTGAAGCGCCCCTCTTCCCCTACCTCTCACTAACAAAGAAAAGAGACAGCCTCCTTTGTGAGACGGAACGTCTCGGAGGCGATCCAATAATCCCGGCGCCTTGTAGCCCGGTATTTTCTCTGGAATAAGTTGTTTCTAGTGCCGGTTCGAAAGCTGACATGGGTTCTCTCGCCAGCCAGGATTTATAGCGTTTAATAAGGGTGTTTCTTGGGTCCATCTCGACTGAATCTATCATAACGGGTCCTCACTGCAAAAAAAAAAAAAGTCAACCTCCTGCTTTTTCTTACACAGTTGTGAAGGAGATTCTGTCCTTTTTTTTTTTTTTTTTTTTTTTTGTATGTTAAAGAAATATCCTGCGCTGACCATTTTCTTTAAGTGTTCTTGCACACGTAGAGGAATGCATCTTCGATTTCAGTTGCCCTGAAATGAAATGTTTAAGGACGTGTGGTTATCCTTTTCCTCTTTTAAATTCCTTCTCTTGTCTCTCACGTGCTCTATCTTCCTAGAAAGAAATTCCTTCACTCTTAGGACCCTTTGTCTAAAGAATCTTATGTAATTGCTCTAAACGTCGTTGGTGTTGGGCTCACGGCGGACAGCCAGGCAGAATCGGGCCGGCCTCCCTACCAAGGTTAATGTCTTTGTGTGAGGGTTTTCCTGGACTCACAGCCAGGGAGGTGATTGTGACATTTACGTTGGTACATGGCAGGTCCCTTGCCCCACTCCCGATACCGGCCGCCCTTCTCCGGGCACAGAACATTTCCACCTGCACAGCCAAGCCCTTGCCTTGTGCTTCTCTGCTCTCAGACGTGATCACCTCTCTCGTGACGAGATCAAACGTGTCTACGTGCTGGGAAAAACGGGAGGAGGCTGTTATGGGGTAAAGTACAGGAAGCCCGAACTACCTGGGTCCTGCCCCTACTGGCCACGCCTCCCAGGAGATTTCGGGGGAGAATATATTCAGAGGTCCAAGCAAGTCAGAAGGGGACACACCCACCCGCTGGCTGGCCTGGGAGCCCGTTCACCCTCTAGGGTAGCGGACCAACGCCTGGTCTCCAGATGAAAGCTGCTAGGAAGATCACCAACGTTGCTGTCCATCCTGGGGGGGTTGTGTGAGGGGGGAGCATTGAAGTCTAGCCGGGTGCTTCCTTCTGTTTGGGGACGGAAAGCTGGCAGATGTACCCTCCGTCCCCGAACGGAGGGTAGGAAGAGGGTTAGCGTAGGAGGCTCGAGGCTCAAACACGCCTGTGTTGGGGGAGTGACTGGGAGACAGGCGAATGTTCCTTGTGGACCTATGACAACACAGATCCTGGGCCCAAGAGATTCTAAGGACAGTTCTATACCCCTTCAGGTAAAAAGCTCGGCTACACCTTCAACAACCGGAACTTTCACAACGTGTCTTTGGGGCAAGGACAGGAGGTGGTGGCTGAGGCTGCTCTGGACCTGGCTGCCAAGAAAGGTCACTGGGTTATTTTGCAGGTACGACCCCTCTGCCCCGATGGGGGTCATTCTCGACCCCATAGCTGCCTGGACCTGACAGTCTCTGGGCTCCTCTGACCTTGCCGCCCCTCTCCCCTGCCTTTCCTTCCACACCCTTGCCCGTCTCGCTGCCCGATCTTGTCTCCTTCCCTCTTATGTGGTCCTGCTCTCCCCACCCCTCTCCATAACTCCTTGTCCCTCGCCCCTCAAACCCCCTGCCACTCTCTCTAGTTTAATCTTTTTTTAATGTTTGTTTATTTTTGAGAGAGAGAGAGAAAGAGAGAAAGAGAGCATGAGCAGGGGAGGGGCAGAGAGAGGGCGAGACACAGAATCCGAAGCAGACTCCAGGCTCCAAACCATCAGCACAGAGCCGGATGCGGGGCTCAAACCCACGGACCATGAGATCATGACCTGAGCCGAAGTCGGACTCTTAACCCACTGAGCCACCCAGGCGCCCCTACTCTCTCTAGTTTAAATAGTTCCACCCACATCCTGTTCGGTGCCTACTCAGGGAGTAGGTATCCAGTTGAGTCCATGGAAGCCGGATCGTGTTCACCCGGTGATCCCTTCCCACGCGTATCAGGAAGACGCGAAGTGGCCCCTCTCCTGTGGCCGCCTGTCCCCTTACCTCTGTTTTATGCAACTTGCAGGGGGAGCTGGGGCCGGGGCGGAACAAGTGGCTCAGTTCCCTTTTCTCCCAAACGGCCTACAGCCGCCTCTGCTAGAGTGCCCTGGGTGTGGCACAGGCACTTATGTCACGACCGCGTCCTTCACCACATTCCCTTTAGGAGAGATCCCCTCCTCCAGCACCTTTCTGCACCCAGCACACCCCCGCGAACATAGTAGACACCCAGCAAAAGCCCGTTGGGCGGGAGAATCAACGAAGAAATCAATGCGAGGAAAAATAAAACAAGAAAGGTTCCCCCCCGCCCCCGCCCCGCCTGGCCAACAGAGCCTCGGCTTTCCAGGCGGCCCGCTGAAGTCTTAGCTCCGACAGAGTGATTATAAATGAATTCTCTAACAAATTTTCACTTCACCAGCCCTTCCAAATCCATTGCCTTTGCCTTCAGTTATTTGCAGCAACTCTGTGAAATAAGGATGGCCGATGTTACTTCCCCCTTTTATAGAAGAGAAAGCGGCACTCAGAGGCCAGATTGCTGCGGCCAAGTCCTGTGCTCAGTGCTAATCTGTGTATTTAAGGCTCTGCGAGCAGGCTTCCTCAAATATTTACCGAGGCGCCTTTATCTGCCCATCACAATGAAACATATTGCAAAAAAGCCAAGCGGCTATCCTTTCCGGAGCGAAAGGTGCATTCTGCAGAGTAGCCCTAAGAAGTAACTGTGGGCTTAGACCAGACAGACAGATGGCAATCACGGGGGGGGGGGGGGGGGCGGCAGGGAGAAGGCCTCCAAGACCAGACACAGGAGCTTGCTCTTGGAGCAGGAAGCCTTCCAGTATGTGAGCCGAAATGCCCCCGTGTGTTTTAGGAAGATAAGTTGGGCCACACTGAGCAGAATGGTTTGCAGAGAGGGCGAGGGGACTCCAGAAAGCTAGCCGTGAGAAGTTGACATCAGTGCTTTTCAAATTGTAACACGCTCACAAGTCACCGCAGGATCGTATTAAAATGCGCCGATTCAGGAAGTCTGGGTGGGGCCGAAGAGTCTGCGTTCCCACCTAGCCCCCAGGTAATGCCAACTTTGCTGGTCCACGGGCCCCGCTTTTGTGTAGCAAGGGTCCAAGTAAGGCAGGTGTCAGATGTGGTGATCTGGATTTGGAGCGTGTGGACCGTGTGTGTGACTCTTCAAGCGTGGCCCGGGGACCAACATCTTCAGCATCACCCGGAACTTGTTAGAAGTGCAAATTCTCAGGCCCCACCCTAGACCCCCTGGATCAGATACTCGGGGCTGGAGCCCAAGAATCTTTGTTTTAAGAAGCCCCTCCGGGGGGCGCCTGGGTGGCTCAGTCCGTTGAGCGTCCGACTTCAGCTCAGGTCACGATCTCGCGGTCCGTGAGTTCGAGCCCCGTGTTGGGCTCTGTGCTGATAGCTCAGAGCCTGGAGCCTGTTTCAGATTCTGTGTCTCCCTCTCTCTGACCCTCCCCTGTTCATGCTTTGTCTCTCCCTGTCTCAAAAATAAATAAAACGTTAAAAAAAAAATGAAAAAAGAAAAAAGAAGCCCTCTGGGGAGATGGGGGTGGGGGACGGATTCCTATGCATAGTCCAGTTTGACAACAATGTGCCAAGGAGACTTGGGATATCAAGAGATAGGGTTCAGCTGCAAGATACTGGCAGGTCTCATTGCTGGGAACCCCAAGATTCCTGCTGCAGTGAGCTGTATTTGATGGCCAGGTCCCTCCTCTAGCTGCCTTCCAGAAACTGTTTGCTGCTGACAAAACTAAGCAAATGCCTGCATGGGGGGGGGTGGTGGTTGGGATCTTTCCTTCCCAGTAGAACATCCACCTGGTGGCCAAGTGGCTGAGCACCCTGGAGAAGAAGCTGGAGGAACACAGTGAGAACAGCCACCCAGAGTTCAGGGTCTTCATCAGTGCGGAGCCAGCACCCTCCCCTGAGGGCCACATCATCCCCCAGGGCATCCTGGAAAACTCCATCAAGATCACCAACGAGCCTCCCACAGGCATGCACACCAACCTACACAAGGCCCTGGACAATTTCACTCAGGTACAGCTCCGGGGAGGGAGGGGAGAAGAGCGCCCCCCCCCCCCAAGGAGTTGATTCAACTGGGTTAGAAGAGCATGCACCTGTCGGGGAGGGGGGGGGCGTGGCGAGGGGGTGACTGGGCTCAGAGCAGTGCCACGTGGGCGAAACGTATTCCCTTTGTGACCGGCCTCCTCCCAGCGCCCACCGAGTGCAACCCAACTCTCAGTTCCCAGACACACCTGGGGGAGCTGAGCTTAGGGTGGGCTTTCTTCGGCGAGAGGCACGGGGGAGCTCTCTGCAAGCCTCCGTGCTACCTAAATATCCCAAGGTGGAGAGGGGCCACATTGCTAGAAATCTGAAGTCACACACCGGTTGCACGCTGTCTTCAAGCAGGGGGTTGACACTCGTGTTCACGCGGTGACAGTTGACATCTACGTGCATCTCAAATGTCAAGGGTCCAGAGAATCCAGGTGTCAGATGTGGGGATCGTAATCATATGTTAGGCTCTTAATGCGTGGCCCCCAGGGCAGAAGAAGTGCCTGGGAGCTTGGTAGAAATGCCAGTTCTCAGGTCCTACCCTAGATCTGCTGAATCAGAAACTCTGGGGTGGGGCCCAGGAATCTGTGTTCCAACAAGCCCTCCAGAAGATCCCAATGTACAGGCCACTCTGGGGACACTGTGCTACAATGGAACTGGGAATAAATAGCAGGGCATCGGGCTCAGATGTAGGTACTGGAAGGCCCATTACTGGGAATCCAAGACTCGTGTTGTGGGGCGTGTATTGAAAGCCAACAATAGGGTGGTGGGTAACTAACTCCATGTGTGAAGTCGCACTTGCAAAGTCCGTAGTTCAGGCTTTTTGCATCTTCTCCAGAAGGCAGGCTGTCTGGTAGCTTCTTCCTCAGGGATTTGCACCATCCTGGGGAGGGGAATACACGAAGGTGTGAAGGCCGGGAGGTTGGGGGCCACCTTAAAATCCATCTGCCACACTGGGCCTCAGTGGAGTCCAAGGGGAGGGTTCTAGGATCTGTCCTCTCCGATGATCCTCTTTGTATCTCTGGCTTCGCAGAGCCCCTGCTCTAACTCGACACAAGTCCCCAATGGGTCATCTAGGAACCCTGAAACGGGCCGTCCCACAGGACACCTGTTGTCACCAACCCAACATAAACCACCAGGACTAAGGGCCCTTTGGGGCCTGGTTTCACTTAGACTAACATGAAGGGGTTTGGGTTTTATTTTTCTCTTTTAAATTTTTATTCATTTGTTAATTTTGAGAGTCGCGTGAGAAGAGGCAGGGAGAGAGAGAGTCCAAGGAGGCTCTACACCGTCAGCACAGAGCCCGACATGAGGCTCGAACTCACAAACTATGAGATCATGACCTGAGCTGAAGTCGGACCCTCAACTGACTGAGCCACCCAAGGCCCCTAATGTGAAGGGTTTTTTGTTGTTTTCTTTTTTTACTGAGTGCATGATGCCCCTTGTAGTGTGGGGATCAAGCAGTCCCACTCGGAGAGGAAAGAGAAGGAGAAGCAAAACTTTTCCAGCCCTCTTTTTCACCCCCTTCCCATCCGAACCCCCCGACCCACTCATAATCCAGAACCGGGAATGGGGAAACATGGCCAGGAGATTCAGGCTGTTTGCGTTAAGAAACACCTGCCCGTTGCAACATGAAGCAGAAAGTAGGGTGCTCTCTTTTCCAGGGCATTTTCATTCCTTTCTTTTTAAATTTTAAAATAAAGTGAAATGCTAAAGAAAAATAAAATAAAATAAAGTAAAATGATAAAATAAAGTAACATAAAATAAAGTAAAATAAAATAAAATAATATAAAATAAAGTAAAATAAAAATAAAATAAAATAATACATTTTTCTTCCTAAATAGGCCTTGACCAATCCCCTAGGTACTCTGTTCCAGAGGTCAGAACTTCTAAATTTTCTACATCTTATATTCCACATAAGGGAAATCTACATTCTCGACTTTGAAATCGATAGCCTTCTTTCCCCGGAAGGCAGTAGCTCGTTCCAAGCAAAACCACTGCTGCCCAGAAAAGGCACTGGGTTGCCCAACAGGGTGAACATACGCAATGCCACGGAGCTATGTTCGCTTCAAAATGGTGCAGATGACAGATTCTATGGTGTGTATTCCACCAGGAATTTTTTTTTTTTAATTAACAATTGAAAAGAAAAAGCCATTGGGATGCGGTTAGTTAGCAAGCTCCGTCTAAGGGCACAGTCACAGACTACTCTCAGCAATTTTGCCTTGAGGGTCTTGGGCAGATCCGGGGAGAAGGGCCATAGTTGCCTCAGATACCAAATCTCCTAATGATTTATTATACAAGATTATCCCTCTGTAGGGTTATTATCCTATATTCATTGCATGGCTTCATCTTGTCAGCCTACCCACAGACCCTTGTCCTTGGGTCTCTCTCCCTGCCAAACCCCTGTCCAGCCTTGGTTATGAGGCCACTGGGAAATAAATCCCAAGGGTGCTGGCTTTCCCTGGCTATTCTGTCCCCACCACCGTTGGGTCTTTGGCCATTGAGAGCGATCTTCAGTGACTTATTCTGAGAAACAGAGACAGACTTACGGGTATATCCATTGCTCGCAAGGGTTTTAATTGTTCCATTCTGCTTTTATGGGTGCCCTGGAACCAAGGCCCCCATGAACACCCCCTATAATTCAGAGCCCTGTTTTAACCATTTAAGGGACAAACTGCGGGACGGAGCTCTTTTTACTGCTGCTAGCCGTGCTGATCGGGGACGGTTATTTTATTCTGATGTTGTCAGGTTTACGGTGAAGGGCGCAGCACTCCTCTGTTTCTCTCGTGTCCCGTCCCTCCCTCAGCAGCAACCTCAGCCACACAAGCAGCAATTACACCTATGACAGTCCCACAATGGGCAAGCAAGGCGTAGCAAGTGGGGCACCTGGCCGGCTCAGTCAGTAGAGCCTATGACTCGAGATCTCGGGGTCATGAGTTCAAGCCCCATGTTGGGTACAGACATTTATTATTTATTTATATATTATTTATTTATTTATTTATTTATTAAATAAATAAAACCTTAAAAAAATAAAAAGGAAAGAAAAGCATAGCAGGAAGGGGAGAAATCAGAGATGATGCTGTAGGAGTCCCCACGCACACCCCAGCACAAAGTGATACTCCTAAGACCAACACAGCTCTCAGGACCCACTACCCTGTTTCCCGTTAGCTGTGCTTGGCATGTCCACGGGGGCCAACATTAACTGTAAAGCAAGCCCTGTCATCACCTGAACCTAAATCTTAACTCAGATTCTAATCTAGAACCCAGCCCCTCTGCAAGGTCCCCTCAAACCCTGAGCCCACGCTGACCCACGGCGCGACCTGCATTCCTACTGTGGCTCCAAAACCTAACCAGGACGTACGGTGACCTCGTCCAGCATGACTTCCGGCCGCCGTAACCCACACCCTGCTCTGTGCTGCACAACGGCGGGTCTTTGCTAACACTGGAGGCAACGCTTTCCTTTCAGGACACGCTGGAGATGTGCTCCCGGGAGACGGAGTTTAAGAGCATCCTCTTTGCTCTTTGTTACTTTCACGGGGTGGTGGCGGAGAGACGAAAGTTTGGGCCGCAGGGATGGAACTCCCCTTACCCCTTCAACACTGGGGACCTCACCATCTCTGTGAACGTGCTGTACAACTTCCTGGAGGCCAACGCAAAGGTAAAGTTCCCGGCCAGCACAGGGGGAGGCGGGGAGGGCCACCTCTCAGAAGGATGATGTCGCATCGGCACAGGGTAAAGGGGGCACACGCTGGGGACCATCTAGACCCTCTCCAAGTAGAGGGAGGAAGGACCAGCCCGGGGCCAGCGGGAGGCCAAAAAGAGCACCACGGGATGTCAGGGCCAGGAAAGCTCAGGAAACCAAACTGGTGACTCACGCCTGGTGTGATTCTTTGTCCCAGGGCCCACCAGACCACCCCTGTGCGCCTGTGGCATTGTGGGGTGCTGTGGATTGGCAGAAGAGACCCCATGCTCACCTGATACAAGTTCCCAGTTTAATCAGCCAAGAACACCATTTAAGGGAATGTGTAGACCATGAAGGCTCTTCTAGTTAGCAGGCCAAACATAGTATCAGCAAAGGCCACCTCCCCTTCCTGGTGGGGCACATGAATCAGGCCCAGAAGCCCTAAGCTACTCCTCTGCCCCCAGCTCCACGGCCCTTGCCCCCATAGCACCGTCTCCTCATTTCCTGCACTGAGACATGGCTTTCCCCAAGTGGTTTCCCGCCTGACTCCAATATCGTGACTTTTGTGCTCTATTTCATTCACTTTGAACTTTGAAAGGAGACCATAAATTAATGCACTAAGTAATGGCAGGAAATTAGACAGACAAGTATCCTGGTTCTTCCTTTATTCCATTTGACATTTACTTATTTAAAGGACTTGTAGGTAAAGCCTGACTTGATTGCCACAGTTAATGACCGTGGAAGAGGGTTGGCATATATGCAAGGGGGTTGGCACCTTGCCTCTCCTCACCCTTGGCTGTAACATCTCAAGCATTTCGTGAGCTCCCAGGCGTGCCCGACTCTTCGGGGCACTAGGGGTATGCAGGTGAAGAAAGCGTTGCTTCTAATTTGAGAGGCATCCCATCTTGCGGCTGACACTCTGTCCACGCGTCAGGGCAGCCCCGATGTCTGTGTGGAGGTCTTTCTTCCCTGTGTCTCAGGTCCCCTATGATGATCTGCGCTACCTCTTTGGAGAGATCATGTATGGAGGCCACATCACAGACGACTGGGACCGGAGGCTCTGCAGGACCTATCTGGAGGAATTCATCAGACCGGAAATGCTAGAAGGAGAGCTGTGCCTGGCACCCGGGTTCCCACTCCCGGGCAACCTGGACTACGCTGGTTACCATCAGGTAAGGCTCTGCTCATACGGGACCTGGGCCTTCCTTCAATTCTGTTCTGCAGGACCAGGATGCACACACAGGGCCAGGGAGGAATGGCCTAAAGAACAGAGCTCAGGGGCCCCCGGGTGGCTCAGTCGGTTGAGCATCCAACTTCAGCTCAGGTCATGATCTCGAGGTTCGTGGGTTCGAGCCCCCCGTCGGGCTCCGTGCTGACAGCTCAGAGCCCAGAGCCTGCTTCGGATTCTGTGTCTCCCTCTCTGTCTGCCCCCTACCCCTGCTCGCGCTCTGTCTCTCTATCCTTCAAAAAAATAAACAAACGTGGGAAAAAATGGTTTTTTTAATACAAAAATAAAGAACAGAGCTCATATGGAGTTCGGTTCTCAGCCCCAGGTTTGCCCTGTTCGGTTTGAGAGCTGTTGGGTGCCTCGCCTCAAATTAGTGATAACAATTGAGCTTTTGGAGATCTTTCTATTCTTGATGCTTGGTTCAATAATTCTATTTGTCGCTCTTTTTCTACAAATAACATCTGGGGCTTTCATTAGATTGCTTTCATCCAAGATATTGACAAAGCCATTAGGAAGAAAATTCCAGGTTCAGAATTTAGCCAACTTTGGGTAAAGTTTATATTAGTGATTCTAGGTATCTTCAGAGGGACAGGAGCTTGTGGGCAGATCACTTAGCCCCCCTGTCTCTGAGGGCTGCTGTGAACACAGACACACACACCCATGTGCACACACACATTCCCAGAGAGCTCTTCTGACTTCTCATTTCACTGTGGCCACAGCTATTTTTAAAGTGCCCATCTTTGCCCATTTAGGCTGCCACGGGAGATAGATTAGAAGATCATTTTTTTAAAAAATCTTTTTTGCCGCTTGACTTTGAACATGCCTAGAATAACTTTGAATACCAAACTTAAAGGAAATACCGGTCATCAAGACATTAACGACAAACTTAAAAAAAAAAAATTTTTTTTTTGAATTCATAAAATTTAAAAAGATAAGATGTCAAAGTCATTCAATGCAGAAAACCTTGGACCTATGAAAAGAAATTTAAAATGGTAAGGCTATTTAAAGAAAATAAGAGGAATGTGGGGTGGTGGGGGGACGGGTTAAATGGGGGATGGGATTAGGGAGGGCACTTGTCGGGCTCAACACTGAGCTTCGTAGGTAAGAGATGAATCACTGGGTTCTACTCCTGAAGCCAAGACTACGCTGTATGTTAACTAACTTGAATTTAAATTTTTTAAAAAAGAAGATAATTTTTAAACTACTTTCCCAAAAGGCTTCAGGGCTTTAGCCAAGAAATTTGTGCAAGAGCACCCCCTAGTGTCCACGGGGCAGTCCAACAAGAGGCTGGAGCCAGAAATGGGCAAAAACGGTGTGGTTTGCACACTTCAAAACAAGTGAGGATTTTCTTTACACCTCTCTTTTTTTTAATGTTTATTTTTGAGAGAGAATGTGTGAGTGGGGGAGGGTCAGAGAGAGAGGGAGACACAGAATCCGAAGCAGCCTCCAGGTTCTGAGCCATCAGCACAGAGCCCGATGCGGGGCTTTAACTCACAGATCTGAGTTAACTCACAGATCATGAGATCATGAGCTGAGCCGAAGCCAGACGCTCAACCAACTGAGCCACCCAGGCGCCCCTTTACATCTCTCTTTAATCCCCCAGTTAATAGGTGGTTACAGGGCACCTACCAAGAGTTTAGGAGTGTGCTGGGGGCCGGAAGAAATACAAAAATAAATACACAAGTTTGCCTTCGAGGGATGAGCAATCTTTCACTTAGACTCGAGGATGCTCACACCAAGAAATCATCAAAATCAAATTAGGAACCAACCTTGAGGGGCACTTTCTCACTGTGTAGTGCAAAGAACTAGAAGGGGCACTCAGAACATTCGGAGAGGAAAGGGAGCCTTCAAAGCTGGGGACCCAGCCTAAGCAACCGTAGGGGTGCATTGCCTGGATGGCACGATTAAAAAAATGTTTCTAATTCAAGTAATTTTTGCCAGGGGCCCAATTCCCCGGTTATCAGCGAACCTCGCCTTGTCCCACAAGCTCTCTTTTGCATCTGTGGTCCCATATTTGCATTTAGGTTTGTGATCTCTGATTTAGATAAATGGGGGGGGGGGGGGGGAGAAAAGGAGTTTAAGGGCAAAGGGGCGGGGACCCTGGGAGAGCTTGAGTGACATACCAGGAAGGGATCCGTATTTCTTAAGGACCCTGAGAAGGCCCTCCGTGTGTGTGGAGGGACAGGTGTAGACCAGGGAGCGGCAGGAGCAGGGCAGACTGGGAGGGATCAAGTCCCCCAAGCTTCTGCAAAAGGAGCATGGCCCCGTGGGCGTGGAATTTCCGGAAATGCGCCTGGCGCACAAAACCAGATGGTGTGGAGGCGAGGCTGGCAGAAAGGATGTCACCGGGAGGCGGAGAACATGTCCACGTCTCAGCAGGTGTTGGTGAACGGCGTCCGCCTGGAGGGCCAGAGGGACGCGGGTGCCTCACGCCTGCTGTGACCCACCGCCGTCCCTCAGAGGACGACCCGGAGTGGGAGATGGCAGACGGGAGACACGTCTCGGTCTGTCTTTGAGCGAGCTTGCCCCCGGCTTCCAGTACATTGACGCCGAGCTGCCGGCAGAGTCGCCCCACCTCTACGGCCTGCACCCCAACGCCGAGATCGGCTTCCTGACCCAGACCTCGGAGAAGCTCTTTCGCACGGTCCTGGAGCTGCAGCCGCGGGACGGCCACGCCGGAGACGGAGCAGGGGCCACGCGGGAAGAAAAGGTATGTGGACGGACCGCTCGAGATCCTTCCGGGGAGCCGAGGATGGCACAGCGAGACGCCCCTTCCCGCTGGCCGCGTTGGCAGGGCGCGTGCAGACCACACTGTGCACAGCCGCCCCTCGCACACGGCTGGTGTGGCCTTGACCCACCAGGCTGGTCCTCTGTTTAAATCACAGGAAGCCCCTGCCGTTGGGTTTCGTGGTTTGCTTGTCGTTCGTTCTTTTTTTCTTTCTTTCTTTCTTTCTTTCTTTCTTTCTTTCTTTCTTTCTTTCTTTCTTTCTTTCTTTTTCTTTTTCTTTCTTTCTTTTCTTCCTTCCTTCTTTTCTTTCTTTCTTTCTTTCTTTCCTTTTCTTTCTTTCTTTTTCTTTCTTTTCTTTCTTTCCTTTCTTTCTCTTTTCTTTTCTTTTTCTTTCTTTCCTTTTCTTTCTTTCTTTCCTTTCTTTCCTTCTCTTTCTTTTTCTTTCCTTTCTTTCCTTTCCTTTTCTTTCTTTTTCTTTTTCTTTCTTTCTCTTTCTTTCCTTCGTTCCTTCCTTCCTTCCTCTCTTCCTTCCTCTTTCCCTTTCTTTCTCTTTCTTCTCTTTGTCTTTCTTTCCTTCCTTCTTCTTTCTTTCTTTCTTTCCTTCCTTTTTCTTTCCTTCTTTCCTCTTTCTTTCCTTCCTTCCTCTCTTTTTCTTTCTTTCTTTCTTTTTTCTTTCTTTCTTTTTTTTTCTTTCTTTCTTCCTTTTCTTCTTTCTTTCTTCCTTTTCTTCTCTTTCTTTCTTTCCTTCCTTCCTCTTTCCCTTTCTTCCTTTCTTTCTTTCTTCTCTTTGTCTTTCCTTCCTTCTTCTCTTTCTTTCCTTCCTTTTTCTTTCCTTCCTTCCTCTCTTTCCCTTTTTCTTTCTTTTTCTTTCTTTTCTTTCTTTCTTTTTTCTTTCTTTCCTTCCTTCCTTCCTCTTTCCCTTTCTTTCTTTCTTCCTTTTCTTCTTTCTTTTCTTTCCTTCCTTCCTCTCTTTCCCTTTCTTTCTTTCTTTCTTCTCTTTGTCTTTCTTTCCTTCCTTCTTCTTTCTCTCTTTCTTTCCTTTTTCTTTCCTTCTTTCCTCTTTTTTTCTTTCTTTCTTTCATCCTTCCTTCCTTCCTTCCTCCTTCTTTCTCTTTCTTCTTTCTTTTTCTTCTTTCTTTTCTTCCTTCTTTTCCTTCCTTCCTCCCTCCCTTCCTTCCTTCCTTCCTCTCTTTCGTTCTTTTCCTTCCTTCCTTCCTTCCTTCCTCCCTCCCTCCCTCCCTCCCTCCCTCTCTTTCCTTCCTTCCTTCCTTCCTTCCTTCCTTCCTTCCTTCTTTCAGTTTATTTATTTTTGAGAGAAAGAGTGTGTGCATGCTGGGAAGGGGCAGAGAGAGACAGGGAGAAAGAGAATCCCAAGCAGGCTCCACGCTACCAGTGCAGAGCCCGATGCGGGGCTCAAACTCACAAACCGTGAGATTGTGACCCGAGCCGAAGTTGGATGCTGAACCGACTGAGCCACCCAGACTCCCCTCTTTAATTTTTTAATGTTTATTTTTGAGAGGGCGGGGACAGAGAGAGAGGGAGACAGAAGTCGAAGCAGACTCCTCACTGATGGCAGAGAGCCCGATGCAGGGCTTAAACCCACGAACTGTGAGATCATGACCTGAGCCAAAGCCGGGCACTTCACCAACTGAGCCACCCAGATGCCCCAGCGGTTTGCTTTTCTAGTTCACCCAAAGAGTATTTCTTTTTGTTTTTTTTTTTTTAACGTTTATTTATTTTTGGGACAGAGAGAGACAGAGCATGAACGGGGGAGGGACAGAGAGAGAGGGAGACACAGAATCGGAAGCAGGCTCCAGGCTCTGAGCCATCAGCCCAGAGCCCAACGCGGGGCTCGAACTCACAGACCGCGAGATCGTGACCTGAGCTGAAGTCGGACACTTAACTGACTGAGCCACCCAGGCGCCCCTCTTTTTCTTTTTTTTTAATGTTTGTTTATTTTTGAGAGAGAGAGAGACAGAGCATGAACAGGAGAGGGGCAGAGAGAGGGAGACACAGAATCCAAAGCAGGCTCCAGGCTCTGAGCTGTCAGCACAGAGCCCGACACGGGGCTCAAACCCACGAACCGTGGGATTGTGACCTGAGCCGAAGACGGACGCTCAACCAGCTAAGCCACCCAAGTGCCCCTCAATAGTCTCATTTTAACTCAGTCACCTCTTTAAAGGCCCTGTCTCTAAACACAGTCACATTGTGGAGGGGAGGATGTCCATAGATGAGTTTTAGGGGGACACAACCCAGCCCATCACGCTGGCTCCAGCGGCCCCCCTTGGACATACACCCTTTCCTGTTTCCCCCATTTGCCCTTGACTGCTGGATTTTGCTGGTGTCGAACAACTGACTAGTCATCTGGAGAAAAGCGAGGCAGGGTTCCTCCCTCCTTATATCACAGATGGCTGCATTTAAATATGTTTCAATGAAAACATAAAAAGTACTAAAAGAAAACTTGGGTGAACGCTTTTGTGATCTTACAAAGAGGAGGGCATTATCAAACCTTCTTTTAAAAGAAGCAGCTCGGAATCTATAAAGATTGACACATTTGGTGACTGGAAGAAGTTTAAAACCAGATCTGCGAAGCAAACAAACCTCGCGAATGAAGTCAGAGAGCAGCTCGGAGAACCCCTCTGCAGCACAGACACTGGGAAGTGGGCGGATCTCACTAACACATGAAAAGTTCTTACATGTGGAGGACAAGAGAAGGACAGAAGATGGGGACAGACGGACACAAAAGAAATTCACACAGTTATTCGAAGGGCCGATAAAAATAGCACAGGATTGTCAATGTCCCTCCCGACTAAATGAAGGTATGTGAGATATCATTTTCCACCTAATGGCCAAGAGTTTTAAAAGTGACAATATCAAGGGGTGGCTCAGTGGGTTGAGAGTCTCCTGATTTCGACTCAGGTCATGATCCCGGGGTTGTGGGATCAAACCCTACATCAGGCTCTGCACTGAGCCTGCTTAAGATTCTCTTTCTCCCTCTGCTCCCCTCCCCCCCCCCCACTTGTGCACACTCACTCTCTCTCAAACGAAAATAATTTAAAAATTAATTAGGAGCGCCTGGGTGGCTCAGTCGGTTGAGCATCCAACTTGGGCTCAGGTCATGATCTCATGACTCATGAGTTCGAGCCCTGCGTTGGGCTCTGTGCTGACAGCTCAGAGCCTGGAGCCTGCTTCGGATTCTGTGTCTCCCTCTCTCTCTGCCCCTCCCCAGCTAGTACTCTGTCACTGTCTGTCTCTCTCTCTCTCTCTCTCTCTCTCTCTCTCAAACATAAATAAAACACTAAAAATTTAGTAAAATAAATAAAAAATTAAAAGTGACAGTATGCAGCAGTGAGGGCACAAGAAAACAGACATTCTGGACCCTTACCTTCCAGAACAACAGCTGCTAAAATTTAAAATGTTCACATTTTTTTTTACCCAGAATTCTGTGTCTAGGCATTCAACCAGTGGAAAGACTCCAAAGTACACAGATTTCATGGTATGTTTGTTTATTACAGGATTGACCGCAGTCGTACAAATGATAAGCAGCCCAGATATCCATCCCAAACAGCAAAATAATATCTACTATATACTATTTATTATATATGTAACAGTATATATACAGCTACAAAAAATAAGGCAAGTCCATATATACTAACAAGATAGCGTGTGCAGGATTTATTATAAGACGAAAAGCAAGTATGACAGGACTCCCTTGGTGATAGATGGAAAGAAAGGAGGGAGCGAGGAGTGAAGACAGGACAGACAGACAAAACTGATGCGTGGGGGGATAATGGATGGATGGTTATATGCATCAAGGACATCTGCAGGAATCATAAAGTAACAGTTAACAGTGATCCCCCCCCACCCCCCGCCGAGGGAAGAATTGTGAGAGGGTTTTGTTTGTAATGAATACCTGTAACGCTTAGATTTTTATGGGAAACAGATTGCTCAAAAAGGACAACAAAAAGGCAGAGACGTTCGCTTGTGCAAACAATCAGACCACATCCCTTGCAACCCTCTCCTCCCACGGAGGGGCCCGCAGGCTTCTCCGTGTCTGTGCACCTGCTCCCTTCCCAGCAATCCTGCTCGTCCTCAGGCCTGGCCTCCAGATCCTGCTCGGACGGATCAGGACACGGGAGAAGTCTCTTTCTCGGTGTCCGGTGTATTTTGGGGACAGCGCCTGCAGCCTATCTTTTCATCTCTTTGTGCGTGATGTCCGATATAGGGCTGTTTCTCCAAGTTCAGCCCCGGCGATAGAAATAGGATATAATTTTAGCCATTTGTCTTCTACCCCTGGCAACAGCTCTCAGGCACCGGTAAAATTCCATTCTGGTTTTTGCTGTGACAGCACCAGAGACCCCTTTGTGACAGGGAGATAAGGTTTTACTTTCCCTTTTCAGACATCAGCTCTTTTCCTAGAGAATGTATTGTGTGCTAACAATACAAGGCAGAGTGAATATTAATAACCCTTTCTGTAGGTCTGTATAGCTTTCAGATGCTGCCACATGCATCAGTTCACTCAATTTGATGTCTGCATCAGCCCCTGGGAGTTGGTGGGGGCGGGGGGGGGGGGGAGGTGGAGAAAGACACTCTTGGAAATTTTTATAGATAAAAAGATGGAGACCTAGATGGCTTGCTTGCACTCGCGTGGGTAATGCATAACGGAACGGTATTAACTCAGCCGAGGCTCTTTGGTTGTAAGCAACAGAGACTACTTTTGCTGAAATGGGCAAGAAATAGCCCACTCTGTCAAAAGGAACTGACCGAAGGAAGGACAGATATCCCAGTGGCTCTGGGGTCCTTACAGGGCACTTCTGTCAGTGGTTCCAGCCACTTTCTGCCCCTGAATCTTGGGCCAGAGATTTTTGTGCTCCTGGGAGTGATAATCTGGTTGGCCTACGTAGATCATGGGAGGATCGGGCTCTGTGACTGTACCCCAAAACAGTGGGGAGGAGGGGATTTCCCAGGTGGAGACGGGGACCTGTTACAGAAGAGGGGGGACAATGGGCAGAACAGTGTGCCAGGAGCCCGGCTCTCTGGCCCCCTCCCTCCCTCTCCGCTGGCTACATGTTCTATTATGACTGTACTTGTTCCGTTTTTCTTTCTCTGCTGACAGACCTCCTGGGCTTATTCATTTACTTCAAAATGGCAGACTCAGCCTCCAAGCGCTTGCCCCCAAACAACCCAGGATCTGAGTGCTTCATTTCCAACTTTCCGGGAGAGACACCCTGGTGGTTCTGGCTCCCGTGGTCTAATTAGCTGATGGCTTGTGTGGCCAAAGGAAGCGTGGGGCTGGGGAGGAGGTTCACGTGTTGGATGGGGATGCTTCTTCCAGGACCCAAGGACAGAAACTGCAGGGCGGCCTCATGGAGACTCTGAAGGGAGTAGACAATGCGAGAGTATGGCGGGGGATCGCTGACGGGCGTCCTGACCGCCGTATCGCAGGGGAATGGAGTCCTGGAGAGTTAGAGCCCCTTCTTCACCCTGTGTTTCCTGTTACGGGCCAGGTCAAGGTCCTCCTGGAAGAAATACTGGAGCGAGTGACAGACGAGTTCAACATGCCGGAGCTGATGGCCAGAGTGGAGGAGCACAGCCCCTACATCATCGTTGCCTTCCAGGAGTGTGAGCGGATGAACATCCTCACCAGAGAGATCCAGCGCTCGCTGAGGGAGCTGGACCTCGGCTTAAAGGTACGGTGGGTGAGGTCTTGGTGGGAAGGGGCACCGCCAGAGGACACGGCCGGACCCCCCTGGGCAGAGGGGGCTCCCGCGGACTGGGGCGCTGGAGAGCCGTCCTAGAGCGATCTGAGTGCCCGGGGAGGTGTGGCTTCCAGACGCCAGGGTCTGGCTGGGCTGCAGGGAGGTCAAGACGCAAGGCTCCGAAAGCATGCAGCTGCGAGGGTGGAATGAGCCCGGCTGGCTCGGAGCCCCCCCCAGGAGACCACACTCCGAGGAGCAAGGAGAGGGTCTCCCCAGCCCGGTGTCTTCTACTGACGTAGGATAAGTTGCTTCCATGGGGGTCAAAGTAGCGCTGAATAAAAGTACAGGTTCTAGGGGCACCTGGGCGGCTGTCGGCTGAGCGTCCGACTCTTGACTTCAGCTCAGTGTGTGAGTTCGAGCCCGCGTCAGGCCCTGTGCTGCCAGTGCGCAGCCTGCTTGGGATTCTCTCTCTCTCTCTCTCTCTCTCTCTCTCTCAAAATAAATCAACGTTTAAAAAAAAAAAAAACAAAAAAAACAGGTTCTAGAACTAGACGGTCCTGGGGTTGCCTCCCAGCCCCTGTGATTCTTTGCCGTGTGGCCCTAGCGAAGTGACTTACATCTCACTGTATCTCAGCTTCTTTGCCCGTAGAACAGGCGTAATGGTCCTGCTTCATAAGGCTTTGGGGAAGGACTAAGTTAAGTTGATCCACATAGAATGTTTAGAACCATCCCTGGCGTGTAGTAAGTACCCCCAGAGTATCAGCTGATGACTGTTATGGCCCCATCGGGGGAAAGGGGAGAATTTTCACCTTTGACAACATCAAGGTTGGATTGAGAGATCCAAGGTAATCGCACAGGCTCTTCCTACCTCTTGAGCAATGAAAGAGTCTGCTGTTTCTGCCCCCAGTGACTCAAACAAGTTTACGTACCAGCAGAGAACTGTTCAGGGGCCTGGCGTGGACCCCGACGGACCGTGCACCTCGATGACAGCTGAATGGGAGGGCAGGCTGCCGTTCAGGAGCTGAGGAAGGGGACTGCGGTCCGTTTACACTGGCACTTTCAGACGGAAGAGAAGCTGGCAGCGAATGCTCGGCCGGGCCCGGAGGTCCGCGGTGTGACCCGTGGCCTGGGGCGCGGCTCTTGGAGTCACACAGCCACGGTTACAACAGCCGTGCATCTTGTCACAAGTAGTCACATAGAAACTATGAGACAGCCTGCAAAATCTACGTTAGTGGGTTTTGTTTTATCTGTTCATTTCCTTCTCCCCACCCCTGCCTGCCGGTTTAGATGGAGGGAAACCAGGAGAAAGGACAGAAAGGCGTGTCGAAGACCGTATTTGGTCGTTTCCAAATTACGTGCCAGCTTGTGATCAAATGAAACACAGAGTTTCATAGAACAGTCACGAATGTGAGCAAGGCCTTTGCCTGTCACATTACGCAGGTCTGTGACTGTGGTACACAGGTCTCTCTTGGTAATTACCTCCAGGAGCTTTGCTGTAGCCTTAGCTTATCAAATCCGTGCAATTTGTGCAGTGCACTTACCCATCCATCTTCCAATCCATTCAGTCGTGTTTCTTCCGAGAGCCGTGACTGGGGTTGGGTGAATCCCCGAGTGTGCCTGCGGGCAGAGGAAGGGGTGGGTGAGGACGTTTCTGCTTGCCTTCCCCAGTCTGGTCAAGCACAGCTGACCGATGAGTGCCCTGGACAGGTCTCAGCACTCCATGCCGGTGGGTGCAGGGAGACCGAAAGGGGGGCCTTCCTCTCCAGAAGGAGCACACAGGCAGATCCCAACACAGGATGCACAGAGAGCCGTGGGAGGAGGGAAGGCCCCAGAGGAGAAGTGGCTGGAGGGGGCAGGGGAGAAACCGGTGGGGACAAGGAGAAGAATCTTCCACCAGTTCCAAAAGAGGAACCCTAGCCCTGCTCTAGGAGCTACCTGCTTTGGCCGGAGCAGAGGGTCCACGCAGGCGAGTAAGTGGGGTATGGTGAGTTTCGGAAGGTGGTGACAGAACACTGACCCACAAGCAGTCAGGACAGCTGTGCATTTGTGGCCTTTTCCTCCTGGTCCCTCTGTGAGCTGGAGAACACTTTTTTTTAATTTTTTTAAGTTTATTTATTTTGAGAGAGAGAACGGGAGAAGGGCAGAGAGAAAGAGGGAGAGAGAGAATCCCAAGCAGGCTCCACACTGTCAGTGCAGAGCCCTGTGCGGGGCTCGAACCCACGAACCATGAGATCATGACCTGAGCCGAAGTCAAGAGTCAGACAGACACTCAGCCGACTGAGCCACCCAGGCGCCCGAGAGCAGACCCTCTAAAACGCTGTCCTCTAAACCCAGTCTCATTAGGACAGGCCCCTAGACTGGCCTGGTCGCCTGTATCTTCAAGCAGCAGCCAGGTGATCCTTGGGATGAGCCGTCTGTGAAGCACAGTGTTAAGTAGGTAGAAGAAGAAGGTGGTGAGATCAGGGGGCGAGGGGATGGCGACAGAGTTCAGAAAGGGGAGCGACCTGATGGCCCAGGGGAGGGGCTGGCCGGGGAGGGCCCCGCCACACAGTGCGCATCTGCTCAGCTCCTGGCTTCCCACCAGGACGCTGCTGGGACAGCAGGACGGGCTCTGTAGACCGGCTCACCTGGCAAGAGATTCTGAGGTTCCCCTTCTTGCCGTCCCCTTCTCTGGGACACAGTCACTTTAAAGTCCTGGGAGTGGTTCAGGAGGACAGAGGGCCACTCACGCTACCCAGCACACCCGACAGGCTCAGACTCGGCCCCAAAGTTAGGAGGGGGGGTAACGTTTTAAATCATTAAGTCAATACTCATAGCATTTATGGTAGAGAAACTTGTAACCATTCACAACTAGCTGGATGGGAAGCCGGAAGGCTACCCAAAAAGTATCAGCTGAACTGAGAGGCACAGTACGCTAAGCCCGAGGAGCGGAGGGGCTCAAAGCACAGAAGAGGTGGAGGAAGGTAGGGGAGCCGCCTAAGGGACGTCATTTTGCCACAGCCACGTTCCCAGGGAGAGGAACCGTCTTGGGGATTCACCACAGTAAGACGTCTGGCTCCTTGGGGCGCCTGGGAGGCTCACAGTTTGTGAGCTCGAGCCCAGCATCAGGCTCCACGCTGCCTGGGATTCTCTCTCTTTCCCTCTGTCCCTGCTCCTCTCTCTCAAAACAAATGAACTTGGGGGGAGAAAAAAGACCTCTGGCTTGTAGCCATAACACAACAAAGAATTAGGTCCTGGGAGTACTCCAAGCTGATTGGCCAAAGGTACCGACTCCCACTAACCAAACGCACAAAAGTCTGATGTACAAAACTCCCAAAGGCCAGTTTCTTTCTTTACAGTAACAGCTAGGTATAGCTTTCAAAGAGCCATGTATGGATGGCAGTGGGCCCAGGAAAATCCTCTGCCTGGGTAGAAAAATTACATGAGAAGCTAAATTCCTAGATCTGTACTGTCTACAGTAGCAACCAATGACAGGGTAGCACTTAAAATGTGACTGGTCCAAATTGAGATGTTCTGTTAAGCAGAAATGAAACACCGTATTTAGGAAAGAGGCTGGGAAGCTTGCCTCACCCACAGATACAACTAGGTGACACATCTGTGTAAATAACCCAGAAAATGGCCCGAAGACTGGCAGAAGAACCTCTACAACTGAAAGTAAAGAGGCCGCATCAAAGAGGGTGGGAAGGGGGAGAAACAGACTGTCACACTGGGGAGCACTCACAGCGGGGACAAACCCCCGCAACATCTGGCTTTGAAAACCGGAGGGGCCAAATTACATGAGTTCTTACAACCGGCGGAACTCAAAAACCTAGAATTTTAAAAATCAGCAGGCTCGGCTCTGGGAGAACCAGAGGCCAAAAGGAAACCGAGTCCCTTAAAGAAACAGGACAAAAGACAGCCTGTGCAGATACAACATCAAAGCAGGATTTTGAAAAATGCCTGGGAGGGAGAGTTATTTACTAATCTCCGAGCATGTCTGGAGGGGCAGAGATCCTAGGGAGACTCCCCCAGGAACAAAGGAGCTGCCTCCCCCGCCTTCCAGCATAAACCCAAGGCCACCTGTAGGAACCAGTGTAGGGACATTTACTACCGAAGGAACTTGTTTCCGCGGTATGCCACTGCCTCAGTCCTGCGCTGAGTCCCCTTCCCCAGGAGACCAGCGCAAACCTTCCTAAGACCACATCTCCCCCAGCTCGCGCACTTTGAGGATCCTCCCCCTCCAACCCGGCTGGCCTTAGTCCCGGCTGGCCTTAGTCCCGGGGGCGGGGGCAAGTTCCCTGTAGCAGAGGACCGACGCACAGGAGTAGGGAACAGAGGAAGCACAAAGGCAGTAAAATTAGCGATACCTATAAAAATCGTTCAAGGGATTCACAAGATCAAAGGATGGAAAGCATGACCCCACGTGCCTAAAACATGGGGGAGAAAGGGGTAAATATTTAGTGCTTTAGAAGGCGTTCAAACGGAAGCAGCCATCAACTTCCCATGGACGGTTATATGCAAAAGGTGTTATACACAAACCTAATGGTAACCGCAAGTCAGAACCCAGCAGATGTACAAAAAATAAAGGGGAAGGAATCCAAATCTGTCTCTAAAGAAAGCCCATTTATAGTGAGAGAACAAGAAAGGAATAGAGAAGAACTACAAATACAGCCATAAAGTAACAAAATGGCAATAAATATGTACATACCTGTCAATAATTCTTTGCATGTAAATGGACTAAAGCTTCCAATCAAAAGACATAGGGTGACGGAACGGATAAGAAAACAAGACCCATCTGTATGCTTCCTCCAGGAGACTCATTTCAGATCTGAACATGTGTGCAGATTCAAAGTGACGGGATGGAGAAGCATTTATCCTGCAAATGGATGTGAAAAGAAAGCCGGGGTAGCAATACTTACATTGGACAAAATAGACTTGGAAACAGGCCGTAACAAGAGACAAAGAAGGACGTTAGATATTCAGGGGACGATTCAACAAGAAGATACAACAATCGTAAATCTTTCTGTGCACCCAACATGAGGGCACCCGAATACATAAAACAATAACGCATTTAAAAAAGTAACCGATAGTCATACAATAGTAGGGGCCTTTAACAACCCACTTACATCAATGGAAAGATCATCCAAACAGAAAGTGAACAAGGAAATAGTGGCTTTGAAGGGGACACACACACACAAACACAAAAGGAAAGGGGGTACCTGGGTGGCTCAGTCGGTTAAGCGTCCGACTTCGGCTCAGGTCATGATCTCAAAGTTTGTGGGTTTGAGCCCCACATCAGGCTCTGTGCTGACAGCTTGGAGCCTGGAGCCTGCTTCGGATTCTGTGTCTGCTCTCTCCCTGCTCCTCTCCCACTCACACTCTCTCTTCAAATATAAATAAATTTTATTATATCAAATATTAAAAAAAAATGGGGGGAGGGGAGAAGAAAGACACATGGACCAGATGGATTTAACAGATATATTCAGAACATTCCATCCTAAAGTAGCAGAATTCACATTTTTTTCAAGTGCACATGGATTACACGGTAGACCACATAAGTCTCAACAAATGCAAAAGGCTCGAAGTCATACCGTGCATCTTTTCTAACCACGGTGCTATGAAACTAGAAATCAGCTATAAGAAAAAATGTGGAAAGAGCACAAATACATGGAGGTTAAAGGACATGCTACTAAACAATGAATGGGTCAACCAATAAATCAATGAGGAAAGAAAAAAATACATGGAGACAAATGCAAATGAAAACACAATAGTCCAAAATCTTTGGGACGCAGCAAAAGTGGTTCTAAGAGGGAAGTTTAAAGCAATGCAGGCCTATCTGAAGAAGCAAGAACAATCTCAACCTAACCTTCCACCTAAAGGAGCTAGAAAAAGAAGAACAAACCATAGAAGGAAGGAAATAATAAAGATTAGAGCAGAAATAAACAAAATAGAAACTTTAAAAAAATAACAATAGAACAGTTCAGTGAAACCAGGAGCTGGTTCTTTGAAAAGATCAACAAAATTGATAACATTTTAGCCAGACTCATTTAAAAAAGAGAGAGAGAGAGCTAGAGGACGAAAACGAGATCATAAAGAGGAGAGGGCCTCCTGGCTCAGTCAGTTAAGCATCTGACTCTCGATCTCAGCTCAGGTCTTGACCTCAGGGTTGTGAGTTCAAGCCCTACGTTGGGCTCCATGGTGGGTGTGTAGCCTACTTCAAAAATGCAAAAGGAGAAATAAAAACAGACAGCTCAGAAATAAAAAGGATTATTAGAGAGTATTATGAAAAACTATATGCCAACAAATTGAACAACCTACAAGTAATGGATAAATTCCTAAGAGCATATAACCTCCCAAAACTGAATCAGGAAGAAATAGAAAATTTAAACAGACCAATTATCAGCAATGAAATTGAATCAGCAATCAAAACCCTCCCAGAAAAACAAAAGCCCAGGACCAGATGGCTTCACAGGTGAATCTACCAAACATTAAAAGAAGAGTTAATATCTACTCTTCTCAAACTATTTCAAAAAATAGAAGAGGGAGGAAGATTTCCAAATTCACTCTATGAGGCCAGCATTCCCCTGATACCAAAACCAGATAAAGACATTACATAAAGAGAACTATCAGCCAATATCTCTGATGAACAGAGATGTGCAAAACTTAACAAAATATTAGAAAACTCAATCCAACAATACATTAAATACATCATTCACCACAATCAAGTGGAATTTAATCCTGAAATGCAGGAGTGGTTCAATATTCACAAATCAATGAACATGACACTTCACATAAATAAGAGAAAGGATAAAAACCACCCAATCCTTTCAATAGATGCAGAAAAAGCACCTGATAAAGTACAATCTCCATTCATGACTGAAAAAACAAAAAACAAAAACCTCCACAAAGTAGGGTTACAAGAAACCTACTTCAATATAATAAAGGCCACATATGAAAACATCACAGCTAACATCATCCTCAATGCTGAGACTCTGACAGCTTTCCCCCTAGAGTCAGGAACAAGAGAAAAATGGTCACTGTTCCCACTTTTATTGAATGTAGTACTGAAAGTCCTAGCCACAGCAATCAGACAAGAAAAAAATTTTAAGGCATCCAGACTGGTAAAGAAGAAGTAAAATTTTCTTTTTTTTTTTTTAATTTTTTTTTTAAACGTTTATTTATTTTTGAGACAGAGAGAGACAAAGCATGAACAGGGGAGGGTCAGAGAGAGGGAGACACAGAATCTGAAACAGGCTCCAGGCTCTGAGCTGTCAGCACAGAGCCCGACGCGAGGCTTGAACTCACAGACCGCGAGATCATGACCTGAGCCAAAGTCAGCCGCTTAACTGACTGAGCCACCCAGGCACCCCAGTAAAATTTTCAATATTTGCAGATAATATGATACTATAGATAGAAAACACTAAAGGGGCACCTGGATGGCTCAGTTGGTAGAGCATGCAACTCTTGACCTCAAGATCATGAGTTCAAGCCCCATGTTGGGTGTGGAGCTTACTTAAAGATTAAAAAAAAAAAAAAAAAAAAAAACAGGGGTGCTTGGGTAGCTCAGACAGTTCAGCGTCTGATTCTTGGTTTCGGGTCAGGTCATGATCTCACGGTTGGTGAGTTCATGCCCTGCATCAGGCTCTGTGCCAAGCCTGCTTAGGATTTTGTCTCTCTCTCTCTGCCCCTCCCTTGCTTGCTGTCTACCTCTCTCGCTCAAAAATAAATAAATAAGCATTTGAAAAACAAAAATCCAAAAAAAAAAAAGAAAACCTTAAAGACTTCACCAAAAAATTACTAGAACTGATAAATGATTTCAGTAAAGTTGCAGGATACAAAACCAATGTACAGAAATCTGTTGCATTTCTATACACTAATAATGAAGCAACAGAAAGAGAAATTGAGAAAACAATCGCATTTACAACTGCATCAAAAATAACAAGATACCGAGGAATAAACTTAGCCAAAGAGGTGAAAGACCGGTCATCTACAAACTATACAACATTTATGGAAGAAATTGAAGATGACACAAACAAATGAAAAGACACTTCACGCTCACTGATTGGAAGAACAAACATTGTTAATATGTCCGTCCTATCCAAAGCAATCTACAGATTTAATGCAATCTCTATCAAAATACCAACAGCATTTTTCACAGAACTAGAACAAACAATCCTAAAGTTTGTATGGAACCACAAGAAAATGAGAAACAAAGCTGGGGGTATCACAATTCCAGACTTCAAGTTATATTACAAAACTGTAGAAATCAAAACAGTATGATACTGGCACAAACACAGACACATAGAGTAATAGAACAGAACAAAGCCCAGACATAAACCCATGATTATACAGTCAACTAGTCTTCAACAAAAGAGGCAAGAATATGCAATGGGGAAAAAAATCTCTTCAACAAATGGTGATGGGAAAACTGGACAGTTACAAAAGAATGAAACTAGACACTTTCTAATGCCATACACGAAAATAAACTCAAAATGGATTAAGGACTTAAATGTGAGACCTGAAACCATAAAAATCCCAGAAGAGGACACAGGCAGGAACTTCTCTGACATCAGCCCTAACAACAGCTTTCTGGATAAGTCTCAGAGGCGAGGGAAACACAAGTAAAAATAAACTATTGCGACTTCATGAAAAGAAAAAGCTTCTGCACAGCGAAGGAAACAATCAACAAAACTAAAAGACATCCCACTGAAAGGAAGAAGATATTTGCAAATGACATATCTGATAAAGGGTTAGTGTCCAAAATATATAAAGAACTTTTACAATCAACACTTAAATAATCCAAATTAAAAATGGGCAGGTGCCTGGGTGGCTCAGTCGGTTAAGATTAAATACCCGACTCAATTTCGTCTCAGGTCATGATCTTGCAGTTTATGGGGTAGAGCCCCATGTTGGGCTCTGTACCGTCAGCATGAAACCTACTTGGGATTCTCTCTCTCCCTCCTCCAATCACACATGCACATTCTCTCTCTCGTTCTCTCTCTCAAAAATAAATAAAACCTCAAAAAAATTGGCCAGAAGACATAAACAGACATTTCTCCACAAAAGACACACAGATGGCTAAAGACATATGAAAAGATGCTCAACATCACTTATCATCAGAGAAATGCAAATCAAACCACAATGAGATATCACCTCCTATCTACCAGAATGGCTAAAATTCAAAACACGAGAAACAAGTGTTGGCGAGGACGTGGAGAAAAAGGAACCCTCGCGTACTGCTGGTGGGAATGCAAATTGGTGCAGCCACTGTGGAAAGCAGTGTGGGGGTTCCTCAAGAAGTTCAAACCAGAACTACCCTATGATCCAGTAATCTCACTACTCGGTATTTACCCAAAGAATATGAGAGCACTCATTTGAAAAGATATGTGCTCCCCTATGTTTATTGTAGCACTATTTACAATAGCCAATTGATGGACCAACCCAAGTGTCCATTGACAGATGAGTGGATAAAGAGGATGTAGTGTGTGTGTGTGTGTGCGTGTGTGTATACATACATATATACACAATGGAATATTGCTCAGCCATAAAAAAGAATGAAATCTTGCCGTTTGCAACAACATGGATGATCTAGAGAGTATAATGCTAAGTGAAATAAATCTGAGAAAGACAAATACCATATGATTTCACTCATATGTGATACTTAAGGAACAAAGAAAAAAGAAACCAATGAAAGAAAAGACCCTGAACTATAGAGAACACACTGATGGTCACCAGAGGGAAGAGGGTGGGGGGATGGGGTCACTCTAAAGTGATGGGGATAAGAGAACATTTATCAAGATGAGCACTGAGTAATGTACAGAATTGTTGAGTCACTATGTTGGACACCAGAGACTAACATAACACTGTGCATTAACTACACTGGAATGAAAATAAAAGGAAAAATTTTCCATGAAAAAGTAAAAATAAATAAATACCATATTTCAATGATATAAGACAAAAAACATAAAATATCCTATTAATTTGTATATTAACTACATATTAAAATATTTGACATTTTACATATATTGAGTTAAATGAAATATATTATGAAAATTTAGTTCATCTGAGTCTTTTTAACTTTTTTTTTGTGGCTATGAGAAAATTTAAAACTACACACACGCCCACATTTGTGGCTTGCGTGATACTGCGTTTGGGCGGTGCCCTCTCTGGTGGAGCCGTGACCAGCCTAGACCCTGGGTAGGGCTGGGAATTGTTTCTGATTATTCAAATGTTTTTTTAAATATAGATTTTTTTTTAAGTTAATTTATTTATTGTGTGAGAGAGCAAGCAGGGGAGGGGCAGAGAGAGAGAGAGAAGCCCAAGCAGGCTCCGCACTGTCGGCGCACAGAGCCCGATGCGGGGCTCGAACTCACAAACTGTGAGATCACAACCTGAGCCAAAATCAAGAGTCAGACGCTCAACCGACTGAGCCACCCAGGCGTCCCTGATTATTCAAATGTGTGAGGACGTCAGACTTTTTTCCCTAGGCTTTCGATGACTAATGAACAAGACCTGTTTCTAAATACGTGAACGATGCTCACACTGAAGTCCACCTTGCTGACTTGGACAGCTACTCGGTTCTTTGTGCCACTGTGTGCTGACTGCGTGTGCAGGTCTGACGGGGGGGCCTTGCTTTGGCCCTTCAACGACTTCCGGTCACCACTCACCGGGCAGCCGATGTGGCCCTCGTGCCTCCAGTCTTCCATCAGAAGACCCAGCTAGACGGGCTGCTGTCTCCCTCAGTCGGGAAGCCAGATGGGAAGGGACGCAGGCCCATATCGCTCCTGCTTCCCACCCCCCGCCCATCTCCTCACCTCCTGTGTTTCATACAAATGAAAGCTGGTTGCAGAGACCACTTTCCTAGGGAAGGAAAAACAGACAGGAACGGGCCACCAGGACAGGGTGCATCCTGTAGCCCCTCGAGAAGGAGTCCATGTTTTCTCTGTAAGCTGTCTTCTTGTTGACTCTTGACCTGTTAGCAAGTGAGTACAGATATCAATCAGGGTCACACAGGGTGCAGGTGGGAGGAACTTGAGGAAATTGGGCTTGAACAAATGTAAAAAAAGGTTTCCGTATGACAGTATAGCTTGAGTCCTTAAGAAGGGCCCACTTACCCAGAGCTTGGCCACAGAAATTTCCTGTCTGACTCACCCCAGCCTCCACCAATCTGTCAACACCTTAGGAAACTGATGTTTTCTTTTTCTTTTAAAAAAAATTGTGTTTAATGTCTATTTATTTTTGAGAGAGGGAGAGAGAGAGCACAGGGGAAGGGCAGAGTGGAAGACACGGAATCGGAAGCAGGCTCCAGGCTCCGAGCTGTCAGCACACAGCCTGACGTGGGGCCCGAACTCACAAACCATAACACCATAACCTGAGCCGAAATCAGACACTTAACCGGCTGAGCCACCCAGGTGCCCTGGAAACTGATGTTTTCTCAACAGCTTTCCGGACATGCTATCCTAGATTATGTATTTCCTCTTCTCCTAAGAAAAGGACACAAGTTACACTGCGTGAATTTGGGGCGAGGTTCTCCCTTTACTTCTCAGCTCCTGCTATGAACGTGAGTCATATCTACTTCAGCTCAAGGTCGTAGGAATACTGACTTCAGAAACCTTACTGCAAGGTGAATGGTGTCCTCTTTTCCTAAATTGTTCTTCGCTCTCAAACTGGCACCACCTCAGAGACAGTACATTCTCTAAGGCTCTGTCACTTGCACATTCAATTAGCAAATGCAAAACCATCGTCAGAATGAATTAACACCATATTACAAGCAGATGTGAGAAACTTTTAAGAAAGCCAAGTTATGCATTTTATGTTCCTCTATCAAAATGATTCCAGATTTCCAAATGGTGTTAAAAATTAAGTATTGCATTTTTTTTTTATTATAAGAGTTTATTTTTTTAGAGCAGTTTTAGGTTCACAGAAGAATTAAGAGGAAGGTACAGAGCTTTCCCACATACCCCCTGCCCCCGCACGCAGCCTGCCCCGCTAGCCGCATCTCCCACCAGAGTCGTCCATTTCTCACAACTGAGGAGCCCACACTGACTCATCACAATCACCCACAGCCTGTAGTGTAGTCTACACTGGGGCTCACTGTTGGTGCTGTACATCCCAGGCGTTTGGACAAACGCATAATGACATAACTGTGATATGAGACAGAAAGGGAAGAAGAAATGCAGTCCCTTCATTGTGCAAGCTTACGACGTGCACGCGGTTTCTGGGCTACAGTTCAGGAAAGAGCTCTGCAGTTGTGCTGCACCGAGACATGCAGAGCAGAGCTCGTGGAGGCCACGGTGGTGGAGTCTGCAGGCCAGAGTGCCTATGGCAGGGAGCTGCCCAGACAAAGAGTCTCAGACATCTGCAGAGAGATCCCCCGACACTCTGCTGGCTGATGCTCTCTCTGCACATGAGTGAGAAAACTCTACCCAAGCTGGGAAGGAACCATGACAAAGGAGCAGAAAGAATTCTTGGAGCTCATGCAGAGCTGGGAATAGTTTGTGTTCCCACCAGCTGGAGCAGAAAGCAAGACAAAAACAGGAGGCATCAGGGAGGATTCTCAGAAGGGTAGCAACTCAGCAGCGGGCTGAACTGGACCCAGACTAAGACTGAAAGCTGGTCTGCACTCCCCCCACAACAAAGCTGAAATGCAAGCCTCCAACAGATCCACTGATTTCAAGTAAATTAACTGCAGGCCACAAAAAATTATTTCCAGTACTATTTAAAGGAATACAGTGAAATCCAGCACTCAAAACTGTAAAATTCATAGTGTCTGACATAAACTAATTACAGGCATGTAAAGAAACAGGAATATCTGATCCATATCCAGGAGAAAAGCAGATCAGTTGAAATGGAGCCAGCAATGGCAGGGATGATGGAATTCACAGGCAAGGAGGTTAAGAGCCAATTGTAAGTTTGCTCCGTATGCTGAAGAAAAAAGAGGAAAGTAAGAGTGTGATGAAGTACAAATAGAAGATAAAAAATGAAATTGACAGAGATGTAAAATACAGTAGCTGAATGAAACATGCACTTTGGAAGATTTGCAACTGATGAAAACATAGCAAAAGAAACTATCCGAAGTGAAGGAAAAAGAAAAAATACGTTAAAAAAGTAAACAGCACAACAGTGACCTGTGGTCTCATGGTCTAACATACAATAATTGGGGTCTCAGAGGACAGAGGTAAAGGGGAGAATCAGACAAAAAAAAATACTTGAAGAAATGAGAGCCACAGTTTTGCAAATTTGGTGAAAACTGCAAACCCACAGGCACAAGAAACTCAACAAGCCCCATGAAGAATATACCCAACGAAAACTCTGTAAAGGTAACTCATAATGAAGTTGAGGAAACCCAAGGGTAAAGCAGACGGGCTGAGGGGCAGGAGCGGGGCTGAAGTATATGCAAAGGAGCAAAGAGAAAAATGACAGCAGACTTCTCATAGGGAGCTATGCAAGCCAGAGACGGTGGAGAGAGATCCTTAAAGGACTAGAGGAAAAGAAAATGATAAACCCAGAACTCTTTGACCAGCCAAAAACAAAGCAAAAATTCTTCACAAAAGAAAGCTAAATACAGGCATGCTTCATTTTGTTGCATTTCACTCTACTGAGCCTTGCAGGTAATGCATTTTTTACAAATAGAGGTTTTGTGGCAGCCTCGCACTGAGCAAGTCTGTAGGTGTCATTTTAACAACAACATTTGCTCACTTCATTTCTCTGTGTCACATTTTGGTCATTCTCACAATATTTCAAACTTTTTCAGTATTCTATTTGTTATGGTGATCAGTGATTTTTGATATTATAAATGTAATTGCTCTGGAGTGCATAGACCATGCCCATTTAAAACAGCAAACTTGGGATGCCTGCGTGGCTCAGTCAGTTAAGTGTCCGACTTTGGCTCAGGTCATGATCTTGTGGTTCGTGGGTTCAAGCCCCGCGTTGGGCTCTGTGCTGACAGCTCAGAGCCTGGAGCCTGTTTCGGATTCTGTGCTCCCTGCTCCTCTCTCTGCTCCTCCCCGATCGCTGTCTCTCTCAAAAATAAACGTTGAAAGAAATTATTTAAAAAAATAAAATAAAACAGCAAACTCAATTGATCATTGTTTATGTGTTCTGACTGCTCCATCGACTGGCCATTCCTCTGTCTCTCTCCCTCTCCATTGGCCCCCTGTTCCCTGAGACACAACAATATTGAAATTAGGACAGTTAATAACCCCACAATGGCTTCTAAGTGTTCAAGTGAAGGGAAGAGTCACACGTCTCTCACTTGAAACCAAAAGCTGCGGGTGATTAAGCTTACCAAGGAAGGCATGTTGAAAGACAAGACAAGACATAAAGCTAGGCCTCTTGCACCAAACGGTTAGCTAAGTTGTGAATGCAAAGGAAAGTTCTGGAAGGAAATGCAAAGGGCCACTCTGGGGAACACACAAATGATAATAAAGTACAACAGCCTTATTGCTGATGTGGAGAACGTTTTAGTGGTCTAGATAGATGCCCAAACTAGCCACGACATTGCCCTAAGCAAAACCCTCATCTAGAGCGAGACCCTAACTCCCTGCAATTCCACAAGGGCTGGGAGAGGTGAGGAAGCTGCAGAAAAGTCTGAAGCTAGCAGGGGTTGGTTCTGGAGGTTTGAGGAAAGAAGCCGTCTCTGTAACATTAAAATGCCAGATGAAGCCACAAGTACTGAGATAGAATCCGCAGCAAGTTATCCGGAAGATCGAGCTGAGATAATTCGTGAAGGTGGCCACACTAAGCAACAGGCCTTCAGTGCAGACAAACAATTTTCTATTGGAAGGGGACGCCATCTAGGACTCCCATAGCTAGAGAGAAGTCAAAGCCTGGCTTCAAAGCTTCAAAGGGCAGGCTGACTCTCTTGTTAGGTGCTACTGCAGCTGGTGATTTAAGGTGAAGCCAGTGCTCATTCACCACTCCCAGAATCCTAGGGCCCTTCAGAATGATGCTAACTCTACTCCACCTGGGCTCTGCCCGCGTGGAACAACAGAGCCTGGATGACAGCACATCTGTTTACGACACGGTTTACAGAGTATTTTAATAAATAAGAAAGCAGAGTGGGAACACTTCCCAACAAATTTTATGAGGCCATAAAGTACTATGAGAAAAACCAAAGATACCACGAGAAAAGAAAATGAGCCTGGGTGGCTCAGTCAGTTGAGCTCAGGTCATGATCCCACGGTCCGTGTGTTCGAGCCGGCATTGGGCTCTGTGCCGACAGCTCGGAGCCTGGAGCCTGCTTGGGATACTGTGTCTCCCTCTCTCTCTGACCCTCCCCCCCTCGTGCTCTGTCTCAAAAATAAATAAACATTAAAAAATTTTAAAAAAGAAAAGAAAAGGGGGAACAAATACTCCTCATAAACCCAAATACAAAAATCCTTCGCAAGATGTTGGTAAATGAAATCATACAACATAAGAAAAGGATAACACATCGTGGACACATGGGGTTCATCCCAGGACTGCAAGGCTGGCTTTAACGCTGAAAACTCAATCAATGGAGTTCACCGTATAAATGCACTACATAAGAAAACCACGTAATCATCTTCATAAAGGAAAAAAAAAAAGCATCTGACAAAATTTAACAGTGAATCTTGATTTAAAATATCAGAAGACTAAGAAAAGAGACTTTCCTCAACAGAATAAAGGACATCTAAGGAAAACTTATCGCTCTTAATGTTGGAAGATGATTTTTTCCCTCTAAGTTTGGAAGGAAGCAAGGATGTGTGCCCTTATCACTTTTATTCTCGTTGGAATGAAGGTCTTAGATAGTATGATAAGGCAAGAAAAAGTTGCACAGATGGGGTCTCATAAAAGAGAAGGTTTGATCGTTTACTTTTTCCCTTTGCACTAAATTTACTTTTGAGACTTAATGCTATTTTCTTAAATAACCAGCTGCTTTTTGGCAAACCTCACTAATACCTAAATTACCAACTACGTATAACAATGAATTTTCACAGAATTGAGGGCATGAGGAAGACACTCTGTCTCAGAACCTTGAATTTGGCTCAAATGTACGAGGAGTATTTCGTAGTCTCTTTTCAGAAGTGTCCTCTGAAGTAAAGAGTCTAGGAAAAAGAACAATGCTTTTTTGTTTCAACCTCTGTTCGTGTCAGAAGACCCTTGGGGAAATCTACCAGAAGGAACTTTTGTTCTCCTGATTTGGGTGTGTTTAGAAGCGATAAACCTGGAGGGTAGACATGGGACGCTCATACCTCCCGTCGGACCCGGGGGGTGGCCTCGGAACCCTCGACCAGTCTTCTCTGGTGAGCCACCCCCGTGCGGCTGAGCAGACACCTGGAAGGAAATCTGTTTTCCGTCGCTGGAATATGATCTGTTTACTTGAGGGAAACGCATCCATGATTTGGGCTGTAGTCATTCGGGCTGGCCTACCTGGCACTGGGCTGATCGGGATGTTTAGTTCTTGTATAAAATATGAAGGTATTTATATCTGAAAATAGCCCAGCCACTCGACTCCAGGGCAGAGAGAGTAACGGCTACAGTCTGTTAAGTTCATGAAGAAGTTCAGGGGTCAGAGGGCTAGTTTCTAGCTGTCACTTAGGACCCGAAATATGTTCACCTTTAAGGGAGGCATATTTAACTTTTCTTTTTTAACAGTTCCAGGAGTTAAATGGCCATAGAGTTACATGGTCCAGTCTCCCATCCCACAGGCAAGGGGACTCGGGGCGCAGGGAGGCCCGTGTGACATTTTAACGGTCTGCACTTAGGGTGAGCCAAGCTGTCTCAGTCCACACAGACTTCTATAATTGAATTACCAGACTGGGTGGCTTATAAACAACAGAAATCGACTTCTCCCAGTTCTAGAGGCACCAGCAGATTTGGTGTCTAGGAAGGGGACGACTTCCTGGTTCACAGCCAGCCATCTTTTTTCTGTGTCCTCACAAGACATAAGGGGCGAGGGGGCTCTTTGGGGTCTTATAATAAGGGCACTAATCCCATTCATGAGGGCCCCACCTCATGACCCAGGCGCCTTCCAGAGGCCCCACCTCCTAATACCATCACACTGGGGGTTAGCATTTCAACACGGAAATTTGGGTGTCGGTGGGGAGGGCACAAACATTCAGCCCATAACGCGAGCCTTGTCGTGTACCCTAACCCCTGTGCAGAAACCACTACAATAGAGATGGGGTCTTTAAGAAATTTGGAGGGGCACCTGGGTGTCTCAGTCAGCTAAGCATCTGACTCTCGATTTCGGCTCAGATCATGATCTCGTGGTTCGTGAGTTTGAGCCCCGCATCAGGCTCTGTGCTGACAGTGTGGAGCCTGCTTGGGATTCTGTCTCCTGTCTCCTTCCCTCTCTCTCTCTCTCTCTCTCTCTCTCTCTGCCCCTCCCCTGCTCGCTCACTCTCTCTCAAAATAAATAAATAAGTAAGCATTTAAAAAAAAAAAAAAAAAGGAAAGAAATTGCTGGAGATCCGTGTCATAACCAAAGTTACAAAATCAAACCTAATGATGGTTTTCGGTTTTCGACGTAACCTTTCATCTAGCAGTTGGAGGTGGGTTCCTTCAAGTTGACTGTGTATCTCCTACCTTGATTCTGGGGGAGATCCTTGATTTGGGGGGGACACAGATCGTCCAGCCTCGGGCCTCTCGTGCTTCTGAGCTGCGGGGCCCGCTGCAAAGGCGGGAGGAGAGCCAGCACCCAGGCTTTAGGGTAGGGAACCCACAGGTGGTCTGAGGTCCGCAGTGGACGTCGACTGCTGTCAGTACGTAGGTGTGGACTCACACACCTTGCAAACCAAGTATTAGGGACAGTCGTGGCCACCACTGTTGGACTCATCTGTCTGCCTGTAGGCCATGAGCCAGCGGTCCCTATGGCCGGTTGTCTCCAGGGACTTCCTGCCCCCTCACTCTGTCCCCTCCTGCCCCTCGTCTACAGGGGGAGCTGACCATGACCAGCGACATGGAGAACTTACAGAACGCCCTGTACCTAGACACGGTGCCAGAGCCCTGGGCCAGGCGAGCCTACCCCTCCACGGCAGGCCTGGGAGCCTGGTTTGTGGACCTCCTCGACCGAATCAAAGAGTTGGAGGCCTGGATAGGAGACTTCGCCATGCCTGCCACGGTGTGGCTGACGGGCTTCTTCAACCCCCAGTCCTTCCTGACCGCCATCATGCAGTCCACGGCCCGCAAGAACGAGTGGCCACTGGACCAGATGGCCCTGCAGTGTGACGTGACAAAGAAGAACAGGGAGGACTTCAGGAGCGCCCCTCGGGAGGGGGCCTACATCCATGGCCTCTTTGTGGAAGGCGCTCGCTGGGACATACAGGTAAATCTTGGGGTGGGACACCCTCTGTGGGCTGATTAAATTACACATTGCCTCCATAGAGGGTGATTGTGCAAAGGGGATGCCCTGGACCTTCTGACCTGGGTGGCCTTTCCTTGAGGCTCTCAAGGCACTCTCATGCAGCCAGGGACGGTGCGGAGAGCACAGGCTTTGCGCCGATTAAAAGCAAGGGCTCTGGAACCAAACTGGCCGAATCTGAATCCCAGCACTACCGTCCGTTAACTCTGGGACCTTGGGACGTGGTTCTACCTCTCCAAATCTCAGTTCCCTCAAGTGTGAAAGGGGAAAATAAGAGTTGCTGCAAAGATGAGTTCATATGCGGGGACACCTGGAACTGTGCCCGGCACACAGAGAATGCTCCAGAAGTGTGAGAGTCACTAACTCTCGAGCTATCCCTGATGCTGGCTGCCCGCCCTGGGGATGTCATTTCACCTTCCAGGGCCACTTTCCTCATCCACGAGCTCTAGAAGGACAGGAATCCCTTCTGCCTTTTACACTGCCCCCATCTCCAAAGGGAGCCTAGTAGATACTGTTTCAACGTGACATTCTGAAAGGATTCCTCACTGGAGCCTAATAAAGATTTGAGTCACCCTAAGATTGGCTGGGATAAATGACACGGGCAAGTATGGGTACCTCCAGAACAAGTTCACATTTGTGACAACACATGATCTGGAAGAAGTGCTTAGTCACATATCCCGCTTGGCAAGTGCCACTCAACTATTCCAGCTGTTAGTACAGAGTTAATGGGGAAAAACTGTCAGGCGATCTAAACTATAGGGACGCCTGGGTGGCTCAGTCGGTTGAGCATCCGACTTCAGCTCAGGTCACGATCTCACAGCTCGTGAGTTTGAGCTCCATGTTGGGCTCTGTGCTGACAGCTCAGAGCCTGGAGCCTGGACCCTGCTTTGGATTCTGTGTCTCCCTCTCTCTCTCTGCCCCTCCCCCACTTGTGTGCTCCCTCCCCCCCCCCCAAAAATAAATAAACATGAGGGAAAAAAAGATCTAAGATATCATAGAAGGCCACGTAGGCCATGTAAATATACATACAGAGCTGTACTGGATTCAACAGTGTCTACCAAAATTCGTGCCCACCTAGAACCTCAGAATGTGCCCCTATCTAGACATAGGCTCTTTGCAGATATATGCAGTTGAGGTGAGGTTATACTAGAGCAGAGAAGGCCCTAAATCCAAGGACTGGTATCCTTATAAGAAGGCCATGTTGGAAACACAGAAGAGAATGCCCTGTGAGGACAGAGGCAGAGATTGGAGTGATGTATCTATAAGCCAAGGAATTCCAAGGAAGCCCCCAGAAGCCAGGAGAGATACATGGGATAGTTTCTGCCTCAGGGCCTCCAGAAGGCACAGACCCTACCTACACCTTGATTTAAGACTCTGGCCTTCAGGGGTGCCTGGGTGGCTCAGTTGGTTAAGCAACCAGCTCTTGGTTTCGACTCAGGTCATGTTCCCCAGGTTTGTGAATTTGAACCCCACTTCAGGCTCTGCACTGGCAGCGTGGAGCCTGCCTGGAATTCTCTCTCCTCCTCTCTCTACCCTACCCCTGCTATGCATATGTGCTCTCTCTCAAAATAAAGTTAAAAAAAAAAAAAGTAAAGAAAATAAGAAAAATTAGCAAAAAAAAAGACTGGCCTTCAGAACTGTGAAAGAATCATTTCTGTTGTTTTAAGCCACCAAATTTGTGGTAATTTGTCATAGGAGCTCCATGGAACCAATCAAGGGCCAACAGAGAGGACAGCAAAGTGGGACAGTGTTCAAACAGCCTGAACCTTGAGAAGGAAGCTGACTTCCCCTTCTCCACCTGAACATTTGTCCAAGATTCTGTGAGCAGGGGGGTCACACCTGGATGCTATTAGGTGTAGGGTGCTGTAGGGTGGCCAGAGCTAGAATATCAAAAAAAACCCAAAGTGGGCAAGTGGGGAAGAAGTTCAGAAGAATGCCAGCACTGTGGGGGAGGGGGAAAAGACACTGATTCCAATCATCTAACTCCAGTATTTTATGACCTTGTTTCTATATAATAATAACTTCCCAGGACACCTGGGTGGCTCAGTCGGTTGAGCATCTGGCTTTGGCTCAGGTCATGATCTTGTGGTTCATAAATTCAAGCCCCGCATCGGGCTCTGGGCTGACAGCTCAGAGTCCGGAGCTGCTTCGGATCCTGTGTCTCCCTCTCTCTCTGCCCCCACCCCTCACCCTCTCTCTCAAAAATAAATAAACATTAAAAAAAAATTTTTATAAATAATACTAATAACAACTTCCCAAAAAGCAATACCCGCCCACCAAGAACTCTTAGTCTCAGTTTCTACCCCCAAAAAGATGTCAGCAAAAACATAAGAATAAGAATGTCCAAATATCCTCTCCTCCATGAAATAACACTGGCCCCACATTATCAGAGCTTAACTTTTGCACAGGACTCTAGAAATCAACTAAAGGCTTTCAGCAACCCGAGGAGTATTTAGTGAAGAAAAATGTCCAAAGCTCAGTAAAAGAATAAGCTTTGTGGCCTTTTAACTTGACCTTTTCCCATCACCATCCCCACCAACTCTGTGGTGGCCTCGAAAACCAATGTGCTCTAGTCACAGTGAACACAGCAGCCTCCCAGCCACTGGAGGGGGCAAAACGGAGTTGGAGTACTTTCAAAGACCCATTCCCAGAAAACGGTCATTATTTTCCCTATGTGGCAGTTTCCAGGAAGACCCCACTTACATGTCTGCTTTACTTGACCAGAGTTGGAGCTCACCCAGGGCAACAGCCTTTCCCCCCTGAAGGCATGTACTGAAAACAAAGACAACTATTTAACCTCCAGCTTGCCTGAGGTAGTAGATAACAGTGGAGCAGGGGGCGCCTGGGTGGCTCAGTAGGTTGAGCGTCCGACTTCCGCTCAGGTTCATGATCTCACGGTTCGTGAGTTCGAGCCCCGCATCAGGCTCTGTGCTGACAGCTCAGAGCCTGGAGCCTGTTTCAGATTCTGTGTCTCCCTCTCTCTCTGCCCCTGCCCCTCCCCTACTCGTGCTCTGTCTCTCTCTGTCTCAGAAATAAACATTAAAAAAAAAATTAAAAAAATAAACAGTGGAACAAATACTAGGCTAACTACAAATACTAGGCTAACTAGGCTACCGCTTAAAAGGAAAAGCTGGAGAATGAGATGACCTCCAACTCATCCTTGGAAACCTAGAGGGCCATGCCCATGGGCAGGGCTGTGCACAGGCTCAAGAAAGCCCTGAGAAGTCTGTAAGCTCACTTCTGGCTGACCCTGAGGCTCTGTGCAAGCAGGAAGTGAAGGCTAAGGCAGAGTTTTCAACTGCCTGGCTGAGCCCTGGAGGCATGCGCAACACATGCACAGAGCCCTGGGGCAGAACCTGTGAGACTCACTGGATCTAGGCGCCTAAGAAACCTCTGTCCAACTATGTGCTAACCACCAAGCTAACTAAGCAGGCTACTTCAGGAGCCTTAGGTGTCAAAGACAGACTATAGAGAGTCAGTTCAGAAAGGTCATTCAACAAACTACAACAAACTCTATGGAGGGAGCCTGAGTTTTGGAGTTGCCACAATGTATTATTTAAAATATTCAAGTTTTCGGGTCGGCTGGGTGGCTCCGTTGGTTAAGTGTCCGGCTTCGGCTCGGGTCATGATCTCACATTTTGTGGGTTCGAGCCCCACATGGGGCTCTGTGCTGACAGCTCGGAGCCTGGAGCCTGCTTTGGATTCTGTGTCTCCCTCTCTCTCTCTACCCTCTCCCACTTGTACTTTCTCTCTCAAAAATAAATAAACATTAAAAAATAAAATAAAAATTAAATAAAAAAATTAAAATTAAATAGAGGAATTCAACAGAAGATTTGAGTAGACAAGAATCGCCAAACTTGGAAATGTATCGCTTGAGATTATCCAAGCTGAGAAGCAGAAAAAAAGAACAAAATAAATGAACAGTTTAGAAACCTGAGGAATACTCAAGCATACAAACATCTACATAGTAGCAGTCCCAAAAGGAGAAGAGAGAGAGAAATAGCCAGAAAGAATATTTGAAGCAATAACGGCCACTTTCCAGATTTGATTAGAAAAAAAAAAAAAGATTAATCTACACATCCAGGAATCTCAACAAAATCTAAATAGGATAAACTTAGAAATCCATACGCAGACATGCTATATGGTGAAAAGAGAACCCTGAAAGCAATCCATCACTTCCAAGAGGTCCTCCATTGGATGAACAGATGATTTAAGAAACCATGAAGGTCAGAAGACAGTAGAATGGAAGTCATAGTGCTGACAGAAAGACTGTCAGCCAAAAATTCCATACCCAGTAACACTATCTTTCAAAAATGAAGGAGAAATTAAGACATTCCCAAGTTTAAAGAGAGAGAATTCACCACTAGCAGACCAGACCTATAAGAAATACTTAAGAGAGGGGCGCCTGGGTGGCTCAGTTGGTTAAAGGGTCCGACTTTTGATTTCGGCTCAGGTCATGATCTCATGATCATGGGATCAAGCCCCACATCAGGCTCCGCAATGAGTGTTGAGCCTGCTTAAGATGCTCTCTCTCTCCCTCTGCCCCTCTCCCCTGCTTACTCTGTCTCTCTCAAATAAAAAAAATTTTTTTGAATAAAAAAAAAAAAAAGAAATACTTAAGGGAGTCCTTCAGAATGAAATGAGTTACAAGACAGTAACTCAAGTCCACATGAAGAAACAGAACACCAGCAAAGGTAATTATGTCTGTAAATATATAAGAAAATATAAATGGATTTTTGTTTGTAACTTTTATTTCCTTCCTGATTTAACGGACAATTGCAGGAAGCAATAACTCTAAATCTGATAAGCAGGAAGATGTAATTTGTATCATGAAAACAGCACAAGGTCTTAAGCAGAGGAAGGGGAAGGAAAGGAACATATAGAGGAATAAAGTTTTGTCTACTACTGAAATTAAGTTGGTATTCATTGAAGTTGATGTTTATACACTGAAGTTCATTGTAATCCCTAGAGAAATCACTAAGAAAATAATTTTTTATATATAGTAAAAGAAATAACAAGGGAATTAAAATGGTACACTGAAATAGATCTATTTAACACAAAAGAAGGCAGCAATGGAGAAACCAAGGAACAATAAAGATCCGAGACATAGAAAACAAAGAGTCAAATGGCAGATGTAAACCTTACCTTATCAGTAATTACATTAAATATAAATAAGTTAGACACTACAATCAAAAGGCAGAGAATGGCAGAATGGATTTTTTTTAATGATACAAGTATACGCTGTCTACACGAGATACACTTTAGATTCAAAGACACAAACAGGTTAAAAGTTAAGAGATGGAAACAAATATGCCATTCATATAGAGAATTCAACCATAATCACTGGAGGCACCAATACCCCACTACTCATGGTGGCTGCCCATGGTTAGTTTCTTGGGGGGGGGAGGGATGATGAAAATGTTCTGGAATTACAAAGTGATGATTGTACATTAAAAAACACTGACTTGTACATTTTAAAAGGGTTGGTTCTGAGGTACGTGAGGAAAAAAGAAAGGTTCTACCCCTTCTCCCACTCCCTGCCATAAACACTCAGTTGTTGACGTTAAGGGAGTGCCTGCTGTTTCCCTAAGATCTGTTACTCATCATGCCTCATACCAGCCTCTAACAGAACTGAAAAGGCACATCCTCCCCTTTAAATGCATTTCATGGAGGGGCCCCTGGGTGGCTCAGTCGGTTAAGCATCCAACTTCAGCTCAGGTCATGATCTCAAGGTCTGTGAGTTCGAGCCCTGCGTTAAGCTCTGTGCTAATGGCTCAGAGCCTGGAGCCTGCTTCAGACTCTGTGTCTCCCTCTCTCTCTGCCCCTCCCCTGCTTGCTCTCTGTCTCTCTCTCTGTCTGACTCTCTCTCTCAAAAATAGTAAACATTAAAAAAAATTTAAAAATAAAACATTTCATGGAAAATGAGCCAAGCTCTATCCATAGTAGAAGGGGACCAAAGTCACCAGGGCAACTGCGAGGTATCTGTGAATCGCTCTGTATCAACATTTCCCACAGTTAAGTTCCATAAAACACTAGTGCCATAGGAAATAAATAGATTGAAAAGAAAAGAGTCCCGTGGTCAAATAAGTTTGGGAAGCACCAGGTTAAATAAAGTTCACCCCTTTTCTTTACTGCTAGGACTTCCTGTCTTCAGTGTATGGTAAGCACCTTTTCCCAAGCTTATTTGATACAGGAATGCTTTTGGTCCTCAGAACATTTCTCAGGACTAGGAAAAAAAATAATAGTAAATAAAAATAAACAGCCCCACATCACTCTATTGATTCATCTCAGAAAACCACAGAGGCCCCAACTAGAAAGCTCCAGAAGTTAGGTCCCTATCACATGAGTAAAGATAGAACACAGCTCCGCTCAAGAAGTCAAAATGCTCTAGAGGGTGGAGGAGGCCCCATATGAAGCTGAAAAAGACATAACCGAACCCTTAAAATCTAAAACATTTGCTGGCACGAACTGTGTTTTCCTTGTCTTTCAAAGCCCTAGCACCTTCCATGATGACCATCTGGCAAATAGTTGCATTCGATATGCTTATGAAGTGAATGGATGAGGAAATAAAAATAGAGGCTCAAGTCACAAAGGGATTAATCTGTATATGATACATAACAACTTCTAGAACTCTCCTTCAGAAAGTGATTTAGGCTAGACAACAGCAGAAATCGGTTTCCCGCATCTCAGCTGCCGTCCCATCGTGGGTTAACAGTTCATAAGGCAGCCGGGCCTTCCCAGTGTCTCAGCTGCTGGGCCTTCTGACAGGAGGCTGGCTGGCTGGCTGCACTCTGTGTCTGATCTAAGGTGGCTCCTTTCACGCTCTTGTCCCCAGGCAGGGGTCATTACGGAGGCGAAGCTGAAGGACCTGACACCCCCCATGCCTGTGATGTTCATCAAGGCCATTCCTGCAGATAAACAGGACAGCCGCAGTGTCTATCCTTGTCCCGTGTACAAGACTTGCCAGCGGGGACCCACCTATGTGTGGACTTTCAACCTGAAGACCAAGGAGAAGGCATCTAAGTGGGTTCTTGCTGGAGTCGCTTTGCTTCTCCAGATTTAGCCACTGAGAACACAAGGCTGGGCTGGAAGCTGCCCAGAGGGACAAGGCGGGGAGGGGTGACACAGACGCATAGATAAGAAATCACATGTACTTGGGGCACCTGGCTGGCTCAGTCGGTTAAGTATCTGACTTCGGCTCAGGTCATGATCATGCGGTTTGTGAGTTCGAGCCCTGCTGACAGTTCAAAGCCCGGAGTCTGCTTCGGAGTCTGTCTCTCCCTCTCTCTGCTCCTCCCCTGCTCGTCCTGTCTCTGTCTCTCGCTCTCAAAGATAAACAAACGTTAAAAAAAAAAAAAAAAAAGAAATCACATGTACTCACAATTCTGTAGAATTCTTGTAGGGAACCCGGAGAGATGTGCCTACAATTGCGGCGACAGCTGGACGAATTCGGGTCCAGGAACGAGCAGGGGAAGCATTTCACAACACTGCACCGTTCCTAATAAAGTGATTTATTCTTCGACTGTGTCTGGTCCCAGCTTTGTGAGCAGGCAGAGTCATAAATGATCCTGGAGAGACCAAGAGAAACGAACCACAAACACCTGAGCCCTGATGTAGTTACACGGCACAGTACCCAGTGCTCCGCTCCCAGCTACTCCATAGACGAGCAGCTGTCAGCATCGCCCCAGGGTCAGAGGCTGCATTGTGACCAGTTACTCTGGATCAGGGATCGCCAAATTTCTTCTAGAAAGGGCCACTCGGTAAATGGTCTATGCTTTGCAAGGCATTTTTCTCTGCTGCAGTGACTCAACCCAGAACATAGATAAATGGGTGTGGCTGGGCTCCAATAAAACCATATTTACAAAAACAGATGCTGGGCCACATTTTGCCAATCAGTGATCTAAAGGACAGAGGAAGTATACATAGGACATGTATCCCTTATTAACTCACACATGCATTAAACACTTACCATGTGCTGAGAACACAACCGTGAATGAGATAGGTTGTTTCCCAGTATCTCTATCATCCATCAGATCATTTCAGAGGGACCCATGAAAAAACCCTGTGCCTGCAGCTTTTTAGCCTAAAAGTTTTCTAGATTTTACTCTGCCACATTTTCGCTGGAATCCCAAAGAGCTCCACTGTTTTAAAGAGCTCTTATAGGAAGGTTTGCTAAGAAGAGTCCAGGAGGGCCCAGTATTCCTTCTGGAATCATTACTGCCCCCCCCCACCCCCGCCCACATATCCTTGATGAATTAGGATTTACAACAGGGGCCCTTAAACTTGAGCTGGCATCCAAGTTGCCCTGGACGGCTGGTTAATCTCTCTCAAAAATAAACATTAAAAAAAAAACCTGAAACATAAAATCCCACCACCCTACAAATCTCTGCTGTACCGAATACAAAATCGAACGCTGGTTCCTCCATGATTTTCCTGCTTTCTGCCCTGTGGTTCCTGCACTTCCTAATGAGGGGCCTTCCCCCTCACCTTCATGCTACAAGGGGGGTTAAAAATCCCTCAGGAATCCAAGAAATCCAACTTGAGTTTCTATCTGCCGGTTCATGCCTACAGATCACTGCCCTCCTTCCTGGTCCTCACCAGCAGCAGTAAACTCGGAGCAGGCAAGAGGAGGATGAAGAAGGAAGGAAGGTGAAACTCCCACACTATGAGAGCAGGACACTGGGGGGGGGGGGGGGGGGGGGCGTGTGACTTCGAAGAGGGGACAAGTGGGCAGGTTAGATGTATGTGTCACACCCCTAGACAGAACAGACATTACATCACTACTAATGACTTCTTCCTAATATCTACTGACAAAATGGGGTAATAAAGGTAATTTTAAAGCACAGAACACTCTGGAAAATTGATAGCCAGGAGAAAGAGGGGCAGGTTGAGGCAGGTGAGCAAGCGGGAGATGATCTCAGAAGAGACAAAGAATGCCCAGTGCTAACCCAGCTCTCACACCTGGGCACCAGGTTAGCGATTTCCTGTCGCTCTTCCGCTGACGGATACACCTGGTAAGTCTGTACGGGATGGTCAGGTGCTCAACTACCGTTCAGGGTGATTCCATGAGAAAATGCACCTTGAGTTACGCTTAGAACACAGGGGACACTTCAGACACAAAGAAAGATACGGGGTAACTCTAAGAAGTTTATTTAGAACGAGAGACACTTGAGGTTAATTTTGCACCCGTGTGGCAAGGAACACACGTGAGCTCACTGGCCCTCTCTGCTGCCCTTCCTGTGACAGAAGGCCTGCTCCCAAACCCCCCTCCTAAACCGCTGATCCCAGGCCCTTCCCATGAGCCGCCATGAGCTGCCATGCAGCCAATCCAGCTGAGCTCTCCCCAGACGGCACTTGTAGAACAGGATCTCCAAGTGAACCTTTTTCCCCAAGGGATCCACCGCAAGAGACGAGCTGACGGAGAAAGACCACTCTTTCTCCCGACGCAGAGGCAAGAAATGAAACCCACACGAAATCCAACCCAGAGGCCAACGTGTCCTCCCAGTCCAAAGCCGTGCCCTGGTGACTCTCCTCTCGAATCCATAAAATAACAGAGAGAACAGGGCTGGCCTTTAAGAGACGCGATGTCTCCAGATGGAAGGAAGTATTTTTAAATGGCCCAGAGATAGAAATGGGCTCAGGGAGCTTGGCTACTGAAAGGGCTTCTTTCCTAAGTGGGATCTTTGATGTTTATCAAGGCTCGAGCTCCAGCTGAAACTCTTCCCGCAGCGGGGACACTTGTACGGTTTCTCTCCCGTGTGCACTCTCTGATGCCTGTTAAAGTTTGACCTCTGAATAAAACTCTTCTCGCAGATGGGACATTTGTAGGGCTTCTCTCCCGTGTGGATCTTCTCGTGGTGACGCAGTCCCGAGAAGTCGCTGAAGCCTTTGCCACAGTGGCCACATTTACAGGGCTTCTCCCCCGTGTGGATTCTCTGGTGCTTCACAAAGTCTGAACTCCGCAGAAAGGCTTTTTTGCAGGTGGGGCACTGGAAGTATGTCTCTCCAGTGTGAGTTCTCTGGTGAAAAACAAGCTGAGAATTCCTGTAAAAGCTTTTCCCACACTCCCTGCAGGTGGGGAGTTTTTGGGCCATGGGGGCCCTCGGCTGCCCCTTCGGGGAGGCGTCTCTCTTCTCCTCTAGCCACAGCAGGGACAGTTCTTCTGGACGGGGACTGGCCACATGCTGTTTCCCAGAATTCCTCTCTTGAGGAGAGAGCTGGCCCACCGGCCCCTCACCCTGCAGGTCTCCCGGGGCCTCGGGGCGACTGTCCACTTCTCCAAAGCATCTCGGTGCATCCTCACCGAAGAGGCTGCTCAAGGAGGCCTGGGAAGGCGCCTCCCCTGAGGCGTGGCAGGAGACGTCGGAAGGCTCCTGGCCCCTGCAATTTTCCAAATTCAGGTTCTCTTTGTCATTCTCTTGCCTGTCTCCTGGAAGAAGAAAGAAGATTTGAAATCGTTCCATCAATGCTGTGCCCTGTTTTCTAACCCCTACGTCAAGGAAAAGGTCCTCGGAAAACATGAATTCTCCTTATCAAGAAGGCGTCAGTGAGTGAGGAAGGAAGACACCATCCGGCCTGGGCGACCGGACACTCACTGCACTCGTGCTGGGGTCCGGGCTCAGTGTCCAGCTCCAGAGCCGAGAACCTCACAGGGCAGACGGAGCGCACAGAGGGCTCTGCTGACCGCCCCTGCCCCCCATAAACGAGCGGCGTGCATTTCTTAAGGCCCAGGAAAAACAAGTGTATTATGTAAGGGCGTTACTTTGCAAAACGATTTGTTTTTATCTGATTACATCTAAAGCACTAAAAGCAATTTGGAGAGAAAAACATAAAGAAGAAAAGCAAATCGACCTCAATCACACCATCCAGAGGTAGCAACCATGATTATGTATTTCCTTCTGGTCTTTGTTTAGTCTTTACCTGTGTATGTATGTGTGCTTTTTTGGGGGGCAGGGTGGGGAGGACTCACGGTTTGTGAGTTCGAGCCCCGTGTTGGGGTCTGTGCTGACAGCTTGGAGCCTGGAGCCTGTTCCCGATTCTGTCTCCCTTTCTCTCTGCCCTGCCCCTGCTCACACTCTGTCTCTGTCTCTCTCAAAAATAAACGTTAAAAAAAAAATTTTTTTTTTTAATTTTCTTTTGCTCATACCTTAAGTTTTTGGTTGCTACCACTAAATGATACGTATAGTAAAGATTTTTATTCTGGTGGTAGAATATGTTTTCCAACTTTTATACGTTATTTCTGTAGACCTAAGGAAGCTATTCACCTTTCTCTTTTCTGCATCAGTGCCTTCAAATTATCTGCTAGAGCCCCAGGAATCTGCTAAAGAGTTAGATCTGACTTAATTCACAAAGTCTTAGGACACACCCCTCTCAGATGACAAAGGCACTTTCTCTGGTCTTTAAAGTGACAAAGGTACTTTCTCGTCTCTTTAAAGGAGCCGTTATGAATATCATTTGAAAGCTGAATAATGATCTATTGGAGAGATGTCACCATGAACACATAATAGCAAACACATGATTTACTGAAGGATTTTACTACTCTGGACACCAAAGCTATTTGTTGTGGGTTTGCTACTATAAATAACGCTGTGCTTTTTCTTCATACATCTTTGCCCACATTTCTGACCATTTTGGGTTCCCTGCAGGGTTATTACCATGTCAGCAGGTGCAAACATTGATACTGAGGCTCCTGACACTGGCTGGCGAATCAATCTCCAGGGCTGTGCCACCCCCCAGTATGACCAGCTGGGCTAAGCAAAGGACAGTGTTCGGGACTTAAGTACTGAATATTTCTAAAATATTGGCCTTCTCTGAGGGGCGCCTGGGTGGCTCAGTTGGTTAAGCATCCGACTTTGGCTCAGGTCATGATCCCATGGTTCATGGGTTCGAGCCCCATGTCAAGCTCTGTGCTGACAGCTCGGAGCCTGGAACCTGCTTCGGATTCTGTCTCCCTCTCTCTCTCTGCCCTTCCCCTGCTGTCTGTCTCTCAGAAATAAATGTTTAAAAAAAAAAAATTTTTTTTTTTAAATATTGGCCTTTGAAACCAATGAAAACATAGTTTCTCACTGTTATAAATTTTAACACCTTTGTTATTAAAGGATGAATTTTTTCACATTTAAGAGCTACGTTTCGTAAAGACTGCTGCCCATTCTTTCATTGAGAAAGTCATTTTTTTTTCCTTATTATCCTGCATTAACTCTCACCATGTTAAGAAAAATAATCATTGAGGGGTGCCTGGGTGGCTCAGTCTATTGAGCGTCTGACTTCAGCTCGGATCACAATCTCGCAGTCTGTGAGCTGGAGCCCTGCGTAGGGCTCTCTGCTGTCAGCATGGAGCCCGACTCAGATCCTCTGTCCCCTGACTCTCTCTGCCCCTCCCCTACTTGCACTCTCTCTCTCAAAAATATACAGAAAGAAAGAAAGAAAGAAAGAAAGAAAGAAAGAAAGAAAGAAAGAAAGAAAGAGAAAGAAAAAGAAAGGAAAGAAAGATAATCATTTATCTGTCATTTTCATGAACAATGTTTTTCACCAATACCTGAATTTTGTTTGTGGCCATTTATGTATATGTGTAAGTTGTGGGGCTTTTCTTAATTTTAAGTATACTCAAGTCTATTTTTTTTTCTAACATTTATTTATTTTTGAGAGAGACAGAGCACAAGTACAACTGGGGCAGAGAGAGAGGGAGGCACAGAATCTGAAGCAGGCTCCAAGCTCCGAGCTGTCACAGCACAGAGCCCGACGCGGGGCTCGAACCCATGAACTGTGAGACCATGACCCGAGGTGAAGTCGGACGCTCAACCGACTGAGCCACCCAGGCGCCCCAGTGTACTCAAGTCTATTCATCTTTTCCCTAATGGTTTTCCTCCATGGCTTTTATACTGATAAAACCTTCCCCGCCCAGACAGTGAGTCAAACAGTCACCGGTTTCCTTCCTTATTATTATGTTCCTATTTTATCTTTTTCATCTATTTCCAACTTATTTTGGTGTATGACATTCATCACATTTAAACCGATGCCTCTTCCCAAAGAATGCTGTTCACGGAAGAACACCTCATCCACAGACCCGTGTGGCCTCTTCCTCTGTCTCACATCAAATTCTTGCCCAGGGGCGCCTGGGTGGCTCAGTCGGTTGAGCTTCCGACTTCGGCTCAGGTCATGATCTCGCGGTCTGTGCGTTCGAGCCCCGTGTCGGGCTCTGTGCTGACAGCTCGGAGCCTGAAGCCTGCTTTGGATTCCGTGTCTCCCTCTCTCTCTGCCCCTCCCCCGCTCATGCTCTGTCTCTGTCAAAAATAAACATTAAAAAAAAATTTTTTAAATTCTTGCCTGATGAGCCTCTCTTCCAACGCTCCCTTTTGTGTTCTGCTGGTCTGTGTGTCTACTTCTATATCCATATCCCATCATTTTACTGATTTTACCTTTCTAAAATGACAGACTTTTTTTTTTTTAAATAGGCTCCACGCCCCACATGGGGCTCGAACTCATGACCCTGAGAGATCGGGTTGCGTGCTTGACCAACTGGGCCAGCCAGACTAAAAGAGACTCGTAATGTTTACAGATCTAATGTCGAGGAACCATTCTTCTTTCAAGACTCTGTAGTAACTTTGCAGTATTACAGATAACTACTTAAGAATCCTTTTCCCAAATAATTTTTTTTTTAAACCCCTTGGGGTTTTTATCAGAGATGAGGACGTGGCTTTTTGAGGTGTATTTCCCTGCTGGCCTGCTTTAACCACGCACTATTCTTCCGTATGGTCAAACACACAGCATGCACGCTCTCTCCTGAGACTTCTGCCCCTTGGTGTGAGCCCAGATCTGGCGAACTGGCTGCTTTTGGGTCTTTGAGTCCTTTCTGATCCTGGTAATTGTTTCCACACTAGTCCAGGGCTCACCCCTGCACAGCTGGACTCCTGCATCAACTTTCCACAGGGTTCCCCCTGCTCCCAGCATGCCCTTCCAGTCTGCCCTGCCCATGGCCACTTCCCTGGTCTCTCTTCCCACATTTCCTCTCTGTCAAGAGCAGACATTGCCATGTCTTAGCCCTACGAGGGCCGGCTGGCTGTGTAGACTCCCCATAGTCTCATTCAAGTTAAAAGCTAATGCAACCATGTCACCAGGCAGAATGAAGGAGGGGAAAAAAAAAAAAAAAAAAGAATGAGTGGAGATAGGTGAACCATGTATCACTACATGGACGCATATGGGAAATCCCTTGTACCTTCCACTCAACTTTGCTATGATCTGAAACTGCTCTAAAAAATATCTATTAAAACAAAAATCGTACTGCAACAACACTCTCGAGTATTTTCAAACTTTTTGGTCTGCTACCAACAGTAAGAAATATGTTTAGGGGCGCCTGGGTGGCTCAGTCAGTTAAACATCCAACTTCAGCTCAGGTCATGATCTCATGGTCCGTGAGTTCGAGCCCCACGTCAGGCTCTGTGCTGACAGCTCAGAGACTGGAGCTTGCTTCGGATTCTGTGTCTCCCTCTCTCTCCGCCCCTCCCCTGTTCATGCCCTGTCTCTCTGTGTCTCAAAAATAAATAATAAAACATTTTTAAAAATTAAAAAAAAAAAGAAATATGTTTATATTGGGGCGCCTGGGTGGCTCAGTCAGTTAAGTATCCAACTTCGGCTCAGGTCATGAGTCACAGTTTGTGGGTTTGAGCCCCACACCGGGCTCTGTACTGACAGCTCAGAACCTGGAGCCTGTTTCTGAGTCTGTGTCTCCCTCTCTCTCTGCCCCTCCCCAACTTGTGCTCTGTCTCTCTCTCTCTCTCTCTCTCTCTCTGCCTCTCAAAAATAAACATTAACAAGGATTTTTAAATTAAAAAAAAGAAGTATGTTTATACTGAAATATGGAACATACACACATGCTTAGAGCAAAAATTTCCTAAAATATTACCCAACCCTGATATTTTCTGATATTCTCCATTCAATCTTATCACTGCATTTTTTTTAAATGCTGGATACAACCCACAACATGATTTCACACTACACTGATTGGTCAGGAAATGCAGTTTGAGAAACCCTGCTCCAAAGGAATCCTTGTGAGAACAGTATTAGGATAAACATATTGGTTAAAATTAAAATCGTACATTTCACATGAAGCTTGCTGTCTCTTAGTGTGTTAGTTGGCAAAGGGAAATAGTTGGATCCCACTGGAAAGGATCACTTTCCATACACTTCTCATCCCTGGTCCTTTTCTTCCTCCACAGTTCTGGGATCTTCTGTACATGGCGAAGTGTATGTTGGGGGGGGGCAGGGGTGCGGGTACGTGCAGAAGTGAGGCGTTACACCCGCAACGTTTTAAACAGAGTGCAGGAAACAAAGGGTGATGGCTGCATGACCACAGAAGAAGTTCACATATTTCCCCGCCTCCTGTCTTAGAATACGTGATTTACAGGAAGTGTTTGTTGTTGCTGCTGTTTCGAGGAAGTCAGGTGCCTGGAGATTAGTTAAATGTGTTTTTCTGTCAGTTTGTCTTATTCAGTCTTCACTTCACTGCAACAATTACGAAAACCAAGAGAGTCAGGAAGAGTGATTGCCTACTGCTGTTCCATAACCTTTCTAGAAAGGAATTCTATCTGTGTTGGTATCAGTCTGTACTAACCTTAACTTGCTCTGAGGAGGCAAGCAGTCACGGCAGACAAGCCCGAAGGCAGCGGGTCCGATGTGTGGTCTCTGTTCCACGATTACGTATGTATGTTCCAGCAGCCCGTGCACCAGAGATGAGGAGACCCAACCTCGGGACTCACACTGGACTGACCAGATCGTGGCTAGTTACAGACGATGTCACAGACCTCAGGTCCTTGTACGCCCCTCCGATTTAACGACAGGAGGTCAGGAGGGGCTCAGCCCCAGTGAACGACCACTCACCTAGGCAGGTGGGCCTTGGGATCTTCTCACTAAGGTGAGGGTGCCGCCCGGCAGGCTCTTCCCCATACTCCGTTGAACCAGTCGGATCAGGCTTGGAACTGGAAATGCCTGGTACACAGAGGGACGACATGAAGCCCAGGTGAATGGGGAGAACTAGGGACCAGTCTGGGTCTGTCAAAGGCACAACCTGAGTGTGAAGAGGAAATAGGAAGGATCTGGGGACCACTTAAAAGACCTTCTCTTAGAAGGCTACTGGGAGCTTCTCAGACACCAGTACTCATGACGTGACCAGGATGTATGGTGAGGGTCACAAGGTGACCGGAAGGGCCCGCCTGCACACCAAGGCTCTTTGGGCGAGCCACTGCTTCTTGGCCCAGTGGGGCTTAGTGGCACAGAGCAGGGACTCAGACACACCGAGTTCCATCGTTAACTCCGCACTCACGAGGAACGTGACAGGAGCTGAGGCTCACTCTCGTCATCCTTCACACGGGAACACCATCCCCAACCTCGTACATTTAAGGAGTAACCACGCATAATGCAGCCGTGACAGTTCCGGGCACACAGACCCTGCTATCCCCAGTTCCCAGCCATGTCCCCAGTGCCCCCTTCCCCCGAAGAACTTCCATGGAAGCAGCTCTCTCTAACGGACACAGAAAATGTTTAACGTCTGCTCCCACCGGACTGGCCCACACCCTCACCTCCGGAGACCATCTTCCCATAGGTCTCCAGCATGAGATCCCAGTACTGCTCCTTCTGGACGGACTCCAGGTGCCTCCACGGCTCCTAGAAAACATGCGATGACATGACTCCAACGCAGGTTTCTGAACCCAGCCTTCCCTCCCCTGTAGGAAAGTGGAGGAAAACAGGCCTATGCGCTCGCCGCCTGGCCATCAGATGATCTAAGGAATCACAGGAGGTAGTTCAAGGGAAGAGGCCAAGGGGAAAACGACAGTCTCCACGTCAGTATTTCTTGCCCTGGTTAGAATACATCTAGATTTTAAGTGCTGGCTTTTCAGTTGCACATACTTAAGAGTCAAGAACACAGAGAGAAGGCAAAAGCTTCTTCTACCCTGTCCTTCTGTCTTTCTTTCTTTTTTAAAATATTTATTTTGAGAGAGAGAGAGAGAGAAACACAGGAGAAGCAGAGGGAGAGGGAGAGAGAGAATCCCAAACAGACTCTACACTGTCAGCGTGGAGCCCGATGAGGGGCTCGATCTCACCAATTGTGAGATCACGACCTGAGCTGAGATCACGAGTTGGATGCTGGGGGAGCCTGGGTGGCTGACTCAGTTAAGAAACTGACTTCAGCTCAGGTCACGGTCTTGCAGTTCATGAGTTCGAGCCCCACATTGGGCTCTCTGCTGTCAGTGTGGAGCCCGCTTTGGATCCTCGGTCTCCCTCTCTTTGTCCCTCTGCTGTTCACTCTCTCTCTCTCTGTCAAAAATAAAGATTAAAAAAAAAAAAGTTGGATGCTTCACCCACTGAGCCCTCAAGCACCCCTTATTTTTTTTAACTCAATGCTTATAATAGAGGCCTTTGAACAGTCGGAGTCTGATACTCCCAATATTTCATTAAAATCTGGAAATTCATGGGGCACCTGGGGGGCTCAGTCGGTTAAGCGTGTGAGTTCGGCTCAGATCATGATCTCGCGTTTCGTGGGTTCGAGCCCCGCGTCGGGCTCTGTGCTGACAGCTCGGGGCCTGGAGCCTGCCTCGGATTGTGTCTCCCTCTCTCTGCCCCGCCCCTGTTCTCACTCTGTCTGTCTCTCTCAAAAAGAAACATTAAAAAAATGTTTTAAAACTCTGGAAATTCAAGAGGGAAAAGGAATTAAAAGGGAATTTGTTAGAAAACCACACGCGAGTCAGCAAAAAGGTGGGAAGTGCCCACAAGGAAGTCGGAGGCATCCTAGTCTCTCTGAAACAGATCAGTGGATTCAGACCAGAGACGGAGGGCGGCCTCCGTGCACACGTGGAGCCTCCCCAACAGTTCTGAGTTTACAGCCTAACGTTAGACTGGTTTTCCTCCCACTCAGTGGAAAATCGATGGGTTCTCTGGAGCAAGGTGTGCCTCAATTGTCCCCCAAAACATGCCCTTCTTCTCCTGTGAAACTGGAGGCTAGAGCCTCAAGCCTGGCAACGCTGCCCAGCTGGAGTCCACGTCTGTGGATTCAAATCCCCATCTCCCCGCCCAGAAGCGGAGCGCTGGAGACCCAGTCTGGACAGCGGAGTGATCAACAGCCCGGTCCCGGCTGTAAACTCTACCTGTGCGACTCAACCGGGCCGGGTGTTTGAGTCCCGCCGGCCCTGCCACTTCTACCTGCGTGACCCTCAGCAAGAGACACCACCTTTCTGAGCCTCTGTTCTCACTTGGTGGTGGGATAACACTCACACCCTGACTGACAGAAATAACGCAGGCATCCCCTGTCTTCACAGCACGCTCTAGTTTTCAGTCCTGGCATTCACCGGCCTAGCGAACACGTAGGTGTTCAGAGATGCACGCACACAGGTGTTTGGCTAAGAGCTGCCCCCGTTAGCACGTGAGCTCCAGTGTGTACTTTGTCAGGCCCCGAGACGATGCCCAGGACAGAGCAGGCTCTTGGTGCACGCTGTCTGGGGGAAATAAAGCCCTCGGCAAATAACTCCTCGGAAATCACGCCTGCAGTAGTGTTATTCTATGTGCGGCCTACGGGACACCCGGTCTCCCACGCTCACCAGGGTTTGCAGAGAAAATGAAGGGATGCTGTACTCTTTCAGGAACCCCAAAGTTGATAACCACCCACTATTATGAATAGCCAGGCTACAGGGAGCAAACGTGAGGAGGGCGAATAAGAAAATGAGATATTCTCAGGGCACGAGGTATGCTCAGGGAAGCCATTCTCAGTCCTAGGTCAAGTCTGCCTAACAGCATATCAAAGGGAAGCAGAAAGGTCTGAAAAAGCATGATTTACCCAAAAGTCTGCAATTAGCAGATACTAAGCAAAAATTTTAAAAAGAAAACACGGGGTTGGATTTTTTTTAGGATAAAAATGCAAAAAGTGACTTAAACGTATTTCACGATATACTTAAGCATTAACTATAACCACATTTTTTATTTTAATTTTAATTCAAAATTTTCTACTATGGGGGCGCCTGGGTGGCTCAGTCAGTTGAGCGTCCAACTCCTGATTTCGGCTCAGGTCAGGATCTCACGGTTCGTGAGATCGAGCCCCACATCGGACTCCATGCTGACAGAGCGGAGCCTGTTTGGGGTTCTCTCTCTCTCCCTCTCTCTATGCCCGTGCCCCGTGCGCTCTCTCTCTCTCAAAATAAATAACCTTTAAAAGATAAAATAAAATGTTCAGTTTTGAAAGGAGCTCGTAGAACTGTGAGCTTATTGTGTTAATCTGTGAATGAAGCTACCTTCACAACCTCCGGAGAAGAACAGGTTTGAGCAAACACTGCTGAATAGGGGACCCCTCACGCTTCACGTGAATCTGATGCAAAACTATGGAATCTGATGCAAAACTACCCTTGATTTTGTGTGGAGACAGCGCCACCTTGTGGGTTTGTGAGACGCTGCCACAGCTGACCCGCACACAGGTCCCCCTGCACTGTGTTCCTCTCCCGAAATCTGAAGATGCAGGAATGTGAGTAAAAGCATCCCCGAGTCTGCGTGAGGCTCTAACTCACTCCTGGTTTCTAACGATGAAACTGCGTGGGGATGCTACCTCATTATTCTGGCATTATTCACGAGGCTCCTAACCTATAAAGGAGATTCGAGGGAGTGATTACATCTATTGCGAGATCCCCTGCACGTAACAAAGCGTCCACTAAGTATCAAGCCCCTTCTGGAGGTGCACATGGCCCTTGTTATAGTTGGGAGCAGGGATGCTGGAAGCGGTTAAGAATGACTTTTGTTTGTCTGGATCGAGGGGCTGTTAATCAGTTATCTGCTAAATACAGGGAAATGCACACAGACAGAGGCATGGCTCATGCCAGTGAACATTTTTTTTAGTCATTTGATTCGAGCTATCCAGAACAAGTCACGGTCAATGTTGCTACGTAATGTTTTGTTAATGCTTAATTCTACCAGCTAAAAGATGTTCATAAATTGTACAGACCTCTCATAGGAACACTCTGTACTTACTACAGAAGCAACAGTAATCCTCACGTCTGCTTGAAATATTTCACAGAATACCCAAATCTTTTGCAGTACAAAACCTAACGATTTGGTTTCTAGGTACCTTGAAAGTGGGAAGACAGGTACTCCTGAGTCACTAAAAAGGTCTGTCCCCCTCCTATCCCTCTCCCAGGGTGAACTGTGAAGTTTGTATTCTGGTTTCTACATCCCTGAGCCTGGAAATCTGAAGCTCCCACTGGGCTTGGGCAGCACATCACCACCACCTACTGGCCTCCCTGCCCTTACCTTCTCTAGAGAACCACAGAGTTCCCCGAAGGTTTGAAACAACGCTTTGATCAAGGCGTACGGGTTCCAGAAAAACTTTATTTTTTAAATAATTTTGTAGTGTTTTTTTAATTTTTTTTAATCTTTATTTAAAATTTGAGAGAGAGACAGACAGTGTGATTAGGGGAGGGGCGGTTAGAGATGGGGACAGAATCCAAAGCAGGCTCCAGGCTCCGAGCTGTCGGCACAGAGGGCTCCAGGCACAGCACCCGTGAAACCGCGAGATCATGACCTGAGCCAAAGTCAGACACTTAACCGACTGAGCCACCAAGGTGCCCCCAGAAAAACTTTATTTTTATCAAATGCAACTTTTCAGAGTTGTGAACTACATACTCAAAATAAACCTGTTCCCCAAGTTGTTTTGGATACAGTAACAGAGACCAGATTTACTTTCCCTCCTGAAACAACTGGAAAAGGAGACAAAATATAGGAAACAACGGTTTGGGGACACCGCCTGTCAGGCGGAGCAGAGCAGAGCTCCCTGAAAGTGAGGAGACAAATCAGGTGAGCCCTGCACTGGCCGAACGCACCACCTGGAGACAACAGCCCGGAAGCACAGGCAGGGGGGCCAGGCTGAGTCAGGCGGCCCCCTCCCCCTAGAGTTGGCGGAAGTTGCTCAGAGTCTGGGAAGGCGAAGGCAGCCAGAGTCAGCAGGGCAGCAGACCAGAGTGGGGAGCTGAACGGAGAGAAGGCTCCGGAGATCTCCAGGGGGTCCCCCTCGGGTCTGGGAAGGAGCCTCCAGGAGAAGCAGAGCAAACAGAGCTGGCGGTAGGTACTTCCTTCCAGCCAGAGTGGAAAACCTCACACATCAAGCAGCATCAGGTACGATACACAGAAGGGTCTTGCCTCGGTGGTGGGAGACATTAGCCCAGACTAAAGACTTCTCTGGTGCCATAAAGCTACGTCCAAGCAACTCAGTCACATCCCAGAGCAAAGCTCTAGAACATTTACAGGGGGGCCTGGGTGCTTCAGTTGGTTAAGCATCCAACTCTTGACTCGGCTCAGGTCATGATCTCACGGTTCGTGGGTTCGAGCCCCAAGTCAAGCTCCACGCTGATAGTACAGAACCTGTTTGGGATTCTGTCTCCCTCTGCCCCTCTCCTCTGCTCATGCACTCTCTTTCAAAATAAATAAATGGGGCACCTGGGTGACTCAGTCAGTTAAGTGTCCAACTCTTGATTTGGCTCAGGTCATGATCTTACAGTTCATGAGTTCGAGGCCCAAATCTGGATCTGTGCTGATTGCGTGGAGCCTGCTTGGGACTCTCTCTCCCCCTCTCTCTGCCCCTCCCTCACTCGTGCACATGCTTGCTCTCTCTTGCGCTCAAAAATCAATAAATAAATATTTTAAAAAATAAAAAGGGGTGCGCCTGGATGGTTCAGTTGGTTGAGGGTCCAACTTTGACCCAGGTCATGATCTCACAGTTTGTGGGTCTGAGCCCTGCAACAGGCTCTGTGTTGACAGCTTAGAGCCTGGAGCCTGCTTCAGATTTTGTGTCTCCCTTTCGCTCTGCCCCTTCCCTGCTCACACTCTGTCTGTCTCTCTCAAAAATAAACATTAAAAAAAATTTTAGTAAAAATAAAATAAACAAACATTAAAAAAAAAAAAAAGAACTTTTATAGGAATGCCAAAATACTCGGCACCCAACAAAGTAAAATTCACGTCTGACATCCAATCAAAGGTTGCTGGGCATGGTAAGTAGCAGGAAAACACCTCACAATGAGATAAATCAATCCATCAAAACTGACTCAGAAATGACACAGGTGATAGATTAGCAGACAAGAACATTAAAATAGACATCACAGGGGTGCCTGGGTGGCTCAGTCGGTTAAGTGTCCGACTTCGGCTCAGGTCGTGATCTCACGGTTCGTGAGTTCGAGCCCCGCATCGGGCTCTGTGCTGACAGCCTGGAGCCTGGAGCCTGGAGCCTGCTTCAGATTCTGTGACTCCCTCTCTCTCTGCCCCTCCCCCACTCACACTCTGTCTCTGTCTCTCTCAAAAATAAATAAAACGTTAAAAAAAACTTTTTTTAAACAGACATTATAGCCATATTCCGTACAGTCAAGAAAATGTAGGAACAACAGAACATGTTAAGTACAGATGTGAAAAATATAATGAAGCCCCAATTCAAACTTCTAGAGATGAAAAAGACATTTGAGATGAAAAATACACTGGATGGGATTAACAACAGATCAGACACAGCAGAAGAGAAGATTATTGAACTTGGAAGACACATGAACAGGGAGTATCCAAAATGAAACAGAGATTTTTTTTTTAATAGAGACACAAAGCATCAATAAAGCTCTGGGACAACCTGGAGAGCTCTAATGAACATACACACGTTATCCTCACACAGAGACCACATGGGGGTTATTCTCAAAATCCACAAAGAAGTGGAGAAGGAAGGGAGACAGAAGATGGTCGAAGAGATACTGGTCAAGATTTTCCAAATTTGATGAAAACTATAAACCCACAGATCCAAGAACCCCACACGAAGAAAATGAGTCCTAGGCCATCCATCGTAGTCAAACTGTTAAAAACCACTGAGAAAATATCAAAAGAAGCAAGAAAAATATATTACACGCAGAAGAACGAAGTTAAGAGTACAGATGACATGACTCCATTTCACACCCAATTCTAGAAAATGCAAGCTAACGTATGGTGACAGAAAGCAGCTCAGTGGCAGCCTTGGGATCTCAGCACTGGGGGTCGTGGGGGGCAGGTGGGAGGGGTCACAAAGGGCAAAAGGAAACCGTGGGCATAACAGGGATGTTTATCAACCTGATTGTGACATGGTTTCACACGTGTGTATAGGTGTCAAGAAACTTACCAAACCATATGCTTGAAACATGTGCGGTTTACTGTTTGTCCACTACACCTCCCTAAAGCTGGGGGAGGTCGCCTGGCCCACGTGACCCGTAACCATTCAAACTCTCAAACTGACTCCGTGGGGGAGGCCGAGACCAGGAAATAGAGTCTTTTCTCTGCACGACCCCAAGAGCAGGAGCAGGACAAACAAGAGGGAAGCTTCACAGCCACTTCCTCCAGGAAGAACGGGGCCAGATTCCGTTATCAAGGTGACGATCACCCAGCCTTCTGCCTCAAGAGAAATACTGGGACTCGGGCTTCATTCCACGTGCCTGTTGTTGCCCTCGCTAGCCGTCCTCTCTCCTTCTGGCAGCACGTCCCCTTTCCACGCTCCCGCTGGAGCCCCGGCGGGGGGGAGACAAGCAGGGGAGCCGGCTCACCTGAGGTGCTGTTTGGAGCACGGAGGCTGTGAAGTCCTGGTCTCCGACGAGCCTTTCGTCCAGGGCGGCAGCGGCCAGCGCTGAAGCGAGGCACAGAAAGTTGGAAGGCTCTAGATGTCGTCGCAAACCACTCCCCGGAGGGCACCGACGCAATCGGTCGGTACACGTCAGAAGTGATGCCCGTCCCTCCCTCGCCAACCAGCCCCAGCTCGCTCCAACCTTCCCAACAGTCTGGTCCACAGTTTCCTCCTCCTTCCTCAGAACCAAAATTCACGTGGTCTGGCCCAGCCATAGAGGAGATTCACGGACCAGAGCTCCCCCTCAGAGGGATTCAGTTAAGTCCACTCCGTTTCCAGACTTTCCAGAGATACCCTGATCCGAGCAGCATATCATTTTCCACTCGGTCTTAGGCCCACTAACCACGGCCCCCAGATTTCCCCGAGAACTCACCACATGCCACCGCGAGGAAGCGCCCCTCACCTAATTCTTGCTCCATGTCAGACTCCTCTTTCACAGCACGGCTCGGCGGCTCCCCGGGCCTGGACGGGGAGGCCCGAGGTCCCAGCTCCTGAGACGCCATTTCAAGATGGCGCCCCGCTCCCCCCACGCGGCAGCTTGCGGAGTCCGTCGTCTCCGATAGGATTTCTTGTCCCAGAACTTGGATGCTGATCTAGAGACCACACAGAATTAGTTACTGAAGGATCCAGAATGAGGGGTTCTGAAAGAAACACAGCTAATGCTCCATAACAGACCACAGGGCGGTCCTCGGGGACATGGAACAGGGAAAGAGGCACAGGAGCTTTTCCGTCTAGACCAGCAGGAAGCTGTGAGGAAAACGACCTGAGGGGAGGCCGAAAGCGACGCCTGAATCAGGCGTGGGAGGTCTTCAAGGCACGCCATGGAGGGGCGCCTGGGTGGCTCAGTCGGCTAAGCCTCCGACTTCAGCTCAGGTCATGATCTCACAGTCTGTGAGTTCGAGCCCCGCATCGGGCTCTGTGCTGATGCCTCGGAGCCTGGAGCCTGCTTTGGATTCTGTGTCTCCCTGTTTCTCTGCTCCTCCCCTGCTTGCACTCTGTCTGTCTCTCTCGCTCTCAAAAATAAATAAACATTAAAAAAAATTAAGAAAAAATAAAGGGAAAGTTCGTTGACAATGTGTTTCTACTGGATAGTCTCCACCAGTGAAAACTCAGGTATCCTTTGTACAACTTCCCGGACACTTGAGTCTAAAGATGGACAGAGACGGGGCGCCTGGGTGGCGCAGTCGGTTAAGCGTCCGACTTCAGCCAGGTCACGATCTCGTGGTCCGTGAGTTCGAGCCCCGCGTCGGGCTCTGGGCTGATGGCTCAGAGCCTGGAGCCTGTTTCCGATTCTGTGTCTCCCTCTCTCTCTGCCCCTCCCCCGTTCATGCTCTGTCTCTCTCTGTCCCAAAAATAAATAAACGTTGAAAAAAAAAATTAATTAAAAAAAAAAAATAAAGATGGACAGAGACAAGAGGCTTTGGCCTCTGTTTGTAATGGTCAGAGTCCCAGGGAGCCTTAGAATTAGGGGAGACACTGGGGCGATATAATAAGAAACACGGATTTCGTCTCTGTCCCAGGTTCCTGGCACAGAGTTGCTAAAACCCTTGGAATTGCCCTAAAGGAAGGGAGTGACAGGAGCAATTCTGTTATTCATGATGAGCCCCTTTCAATCACGCCTGAGTTGAGGCTAAGCAGGGGACGCTTGGTGGGCCCCCAGAGAGCTTCAGGACGGAGGCTGGTCATCAGAGATGCCTACCGGGTGATCAGAGGATTGACCTCACAGCCCCAACCCTCAACCTCTGAGGAAGGGAGAGGGGCCGGAGATTTTCGGTCACCAATGGCCAATGACTAATCTCTCATGCCTAAGTAACGAAGCCTCCATCAAGCTCCCCAAATGATGGGGTCCGGGGAGCCTCTAAGCTGGTGAACACGCAGAAGTACCGGGCGCACGGCATGCCGGGAGAGGCCACGGAAGCCCCACGCCATCCCCATGGCCTCCTGCTGCTGCTCCTGAATCACGCTCCTTATCATAAACCAGCAAGTGTAAGTCGTGCTTTCGCGAGTTCCGTGAGTCATTCCCTGTCCAACCTGAGGAGGGCGTTGTGGGAACCAGCAAATATACAGCCAGTCGGTCTTAAGGACAGTTGGCCTGTGTGACCTGTGACTGGTGTCCAAGATAAGAGCATTCTCGTCAGACTGACCCTTATCCCCCCGGGTCTGCCAACCCCAGAATGTTAGTGTCAGGTTTGAACTGACTTGTAAGACACCGGGCCGGTATCAGAAAGTTGGAGAATAGGGGTGCCTGGGTGGCTCAGTCGGTTAAGCATCCGACTTCGGCTCAAGCCATGATTTCACGGCTCGTGGGTTCCAGCCCCGCGTTGGGCTCTGTGCTGACAGCTCAGAGCCTGGAACCTGCTTCGGACTCTGTGTCTCCCTTTCTCTCTGCCCCTCCCCTGCTCACACTCTGTCTCTCTCTCTCTCTCTCTCAAAAATAAATAAAACATTAAAGAAAAGAAAAGAAAAGAAAGTTGGAGAACTGGTTGTTAGTGTGGAAAACCACACATGCCGAGAGTCAGAAAAAAAGACAAGACGCCTCGTGAGACCCCAAGGGAGCCCTGTGCCTCGCTGGCGGATTACCCCCTCTGCTTACCCACCGCCACAGTCTCTGGGGGTCTCCCTTCAAGCTCTCCACGAGGGTCACCGCCTCCTCGCCGCTGCCCGGACACTGGGTCCGCACCCACGTCTGGATCTCCCCGGGCAGGATGGTCAGGAACTGCTCCAGCATGAGGATCTCCAGGATCTGCTCCTTCGTGTGAACCTCTGGCTGCAGCCACTGGAAACAGAGCTTCCGAAGCTGTCTCAGGGTCTCGTGGGGCCCAGACGTCACCTGGTAACGAAACTGCCTGAAGAGCTGGCGGGCGGTCTCAGGGTTACAGAGCTCCCCTCGAGGGGCAGCGTCCGGTCCGCAGAACGGGGAGTCCTCGGCCTTCGCCAGCTGCGGCAGCAGGGCCAGGGCCTGCCCCAGGTCGACAGGCATCGTCTGGCTCGGCGGGTCCCTTTGGGTGAAGGGTTTCCCGGAGGGGGCTGTCTCGGGTGGGGGGGACCAAGTCTTCACCGAGGCTCTCACAGGGACACTAGAGAGGGAGAGAGAGCCGGTGCTGCACAGAGAAGGACACAGTATCAGTGAGAACGAATTCACAGGCCCTACCTGAGAAGCAACGGCTCCACTACTCTCCTCTGAAAGATTACAAACCTGAAGCCGCCAAGCAAGTCGCTTAATACCGTATCTAAACTGGCATCTTCGCCCAGACCGTCTTACCACATTCTGTCTTGGGCTTCAAAGGGCCAGACCCAGTAGAAGGATGAAACGCATCACGTGAAGCATTTTCACCCTGGTTTTCCACGCGAACGGCTCTTCCATACGACACTTCCTTAACTGCCCCTGCGAGCGTGCAGACTAAACGGTAAAGCTGAACAAAGACGTCATCAACACCCTAGAAGGGGTGATGCTGAAACGACCTGATGCTTCCATAAGGAATAAGGGGTGAAAGAGGACAAATTAATTCTTCCCCAACAGGTGCAACGAAATTTCCAGGTGACCTCTTCTGAGGGCAGTGTGGAAAACGAGACTGTGTGGGAATCGATGAAAAACCTGTCCCAAATGAAATGCTCAACTCCGGGTTTAGAGAAGGCTTAGAACCAACAGTGACTACCCCCAAAGACACTTCTCTGGCCTTGAACTAAGTGAGCACTATTTTATGGCAACTGGCCTAAAAATCTGGAAGACAGTGGCTAAGCTGGTGGAAAAAGGAATGTTAAATGACAAAGGTAGTATTTAGAAATGCTTAAAGGATCAGTTTATTTAACTATTTCTAGTTAACTGTCTTGCATAGGATCCTAATGTTGGATTATTGGGCCAATCCTTAAATGTTATAAAAGCGCTGTAGGCCATCATTCCTCCAAAACACTAATTGGAACCATAAAAGCAAATAGACACACCCAATCAGTTCATCTGTCTGGCTTAATTAGAGATCGGTAGAATACGCCAGCTTTTCATAGCTGCCTTTTTCTTGTGGTACAGGAAGGAATGTCTTCATGCCTAGCACTTCAAACAACTCATCCTGTATCAGAAAATCATTTAAAAACTATAAATAAACAAAAAATAAAGTAAAATAAAAAATAAAACGTTTCAAGCAAAAAAGGAAAGGGTGAGGGGCACCGCGTGGCTCAGTTAAGTGCCCCGCTCTTGATATCGGCTCAGGTCATGATCTCATGGCTTGTGCGTATGAGCCCCACATTGGGCGCTGCACTGACAGTGGGGAACCTGCTTGGGATTCTCTGTCTCCCTCCCTCTTTGCCCCTCCCCACTCATGTTCTCGCTCTCTCTCTCAAAAGAAACATTAAAAAAAAAAGGGAAAGAAGTAAAAAGGATTAAAGGATTAATCCAAGGGCACCTGGGTGGCTCAATCAGTTAGGCATCCAACTTCAGCTCAGGTCATGATCTCACGGCTCGTGAGTTCAAGCCCACGTCGGGCTCTGTGCTGACAGCTTGGAGCTTGGAACCCGCTTCAGATTCTGTGTCTCCCTCTCTCTCTGCCCCTCCCCTGCTCATGCTCTGTCTCTCTCTTTCTCTCTCAAAAACAAATAAAAATTTTGTAAAAAATCTAATAAAGGATTAACCCAATATTACAGGTTTCATATGTGGACCTCATTGCACTTATTTTTTGTTTCAACAAGAAACCCACATATTTCGTTCATTTATTCAAACAGAAGCCAGGGTGCCATGCTGATGATGTGCTCAGTACAGACGTGTTTGAGCACTTCTGTTTCTGGCCATAGCAGAGTACCTGGTAGTAAGACCAGCCCACCCACTGTCAACAACTACAGAACTACAGAAAACGTTTAGGGCAATTGTTTTCCTGCACTAGACAACTGGCAGACAAGAATGAGGTCCCCGAGAGAAGAAAACCTCATGGGGAAGAGGCCCATGATCATCCTGGCTGACCGCATGGCGACAATTTCCCAACAATGGTGCAGGAAGCTGGAGCTCAAGTGGAGTTCGGTGGTCTCAACAAACTGAGGAGGGAGAGATCAGAACTTGGAGCCGCTTTAGTATCTGGAATCTGAACAACAGATCAGTGGAAAGAATGGAGCTATGGCAGGGAGGGGGGTGGTCATGAAGAAGTCTGTGTGGGGTTTTCCTGTGAGCCCTTGGCCAAGGGTTGGACTGCACAGGGGCAGGGTGAAGTTATGCAAAGTTTAACAGACAGCAGATGCTACAGGGTTAAGAGCAAAAGAGATACAAAATAAATGCCAATCAGGAATGAGAGATATTTGAGTTTGTGACCACTAAGAATGGAGAGACCTCGTTAATACCCGTTAATACCCAAAGCATCCTGAGATACCAGAAAGGCCGCGTGTTAGGATTGTTAGGAGTAAATACAATGCCCTAGAGTAAGATCTACTCTAAACTGGCCCTAAAAGAGCCTAAAGCCAAGCATCAACACGATCCACAGAGGAAATGCAGCCTCCTGGTCTGGCCTAATCAAGTTAGAACGCCTCAGGATACACTCTGGCCTTTCCAGAGAGACCTGTCCTAACAAGGCATAAAACCAAGCTAACTCAAGTCAAAGGTGATCAATGAGTAACTCAACTGCCTGCCAGAACAAAACTCAATACTCCTCAGAGGAAGATCACAGAATCCTACAATGTGCCACCCGCAATATTCGAGACGTAACCCCAAATTATTAGACATTTAAAAACATGATAATGTGACTCAAAGTCATGGAAAAAAAAACAGGAGAAACCAACCCAAAGATGGCCCAAGGACTGCAAGAAAAATATAGCCATAATGAAAGAAGACATAGGGACATTCCACAGAGAAAATGAAATTATAACAAAGAACCAAATCCAAATTCTAGGAAAAGAATTATCAACCCAGATTTCCACTCCAGTAAAAACATCTTTCAAAAATAAGAATAGAAAGATATCTGCTTTTGGAATGTGTTCAAATTCAAGCAACCATCAACTAAACAGAGACTGTTATAAATGTGATATACAAGCCCAACAGTTAACACAAATCAAAAACCTATAATAGGTACACAAAAAATAAAGAGAAAGGAATCCAAACATAACACTAAAGAAACCCATCAAACCACAAGGGAAGAAAGCAAGAGAAGACAGCAACAGAGAACTACAAAAATAAGAAAACAGTTAAAACAGCGATAAATATGTAATTATAACAATTACTTTAAATGGTCTAAGTGCTCCAAATCAAGATACAGAGTAACTGAATGAATAAAAAAAAAACAACAAAAAAACCAACACTCATCTATCTGCTGCCTGTAACAGACTCACTTCAGACCTAAAGACTCGTATAGATTGAAAGTGAAGGGATGGAAAAACATATACCATGCAAATAGAAGTGGAAGGGGATAAAAAAGCCAGAGTAGCAATACTATATCAGACAAAACAGACTTTAAAACAAAGACTATAAACAAGAGACAAAGAAGGACACCATATAATACAGGGATCAATCTAACAAGAAGATATAACAATTGCAAATATTTATGCGACCAACATAAAGGCACCTAAATACATAAAGCAAATATTAAAAGACATAAAGGAAGAAACTGGCGGTCATACCATAATAATAGGGGAACTTAACACCCTACTTACATCAACGGATAGATCACCCAGACATAAAATCAACAAAGAAACTGGCTTTAAACCACACAGTAGGCCAGATGGAACTAAGAGATATATACAGAACATTCCATTCAAAAACAGCAGGATACATTATTTCCAAGTGCACTTGGAACATTCTCCAAGGCATCACATGTTAGGCCACAAAACCAGTCTCAGTAAATTTAAAAAGACTAAAGTCATATCCTGCATCCTCTCTAACCACAACTAGAAATCAATCTGGAGAGAACACAAACACATGGAGGCTAAACAACATGCTATCTAACAATGAAGAGGTCGACCAAGACGTCAAAGAGGAAATCGAAAAATACGTGGAGACAAATGAAAACAACCTAAAATCTTTGGGATGCAACAAAAGCAGTTCTAAGAGGGAAGTTATAGCCATATCGGCCTGCCTTCAGAAGGAAAATCTTAAACAACCTAAACTTACACCTAAAGGAGCTAGAAAAAGAAGAACAAACAAAACCCAAAACGAATAGAAGGGAGGAAACACATTAAACCTTGGTTTGCGAGCATAATTCATTCCGGAAACATGCTTGTAACCCAAAGCACTTGTATATCAAAGTGAATTTCAAGAACCACCAGCTCACTTGTGATCATGTGACATTGAGCATCACATACTACTCATATTGCAAGACATCGCTCGTTTATCAAGTAAGATTTTTAGAAATGTTTGCTCGTCTTGAGGAACACTCACAAAACAAGTTACTTGCGATCCAAGGTCTTACTGTAATAAAGAGAACAGCAGAAATAAAAATAGAAACTAAAAAGCATAGAAAAAGATCAATGAAACCAGGAGCTGGTCCTTTGAAAAGATCAACAAAATGGATAAGTCTTTAGCCAGACTCATCAAAAAAGGAAGAGAGGGGTGATTCAAATAAATAAAATCAGAAATAAAAGGGGCGCCTGGGTGGTTCAGTTGGTTGAGCATCCGACTTCAGCTCAGGTCATGATCTCACAGTTCATGGGTTTGAGCCCCACGTTGGGCTCTGTGCGGACAGCTCTGAGTCTGGAGCCTGCTTCGGATTCTGTGTCTCCCTGTCTCTCTCTGCCCCTCCCCAGCTTGCACTCTGTCTCTCCCTCTCTCAAAAATAAAAAAAACATTTTAAAAACTTTAAAAAAAAATGAAAGAAAAATAACCACAGAAATACAAAGGATTATAAAAGAGTATGATGAAAAATTATATACCACCAAATTAAACAATCTAGAAAAAAATGGATAAGTTCCTAGAAGCATGCAATCTTCCAAAACTGAATTAGGAATGGAAAATTTGAATGAAACAACTGCTAGTAACAAAACTGAATAACTAACCAATACTTTTAACAAAAGTCCAGGACCAAATGGCTTCACAAGTGAACTCGACCAAATATTTAAAGAAGGGTTGATATCTATTCTTCTCAAACTATTCCAAAACAGAAGAGGAAGGAAAACTTTCAAATTCATTCTACAAGACGAGCATTATCTTAACACCAAAATCAGACAGAGACACTACAAAAAAAAGAAAACTACAGGCCAATATCTCTGGTGAACATAGATGCAAAAAATCTCAACAAAACATTTGCAAACCAAGTTCAACAATACATTAAAAAAAAAAAAACCTCGATCAATTGGTTCAATATTCGCAAATCAATGTAATACATCCCATTAACAAGAAAAAGAATAAAAACTATATGATCATTTCAACAAATGCCAAAAAAGCATTTGACAAAATACATCCATTCATGATAAAAGCTCTCAACAAAGTGGATTTAGAGAGAACATACCTTAAAATAAAAAGGCCATACATGAAAAACCTGCAGCTAACATCGTACTCAGTAGTGAAAACCTGAAAGCTTTTGCTCTATGATCAGAAACAAAACAAGGATGTCCACTCACCACTTTTATTCAACATAGTATTGGAAGTCTGAGCTGCAGCAATCAGACAAGAAAAAGGAATAAAAGGCATCCAAACTGGTAAGGAAGAAGTCACTATTTGCAAATAATATAGTATATATAGAAAACCCTAAAGCCTGCATGAAAAAACTATTAGAACTGAAAAATGAATTCAGTAAAGCTACAGGATCCAAAATTAGCATACAGAAATCTGTTGTGTTCCTGTGCACTAATAATGAAGTAACAGAAAGAGAAATTAAGGAAACAATCCCATTTATAACTTCACGTAAAGGAATATAATACTGGGGCACCCGGGTGGCTCAGTCAGTTAAGCGTCCATCCGTCTTTGGCTCAGGTCATGATCTCACGGTTCGTGAGCTGTGCTGACAGCTTGGATCCTGGAGCCTGCTTCGGATTCTGTGTCCCCCTCTCTCTCTGCTCCTCCCCCACGCTCAGTCATGTGTGTGCGCACGCTCTCTCTCTCTCTCAAAAATAAGTAAACATTTTCTTAAAATTTTTAAAAAAGGATATCTAGGAATAAATTTAACAAAGAAAGTGAAAGACTTGTACTCTGAAAACTATAAGAAGTTGTCGAAAGAACCACAGATGACACAAACAAATAGAAAGATAGATCATGCTCATGAACTGAAAGAGTATCGTTAAAAAGCCCATGACACCCAACTCAATGTACAGATTCAGTGCAATCCCTATCAAAGTACCAACAGCATTTTCCACAGAACTAAAACACATAATCCTAAAATGTGTATGGAACCACAAAAGACAACAAACAGTCAAATCATTCTTGAGAAGAACAAAGCTAGAGGGATCTCTTCTCCCAGGATTTCAAGATATATTACAAAGCTGGAAGAATCAAAACAGCATGGTACTGGCACAGTAACAGACACACAGACCAATGGAACAGGATAGAGTCTAGAAATAAACCTGCATCCATGTGCTCTAATCTACAACAAAAGAGGCAAGAATATACAATGGGAAACAGACAATCTTCTCAATAAATGGTGCTGAGAAAACAGAACAGCTACATGCAAAAGAATGACACTGGACCACTTTCTTATGCCATACACAAGAATTAACTGAAAATAGATTAAAGACCTAAATGTGAGACCTGAAACCATAAAACTCCTAAGGAAAATGCAGTCATCTCTTGGATATTGCCCTTAGCAACATATTTTTAGATATGTCTCCTCAGGCAAGGGAAACAAAAGCAAAAATAAACCATTGGGATGACACCAAAATAAAAAGCTTTTACATAGTAAAGGAAACCATCAACAAAAAATTATATAACCAATAAGGGGTTAATATCCAAAGTGTATAAATAACTTCTACAACTCAACTCAACTCAACACACACACACACACACACACACACAACCCAATTAAAAAAATAGTCATGGGACCTGAACAGACATTTTCCCAAAGACACAGAGAAAGCCAACAGAAACATGAAGAGATGCTCAATATCACTAACCACCAAGAAAATACAAATGAAAAACACAATGAGGTATCACCTCACACCAGTCAGAAAGGCCAATATTAAAAAGACAAGAAATAACAAGTGTTGGCAAGGATGTGGCAAAAAAGGAGAGCCCTGTTGGTGGGAATGTAAATTGGTGCAACCATTATGTTGAAATTAAAAAGTAGAAACACCACATGATCCAGTAATTCCGTTATTGGTATTTACACAAAGAAAACAAAACCACTAATTCAAAAAGATATACGCACCCCTATGTTTACTGCAGCATTTACAATGGCCAAGATATGGAAGCAAACCCAAGCATCCATTGACAGATGAATGAATAAAGATGTGGTATACACACACACACACACACACACACACACACACACACACACACACACACACTGGAATACTACTCAGCCATAAAAAAGAAAGAGATCTTGCCATTTGCAACAACGTTTGATAGGCCCGGAGGGCACTACGCTAAATGAAGTAAGTCTGACAGAGAGAGAAAGATACCATATAATTTCACTTATTTGTAGAATATGAAAAAACAAAACAAATGCACAAACAACAGAAACCAGACTCTTGAATACAGAGAACAAACTGTACTTTGCCGAAAGGGAAGTAAGTAGGGGTTATGAGCAAACCAGATAAAAGGGATTAAGAGCTACAAACTTCCGGGGCACCTGGGTGGCTCAGTCGGTTGATTTTGGCTCAAGTCATGATCCCAGGGTGGTGGGATTGAGCCCCGCATTGGGGTCTGCACAGAGCATGGAGCCTGTTTACCATTCCCTCTCTTTCCCTCTGCTCCTCTTCCCTGCTTGTGCCATCTCTCTCTCAAAATAAATAAACTAAAAAAAAAAAAAAAAAGATACAAAGTTCCAGTTATAAAACAAATGACTGAGATGAAAAATACAGCATACAGAGTATAGTTGATATGAGCACTGAGTAATGTATAGAATTGTCAAATCAATATGCTATACACCTGAAACCAACATAACATTGTATGCTGATTATACTTCAATAAAAATAAATAAGCTAGGAAAATTTTTCTCCAGTGATTTATATGTAAGAAATGATAAAGGACACCTTTCCAATTGCAGAGAAACTCAGATCTACAGAAAGGAATGAAGATCTCTAAAAATGGTAAACATCTACTGAATAAATATAGAAATACTATGCTTTTACTTCTAACCTCCTTAAAAGGCAACTATTAAATACAAAAATAATAACAGTGTAAACAGAGCATAAGTAGAAGTAAATGACATAAATATAACACAAAGGAGTGGGCATAAGGAATTAATCTGTTGTGAAGTTATTACATTTATGAAGTGATAAAAAAGAATACGAAATGGGAAGTGAGTGGTGCTAAGGTGACAAACGGGAAATGCAAAGGTGTTAAATGAGAGGCAGGAAATAAATGTAAATTGTGACATAAAGTGGTACAAATATTAAAGTAGATTCCAATAAGTTAAAGTAAACTTTGATCATTTAAAGACGCTACTGCTAGGTGTAAAAATATTATATAAAGAACTATAGCTTAAAAACCAATAAAGAAATCCCCCAAAACATTCACTATCCCAAAATGTGATAAGAAAACATCAAGAGAAGAATAAAAACCAGAAGGATCAAATGGGGAAAAAAGACAACTGGTAGACCAACACTCAACCATATCAGTAATTACATTAAATGTAAGTGGACTAAACATTTTAATTATAAGTAAAGACTGTCAGATTTAGAAAAGCAACATCCAGTCATACAGTGTCTACAAGAGATATTTTATACATAAAGATACAGATGGTTTGGAAATAAAATAAAATAATGGGGAAAAGAAATCCTATGCAAACAGCAAGCATACAAAAAGTGGTACAGTTATATTATATCTGACCAAGAGACTTCAAGACCAAAAAAGAAATAGGGAAACATTTCGTTATAAATGAGTCTAGTCATTTACAACACAAAACTGTAAATGTATATGCACTTAATACCAGGTCTAAAATGGCAGATCCTCACAGCTGATCGAAGGAGTAGACAAAAAAAAAAAAATCAGTAAGGATACAGAAAATCTGAACACTGTAAACCAACTTACCAACTTGATCTGACGTTCAGACTCAACAACTATAGAATACACATTCATTTCAAGTGCATACGAATCATTCACCAAAGCAGACCACAGGCATGATTACTTTTCAAAAGATTACAATCTCAAAGTATATATGCTCTGACCATAATACAGTGAAATTAGAACTCGGTAACAATATCTAGAAAATGTCAACATATAGAAATTATTAAAAAACGAAACTCTTAACCTATGGCCAAAGAAAAAGAAGGACAATGGAAATTAAAATGTTTTCATATTGAATGGCAGTGAAAACACAACATATCCAAACTTATAGGAGACCACTTATAGAAAACTAGAGGAAAAATGTGCAGTTTTAAATAAATGTGTCACAAAATTGAATAAATATACAAGCACCCTTCATAATCTAAATCTGTTTGGCTCCTGAGTTTTAAATAACAAGTAAAAAGATTTCAAAGATCAAGAGACTGATGCGTAGATTTATTCAGATTTATTTCCTTCCTGAATTAAGAGTGCATAGATTACATTTCGGGAAAGTGACATTTAGGGAAAACTGTAAATCTTGTATTTAAACTTGATTTTAGTAATTATATCCTAACAAAATGCTAAGTAAAATGTCTCAATTATTCCAAATTAAATTATTTTATAAAGGGTGTAGTTTATAACCCAATGAGTTCATGAGAACCTAAAAACACTTCAAGTTATCCCAAATGCATAGTTCTTATTAAAACTCTAACAAATGAGAATGAACTTAAAAATATATTCTTAGGGGGGCACCTGGGTGGCTCAGTCCTTAAGCGTGGGACTTGGCTCCAGTCATGATCTTGTGGTTCCTGAGTTGGAGCCCTGCATGGGACTGTGCTGACAGCTCAGAGCCTGGAGCCTGCTTCGGATTCTGTGTCTCCCTCTCTCTCTGACCCTCCCCTACTCATGCTCTGTCTCTCCCTCTTTCAAAAATAAATAAAAAATTTTAAAAATTAAATATGCTTTTAGGTAAGCACGCTTACTATGAATGTGCATACAAGTAGCCCTTTGTTGTGTACCTACTATTGACAAATCTAGTCAAGCTCCTGAGTCCTCTTTGTGACTTGGTCTGGCCTTTCGGCTCTGCCCTTGACCCTTTGAGTCCCGTTTCAGCAAGAATCTTGCTGAGCCCAGTTCAGGGAAAAACCCTCATCTTTGAGAGCTGGTTAAATGCTACATCCTAACGTTGTATATCTGACCACCCCTGATATCTGATCAAAGTCCTTAGCACGCGGGCCTGCCTTCGGCTAAACTCCTGTCAAGTCGGTTCAGCCCGTTCCCTTTACCCCACGTTTCCTTAGTAATTTTCTATCCACTGATCCTCCCCACGGAGCTCACTCGTCGTTGCTGTATTCGGAACACAGCCCAATTTCTCTCTGCGCCTGCAAAACCCCGTTTGGGTCGGGCCCCTAAATAAAAAGCCTGCCTTACCGTCCACAAGGAGCCTTAGGAGTAATTTTTACTCCAACAGCTACGCATCAGCTCCTTATTAGGCCCTGTTCCTGCCATTTCTAATCCTGGCGGATTAGGAACCTCTGATGTTCACAAGGGGCTGCCGAATTGGAACCCAGGAAGCTCCAAGCAAGGCCTGTGCTCCGGGGAAGAGGAGCCCCCAACGTCGGGGGATTTGGGGGGGGGGGGGGGGCGAGTTTCGAGGCTGGTTCAAACTGCAGGGAAGTTAGGGGAGTGCCGCTGGCATTCTGCGTCCTGGAGGCCGGGACGGCGCTCCCCACCCAGGTGTTCTCCACGCCGGGCCCCCCAGCACCCTTGGCACGCCGGGGAGGGAGGCTCCGGGCTTCAGCCCACGAGGGGCCCCTGCCTTCCAGCCTCTGGGGGAAGGCACAGGGAGCGGCCCGGTTTAGCTGCCAGTCTAGGGGCGCGGCCCGGGAGTCCGGCGGGGTACGCAGGATCCGGGGCACAGAACCAGCGCCGGGCAGCGGCGTCCCCACCACCCCTGAGCCCGCTCGGCCCCGCCTCCCTGCCCCGGCCGCGGCCCCGCGCCCTCCGAGAAGTCCGGGCGCGCGTCCGCCGGCCCCGCCGTCGCCCCTGGGGGCCCAGCTGAGCCCCGCGCGGACGCGGGAGACGCCACGCCCGACCCCGGGTGGCCGCGGCCGGGCCCGCCTAGCCCGCGCGCGCTCACCTCGGCCCGCGACGCCGGCTCCGGGCGCACTTCCGGGAGGCCGGCGGCTGCGCGCGCCGCCGGCGCCGGCGCCAGGACGGAGGGGCGGGGCCGGAGCTGGGCCGCGGGCTCCGATTGGCCGCCCGCGTCGCCCCGCCCCGCTCGCGTCGCCCAGGCGCCATGGCCGCTCGCGGTTGCCCGCAGGGGGCGGCTGGGTCATTCATTCCAGCTTGGAGAGTTCGTCCCTTCACTTGTCGCCGACAGGCTGGGCCGAGCGCTGCGAGGGTCTATCAAGATAATTCCCGTGTGTGTCGCATACCCCGTGCCCAGTCCCACACCTTTGCGACTCTGCCCGTGTCCTAGGTGCTCAGCCGAAGCCTCCCTGCTGCATTGGATTTGCTCCCCGACCTCCTCGATGCTCCAACTCACACTAGCTCTGCACTTCCGGGGCTCTCTCTTTCCACTCCCCCGTGTTGGCATTCCATGCGTTGCTAACCTGTCTCCCGGCCTTCGCGTCCCGTGTGTCCTTCTGTCTCCCTCCCTCTGCCTCCCCCAAACTCACTCTGCTTCAACAGGGATGCCATCCTCCCTCCTCCCCTTCTCCTTCCCTTTCCCGCAGGCCAGAAGCTGCGAAGTGCTACTCTTTTGCCTCCTCGCTCAGACACCTTGCCCTCTCTCCATTCTCCACCTGTCTCTTCCACACCCATCCTGCGCTCAGCCACAACAGTCGTTTTGTGATACTAAATTGCGCTGATAGAAGTATCCAAATCTGGAAATCTGGATTCCTACGTGTATCCTATGTGTGTTCAGTCTTGGGCAGTTGGCAACACTGGGGAGCATTGGGAAACAGAGTTGTAGTGTGGCAAGCTGCCCTGTGGCACGTTTAGCGGAATTGGACACATCTCTGGAGAAAAAGGCTTTGGAAAGGGGGGAGGTGTGAATCATGGTATCTTCACATATCTGAAAAACTAACCAAAGGGGAAAAAAAGATTTAACATGTTCTTCCTGGTCCCAGGGCCAGAACAAGACCCAGTGTGTGAAAACCATTTCAGCTTAACCCAAGTGGAAATTTCTAAAGTCGACTTGTATAACAGTGCTACTTTATGAGTTCCTGAGCAGCAGGGTAGCAATTAATTGGGGGCATTTTAAAGGGATACCTGCAGTGGCTGTTTCTTCTGACACCGAGGGCTTTGCTTCTAAGAAAGTCAAGAGACAAGCTGGTTTGGAAAGGAAGGTGATGAGTTTTTATCTTCAACATAGTAGCTCTTAGCTGATCAATACACAAAGAAGATAATAACAATCCAAACCCTTTAATTGGGCCATAGATACTTTGTGAATCTGATGGAAGCTATATTTCTTTTCCCAAGGGAAATGCACACTTAGTCTACATACAACGTTTTCCACACAAATTTAGGGAGTTCACAGAGCTCTGAAGCCCATCCTCAGAACCCGTGAGAACTCTAACCCCGATAGATGATTCCTGACATAGAAATGACACTTGGTAGTTTAATAATGTCTTTATAAACTGGCACCTTGAGGTGAAGCATGAAATCTCCCTTCTTTCTGAACAGACTGAACCACTAAAAAATATGTCTTAAAATTTGGGAGATCTATACCTCAGTTTAGGAAATAAGGGAAAGTTATCATCTCTTTCCATTCATTCACTCACTCATTCAATAAATATCAGATGCCTCCTACAGAGGCATTGTTCTGTCAGCTGGCTATGCAACAGTGAACTGAACAGATAGAATTCCTGCCCTCAGAGGGCTTCTATTTTATGAAGGAGCTGGACAATAGATACACAAGTAGTAATAAGTATGTTGGGTAATGATAAGAAAATTAAATCAAGGTGAGAGGGGATGGACAGTGTTAAGGATGGAGTATAATTTAAATGTCTTTTTTTTAATGTTTATTTTTGAGAGAAAGAGATACAGGGCATGAGCAGGGGAGGGGTAGAGAGAGAGGGAGACACAGAATCCGAAGCAGGCTCCAGGCTCTGAGCTGTCAGCACAGAGCCCAACGCGGGATTCAAACTCTAGAACCATGAGATCATGACCCGAGCCAAAGTTGAACTCTTAACCAACCCGCCACCCAGGTGCCCCTAATGTTTATTTTTGAGAGAGACAGAGAGAGAGAGAGAGAGAGAGAGAATGGGGGAGGGACAGAGAAAGGGAGACACAATCTGAAGTAGGCTCCAGGTTCCAACATGGGGCTTGAACCCATGAACAGTAAGATCATGACCTAAGCCAAAGTGGGACGCTCAACCCAGGCACCCCAGGATGGAGTGTAATTTAATCAGACAGTCAGGGAAGACCTAACTGATAAAATGACCCAGAATTCAGACCTTAAGTGAAGGAGCAAAGCTTATGGGTATCTGCAGGAGCTTCCCTTCCCAGGTAATAACAAATGCCCAAATCCTGAGACAATGAGTGAAAGGAAAAGAAGATTGTGGGGAGTGAGCCCTGGGATACACCCAACATATTAGGGTCAAGGAGATAAGGAGGATCCATCGAAGGAGAAAGAGATCAAGGCTCATTGAGGTAGGAGGCAAACAAAGAGAGAGTGGTGTCCTGGAGCCCAACTGTACAAAATGTTCAAAAAGGAGGCAGTAATCAACTGGGTCAAAAACTAATGATCAAAAGTATGACAAGGATTGAGAATTGACCATGAGTTTTAGCAACAGTGGAGTCATTGGTGACCTTAACAAGAGTAGCTGAGAGTGGAGACAGCCTGAATGGAGCACTTCAATAGAGAAAAATTGGAGCGACAAATATAGACAAGTCATTCCAGAAGTTTTGCTATAAAGGGAAATATCAAAATGAGAGAAATGAGGAGGGAGGTACAGCGTGTTTATATGCTGAGTGCAATGATCCAGCAGAGAGGACAAATTTGCAATGCATGAAAGGGAAGACCAATAATTACTGAACACTATCCTTGAGCAGAGGAGAGGTTGATCTTTGAGTAACAAAACTCCAGGGTACTCCCATCGGGGCCATGTGGGGCACCCAAGAAAACATTCTTCCCTGAGAAGCTTAAAAGCAAAAACTATAAACTGCACCAAAAACAATGCATCAAAAGAGACAGCCACCAGTTTTTTTTTTAATGAAAGTGTACCCCCCAAATTAGAGATAATAGAGCAATCTGAAAGAGATTTTTAAAGGAAATATTCTGGGTTGTTCCAAGAGTGAAAGAGCTAGAAACCATGAAACAGAGGACATTATGGAAAGAAGAGAAAGAGGGAGAGAAGGAAGGATAAAACAAAATAAAACCGCAGGGCCAATTATGTTCTTTACAAACTAAAAGGTGCTCACTTGGAAAAGAAAAAGTCCAATCCTCATAACAGCAGACACAGCAAAATCCTTGCTCCTGAAACCACTATAGAAATGTAAAGACGGATGGAAACAAAGATAGATACATTGGTGCCGCCTTCGAGGCTTGACTTTAAACTAAACACATTTTTCTCTTCCTCATTCTTGAAGCCTCCCCCTCTCCCCACCCCCACCCCCACCCCCAACCCCCTGCCTCGGCCACCTTCGCCTGTTTTTCTGTGGAAACGTTTGTTCCAAGAATTCAGTATCGATATTGACATCTCGCTGACCTCAATGTATACTTAGTAACTGAGACTCCGATCGATCGCCGGTGGCAATGCTAGTCATGAGACCACCTTGAAGATGTGACAAACACGGCCGGTAGCATGTTCCAGATTCCTTGGAAACCGTCCAGATCCTGTATTTTCCTGCAAAACCCCTCAGCCTTTTACCCTTGGCCATCCTGTAGTTCTGGAGGCATATAGACCACCTTCCTTCTTTACCCCCAAATTCTGTCTTCACGTTACATATTTCAGCTCCGGAGCACAGAGGTTGGTTTTTATGACCGTACCTCCACTGTGAAAATAAGGAAACTGAGATCCAGGGGGGTAGGCGCCTAACTCAGAGCCACAGAGACATTCGGTTGCTGACTCTAAACTCTTTGCCGACTCCAAATTTCACGTTCTTGCCTCTCTCTGCTGCACGATGCTCCAGGATACAGCTAGGCAGCCAGGACATGCTGCTCAACGGGATTGTGTGAGGTGTGGGAGTATGAAAGGAGACCTCTTAGGAGAAAAATTTACCATTACTGTGAGGATGAAGTTAAATTGCATGGCATTGCAGTAGACCAGATGAGTTACCTCATTAAGTCATTCTCTACAACCTAGGAACAGAAATTTGAAAAGAGATGCCTAGGGGGCGCCTGAGTGGCTCAGTGGGTTGAGCATCCGACTTAGGCTCAGGTCATGGTCTCATGGTTTGAGGGTTCAAGCCCCGTGTCGGGCTCTGTGCTGACAGCTTGGAGCCTGCTTCGGATTCTGCGTCTCCCTCTGTCTCTCTTCCCCTCTCCCGCTCTCTCTCTCTCTCTCTGTGTGTCTCTCTCTCAAAAACAAATAAACGTTCAAAAAGTTTTTTTAAAGAAAAAAAAGAAAAGAGATGTTGACTTGAGGGGGAGATTCAGGTTGACTCAAGGCTCAGGAAGTGAAGGATACCAGTGGAAGCTGCATGGAAACACTGACCCTACGGACTAAGCAAGGAAGGGAGACTGGAACAGAAACCAGTCTCAATACGCTCATCAAGATGTGGTTTGTATCCTGTTGACTTCTTTGAAGCAAACAGTGATTCCACTCATGGCAAACGGAAGCCGCATTGTCATCTAAGGGCTGTTTAGAGAGTAGAGGAGTTTTAAGAATACGGCTTTTTCCTGGTGAGGAGAAGTCCCAATGTATCACTTGTGTTATTGGGAATGTCCTGAAGGAGGTCTTTGAGATGTTGAAGGTTCAGGTGGAACTGTGAGAAGATGTCCTGTGTGCTTACAAATGACACAAGGGACTACAGACCTGGCTGGAGACATCTGAGTCCTAGAATTTATACCTTTAAAGAAAACCTGTAGATGAATCCTAATGACCAAATCAAGTTCCTGAGGACATTAAATGTCTTTAGACAAGGGGTTCTTTCCCAGTCTGAGGTTTCAGGATTCCAGTGACCAAGGCCCTTCTGCAGGTTGTTGGGAAGTTTTCTGGAGACTTCCTCAAATAGACCTATGATTTTTTTTTTTTTTTTGGATATTTATTTATTCCTGGGAGACAGAGAGAGAGAGAGAGAGAGAGAGAGACAGAGTGCAAGCGGGGGAGGGGCAGAGAGAGAGAGAGAATGAGAGAGAGAATCTGAAGCAGGCTCCAGGCTCCAAGCCGTCAGCACAGAGCCCGACGCGGGGCTCCAACCCACGAAGCGTAGGATCATGACCTGGGCTGAAGTCAGAGGCTTAACCTACTGAGCCACCCAGGCGCCCTATGATTTTTTTTTTTTAAATACAAAAAGTCATTGCATCCTTAGGCAGATGCCTTTAAACATCTAAATCCACAGACATGGAGGGGTGCCCGGGTGGCTCAATCAGTTAAGCTTCCAACTCTTGGGTTCAGCTCAGGTCATGATCTCACTGTTTTGTGGGTTCAAACCCCACATCAGGCTCTAGACTAGCAGTGTGGAGCCTGCTTGGGATTCTCTCTCTCTCCCTCTCTCTCTCTGCCTCATGATGTCTCTGTCTCAAAAATAAATAAACTTTAAAAAAATAAAAAAATAATAAATAATAAGTCCATGGACCTGGAGAAATGAGAAAAAAATTCGGCCCCACCAGTATTGACTATAATGGACTGGCATGTCCCCTCACTTGTCATGCTGAGCAGACTTGAGTCACAGAAGGGGGGCGCCATGAGGGACGAGGAGAAGGTCCATGCCATGGGGCAGTTAACAGTAGGGTCCCACATCTTCCTTTGCTTTCTAATTATTGAAATATAATAAGCGAGATATGCTGAGATTGACATGTGTTGTATTCAGTGGAATTATGGATTACATTACCTAGTTTTAACTGAATGAATCCTAACAAAATGAACACATCATTTTTAAAGTTCCTGCAAAGTAATCGCAGTTTGAAGGGCACACTAATAATGCAGGTACAGGGGTGCCTGGGTGGTTCAATCAGTTATAAGCGTCTGACTCCTGGTGTCAGCTCAGGCCATGATCTCACTGTTCCATGAGTTCGAGCCCCATCTCAGGTTCCGTACTGAGAGTGCAAAGCCTGCTTAGGATTCTCTGTCTCCCTCTCTCTCTCCGCCCCTTCCCCTACTCTTGCCAGTCTCTGTCTCTCTGAAAAATAATTACATACACTTAAAAAAATTGATGCAGGTACAGTTAACCAACAGGAAAATGATAGAACTACACTTGTAGCATGAGCTCTTTTTCAGATACGTTGGGAAATTGTGCCAACCTGATCAGACCTGACCAAAACTCAAGCAAAGTAATTTCAAATATTAAGGAGTCTACTAGAGGGGCGCCTGGGTGGCTCAGTCAGTTGAGCGTCCGACTTCGGCTCAGGTCATGATCTCACGGTTTGTGGGTTTGAGCCCCATGTCGGGCTCTGTGCTGACAGCTCGGAGCCTGGAGACTGCTTCAGATTTTGTGTCTCCCTCTTTCTCTGTTCCTCCCACACTCACACTCTGTCTCTATCTCTCAAAAATAAAGATTTTTTAAAAATTAAGAAGTCTATTAGAAATGTACGATTGTATCCACTATTACATAGTTAAGGTGACTATTATGTTATCCTAACTATATATGTATGTATATTTATATATAGTATATATACTTATATATACAAAAATATGTCTACTTATATATTCTATATGTAAGTATACGTATGCATGTATATATATGTATAATTACACAGGAAAATATAAGTATATACTCTGTATGTAAACATGTACGAATATGTGACAGTGTATATATACAGATTATTAACCATATACAAATTACAAATACATAAAGATCATATAATACAGATTATATATATTAATAGAGAGAGAGATTATATACATACAGATTATATATTTAATCTATCCAGAAAAAATATATATCTAGAACATGAAGATAATTTTTCAGCAATGTTTAAGGTCGTATAATATCCTGTCAGGTACTTTATGAACTTTCATTAAATCTAATGAAAAATGCTTGATATCCTCTTTTGAGGTCCTAATGAATAAAAATCCATCCATGTAAAAAAAAAAGGTCTAGTGCTTCTCATTTTAAGTCTGCAGGTTAGCATTGTTAAAATGCAACGTGCCTTCCAATTAGTTTGCAAGAGGTACTGACTTACATCAGGGACTGTGGAAAGTGGTAGCACCATTTCATCAAAAACTTTGCCTAATTAGCAGATGGTACTGAAAAATGAATGTGTACTGCCTATGATGTACTTTTTCCATTTGGAGGGTTGTGTGTGTATGTGTGTGTGTGTGTGGATTTTCCTTATGGCAACCATTAACGCTAAGTGTCAAAAATAAACTTAGAACAAGACCTGAAAAATCTTGGCATAACAGAGTGTGAAACCAAGACTCGATCGGGGGCGCCTGGGTGGCTCAGTGGGTTAAGCATCTTGATTTCCGCTTGGGTCGTGATCTCACAGTTCAGGAGACGGAGCCCCCTGCTGGGCTCTGAGCTGAGTGTGGAGCCTGCTTGGGATTCTCTCTTCCCCTCTCTCTGCCCCCTGCATACACACACACACACACTCTCTCTCTCTCTCTCTCTCTCTCTCTCTCTCTCTCTCTCTCTCTCTTTCTCAAAATAAATACACTTTAAAAAAAAGAGAAAAGAGTGCTTGATTAGAAAAGAGTAGAGCCCGCTGCTCTACATCAGGCTTCTCAAATCTGGCTGAAAATCCATGGCACAGAAGGCATGTTAAACCCAGATTTCTTGCCTTTGCCCTTAATACAATTGTCTGCGAGGTAGGACCTGGATATGGACTTTTAAACAAATTTCCAGCGTGATGCTTTTAACACTGATCTGAGGAGAAGCATTCCAGCACACGGTATCAATGATGGTCTATTAACTCAAACTTCAAGAGACAAATAGATCTAGCGGGTTTCCAAAACTTACTTGAGCACAGAGCAGGGAGTAACACAGTTGATGTTAATTAGGATGCTTTTGACAGAAGCTAAAATGGAACAAGTTTTCAGTGCTGACTTTTATCCATAGAAACCTCTTTAGGGGACACCTGGGTGGCTCAGTCAGTTAAGCATCCAACTTCATCTCAGATCATGATCCCCTGGTTCCTGGGTTCAAGCCCCGCATCAGGCTCTTTGCTTTGAATCCTCTGTCTGCCTCTCTCTCTCTGCCCCTCACTAGCTCCCTCTCCCTCTCAAAATAAATAAACATTTTTAAGAAAGAAAGAAAGAAAGAAAGAAAGAAAGAAAGAAAGAAAGAAAGAAAGAAAGAAAGAAAGAAGCCTCTTTATGATCATAGTGTAGCTACCTTTGGGCACCTCAAGTTTTCTCATTGATAAAATGAGAGATATAATACCACCTACTTCGAAAAAATTTTTTTGAGTTTATTTATTTTGAGAGAGACAGAGACAGTGAAGGTGGGGGAGGGGTAGAGAGAGAAGGAGAGAGAGAATCCCAAGCAGGCTCCACACTGCCAGCACAGAGCCTGACATGGGGCTCAAACTCGTGAAGCTGTGAGATCATGACCTGAGCCAAACCCAGGAGTCGGGCACTTAACTGACTGAGCCACCCAGGTGCTCCATAATACCACTTACTTCTTAGGATTGTTAAGAGAATTAACTGAGATGATGTATATAAAAGGCCTGCAATGAGGGGCACCTGGGTGGCTCAGTTGGTAAGCGTCCGACTTCGGCTCAGGTCATGATCTCGAGGTTCAGGAGTTCAAGCCCCGCGTCAGGCTCTGTGCTGACAGCTCGGCGCCTGGAGCCTGCTTCGGATTCTGTGTCTCCCTCTCTCTCTGCTCCTCCGCCACTCACACTCTGTCTGTCTTTCAAAAATACACATTGGGGCACCTGGGTGGCTCAGTCGGTTGAGCGTCCGACTTTGGCTCAGGTCATGATCTCACAGTCTGTGAGTTCGAGCCCCACATCAAGCTCTGTGCTGACAGCTCAGAGCCTGGAGCCTGCTTTGAATTCTATGTCTCCCTCTCTCTCTGCCCCTCCACCGCTCGTGCTCTGTCTCTGTCAAAAATAAATAATAAAAAAATAAAATAAAATAAACATTAAAAAAATTAAAATGCCTGCGATGAGCCTGGCACGTAATAAAATCTCCCTGTTACCAGTATCCTGATTTTTATATACCGTCCATTTTAGAATACATTCATGAAAAGAATTACCATAAAAAAATTATTATATCTGAGCATAAGCATTTTTGCCACAGTGTTTCAACATGATGCCCAAATATCAGAGAAGGAAAACAAAACACTTTGTAATGATTAGACATGTGGTCTCAACTAAATGAATTTAGTAACCTAAACTGTGATACAGTCTGCAATAGTGTAATACATTTCATCTACTTCTTCAAGACTACAAGTAATCCCAGAAGAAAATTGTGGATGCTGTCCCAATCTGCAGTTTATTTTATCTCTCTTTGTTCCGAGCTTAATCTCTGTCCTTGTAGAGACCAAGACTCCAGTTTTCCCTCACGAAGGAGAGTGTTAGGCCTAAAATTCACTGAATGCTGGGATCAAACCTGGTCAAGACTCTCTATACACGTTGATCCCCCTTTTGAATTTCAGTTTGTGCCAGAAAAGAGCTCCAGCTTCTTTTTCTGGAAAAATGTTGATCTGGAAAGCATCTGACTCTAGAGGTGATTCTTCACCTCATTAACGGACCAGGGCCCCTTTAAAACTTGGGGAGTTCTATTCAGGTAACAATCTTAGAGGATTGAGTAAGAGGAGTCAGACCCCCTGAAACCTTCCACCACCCAGGATTCTCCTTCTCTGGCCCCCGTATAAGTGCCTCATCTTGACCTCTTGTTAACTGACTCCTGTTTTTTGCATGGTCACTTCTTGGCACCCATGAGCCTCCTTTGGTTTAAGCTGCATGACCTTTTGCTGAGCGGACAGACAACTAGACTTTGCCCCTGCTATGTCTGTGACATTTACCTCTTCTTGATGGCCTTGACTCCAGTAAATCCCATCAGCACTGAACAGTGGGGAGCCCCATCTGTGCCTGCTGTCTGATGCTAGGAATGGCTGGACATCTGCCCATGTTGAGTTTCTGTCAGCACTGGCTTTTGCAGATTGAACTTTCCTCTCTCTGACAGAAGCTTCCAGGAGCATGTGGTGACTCCTGAAGGTCTCCTAGATCAATAGGAGAAGCAAGCTTTTTCTTCCCTTGGGGAGATAGCAAGACAGGTGACTCATCTGCCACAGCTAATTAGCAGAAGGGGTCTGAACATTGGAGAACATACAGACGCAAAAGCATTGGGATTAACCAGACACCACGGTTTGTTTGTTTGTTTGTTTGTTTGTTTAATGTTTTTCCAGAATGTAACCTATTCATTATGTAGTGTTAGGAGAAGGGGGAAAAAAGGAAGTCGACCAACAGTGGTAGCCCGTCTTAGAAAGTCTTGAAGAGGGTCACTGCAGGGAGGCTTGGGTTGCCCGTGGAAACATGCAGAAAAAACAGCATGTCCCAAAGGCACAAAGCAAGCCCATGTTGGAAGGAGCCAGTCACCAAGCATTAGGCAAGGCACATATACGTTAAAGCAAACAGAATTCTATCCAAGACCCCTTCTCTCCTATGCCACTGTGGACCCTCCAAACCAGGAGCTGCAAACTGGCGGCCAGTATTTTGTGTGACACACACAATTTTAACACTTTCTTTGAATGGGAATGCCTTTTATGGTGCATATTCTCTGTTCATCCTAAGTCTGACCATCCCTTTAAATCAGGTCTCTTTGTATGTTCATAGTACTTTACTACCTGGCCTCTGAAGGCATTTGCATCAGATTGCCCAGGAATATTATCTAGAACACAGGAGATGAGATGTTAATGATGCCCAACTTGGATTCCGGGGTTTACAGCCCACTGGGGATGTCTAAGAGCTTTGCCGGCCAGAGGGTGTAGGGGTACTCGGTGGAGAAAGACACGGCTGACTGCTGCAGACGGGGCTGGGCATCGCCTTTGTCAGAGCTGTATTCCTTGGTAATACCCTTGTACGTTCACAGCTTGCTCGTCTGGCTGAGGCACGAGGCATCTAGGAACTTTGCTTCTCCAATTTCCCCATTTTTGCAGGGGAACTTCCAAGAGGGAAATACTAAGGAATTGGCCAAGGTCAACAGACAAGAGTTCAGCCTGGGTGTACTGTACCTGTATTTCCAGAACCAGAATTGAGATCTCATGGTTCATAATTGGGAACATAGTATTTGCAATTGTGACTGCCCTGGAAAATTCATGATATATGAGAACTAGAGTTATATAGATCTCAGCCAGTGTGCACTGGGGGCAAAAAAAAAAAAAAAGGAAAGAAGGAGTTAGAATCTCAAGTCCCATCTCGGAGAGGGAAACAAGAACAGTAAAACCTTGGTTTGCTAGCGTAATTCATTCTGGAAACATGCTTGTAATCCAAAGCACTTGCATATCAAAGCAAATCTCCCGATAAGAAATAATAGAAACTTAGATGATTCATTCCACAACCCAAAAATGTTCGTATAAAAATGATCACAATGCTGTAATATCATACAAAATAATAAAGAAAATACAAAATATAAAGAAAAAGAAACAAATTCACCTGCACTTACCTTTGAACACCTTCATGTTGGTGTGACGGAGATAAGAGAGAGGAGGGTTATTGCGTAGGAAGACGTTCACTATCGCTAACAGAATCACGGCTATCTATTGGCTCAGTGGAATCTTTTTCTTTTCGTACAACTTTAACAAGGAGCCTATCCAATGACACTTGCTTTGCCTCCTTTTGAGGATTTCAAGGAAATGTGACATTGCATTGAACGATCACCCACAATCCCTCAGCAAGAGAGAGAAGAACCATTGTGATCACTAAGTTGTGATTGTGCGATGTTCAGCATCATGTGACGCATATGGCAAGACATCGATCATGTATTAAGTTAAAATTTATTAGAAATGTTTGCTGGTCTTGTAGAACACTTGCAGAACAAGTTACTCGTGATCCAAAGTTTTGCTGTGTTTGGGGTTGTCCTCACTTGTAAAGTGGGATCTGTACTTCTTCCTCAGTGAAGAATACACTAAATGATCTTGGATTTCCTCCATGTACCTGAAAACATATACAGTGGGCCTTTGGACCACGTGGGCTTGAACCGTGTGGGTCTTCTTATACATGAAGTTTTTTTTTCTCAAAAAATAAAGTGCAGTATTGTAAATGTACTTTCTTTTTCTTGTGATTTTCTTAGTACTATTTTCTTTGCTCTAGCTTACTTTATTGTAAGAATACATATATAATACATATGATATGCGAAATACAACTTAATCGACTATTTGTGTTATTGGTAAGGCTTCCAGTCAACAATAGGTTTTATCAGTTAAGTTTTTAGGGAGCCAAAAGTTATACACAGATTCTCCACTGGGGGTGTGGGTCAGCACCCCCAACAGTCACATTGTCCCAGGAGGATATGTTCAAAGAGACACGGACTGGTGTAGACAACCTTGTTTGTGAGCCTATGTGTCCCATAGAGCTACTCTGAGAACCACTCACACCACCCAAGTTTGCAAATTAAAAGAACCAATGAAGATTTTTTTTTTTTAATGTTTATTCATTTTTGAGAGAGAGAGAGACCTTAAGCTATAGAGGGGAGGCGGCAGGGGCGGGGGGAGGGGAGGACAGAGGATCCAAGGCAGGCTCTGTGCTGACAACAGTGAGCCTGATGTGGGTCTCAAACTCATGAGCCATGAGTCATGACCTGAGCCAAAGTCAGACACTTACCTGACTGAGCCACCCAGGACCTCTGCCAAAGAAGACTTCTAAGTAAAAAAGTACTATCGATGAATTTTGCTGTATTAATCCAGTAATAAATGTCTACTGAATTCTTACAGGATTCATCATCTATATATCTTATAATTCTTTGGTATTCAAGCAGAATGGTAGCCAAGAATAAAAACTCAGTACATTTCCGATTTAATAAAAACAAAAATGGAAACATTTTCTGGAAGTCAAATAGAATCTACATGTATAAGAAAAAGACCTATCTTTTTATAAAATACTTCAAAAATAATTTATGTTTTTTGGGGGGTGCCTGGGTGGCTCAGTCGGTTGAGCGGCCGACTTTGGCTCAGGTCATGGTCTCGCGGTCCGTGAGTTCGAGCCCCGTGTCGGGCTCTGTGCTGACAGCCCAGAACCTGGAGCCTGTTTCAGATTCTGTGTCTCCCTCTCTCTGACCCTCCCCTGTTCATGCTCTGTCTCTCCCTGTCTCAAAAATAAATAAAACGTTAAGAAAAAAAATAATTTATGTTTTTGAGTTATTTTAAAAGGTAACTGTTTAATCACTTCTCAGCCTTTAGGCTAAGATCAAGTGTAAAATGTAACTGTTTAGGGGCACCTGGGGGGCTCAGTGGGTTAAGTGTCTGACTTCGGCTCAGGTCACGATCTCGCGGTCCGTGAGTTCGAGCCCCGCGTTGGGCTCTGTGCTGACAGCTCAGAGCCTGGAGCCTGCTTCGGATTCTGTGTCTCCCTCTCTCTCTGCCCCTCCCCACTCACACTTTGTCTCTCTCTTTCTCTGTCTCACAAAAAATGAATAAATGTTAAAAAAAATTTTTTTAAATAAGTGTATCTGCAGGAATAAACTCCTAGAAGTATATACTCTTTGGGTTAAAGGGAAAATGCATTTGCAATTTTGATAGATATTGCTACATTGCCCTCCAGTGATTGTGCAAATATGTATTCCCATCAGCAATGTATAGAATGTCCATTTTCCACACTCGTATCAACATATTGTGTAAATTTTGCTTGTTAGATAATTGAAAAAAATGGTAACTTGGTGTGGTTTTAATTTGCACTGTTTTCTTTGAGTGACGTTAAACATCCTTGCCTTTTTTTTTTTTTTTTTTAAGTAGGCTTCACATAGTGTTGGGCTTGAGCTCATGACCCTGAGATCAAGACCTGAGCTGAGATCAGGAGTCCGATGCTTAACCGACTGAGCCACCCAGGCAACCTAGTCTTTGCATTTTTAAAGCTTTTTTTTATGTTTTATTTATTTTTGAAAGCAAGAGGGCCAGAGCATGAGTGGGGGAGGGGCAAAGAGAGGGACACACAGAATCCGAAGCAGGCTGCAGGCTCTGAGCTGTCAGCACAGAGCCGGACATGGGGCTCCAACTCACGAACCACGAGATCATGACCTGAGCCGAAGTCAGACGCTCAACCGACTGAGCCACCCAGGCGCCCCAAGAATTTATTTTTAAGTAATCTCTACGCCCAACATGGGGCTCGAACTCACAACCCTGAGATGGAGAATCACATGGTCTGCCAACTGAGGCAGCCAGGCGCCCCCAAATCTTATTTCCTTATAACAAATTCTGAGGTCACATCAACGGGAAAGTCTTAACAACTCTGAACTGGTATGAGAATGCGCCTATGTTTTGTGAGCTATCAGGGGCCGTGTGCCAGTTTCTGTCTGAGAACTGAGATAAGATCAGGGGGAGACCGCCTTTAAATGAATGAAGTGACTTTAGTTAACAAAAACCTTTCTTCAAACTAATGGCAGCTTGTACCTGAAATAATTCATTTGTTAGAAAGGTCAACAGAAGGGGTGCCTGGCTGGCTCAGTCAGCAGAGCATGTGACTCTTGATCTCAGGGTCATGAGGTTTGAGCCCTATGTTGGGTGTCAAGATTACATAAATAAATAATTTTTTTTTTTTAAGTTCAACAGGGCACCTGGGTGGCTCAGTCAGTTAAGTGTCCAACTTCGGCTCAGGTCAAGATCTCACAGTTCGTGAGTTCAAGCCCCGCGACAGGCTCTGTGCTGACAGCTCGGAGCCTGCAGACTGCTTTGGATTCTGTGTCTCCCTCTCTCTCTACTCCTTCCCCACTGGCACTCTGTCTCTCTCTCAAAAATAAATAATAAGCATTAAAATATATTTAAAAAATAAAAAAGGACAACAGGAAAATATATTATCTAATCATATTTGTCGATTTTCTAAGGAAGTGTATATTATTATTTTAATGCATATTACTATAATTATGAATGAGACTTGGAATCACTTGTTTATAAGTTATTTGCATTTATCTTTTACTCATTTTTTTCTATTTCATTGTTAATGTTCATTTGCTGGTTTATGTGCTTTTTAGGTATTAAAATAAATAAAAGTTGGGGTGCCTGGCTGGTTCAGTAAGTAGAGCATGTGACCCTTGATCTCAGGGTCGTGGGTTTGTTTTTTCTTTTAATTTTTTTTAGTATTTATTTATTTTTGAGACAGAGAGAGACAGAGCATGAGTGGGGGAGGGGCAGAGAGAGAGGGAGACACAGAATCCGAAGCAGGCTCCAGGCTCAGAGTTGTCAGCACAGAGCCCGATGCGGGGCTCAAACTTGTCAACTGTGAGATCATGACCTGAGCCGAAGTTGGACGCTCAACCGACAGAGCCACTGAGGCGCCCCTCAGGGTCGTGAGTTTGAGCACCACAATGGGCATAGACATTACCTAAAAATAATAATAAAATTAAAACTTCAATAAAATTTGTCTGGCATTTATGTACCACAAACAAATAAACAAACATATGAAGTGTTCCGGGGGTTCAATGGGGTAGTTTTCATAGATGTATTATTTAGTGTTAACAAAACTTGTAGCATCTGGCTAATGTAAGGTCAAGTTTCATTTTCCCAAAGACTCTATCTGCTTTGTCTTTTTATAAAACCTAATTCTGACTTTTTGTTCTTGTGACATCTTCTCTCCTGCTCATTAACATTTTTATCCCATGTATAGTGTATGACTTCATTATTAATTCTGATTATTGGGTAATTCGATCTTTTCAACATTCCAAAAATAGAGAATTCCTATGTGTCTAGAAATAATTTGTCAGTTAATCTACATTGCTGATAAAGTACTTTATCAACTATTTTTTAAGTTTGGTTACTGATTTCTGATGGTTAGAGTAAGCTAACAGCTCTGTGTATATCTCTTGGGAAAAGGCACAGCTTTCTTGAGCTCTGATTGGTATAGTTAATGTAGTCTGATTATACCTAAAGTGACTGATCTATGGTCACAAGAGTTTGTGCTGTGATGGCTATTCTTTTTTTTTTTAATTTTTTTTAATGTTTATTTATTTTTGAGACAGAGAGACAGAGCATGAGCCGGGGAGGGGCAGAGAGAGAGGGAGACGCAGAATCCGAAGCAGGCTGCAGGTGCCGAGCTGTCAGCACAGAGCCTGACACGGGGCTCGAACTCATGGAGTGTGAGATCATGACCTGAGCCGAAGTCAGACGCTTACCCGACTGAGCCACCCAGGTGCCCCAGATGGCTCTTCTTGAAATGAACGCCTGATTTTATTTTTATTTTAGTTTATAAAATATACAATGTCTGCCATTGTGCATTTCAGTGGTCACTGCAGGTGTATACAATGTTAAATACAATGTCGAATACAATGTTACCCACAAGGGTAGCTATAATCAGGCTGAACTGTATACTTCAAATGGGTGAATTATATGGTATGTGAATTACAGCTCAAAGCTGTTACAAAAAAAAAACAACAATGAAACAAAACAATGTTATTAAATTCAAACCAGATATTGTTACTTAATCTGGAAAACAAAAACCACAATGTCCTCCTTTAAGTAATTATTAAATCCTAAGATCTTGACTTAGCTAGAGGTGCCTGTATGGTCTCACATAAGTCCACAGCAACATATATCCTTGCACATGAGGACCCTACACAGCTGTACCCTAGGTGATTCCTTTCCTTTAGATAAGAAGTTTCAATAATTTCTGATTTTTATAAGAAACCTACTCAATTAAATTAGACAAATTTATACTCAGTCATTAGAAGTTATATTACTTGGTTTGTAATTTTGGGCAAGGAGGCAATATAATTTAGCAATATGTTTAATGTACGTGTGATTTTTTGTTTTACTGGGTTTTTCATTTCCCCCTAATATTTTATTATGAAAATTTCATGCAATTGAAAAAAATCGTTCACACCAGTCTACTCACTACCTGGATTTTGCACATATGTATCCATTTATCCGTCCCACTATCCTTTCATTCGCCATCTTGTTTTTGATACATTTCAAAGTCAATCGCAGATATCAGTATATGTTCTCCTGAAGACTTTTACATTCATACTTTTAGCTAGAACTTGATGTTTCTAGATTTTTTTCTTTTGATGTATACTTTACCCACATTGAAATGCACAAATCTAGATCATATATTTGCAGCATTTTAATGAGTGCATACACTTGTGTAACCCAACCCCTGTCAAAGTACAGAACATGACCATTGCCTTAGGGAAAGTTCCCTTCTGCCCCTTTCCAATCATGCTTCACTCCTTCCTTCCCCCCAGAATGCCCACTGTTGTATTTTTGTTTGTTTGTTTCATTTTGTGTTTTTGTTTTGTTTTTGTTTTTCTAATAGTGAAGATAGATCAACAGAATATAGAATATGAAGACAGCCTGTGGGTATGTTCTGGCCCATGAGAATCATATCCTTCTAGTATATATTTGTATCGGGTCAGACTATGGCTAATACTTTCAATGTCACCTTTCACATAGTGGTAAGTGACTTAGAGTGGGGTATTTCCATTTTTCTACTCTTTGAACAAATTTTTAATGTTTATTTAGTTTTGAAAGAGAGACAGAGCATGAGAAGGGGAGGGGCAGAGAGAGAGGGAGACACAGAATCTGAAGCAGGTTCCAGGCTCTGAGCTGTGAGCACGGAGCCCGACGCAGGGCTCGAACTCATGAGCTGTGAGATCATGACCTGAGCCGAAGTTCGAGACTCAACCTACTGAGCCACCCAGGTGCCCCTTACCTATAAATGTGTATATGCAGGCATGATTTTTAATTGTCAAAATCAATTAATGTTTTTTTATATTCAATTATTTTGAGAGAGAGCGAGTGGGGGGGGGGGGCGGGGAGAGAAGGAGAGGAAGAGAATCCCAAGCAGGCTCTGTCAGTGCATCGTCTGACACAGGGTCAGGTCATGACCTGAGCTGAAACCAACAGTCAGACGCTTAACCAACCAAGCCACCCAGGTGTCCCTAATTAATGCCTTCTTCTAGCAGAACTTGACAGAATTTTGGTTCTTTTGATGGCAGTTAAAAGCTTCTCACATGTGCTTTATTTCCAATTAAATGCAACACTCAACCAATACCCAGAAACCCGCACAACTTGTAGCCTTCTGCCTGGGGAGGCAAAAATCAGTCATTGGATGATCTGGTCTTGAGCCCTCAGTGATGGGGGGTGGACAGGAGATGGTTTTGCTCAAAGCCAAGCTGCTGAGCCTTTATAGGGGCTATGATAATGGTGATTGGCCCAGCCAAATAGTGGTACTTGACCCTTCTTGCTTTCTCAGAGGCTGACATTGGGGTCCTAAAGTAAAATCTAGTTAAATACTATTACTTTATTTGGAATGTGAAGTGAAACATGTGTTTGGAATCTAACCATTGAGACATAGGTATCAAAAAGAACCAGCCAGGGATCCCTGGGTGGCTCAGTCGGTTGAATCTCCAACTCTTGATTTTGGCTCAGGTCATGATCCTGGGGTCATAAGATGGAGTCCCATGTCTGGCCTGGCTCTGAGCATGGATTCTGCTTAAGACTCTCTCTCTCTCTCTCTCTCTCTCTCTCCCTCTGCCCCTCCCTGCCCCTCCTGTGCTCTCTCTCTCTCTCAAAAAAAAAACACAAAAAACCAGCAAGCTAGATTTCTAAACAAAGATGATCCCAGCCGCAGATATGCACACTTCTCTGCACCCTCTTTTGGGACAACGTACTCTGATATTGACATACATTGCTCACAGCAATGGTCTTTTTAAAAAAATTTTTTAAAGTTATTTTTGAGAAAGAGAGACACAGAGAGCGAGTGGGGGAGGGAGACACAGAATCCGAGGCAGGCTCCAGGCTCTGAGCCGTCAGCACAGAGCCTGACACAGGGCTTGAACTCTAAGAACAGAGGGATCATGACCTGAGTGAAGTCAGCCACTTAGGCGCCCCCAAGGCAGTGGCCTTAATCTGTCATTCCCATCCGTTTTTAGAAGGAAAGAAATATCATTACATGGCAGAGCTGAGAGCTTCAAGCTCATTTGGGGATTTTCTCAAGGAGCTCTTCCAAATGTGAATTTTTAAAAAAGATTGATTGATTGATTGATTGATAATTTCTGTACCCAACATGGGGCTTAAACTCAAGACACTGAGATCAAGAGTTGCACGCTCTTCTGACCGAGTCAGCCAAGTGCCCATGAATTTCTTGATTATTGACAATCGCTTAATGGCTTTCCCACTCCCCAAAGGTTATGCCAGCTACTCTTATTACTAAAAGACCTATCCTTTTAAGCAATTCATTTTCTGAACCATGTATGAGTTGGCGAAGGCTGCTATAACTAAGTATCACAGACCAGGTGGCTTAAACAACAGGTATTTATTTTCTCAGAGTCCCGGAGGCTCATAGCGTGAGGTCAAGGTGTTTGCAGGGTTGATGTCTTCTGAGGTCTCCTTGCTTGGTGTGTAGATGGTCACCTCTTCCCTTGGGTCTTCACACAGTTTTCCCTCAGTGTGTGTCTGTGCCATATTCTCTTTAGAAGGACACCAGGCAGGGTGCCTGGGTGGCTCAGTTGGTTAAGCGTCCGACTCTTGGTTTCGGCCCAGGTCACGGATCTCACTGAATCACACCTCCTCCTTTTCTTGGTCATTTGTTCTCTTTCCAGGAGCACCACGCAGAAGCCATAGATGGAATATTTAGCCTGTCCTCTGCACTGAACAGCCTGGACGGGAAACTTTTCTTTCTGGTTCTCATAAGATCCCCCCAACGACCCCACATACAGGATTCCCCAGGACCAACAAGAACCAGGTGGACTCCTGATGCTTAGACGGCGATTCGGCAACGTTTATAAGGAGCTAGACTTGAAGACACTCAGTCAGCCAAACCTTCTGAGGGCAGGCCTTTCCGAGGCAGACTCAGTGAAAGGCTCTCCCCTTAAGTACATCTTCTTGTTTTCATCTTCAATACGCCTTGGTTGCCTCCCCGACTTACTTTTCCTAAGCCCCATCTGCAGCCCCTGTTAGCTTCTGAGCAATCGTGAGGAAGCTGAGGTTGGGTTCACGGCAAGAAGGCAGAGGGCCCTTGTGACCGAGGACACGCTTTTCCAACATGGTATGAGGAAGTTCCAGCACAGATAAGGTCTGTGTGGAAGGAGGTTTGAGAACGAGGCCCTTCATACATTGTGCAATGCTTCCAAAGGGCAGGGATCGTCCAGCTCCACAGTTCAGATTAATTGCGATAGTGCACAGTTGGTCATTCATTTAGATTAATTGTGATAGTGCACAGTTGGTCATTCAATTATAGGCAAGACATACCCCTGCCTGGAGACCCCGGTCTCACCGTATCAATTACATTTCCATTGGCCCAGAAACTCTTAGCCTCACAGAGGACTATTTTTTTCTGCTTTTAGCTGCTGCCTTCCTAGAATCAAAGTCTCTGTGCAAAGCACTGGAGGAAACCTGAGTTTGGGGGGAGGTTTTCATTTTATATAGTTGGTAATAATGACCATGGCTGGTCTTCTACGGTGTAGAGCAGGCGGGCAAAGGAACCCAGTGTGTGTTGAGGGGCAGTTGGGGGTGTAAGTAGTGTATTTTGGGAGGCCAGGGAGTGTTGGGGGCTTAAGATACCGTTTTTCACATTTAAGGTTCATACAAATTACTTAGAGATACTATTATTATTTAAAAAAAATTTTTAACGTTCATTTATTTTTGAGAGACAGAGAGAGAGCACAAGCAGGGGAGGGGCAGAGAGAAAAGGAGACGCAGAATCCGAAGCAGGCTCCAGGCTCTGAGCTGTCTGCACAGAGCCCAACCCGGGGCTCGAACTCATGAGCTGTGAGATCATGACCTGAGCCGAAGTCTGACGCTTAACTGACCAAGCCACCCAGGCGCCCCTCCTGGGGGTATTATTTAGAATGTAGATTCTGATTCACAGTTTGGAGAAGAGTCCGGTGACGTCGCTTTGAGTAGCACCCCGTAGCAGCCCCCAGGTCAGCGTGGAGGGTTGGGGTGTTGGGCGGAGCTTAACAGGGGCTCCTGATGGGACCACAGCTAGAGTCAGCGTGCCCTCTGGAAGTGCCCTGCCAGAGGCTGGACAGGAAGCACGACCCCGGGGGTCCTGTTCAGCTCGACCCGGTCTGATTTCGGCTTCTGTGGTTTCCAACAAGGGGGCTCGTAAACTTCTTGGGGTCGCAGGCCTCTGCGGGAGCGACGAAAGCTCTGCGTCCCCTAACCTCCCCGGCGCACCCGCGCTCGTAACGCTGCTGCAAAGCGCCTTAGGCCCCGCGAGCCGGCCCGCAGCGCCGGGGCAGCCCGGCCGCCTTCCTCCGGGGCCGGGCACCCGCGCCCTGGGCGGTTCTGCGGCTCTGCAGCTGGCGCGGCTCGGCGTCAGGCTCCGGAGCGCGCGCGCGCGGGGAGGCGTGTCCGGGGGCGTGTCGGAGGCGGGCCGGGGGGCGTGGCCGAGGCGGGCGCTGGCCGCGCCCCTCGGCCGTGCGAGAGGCCGAGCTTGCTGCATTGCAGCCGCCGCGGCGCCGCTCGGCTCCTCACTCCCAACAATGGCGGCTCCGAGCCCGAGCGGCGGCGGCGGCGGCTCCGGGGGCGGCAGCGGCAGCGGCACCCCGGGCCCCGTGGGGCCCCCGGCGCCGGGCCACCCGGCCGTCAGCAGCATGCAGGGTAAGGAACGCGCCAGCGCCGCGACCCCCGCCCCCCCGGCGCGGCCGTCGGCGTCGTCGCGGCCTGTCCCCGCGGCCCGCGGACGCCCCCGGACCCGGCCGAGGAAGCCGCCGGGGCGGCCCGCGCGCCCCCGCCCGCCGCGCGCCCGGCCCTGCCCCGGCTCCGCGCGCAGGCCCCGGCCCGCGGCCTCCGCGCGCGCCCCCCGCCCCACCCCACCCCACCCCACCCCACCCCAGCCCCCGCCCCGCTCGGCCCCCGCCGTGCCCGCGGGAGGCCCACCTGGCCCGGGCCCGCCCCCGCGGCCGCCCCCGCCGCCGCCGCCGCCGCCGCTCACCTGGCGCCGCCCCGCCCGCGTTTCCGGGCCCGCGCCGGGCTGGCCTCCCGCGGGCCGGGCCGCGCCGCGCAGGTAGGCGGCGGCGCTGCGTCCCCGGCGCCCCGGCCTGGCGCCCCCCTGCGCCCCGCCGCCGCCGCCGCCGCCGCCGCCGTCGTGGGGCCCCGCGCAGGGCCATCTTGGTTCCCCGCGGGGCGCCGCCGGAGCCGGGCCCGCCCGCCGACTGGGCGCCCCCCGCGGGGACCCCCCCCGCGCTTGCAAACTTTCCCCGGGGGTGGGGGCGGGGGGAGGGGAAGGGGAGGGGGGAGGGGGAGGGACGGGGGTGGGGGAGGGGCTGCTCCGGCCTGTGCCACCTGTAAGGTTAGTAGTTCCGACGGCCGTCGGGCCCGGGGTGACCGCGTTGGCGTGGCACAGGCTCGAAATATCCGCAAATACGCGAGAGCCCTGGATTCGGTTTCAATGGGGGAGACGCAGGAGACAGAAAGGCAGGGGGTCCCAGTGGTACCGGGTCGTGTCTGGACGTCCGAGGCCGCCGCCTCCTTAATGAATCAGTGCTTCGCCCCCACTGGGAAGGCGAATTCAAATCCGCGTGGCTGCTGACCGAGGGGTGTTGTGAAAACACCAGCCCCCCACCCCCCACCCCTCCCCAGCCCATCAGGGGCCATTCCCTTAAGTTTTCGGGGGGATTTCGGGAGAGTCCTGTTATTTTTAAAACAGGGAATCTCAGCGACCTCTTGGACGACTTCAGCTAACCGCTTGTGTTACATTATCAGCAGAATGGGTCGCGATACCCTGGGCGGTCAGTGTCACCATGGTGACATTTTCCTCTCTGATCAGAACCTTCCCGACAGGGCTCCTTGCTGCGTCTTGAGCCGCGTGTCCGGGTCTGTCTCAACCGCCTTGGGGTCTTCGTGTCGATGAGAGGGTGCGTGATTCAGGAAAGCAGAGACAGGATGCCCTCAAGTTTTCCCTCCCGGCTGGTTGCGCTCCCTGGGAGATCATTTCAATACACGTAAAGAATGGTGATGTACAGACGGGATGATGTCAGAGCTCCGAGGACACTTTCTGTGCAGGCCCTCATGATTAATTCAGACCGAAGTAGTTGTTGGCCGCTGCTGTGTTGCACAGCCCAATGTGTATGTGAGTGTATGCAGAGGACGTAAAAGATGGGTTTTCTGATAAGGACCGCTTTCCAGTCCAGTTGTTGCTGGAAATGAGGCGGAGAAACGACAGGTTAGGATTGTATGGCTTTTGCAAAATGGGTGACTTCTAAAGCTTATAAAAATAGTGCGTGTGTGTGTGTGTGTGTGTGTGTGTGGCGGGGAGTTTATTTTGGTGGGGGTAGGGATGCTGATAGTTTGAAAAAGCTGTATACATTTATTATTTATTATTATTATTATTATTATTATTATTATTATTATTATTTTGGTTAAAAAATGTTGAGCTTCCCAGTGCTGGGCATAGACTCTAGTGCTGGGTATACAGCAGAGAGTTAGTTGGGCATTCTCCTCCCTCCTGATGAGACGGGGCAGGAAAGACAGTCCGCAGGTACATAAGAAAAGTTACTCACGGAGGAGAGTGTTAGGAAGGTAACAAGCGGGGTTTTGCGATGGAAGGTAAGAGAGGAGTGTGTGCTGTGCTTCGATAAGAGGGGTAGAGAAGACCTGTCTGGAAAGATGACTGTCGTGCTCCGGGCAGAGGGGACACTGTGTGTGTGTGTGTGTGAAGCTTCCGGAATGGGGAAGAGCTTGCGGTGCCCTTGTGGTTGGGCAATATTCTGAGGCTCTCCATTCTTCTCCGCCACCTCTGTGTTCTGATGTCTAGTAACCTTTCCAACAAGCGGAACCTAGTTTTAAAAGGGAGAAGGCGGACATAGGCCTCTCTTTGGATTATTGATGAATTTTCTTTTACCAGCATCATGTCTAGCCTTGATTGGCTGAGGAACCTGCTAGTTATAAGTGTCTTGTTCTTGAACCTTTTTTTGCTGACTCAGAATGAAGAGAAGCACCTGAAAGTCGCCGGACGTTGTCTGGTGCAATCCAGGTTATAATCCATGAGCTTAAAGAGCATTTGAGGACCTTTTTTGTTTACTTTGTATGCTTAGAGCCCAACCTTTCATGCTTCCTCTGCTAGAGACCTTTGGTTTTAGATTGGGCTTCAGACCCTTAGAAGATGTTTGGTATATACCACCCCCTTCCTCCAATCTGTTTCTACTTGCTGCCCTGTAAAACATTGCCTTCCTGGGAGGTGTTAATGACCCTCCTCTTTCAAACAGCTAGTTGCAGGACTTCTGGAATACATTTCATCTAACAGACATGTGAGGTCCTTCTGTGTGATAAGCTCTGTGCTGGGCACTGGATAACCCTGTACACTGTTTTCATGGCTTGACGTTTGTGACCCAAGAGTGTGGTCCACATTGGGAAGTATTGTTTCCCTAATGCTATAACATTTAAGAGCTCTGGAGTCCTGGATTTGAATCCCCTTGTCAGGATTTAAGATTTTTGTGACCTAGGGCAAGATACTCAACCTCTCTAACCCTCAGGTTTTCAGTTGGAAAGTAGGAATAATGCTCACTTCACAGGTTCTTTGTGAATGCATGTAGGGCATGGGTCTGACATAGTAAGGATGTGATACATGTTAGCCATCATTATTGTTTTAATGTTTTTTTTTTCTTTAATGTTTATTTGGGGGGCAGAGACAGAGGGAGACGCAGAATCCGAAGCAGGCTCCAGGCTCTGAGCTGTCAGCACAGAGCCCGACGCGGGGCTCGAACTCACGGACTGTGAGATCATGACCTGAGCCGAAGCCGGACACTTGACCCACTGAGCCACCCAGGCGCCTCCCTCCATCATCATTGTTAATAGCAACAATGCGTTGTTTGTAATATGGTGTCATTAATAGTCTCTTTCACTATTAGTAGACGAGTCCCTAACCCCTCATGATCTACTACACAGTTTCTTTAGCTTCATTATTACTGGGTCCCACCCTTCTCACCAATCTGCTGATTTCTGCTTTTCATTATTGAGCCTTTCCTTTAAGAATATCCCTGATGGGTCTTTATTCTACCTGGATTCAGGAAACTGCTCACTCCTCTGCAGGCGCTGTGACTTGGGGCATTTACTCACCTTTTCTGAACTCTGAGTTTCTCATCTGCTAAAATAGGAATAATACCCATATGGCCGGGCTGTTGTGAGGGTCACGTTATTAGAGTAATGCACATGGAAATGTTTGGAAAATTATAAACTATCAGAAAAAAGGATTATTATTAGACATGGTTATTTACCTCCTTGAGTTACTATTCGCTTAAAATGTATAGATTTGAAAGCTCTCATAAACACAAGAAGTTTATTCTAGAAGACTTAAAGCAGTGGAATATATAAAACTTCCTTAAACTTTACTCTGGTAGTTTAAAGGTGGTTAGAACAGTTAGAGCCTGCAATTGATTCTGAAGGATCAGTTCTGGAGGCATTTGTAAAGCACTTGTTACAGGAAATAGTCCTAAAGTATACATTGTAGCATACAAAGTATACACGGTATACATTGTATACAAAGTTTACAAAGTATACATTGTATACAATGTAAAGTATACCTTGTAGGTACCTCTCATAATGAGCTGTTCTAGGCAGGCAGTTTTTCCTTTTTTCTTCTTGGGTCTTAAATGCAGATGTGTAACAAAACTTATGGACCAGTCCAGTCCTTACCTACTTAGCTTCACCTGAACAGTTAATAAATATCAATTTTTAAGAAATGTTTATTATTTTTGAGGGGGGGGGGCAGAGAATCCCAAGCAGCCTCTACGCTGTCAGTGCAGAGGCTGACAGGAGGCTCAGTCCTACGGCTGTGAGGTCGTGACCCGAGCCGAAATCAAGAGTCCGATGCTTAACTGACTGAGCCACCAGGGCACCCATATAAATACCATTTTAAGTGAAAAGATCATAGCTTGATTGTCCTTAAGCACACACAAAATAATGTACGGCCTGGCAGCTATGATTAATAATGCCATATTGTGTATTTGAGAGCTGCTAACAGCAAATCTTAAAAGTTCTCATCACAAGAATAAAAGTTGTTTGTGTATGCGATGGATGTTAACAAGACTTACTATGGTGACCATTTTTGGAGATATACACGTATCAACCCATTAAGTTGTACACCTGAAACTAATGTAATGTCAGCTATACCTCAATAGTAAAAAAAAATGCAAAAATAAACACACAAAACTTTCAAGTGTAATGACGCATATCTGTTAAGAAAAAAATGAAGATTTAAAATCAATGCACTTTTTTTCTCCCAGTAATATTGAAATACATAAAAGATGTGGGAAGCACCCTATCTGTGATTATATTTGACTATTTGTTTTACCAGTTAGTCTGTGGTTTTCAAGAACTACGGGGAGATTCCTTTATCTGGATTGTAAAGAACTGAACTGTGCAGACAGTAGATATAGTTCCAAACCCTAGAATTTCTTGCCTTTTCTTCCCAGTGTGCTGAGTACTATTTCTCTACCGTTTATTTGACATAACCTGAAACGAATGCAGCTTATAGCAAATTGGTCCCCCCGCAAAGCACACTGCATTTCTGTGTTCTCTTAAAAATCAAGCAACCCTGATCTTCAAAGACAAAAAAGTAGAAAAACCATGCTTTCAACACACTTTCTCACCTTTCCCTCTCACGTGCTTTCTAGTGAATGTGTCCTGAAACTTGTTTTGAGATGGGATATTAGCTAACCCTGTGTTTTGAGTCCTGTTTTCTTCTTTCAGAAATGTCTCTGTTTTCCTTCCGCTTTGTTTACCTAATCAGAGAGCCTGGATGGATTTGGGCGCATAGAGTTTCCCTGATTTCTAGGGGTTAGGAGATCACAGCTCCTTCATACGTAATCCAGGTCAGTCTCCTCTGCGACCTCCATGTCTCAGAGGTAGAGATGCGGCCCAAATTACACAACCTGGGAAACTGTAATTTAGGTTTAAACTTAAGAAGGGAAACTGATAGTTAACACAGGTCTTTTCCATGGTCTCTACCTAATTTGATGCTCACCAGCACCCTCAAAGGGGAGGTGGGCACAGTCCCCTTTCGTAGATTAGTGAACTGACCACTTCAGGTAATTTGCGCCAGTGGAGGCAGGTTTTAACCCAGCCTTTCTTCTTCCTGGTCAATAACACAGTTTCACACAGGTTCTCTGAGCGCTAAGTCATTTCAGCCATCAGGTCTGAAGGAAGAATGTTTGCCAGCAGAGATGCAGATTCAGGAATAGAAAGGGGAGATTATTTTAAGTTGCAGTCAGGGGGTGGGAGCTCTAAGCCGCCAGCCATGTTTGGGTTGTTTCTGGAGCCTTGTCCTTCCTGATGCTCCTTTTTATGTCACAGTTCTAAACTTGCTGGAGGGTCGACAGCAGCATTTTGAATTAGGGGGCATTTTTCTTTTTCTTTTTTAAACATTTTTTTAAAGTTTCTTTTTGAAAGAGACACAGAGTGAGTGGGAGAGGGGCAGAGAGAGGGAGAGAGAGGGAGACACAGAATCTGAAGCAGGCTCCAGGCTCTGAGCTGTCAGCACAGAGCCCCACATGGGGCTCGGACCCACGAACCATGAGATCATAACCCGAGCTGAAGTCGGATGCTTAACCGACTGAGCCACCCAGGTGCCCTAAAAAAATTTTTTTTTTTGATGTTTACTTTTGAGAGAGAGAGAGACAGACAGACGGACAGAGTGCAAGCAGGGGAGGGTCAGAGAGAGAGGGAGACACAGAATCCGAAGCAGGCTCCAGTCTCTGAGCCGTCGGCACAGAGCCCTATGTGGGGCTCGAACCCACGAACTGTGAGATCATGACTTGAGCCGAAGTCAGACACTTAACCCACTGAGCCACCCAGGCGCCCCTGGAACATTTTAATTACGCATTGGCCCGGGGGGGGGGGGGCAGTATAGATGTGAAAGGTAGTGGAACTCTTTCAACACTACACATGCCACGGCAAAGGAACCCAGTCAGCAAAAGAGTTCATAATTGATGTCACCATCCTGACGAGGTCTGTCATCTGAGGCAAATGACTGTCTCTGCTTTGTTTCTACCCTTATCCCCCCAGCTCCAGAAGAGGAGACACAGTCTTCATGTGTCTCCTCACACTCCTGGCAAAGTTGAGAAGTAACGTGTGCTTCTCGAAATGATTCGAGGGCCAGGAGTGACAAGTGCCTAATTTGGGGCTACACAGTCAAAGGGAGCATCGGTTAGTAGTTGACGCAAGATGGGCCCCTGGAAAGACAATGCCGTTGCTACAGCTGGATTCCTGAACGGCACCTCATTCTCCACGACGTGGAAAGATGATCGAGGTAGACACCACAGCAGCTTTTTCAGGGCCTACCTTGTTTCCGCTGACCTAAGATCGCTCCGACAAAATTTTTGAAAGGGGGGAAACCAGAAAGGTGTTGCCAGACATATTTGGTGATGCTTCATTGTCTGACTTTGCTGAAGAAACTAAGTGACACTGAGTGGCTCCCCCTGATGGATGCCGGTATCCCTGAGATCTGGGTTGGGGTCCTGCCAGGGAAACTATCCACCTTCGTGGACACCAGAACACCAGGCTGTGTCTAGGAAGGGCTGTGGCAGAATGTAGAGCCCGGGGTGGGGATCCCTGTGCTGTCTGGAGTCCCTCCCTGTTTCCTCCCTTAGGGTGACAGGAAGTAAAAGGAGGGGGACTGGTTTTGTGCAGGCGGAGCTGGTCCCGATGGGGAAGGTGCCACAGCCATTGCTCACCTGAGGGAGGGACCAGGAGTAATTACTGTGGTAGTAATAACGTCTAGTCCAGGCGCAGTGCTGGACATTTTAGATGTGTTAATCATCACAAAGCACTTTTGGGTAGTATTCTTGTGTTCTACAGATGAGAAAATGGAGGCTCACGGAGGTTCGATACTTGCCTCAGTCACAGTCATAAATTGCCCCGCCCAGGTACACTGGGGCTTCAGTGAACAGGTTGGAGAAGATAATATAGCCTTTAGTTACATGGCCAAAGAGTCAATGGGGTAGTTTATTGGCCACAGGCAGAAAAAAGAAATGGCTTAGGAGGACTGACAAGATCCCGAGTTAAAAACAACTTTGGAGAGGATTGATTGCTATTTTTTTTAATTGTTTATTTATTTTTGAGAGGGAAAGAACATGAGCAGGGGAGGGGCATAGAAAGAGAGAGAGAGAGAGAGAGAGAGAGAGAGAGAGAGAGAATGAGAATGAATCTGAGGCAGGCTCCAGGCTCCGAGCTGTCAGTACAGAGCCTGACACGGGGCTCAAACCCACAAACCATGAGATCCTGACCTGAGCTGAAGTCAGCTGAGCTCTGCAGGCACCCCGGATTTGATCAGTATTTATGAAATCACGAATGGTTCTGGATGATGCAGGCAAGCTGGAATTAGTGAATTAGGGTGGCTCCCCTTTTCAGTTAGTGAATGGTGAAGCAAGGGGAGGCAGGAAGCAGCACAGCAGGAAGCAAATCTTGCGGAAACCACTCTTGAGCACAACGAAAACAAATTTTGGACAAGCTGAGATCAGTCCTTAGATGTTAGAGCCCTAATGATGTACTCTGAATAACTCTGCAGTTGGGGCCACATGCCACAATTTTGAGGTTGATTTTGGAAAGCAGCACACACGAGGCTCTTCCTGCTCCTGTTGGAAGCAAGACTGGGTAGCTTGCTCTATGGGCGTGACCCAGTAAGGGGGTTCTGATTTCCTTCCTTCCTTCCTTCCTTCCTTCCTTCCTTCCTTCCTTCCTTCCTTCCTTCCTTCCTTCCTTCCCTCCTTCCCTCCTTCCCTTTTTCTTTCTTGCTTTCTCTCTCTCTCTCTAAGTTTATGTATTTTGAGAGAGACAGAGAGTGGGAGCAGGTGAGGGGTGGTCAGAGAGAGGGAGAGTCCCCAGCAGGTTCTGCACTGTCAACGCAGACCCCGTCCAGGGCTCGAACTCACAAAACCATGAGGTCGTGACCAGAGCTGAAATCAAGAGCCAGACGCCCCAGGCTCTGATTTTCTTTACGCTAGTGTGGATGTGTACTGCAGCCCATAGTCCGTTTTCAGCAGTACCAGACTCGGCTGTGAGGGAGCTGGAAGGACCTGCCGGGGGAGCTGGCAACCACCGATGCCCCTGTCCCGCACCCTCGCTGGCTCACACCATCAACCCAGAGAAGGGGACCCGGGATAATGCGAAGCCCCACGGGGCCGTTTCACAGGCATAGCAGGTGTCGACACACTGTTCCCAAACTCTAAGATAAGGTTACCTGGTTACTATTCTTGTTTGTTTTTAAGTTTTAAAAATTTATTTTTTAAGTGTACATCCAAGTTAGCATATAGTGCTGATTTCACAGTGATTTCAGGAGTAGATTCCTTAGTGCCCCTCACCCATTTAGCCCATCCCCCCTCCCACAACCCCTCCAGGAACCCTCTGTTTGTTCTTCATATTTAAGAGTCTCTTATGTTTTGTCCCCCTCCCTGTTTTTTTTTTTTTTTTTAATGTTTATTCATCTTTGAGAGAGCGTGAGCAGGGAGGAGCAGAGAGAGAGGGAGACAGAATCCAATGCAGGCTCCAGGCTCCAAGCTGTCAGCACAGAGCCCGACGCGGGGCTCGAACCCACGAATCGCGAGATCATGACCTGAGCCAAAGCTGGATGCTCAACTGACTGAGTCACTCAGGCTCCCCTCCTCCCTATTTTTCTATTAATTTTGCGTTCCTTCTTTATGTTCATCTGTCTTGTATCTTAAAGTCCTCATATGAGTGAAGTCATATGATATTTGTCTTTCTCTGACTGACTAATTTCACTTAGCATAATATCCTCTAGTTCCATCCAGGTAGTTGCAGATGGCAAGATTTCATTCTTTTTGATTGCTGAGTAATACTCCATCGTGTGTATGTACATATATATATATATATATATACACATATATATGTATATGTATATATATACACACACACACACACACACACACACGCCACATCTTTATCCATTCATCCATCGATGGACATTTGGGCTCTTTCCATACTTTGGCTGTTGCCGATAGTGCTGCTAGAAACATGCGGGTGAATATGTCCCTTAGAAACAGCACACTTGTGTCCCGTGGATAAATGCCTAGTAGTGCAATTGCCGGGTCGTAGGGTAGTTCTATTTTTAGTTTTTTGAGGAACCTCCATACTGTTTTCCAGAGTGGCCTCACCAGCTTGCATTCCCACCAACAATGCAAAAGAGATCCTTTTTCTCTGCATCCTCGCCAACGTCTGTTGTTGCCTGAATTGTTAATGTTTGCCATTCTGACGGGTGTGAGGTTCTATCTCATTGTGGTTTTGATTCGTATTTGGATGTCTTCTTTGGAGAAGTGTCTGTTCATGTCTTATGCCCATTTCCTCACTGGATTATTTGTTTTTTTGGGGTGTTGAGTTTGATCAGTTCTTTATAGATTTTGGATACTAACCCTTTATCTGATATGTCATTTGCAGATATCTTCTCCCATTCTGTCGGTTGCCTTTTAGTTTTGCTGATAGTTTCCTTCGCTGTGCAGAAGCTTTTTATTTTGATGAGGTTCCAATAGCTCATTTTTGCTTTGGTTAATTTTTTTTAATGTTTATTTTTAACAGAGAGACAGAGTGTGAGCCACCGAAAGGCAGAGGGGGAGAGAGAGAGAGAGAGAGGGAGACACAGAATTAAGCAGTCTCCAGAGCCCGGTGTAGGGCTCGAACTTATGAACTGCAAGATCATGACCTGAGCCGAAGTGGGATGCTTAACTGACTGGACCACTCAGACACCCCCCTCATTATTATTCTTAATTTTATAGTTAAAGGAGGAAACGGAGGTTCAGGTGAAATGACTTGACTTTCACAGTTGGAACTAGGACCCTGGATTAACATTTTTTATTTCGTGTTCTACTTTCTCAAATACTCTCTGCCTTTTGTTTTTGTATACACTTGCTCACCTCCTACATGGCCTTCTAAACTAATGCAGACAAGCTCACTTTGGCAGATACCATAATGGTAGGTTTCCAGTCCTGGCCAGTGAAGGGCTCTCACGATTGGGGTAAGAGCGTGAGGTTGAGGAGGAGTGTGGGAAAGAGGGTGGCCCAGTGAGAAAGGGGAGGAGAAAGCCCCACAGAGCTCCAATTCTCTTGACCGCTTCCTAACACATTGTCATATGTATACATCTGGGTATTTAGTCTTGGTTGGGGGGGGGGGAGGGTTAAGATTTAATGCAAATAAACTTACCTGGGACCAGATAAAATGAAAAGATTCAAAGTGGAGGATCGTGTAAAATTTAGTCCCAGCCTACAGATACCAGGATAAAAAAGTGGGAGGAGGCCCCTGAGATTTTCAAAATTACCTGGTTACCAGCAATTGAACTGGTACCAGATTGAACTGGTACCTCGTGCTCCTGGGGTTGTAGTACATGAAGCGAGTGCGTGGAAAGACAGAATTGAGATACGGGTGACCTCAAAAATTGAACATTTGTGAATGAATAGTGATGGACTAATTATAGCCTAGCCACAGACTGGCTTTTTATAAAGCTGAGAATATTGGAAGTTTTCCTCATCATTTCTTTCCTCCAACCTTTCTGTTCTCGGACGAGGTTGCTGGTGGTCCCCTTGGCCCCTCCCTGCCCTTTGAGTTTAATGAGCTAGGGGAGCTCTAGAAAGATTTAGCTAATAGCCTTTTGTCTGGTTTAATTGATAGGATTAAGTGGGATTCCAAGGTGAGCCATTATGTTTGAGTTAGTTTAACCCTCCTTGCCTGTGAACTCCGCGTCTAGTAGCAAGCCTTTTTTAATTTTATTTTCAAAAATTTTTATTTTTGAGAGAGAGGGAGACAGAGAATCTGAAGCACACCCGCACTGTCCGCACAAAGCCCAACACGGGGCTCGAACTCATGAACTGTGAGATCGTGACCTGAGCTGAACCTCAGCTCAACCCACTGAAACCCACCCGCAAGTCTTTTCTGAGGGAGAAGTAATGCAGAGATGGACAGATCCGTTCACCTGGTCACTGTATCCGTAACTAGATAAAAAGAACAAGTCTGTACTTAGGTGGTGAGCATTTCAGCCTCCTCCCTTTTTATCTACCTGCGCTGATTCCTGTATCTAAGGTGGATTTAACCTCCCATGTGGTTAGAGCAGTAATTGGTGACATTGTAACATTATCAGTTACATATACATTTAAGCATTTTTTTTTCTGTTTCTTAAAATTACCCTGTAACTTATTTTTAGCAGTTGTGCAAACAGCCCCAACTCCTTCTTTTTCTTGTATCTTTCAAGTTTATTTTTCTTGCTCCTTTCTCCATATTGTTATTTTGTTTTCCTCTCCTGCTTCCCTTTAATTTTGCTAACTAGTAGCGAACACTAACTATATTTAGAGCTGAAAAGAGAAGAGTGACTATTGCCTTCAACTTGTTTCAGTCTTTCATCAGTTTCCCCTCCAGCTGTCAGGTGGATTTTGCCTTCAGCTCAGCAGGGAGAGCTGGAGACCCGCCTTCCGACCTGAGGCTGGGGTTCCTCTGTGCTCTCTATGCCACTGCTGCTAACAGAGAGCCAGTTTCCTCTCCTTCCGACCTGTGTTCACCTCATGGGGCCCGTGGGACGGTGGCTGGGCTGGCTTTTAGTTGCTTAGGCTTACAAGGGCCACGGATCTCCGACTTTTTTCTTTCTGAAGTCTGTTTCTGCCACACATCTGCTGGGGCAGCAAGTTGAACTTGAGGGGTAGCTGCCTCCAGGTTTGCCCTGGGTCCTCCAGCCCGGAGCTCCCCGGTGCCCACTCCCCCTATGTTGGCATTTGTGTGGTTAGCTAGTGAGCAGTGGGTTACTCTTGGGCAAAGTAGCTACGTTGGGATTTTTCTGGTATTGTACCTGATAGGTGACATCTTTATCTTAGAATCCTAAGCATTCTGATAATTGGATGGGAGAGAGTACTTAAACACATGCTTCTTTTAGTCCTGGCTCTTTTCCTAGAAGTTTTGGTTGAATTCCCATAAATACAGAATGAGTAGTGATACTCATTCTGAATTTCCCATGTTGTTTCTGAAGGCATTAATAAACACACTCATAGGTGGACTATTGAGAAAACCAGGCATTCACCCCCTAAACCAAGGGGGGTGAAAGAACATCTTAAGAATATTTAAATATTTTATTTAAGAACCTTAAATATTTTGTTGTCAACAGCTTATTTTACTGGGTGCATTTTACAAAAAATTAACATCTATATAAATGAATACATAAGGCGTAATCAGGTCCAGCTGGATTTGGGAAATGTGCTCACGTTCCTAAGGAGATTTCACAGGTTTTCTTCCTGTAACTTGTAAGGTCCCGCCCTGCATATCATTCCTAGGGACACCACCCCCTCTCAGGCCTCCTAGAAGAAGTTGAGTAGTTAATCATTATTTTATGATTTTTACCTCAGTAATGATTTTACCATTAGTTCATGATTTTACCAGTGAGGTTAGCGAATTGACTAGAAAATGTTGCTTTGGTTTAGATTTCGTAATTTATGAACTGCTTTTGAAGCTTTTGAATCAGGGGTAGTAGTTAATCACAGATAGTGTTAAGTCAGCAATTAGGGTTAATAAAAGTCACTTGTAACATGTTCTGAATTTGTAGATTGAAAGCATTGATAAGATTACTTTAAAAGTTACTCTTGACTTCCAAGGGCTAATGGCTATTCTGTTCATCCAATAGATGTGAAACATTAAGGTAATTGCAGAATTTAGAATTTCAATCTAATTTCAGCTTCATTTAATAAAGTACTACCCCAGAGAGAGCTGACTTTTTAAAAGAAAGCTCACGTGTTAGAGTTTTCGCTTTGCTAGTGGGGGGGTATGTGATTCGAACTGTTCCTGAATCAGTTTTATTCAAATGTGATATAAGAATGCAATGTCATGTTTTAATTTTGGTTTGTTTGATTTACAGTCAATGAACTGGAACTTATCTCTTTTACTTTAGGCTTTCAGATAAACTTCTGTGAAAAGGCACAAAGTAAGCTACAAATTTTATGATCCTATGCTACTTATTTTTTTTTCACATCCATCTTGGTATTGGGAATGTGTCCACGATTGTTTCAACTAACCAACCATGGCGATTTTACACTCAAAGAGCTTCCATTTCTCATTCTTTTTCCAAATACAATCATCATCATCATCATCATCGTCATCATCATCTATTCTTGATTGTAAATTGTTTTTGCTCAAAATTGAAATAGATACATACAGGTATTCAAATGCTTGTAGGTATAGAAAGTTGTGTATAGATGTGCAGATAACTTACAGATATTCAGGTGTATATACGTATAGAAATCATAGTAGATTTGGAAAGGTGTATGCAGGTATGGAAAGGCATATTTATGTGGATGAGTTATGAGAAGATATGCATAGGTATTTGGATTTCACCGTAATGCACACTACAAGCCGAGGAAAGTTCTCTTTTAAGATTGCGGTGCAGAGTATTTAGTGGCACTCAGAGATTTCATGATTTAAGGTTGATTTTTTGGAACCGTACACACACACAGAGTGTTTTCATTTTTTTCTTTGAAGCGAAGCTTGTTCCTTCCTCCTGCCTCCCCCTACCTCAGTTGGACTAGTGTTCTCTATTAGGGCACCAGTCTTAAAAGAACGCAGAGTAAGTTTTCTATTCAATAACAAGCAAAACTTATAAAGCTAAAACAAATGCATTAAAACCATTTTAAAATGTATTTGTACGTTTTGAGAGGAGGGAGAGGCAGAGAGAGAGGCGGGCAGAGAGAATCCCAAGCAGCCTCCACACTCAGTGTGGAACCTGACGTGGGGCTCGATCCCATGACCATGAGATCATGACTTGAGCTGAAATAAGGAGCCAGCCAGCCACTTAACCAACTGAGCCACCTAGATGCCCCCAACAAATGCGTCTTATTTATTTATTTGTTTAAAAAACTTTTTTTTAACATTTATTCATTTGTGAGAGAGAGAGAGAGAGCGCGCGCACGAGCGCAAGTGGGAGAGGGGCAGAGAGAGAGGGAGACACAGAATCTGAAGCAGGCTCCGGGCTCTGAGCCGTCAGCACAGAGCCCGATGCGGGGCTCAAACTCATGAACTACAAGATCATGACCTGAGCTGAAATCAGATGCTTAACTGACTGAACCACCCAGGCGCCCCAGCAAACGCATTTTATTTTTTATTTTTTTAATTATTTTTTTTTTAATTTTTTTCAACATTTATTTTTGAGACAGAGACAGAGCATGAACGGGGGAGGGTCAGAGAGACGGAGACACAGAATCGGAAGCAGGCTCCAGGCCCTGAGCCATCAGCCCAGAGCCTGATGCAGGGCTCGAACTCACGGACCGTGAAATCCTGACCTGAGCTGAAGTTGGCCGCTCAACCGACTGAGCCACCCAGGCGCCCCAGCAAACGCATTTTAAACTTAAATATCATTTGTATAAATGCAGTTAAGAACTCCCCACTCAAGGAGACTATTCTTCAGTTAACATAAAAAAAAAATCCCCAAATATGATGTAACTAGTTTCATCTTATTTATTCACAGAGTGAGGAAGAATGGTGGCCACTTTTTGATAGACATCCTTCCTCTCCCCCAGCTTTATTGAGATGTAATTGACTTGTAATTATGTAAGCTTAAGGTGTACAATGTGATAACTTGTATGTTGCAAAATGATGATCGCTGTAGGGTTAGTCAACACCTCCCTCACCTTGCATAATTAATATTCTTTTTTTTGTGCTGAGAACATTTAAGATGTACTGTTTTAACAATTTTTTAAAGTATTTTTTGATGTTTATTTTTTTATATTAGAGAGTGAGTGAGAGAGAGAGCATGAGCAGGCGAGGGAGGGGCAGAGAGAGACAGAGGGAGAGAGAGAATCCCAAGCAGGCTCTGCACTGTCAGTGCAGAGCCCGATGCAGGGCTCGAACCACAAACTGTGAGATCATGACCTGAGCTGAAATCAAGAGTCAGAGGCTTAACCAACTGAGCCACCCAGGCACCCCTAACATTTTCTGATGGAATCAAAATGCTTATAATTTCCATTGATTGAACATTGTGACTTCCTTTGAAATGTAGTTAGCAAGCAATGTATTTCTTGAATGGCTCACTCATGACACAGACCCTAGGATCACAATTTTTTAATCGGTTCATTATTATCCTTCTCTTACCTTAAACTAAAGATATTATACAATTGCCTGCCCATATTTGATACATATCTGTGTATAATGAAGTTACAACTTCTATTTTATGCTATTTTAATTTTAATACACTTACTATGATAATTTTTTGCTTTCGCTTATATTTGAACAAAATGTTTCTCTTTAATTATTATAATTTTTAGTTTTTCTATATTGGCAACATTTAATCTAAGAAAAATGCTGACATTTAAAAAATGTAAAGCTGCATTCACATTGTTGCCCTTTTTTCTAACTTAGTCCAGTTGTGGACGTAAAACCAGAGATTTTGTTAAGCTTAAAGTTGTGTATGCAGTGTCCATAAAAAGCTCTGTAGCTAGATTAAAAGTGCCTTTGGACTGTCTAAATGGTTCTGTCCCTTCTCCGTTGTTACAGAAACGGCAGATTTGTGGTGCTGCCTGCCTGGAACCCGGAGGAATCGAACAAGGAAGCATATATATACAATACTCCCGCTTTGATTCTCCCTTCTGGGTTGTCTTCACTGCCTCTTCACATTGACTGCCTTCTCACATCTCCTTTTTTATTTCCCCCTCTCACTTTGGGACATCCTCCTCTTTGTTTTCCAGCTTTTGGGATTCAGCACCGTTTGATACGTTCATTCACGAAGCACCTGTTGCACACCTCAGTACCAGAAAGTGGGGGAGCCGATGGGTCCGGAAATGAATAGGTCACTGCCCTTGCTGACTCTTAGTGTAGTGGACCTGAGTTGATCCGGGTTTGATTCTGAGTGTTCAGCTGCTGATGCTACAGATTGATTAGCAGCTGAACACAGGGTGAGGTGGTGCAGGAGGCAGGGGTACAGGGCACGTCTGCCCTGCTGTTGTGAGAGAGAGCAGCATGGGGCTGGGTGGGGGTGGGGGTGCCATGGGTCTCCTGAGAGCTGCTTTCCTGATTGGAGAACGGGGCTCAAAGATCCAGTGATGGGCCTGCCCTACTTTGGAGTTAAGCAGAGCTCTCTGCTGGCTGGGACCTCAGCGGAAGACTCAAGTAAAGGGAGGGTTGGAGCAGGGATGTTGGTAGGGATGGCCGGCTCTAAGTTGACGGTATTTATTTTTGTACTAAACGTTTAACTTTCCAGTTGCTTACGTACATTAACTTTTTTCCAAGATCGGTCCTGTCCTAAAGATTAAAGTACAACTTTGTAATGTTTGTAGACAACCAGGCTTACGTTTGGGATATAGACATTGACTTTATGTTAAAGGCGGTCACTGTCTCTTTAAAACTAAAGGGCTTGAAATCGCGCAGGTAGCGTTTTCTCATCGAATAGGACCTCCTGTAGGGCCAGAATCTCCCATCTTATTCTCAGGATGTTTCAGAATTCTCAGAAGGACTTAGATTTAGTTCATTAAAAACACTTCTGTGCATACGGTAGTTGTAGGAGGGGACGGAGCGCAAAGAGCACAGAATTATCGTGAAGAACCCAGTGAGTGCGTGCAGTGCCCTCACATGCTTGATTGATTCTCCGTCATAAGTCAGAAAGACTTATTGTAAGATGATTCTGATGACTAATGGAAGCTCTGAAGGATTCACTTTTTCCCATTGTTTAACTTTCACATAGTTTTTGTTTTTCATACTGTGTTATCACTATTCCAATGAGTGTATCACAATCGCCTGTTACAAGTTAGTGGAGCTTTATTGGAAATGTGTGGGAGGTGTTTTCGTACACGGTGTGAGATCACTTTTAATTTTGGAACCGGATTTTTACAGATCGTCAATAAAAATCCACTTTGCATCTCATGGCCTTCTTTTGATCAATTATAGTTTGCATTTACTTGCTTTTTGGTTTTTTCTATATAAAGTTAGTATGTAAGTTAATAAGTAAACAAATGAAGTTACAATTATTTAAGACAACGGTGTTATGTTTCTCTTAACCCTGTTGGATTGTCAAATTATTCTGAAGTCTAAACGAAAGACTACTTCAGGGAAAGATACTCTTTCTGATTGAGAGTGCTTATGTTTAGAAGGTTGATTAATTCATCATTCATCATTTGGAGATCATGATTCTGTACTTGTAAAGGTGTTTATGTGACTTATGACCAAGTTTTGAATGATCATATCTCGATGGCTTTAATCAGAGAACTTGTAAACATGGTTCTTTAGAACATGATTTGCGTTGGCTTATAAAACCAGTGTGTTTTTTTTTTTGTTTTTGTTTGTTTGTTTGTTTGTTGGTGGGGGAAGATTTACCTAGAAACACTTTTTGAGAAGTGCTTTCATAGATGTCAAATTTACCCTAGTGTGTTACCATTCTGATTTTCTTATTTGGATGAGAAGACTCATTAAGGATCCCATGGCTGTAGAGGTCTTGGCTGAAGACAAATTTGGGTAGTATTGAGTTTTGTAGCTTTTATACTTTTGGTAGCTTTAAAAACTTCTTTAGTAGCTTTTAAAAATTGTTTTACTTGGGGATGTTTGCATAAGCAACAGGACGTTTCTTTCTTTCTTCGTTTCTTTCTTTCTTTTGATTTATTTAGAGACAGAGAGCATGGGGGAGGGGCAGAGAGTGGGGGGGGGGGGAATCCCAAGCAGGCTCTGAGTTGTCAGCACAGAGCCCGATGTGGGGCTTGAGCTCATGAATCCTGAAATCATGACCAGAGCCTAAATCACAGGGCAGACACAACCTACTGAGCCATCCAGGCGCCCCGACAGGAGCTTTATGTAGAAAGTTATGTGCTCCAGAGCTGACTTTTATTCTTGAAGTCACTAATAGAAATTAGATTACAGGTAGTGATTGCTTTTGGTAACACTGCACATCAGAATATTTTTGGAGAAAAAAGTGGAGGTATTCTAACCACAGATTCTCATTTAATTGTGAAACTACTCTTTTACAATAAGGATCCCTAATTGGTTTTAAGTTGGTAATAGTAAAAAGGAAACAATAAAGAGGAGGAAGGATGTTTTGTGAATGCAGAAATTTGAGGAAGTCATTAATAAGTTTACTGACCTGATAAGAAGTGTCTGTAAAAGATGATGTGTTGCTCAAGAGAGTATTTGATTGTATTGGAAGTAGGCTGTGTAGTAAACCAGGCGAAGGAAGACATGGAGGGGGAGTCAAGCCATTCTACCTTTACACTAAGAGCTTAGGAAATTCACCTGATTAAATTTCTTTTTTTTTTTAATGTTTTATTTATTTTTGAGAGCGCAAGCAGGGGAAGTGCAGACAGAGAGGGGGGCAGGAGAGAATCAGAAGTGGGCACCCCACTGACAGTGGTGAGAGCCCAACGCAGGGCTCGAATCCACGAACCGCAAGATCATTAACTGAGTCGAAGTCGGACGGCCAACCAACTGAGCCACCCAGGTGCCCCACACCTGATTAAATTTCTAATTTTCCATTTTATGTAGCAAAAAATCTACACAGTGACTAAAATTTTATCATTTGGAATTTATTAAGCTCAGCTATGTTTTTCAGCAGTCATAAGAAACAACGCTGCTATTGGAGATTAACAAGTTTTATTTAAATTTCTATAGAATTACTTATATTTATATTTTTATTATTTGATTTTATTTTTTTAATGTTTGAGATAGAGGGAGAGAGAGAGAGAGAGCGCATACAGGGGAGGTGCAGAGAGAGAGGGAGACAGTGGATCCAAAGCAGGCTCCATGCTGACAAGAGAGAGCCAGATATGGAGCCCGAACCCACAAACCATGACATGAGCTGAAGTCAGATGTCCAACTGACTGAGCCACCCAGGCACCTCTATTTATTTATATTTTTAAGTTTATATGCTGAATTTAGTTGAAAAATGAGATCTTGTAGGATTTGCCATAAGCCCGACTAGCATCCAGGAGATTCATCACTATCTTCACGGGCCTCGTGGTAAAACTGCCAATGGAAACTCCATCTGCTTGGAAACAGCTGTTTACAAATTAAAGCCCAAGAGTTGTAGTGACGGTGTAGGCAGAGGCGACATTCACATATTCCCTTAGTACTTCCTCCCATTCCAAGGGGAGTGTTGCCTGATTATCTTTGATCTGGAAAGTAATGGGAACATTCATTTCTCCTGAAACATGGTTTTCATTGCTAGAAGAAAGAAGGTTTTGAATAGCCATTGCACCTTAATAATCATTCAGAGAAACTTAATGTGTGATATTTTTGCATGAGAAAAAAATGAGTGATTCTCCCACAGTGCAGAAAGTTTCCCATGTGCCAGTCGAACTTCGCTATTAGCAGTGCAGGGCTGTTTGACAAAACTTTTGTGGCTGGACAGATACGGCGCAGAAGCGATGTGGAAAAGTTTCCGGAAGGTGTTACCAACCAGATCTCCAATTCATCAAAGTGGTTTTCTTTTCTTTTCTTTTTTTTTTAAATCTTTTAAATGTTTATTTATTTTTTTGAGAGAGCATGAGTGGGGTGGTGGGGGGCAGAGAGACAGGGAGACACAGGATGGGAAGCAGGCTCCAGGCTCTGAGCTGTCAGCACAGAGCCCGACGCAGGGCTCGAACTCACAGACCGGGAGAGCATGACCTGAGCAGAAGTGGGACGCTCAACCGACTGAGCCATCCAGGTGCCCCATCAAAGTGGTTTTCTTTTTTTTTTTTTTTTTAACGTTTATTTATTTTTGAGACAGAGAGAGACAGAGCATGAACGGGGGAGGGGCAGAGAGAGAGGGAGACACAGAATCTGAAACAGGCTCCAGGCTCTGAGCCATCAGCCCAGAGGCCGACGCGGGGCTCGAGCCCACGAACTGTGAGATCGTGACCTGAGCCGAAGTCGGATGCTTAACCGACTGAGCCACCCAGGTGCCCCATCAAAGTGGTTTTCAATTTAGCTTATAAATTGAGGGTGATGGTTTTCAAATAAGGTATAGTAAATACTTGAAATTCTCATGACATGATTTTACGAGTGCTTTCAAAATTGAGACACAAGTGTCTAGATGAAAAGATGTACTAGAAGAAACTTAAAACACCCGGGCTGCTGTTCATCTGATCATTAGGTAGAATTAGGTGAACATTAATCAGAAATGAAAATCATGTAAGCATACTCGCTCCCCTTTAGAGCACCTCTTCCAAGATTAAATAAATGGGCACAAATGAAACCCTTAACAGACACACATACTGCTAATGATAAGGGGCCCTGGGGTCTTTCAAGAAGAGTTAGATGTAGAGCCTACTCTGAAGAAGCTTATGTTCTTTGAGAGATTGAACTTGTAGAGTCAGTCTGTGTGGCAGAAGTAATCGTAATAGCTCATTCACTGTGTGCCAAACCCTGTTCTAAGCACATTCTGTTAACTCCTTTAATCCTTACAACCTTGTGAGGTTGGTATAGTAACTAGTATGGGTGAGGAAACTGAGGCACAGAAAGGTTAATAAGGAAATTTTTCAAAGTCATCCGGCTAGTGAGTGACCCTGGTCTGGTCAAGTTTATATGCTATAAACAATAGTGTCTTATTCTTGAAAGAGAACAGTGGGTACTCATAGGAATGATTTTCTTTCTTTTTTTATTAAAAAAATCTTTTAACGTTCATTCATTTTTGAGAGAGAGCGCAAGCAGGGGAGGGGCAGAGAGAGGGGGACAGAGGATCCCAAGCAGGAACCGTGCCGACAGCAGCAAGCCCGATGCGGGGCTCGAACTCACGAACCGTGAGATGGTGACCTGAGCTGAAGTCCCGCGCTCAACCGACTGAGCCACCCAGGCACCCCAACGTATGGCCAATCTTATTTCTTGTGTTCCTCCTCCCTACACCTATCTCTACTGAAATACCTTCAAGCAAGTTCAGATTATCATTATTTCATTTTTTTCTGGCCACATCTATGTCAGTCACATGCCTTGTCGGTGATAACGACTCTTAAATGCAGAGCCTCAGGCGGTTATCACACTGTTAAAGAAACAAAACAATATTATCAGATAGCCCCCTCAGATCTCCTCAAATGCCATATAGATGCATGTTGACAGTTGATTTGTTCAAGTTGAGATCTCAGTAAGGTCCACACATTCTGCATTTTATTGCTGTTTCTTTATAGTAGTTCCCCCTTTTTTCTCTTTGCCATTTATTCACCGAAAAAACTGGGTCATGCATTTTGTAGCGTTTTGCACGTTTCACATTTGGCTGATTACATCCTTTTAGTCATTAGTGTTTCATGGGTGTCTCCTTGCCCTGTAGCTTCTGTTAATTGGTGGTTAGGTGAAGAGGCTTGATCACATAGAGATATGCATTTTTGGCAAGAACGCTTTATAGGTGGTGCTGGGTATTTCTTGTTGCCTCACATCAGGGGGCACATGATGTTTAAAAATTTTTTTTTCAAATGTTTATTTTTGAGAGAGAGAGACTGAGTGTGAGCTGGGGAGGGGCAGAGAGAGAGAGAGAGAGAGACAGAGAGAGAGACAGAGAGAGGAAGACACAGAATCCGAAGCAGGTTCCAGACTCTGATCTGTCAGCACAGAACCCAATGCAGGGCTCAAACTCACAAACCGCGAGATCATGACCTGCGCCGAAGTCGGATGCTCAACCGACTGAGCCCCCCAGGTGCCCTATGAAGGTGTATGAGTTCTGACTGTAGCTCTTGTTAAGATTAATGGCTGGGTTTTAGGTGCTGTCCATGTGATTCCTATAGGAGAAAGTTCCCCCATCAGCTTTTCACCTGTTGTTTTTGGCCATCGTTGATGATTTCTGTCCAAATTATTTTGTTAGGTACTGGTTAACTCATACTGCCAAATATCTGTGGGCTCTTCAAATAGTAGCTATGGTCAGCCAAAACCCAACATTTGTGTTTGGGGCATACCAACGAATGCAAATTAAATGAAGCATTAATCCTCTCTGACTTAGCTGTACCAGTGTTGAAGGATACGAACGTATGTGTATGTGGGCACGCACGTATACACAGACGTTTATTGTGCTTTTCTGTACTTTGAGAGAATTAAAACTGGAAATCTGTCTCTTCTTCATACCCTGGAATATGAGCCGACCTCTTCGTTACCAGGGTTTTTTAGCTTTTTAAATTTTCTTAATCTCTGAAGATGATTAAAGAACATGCCAAATAATTCTTGACGTTTTTTGGTGAGGAAGAATCCGTGGGTTATGGGAAAGCAGTTCTGCCAAACTAAGATCAGTTCCAAACTGGAGTCCAGCCTTGCTTAAAATTAATTTGTGTTCAGTGCTTAGATGGCTCAGGTCCTGTAGGGCTTCGCCTTCCCATTACTTGGGAACCAGAATTAGTCCTCAAAAGGCAGTTTGGTGAGAATAGAAGTAAGTATGAGTTCTCAACCAGGGTATAAAAAAGCTTGGTGAGCTCCTGCGTTCCAGTGAGCACTTAACCTTTTCAGTGACTGTGTGTTCTTGTCCAACAGGTGTCATTCTTCACCTTCCGTAATAGCAGTTTCTTAACCAGCTCTTCTTTCTTACTATTCCTGTTTAGTTACCCATTTTGTAACTAAATTATTGCAGTCTCCCCTTTATGGTGTTCTGAAACTGATTTGGTCTCGCACAGTTTGTCAGTAACTGATTAGAGAACTTGCCATCAAAATACTCTCGTGTGCCATATATTCCGGAAGCAGAAGGGATACGACATACCCTCTTTGCCATTTACTCTCTTGATTAATCTTACTTTAATTCTAACCTTTCAAAAACTTCAATTTCTAGAAGGCATGTAACATGGTGGACTATTCATGTGTCATGCAATTCTGTCAGGAGCATTTCTCTAGCTAAAGCTTCTGGCTAACTTTTTCAGAGAACTTAATTTCCAGTTATAGGTATTTTGATCAATGAGGGGGAAAAATGAAGCAAAACCTGACCTTGGGTTATCCATTTATTCAGGAAATATTTTTGTTGCTGAGATATGGCAGGTGCTGTTAGGAAAAATACTGAGTCCTTGGAGTGCTGGATCTCATTACCATGGTCAGAAGTCATCCGGATGAACATTTAGGTTCCGCATGGGGAGATGCTGGTGTTCAAATACTGACTGTTCCTGAAGAAAGAAATATAACTGGTGGCTATGTGATAAACGATGACTATTTAAAAATGGTATAGTGTGATTTTCCCCCCTCCTATGCAGTTATTAAATGATTGCTGAGCCACCGCTGGTGTTTTAGAATTGGGGGAGTTATCTTTGAAATAAGGCTTTCCTTCTGCATTAGGTAGTGGAAGGTACCGGAAAAAGGCTTGTATTCCCCTTCTTTATAGCAGTGAGCAGCTCACATTTGAGGGCAGGCCGTCTCTGCATCAATACAAATGGTCAGTAAAAGCCTTCTTGTCATTCACGAGTGCCGTTTAGTGGTAACAGATTACCGGAAGGCTCTCCAAATCACCTTAATTGAATGAAAATATATGTAGAATCGTATATATGGAAGAAATTGATTCCTGCTGTTGCCTGTCTGGGTTCCTAGTGACATATGATGCTAAAAAGGATTATTACAGGTGAAATTTTATATGCTGGTGTGAACTTTTGCTGTGGGATAAGCTAGTGGGGCAGTACAGCACGGGAGTTTAGTGGTCTCCCTTCCCAGAGTGAAGTCGGCTTGGAATAACAAGTAAACTGTGATCCTTAAGCAGCCACATAGAAGGGAAAAATAGATAAGACCCTCCATCTGATTTTCCTGAGCTAGCCTAACGTGGTCACGTGTGTTCCTTCTTTGCTCTAAGAAGACCTTTCTTAAATCAACATCACAGGTGGATAATATGTCCATTCAGTTTATAGATTGACCACGGACAGATGATAGAGAAAATATATTCATAGACCACATTCTCTCACTTCATCTCTAATTGAATTGGGGTATTTTCCTCCTGTTTTTGGCTTGCTTATAGATTTGGATAGCATAGAAAAATCAACGACAAGTGTTCATGGAAATAAGAAAAGATTTATTCCTTGAAACTGACCTCCTCTTCTTCACCTTTCAGTGTTTCAGATTTTAACACTGCAGTGTTTTCTCGCCCCCAAGCATTCTCCAGTTCTCTTGACATCAGCTGGGGGTCCAACAATTCAGTTGCTGGACACTATCTAGCTGGAGTTGGAATCAGATCCCCACGTTAAAGGGGTCAGCCCCCCGAATGGCCCCACTTCAGATCCAGCTGCCAGTGGGGTACTTAGGCACCCACACTTCTGCTTGGCCAATGATGAGTTAGATAGGGCTCCCCTGACTCCACCCCCAGGTGGAGTTATTTGTTAGGGCAGCTCACGGAACTCAGGAAAACACTGTACTTATGTTTATCAGTTTAGTGTAAAAGAGACAACTAGGGAACAGTCAAATGGAAGAGCTGTGTAGGGCTAGGTATGGAGAGAGCGGGCAGAGAGCTTCCATACTTTGTCTGGGCTTGTCATCCTTCTAGTACTTTGATGTGTTCACCAACCTGGAAACTCCTGGAACTCCTTCTTGGGGGAGGGTTTATGGGAGTTTCATTACATAGGCGCAGTTGATCAAATCATTGGCCATTGGGTGATGGAACTCAGTTTCCAGCCCTTCTCCCCTCCACGGAAGCTAGGGGGTGGAGCTAGAAGTTGTAGCCCTCCTCTTTGCCAGGTTTGTTTCTCTGGAGACCAGCATCCCATCCTGAAATTATGTGTGTGTAGTGCCTGTGGGAGAGGCCCTCTCCTCTGTCCCCTCATTAGCACAATCTCTGGTTTGGTTGAAAGGGGCTTGTTATGAATAACGAAAGACTCTTCTATCACTGGGGAGGGGGGCGGGTACTGGAAGGGTCGTAGGAGGTCTGTGCCAGGTACTTGGGACAAGTACCAGATACATTTTTTATTACAACACAGACACTATAGCGAAACTACCTTGCACACAGTAGACCCAGAGCTTTGGATCTGTAAGCTTTCTAGGAGGGCTAATCTATACTTACCTGGAAAGAAGAATGGGTACCGGTATCATTTTGGTAACGGACGGTTGATTTTGTGTTGTGAAAAAGATTCATATGCTGTATCTCCCAGGACCAAATGGGTACCTTCACTGTGATGCTAAATTGCCCGTATCTTACAGTTTTCTTTATCCTAACCTACTCATTAGTGAAATTCATATAGGATTGGGTCTAGAAGAGTTGTTTATGGCTGGTGGGAATCCTTATTGGCATTGTAGGAAGATGAGGGAAGACATTAATGTTTGACAAAAATATTAAGAAACTAATATTTGCTTTGTGGCTAATAACATTCCTCTAAGTAAACTCTTCAAGGAGAAGTCTGATATGACTGTTTTGCTAGCTCCTCAACCTGGGCGCCGCTAAGTTACCTGTCAGCTGAAACACATTGCCTTGGCCTGCGGCCTGGGGCCACTCGCTGCAGCTCAGGTCAGTGGCCTTTAGCCAAGAGCAGGCTTGTGTTTCCTTCATTGTGTTGTACGCGCGCTCTTTCCTTCACTTCGTGGCACATACGAAAAAGGTTTGAAGCACTGATTGAAACAATACTGACGGCATCATTAGACAATATGGTTAGTGTCCTTATTTCATTTATGGGTGGCGGGAAGTTAAAATGGTATTGTTAGGATCTTGTGGGGTTGACCAAGCAGGAAAAATAAATGCGACCTAAGACCGGCGGGCACTTTGGTTCCTTGTTAGAGTTCGAGCGAGCCGTTCTGAGAATATCTGCTGTGCGATGTGTTGCCTCTGCCTGGACAGTGAGGTGGGCTGGAGGCCACTTGTGTGGGCTCTGGGATGTTGATAAAAACCGGAACAAGCCTTATGGCTTTTCTTGACCCAGTTTTCACAAGTTTGTGTAGTAGGTGCCCTGTCCTACTAGAAGGATGCTACCAAAAAGTAGGAGTTCGTTATGTGGGTGATTTTTCAGAAATCCTAATATCTCGCTACTGGTGCGTGGTAACATAGTAACTTGAAACTTTGGGGAGCTGATGAGGAACTTAAGTAGAGTGTGGAGGGGTCTGACTGGGAGGCAGAGGTTGCCACATGGCCTACCCATCGGAGAAGAAAGGCTCACTGACCATTCTGAATGGCAAGTTTTGTTGGATTTGATCAACACAGCATTTGTGTCTCACTTGTCTCTGTGGGACCCCTTGTTGATGTGTTGGAAGATTTAAGGCTTAACATAAATGCCCTGTGGATTTGGGTGAGTTTTAGGCATGACGTGGATTTAAAGTGTCTGAGCACCTGGACAGGGTGCTGAGTACCTAGAGTAACTAGAAGAATTTGATGTTTTTTGTTTTTTTTTTTGATTCTATGTGTACTCTCTCTTTGTGCATTACCTGTTCCTAGTCTGTGTTTATTTTCTAATTGGGATATTTGCTCTCAAATCCATCAGGAAGTCCCTTATGTCTATGTACTGACCTGCTGTGCTGTAAACCTCCCCCCTTCCTGGCCAGAACTCTCAGCGCCCTAAGAGCAGTAATGCTGTGTGAATGGAATTAGTGCAGGCGCCTAGCAGGTTAGACCTTTCTTATTAAGAATTGTGATGGGTGATGGTATAAAAGAGAGCTCCGAACCAGCTGGGGACAAATGACAAGCTCAGCATTGTTACACATTCGTCCCCTTCTCCCCTAAACTGGGGGTGGAGGCGTGCTGGCAGGGATGGCTGCCACCTCTTGGGTGTCCACTCGGAACCTTCTCAAGGTGGGTGTCTAACTGGAATTTCTACCCTTAGATTCCCATGGAGGCTGTGCTTCCCAAATCTGTGGAGTGTGACTTTTGGGGCGAGGGGGGTGTGTTGAATAAGCTTTTCCTGTTTTTTGGGGGGGGATTAAAATATTATTGAACTTAGCTGGTACATACACCTTAAAAAAAATCTCAAAAGATATCATGTGTGAAATATTACAAGATTTTAGGGGTATGGAAATGTTCAAGTTGGATTAGCGGATATATATATATGAAAGTGCCTAGATTTGTGTTTTTAAGGACATTTTATTGTTCTCTAGGCCTCAGTAAATTTGGGTTTAGAGAACAGATTGGTCTCTTTTAGAAAGCTCGGGTGTGAGTAGCAAGGAGATTATAATTGAAACAGAAACAACAAATACTTAGTGTAGAAAAACGGAAGCACAGCAAAGTAGAAAAAAATGACCCATAATTCTAGCACCTGGAAGTAATCACCAGTCATACTTTTGGAGAAAGACCTGTGTGTGTATTATAAATTTATCATATGCACATATGCTTTACTGAAATAATTTATTAGACACATTACTTATTGCTTGATTAAAAAAAATCTCTTACTATTACTAACATTTACTAATGTCAGTAGTCTTTTATGGTGTGGGTTTTTTGTTTTGTTTTTGTTTTTGTTTTGTTTTGTTTCTGTTTTTTTTTTTTTTTGTTTGTTTGTTTGTTTTTGGTGGCGGTGGAGTATTCCTGTTACGGATGTGTCGTAATTTTTCTATCTAGTCTAGCATAAATATCACGATGCTGAATACTTTTCTTTGCATAATCTTTAACTTCCTAGAGAATGAATTCTTAGGAATGGACTTACTACATTAATCATCAAGGACATTTGGAGATGTTTGCAAGATCTTGCCCTCTAGAAAGTGGACCAGTTTATATTCACAGCAGTAATTGGTTCATTTATTTGTCTCTGTTCATCTGTCTACTGAACAGATATTAAGGATCTGTGCATCAGGTGCAGTTCTAGGCAGGGAGGCAGGTGAGAAATAGAATTTCTGTGCTCCTGGAGCTTAAGGTGTCGTGGGGATGGTATACATCACATAACCACAGACCGATGTGAAAGTACAGCTGTGGAAAATTCTGAGAAGACTGCCCACTTCTTCATACTCTTATTAACGTTAATATTGGGATTCCTGGAACGCCTGGGTGGCTCAGTCGGTTAAGTGTCCGACTTCGGCTCAGGTCACAATCTCACAGTTCGTGGGTTTTGAGCCCCATGTCAGGCTCTGTGCTGACAATCTCAAAGCCTGCTTCAGATTCTATCTCCCTCTGTCTCCCCCTGCTCCCAGTCATACGCTGTCTCTCTGTTTCTCAAAAATAAATAAACATTAAAAAAATTAACATAGGGATTCCTTTTATTTACATGTGGTATTAGAGGCAAAAATTGAATTTTAGTTCTGTGGATAGCTAGAAGAATTTGATGGTTTTTTGGATTCTGTGTGTATTCTCCCTTTTGTTAATTACCTGTTCATATTCTTTGTTTATTTTCTAACTGGGATATTTGCTCTCAAATCCATCAGTCAGTCCCTTATATCTACCCCAACCCTCCCAGCCCCCACAGTGGGTCATTTCAGCTGGGGCTATGTAGTTTAGACAAAAGTACCAAGGTACAAAGTTGTTTTCTTTATCTCCTTAATGAACCTGCGGACCTCACAGGAGCACTCGGGACCATGGGAATCCAGAGCAAGTTCTGCTGGACAGTCTGTTGACTCTACCTGCATGAGTATCTGAAGTCCTGTTTATTTCAATAAAGCCTTGACATTTGTGCTGCATTGGTCATCCTGAATGAGCTGTCTCTCTGGTATTTTTAAAGAGTTTGGACTAATCAGGACTTGGTCAGTTTAGCCTGAGGAATTGTACTTGTTTGTTGGTAGGAGACATCCGGCTCAGAGTCTGATCAAAGCAGGCGTTGTTGGCTTAAAGCTAGCTCAAAGGTGTGGCTGCACGTAGAAACTCATAATGGTGACATTGTGCATAATTGAGGCAAAATCACTAGTGACCACAGAGGGGCTCATGTCATCAATGTCAGAGTTAATGGTTAGTGGGATCAAGGGACGAAGAATCATCACGAGTCTCTCTAATGTTAGGTTTGGAAGGATGTTAGGGCAGATTGTCTGTTTCATTCCAGGAAACTTGCTGGACTCCCCATTTTACTGTGGTAGAAAATGAGCTAAAAACATTTTTTTTTTTAAATTGTTGGTTGATCAGCTTTGGGAGCAAGTTGGGGGCTTTTCAGCCTTTACACTCTCCCTGAAGACTTTTGTTAACCAAATAAGGTCTCATAGTAAAATGTAGTCTACAGAAACTAAAATGCTACTTTTGCCTTTGCCTGGAGTCCATAGAATCTGCTAGAAATTGTTATGCCATTGTGTCAGAGCAGTACCCCTCTAGGCACCGATAGAGAAATAGCAGACTTCTCGATATTACAGGTTTAAAAAAAAAATCTGTCTACCCCAGGAGAGATCCGTGAATCATCTGCCAGAGGTTGGCAAGGTAGAGAGTGAATCGTTTCGGTTCTTTCTTTGGCAACAGAGCCTCTGAGGCCCGAGCTTATCAGATGAGGAAGATGCTTAATGTTGAGGAAGCACTGGTGTTAGTGGTCTCCCACCCACCCTGGTTCAGGACCTAGCCACTGTAAACCTGCACGCAGCGGATAATACAAGGTGGGAAACAATGAGTGATGGTTGGCTGACCCTGACCTACACAGTGACTCCTTTTCCTCCTGCCAGCCCCGCTCTGAGGAAGGTAATATCAGTCCCATTTGGCAGGAATGGGCCTGTGGCGGAGAGATGACGTCTACGCCTGAGAGTGCATAGCCAGTAAGTGGAAGAGCTGAACTCCATGGCTAGGTAGACGGGCTTTACCACTGGTGTTCCTAGTTTCTGGTTGAGCACCGCTGGGATGCTGACTGTGGCTAAGAACAGGGACTTTTATTGGCACAGTAGTTAAAAGGAATCTACAGAGCCAGTTGCATTTCTTTCTTGTTGCTCATACGTTTTTTTGGTTTAAAAGGTATCAGACAAGGGGCGCCCGGGTGGCTCAGTCATTTAAGCGTCCGGCTTCGGCTTGGGTCATGATCTCACGGTCCGTGAGTTCGAGCCCCGCGTCGGGCTCTGTGCTGACAGCTCGGAGCCTGGAGCCTGCTTTGGATTCTGTGTCTCCCTCTCTCTGCCCCTCCCCTGCTCACGCTCTTTCTCTCTCTGTCAAAAATAAACAAACATGAAGGAAAGAATTTTTAAAATGTATCAGTTTTTCCCAGTTTTTTTCTTTTTTAGAGAATTTAATAATTTAATCAACTTTTCAATTGGGTTTCAGTACTTCTGACTAATCTCACAGTTAGCTGCCATTGTTTCATCGTTACTCTTTACCAGCCATTGTATTTTTAAGGTGCATGAATCCTCCCCGCAGCACCACCAGAGCAGTGAAAACAGTAAGGCACTGTTTTTGTCTTGGTTTTACAGACGTGTAAATGGCTTGACCGCGTGTCATCTTTATCAGTATCTCAGGGATAATCATTTAGCGCCTCGCAGAAGTAATTTTCTCCCCTAGTCTGCCATGTAGCCCCCTCCCACCACCTTCCTTTTTAATTTTGCTAAGGTGAGAAACAAAGCAGTCTTTGTGGGTAGGTCAGCCAGCTGCCTTATCGGTCTTTTTGTCTGTACTACCCGGCACAATAGCTTGTGTATAACCGTGATATTTCTCTACCTATGGCCGTGTGAATTACTACGTTGGACTTCCCCCAAATCCACCTTCCACACAAAAGTGTTGAACTGTGCCAGAAGGGCCTGTTGGCATATATTTGTTTATCTCTTCTACCCAGAACAAGCCACCTTCCAAACCGCTTAGCTGTATGGATGAATAACCGTGTTTTGTGATACCGATGGGAGTTCAGAGTTCTAGGTGAGATTTTGTAAATTTTTGGAACTCGTTCACTCTTACGTACCCAGGGCTGGAGGAGGAGAGGCGCGGCATGGTATTAGCCGACAGTGACTCATTCAGTGCTCAGATTGCTGGAGATTGCAAGACTGGGACATAACGGACAGTTCCGAGTCTAACATCCTTCGTGTCCTGCCCTTCTCTTGAGCTTATCAAAGAAGTCAGGGCCCTCATCACTGTAGTAATTTAGGTAGAAAAGGAAATGAGAGTAAGTCCTTGTTTACCATTTTGTTTTCTCGTTTCTGAAATTACTCAAATATAAAGTTGTGTAGTTGGAACTGTGTGTTCCTCATTTTATAGCCAGTGATTACAGATAATTGAACGAGTTACTCCGAATACTCCATTTGGAAATGAGGTATGAAGAGTTAGAGCCAAGGGAGAAATGAGCATTTCAGGCGGTCCTCACCCCTCCGTCCCCTGGCGGGATGCTCTGGGTACTTGTAGGTCAATCGCTCATGTTTTTGAAGGTGTTCTGTGAGCTGATTTGTACATCGTAGTTTCAGTTCCCGCTTTTTCCTCTGCTAGGTTCTGGGAAATCCCTAGTGGTGGCAGTGGGGGTTATTAAGATCTTAAGAGAGACTGATTCTTACTGGTTTTTTTTTTTTTTATTCCTACCTAGCTCCTTTGGCTTCTGAGTAGTGGCTTTAAAGAGTAACTGTGACGGTTTTGTGATTCTGTTTGGTAGTCGGGTGGTGGTCCTGCTGGTTTAACCTGAGCTCTGCTATGTGTCTGTATTCAGCTAGTAGGTCTGTGGGTGGAGACTAAGCTCAGTGGGGATGACTGGGCCCTCTGGACCTTGTGCATGTGGATTTCCATCATCAAGGATGCTACTTGGGCTGCTTCATGTTTAGACTCGGTCACTTTCCAAGAGGGTGAAAGTGGACGCTGTGGGGCCTCCTAAGGCTTAACTTTGGAAGTCCTACAACAACCCTTTCTGCTGTGTTCTTGGGGTCCCCGCGAGTCTGAAATCCAGCCTGATTAGAGAGGCAGGGAATAGTCACATTCTAAAGAGGTGATTCACTGGTGGCTATTTTGATAACAATCTACCACATAACCTGAAGTGATGCATTAATATCACAGCAAAAAAGCTAACTTCTAGATGCATCGCTGGATCCTTCAGTGATCTTTATTGCCACCAACAATGGGAAGTTTTGCTGTTACTATTTCAAATTTGGTGAAATCACACGTCGAAGGTACGTAGATTGACTGCAGTACTTTAGAGATGGTCTCCATTCTTACAGGTTGGGTGGGAAGATTCTGAATCAGAGGAACAGAATCTTGCTTTCCTATGATCGAATAAAAGAAAATAAGCCCACTAGGTTGTATGAGAGGTTAGTGCAATGTTGATAAAAAAAATTAATAATCTGAATTCAACAAATATTTGTTGCACTGTTATTTTGTCGTAGTTACCTATTACAGGTGACTTGTAGAATTCAAAGATAAATTAAGCTAGTTAAACATTTAGGACAAAATTGCTCACAATTTGATTATGGGAACAGGCTTGAGAAGGATGGGAGAGAGCGACAGGGTGGACCCCATGTAGACATACTGTCTCTCTGAGGACAGGCTGGTTCTGACGTTTTGGAAATAGAAATAGTGCTTAGGAAATACTTTTTCCTCATCTGTGGAAGGTCGGGGAAGGATGTTTTGGTGACCTAGATTGCAAAGACTGGTCATCTTGCATAGTTGACTGGTAGACTCTTGGCTGCTCTCGGATAGAATTTTTGACCAAGGTTAAACTCAACTATGGGCCAGCTTAGCCGATTGTGGAAAGTGATGTTAAGGGTTTGTATCACTTGAGAAGTTGGTGGAGTACAGTATTCAGGGATGGCTCCTTTGTCTTCTTGCTTAAGGCCAAGTAAAGTTGAAAGATATCTTCCTTCCACCTTCAAAATTCTGTGAGTTGCTCTGTGGTCAGAACACAAGCCAAACACGTTCCTAGGCCTTACTGAGTATGGATATCAGTGGACAAATCCTTGTTCTTCAGAATCATAGCTTGGAATATTCTTGAAGATCCCATCCTTGGGACTGTGTCCTTCATGAGAAGCGTGAGGAAGAATTTGGATGTCGATGTGGAGAGGTTGTTTGAGGCAGAGCTTTGAAACCAGACCTTCAAAGGGTGGTGCAGAGAGGTCGATTCCCAGTCCTTGGCGAGCCTGAGTGGGACATGAGGCTGTGAGCCACCTGGGTCGGCCAGTGGGCTGGCGGAGATTCTGGTCTTCCCGGTGTGCCAAGCAGGTGTCCTCATTTCCTGTATGAGCCGGCATGAGAAAAGTTGGGCAGTATTACCCTGAGGGGTAGAGCAGTGCCTTGGAAGTATGATGATGGGACGAGGGCACACACTGTTGTCCTTAACGGTCAGGGTGCTTGGTTACAGATGGCAAGAATTTATTCTAGACAATTTGACCCACATCGGGGTTGTCTGGGGCAATCCGTGTGAAATTTGTTCTCAGACCGATCTAATACGCATTTGAGAGCATTTTCTGTTATCAGCTTCACTGAACTTAGTTTTTAGGTACACAAAGACCGTCTTCGCTCGCAGGAGACTCCTTCCCTATGAATACTTTAAGATGTTTGATCAATGGCTGTTTTCTCTTCTGCTGTAGATAAAGGGGAGGCCCTGTTTATCTCTGACTGGTTAGGGATGGGGGTTATTTGGTGACAGTGTCCCCAAAGGGAGAATTATAATCACAAGTTTATAATCTTTTTTGATCAACTAGTTTAAAGCCTGCTGTACAAATAACTTAATCTCTGTTAGCTTCTAAAAATCTCCACAGGCCATTTGTAGGAAAACTTCCTTCCTTACTCCCTTTACTCCCTGTAGAAGTTGCAGGCTTTTGAAAAAAAAAAGTCCCTGTTGCTCTAATGTCGTATTTGCGTGTAGTTTTGATACTAAAAATAACTGGCATAGTGACGGGTTACCTTTAGGATTTAGGTTTTTGGGGTGAGAAAGAGAAGATAAGGACCAGTCATAATAAAGGTTCTTACTTAGAGAAAGTGAATGGGGGGAAAAAAAGAAATGCTGGGGGAAACAATGTTCATGTCCACAGAGATAGCCTCTCTGAAGTATCGTAAAAACTGTTCTGCTCCTTTCTGCCTCTCCCCACATCTCGTCTTTGACTGACTTTCTGGGACTGTCCTTTTCCTCCTCAAAACTGCCCTGTGAGTTCATCTCCAAATGGTCAGCCTTTGGAGAGTGGGAGCCCTGCAGGACCAGCCCATGCAACTCGATCTTCCCCTACACCCCCTGGCACTGGTTCTAGGCCCTGAGTCATCACCTCCGCTTAGAGAGGCTGTGAACTTTTATAGAATTATTTAGCGTATTTTGTTGGTGGACGATCAGAACATGTGCTTGGACAGTGTTCAAGACAGTTGCAGATGTGGTGAAGTATGGCGTGTGTTCAGACCTAACCTGTGTAAGTCACGTTGTGTGATGTTTGTGTGCTTGTTCATTTTTGCGGGAAATGGCCTTCAAGACCCCAGTTTATTTTTGCTCAAGTGTGAAAGCAGTGCTGAGGAAGGATGTGTGTGTGTGTGTGTGTGTGTGTAAATATTTACTGTCAAGAAAACAGTTTAAGTTTTAATTGTAGTAATATATTTTGTCTGCCTGCAAAGGTTAGCTGCTGTCCCCTCAAACTGAGCTTTGGAAGAAAGGGCCAGTTTTAGTGTTTTCCTCGGGATGGTTTTCACAACGATTCTTTGTTCTGTTATTGTCCTGAATTTGATCTTAGTGTGTTTTCAGTTTTTCACCCTATAGGGTGGTTCCAGACACAACCACATGACAGGTGGTGTTCAGTTTTTGATTTGGGGGGTTGGTAGGCATTGAGCTCATTCAGAACTTCATTTCTTTTATTTTCTTAAAGTTTATTTACTTTGCGATCTGGGGAAGGGCAGAGAGTGAAGGAGAGAGAGAGAGAATCCCAAGCAGGCTCTGCACTGCCAGTGTGGATCCCGATGTGGGGCTCGAACTCACAAACGGTGAGATCATGACCTGAGCTTAACTGACTGAGCCACCCAGGTGCCCCCAGAGCTTAATTTAAATTCCTGAAACTTTGTTCTATAAAGTAACATTCATAGGTTTCAGGGATTGATTAGGACCTGGTGTCTTTTTGTTTGTTTGTTTTTTAATTCTTCTTTCAGTGTTTATTTTTGAGAGAGAGAGAGAGAGAGAGAGAGAGGTGGGGAGGGGCAGAGAGAGAGAGGGAGACACAGAATCAGGAATGGGCTCCAGGCTCTGAGCTGTCAGCACAAAGCCCGAGGTGGGGTTTGAACCCATGAACCGCGAAATCATGACCTGAGCTGAAGTCGGACGATTAACCGACTGAGTCCCCCAGGCATCCCATGGACCTGACATCTTTGAAGGCCTCCATTTTCACTGCAGTCCACCTGTGGCCCCCAAATACTTACATCTTCTCTGTGTGCGGACGATACTCTTGGTGCTCCGGCTTCCCCCAGAGCCTTAGGTCACAGCATCAGCTCGAATCCACATCTTATCTAGACAACACCAGTTCATCAACCCCCAGTCTCATCAGAATCATCCAAATCAGGTATGGGTGAGGCAGAGTATGATCTGTTGTGACACAAGATTCCTCTCCATCCGCGAACCTAGAAGCAAGAAGACAAGTGACCTTGTCAGGCATTGGATCGCATTTCTAGAGATACCCATTCAAAATGGGAGGACACTGAAGGAAAAAAGGAAACGCAGTCCCAAGCAGTTTCAAAATCCAGCAGAGCAAATTCCGTTAGGTTTCAAGGCCCGGGGATAGCCCTCTGCCTTTAGATAATTCCTAAAGACAGATTTCCAAGAAGTAAAAGAGCCTGTTCATTAAAGACTTTTTCTTGTATGTTGCTGAACATTTCATCAGAAACAATTCTATCAGTTTACTTTTTTTACCAGCAATGTGTGATACTAGTGATTCTTTTATCTGGTCATGTTAACCCATTATCATTGGGGGGAAAAATAGGTGTATGTATAAACGAGACCTAAGTTTTGCCAGTTTCACATGAACAAAATTTTTAACTGTTTTTGGTGTTAGTGAGTGCCTTTCATAATTTGTTCTCAGTTTTGCTTTACTGAGCAAAACTTTACTTTTTCATACTCTTGCCAATTTTTCTATTTTTCTTGACTTGTGTGATGTCTTTATGTATATTTAGAGTTTCCTGTTTTGTATTGCAAGGATTTTCCCCAGATTTCCCTTAAAATTTTTTAAGTTTTTTTTTTTGTAGTATATGGAATTTGCTTTTTAATACAGCCAAACCTGCCGATTTTCATAGAGAACCTTTTGCAATTTATAGAGAACCCCTTCTCTACTGGCTTTCAAATGAAACTGAATTTAAAATAAATGTTTGGCACCTGAATGGGCAAGTTACGTGGAAAATTCATGTTGTACCATGCTTACTTCTTTTTTTTTTAATGTTTTATTTATTTTTGACAGAGAGAGAGAGAGAGAGAGAGAGAGACAGAGCATGAACGGGGGAGGGGCAGAGAGAGAGAGGGAGACACAGAATCCGAAGCAGGCTCCAGGCTCTGAGCCATCAGCACAGAGCCCAATGCAGGGCTCGAACCCACAGACTGAGTTCATGACCTGAGCCGAAGTCGGACGCTCAACTGACTGAGCCACCTAGGCGCCCCCCATGCTTACTTCTGAACATGATGTGTCTGGGCTTCTTGGGAATTCACGTTATCCTGTAGTAAAGCCTGTCTCCCAGAGCTGATCCAGGAGCCACGGCCAGGAGCTCTCTGCTCTTGTCCTGCAGTCCCGACCAGCTAGTGTGGCACCCTGAAACTTACAACTGTCATCAGAAACACCAGGCTGAGTAGATGGAGCCCCTTCATACATCTTCTGAACCCATACATCTTCTGAAGGGGTGGGAAAGGGTTTGGATTGTAGACGTGTTGTTTGAGAAGGTAGATACATGCATAACAAACCCGGAGGTGTGTATGCTGGAAAAAGTATCTTTAGTATCTATGGGAAGCTAAGATGTGTTGCAAATGCTTAACAAACCTGACTTTGTTACAGAGTTGCCATTCGGTAGAATCCCAGAGAAATGATCTTGTAAGCTTTATTGACATAGAGAGGAATATGGTCAGTGAGTATAGCATGTTACAAAACATATTGTGGTCTGATTTTAATGGTAGAGAAAAAAATGGGTGTCTATGTACAGAAAATAGTTTCCAAGAGACAATGATTATTTGGGGATAATTGGACTTATATATAATATATATTTAAAAACCCCATATATTCTGTAGGTGTATACATAATATTATGTATATTTTTCTTTATCTTTTCTGACTTATGTATAATATATATTTTTAAAAACTCATATATTCTGTAGGTATATAAATAATACTCCGTGTATTTTTCTCTTCTTTATCTTTCTGAAATTTTTGGCTTTTCTATACTGGACATGTTTTGTTGGCATAATGTAAAACATTGGTACCTTACCTCCCCTTTCCCTAACCCCAAAGAAATGGCTCCAGATAAATAATTATTTGAAATACCAGTGTATTGAACTTGAAGTTGACCGTGCCAGGATGTTTTTTTAGCTTGTAATGGTTGCAGAATGCTTGAGATTCTTCGCTCGGTCATTTATGCTATGTTTGAGGGAAAACCATTAAACTATGGCATCGAAGTGTAACCCTGGAAAGGTGGTAATACTTTAGTATTTTTCAATATATTTGCTGAGGTAAATGATTTTTGTAGTGGTATTTTCATTTGCAAAAGTGTTAGCGTCTCTGAACAATATAAACTTGAAACACTGAATGTTGTTTTCTATTGTATTGAAGCATAACGGATGATTTGTAGTTAGTAACAACTTTAGATCATTTTTATTTACTGTTTCTTAATTCTGAGAAATTCTTTGTTGCCTTTCAAAATATTATATTAACTGTATGTTAAAACACATTTTTCTGCTTTTTGGTATGAATTTCTTATGCCCTCAGAGTGGTATCTCTTTTATAGTGCTTGAAACTTTTACTTTTTATTTGTTATTTCTTAGGTAAACGCAAAGCACTGAAGTTGAATTTTGCAAATCCACCTTTCAAATCTACAGCAAGGTTTACTCTGAATCCCAATCCTACAGGAGTTCAAAACCCACACATGTGAGTATTCTGGTAATCAACTAAAAGGCTCAGCTCAAGCAAAGGTTTTAATGTTACTGTATTTTATGAATTTTCCCAAGTTGAGGGGTTGGTATTTTCATTATTTTATGGGCCATTTGAAATACTACTATTTGAACTTAAGTAGAAAATTATTGATTCTGTAGTCTGAAGTAGATAAGCATAATTTTCCTTGTTGAAGTTTAAACTTGAAGGGAAAAAAGAGCTGAAGATCCAGATACCTTGAGATCGTCACCATTTTTCTCTTTCTGAACTGAGACTATTGTTTAGACCTTTCCCTCTGGATTTCCATTTAAATTGTAAGTGGTACTTAGGAAACATAACTCTTACCTCTAGATCTGTACAAATCGTCCCTGCTTACTGGGTGACAAAATAGAGTCCCATTCTATTTTATTATGATGAACTAAATTCCTGTAAGATTTTCATGTCACAGTAAGTTGAAAGAATGTGTGCCCGTCAGTGTACAGGTGTCAGTGAATATTTTTAAAATTTATTCCCTACATGTATATTTTTCCCTAAATATTTTTATTAAAATGAAAAAATGATATTTTAGCATCACTGAAAGTCACTGAGTGTATTAGAAACATCTGTTAATTTAAAATACCTCCAGAATAATATTTACAGACACCTTTGAATCGAAGTGAGGTGATGTATTAAATAATGATGCCTCCCCCTTTTACCCCCCAAGACCTATCATGAGTATGAAGGGTCAAAGCCAGTGGCTTCACATTCATACTCACGTTCATAAAATTAATTTTTCCTAGTTCCGGGATTGAGAACGATAAAGCAAGCAAATGGCAGAAGGTATGGTTTAAAAAGCAGTCAGAATACAGTATCTGCAGTTTTTAATCATTCCTTAACAATTTTTATTCAAACCTTGTCAGACTACAAATTGATTCATACTTCCCAAAAAAGCACATTTATGGCTACTTTCTTTCCTTTTGATGTCTGGCAGGCGTCGGATTTGCAAACAGTAACGAACTGGTAGGAGGTAGAGTGTCTTGAAATAGGAATGCTAAAGACTATTTTGTTATTTTTAAACCATCAGAGCATAGAAGGGGGCTCTGTGTGTGTGTGTGTGTGTGTGTGTGTGTGTGTGTGTGTTCGTTCTTAGGTTTTCACCTGTGACTTTAAACCAATGAAAACTAGAGTGACAGCAGTTCATTTGACTGGGAATAGGTCTGCTAAGTTTATTAGACTGGTGTCCCTAACGAGATTTCTTGTCAGAGCTCAGTTTAGCATCCCAGCCTTTTTACCTCCTCGAAAACATCAAGTGGGGGTTATATTGAGGAAGGAAACTCTTAGCACCTCTTAATTAGTCAGAACTCTGGCAGCAAGGAAACATTTTTAAAAGAACCTCCTTCCTCATTTCCTAGAATTTCTGGTGAAAGCTAGTACAAAACTAATTCTTGAACATGGTCCATTTCTATTACCTTGGTTGCTAGCTGAACTACGTAGTTGAAGTCTGCGAAAGAGGATATATAGTAATCGCCCAACTTGACAGGTCCTCCCCCTCCCCCCTCCTTTTTTTTCAAAGCCCCCTTGGACACACAGAAAAACACCCTGACTTACACTTAGAACTGCAAAAACATTTACATACTTGTATTTTCATCCTTTGAGAGTTTCATGTATTTGGGAATTCATGGACAAAATCGTGTGTGTGTGTGTGTGTGTGTGTGTGTGTGTGAACAGTAAACAGGGTGAAAAAAAAAGCTTTCTTCCAAAATTTGGGTCCATCATTTTTTTTATTTAAACCTACCACTTTATAATATCCTTATAACCAGCTAGGTTTCTTATCCCTTGTCTCGTCCCAGCAGGTGTTAAAAGTTTGAGAGGACATAGTAATAAGCATTCTTATTCTATAAATCAGAAGTGTTTATTCTATTTAATGATAGAATCTTAAGATTTTGGTTCTGGGGTGTAAACATTTTAGACCCAGACCTTGTTTTAATTTTCTTACTGCGCTGGTCTGTTAGTATGTGGATGAGGAACAGGTGAAACTACTAGCATTGATATTGGTCAAAGACCATCTTTTCAACCTGTTTATTGTTTTGCAAAAGAGAGAGAGAAAGCATGTGAGCAGAGGAGGGGCACAGAGAGAGGGACGCATGGGATCCGAAGCAGGCTCTAGGCTCTGAGCTGTCAGCACAGAGCCGGACGTGGGGCTCGAACTCACAAACCGCAAGATCATGACCTGAACCAAAGTTGGAAGCTTAACCGACTGAGCCACCCAGGCGCCCCTTAAGACCATTGTTTCAGTATGTAGGGCAAGTTATGTCTTCTGACTCCCTACACCCTTCCATAAGGGGATCCTTCCGTGCTCTTTCTCTGGGTTGTGCACCATCGGGCACTAAAGAACCACTGTTGGTTACTTGCAGTGTGGGGATTTGAAAAAGCTACCTCTGTGCCATTTATATGTGTTACCTCCTTCTAAAATTTGCTTGAACTCTTTTTTTTCCCCTTTAACTTTAGTTATAGATATAAATAGAAAACTTGCTCTTGAATTTAGGAAAAGATAAGGTGAAGTATAAGCAACTAATGAAGTTGAGAGATGTAGCTCCCAGGAGCTACTCTCACATCCATCTGGCATGTAAGATTTAAAATTTTAAAACTGTGTCCTTATTTTCTGGGAACCAACAGTTCAAATAAAATTCTAAGAAATAACAGTTGGCTGTAGAGATTCAAGAAATGAGGCATAAAGTAATACAGATTGAATGTCAAATGAATGGTGCAGGAGGGGATAAGATCACTTTCGGATAAACAACTTGGTGAAACCTTTCACAAAGAAGCAAGATTTGAATTGGGTTTTGAAAGATGGGCAGAGAAGGGAGAATGACATTCTGGTGAGTGTAAGTACAGATAAGTTTTGGAGACTGTGTGTAGTCTGTTTAATTATAGCACAGATGTTACTTGTAGATTACCTAGTTCTATCACTGGAAACTTTTAGCATTTTTTTCCTTTATTCTTGCTGTTCTATAGTTATATGAAGATCTATCTAGGTCTGGATCATCTTTCTGTGCATGGAGGAACCATTTTATTTAGTTCAGGTATCTGTTTCTGAGAAAATTTCTGCTTTTGTTTTGATCAATTCCTTCATGTATTTCCTAGTCTCCTGTTGTTTGGATGTTGGACCTTTTGAATTTCCTGGGTCTTTGATTTTTCTTTCATGTGTTTTTTATCTTTTTGTTTTCTTTTTCTGTATCCTAGATTTCCCTTATTTACTGATCCTTCTATGAAATTTTCTATTTTGGCATTTGATTTTAATTTCCATGAGTGGATTGTGGCTTCTTCTTTGTATCTTACTCTTTTTTTTTTTTTAATGTTTTATTTATTTTTGAGAGAGAGAGAGAGAGAACATGAACGGGGGATGGTCAGAGAGAGGGAGACACAGCATCTGAAGCAGGCTTCAGGTTCTGAGCTGTCAGCACAGAGCCCGATGCGGGGCTCGATCCCACGAACCGTGAGATCATGACCTAAGCCGAAGTTGGATGCTTAAACGACTGAGCCATCTTTAGTATCTTATTCTTAATTTATCTGGAATTAAAAAAAATTTTTTTTAACATTTATTTATTATTGAGAGACAGAGAGAGATAGAGCATGAGCATGGGAGGGGCAGAGAGAGGAGGAGACACAGAATCTGAAGCAGGCTTCAGGCTTGGAACTGTTGGCACAGAGCTTGACATGGGGCTCGAACCCACAAACCACGAGATCATGACCTGAGTCGAAGTCGGACGCTTAACCGATGAGCCACCCAGGCACACCTACTTTATCTGGAATTTTAAGGTTCTTTTCTGTCCTCTTGGCAATCCATTTCTTCAGGGTGTCAGTTTTATTTTCCTTTGTCTTTCTTCTTTGTGTTAGTTTATTTACATGTGTCTTGTAATTCTTGGTTGTCCATTGATAGTTGAGAGTGAGGAAATTAGAAGGCTGATGGGTCGCTCTGATACAGGTGAGTATTCTGTGAATGGTGTGAGAACTGGCTGTCAGGCCAGGAATATTCAGATGCCAGAGTGAGTAGAGCCAACATTCACCATTAGAGGCCTTTTTCTCCTCAGATAGCATGTTTATTTTCTTTAAAGACATGCTCTCTTCCCATTTGGGGGGGTGGGGGAGGTAGAGAGAAAAGGAGGAACCAACTGGACCTTTCTTACAGAAAGAATTTTAATGAACTTTTCTGCTTCTAGGCATTCATACCTTCCAACTTTGGATCCTCTCTATGATTCTTTTGGGACTATTGTTTATTTCTCCTCTCTGCTGAGTGTTTCCCTCCCAATGTGTTACAGGTGGTCGTTTTCTCTATTACTGTTCCTCCCCCACAAGGAAAGTCGTCATCGTCGTCGTTGTCTTCTTCTTCTTCTTCTTCTTTTAAGATTTTACTTTTCAGTAATCTGAAACATGGGGCTCAAACTCACAGCCCTGAGATCAAGGGTTGCACACTCTACTGACTGAGCCAGCCAGGCGCCCCTATTACTGTTTTTTTTTTTTTTTTTTTACCCCTTATTATGGAAAGTTACAAGCATATCTAGAAGTAGAGAGTTATAGATGAATCTGTATGTATTTATCTGTATGACAAATACATAGAAGTTTTAGTGGTTAATGTGGCCAATACTGTTTTTATCTATTTCTCCACCTTCCTTATTTTTAACCAAACCTCAGATGTTATTCTATCTATAAGTATTTCAAGATGTACTTCTTTTTTAAAAAATTCTTTTGGAATGTTTTTAATTATTTTTGAGAGAGAGCACAAGTGGGAAAGGGACAGAGAGAGAGGGAGACACAGAATCCAAAGCAGGCTCCAGGCTCCGAGCTGTCAGCACAGAGCCCAACACGGGGCTCGAACTCACAGACCGTGAGATCATGACCTGAGCCAAAGTCGGACGCTCAACCGACTGAGCCACCCAGGTGCCCTAAAGGACTCCTTTATAAAAACACAGTCACAATACCATTATTACATTCAGTAGAATAAATCTTTAATATCATCATGTCAGTGAATTACTTCATCATTTTTTTTTTTTTAAATACTTTGAAGCAGGATCTAAACAAGGTCCTGTACTACAATTGACTGATGTCTTTGAAACTAGAGTCCCTTCTTTTAGAGGTGATTAGTTTTGCTTTGTCTACACATTTGTGTCTGCTTTCAGACCTTCAGAAATTTGCTGGAATCTCTCAGTTTCTTCATCGTTTATTTCCTTTTTTTTAAATTGTACTTTTCTTGTGCGTCCTTTGAGAGTGAGGAGAAACCTGAACAGGAAGTGTAGGTTTTTCCCCCTCTGATACCCCACGGTGTTCTTATAAATGTGGCAGGCTTGTGCTACAGTCATGTTCTGTATATAAATCGGACACGACAACAGTAGATATTCTCTTGTGAGGTCTCTGCTTCCATCGCACTGAGTAATGTGTGAGTGCTCGTCGAGCACAGAACCACTGAGAATGCACCAAATACAATTGTTTTCCTGAAAGAACAGCCCTTTTATCCTCACAACATATCAGAATTGTACAAGAAGAAACACTAGCTCAAAAGAATACATATTAGAAATAATGCCGAGTACAGATATATTTGGGGGCTTGAGCTAAGCGGTTTGAAACCATATATTCCACGTTTAAAAGAATCTCTTTGTTGAGACCAAGAAGGTCTCTGGGATCTCATTTATTTTTATGACATTTGAATGTTAAAAGGCTCAGTTTGTGCTATGGGACACTAGGAGTCGTTTGAAAGAAGTTTTAAAGCTAGTTAATAGCTAGTGGTGTTTGTCATTTCATGGTAAACCTACTCAGTAGAGCTTTACAGTAAAGCATAGAGTAGCAATTAGAAATTATGTAGCTGTGGGGGTACTTGGGTGGCTCAGTCAGTTGAGCGTCCAACTTCAGCTCAGGTCATGATCTTGCCGTTCATGAGTTTGAGCCCCATATTGGGCTCACTGCTGTCAGCCTGTCAGCGCAGAGCCCTCTTTGGATCCTTGGTCTCCCTCTCTCTACCCGTCCCCTGCTTACGCTCTCCCCACAATAAATAAATAATAAAAAATAAATCATCTAGCCACTGTTGCTGGTTAAATTGTGGAAACTTTGTCTTTTAAACTTTATTATTTTGGATTAACCATTTTAGTTAATGTTGGAAGACCTGGTTTCTATCCTTACATCATCATTATCCCTGTGACCTTGAATGTGTCATGTGGCACTCTGATCGCAATTCAGGTGTTGAATTCGCATAGTGACTTCCATTCTTGTACATGGTAAATTGGGGCAGGGAGGGTAAGAATTCACCCAGGTGTGTGCTTTCTTCAAATCAGAGGTTATGGAAAAGCCCGGGGGGCTAAGTGTGTGTGAGTTGGGAGAGGTCTCTGTAGTCTTGCCCGTCCTTTCTCCAAAACAGTCCCTGGGACATCTCTGCTCAGCTCCTAAGTGTGAAAACCATGAGTCTACACGAGCTGCAAAGTTTTCCCCCATCTCTGACATTTTTTGATGCAGGCCTAGTAACTTCTGTGCTGGAGTACTTTCACAAAATGGCCGTCGTGGTAGAAATATTTATAGCTACAAACTAGTACTCCAAAATTTAAAACACCAATGTATTGAATATGATGGGATCTTTTAATTTTTGGCTGGTTTAGATTTACTGCTGGAAACTTTTTCTTTCTGACTCCCCGTGCCAAATATACATAACATGCAATTTAGCATCTTAACCATTTCCAAATGTGCAGCTCAGGGGCATTAAGTATATTCACATTTTTGTGCAGGCATCACTGCCATCCATCTCCAGGACTCGATTTCATCTTCTCAATTGAAACTGTGTTCATTAAACGCTAACTCCACGTTTCTCCTCCTGACCGCCTTGGTTCTACTTTGTCTCTAAATTTGGTCACTCTAGGTACCTCATATAAGTAGAGTTATGATACAATATTTATTCTTTTGTGTCTGGCTTATTTCACTCAACATAATGTCTTCACACTCTATCCATGTTATGTGTGTCAGAATCCTCCCCCCCCGCCCCTTTTTAAAGTTTTATTTATTTTGAGAGAGAAAGAGAACATGAGCGGGGAAGGAGAAGAGAGAGAGAGAGAGAGAGAGAGAGAGAGAGAGAGAGAGAGAGAGAGAATCCCAAGCAGGCTCTGAGCCATTAGGACAGAGCCCAATGCGGGGCTCGAACTCATGAACCGTGAGTTCATGACCTGAGCCAAAACCAAGAGTCACACGCTTAACCAACTGAGCCACCCAGGCGCCCCAGAATTTCCTTTTCAAGGCTGAATAGTGTTGTATTTATATACGGCATTTTGTTTATCCGTTCATACAGATGGACATGTAGGCATTTCTACCTTTTGACTCTAGTAAATAATCCTGTCGTGTGAGATTGTCTTCTAGAACTTGCATTATTGTACTTCTTAAAGTTCAGAGGCATGCAATCTATTCCTCAGTCCCACATCCTACCTCGGTGCACCTGATGGTTGTGGCACATTTCCTAAAGTTAGTGTTTCACGGGAGATGTGATTTTCAACTGAGCATAGTGGTCATAGCTGTGGTTGGACTGATTCTCTGTGTGTCGTCCCCCCCCCCCCCCCCCCACCTGGAGATTCACTAGTATAATTTTCCTCAAGCTGGATGTGTATAGCTGAGATATTGAAGTTAGTTCTGGAATATTCATTTAAAGAAATTAATAGTAAACGTGCTGACTTGCTTGTTTACTAAAGATGAATTTAGTTTTGGCATTTTCAAGCATCTTGTTTCTTGAATCAGAGACTTAGGCACACATTGAAAGGTGTCCCTGGTTTTTTTTAACCTATAGAGCTGTAGAACTGTGTTCTTTAAAGAAATGCCTAGGTTTTTTGTTTTTTGTGTTTTTTGTCTTGCTTTGTTTTTTGTTTTGCTTTTCCTGAGCTTTCCAACTGTTTCTGATAAGGCAGCAAGACGGGGTTCCGATTCAGTTCAGAGTGTTATAGAGGTCCTTTGCCTTCGTGTTACGGGCATGTTTCTGGAAACTTAACTATGAATAAGGAATTAAGCTGCTTAAAGGAAACATCCTATCTTTTCAGAGTGTTCTTTTTTATTATTACTTACCACTGAGTGTGATTACATTACTGATCTTGAGCAGATTCGTTTTCCTCAGAATTAATAATTGCCTCATTTAATGGTTCACCGTGAATCTCCTCTCATCATGAAAGAGTAGATGATCACTCAGTGTTTTTCTTTTTTCTTTTTTTTTTCTTTCTTTTTAAGAGTTGTCTATCATCCCTAATCTTGCTGTAATCTGGAGTGGTTGCATGTTAGGCCTGCTTCATGGCTGTTGGCAGTGGTTTGTGAATGCCTGTATTACTCTCCTGATCAAAATCTGATTTTGATTCCCTGTCTTTGGGAGTCATGTCCTCCCTCCCCCCCCCCCCGCCTCTCTCTCTCTCTCTCTTTCTTTCAGAGGTGTATTTTTTTTAGTGCTTATTTATTTTGAGAGAGAGAGAGAGAGCGAGGAGGGGAGGGGCAGAGAGACAGGGAGACAGAGAATCCCAAGTGGGCTCTGTGCTGTCAGCTCAGAGCCCGATGTAGGGCACAGTCCCACAAGCCTGGGATCATGACCTGAGCCGAAATTAAGAGTCAGATGCTCAACCGACTGAGCCACCCAGCTGCCCCTCTTTCCCTTCCCTTCCCTTCCCTTCCCTTCCCTTCCCTTCCCTTCCCTTCCCTTCCCTTCCCTTCCCTTCCCTCCCCTCCCCTCCCCTCCCCTCCCCTCCCCTCCCCTCTCTTCTCTTTTTTTCTTTCCTTTTCCTTTTCTTTCTCTTTCTCTTTCTCTTTCTTTCATTGTGATTTAGTTTCCCTCCATTTTGAGGGAGTATATCTTCCAACAGCTTCCTGAGATAAGTGTTCTTTCCTAGTAAGTAGGGTTTTGGGGTCTTTGCATGTCTGAAAATGCCTTTATCTCACCCTCCTGCTAGATTAATAGCTTTGTCGGTCTTAGGATTCTGGGGTAGAAATTGTTCTTCAGAGTTGGAAGGTGCTGCTCCAGGCTTCCGGACTTGCAGGGTTACTGTTAAGAACCTATGTGCCATGACGGTTCTGAGCTTCGGAATGTGACCTGGTTTTTCCTTTGTGGGTGACCACAGAGTGGGCTTTTCCCCCAGTGTCTCAGATCTCACTTTTCTGCTTTGGTTTTATTTTTCTTTTCTCTTCTTCCTTCCTTCTTTCCTTCCACTGAGCTCTTGGTGTGGTCTCTCTGTTTTTTTTTTTAAGTCTATTTATTTATTTTGAGAGAGAGAGTGAGAGCCAGAGAGAGCGACAGGGGTGGCGCCTAGGTTTACCGAAAGGATACGGACGAACAGCCAGATGAAGAGATACCCAGGGAGAGGTCTGGAAGGGTTGCAGGCACCAGAGTTCCTGAGGAGCTGGTGTACATCTCCTCTCCTTCCTGGGGTGCACGTGTTCACCGGCCTGAAAGCCCTTGGAACCCCTTCCTGTTGGGATTTTGTGGGGACTTTGTCACACAGGTGAGATGAATCAGGGACTCTGTTTCCAGCCCGTCTCTGCTCTCTGGAGGATGGGCGCTGGGCCTGAGAATTCTAAACTTCTAATCCCGGCTTGGGATTTCTGGTGACCAGTCCCTCCCAGGAGCCATGCAATGTCCTCTATGCTGCTAGTGTTCATATCATTTAGGAGATGACAAGGGTTAAAAAAAATTTTTTTTTTTTAATGTTTTCATTTTTGAGAGACAGAGACAGACAGCACGAGTGGGGGAGGGGAACAGAGAGAGAAGGGAAGGAGGCACAGAATTCGAAGCAGGCTCCAGGCTCCCAGCTGTCAGCACAGAGCCTGATGTGGGGCTTGAACCCACAAACCGCGAGATCATGACCGGAGCCAAACTCAGACGCTTAAATGACTGAGCCACTCAGGTGCCCCTGAAATTACAAGCGTTTGAGAAGCTTTGTGCCGGGAGCTGGGAGTGGAGACCAAGATATATTTCTTCTGTTATCTTACGTTATTACATACCCACCAGAATGGATACAATTTGAAAGGCCACACAGTATATTAACAAGTACGTATGACCAGAATTCTCATATGTTATGGGGGAAGTAGAAAATGGCACAAGCACCTCAGAAAAATCTTTGATAGTCACTTAAGGGCACACCTACCCCGTAACTCAGCAAATTCTATTTCTTGTTATTTACTTAAGATAAGAGTGTCCTCAGAAAGACTTGCATGTGAAGGTTCATGAAAACTCAATTTATAATGGCCCTCCAACTGGAAACCACCCAGGTATCCCGTGATGGAAGAATGGATAATATGTGGCATGTTAATCAGTGAAATACTTTTCAACAACCAAAAGGAACAAAGTACTGAGGCTCCCAGCCTGCTTGATGAATCTTCAGAAATGCTGAGCAGAAGTCAGGCATAAGGGAACACTGTTTCATTTGATCTGTATCAAATACTAGACAAAGTGATGGAAATCAGAACAGTGTCTGTGGAGGGGCCGGACGGGAATGGCGCATTCCTGGTGTGGTGGGATCTTCTCCGTCTTGTTCAGGTGTGAGATACACGGGTGTGTGTGTTTGGTAACTCGGCCAACTGTATCCTTACGATTTCTGCATTTCATTTGGAAACCACACTTCAATTAAAAAACAAAAAAAAGATGGTGGAAGACTAACAGTAAAAATGCTGAGTCTATCATTTACTCTCATTGAATGGTACCTGTGTTTTTCTGTCTTTGTTTTCAAAGCCCGTATGTGTTTCAACAATCACTTGGTAAGGGTACGAACACTGTTTTTATTGAATTCAACTCTTAGGCCCGTGAAACGGTATGGTGACGGATTTTATTCCTGCCCACGTGGTTTCCCGTGTCATGATGTTTGAGACAAACCTAGATGGAAATTTTTAATGTAATTTGAAGATTAATCTATAGCATCTGTGGAGTCACAGCGGGTATAGCGTACCCCTGAATAGCGGGAGTCCCCTAGAAAAAATTGTGGGGACAGGTTGTCTATATTGGGCTCTAGAGCGGTGCCTGGCTGGTGCAGTCCGCAGAGCGTGCAACTCTTGATCCTGGGGTTGTCAGTATGAGCTCCACAGTGGGTGTAGAGATTACTTAAAAAAAGTAAATCTCGGGGCACCCGGATGGCTCAGTCGGTTGAGCATCCGCCTCTTGATTTCAGCTCAGATCGTTATCCCAGGGCCGTGGGATCGAGCCCCTTTCAGGCTCTGAGCTGAGTGTGGAGCCTGCTTAGAATTCTCTCTCTCTTTCCCTCTCTGTCCCTCCCCTGCTCATGCTCTCTTTCTCTCAAAATAAATAAATAAATAAAAAGACCACTTACAAGTCTGTCTCCTTCCTTTCTTCCATCCTTCCTTTCAGAAAAGTTTAAAGAAGAAAATCAAAATGGCTCATAATGTTACCATCCAGAAAGTTCATGTTACCGTTTAAAAAATGAGTGGTATATGCTTCTGGTGAAAGAATTCATTTGGTATGTAGTTCTCTCTAAAGATAAAACCCTTTTTTTTTTTTTAACTTTTTTTCAAAGTTTTTATTTATTTTTGAGACAGAGAGAGACAGAACATGAACGGGGAAGGGGCAGAGAGAGAGGCAGACACAGAATCAGAAGCAGGTTCCAGGCTCTGAGCCATCAGCCCAGAGCCCGACGCGGGGCTCGAACTCATGGACGGTGAGATCGTGACCTGAGCTGAAGTCGGACGCTTAACTGACTGAGCCACCCAGGCGCCCCAAGATAAAACCCTTTTAAGTGTAGTATGTCCTTATAGAAAAACTTGTTCAAATACCAAAATATATAATAATTTATGTAATTCTTGAAAATATTTATTCAAAAAGCCATTTAGTACCCTACTTTGTGGCTTGATTTTTCACTTAGTACATCTTGAAAATGTATTTCTAAATTAGCACATTCATTTTCAGAAATCAGTTTTTTCTTTCATTACATTTGAATTGATGTATTATGTAATTATATACCAATTATGTAATTATGTAATTAGTTCCTTACTGATAACCATTTAGATTATTTTCATTTTTTTAAGTTTATTTATTTTTGACAGAGAGAGAGAGTGTGTGTGAGCATGAGCGGGAGAGGGGCAGAGAGAGGAGACACAGAATCTGAAGCAGGTTCCAGGCTCTGAGCCGTCAGCACAGTGCCCGACGTGGGGCTCGAACTCACAAACCGTGAGATCATGACCTGGGCTGAAGTAGGATGCTTAACCAACTGAGCCACCCAGGTGCCCCTTCATTTTTTAATTAAAAATAATGCTTTAAAAAACAACTTTGTGCTGGTAAAATGTTATATATAGAAATATTTTTTAAAGATTTTATTTGTTTACAATTTTTAAAAATTGTTTTAATGTTTTGTTTTTGAGAGAGAGAGAGAGAGAGAGAGTGGGTGAGTGGGGGAGGAGCAGAGAGAGAGGAGGACACAGAATCTGAAGCAGGCTCCAGGCTCTGTCAGCACAGAGCCCGATACAGGACTTGAACCTAGGAACTGCGAGATCATGACCTGAGCCAAAGTCAGATGCTTAACTCACTGAGCCACCCAGGCACCCCTAAATTTTCTTCTTAATGTTTCTTTTGAGAGAGAGAGAGAAAGTAGGGGAGGGGCAGAAAGAGAGAATCCCAAGCAGGCTCCACACTGTCGGCACAGAGCCTGACGCGGGGCTTGAACCATGAGATCATGACCTGAGCCAAAGTCGAGAGTCAGACACTTAACTGACTGAGCCACCCCGGTGCCCCTCCTAAGCTCTTAAGTAATCTCTACACCCAACATGTGGCTCAAACTCACAACCCTGAGATCAAGAGTCACACACTCCACCGACTGAGCCAGACAGGTGCCCAGATTGACAGTTTTGGGCCCTACTCCTATCTTCCAAGACTGTGGGAGTAGCTGTTTCTTCTCCACCTTGGCGCTATTGACGCTTTAGACGGGATAGTTCTTGGTGTAGGAGGCAGGAGGCTGGGCTGCGCACTGTAGGATGCTTCCCGGTAACTCTGGCTTCCCCCCACCAGATGCCAGTATAGCACTCCCCTCCCCCCCAGTAGGAACAACCACCTAGTTGTTTCAAGTGCAGGGAATGTCCAGATGTGGCCATGTGACCCTTGAGGTACGAGTGCAACATTGCCTGTGGTTGGGGACCATCGACCAGAGAAGCATTGTAGGTTCACGCGGACGGTTACCGTCGCCTCTGTCCTGACCTAGGAGCTGCCGAAGTCAGATGTCAGTGGTGTGTTCCTCCATGTCTTGGGGTTTGAGTGGATGTAAAACGAGGGGGAGCTTAGGTTACGGGGGTGTCTCCTAGAGTCCAGGGAGTGCCTCGGAGCTTTATGAGCAGCTGACTTGGTAGCTGTCAGAGACCAACCCCACGCACGTTCTATTAGACTTTCAGCAGCTGTTTGTTGAATGCCACCATCTGCCAGATACTACGGTGGACACTGGGTATTTCATGTTGAAAAAAAGGAGATTCTGCTGCTACTTAATGAAGCTTTAGGTGTTGGGATGACACATTCAGTGTGTGTGTGTGTGTGTGTGTGTGTGTGTGTGTGTGTGTGTGTGTAATTATAGGTAGTATTCATGCTGTTCCAGGAAAAGGGCCAGCTGAGAGCGTATGAGGGGCTTGATTCAGCATGGAGACGAACAAGTTGTCACTGAAGGCTTCTGAGCCCGGGCAGGTTGTTACTAGATTTGGGGAAGGGGGCTGCTGAGGGCATTCCAAGTGCAGGGAATTGCAAGTATTTGAAGAGGCAACGTATCAAGGTGGAAAAGATTCAGCTTTTCAGGGAAACAGAGATGCCAATTTTATCAGAAAACGAGAAGTGCATTTAAGGGTGGAGAGAGAGTCACGGGCCCGATCACATGTGGCCTTGTAGGTAACCACTTGGGATGGCATTTGCGAGTTGGTGCGGGCGCCTGGGTGACGCAGTCATTCAAGTGACAGACTCTTGATTTCGGCTCAGGTCATGATCTCGCGGCTCGTGAGATCGAGCCCCACCATGGGCTCCACACTGATAGTGCAAGGAGCCTGCTTCTGGTTCTCTCGCTTCCTCTCTCTCTGCTCCTCCCCTTCTCGTACTAGCTCTCTCAAAATAAATACACTTAAAAATAAAAGAAAAACCCAAAGGGAGTGGGAAGCTAACGAAGGGTTATGAGCAGGCGAGTGGCACCATCTGATTTACACCCCAGTGCGATCACCCTGGCTGCTGTGTGCAGTATGTATTGTGGAGAGGCAAGAAAGGAATTCAGGAGTCCTCATGAGGCGGTGGTAGTGTGGCTATGGCATGATGGGTGATGATATTAGTTGATGACAGGGACATACAGGGAAATGGAGCTTGTGAAGGAATTTTGAAGGAAGCATTAACAAAAACAAGAAACAATTTGAATATCGGTGGCAAAAATGGGAAAGTGTCCCTGGTCACTTCCAGAATTGTGGGTTGAATGATGGGTTCAGCTGCCATTGCTGAAATGGGCCCACCGGCCGCGGAGTGTCTGTGGGGGACGGCACAGAAGAACAGGAGTTCAGCTTGAGGTATGTCAGATTTGAGATGCCCCTGAAATATCCTGCGAGATCAAGGGGTAAATACAGCACCCACTGTGGTGTTGAAAATGGAAGTCTGGTACCTAGAGAAGACGGGGTAGCTTGGAAATTAAAGGCTGCGAGCTGTCGGCATGTAGATGCTGATGTTGTCCGGGGAGAGAGTGTATCTCGATGAGAGAATCGGATCCAGGGCTGAGCCCCGAGGAAATCTAACATGTCGAGGTTGGACAGCAGAGAAGCGACAGGCAGAGAAAACAAAGACGCTTGAGAGGTAGGCAGCAGATCGTTCCATGTGATGTCACAGAAACATGACATGCAATTTTTCCAGGGGCAGGTGGGAGCGATTGTGGTCAGCTGTGCCTAATATTCTGAGAGTCCTCGTAAGGTGGCTGTCTCGATGCCTGCTCCTGACATCTGCATGTAAGGACCCTGATTTCTTCCATACTAGTGGGGAAAAGGCGTTAGGTAGCCGCCCGTGGAGATGGGGGCCCAGACAGGGAGAGGATCTTAGGAAAACTGGTAACCTGTTGGTTTAGCTAAGGCAGCTTTCTCAACTTTTGTGTGTAAGAAACACCGCCCAGAGAAACTGTGCTAATGGTAAACGCTGAGTACAGCTGACACGCCATCAGCTCGTAGGGAATATGCTGCCTGTAGCCACAGGATGCCACTGTGGATGCTTGTCTTATACTCTCTAATCTTACTCTTTTCCTTAGTGGTGGGAAATTGCTTTCTCCTCCCTATGTCAGTGCTGCTCAAGGCACTGCAGATCTGTGTCATTAGTGTCTTCTCCTCACTGCATATGAATATCAGAATTTGAAAATTTATATTTGGAGTGTTTGAGCAATTCTTTTGGACATCTTTCCTTCCTTCCTTCCTTCCTTCCTTCCTTCCTTCCTTCCTTCCTTCCTTCCTTCCTTCCTTCCTTCCTTTCCAGTTCTTCCCTTTGCCTCATCTTAGGTCTTAGCAAACATACTCATTTTGTTAGTAGTGGCAGGAAGCAGACAGTTTCCATGGCAACTGACAGACCGGGTTTACTGTGGAAATTTCCGGAATTAACAGAGCTGCATTGCAGAAGGATGCATAAAGCAGTATTCATCTAGAGATGCTAACAGTACGGACACAGAACGGTTGCAGTGGTGTGCAGGGTATGTGTTCTATTTATTTTCCTGTCTTAGGAGGAATGCTAGTTATATATACATGTATATGTGCCAAGGAGAGCATTAAAGCAGCTTGAGGCATTTTAGAGTACGTCGGCTTGATAAAATCAAGGCTGCTTACAGGGCAAAAGGAGGAATAAGTAATTTGGAGAGAAAGACATGTTTGATAACGTTGGGAGGAAATCAAGAGTAAGATAAATGAAGGGGAAGGATGTGATCATGAAAGAAGAGGAGAAAACATGCTTCAAGCCTTCAAACATGCCTAATTAGATAATAGAAGGTTCTGGGCACCAGGAGATGTTTATTTATCAAAGGAAAATCTGTAGGCACTGGCACGGTTGGGGGATCAAGTTCTTATGCCCAGGAGGAAGAGATGTGTTCAGGTAATTAGCTGTCATTTTCGGAAGGATACGTAGATAGGAAGGATGCCCAAGGCATGGAGGTCTGCTGCCTCTTTAGTGTACTTATTTATGTGTGTGGCAAGACAATCAGGGATGGGTTACAGACCCCCAATTCCACTGCCTGTTGATTTGTGTGTGTGTGTGTGTGTGTGTGTGTGTGTGTGTATGTGTGTGTAGGGGGGAGGAGGGGCCGTGAGGGTTAAGAAAGAGCCTGAAATGTATCTTGAGCTTAAATTTTGAAAATGAAACTATAAGATTTGGGTGCATTACTGGAGTTTCTTATCTTCCAGAGAATAATTATAAAGTTGAAAGAGGAAGGATATGAAAAACAAGTAGATGTGATAGAGATCGTCTGAATGATAGGTCTCATTTAGTACTCAAACTACAGTTGAGTACTCCCGTAGTACTCAAACTACAGCTCCGGAGCCAAATGTGGCCCTGCTGCTAGTTTTTATAAATAAAGTTTTATTGGAACATAGCCACACCCATTTGGTCGCATAGTTGCTACAGAGAGGGGCTGGCAATGCCTAAAATGTTCATCTGTTTCTTTACAGAAGAAGTTTTTTGACTCGTGGTTTAGATGGTGTATTGGATTCCTACGGCTGCTGTAACAAATTGCCACAGACTTGGTAGACTAAAACGACAGAAATGTATTCTCTCGCAGTTTCGGAGGCCAGAAATCCGAAATCAGGGTGTTGGCAAGGTGATGCTTCTTCTACAGGCTTTGGAGGGGATCCTTCCTTCCCTCTTCCAGCCCTGGTACCTCCTGGCATTCCTGGGGTGGAGGTGGCAGGACCCCAGTCGCCTCTGTCCTTGCTTGGATTTCCTCCCTGTGTCTCCCTGTGTCTCTGTCTTCCTGTCTGTCTCTTATAAGGACACTTGCCAATATATTTAGGGCCCACCCAAGTCCAGGATGACCTTTCCTCAAGATCTTTATCTTAATTGTATCTGTAAAGATAAGGTCACCTTCTGAGGTGGATAAATCTGTTGTTGGGGGACCCCAGTTGAGCCCAGTGCATGTGGTATTGGAGAAATGGGTTTTGGGTTCTCAGACCACGTTTTGTGATAAGAGTAGCTAGCTCCTTAGGGCGCCTGGCTGGCTCATTCGGAAGAACACGCGACTTGTAGTAATCTTGGGGTCGTGAGTTCGAGCCCCACATTGGGTGTAGAAATTACCTAAGTAAAAAAATGACTGACTGGCTCCTGGCAAGTGTCCTCTGGAAACCCGTGGAGCATATGCTCTGTGATAGACGTGACCTGCTGGAGAGGACGTTCCGTTCACTTTTCAAGAACAGAGTGGTGGAGACGTAGTTGAAATCGGAGCAGACAGCCTCTGTGATGCAAAGGGAAGTCGCCGGGCAGAGATAGTCTCAGAATATCTGGGAGAAAAAGTACCCCCACATTTGCGGGAAGCTGACGAAGGGCAGGGCCTAGTGCCTCCTATCAGTCTCTCCTTGGCTCCCGCCCCCGAGAAACAACACAGTGGATTTGGCATTTTGGTCCCAGAAGAATCAGAGCTTTGGGGAATTAGAGTCCTGTCCAGATCACGGCAGTGGGGAGTACGTGTGTGTGCTTGAAGATAAGTAGACTTGATTAGCGAGCGGAGGAGCCGCGGCGTGGAGTGGATACGCCGGTGGACAGAGCTGTGAACTGGAGACCGGACTCCGGGTGGGCGGTGTGTGTCGTTGTGGGAGAACGGGAGCTGTTGGCCTGGGCAGGAGAGGTCTGCGGTGTCCCCCTCCTATCAGTAAGCCACGGTGTCCTTGCTCCCGTGGGATGTTTCCTGAGGCAGATTGGGGAGTACTTGGGAACGTTTAAGAAGTGATACACGCCCATGGTGAAGAATCAGGTTGTAGACAGGAGATTCCAGCCCGGGTGCCCGAGCTGCGGACAGAAGCCTCCTTGTTCTGCGACTTGAGGGACCCTGGCCTGTTGCCTGTATCCTCCCCTGTGCCCCTTCAAAGGAGACCTCTGAGTTTGACTCGATAGAGGGAATTATCAGAAGAATTAAGCACAAACGGTTAGATGTGGACCCACAATAGGGCTCACTAAGAAGAAGTACCAAACTAACCTAATCTACTTTAAAGAAAACGTTGCTGGGACTGCAGATCAGGAATTTGCCATGGACTGGGTATTTCTTTTTTTTTTTCTTTTTTCTTCTTTTAATTAAAATTTTTTTTAATGTTTGTTTATTTTTGAGAGAGACAGAGTGTGAGTGGGGGAGGCACAGAGAGAGAGGGAGACAGAATCTGAAGCAGACTCTAGGCTCTGAGCTGTCAGCACAGAGCCCGATGCGGGGCTCAAACTCACAGACTGTGAGATCATGACCTGAGCTGAAGTCGGACGCTAAACGGACTCAGCCACCCAGGCCTCCCAATTTTTTTTCTTAATGTTTAGTTTTGGGGAGGAAGGGGCAGAGAGAGGGAGACCTAGAATCCAAAGCAAGCTCCAGGCTCTGAGCTGTCAGCACAGAGCCGGATGTGGGGCTCAAACTCCTAAACCGCGAGATCATGACCTGAGTCGAGGTCGGACGCTTAACTGACTGAGCCACCCAGGGGCCCCGGACTGGGTGTTTCCTGATTTTAGCACATGTGGGTGCTGAGGAAGAGCACTGGACCCAATCCAGGACCTCCAGGCAGGGTTTTCTGAAGGACAAGCCTGGACGATTCTGTTAGTCTGTGACTGTGTGCATCTGAAACCCAAACGGAGATGTCCGGAAGCTGGGGGCATGAAGAATGTTTTCTTCTTTCCTCCTTTCACAGGCTATTTTGTGCATTCACTAGCACACATGTTGAGTTGTGTGCTTTGGCTTCTCTTCACAGCAAGATCCAGATTCAACTGTAATTAGATATTTACCTTTTTATTTTTCTGTAGGCACCTAGAGTATACATAAGGAAGTAGAGTGAGTTAAGGTCTGCAGCCTAGACTGGTATTAAATTAAGCTGGTTTGATCACAATCCACACAAGCTAAAATGTAAGCACTGTAGGAGGTTCAAAAATACCCTCTGTTTCAAGTAGGTATATTATATAAAATAGCCTGTGTTCCTAAGTGTGTCTGTTGATGAATCTTTAGATTGTGTCTGTAGATAAATCTATAAAATCTTTTTTTTTTTTTCTCATTGACTGGTTTGGGTAAATGCCCACCCTGCCCCAGAATAATAAAGGTGCGCTTGAGAATGTTCCATAGTTTACAAGACAGTTCACACAGCTAGCTACAGGTTATGAATGAAAAGGGATTAAGATTCTTGGTCCTCCGTTACTTGCTTCAGGAACTAATGTTCTGACTTTGTAAAAGCAATTTCAGATTTGTAGGAGAAGCAGCATCCTGCTAAACTATTTAGTAAGAAGCAAGGATGGATATATGAAACACAGAAAATTAAGACAATCCCACGTGGAGGCTCTACAGGAATCAAGAAGAGATTTACCGAGGATTTCTCTTAGGGCATTCCTACAGACCGCAGGAGAAAATGTGGCCTCTTCTGAACCATTAGTTTAAGAGACAGAGTGCCTCCCCCACCCCAAGGCCTTCCCCCCCTGACTAGCAAGTCCCAGAAAATAACGGGGGAGGGAGGCCACATGGATGTAGGTACATTTCATCTGGGCAGCGTGGACGCAGAGAAGGGTAGTGGTAGCAAAATAGACTGAGGATTATATTCTTAGATTTGCTGCTGTCCGTTGAAGAGTATGGAATTCGAGGACAAGGACATCAAGAGAGAATTTGCCTCTGGAGCAGTGCGTGCTCTGATTGGGAATACCCTGAGCCCCGGGGCCTTGAACTACAGACAGGGTTTGAACATATAGACACGGGATGGACAAATCCCTTTCCCACAAGGAGAGTGAGGCTCAAAGACAGTCTCTTTCTCTCTTTCCCATCAATCTTACTTAGGTATAGTTGACATATAATAAACTGCATGTAGTGAAAGTGTACAGTTTGGGAAGTTTTGACGTGCGTATACCCTGTGAAAGCACCACTCCAGGCAGGTTAGTGAACATACCTACCACCCCCAAAGTTTCCTCCTGACCTGTTCTAGCTTTTCTGTCTAGACGTTTGGTTTCGTTGCTTTTTGTATATCCCACATCTGTCCGATGTATTCGTCTGCCCTTCAGTTTCTCGAACACACACCATAGAGTCGTAAGCACAGTTTCATTGTCTTTGCTAATTCTGGCATCTTCGCCATTTCTGACTCAGTTAGAATTGGTTGATCTTTCTCTTCATTTTGGGCCATCTTATTTTGCTTCTCTGCATCCTTGCTGAGTTTTAGATTGCAGGCCGGACTTTGGGTGCCAGGTGTTTTTGCATTCCTACGAATCTTTGGTTAAGTTACTTGGAAACAGCTGGATCCTGTTGACTCTTGCTTACCAGCTTTGGTGGGTGTTCTGAGTACCGCTCCAGCCTGGGCATTGTTCCCTCTAATCCTTTTGGGGGGTTCTTTCCCCAGGCGAGTGTAGGGTCTTTCTTTGTAAGAGCGTGCTGACCAAGGAGGGCTCCGTGCCTATCTGTGGGGTTCTCTTTCTGTGCAGCGCTCTCTTATCCCGGAACTCTGCTTCTTAGACTCTGGCTACCTTGGTCTCCTCAGACACCCAGATCTGTCTGCTCAACACCAGGATACTGCCAGGAGGTGCCTCGGTCCCCCTGGTCCCCCGTCCCCTCGCAGTGTGTGGACCCCTCCAGACCGGAAGCTGGGGACAGCCGTAGGCTCACCGTGTGTATTTCTTGCCTCTCGGTGTTCACTGCCCTTTGATGCCTGACGTCCAGTGTCTTCAAGACCATCTCAGACTTTGTCTGTTTTTTTACTTGTTTCAAGTGTGAGAGTAAGTCTGTGTCCCTGATGCTCCACAGTGGCCCAAGCGTGAGTGCCACACGTATCCTCCCTGTGAGACGGGAGCAAGCGTTCTGGAACTAGGAAGCAATGTCTTCTTGACTTTGAGAAAGCATCTCTGAACGCGGCACTTTACGGCATTCTTAATACAGTAGAAGACATCATGATGTTTATAAAAAAGGATCAGCAAGTTTTTTTTTTTTAAGTTTATTTTTGAGAGAGAGAAAAAGTGAGAGTGGGGAGAGACAGAAAGCGAGAGAATCCCAAGCAGGCGCCACACTGTCAGCACAGAGCCCGACACGGGGCTCAAACCCACGAACTGTGGAGCATCATGACCTGAGCCGAGGTTGGACGCTTAACCATCTGAGCCACCCTGGCGCCCCCAGCAAATCTCGAGGGGAGAGCAAATTTGGATAAATAGGGAACAGGATTATTGATTAGGTGATAGGTGAGAAAATAAGGCATTGGCAGGAAGCTGGAAAGGCAGTGGTGGAAGGAAGTCCATTTTGCACACGGAAGTGAACTTGAATGATACTGCGGGGCAGAGTGAAATGGCACGATCGACTTGAGAGCATGCACGTTTCTGAATGTTTTACAGGTATAAATTCATAAATAGAATGGGAAGGTAAACACGCTCTGGAGAAATATTTACAGCGCAGGACCAAGAGTCAGTCGATAAGTTAATAACATATACTAATAACTCTTAGCAGAAGCAGCAGCAGGAAAACAAAGCTTTGGCAGGAGGGCGCAGGGGTGTTCTCCCAGGGACTTAACCAAGGAAGAGACACTTGCTCGCCAAGTGGCAAAAAAAAAAAGTCCAACTCTAAGAGTAAGAAACCACACTGCGGCTTAAAAGAGTGATCTCACCCCTGATCACCTTTTAGGTGGGCGTGAGGGAAAAGGGCACTGTGGACGGGGCTCTGTGGGCACTCGCTTAACAGTTTAGCCTATACCCTTTACGTTTGTCCGAGTACTTATCCTGCTGCTGAATTAGCACAGAAGGGTGCCCTCTGGATTTAGCAGAGGGTAGGGGTGGAAGATGAACTAGAGACATCCCAGGTAGCCATGGCTGTGCTGGCTATATTTCTCCAAAGAACAAGTCCACCCACCTATGTGCAAAGCCGGGCAGCTTTATTGGACGCTTTAGATAGAAATAAAGCTTTTCCCAGTTCCAGTCTCAGGAATGCTCTGGAACATCATGTCACAGTTTTTTATTTTTTTTGGGGGGGGGGGAGGGGAATCTGTAGGATTTTAGAAACTTGTACACATCAGTCCGAATCGGTGAAAGGATGGTAGTGAAAACGCAGTAGTGATGATTCAGTGTTCAGTAAGTAGTGAAAAGACAAAGTGGTCATTTCTGTCCAGAGGGTCGGTGATCAAAGAGGGTACACTAAAGGACTTCACTGCAAACATGTGGGCTCAGAAATGACAGCTTTCAGATTTTCATGTAACAAGATGTCCCCCTTATTTCAAAAAATAATTTTCTTATATCGCATTTGCGTCTTAATAAGGTCTGTATTGCGTGGATTCATTCTACCCCTCATTTTGCATGTTTTGTAAAAGAAAACACACATATTCTACTTATTTGTGATGCCCACAGTATCTGTGTCGGTTTCTCTCTCTCTGTGTGTGTGTGTGTGTGTGTGTGTGTGTGTGTGTGTATGTCTGTCTGTCTGTCTGGGCATGTTTGCCCTAGAGTTTGGAACTGCTAGTCGCTGGGAACAGGGATGATTAGGGCTGGCTGGAAGAAATGAGGGATGCCAGAGTTAAGGACTTTATTCAGGGAAGTGTTCTTGGCCTGTTTGTAACTGGTCTGTGGACTTGAAACCATTTTAGCATCATTGACCCTCAGCCACTAAGTGCTCATAGCACTTCCCAGTCATTGTCGTGACCAGACTTCCACCTGTTCCCTCCCTCTTCACCACTGCCAGATGCTAGGGACCTCCTCCCGGGACAATCACTGGGAAATAAGATGTCCTTGGGGGCTGCATTAACCGGAAATGAGTTTGCATATCAACAGCATCAGCGGTGAGGACAGAAAGCGGCTTAAGTAAGACAGTTTATTTCTCTTTCTGGAGATGTTGTCTGGAGATAGGTAGGCGTAGGGTTGGTGAAATGGCTTCACGGTCATCAGAGTCTAGAGAGCCGTAATTTTCTTCTCCCTCATTCTCAGTACATGGTTTCTATTCTCAAGGGACTTGAGGGTGATTGGAACTCCAGTCCTCACCAGTATTCCAGGCAACAAGAACCAGAAGGGGGAGAAAGAGAAGAAAAAACCCATGACCTTCCTTCTGGCTGAGTCACCTCCTTTTATCTATTTATTTTTGGGACACAGAGAGAGAGAGAGAGACAGAGAGAGAGCGAGCACAGCAGGGGAGGGGCAGAGAGAGAGAGAGAGAGAGGGAGACACAGAATCTGAAACATGCTCCAGGCTCTGAGCTGTCAGCACGGAGCCTGACGTGGGGCTCGAACTCACGAACCGCGAGATCATGACCTGAGCCGACTGAGCCCCCAGGTGCCCGAGCTCAGCTCCTTTCAAATACTGCATTCATCCTACTGCCTCTAACCACAAGGAAGTTTGCCTTCTCCATCCGCTTGGGCCATCATAACAAAATACTACAGCTTGGGTGGCTCCAACAACAGAAGTCTATTGCTGGCAGTTCTGGAGGCCTGGAAGATCAAGGTGCCGACCAGGTAGGTTTCGTCCCGAGGATTCTTCCCTTGGCTCGTTGGTGGCCGCCATCTTGCTCTGTGACCTCTGCTTTGTGCAAGCGTGAGGGTGGGGGAGAGCCTGTCTCCGCTGGGGTCCTTCTAAGAAGGACACTAGTCCCATCCGATCAGGGCCCCACCCTTATGACCTCGTTTAAACATAATTATCTCCTTGTAGGCCCTGTCTCCAATACAGTCACGCTGGGGGTTAGGGCTTTGACATGAATTTTGGCGAGAAAGGGGGGAGGGGGAGCGCAGGTGATTCCATAGCAGTTGGGAAGTGTAGTGTTTTAGCTGCGTGTAGTGTTTCCCCGAATAAAGAAGACCTTATCGAGAAGAGGAGGACAGGTGTTGGCTGGCAGCTGGCGGTAATTGCCCCGGGGGGGGGGGGGGGGGGGCTGCTGGCTCAGTTCCCCGGATGGATCATCAGGTGCTTGAAGGCGGAATCCTATGGAGGATTCACTGAAAGCAGCTAAGGATACTCGGTAGAAAATCATCCACGGAGAAGTGGGAAAATGAGAGAGATTTGGAAGTCATTGCTGATAAAACACAGTCCCTTAGTCTCAAGAAAGCGGTATTCCAGGGAAAGTCAGGAAACCTTTCTTCCCCTTAGGAGTGTAGCTTAGGAGTCAGGAAACCTTTTCTCTCCATGAGTGTGTTTTCTGCTATTCATATATATATATATATTTTTTTATTTTTTATTTTTTTTTATTTTTTTATTTTTTATTATTTTCTTCTCTAGGCCTGCTATTTAGTTAGGACAGAAATTATATCTTTAAAAAAATTTTTTTAAAACGTTTAAAATTTAAAAATTTTTATTTTTGAGAGAGAGAGTGCAAGCTGGGGAGGAGGGCAGAGGGAGAGAGAGAGAGAGAGAGAGGGAGAGGGAGAGGGAGAGATCGAGAGAGAGAGAGAGAGAGAGAGGCTCTCCAGCAGGCTCCATGTTCATTGTGGAGCCTGGTGCGGGGTTTGCTGCCTCGACCCTGGGATCCTGACCTGAGCCGAAATCGAGAGTCAGATGCTCAACCAATCGAGCCACCCCGGTGCCCCCAGAAATTGTATCTTAGGACAGAAATTGCAGTCAGCAGACTGCACGTGATCTCCTTGTTGCCTTTGAGACTCTGGGTGAGCTTTTTCTAGAAGTGGAATAAACTGGGACTTTGAAGCTACAGCTATGACTCAGGTCACCAAAAGTATTTGTCTTTTGTCTTTCTGAGCACTTGTACAAGGGGGCCAAAGGGAATTGACTTTAGTTTATAGGGTTAGCTGCAAAGCGGTGAAATTCTTGGTGTCTGGAGGCTCTGAGGTCACCTTGAAATTGCTATATTTTCTTTGAACCCTAGGAATTGCACGATTGCATTTCGTTTTATTACTGTCTAATACTTTGTGAAAATGTTTGAAAATCTTGGTTTTTGGTTCTCTAGAAGTCTAGTTAAAAAGCGGAAAAGGCTTCATTCCCTTTGTATTGGGCACCAATTGAGAGAGATGGTAAGATTTGTCTTATCCTTGATAAATGCTTGTTTCTTTATTTTGAGAGAGAGACAGAGGGAGAGAGAGACTCTCCAGCAGGCCCCGTACTGTCAGCACGGAGCCCGGCATGGGGCTTGATCTCACGAACTGTGAGATCATGACCTGAGCAGAAATCAAGAGCCAGGCGCTAAACTGACTGAGCCACCCAGGAGCCCCTACCCCTGTCTTATTCTTGACAAAATGAGAAATGTAGCTCTGCATTTGAGACCTGAATAGTTTGCTGACTCCTCCTCGTGGCCTCATGTAATTAGACTTCCCCATCCTGTGAGTGGCAGCCTCTCATAATGCATGACAGAGGGATACCCAGAGCATCCGTACCCTCCGTGTAGGAAGGCTGGTTTCAAAAGAGAGGACTTGACCTGAGTGTGTTCAGTTTCTTTATTCGTGTTCTCTGGTCAGCCCGTAAGGGCTCAGGTGAGACACCAGATCCCTCTCCGTGGAAAGATGAAGCCTGGGGGGCAGGGGAATAAGGGTTCCCTGAAAGAGTAGAAGAGGGAAGGCCTAGAACCTCTGATTTTTTTCAGTCATTCATACGGCATCCCTTTACAAGGCCAGGGAGCATAGTCTTTGGAACATGATGATATGACTGCAGGGGACGCGGACCCAGTCCATTCACGTTAATTAGCGAATCTGGTGGTAAGATGCACTGTGTCCACGAACCGATTTTTTTCAAGTTTGATTCAAATTGGTTAATAAAATGGATCCATTTTTTTTCTTTTTAGGTTTTAATCTTTCATGTTGGTGTCTGTAGATATCACCAAGGTTTATTATTGCCACTCAACTCCTACTTCCCTTTATATAAGAGAAAATATTTTATGGTGACATCAGTCTGTATCTAAACCGCTTCCCTGGTGTTGAGATCTATCCCCAAGTACATCCTGTTGGAAATACTGTATTCAAGAGGGGTACTCTTTAAATCTGATTTGTGATCTGTAGGCATTAAATATGTAAGCGTATAGCTCACTTGTTAACTGGAGTGTGTATCACTTGATTGTCTAATTACAGGTCTTCTTACAACAAAAACTATTAAAATTTGTTTCCATGTTGAAGACCTCTAGATCCAGAGGAGAACGTTACCGATTTTCTTAGGGACTTTTCTGCGTAGGTGGGTAGATATGGGGCTGGGGTTGTGTTTCTGTATGAGATTTGGGTTAGTTTGAGACTTGGAACCTCCATCGCTTGCTTGTTTCTTGAATACGGCCCAACAGAGGGAATGGGTAAGATGTCTGGGTTAAGAATTGCTCATGTGGACCGCACTTACCATGCATTTTAGAAGGCTGAATATAAGAGTAAAGAAAAGGTCATAGGCTGAACTTAGTTACTGATGAGGCAGAGAAAGCCATTGGGGATTGCTTACAGATTTGTGGAGTTGAGCTGAACTAATTTTCAGGTAAGAAATTAATAATGAAATGACTGGGAATTTCTGATATGCCTAACAGAAGTAACACTTAAATCTTGATTGACACATTTGCCTCCATAGAAAACCACCACTAAGGTTTCGGGCACTCGGTACAGTTGCTTCACTGGTTGACTGCTCTAGTGTGAGGGTAAAGGGTCAGGCCAGGCTTCCACGTGTGGTCACTACAGCGCTGTATCTCTATCCAGTCCTTCTTTGGAAGCCACTAACTCTTAAAACAATAGCTGTGAAATTGATTCAGTTTTGCTGGAAAGGTTTCCAGCCTGGTAGGAGCAAAGACTCCATGAACACACCTTCATGATGGCATAACCATAGCATGTTTTTTTTGTGGTTTCCACAACTTTTTTCCAGTCTAACTGAGAAAATGGACTGTGGGTGGTGACCACATTCTGCCCTCCATCTTCTGTCTTCGCAGCTTTATTGAGATATAATTCACATCCCATAGAATTCACCCCTTACACTGTACAGTTCAGTTGTATTGTATTCAGAGTTGTGTACTTTCCTGTATTCAGACTTGTGTACTCAGTTTTTGAACATTTACATTAGTCCAAGAAGATAACCTGTACCCCGTAGGTGTCAATCTACAGGTGTTCCCTTTAAAAAAAAAAAAAAGAGAGAGAGAGACCTTCTCCAGAAACTACACAGCAGGCTACAGTAAGCGACATTATTAGAAGAGCTACTCCATAATTCTGAAATTTGATCTTTCAATAGGTAATATTATAACTTGCTATTCTGTGATTTAGGTAGTAATGAAACACTCCTTTCATTTCTCAGGAATGCTGTATGACACAATGTATTCATGAGAATGATGTCTTTTGCCACATTCTCTTGGTTAGAAGCAGGTCATAGGTCCTGTCCACACTCAGAGAGAGGAGCCTACACAACGATGGGAACCCCAGGGATGTACAGATCGCGGAGATCACCTTTGAGCCTGTCTACCATGTCCCATAAATTAGCGAATAATTTAAAACACGTTGCTTCCAATTTACATGTAATTTTAACTGTTTTTCAGCTATGCTCAGCGGTTGCCCACTGCTGGACGTTTCACCAGTGATTACACTGAGCCATAGGGATGGTGTTTACTTGCCAGTGATCGGAGAACAATGATCATTACAAATGAACCTTCTTTTTCTTTCTTTGTTTCTTTCTTTCCTTGCTTCTTTCTTTCTTCTTCTTTTTGTTTTAGTGCTTATTGGTTTATTTTGAGAGAGAGGGAGAGCGTGTGCACGCAGGGAAGGGTCAGAGAGAGAGGGAGAAAGAGAATCCCAAGCAGGCTTTGTACCATCAGCACAGAGCCCAATGTGGGGCTCAGTCTCACAGACTGTGAGATCATGACTTGAGCCGAAATCAAGAGTTGGACGCTTCACTGACTGAGCCACCCAGGCGCCCCAAAAACGAATCTTCTTTACGTTAGGATACTTCTGCATCATGAAAAAGATTACTAAGACAGTTCGTCACTAGGTTTGGTTGGTGAAAATATGTCATAAACAAGACAAGAATTTGCGTGAAGAAAAGCTGGTAGTATGACTTATTATGATCCTGGAATCTGGCATTGGGAATGTGGTTTCCCGAAGTGGTTACTTAGACAAAGTGTATTAGTCTTTGAACTACAGTCTTGAAGCATGGTAATTATGAATACTAGTATATGTGGGAATTCTGGGGAAGTGATTTTAAAATTCTGAATATTTTGAGAACCTTAAAAGTAGCTACAAAAATCAGTTCCAGTAACCTGAGAAAACATTTCTGTATTTTGGAAGAAGTAAAAGAAATAAGCATGTCAACTTTTCTTGCTTGTATTACCTGATCAGATTTTAAAGAGAGTCTGACCATTTCGTATGAAATTGAAGAAAAATATCAATGATATTCAAGAATCTTTTTCTGGCCTGTTGCCCTCCCTGGCTTGATAGAGTTCATTACTGCATTGATCTGTGGGGGCAGGGGAGAAAGAGACACCCATGAGGTGGTTTTCCCATTTTTCATTTTGGATTTGCTTTTTTTGTTGTTGTTAATTTTTTAAATCTTTATTTATTTTTGAGAGAGTGAGAGAGAGAGACAGAGTGAGAGCAGGGGAGGAACAGAGAGGGAGGGAGACACAGAATCCAAAGCAGGCTCCAGGTTCCAAGCTGTCAGCACAGAGCCCAACGCGGAGCTCGAACCCACAAACCGCGAGATCATGACCTGAGCTGAAGTCGGACGCTTAACCGACTGAGCCACCCAGGCGCCCCGGATTTGCTTTTTTACAAAGCATGGTTACAAGTTCATCCTTTGATCTCCAGGTTGGAATTTTGGAGATGGTTTTAGAATGTAATGGAAATCTGTAAGGAGTGGGTCCTTTTGTCCATGAATCATTTAGTTTTCACCTCGTTGCTATATCTGTGAACAAAGACTGAGAGGTTCAAGTTTGAATAATACATGAGAGTTTTTCTCTTAGTGCCTGCTGGCTATTTATGTAACCCATCCCCTACCCCAGCATGGCATAAACAGGGACAGGGACAGGGCAGTATGGTAAGGTGTTAGTTCCCAAACTCTGCTGGGGTCACCTGGGATCTTTAAAAATACTGGGTCTTTTGGACTCCTGCCCCCAGATACTCTGATTTAATTGCTATGAGATGGTAACCTGGGCATCCAGAGTTTAAGAATCTCGCCAGGAAATTCTAATGTGCACCAAAGTTTGGGAGTGCCTGTGCCACAGGTTGAGGGCCTGGAGTATTAATGTCGGGTAAGGTTGGGTAAGAACTTTCTGGAAATGAGGTCTGTCACTCCTGGGCGTCTGCATTTAACAATGCAGTTTTGCAAAGGTTTGAGAAAGCTCTCACGAGTCTATAGAATTACTTTCTTCAGTCAATGGAACCTTGGTTTTCTGAATCCTCTTAAAGCTATGATCATTGACTCCCTAAATTAGGCCTTCCTTAATGAAGTCAGTGTGTCAAAAAAAAGAAGACGATGCAGAAAAAACAAAAAACAAAAACAAACAAAAACAACCCACTAAAAACAACAACAACAAAAACAAAACAAAACAAAGCAAAAAAAAAAAAAACCCCTCGAAAACCCTGGAGGTCAGACCGTGTTTTTTCCCACGCGTTCATCAGTGCTAGCTATCAGAAAAAAAGTCCAAACCTGTTTAAAATGTGGCACAATTGCTTCCCGGTATTTTAACAGAGAGAGGCTGAGAACACACAGCATCGAATCGTCGGGAAAACTGAAGATCTCTCCTGAGCAGCACTGGGATTTCACCGCGGAGGACTTGAAGGACCTTGGAGAAATCGGACGAGGAGCTTACGGTTCCGTCAACAAAATGGTCCACAAACCAAGTGGGCAGATAATGGCAGTTAAAGTAGGTGACGCCCGTCCTTCTTTTTCCGGTGCTTTCAGCCGTTAGGTGCAACTTCCTGGTGCAGTCACTCCACTGTTGTTCTGTCCTCTCCCGGCTTGTGTGGCCAACGTGGGTGTTTGTAAAACCGTTTCTCCAAATCCTTTGAGGGTGTGAACCATCCCGAGGCTGTCTGGCCGCTGGCATGTGTTTCCCTCCCCTCCGAAAGCGCCGAGGGGGTGAAGTGCGCGTGTTCGCTGCGCTCTTGGCATGATGCGCTAACGTGTTTTCAACTCCAGGCCCTTCCGCTGCCAAGGTGAGTTCAGGCTGGGCGGCCGCACCCCTGGGAGCAGGGCAGTGCTGCACCGAGCCAGGCGGGGAGCTGGACGAAGAGGCAGCGCACTGGGTTGGGCAAGGTGCGGGGCTAGGGCTAACAGCAGTCTCACTGAAGGTTTCCTGGAAACCACGCACATGCTGTTGCCACTAACCTCAACCTTACTCGGCCCTGACCGGCTCGGCTTCTGTTTGTTTTTTCATCTCCACCCAGTACTGCCCTGTTCCCCGGTTCGAAAGCTGGACTTGAAATGCGTACCTCGTGATAATGCCGTCACATTTCGTCCTTGCTGTGAGTGTCTGCCACCTAATACGTTCATGTGAAGAAGACAGCAGAGTGGCCCGGAGTGGAGATCGGCCCCACAGGCTGTCCTTGGCGGGCTGATGTCGGTGCCTGTTACGCATCGATGCCGTCCATCCGACTCCTGTGGGGCCTGCGTAGTTGTAACGTGTCCATTTGTTTGTTTAGATGTCGAGCAGATGTTCGCTGTGTCTCAGATGTTACTGGAAAATGGACAGTGTTGGGGGTGGCGGTTTAAAAAGAAAAAGGCAAAAGGGGATCCGAGTTACAATTCTTACGGGAAGCAGTAAATGCCTCAGTTTACACAATGGAGAATGGGTTTGCAGACAGTGTCGGCTAATCATCTTCCTGTCGAAACGCCTGTTTGGAGACTTTTTCAACGTGGCTTGATTGACTAGGCGCCTCAGTGTCGTAATTGACTTTTGGGAGGGGATTCGCATCACATTAATAGAAGATGCTCTCTGTGTTAAAGTTTACTGTGAGCAAAATGTTACTCTGTTTTTGCCTCCTTCACTGTTGAGCATTTCTCTTTGTGGGGTCATATAAACCAATGAGAAATTCATGATGGGGAAAACTTGTATGGTTCTTCACCTCGTTTTTGGTCATTGTTCTTTTGCATTGTGATGACGACTGTGGACCTTTTTCTTAGGATGCTGCATACGTCTGCAAAATCTTGCACGTGAACTGTAGACCTCTAAAGACGCATAGGCTACGCCCTCTGCTTTGGATTATCTCTTGAAATAAACTGGTACTCTTCTTGGAACGTGAAATGATTCCTCTATATTTATTTTGTGCCGCTGCAATGGAAGTGGGAAGTCATTTTATTGAGATTTTTCTGGATGAGTGTTGCACTGCTCTTCTGTATGCTGTCTGTGCATGACATCCGCTTTTACTTGGCTGGGTCTTAAGGGAGAGCTATCCTATGTAACTAAAGCTTCTAAACTTTCTTCCAGGTACTAGGGAAGGAGCTTTTAAATAATTATGTCCTGCGATTTTCAGCCTGCACTCCATGCGTTTTACTATGTTGATCGTTATCATAATCTGTTTTAGTAATCTGTGTCGACTGCGGCCACAGTCAGTAGGTTTTCAAGGGAAATGAAGAAGGTACTTGCTTCATTGTGACTTGAAGGAAGTTTTTCTTAATTTGAGAACTTTTGAAACTCTGTAGTGCTCACTCAAGTTTTGAAGGCATTTAAGAGTGAAAATAGGAAGTTGTTGTCTGCTGTTTGTAATTTGACCTTATTTTGAGAGCCCCTGTTGGCGTGGCTTTGAAAATCCCAGCTCTTAAGAAATACTTGGAGGGGGTCATGGGACCTCCAGATGGGTAACTCTCACATCTATACCTATCAGTTGGTACTGTCTCCGTTTGTTTATCACCTTGAGTTCTTTTTAATTTTTTAATGTTTCTTTATTTTTGAGAGAGAGACAGACAGACAGAATGTGAGTGGGGGAGAGGCAGAGAGAGAGGGAGACACGGACCGCGAGATCATGACCTGAGCCGAAGTCGGATGCTCAACCGACTGAGCCACTCAGGTGCCCCGTGTTTATCAACTTGAATTCTTTTTTTTTTCAATTTTTTAAATGTTTTTATTATTTTTGAGAGAGAGAGAGAGAGCAGGGGAGAGGCAAACAGAGAGGGAGACACAGAATCCAAAGCAGGCTCCAGGCTCCGAGCTGTCAGCACAGAGCCCCAACTCAGGGCTCGACCTCACAAACTGTGAGATCATGACCTGAGCTGAAGTCTGACGCTGAACCGACTGAGCCACCCAGGCTCCCCATCACCTTGAATCCTTGAGCAAGCGGGTCCGTTTAGTGTGGGGAAGGTGGTGATGTGACGTTATCAACCGACCTATCAGTGGGGCGTACCATTGGATTCCATGACGTCATATGATACTGGAAGAGGGTTTTTCCATTCACATACATGACAGTTTGATACCAATTTGCAGACTGGTGTTTGCCTCCCACTGCAGTTTTTAAATGTGTATCTTGTGGGTCTCTCTGAAAAAGCTTAGCCTTTCATCACACCTGAGCGAGTGTATTCCTTATCACATAGGCACGTGGACAGATGGACAAGAGCAAACACCCAGGGACGGTGTGTGATCAAGACATTAGGTCTGACGTAGACAGCCTGATTACTAAGCGCCCTCTGTGTTCAGCCTTGAGATAGGACTACAGAAATTTAAAAGAGTGGGAGACAGTGGTTCGCACTCCTGTGAGTTTTCCCTGGTTGTTGGTAAAATGAGAAACGCACTGTACTAGTGTTTTACTATGCACTGGGGAATATGGAGGGGTTAACTTAGTAGATACTAAGCTTACGTTGGAAATAAGTCATCCTTAAGACCTATTTGCAGTTCTGTACAAAAGTGGACTGTGGTATTAGCCTGGTTGTATTATCATTATTCCTCATTTTTAGTTTTGGTTTTTTAAATTATTTTAAGCCCAATGTGGGGCTTGAACTCACGACCCCAAGATCAAGGGTCACATGTTCTTCTAACTGAGCCAACCAGGGGCGCCCCTGAGTTTTAGTTTTGAGGGAGCCCTTCCCCAAGTTTATTTTGCCACCTCTAAGAAATGTCTGAAAAGACCTGTTAGTTAGTAGAAACGGTTGTCTCCAAGATGTAATCTAAAAATCAGCTAAGATATAATAAATCAAACTCAGCGAGGTAGCATACAGCATGTGTAAGAGTTGTACATACAACAATTTCTCTTTTTTTTTGAGAGAGAGAGAGAGAAAGAGAGAGGGAAAGCGAGAGGGCACATGTGCATGTGTATGGGGTGGGAGGCACAGAAGGAGTGGGAGAGAGCTTCCCAAGCAGCCTCTGTGCTGGGCATGGGGTTCGATCTCATGACAGGGAGATCGTAACCTGAGTCGAAATCAAGACTTGGATGCTTATCCTACTGAGCCACCCAGGCACGCCAACAATTTCTTGACCTTTGGCCCGAGGACAGTTCCTGAAGCTGCCAGTGAGGTTCGGCATTAGGACCTAAGATGTGGAAAATCTTGACCCTTCAGTTTTAATCACACACTCATGGGAAAAAGGTCTTCCTCTTCTGTGACGGGGAGTGATACAGCTGGTTTGTCTTGTCTCCTGACTGACTGAGTCACGGGGCTGCCCAGGGCAAAGCCGTTGTCCTGGCCACCAGGTCTCCTAAAGCTCAGGAGGGACCACCTTCGGCTCTGGTAGGGTACTTCGGGCTTCAATCAGCATCTTCGGCAAATAACATTTATTTAATACCCCATTTCGCATGATGTTGGAATGACCACTAAATGAAAAAAATGAGACCCACACAGACCCTGTCCTCTAAGAGTAAAGTAGGTGCCTGGTTAGCTCCCTTCCGGGGCTAATTGTAATGGGGAAAGGCCCGACATTCAGATCAAATGTTTGAGGAAGGCATTGGCATCGGGACTAGGTTTCTGGGCTAGGGTTAGAGAAACTCACGTCTGGGAGAAACGCCCAGCAGAGTCAGGTCCTCAGATGATCCGAATCAGCATGTCTGAGCAAATCTGGGGACACAGGAGTGAAGAGTTGGAAAGAGTTCAGGCCCGTGGGCTGGAATGGAGTGGTATGGCAGCCTCGGGTTGTCAAGGGAGTGAAAGGGATTGATGCCCCTGCAGACGGAGGGCAGTGGAGTTGTTTGTCAGAGGCTTGACCGTTGAGCGAGGCTGACCTCTCGTGGGAGGATGAAACCGATGGCAGGCAGGTAGGTGGGGATGGGAACGTGCCCGGTCAAGGTTGCCAGGGTTGATACTACGAAGAGCATTCAGTCTTCAACCTGAGAACTCATCTGTGCAACTCAGAAAGACGGACTGGCTGTCTCAGATTAGGTGCTTAGGCCACACTGAGCTAGCCACGTGACCTTGGACTGAAGGGTTTCAGGCGTTTCCCCTTTCTCGAGGATGGGCCTCGCTCATCTTGTTCTTTCAACCCTCAGTTTTTTCTCTACTGCTCCAACTCTACTGGTGTATCGGTTTCAGTCTTCCCGGTCCATCCTAGGCTGGTAACCTGATCTCGATTCCTGCTTCTCCTTGGTATTTGGATCTCGCCTTCAGTGTCCTTGACGTACAGTTGAGACCTAGGTTAACCCTCATGCCTGGTGGGAAGGACCAGAGGGCCCCCCCCCCCCCCCAGCCTTGGGGCTGGATGGTGCTTGCGTCTGCTCCCTAGGTAGGCCTCCCCCACGCAGACAGTGCTGTAAGTATGGCAACGTGGGGGTCGGCCCCTGTGGACACCTTGCCACTTCTACCAGAAGTTCCCTTACTGAATAATTTTGGCGGGAACTGTGAGGCTCACTGGAGGAGATTCATTGTAGTCCTTAAACATTGGTTTCGCACACTGATCGGAAAGCGCTAGAATGATAGTTGACCGGAGCGGCCTTACATTTGCGAAGCTCCTTTCGGATGGTGTAGAGTGCTTTGTTAGGCAATTCTACCGCGTGTTGGAAGGCCAGCGTGCGTGCTAGCGTTTGATTTTCCAGATCACATGTGGAATGCAGAAGTCATGGCTGCCTGGTTTTGAATTGGGACTGGATTCCAGGGCCTTCCACTCTTCTTTGATCGGCTGCATCCTGTGGCTTAATTAAGCCATCCATGGCTGCTGGAGCCGTGTTACGGTGTGTTCCTAGCGTTGCTTGAATGTCACGGTGTTCCAGGTGAAAAGTGAAAAGTGCTAACAGAGGTGGGCAGATCCAAAGGCTGTGGCAGGACTGCCCTCCGGTCAGCTTGGCTTTGAACTCGTGTAGCTCGGAACCCCTCACATAGACGTGTTCCCGTTGTTCCTAGCGTTTTTCCTTCATGGGTTCTTTCTGTTGATAGCATCGTATGTAGACTCCAATCAATAACATAGACTAAATAGCACTGTTCTGGCTGATGTAAGGGATAGGGGATGGCAACCCCGTGCCTGCCAATATTGGAAGGATGCTCTGGGCTCGTGAGCTCTGAGGAAACCTTTGGAATCTGTAGCTCAGCCCGTGTCGCAGTTTGGAGAAGAACCTGTCTTCCACCCTTTGGTCTAAATGAGGACCATCTGACCCCCTATTTGATATGCCTCCTGCAAGTGTTCTGTCATTTTTGTTGCTTTTGTCTTACGGTCATGCCCCGGATGTTGGTGGTATGTCATTTCCACTTGCGTCGCACTTCGGTGTCATGGGTATGGAAGTAATGACCTGTCACTTGCCACCGATGATCTTTCGGCCCTTGTAAAATGTTAGCGCTACGGCTGTGCTCTTTATATGTGGATGATGTCATTAGTAAAGAGGAAGCCGGTGATCAAGACACGTCCAGCTTGTCCCATTAACCTTGCCCTCGGGGCAGCCCTGCCCATGACGTAATAAATCCTCCATATATTTTTGGAACCGATCTCCCCAGTTCTCTGGTGACACATCAGAGAGGATATGTACAAGGAATTGCTTGGGCCGCAGTCTCCTCAGTGAGGAGAATAGGAGGTACTACTATTAACTAATTAATTTGATCAAGAGACAATTGAGAGTTCATTAAATTGCTTCTAAAGGCTTGGATGATTTGGCAGTTAAGAATTAGTATTCTTTCTTCCTGCCCTGGTAGAAACATGTCTTCCTAATTTAAAACAATTGATTTAACAGGCACACTTATTATCTGTTACTCTTTGACGTGAAAACCAATTTTGCATCTGTGATCGGCATTCCAAATACTTGCCTTTTTTAACTTGTTTCGGCTAATGTTGCTGTCTGCCTTCATGCCGTTAGTGACGGCATTGTGAGAGTGACACAGTGGGCATTTTTGTATGTGATCGATTCAGAAGATTCCAGCAGCCAAGGATGAACCTGGGTAGCAGGGAGGAGCCTTGCTGCAGCTGTGGAACATGGAATCTTTGTTTTGGACTTAAGAAAATGAAAATGTGGCCCAAAGGGGATAATAAATAGCACGTTGACGTGCTGCCGTGGTTTCTGGGGTTTTCCACCCTTTGTATTGGAACTGAATTCTGGACATTTCTGTTGGGAAAGCAGCGTGTTTGTAAGGATCCACTGGGGCACTTGGGGGAATCTGAGTGCGATCCTATCTCCCATCCCCTGCGTCACTGATTTAGGTTGCTGACTGCAGTGGACCCCCCTTCATATTTTACCCACAGACGCTAATCATAGGAGGGTTCTTTGCAAGGAACGCTTAACAAATGGAATGCATTTATGGCGTAGCAGTATTGGCATTTGTGATTCCAGGAACAGGACACATTTTCAAAATATCACAGCTATATCAATTAAGATAATCCTTGTTCTTTTCGTCCTTTGATTTTATTAAAAAACTTTTTTTATGTTTTATTTATTTTTGAGAGAGAGAAAGAAACAGAGTGCAAGTGGGGGAGGGGCAGAGAGAGAGGGGGAGACACAGAATCCGAAGCCAGGCTCCGGGCTCCGAGCTGTCAGCACAGAGCCTGATGCGGGGCTTGAACTCATGGACTGTGAGATCGTGACCTGAGCCAAAGTCGGATGCTTAACCGACTCAGCCACCCAGGTGCTCCACCTCCTTTGATTTCAAATGGAATAGTTCCTGTGGAGAGGAGTCCCACCTAAGATCCCACGTGATCTGTTTGCTCGTGGATCAGTTCTAAGATTTCTGTGTGGCTGATATTTATCAATGTCCACTTGGTACAGACGGTCAACACAAGGAGCTTTGGGTGTCGCTTTTGTCCTGGGAGTGGTTGGTCTAGCTATCGTATCACTCTGGCAAGACATTGGTAGTTGTTGTTGTTTTTGTTGTTGTTGTTTGGCAGTTTCTTGAAATACAGAATGCTCATGCTTTTGGTAACATTGGTTGGTGGTCAGTGATTACGTGTAGGAGTGAGCCACAGTCACAGTCATTGGAGTTTCAGCTTTTTGCCAGTGATCACAGACCCTGCACGGTTTTGCTGAAGAGTATATACCTTCTGGTGCTCTAGTTTGGATTGGTGACAAATTGAAAGTGACACTTTGTCAGATTGCCTTTTTAAAAAAATTTTTTTTAATGTTTAATTTATTTTTGAGAGAGAGAGAGAGAGAGACAGAGACAGAGACAGAGCATGAGTGGGGGAGGGGCAGAGAGGGAGACACAGAATCCGAAGCAGGCTCCAGGCTCCGAGCTGTCAGCACAGAGCCTGACGCGGGTCTTAAACCCACGAACTGTGGGATCATGACCTCAGCCGAAGTCAGACGCTTGACCGAATGAGCCACCCAGGTGCCCATGATGTCAGATTGTCTTAATCAACACCCAGATCGTCTTTGAAGCCACCCACTCCTTTCTCGTACAGTGATGGAGCCCATCTCCTTGCGGAGTCTCATTGTATCCGTGCCCTAATTTCTCATCGGGGAACTCACTTCTCTCACTTTTAAATGCTCGTACTTTATTCCAGCTTCTTCTAGGTAGTTGGAGATGAACGTGTGCAGCAGGGGTATGAGTCACTGACCTTACCCTTAATGACCTTGTTATACTGCCCTCGGGACCCTCACCTGAGCCCTACAGAAACCTGACAAGATTTTGTTTGAGAATTTGGGGGGCCTTATCTGCTGGGGCCTAGCGGTCATGCCCTGCCACATTAATTACCCCATTTCTGCTGTGTCCCCTCATCTCATTCCCCCCATACATATTTTCTCCGTTTCAAAACAAAAACAAGAAAAGAATATCAGTTAGAATTGGTAGATATTTGGCAAGTTTATTTGACTGTGTTGCTATTTTCAAGTCTGTCTTTGTAAAAGTTCATTCCTGGACTCCTCAGTTCTCGACTCCTGGTTGGTTTGCAGATGACTTTTATCTTTTTTGTCTGGAATGATCCAATCCTAGGAACGAACATCTGTCCCACACATTGGGGAGCTGCTGTTTTTAATCGAGAGCATATATGACTTGTCATCAATCTCACTTTATTCTGTGTCTTTCGAGAATATGATGAGCTGTTTTCCCCTTCTCTGGGCAGGACTGGGATCCGGTAACCCAGAGGGCCTTCCCTCGCCATACACACAGACTGTCCAAGAGGTGGAGCTTGTCATCTGACTGTAGCCTTTTCTGCTAGCTTGAGTTGGCAGGAAGAACCCATGTCACCGGAACACAGGCAGATGCAGACTGGGCCATCTCGAGGCAAGCCTCTGCGCAGTCCCCAGTGGTGTATGTCCAGCCTCCCTGGCAACTGAGATGGCTTTGAGAAGTCTGACGTGGGGCTGTAAGGGTTCGCTCTGAGTCAGAATGAGCGTAAGCATCACTGCCAGCTGGGTATTTAGTCAGCACCCAGGCGCAGTGCTCCTTGGTGACCTTCTGAGGACCGACCCTGTGGGCCTTTCTTCCTTCGCTTCTTCTGGGGCTCGTCCCTTGGCCTTTGTGTTGCTAACCTTTTTCCCTTTTCTTTTTGCCACAGTTGAGCCGTCCTAGCCGCATCCCCTAACAGCGACTGGGCCGCCGTCACACCCTTTCCTCCTACCCCTTCTCCTTGTTCCTGAAAATGAATGTAGGACAGGAAGAGAAACAAGCAGAAACGACACGTCTTCATATGTCTAAGGGGTGAAAGCACTTTCTCTGAGAGTGTTTTCCTCTATCTTCTTTGCTTCTCGGCCCCCACCCCTCCAGCCCTGCTCCTTGAGCAAACAGGTTTTTAATAGTTCCCACAATCCCTTTGCACTATAACAACCGGTCTTAATCTACTGGAAAGTTCTTCCCGCTTACTGCTGTTAGTTTCATCCAAAGTCATTTACCCCTGAGGAGAAGCAGGACACTGCGAGGGGGACGTGGGGCCGGCAGGGTTTGGAGTTAACGGGCGAGAATCGTGTCCATGTGAAGGTCCCGGTGTATTTAGAGGCCATCTGGAAGGACGCCACATTGAAATAGCTGTTCGCTATCAGTAGAGGAGTATTTATGCCTTAAATTTAAATGGTCGCACGTTGAGGCATTCCAAACGAAGGCCACGTATAAGCTGTCAACGTTTAGATTTACCAATGACTTCCAGACGTCACGTTGCACAGGCACAAGGAAAGCGACCTTTCAGCAACTTCTAGATGTTTCTGTCGCTGTGGATCGGCACTGTCCTCAGAGTGGACACTGTTGTGTTTTATGTACGAGGTAGGAGAGGGCAGGAGGATGGTTTTGAGCTGAAACTTTTAGCTTGTCCTTTGGAACCTGTTAACTATCACTACAGCATTATTCCCAGGCCCCGCCAGTGGCGTGACTTGGATTGGAGGTTTTAGGAAAGCGAAGCTCTGTGGGCTTTTTTCTTTTTCACTGGATAAGAACCATGTACAACCCTAACAGTCGTAACAATGGAGAACTGGTCAGTCAGCGCATCCCTTTTCTGGGTCACCGAAAGACTTTTCGCTGGGGTCATTTGGGCATTGCCGCTCTGTAGCTACGTGCTGTTTTTATTGGCATCTGCCTCCTCTCGTGTGGAGTGTAAAACAACCTTGAATACAAATTTAGACGACAATTTTTCAAATATTTTTTTAGGGGCGCCTGGGTGGCTCGTCAGTCGAGCGTCCGACTTTGGCTCAGGTCATGATCTCACGGCTGGTGAGTTCGAGCCCCACACTGAGCTCTGTGCTGATGGCTCAGAGCCTGGAACCTGCTATCGATTCTGTGTCTCCCCCCCCCCCCCCCCCCGCCCCTTCCCCGCACAGTCTCTCTCTCTCAAAAATAAATAAACATGAAAAAAAATTTTTTTAAATATTTTTTTAGCTTCAAGTATATAAATTTCTTCACTGTGGAAAATGGCTTTTTCACGTAGGGTAGTCATTCTTGTTTGGATTTTAAGTGTCTTCTCTACATTTTGTTCCAAATAAGGTAAAACTTGCAATGATTTGAAAATACGTCATTATTGGAAAAGCAGTGTGGCTCAGTTTTCAAAAAGCACAGTTGCATTTGTCCTGAGAGCATGTAATAACTTAAGTTAGGTTAAGAAAATAGTGACAAGTAAAAGAACTCAATAATGAAGGCAGGAGTGATTTTAATGAATTCTGATATTTGGTTGAAAATGAAACTTAAAAACGTTAAGGTTCTTGAGATGATTTTCTTAAATGTTTTGTGGTTTTGTGTGAGCTTTTCAACTCTATTTTTTATGAGAGGGAAAAAAAGGTTTTCCGAAGTCAAGTAAACTCTAGTCTTCTCTAACTTTTTTTTTTTGAAGCTTATTTATTTCTTATGAGAGAGAGAGAGAGCACACACGAACAGAGGAGGGCCAGAGAGAGGCAGAGAGAGAATCCCAAGCAGGCTTTCACGCTGTCAGCACAGAGCCTGACGTGGGGCTCGAACCCACGAACCGTGAGGTCATGACCCGAGCCGAAATCAAGCTGGATGCTCAACCATCTGAGCCACCCAGGCGCCCCAGTCTTATCTAACTTTTAAATTTATGGCATGAATGAAACTTTTCTGTGACTGAAGACATTTATCAATACATTTGATTTCTGAACATTCTAATTAGGGGAGATTTTTACAGATACATTGGCAACGCCTTTGTACTTTTATTTTCCATCCCCCTCCATTAAGAAAAGCTTTTTTTGGGGGGCGCCTGGGTGGCACAGTCGGTTAAGCGTCCGACTTCAGCCAGGTCACGATCTCGCGGTCCGTGAGCTTGAGCCCCGCGTCGGGCTCTGGGCTGATGGCTCAGAGCCTGGAGCCTGTTTCCGATTCTGTGTCTCCCTCTCTCTCTGCCCCTCCCCTGTTCATGCTCTGTCTCTCTCTGTCCCAAAAATAAATAAACGTTGAAAAAAAAAATTAAAAAAAAAAAAGAAAAGCTTTTTTTTTTCTCTCTTTAATTTGAAGATCTAATTGGCTTTATGAAGCAATCCATGAATCAGACAGCGTCCCGTGTGGCAATGAGAGGGGAGCTCCCAAGGACAGTTTCCTGAAGGGAAGGGGGGTTTGTTCATGTCTTCAGTTTTCTGTGATTTTCTGCCTAAATATTTGAGAATCTTGGCTGTACTTACCTGCAGTGGTAGAACTCTTACCCGTACACATTGTTTTGTTCTATTAGAAAGGCTGTCTTTGGTCGTGACTCTTATTAACTATTCTCTCATTGGTTATTGTTAATCTTTGATCACTGTTAAGTATTCTCCAATGTGAACATTTATTGAATTATTGAGTTAAAATCATTGATTTGAAGCGACCACTATTGTAGGTGTGTGAGTGGTTAATCCCCCTTTTTGAGTCCTTTAGGACTTTTGGATGAGTTTATTTTATTAAGTATTCCCATATAACAAATGTTGCAGTAGAATCCTGAAACTTACGTATAATTAAGAGTTAGCTCCTGCTTACTCAGTCCCAAACAGTCCCGACTCTTGTACCCACTGCCTGCCCCATGGGCCAGATGTTCAGAGAGCGTGAAGAGGTGTTCACCCGCTGACAAGCATCCAGGAGCGGAATCTATTTCCTGGGGGGCCGGCAGGCCACACGCAGCAGCCCGTGTTCTATTTTGTGCCAGTGGTGGCATTAAAGAACAGCTTTCAGATGAGTCGGTTTTACTGCCATGCCGATGAGCTCAAACGTTAGAGCGGGGCCAGGGACTCTCTCCATTCTGGCTCACGGGAATCCTGTCCAGGACTGAGAAGGAGATACCAGTCCGATGCTGGGGCTTCCGTGAGGCCTCCAGGCCATGTGGGAGCATGCATCCTTGCTGTAGCTACAGCAGTATTTTTAGAAATTGGTCCTCAAAAGTCAGTTAATGATAGTAACTCTTGAGGTTTTGGCTGTAATGTGATTTCCCATAGTCGAAATGCAAACAGTTGCACAAATTGGAAACTTAGAAAACTGTATAACCAGCTCAGGAAAAGAATCTAGCAAAGAGGGCATCTTTTACAATAGTGTCTTGTGAGTGTGAGTGTGTTTATACTTGTCCGTATATCCATACAGGCAAAAACAGAAAAATGTTTTTAAACCTTTAAAACCTTTTTAAACCTTAAAAGGAGAATCCTTTAGTTGATGGACATCTCCCCCAGAGTATCATTTCCTTTTTTGTCCCCCATTTGTCTCTGATCACGAGCTCTTTTTCTTTTAAAAAGTTAAAAATGTTAAAAAATTGCCTTCCCCAAACGAGTATTTTCACAGCTATTCTTTTAACGTTCTTTCTTTCTTTCTTTTTTTTTTTTTTTAAGTAAACTCTACACCCAATGTGGGGCTTGAACTCACAACCCCAAGATCAAGAGCTGCACACTCCCCCGACTGAGCCGCCTTAAGTTACTTTTTTTTTTAAAACAGGAATAAAATGTAATTTAAATGTTTACCAGAATTATCCATGTCATGGTTTTGAACTGATAACAAATCGTATCTCTGGGCTGTTTTGACTTTTTACAAACATACTTTGTGAGCAAACGTTATCCTGATGTTGATTAAAAAAAAATTTATTTATCCCCAAACTCTGATCATCTAATAGTCCATAAAATATAGAAATGAGAGAAAGAAGGAAACTTTTTTTAATTTTACAAGTATGAGCCATATTTTGTCATTGTTTTTCTTTTTTCATATTTATTTCTTGTTTATCTGGCCAGTTAATACCCAATGTAAAAATTTTAAGTAAATCAGTATATATGAGATGTATGGGAGTCAGTAAATTCTATTTGCTGTCAAGTACTGTAGCTAACGGGCTATAAATTTTAAGTAGCACAATGAAATTTGTTTGTGTGGGGAATATATGGAATGTCTCATTTAGTGGGGAGAGAGGAAAACGAAAGAAGCTGCTTCTATTCCTTCTACAACCGCTTATTGTCATGTTACATGGAATACGTCTTTTGTATCTCTCTGTGCCTCTGGCTTCTCTTCTGTAAAATGGGCTCAAGGATTTAATTGTCTGCCTTCATCCCTTTCAAGAACATTGAGGACAGATACCTTGAAGTCTTTGGAAGACAAAATGCCACGTTGTGTATTTTTTGATATACTAACTTGCCTTGTAAGTATGTACTATACGTTGTACAGAGCAGTGCGTTGTGACCTTGTGAACTTCTTGATGAGAAAAACGTTGTTTGCATGCCTCGATGTTAAACTATAACCTCATTATTCATGTTTTACGCTTTTCTGAACTTGATTCTTTCCTGTCTCGCTAGTGCAGTGGGAACTGTCCCTCGGACGTGTCCATGTACAATACCATTATGTGGTGGGAGGTGGGGGTGCTAAGTTTTCGAGGCAGTCTTTTAGAATTTGGCACAGAAGTCCTACAGGTGCATTAGGGATATACCCCAGGTCTGCCGTGTACGGAGAAGAAGGCCTCATCAGTTTAGGGATAGACAAAGAGCCCTCGTTTTTTCATTTTTAGATTTTTCTTCCATATGTTATTACTACCCTACATTCTGACTCCTGGGGTAGAGAGTCAGGTAGAACTTTTTGTTCTTTTTTTTTTTTTTAATGTTTATTTATTTCTGAGAGAGAGAGAGAGCACATGCAAGTGGACAAGGGGCAGAGAGAGAGGGAGACACAGAATCTGAAACAGACTCCAGGCTCTGAGCTGTCAGCACAGAGCCTGACACGGGGCTCCAGCCCACGAACCGCAAGGTCATGACCTGAGCCGGAGTCGGATGCTTAACCAACTGAGCCACCCAGGCACCCCAAAACTTTTTGTTCTTAATGCACCAGAAAGTGTGGCAAAGGGGGACTATTGCAGTCTAGGATTTGGGGGGCAGGGACTGGGGTCCCTGAGCTTCCCCTGAACTGATTCCCATTTTGACCTCTTCTGGACTCTTTTTCCAGCTCTCATGAATGAGGATGTGAAGCTCACGATTGTTCACACAAGAATTGCTTAAAGTCTCGCTCATTGTGGTTTTCTTTATATTTGCATGTGACGGTTAATTTTCACTGCTAGGAACTTTGTTATATAACTTCCAACGTCATTAGTGGATGCTTGTGGTTAAAAAGTCCTGTGTCCTTTAAAGAAATTCTTAAGTGCTGTTTTGCTTCAAAACAAAACAAAAAAACCCCCCAAAAACATAAATACGTAAAACAAAATCTCCTAAGTGCTATTTTGTTTTTCTGCGATAAAAATTGTTCTTGTAAAGTCTAAGGAAGATGATCATTTTTTATGTCTGGTTAGCATTTATGACATTTGCTTATAAATTTTCAGTCTTGTGGTAGCCTTTGTTCTCAGGTTTCTAAAGTTGTTTTATGTGTTTGTGACATCTTTTGTCATTCTTTTCCAGAGAATTCGGTCAACAGTGGATGAAAAAGAACAAAAACAACTTCTTATGGATTTGGATGTAGTAATGCGCAGTAGTGACTGCCCGTACATTGTTCAGTTTTATGGTGCACTCTTCAGAGAGGTAGGAGCAAACACTTTGGGGTTTTAGCCAACGAATAAATATCGAACTGGAGTAGATAAGAGGATGACAGGCTTAGGTTCTGATCTTCAGTTAATTGCCATACAGTAGCAGTAAGCTAACTGCTCAATGTTTAGTGTATAACCATGAGAGTCTACGTATTAATTTCCAGCACTCACCATTCCTCAGTTAAGGGGCGAATCTCGTACTTTTTATATACATATATGTATTTATGGCTGTTGTATGTGAATCCCCTATTTCCTTTCTTAGAGTTTCTGTTCTTTAAGAACCTGGCAAATCAGCCGACTTCTGAATATTAACCCTCTACCGTAGGTTAAGTTCTTCCTGTTGTTGACTCTGAACTCCGTTGGTGTTCCCCCCGCCACTGTCCCCCTTTTGAAACTTTATTTCTGTCATCAGATGTATCTGCATTTAACATAAGCATTTACTCGTCCTCCTCCAGAACCCTCAGTACAACCCAGGTGGAAATAAACAGGCATAATAGAAATTCTTTCTTTTATCGAATCTCGTTATCCAGAGCTGTTTGTAGAAACTGCACGGTCTTGGATGGTCGTGGGCTCACGTGTCTTCTTTCAGCCTCTGGGTATTTTGCGTCCTGCTGAAGGTTGTCACTTCTGCAATTTCCAGTCCTTCCACTGCCTGACGTAGGGCAGGGAGTTAGGGCAGTGGGCGGGACTGGAGCTGGGCTTGGATCGGATACTTTCTGGGGTCTGGGACAGTCCTCCCGCACTTGTGGTATTTCGTTAGGTGAGTAGGACTTCAACTGAATGAACCTTTAAGCACTTTTTGTTTTTTAATGTTTATTTTTGAGAGACAGAGAGACAGAGCACAAGCGGGGAAGGGGGCAGAGAGAGAGGGAGACACAGAATCCGAAGCAGGCTCCAGGCTCTGAGCCGTCAGCACAGAGCCCGACGCGGGGCTCGAACCCATGAACTGTGAGATTATGACCTGAGCCGAAGTTGGATGCTTAACTGACTGAGCCACCCAGGTGCCCTGAACCTTTACACACTTTTAATACTCTATAAAATACCAATCTAATTTCTTTTTAAAGTTTATTTATTTATTTTGAGAGAGAGAGGGAGTGTGAGAGAGCGCACACGAGCTGGCGAGGGGCAGAGAGAGAGAAAGGAGAGAGAGGATCCCAAGCAGGTTCTGTGCTGTGAGCACAGAGTCTGGTGCAGGGTTTGAACGCACGAACCATGAGATCATGACCTGAGCTGAAATCAAGAGTCGGACACTGACCTGACGGAGCCACCCAGGCGCCCCAGTACGATTCTCATTTTGAAAATGTTGGGCTGAGTTTGTGCTGGTGGGGTCGTTGCGAGCTGGTGAGGAGCCCCCTGCCCCTTCTTTTTGGGACTGGATCACAAAGCGTGTATGTAGCCTTGGGGGTTTTGTTGTGGCTCCTGCCTTAAAAAATACTGTGTTGTGAGACAGCACTGACTGTAGCCCTGACTAGAAGTGTATCAAATCTTGTCACGCAGAGGTTAGTCAATTGATTCCCCCACTCGATCCCTACATTTGCATTTACTTGCTTTTCTGTGCTTTTGATGGGTGACTCTGTCAATGGAATCCTGCTTCATGATCGCGCCCGGTGCTTTGTTGAATCCGTAATTCATGACTGTTAAGTCTAGTTTCATGCAGTTTCTTTCTACGCCTGCCCCTGTACTTTTTATGACTCAGATATTCGTTTTTGTGGCCAGACACACCGAATCTGTTGACTTACTTCACCAAAGCACGTCGGTTGTGTGTCGCGACGTGTGCAGTTCTGTGTTCGGGAACGTACCTAAGTATTACATAATATCGTGCCGTTTGTAAGATCACATCTGGAACTTTCTTTATGTCGCCCAAGGCTCTTGCCATCTCCTCCTCCCTTCTTCCCCCAGACCATGGATTTATTCTTCATAATCACTAAATCCTCTGGCCATTTTACTCTTCAGATCACATGCAGGATGGGAGTTGTTGAGGGACTCGACTAGAGGTTCTGTCCTAACCGCGTTCCACGTCCGCTTTCCCAGGGCTGTATTCACTGCTGCTCTGGACTCCTGCCGGCTCAGTCTTAGCCCAGAGTGCTGGCACATGCCAGCCTGTTTCCTGTGGCCACTGTTTCATCGTTCCCGCAAGCCACACTTCAGTGCGTAACCCCAGCCTACACAGGGTGGACGTCTGATTTTACGAATAGAAGGCAGAGTGATACCCATGATTGCAAAGTATCGGAAACAACGCAGACAGCTTGGAATAGGGTCTGAACAGTATGCTCATCTTTTCTTATCAATAGCTGGGTAAAATTCAGTTTTATGGATCTCAGGAAGGTTGCAGGGGGTTGAGATATGCAGCTGTAAGCACAAGCATCTATCAAACATTCTAGAGTTTTCACGTGTATTCTCTTGGTAACAGTCTCAGGGGGCTTAGAGGCATTATCCCCCTTCTCCAGAGAGGAGGCTGAGGTTTGAGGACTGATTTGATGGGCATCACATAGCCAGGAAGTGATAGAGATGAGACTTCACGAGCAAAAATCTCACTGTTATTTCTGTGATGGAACAAGTGGTCCAGGGATGAGGAACTTTTCAGCTTCATTTAAAAAAAACAATCTGCTGGGGCACCTGGTGGCCCAGTCGGTTAAGTGTCTTACTTGGGCTCAGGTCATGACCTCATGGTTCGTGCGTTTGAGCCCCGCGTCAGGTTCTGTGCCGACAGCTTGGAGCCCTGAGCCCGGAGCCTGCTTTGGAGTCTGTGTTTCCCTCTCTCTGCCCCTCCCCTGCTAGTTCTCTCTCTCTCTCTCTCTCTCTCTCTCTCTCTCTCTCTTTCAAAAATAAATAAAGGGACGCCTGGGAGGCTCAGTCGGTTAAGCACCGACTTCGGCTCAGGTCATGATTTCACGGTTTGTGAGTTCCAGCCCCGCGTCGGGCTCTGTGCCGACAGCTCAGAGCCTGGAGCCTGCTTCGGATTCTGTGTCTCCCTCTCCCTCTGCCCCTGCCCTGCTCATGCTCTGTCTCTCTGTCTCTCTCAAAAATAAATAAACATTAAAACATTAAAAAAAAACTAAAGATAAAAAAGCAATCTACTTTTTAACATTGATACAGTTCAGTTGTATAAAGTCCCAAACTGCCCCAACAGGCTGATCGTCAACTTCCCTCCGCCCCCACTGCCAAGAAGTAATGGGGACCTGCTGAATAATACAAAATGAAATTCAGAAGCAAAAAGTTCACCTTTAAAGAGTGCATGGGCAGCGTGTTTCCTGATGTTACAAAGGTTAACGTTTTAAACAGATTAAATAAAGGTTTAGAGGAACATTTTTCTCTCGAGGGTGATCACTTTTAGGATCTTTTTGGTGATGTGACCTTCAATTCCAATAATAGACCCAGAATTCTGGGTTATGAAGGGAAAGAGCAGAAGTGAGTGGATGCGGTCTGGACTTCTTTTTTTTTTATTAAAAATTTTTTTTTAAATGTTTATTTATTTTTGAGACAGAGAGAGACACAGCACGAACAGGGGAGGGTCAGAGAGAGAGGGAGAAATAGAATCTGAAACAGGCTTCAGGCTCTGAGCTGTCAGCACAGAGCCAGACGCGGGGCTCGAACTCATGGACTGTGAGATCATGACCTGAGCCGAAGTCCGACGCTCAACCGACTGAGCCACCCAGGCGCCCCTGGATTTCTTACTTAACTACCGCTGTGAGGAAGACAAATCGCTTTTAATTCCCGTCACCTTGAGGAACCCACCAGAATATTTCATTTCATAATTTGTATCCCCCATAGGACATTGGTTCATGGTCTGGTTCAGTCAACCATCCATCAAGGAGCTTGCAAGACATTAATTTTCTTCTTGCAGCTGCTGCGAGGAGATTAATCTTGCCGTTGGGGGAATAATTGAGCCTCTGAAAGTCCCATAGCTTTACTCAGACAGTGAGTGAATAATATTTCATACTGAAGTTTATAACTCTGTTTTTTAAATTTTTTAATGTTTATTTATATTTGAGAGAGAGACAGAGTGTGAGAGGGTGGGGGTTCAGAGAAGAAGGCACAGAATCCAAAGCAGGCTTTAGGCTCTGAGCCGTCAGCACAGAGCCCGACGTGGGGCTCAAACTCACAAACTGCGAGATCATGACCTGAGCTGGAGTCGGACACGTAACTGAACCACCCTTTTGACCCTGTAACTCAGTTTTTTGCCATTGTCTCCAACCATTTGCACTTCTTTCTATGGTAGAACTGAACTCAAATAAAAAGCCCAAAGTACAACTTGGATTTGATGTAGATATGTTACTAAGACACCTAATTGCATGGGTTTCTCAACACGTTTTCATACTTTGTAGACAGGGAAACAAAGAGCTTGACAGCATTGAATAATAAACGTAATTTCTAGTCTGTAGCTTGCGTAAAAGGTCCGCACCTGCCATTTATTTTATTAACGCTGAAACCTAGAATCACTTAAACAAATGTCCTTTAACATATATATTTTCACAATTCACTGAGTGGAAGTCCTTCCTTCAGGTATCTTTTGAGGTTGGAGAAATTCTAGTCTGGAACATACACTTCTGAGTAACCATAGAAGTTCACCAGATTATATGGAAGGCAGTGATATTAGCTGAATTTCATCTTCTCGCTTTCTACCCCTGCTACTACTCATGCTCTTTCCTTTCCTTCTCGCTTGCAAATTTTAAGTACAGCTTTATGGGGATAGAAGGGACATACACTAAAATGCACATATTTAAAGTGCACAGTTTCATATGTGTGAACAAGTGTATTCACCTGTAGGATTATCACTGTAATCAAGATAACTGGACATTTCCGGGGTGCCTGGGTGGCTCTGTTGGTTAAGTGTCCGACTCTTGATTTCGGCTCAGGTCGTGTGTGATCTAAGGATTTGTGAGGTCAAGCCCCATGTCGGGCTCTGCACTGATAGTGTGGAGATAGCTTGGGATTTTCTCTCTCTCTCTCTCTCTCTCTCTCTCTCTCTCTCTGCCCCTCCCCTGCTCTCTCTTTCTCTCAAAATAAATAAACTTAAAAAAAAAAGATAATGGACATTTCCATCACTCACACATTTCCTTGTGCCCTGTATGTAACACACACATGTCCCTTCTGCCACCGTGCAGCTTTCTGCCACTATAGATGAATGTGCCTTTTCTAGAATTTTGCACAGGTAGAGTCCTACAGTAGGTACGTGTTGTCTTTCTTCACTCTGCAGAATTATTTGCAATTCCTGTTGTGGTGTGTGGCAATAGTTGGTTTCTTTTTTTGCTGAGTAGTGGAAGTGGTCTTCCATTGTGGGGATACACCATAGTTGTTTTACCCCTTTATACCCGCTGCGGGACTTTTGGATTGCCTCTGGTTTTTGTCTGTTACGAATAATGCTGCTGTGAGCATCTGTGTACAAGTCTGTGAGGGGGACCCATGGTTTCATTTCCCTTGGGGAAATAAACACCTGGCAGTGGAGTGGCTGGATCATGTGGTAGATGAATGTTTGACTTTATAAAGCTGTTTTCCAAAGTAGCTGTACCATTTTCAACCTTCAAAAGTAATGTATGAGAGTTCTCTTTCTTCCACATCTTTTCCACCACTGGGGATGGTCTGTCTTTTTAATTTTTAGCCATTCTAGCTGGTGTATGCTGGAATCTCATTGTGTTTTAAATTTGTGTTTCTTTAGCGGCTAATGATGTTGAACAACCTTTCATAAGATTGTTTACCAACTTTATGTCTCCTCTGATGAAGTTTCTCTTTGGACTTTTATCCATTTTTTAAAAAACTTGTTTTTTTTTGTTTCTTTCTGAGTTTTGGGAGTTTTAAAAATACGTATTCTGGATACAGGTTTGTTATCAGATAAAGGATTGCAAATATTTGCTCCCTCATCTGTGGCTTAGCCATTATACTAGTAATGGCATTTTTTTGGGAGGGTGAAAGTTTGTAATTTCAACGTGGGCCAATTTGTTAACTTTTTTGAAAAAATGTATTGGGATTGCGCTAAATCTGTAGGTGAGTTGGAGGGGTATCAATATTTTAAAGACATCCAGTGTAATGACTCATTTGCTTGATATTTTACTTCATTTATTTACATTAATTTTTCTCAACAATATTTGTAGGTTTCACTTTATAGTCCTATCACTTTTTTTGTTGTTTAGTTTATCCTTAAGTATTTAGTATTTTTTGGTGCTGAATAAATGATCTTCAAAAAAAAATTTTTTTTTTACATTTATTTATTTTTGAGAGACAAAGACAGAACACAAGTGGGGGAGGAGCAGGGAGAGAATGAGACACAGAATCTGAAGCAGGCTTCAGACGCCAAGCTGTCAGTACAGAGCCCGATGTGGGGCTCCAACTCACAAACCATGAGAGCATGACCTGAGCCAAAGTCAGATGCTCATCCGACTGAGCTACCCAGGCACCCCAATAAATGATATTTTAAAGAAATTTGTCTCCTCTTGTTTTGTGATTGATATAAAGAAATGCGGTTGATTTTTGTTTGTTTATCTTGGCTACCCTAACTTTGTTAAACTCACTTGTGAGTTTTGGTAGTTTTGTGTGGACTCCCTCACATTTTCCACGTAGATTATCACGTTGTCTGTGAACAAAGAGAGTTTACCTCTTTGTAGTTTGGTTGCATTTATTTCTGTATTTCTTGCCTTATTGCACTGGCTAGATCCTCTAGTATGCTGTTGAATAGAAATAGTGAGAGGAGACATCCTTGTAATGTTTCTCATCTAAGGGAGGAACCACTCAGGGTTTCACCAGGAAGGGTGATGTTAGCTGTAGGTTTTTTGTAGATGTTCTTTATCAAGTTGAGGAAGTGCCCTTCTGTTTCTTATTTGCTGAGGGCTTTTTTTTTTTTTAACATTTATTTATTTTTGAGACAGAGAGAGACAGAGCATGAACGGGGGAGGGTCAGAGAGAGAGGGAGACACAGAATGTGAGACAGGCTCCAGACTCTGAGCTGTCAGCACAGAGCCCGATGTGGGGCTCGAGCTCATGGACTGCGAGATCATGACCTGAGCTGAAGTTGGCTGCTCAACCTACTGAGCTACCCAGGTGCCCCAGGTCTTTTTTTTTTTTTTTAATGTCTGTTTATTTTGAGAGAGAGAGAGAGAGAGAGAGAGAGAAAGAGAGAGTGAGCATGAAGGGGGAGGGGTAAAGAGAAGGAGACCCAGAATCTGAAGCAGGCTCCAGGCTCTGAGCCCGATGTGGGACTTGAACCCACCAACCATGAGATCATGACCTGAGCCAAAGTCGAATGCTCAACCAACTGAGCCACCCAAGCACCCCAAATTTGCTGAGATTTTTTTTTTTAAATCAGGAATGGATGTTAGAGTTTTGTCACATTCTTTTTCTGTATCCTTAAGATGATTGTGTATGGTGTTAGAGAAATTCTTTTTTTCATATCCTAAGTTACATGGATTGCTTTTCATATGTTAAACCAACCTTACATTCCCAGGGTAAATCCACTTGATTATGATGTGTTACCTTTTTAACATGTTGTTGGATTGAGTTTGCTGAAATGTTATTTAGATGTCTTATACCTGTGTTCTTGAGAGATACTGATCTGTAGTTTTCTTGTAATGTTTTTGGCTTTTGAATCAGCATATCGATTTGTATCTGTGTATCTGAGCTAGCCTTACAAAATGAGCTAGAAAGTAGTCCCTGTCTGCAGTTCTCTGGAAGAATTTGTAGAGAATTGGTATTTCTTCTGGAAATGTTTGGTAGAATCCACCCCTGAAGCCATGTGAATGTAGAATTTTCCTTGTGGGAAGATTTTTAACTACAAATACAATTTCTTTCAAAGATAGAGCTCTATTCAAGTTATCCATTTCTTCTTGAGTGACATTTGGTAGTTTTGTTTCTCTGAAGAAATTTGTCCCTTTCAACAGAATTGCCAAATTAATTGGCAATTTAATAGATAATTTGCATCTTCTCTATTTTTTCCTGATGAATCTGGCTAGAGATTTATCAGTTTTATTAGTCTTTCAGGGAGCCAGCTTTCAGTTGCATTAATTTTCTGTCATTAGAATTTTCTATATTTTACTATTTTCTTTCTTTTTTTTTTTATGTTTATTTTGGAGAGAGGAGAGAGACAGAGTGTGAGTGGGGAAAGGGCAGAGAGAGAGCAGGAGACACAGAATCTGAAGCAGGCTCCGGGCTCTGAGCTGTCAGCAGAGATGCCAACACGGGGCTCAAACCCACAAACCATGAGATCATGACCTGAGCTGAAGTCGGACACTTAACCAATGAGCCACCCAGGCGTCCCTGTTTTTCTATTTTCTATGTAAATTTTTTTTTATTATGATCACTCTTCCTTCCTATTTTTTGCATGTTTTGGTTTAATATGCTCATCTTTGTCTCGTCTCTTAAGGTAATTCTTGCTTTTTTTAAACTATGGAATATTTCAAACATACTGAAAAATTACAAAGGAATTATAGTGTACCCAACACTGCAGATTAGCACTTGGGCATATTTACTCTTTATTTGTCTTAAAAAACATTTTTTTTAACGTTTATTTATTTTTGAGACAGAGAGAGCATGAATGGGGGAGGGTCAGAGAGAGAGGGAGACACAGAATCTGAAACAGGCTCCAGGCTCTGAGCTGTCAGTGCAGAGCCCGACGCGGGGCTCAAACTCATGGACGGTGAGATCATGACCTGAGCTGAAGTCGGACACTCAATCGACTGAGCCACCCAAGCGCCCCACTCTTTATTTGTCTTTAAAGTATAGCTATGGTTGAGGGTCCCATCCTAATCTCCTTCTCACTGTACAGTTTTAAACACTGTCTTGAGTTAATATTTCTTTCAACTTCTTTATTTAGGCTTTCCAATGTGTATTTTTCCCTAAATAATATGTAGTATCGATGTATGTATTTTTAAAATTTACATAAATGAAATTTTCTTGTATGTATCCCTCATAGCATTTTCTATTTACCATAGTTTTCAAGATTCATCCATATAGATAAATATAGATCTTTAATATATAGATTTGGGTCATTAATTACTTTATATTATTTACTTATTTTTTTAGTAGGCTCTATGCCCAATGTGGGGCTTGAACTCACAACCCCTAGAACAAGAGTTTCATGTTCTACCAACTGAGCCAGCTAGGCACCCCTGATTTGGTTAATTTATCTTAACTGCTATGTAGTATTCTAATGATTAAATATACCATTTTTTACATTTCTTCAATAATCCCCAACAAAGGTTGTTTCTAATTTTTGCAGTTATAAAACAGTGTAAAAATGAACGTCTTTTTGCATTTCTCCTTGACAACTTAGATTACAGATTCCATACAGCACACACCTAGAAATATAATTGCTAGGTTAAATCATATGAACTATTCCCACCTTAGTGGCTATTGTGACATTTCTCTTCATAGTGGTTGTTCTAACTTGTGTTCCTACTAGTAAGAATGAGATTTCCTTGTCAGGAATTGTATACAGGTGTCAGTACTAGAAACTGTTAGTGGCTTACTGAGTTTGTGGTTTACATTGTTAAGATTGTCCTGTGGTTCAAGTTGGCTTGTAGAGTTCAACTGTGATGTCCATACAAAGGAAGAGAAGAGGGAAGAACCAAAAAGACCATTCTGGAATCATCAGCCAACTGTTTTTGTGGATATCTTGTTGGCTGCCCTTCTCTGTGTAGAAGACAGAGAAATGTAGTTTCAGCTGGGCACATTGTATGTAACAAAGAGGGGGTAGTTGTTGGGGAAGCCATTTATTGTCACAGACATTTATTGTCACAGACCTCATTGCTAACATTTCGTATTACTAAATGTTTTGGTTTTGGCAATTGGGTGAGTTTGAAGTGGTATCTTTTTTTTTTTTTTAATGCTTATTTATATATTTTTGAGAGAGAGAGAGCGAGAGCAAGCGAGCGAGCAGGGGAGGGGCAGAGAGAAAGGGAGAGAGAAAATCCCAGGCAGGCTCTGCACTGTCAGCACAGAGCCCGATGCGGGGCTTGATCTCATAAACTGTGAGATTATGACCTGAGCCGAAATCGAGAGTAGGACACTTAACCGACTGAGTCACCCAGGTGCCCCTCTTCTGGACAGGTTTTAGGGGCACCTGGGTGGCTCAGTCGGTTAAGCATCCAGCTTTGGCTCATGTCATGGTCTCGAGTTTCTTGAGTTTGAGCCCTGCGTCTGTCAGGGTGAGTCTGCTTGGGATTCTCTCTCTTTCTCTCTGCCCCTCCCCCTCTTGCAAGTGTGTGCGCGCGTGCTCGCTCTCTCTCTCTCTCTCTCTCTCTCTAAGTAAATAAATAAATAAACTTAAAAAAAAAAGTTTAAACCTTTGCTTTCCAAAAAATCCATTTGGGATTTTTGTATCTTTATTTGTGAGTGATCTGAGATAATGATCTCATTTAACTCTTTTCCATCTGGAAGGCCACTGGTTCCAGCAACATTCATTGAATATTCCATGCTTTCGCCACTCTTTGCTCTGCTACATCTATCATACTTCATACTTCCATGTGTTGCATGGGCTTTTGCATCTGTTGTATTGGTCTGTTTACTTTTCCCCCTGCATCAGCACCACTGTCTTTTATTTTGACAGCTTCACAGCTTTATAAAAAGTCTTTGTTTAGTAGACCAGGCTCCACTTTGCGTCTCTCTTTGGTCAGTTGTTATGTCCCTTAGTCAAATTTTATACGTGTCTTCGTCAACGTTTTGCTTCTTTTGTTAGATACATTACGAGGTGCTTTATACTTTTTGTATTGTGAGTGGTGTCTTTAAAAAAATTTTTTAATGTTTATTTATTTTTGAGAAGAGAGAGAGAGAGAGAGAGAGAGAGAGAGAGAGAGCGTGAGCAGGGGAGGGGCAGAGAGAGAGGGAGACGCAGAATCTGAAGCAGGCTCCAGGCTCCAAGCTGTCAGCCCAGAGCCCAATGTGGGACTCGAACTCCCAAACCGCGAGATCACGACCTGAGCCGAAGATGGATGGACGCTTAACTGACTGAGCCACCCAGGCGCCCCTTGAGTGGTGTCTTTTTAAACAATTTATTTTCTGAGTGGGTACTGTAGGCATATAAGCATGCCATTGGTTTTATCTGGTTCTCGTCCCTAGGAACACTTATCTCGATCTCAGTGGTTCAGGTTTTCATCATCCTTCACTTTTCTTTTCCGTAAATCCATATTTAGTAATTTCTACTTTCGCATTTCAGTCATGTGAGTGTCCCGTCTCGTGCTTGACCGTGAAAGTAATGTTGCTGTTGCTGCTTTTGGGGGCACCTCAGACCATCCCCCCCGCCCCCCACCTTTTTAAACATTTTTAAATGCAGCTCACCGCTGCTCCTCCCTATTCTCAGTTATGGTCAAAAGGAAGTGCCCGAAGAGATAAGAAGTTTACATTAGGTTATGTGGCTTGGCAAGCACAAGATCTCTCTGTCTCTGGAGCTGATGGCCACCCCCACCCCCATTTCTAGTTTCCTTCCTACCTTTATTTCCCCTGTTCTGTGTCTCTGTTTCTCTCTTGGTTGCCTTCCTCTTTTCCCCTGCTTCTTCCTCCTCCTCTCATTTCTGTAACTGTCATTTTTTGGCACCTGCCAGGACACTTTATTTTGTACTTTACATATGTCAACTCATTTGATTATATCCTAGTCACTGAGGATGGCGGGGCAGCCCTGTTTCCTAGATGAGGAACGGAGAGGGGGGCCCAGGCTTGCACAAGTGGGGGAGTCTGGATAAGAAGTCAGGCCTTTCAGTGATCTTTCCACTTCGCTATGCTGCTGAAGTTAGGTTCCTTCCTTGTAAGTAGATGAGTTCAGTGGGCTATCTCTCTCTCTAATAAAAAAAGTTTTTTAGTGTATCTATTGAGATGGTGTGTTTAGATTAAAATAAATTCGAGCGTTTGTTTCGGGGAAAGGGTGCTACTCAGCCCTTTGTGAACAGCAGTCTGTAAGAGCACCCATAAGAAAAAAAGCCGCAGAGAGAGAAGAAAGAAAGTATAGGTTGAGGGGCTCCGTCGGTTGAGCGTCCGGCTTAGGCTCAGGTCATGCATGATCTCACAGTGCGTGAGTTCCAGCCCCGCGTCCGGCTCTGTGCTGACAGCTCGGAGCCTGGAGCCTGCTTCGGATTCTGTGTCTCCCTCTCTCTCTGCCCCTCCTCCACTCACGCTTTTTCTCTGTCTCTCAAAAATAAATAAACATTAAAAAAAAAGTTTTTAAGAAAATGTAAGTGGAAATTCGCTATGTCAAATATGTTTTACAAGTAAGAATTCCGTGAAGCCAAGTAAGTTCTGGCAGGTGGTGCCTCCCGTCGTGAGGGCACCGTTATGTGTCTCAGTCTCCATCACAGCGTAGGTATGCTTCCTGTGTGTACGTGAAGGGTCCTTGCTTTTAGGTGTTGAGGGGAGCCAGGAGTTAAGTAAACTGGGTTCTGTTCCTGGCTCTGTCACTGATGGGCGTTGTTATTCTGGGCAAGCCGTTTTGCCTTCTCGGGCATCAATCTCCTACGTAATCAATCCAGGTAGGAGCTTAGTGGTAGCGAATCTGCCAGGATGCAGCTGGTCCACAAATTCCTAACAGCACGCAGAATCGTCATCATCCCAGTAGCCGTTCTCATTCTCGCAAGGCCCTCCGTAGTCCGCGTTCATGGGTACACGTCCTCTTAGAGCGCTATCCCCGTGGTGTCTGCTTACATCTTGCGTGTTCTCGTGCGGACCTCCCACGAACCCTAGAGCCTCCAGATTACTGTCCTCGATTTTCTTTGTTAGCGGCAACGAACAGTTTCCCACATATTTTCCATACCTGTGTTTAATTATGGGAAAATTGGAACTCTTTGTGAAAGCACAGAAGTTTCCCTGTAAGACCATCCCCGTCTTTACAATTAAGAGCAGGGACATCGGGCAGATAGGTTTGGGTTTACAGAGGAGGGGACTCTTCTGCCCAGGGCTTTAAGGAGGAACCAGAAATGACTGCTAGTTGCTTTTTCTCTCATTGTATTTCTATTTTAAGTAAAGGAAACATAGTACTTAATCCTGAGATGTAAAGGAATAACAGATATTTGTTATTTTATAGGGTGACTGTTGGATCTGTATGGAACTCATGTCTACCTCGTTTGATAAGTTTTACAAATATGTATATAGTGTATTAGATGATGTTATTCCAGAAGAAATTTTAGGCAAAATCACTTTAGCAGTAAGTACCTGGTTTTCAAATTGTTCATTCTGTCTATACTTCCGTAAAGATGCTGTTGGGGTTTTGAATGTCCATATCTGAATGTCCTTCACAGAATGGTTTTGACCTTCCTGGAAAATCATTTGTAATAGGAAAAGAGACACAGTCACTTCTGTGGGGTAACTAATACAAGTCCTGAGACACAATTTTCAAAATATATTCTATGTAAAAACTGTAATACTCTGTTCATTAAAATCACAATGAACCATAATACATTGTGCTGTAAGTAGGACCAGAAGAAATCTGCTCCTTTTTAGCCCTGTTGTTTTTCCTACTTTTAAATCGGTTGTATTCTCACCATTGTCTCTGAATTAATCAGAATTACAGCAGTTCCCTTGAAGTCCCTTACACTGAAACTCTTAAAGCATATTTCCTGTGGTTTACGCTTTGAGCTGCCCACTCTAAACTATTTAAATTTTTGCCTAGCAATTTCCGTAACCTGCATTGCTACTAATTGGGTCAATTCACTTTCACCAGACTACCAAAAAGAGGCCAGGTGCTTTTTTACATATGTGTTTGTCGTTTTGAAAGCGAATTCCTCACCATTTTCTTTCTTGCTCTGAATCTTTCAGCTGACCAAAGTTGTCCACGAAATCCTTTTCAGTAGGGTAAAATTAGTAAGACTCTCAGAAACCCGTAAGAATCTCAGCTAACGACACGACTTAGGTTAGTGAATGTGCAAAATAAGTTTTCTAGGGATTTGTAAGGTAGATATTCCGGTCGCGAGTAATTTCCCGCCTCTTCCTTTCCTGCATCCTCTATTTTCAGAATAGTCTACCTGCTAACTGCCAACTCATCCCGTTTTATCCTTAAGCGTTAATGTAAAAATATATGGGCAGTTTCTGATCTGTATTTTAGTCATGAAAGGTGTGTGTGTGTATAATTGGAATTTTAAAAATCAGATGAAACGCTAATCATCGAAATCTTGAGATCCATGGGTCTCGTTAATATTTTAATTTATTTAGCTAAATTGATTCATAAATTTAAATATTTTATGAGCTAAAGGTTAAGTTATACACCCTTTCATATGGTTTTATAAAAAGAAGCTGAATTACACTAGAAACTTATTTTTGGGAAGATAAATGAAATTTTGTCATCTCTCCAGTATACCAAACCCAGTATTCATAGCAGTTATAATGCAACAGTAGTAGAATAATGATAATAGCTAATGGTTATTGAATGTTTATTTTGTGTCAGGCCAAGATCTTTCGACATTTTCTCTTCGTAGTAATTCTCTGTGGTAAATAGGGTAGCCCCCTTTTTACACATGACAGATCTGGGGCCTGTAGAGGTTAAGTAGTTAATTTGCTCTGAATCTCATACAGTTGTAGATGGTGAATGATTTAAGGCCCAGGCAGCCCCATCCCAGAATCCTGCTCTTGACCGCCATGTACCAGGGTGGCCGTGAAGTTGGGAAACATAGACAAAATTGTTTTATTGTATAATGCAGTATATGTAATATAGAAACACTAGTAAATCATTTACTACATGTTTGCCTATGTTTCCAGACTTGGTGATCATCCTTCCTCTTAAGCACAACATTTAAAATCACTTGGTGTTAAATCTCTTCTTGCTCATTAACAACCCAATGAACACAAGAGGCTTAGCTGCTTCAAACATTGCAAGTTCTGCATTCCTGACACCCAGCGGCTTGATGGGGCAGAGACTTGACCTTTTGATAGCAAATGGTTGGCCTGTCCTTTGGTCCTCTTTTAGTTGGAGACTGTGGAAATTTTAACTCAAGTCCCTGTTCCCTATATTCCTGAAGAAATGACTGGTTTTCTGAGCAGTGATCAAACAATATTGTCAGTTCTGAATAAATTGCGATAGAGGTTGAGCAGAGATACTTTGGCTCTGTGAAAATGACTTTGAAGGCGTTGCACCGAGTGAAGGGGAATGAGTAATTAGTAGACACCGAGGAAATTTGGAAAAACTTAATTTAAATTAGAGGTTATAACGGAACCAGACTATATGGACTCTCTTGTATGGAATATTTCCATTCTTAAAAGTTTGAAGGTGTGAGAAATGTACAACTTTGTAATGACTTACTGAAAAATTATAAGTTATTGGGTTCTTTTCATTATTGGGGACCAGCATGTAAAAGCAAGTAAGTTTTCAGATCTAAAATGATCATGTAGCATTTTCACTTAACACAAGAAGTGGACAGAATATTGAAATAATGGAGCCTAAAAGAATATAAAGGGCTTCCGGGGCTGTGATAAACTGCATGCTTTTTGATTAAAAGGATATTACTTCTCTCATCTTTGCTTTTTCTCCCCAGACTGTGAAAGCACTAAACCACTTAAAAGAAAACTTGAAAATCATTCACAGAGGTGGGTAGGAATTATTTTTTATAGATTAGAAATTAATCTATAAAATTTCCTTAATAGGAAAACATTATTGAAAATTACAGTGTCACTGTCTAAGCTTTCCTGAAATACTTGTGTTTTTAGCAAAACATATGTATCCTAACACTATTGTTATTTTTTCCCTAAAACTTTATTAATTTAAGGTATTTTTTCCTTTGGGATTCTATAAATTTCAGCTTAGTTTATTCATATATTGAGTTTAGAAATTGAAATAGATTTTCCTGCAAGTTCTTAGTACTCTTATTTGAAAAACAGTTATTCATTTGCTTGATAGATAATGTTTCTCTGTGTATACAAATGAGCAGGAAGATGGTCCTGGGGACATTCAAATGATTTGGAGGATGGTACCTTGAGCATTTTATTTTTACATATGTATGTATGTATGTATTTATGTTTATTTTTGAGAGAGAGAGAGAGAGAGAGAGAGCATGAGCAGGGGAGGGGCAGAGAGAGGGAGACACAGAGCCCGACGTGGGGCTTGAACCCACAAGCTGTGAGATCATGACCTGAACTGAAGCTGGATGCTCAACCGACTGAACCACCCAGATGCCCCCCTTGAGCATTAAAAAAAATGTTTTTTTTTAATGTTTATTTTTGAGCAAGAGAGAGAGAGAGCGCAAGACGGGGAGAGGCAGAGAGAGAGGGAGACACAGAATCTGAAGCAGGCTCCAGGCTCTGAGCTGTCAGCATAGAGCCTGATGTGGGGCTCAAACCCACGAACTGCGAGATTATGACCTGAGCCGAAGTCAGATGCTAAACCGACTGAGCAACTCAGGCCCCTCGACCCTCTGGAGCATTTTAAAGTCATGTTACTGTCCCTTTCAGGTGTTTCTTCTTTACTTTAGAAGATTTTTTTGAAAACAGAGAGAGATGCTTTGATTGTTACTGTACATTGAAATTCATCTAAAGCATTTGTATTTGCATGAACAGTGATCTTGGCCTTGTTAGACACAGGTCCGAATGTAAACATTTGATGTAGATTTATTGGAAGTCGGGGGGAATCACGAAATTAATTCAGCAAACAGATTTCACAGTTGCTCTATTTATTACTATGCTAGACTCAGGGCCGTGTGGTGGTGGCTTTGAAGAAGTAGCCAAGGTCACTCTCCTCACGAAACTTGTCACGGACAAATCCAGGACAGTACATGGCACTGTGTGGTTCAGCCGAACAGTAAATAGGGCAGAGAGTAGAAGGTCGTATTCAGAACAGTGGAAAACCTTGCACTCTAGGAAACATGATGTCTAGTGCTTAAAGAAATTAACAATTGGGGCATTTGTTTAAGTCACTTTCATTTGGCGTTGACTCAGGACCGCTGAAATTAGTTAACCTTGAACATCAGCATATGTTGTATTATCAGGAATAATTTTGCGTGGCTTAATGTTTGTTAAAAAATAATAGGAGGTAGGCTTCTTATTTCCTCTTTTGGCCTAGAATCATGTCGGGTTAGGTCGCTAACCAAAATTATTTTGTTCTTGTTAATCTCGTTCTCGTTTTGGGATATTTTTTTTTGGCTGTATTTTGCGCCTATGAGAGTATCCCCTTTAGGGCATTTAACACTTACCTCGAGGATACTCGCCAATCACAGTGAAGCACTAAGACAGTGCCAGAGGAGTAGCTGAACGAGAGGAGTAGCTGAATGAATGGGAAAATCTTCAAAAATAACTTCGGTTTTCCTATTAATAAATGAAATGATGAGTTTATAGCAGTCTCTTTTTTCTTTGATTTTTTTTTTTTTAATTTTACTTTTGAGAAAGAAAGACACACACACAGCGTGAGTGGGGAAGGGGCAGAGAGAGGGAGACTCAGAATCCGAAGCAGGCTCCAGGCTCTGAGCTGTCAGCACAGAGCCTGACGCAGGGCTCGAACCCACAGATTGTGAGATCATGACCTGAGCTGAAGTCGGACGCTCAACCGACTGAGCCACCCAGGCTCCAAGTCCCAGCCCCAAGTCTCTTTTTTTCTTATCCATTATGATCAGTTAGCTTTTTTGCTGTAGTTAAGAGTGCTTTTGGTTATGAGTAACAGAAAATCCTGATAACTGCCTTAAACTTCAAGCAAATTCACCATCTCTGTCCTGACAAGTCGAAGGGTAGGGTGGCTCCAAGCCCAGTATGTTTAGGGTTCAAGTTCCCTTCTTTTGACTCCACCCTTCTTAATATGTTGGCTGTGTCCTCAGGGTGCTAACTGCCACAGCAAGTCCCCAGTGTCACATGTGGATGTGACAGCCTCTTGGAGAAGCTCTTTCTCTTCCCGTTTGGCTATTTTAGGAGCTGGGAAATCTTCCTTCTCTCTCTCCAGTGTTTTCTCTTGTCTCATTCACCAGAATTGCCTCATGCCCTTGCCTCAACTGGTTACTGGCGAGGAACGACCCTGATAAGTTTGGACCAGTCAGGCCCCAGTTTGGAAGGTGTGGTTAGAGCTACACAGAGGAGGATAGATGCCTCAATAAAATCAAATGTAGATTCCGTTAGAAGGGATGGGCTGGTTAGGATGGACGTTTGATAGGCGTCAGCCTTGTCAGTGCTGGTAAGAGACCTTTTCTGGACTTTTCTGTAGCTCTCCTTCTGAGTTATAGACATATTTTTTGTATCTCATCTTTTTTATCCTTGCTTTTTATTCATTGAGATTTGATAGTGATAATGCAATGGATAGAAGCATTGAGACAGGGATAGAGAATTAGTGAGCAAAGGGGGAGAATTGGCCAGACAGTGGGTCTAGCACATTCCGGCAGTGAGTTCATTGTCCGTGAGGAAGGGGTGAAAATCCAGGGGCTAGTTTGGCAAGACCATAAAACTCAGAGAACCAAATGGAAGGCATTTGGCTTTCTCAAATTTACAGGACAGCAGACACACACCTTGGAAGGGGTGAAAATGAAAATGAATCTGGTTTCTCAAGGATGACTCAAAGGATTAGTCGGGGGGAAACTTGATGAAGTCAGCTAAAGTCAGAAAAATCTCTTAAGGAGGAATAATTACTAAGTGGATACGTATCATTTATTGAGTACAAATAAAGTTCAGGTACTGCATCCGGTGTTTTCACGTCCAGAGCCCTGTGAATTAATGATTATTTTCGTTTGGTAGATGAGGAAGTTGTAGCTGCTGAGAGAGTTGACTAGCTTGCCCCAGGTCACATTGTGAATTTTGGACCCAGATTTTGAGTCTTTGCTTCTTTGGTCCAAAAGCTGTGGTTTTGAGGTAGACTGGATTGGATACTTTTCTAAGTTAGATGAAGCTTGACTTTATAACTAAATTGTGGCTGTATAATTTGCACAGTTTGCATGTGGGTGGATAGTCTTTGCCATCCTGTAAGGTAGCTTGGTTTGCTCTTGTAGGTTAAATTCATTCTTTGTATTTTGACCAGTAAGTAATGAATTTGAAACAGGTAAATGAATGTAAGTCTTTTGATATAAACAAAGAAAGCATTATAGAATGCCTACATTTACTGTGAAACATTTCTGAGCCTGCATTTGTAAGCATTGGCATTCAGAGTATTCTTTCCTCATTTTCCTCCTTTTAAATACCTGAATTTTAAGGACTTGGTCACTTGCATTATCTAAAGTTTTTCAGTAATTTTGCTTAACATGCTTTAGAATATAGCTCATTTGACCGTTCACTTGTATGCGGAATGACCTCTCTCTCTCCCTTGCAGATATCAAACCTTCCAATATTCTTCTGGACAGGAGTGGGAATATTAAGCTCTGTGACTTTGGCATCAGTGGACAGCTGGTGGACTCCATTGCCAAGACAAGAGATGCCGGGTGTAGGCCATACATGGCAGTAAGTACGAAGGCCAGATCTTCCTGCTTGGTAGTCTTTGCCCCGAGATCCCCTGCCCTTTGGTGCTCTCCTTCTCAGGGGTCTGACACTGGTCAGCAGTTTTACCATACTAGAATATTTTCCTCTTCCCTAAGAGCCAAATTCAGGTTCTAGCTTCTCCATGGAACTATGAAATTGTCCCAGTGAATTCCTGTTTCCTTGTCTTCCTCTATTCCACTAACCCCCAGGTGGTTCTCAGAAGGCCTCTCTGTTTCCAGCACCCCCTATGCTCTCTTGACTGACGTAGATAACATTGTAGGGTCAGGGATACTATGGATCTTGTGTCCACATCATCCGTTAACACATGGAGAAAGTGTCCTGGGCCACCCAGTGATGCTTTTCTTCCAGTTGGAGAAAAATGGGAGACTGGAGTTCCCAGAGTTCCTAACAGAGCTCACAGTGTCTGGAAGAATCTGAGGCTGTGTTCTGAATATTGTTGGTCCCTTCTTTGGAGGTGGATGAAGCACGCTGACAAATTCAAGGGTAGAAGTCTTGGGCATTTGCCAACTTAGATCCTGTTTGTCCTCGGAGCCGGACTTACACTAGCCAGACTTACACCAGCCATCCACATGGTTCACACTCACCTTATCCCTGTATGTATGCATAGTATGTATGCATATACTGTTCCTACAGGCTGGATTTTCATCTGTATTTGATTGAAAATTCAGTGTCTATGTTTGAAGCGCTTGCCCTAGGTGTTGGTGTCTTCTTTAATGTGGCCGTAGTTCTTTGGGGACCAGCATGCTGCTTGTAAGTGGTGGCATGTGGGTGTGCAGAGTATTGACTCATTCCATTTAGCAGCTTTGGCCGCAGTCTTTATGGACTTGTGTGTGTGTGTGTGTGTGTGTGTGTGTGTGTGTGCAAAAAGATATCTTCATTTGCAGTTTGGGCTTTGTGGATGTTGGCTGGGCAGGCAGATTATTGGGAACATTTGGAAGATCTTGCATTCATCATGATAATTAGAGATAAATGGAACAATTTCAAAAGTAAGAAATAAAACATATTAATCACTGAGCATTTGCGAATTCATATAATTTACACATTTAGTAATGATGCCCTGAGAATTAACTAGAAATTGCCACCTTCATTTTTCGGGCTTGTCACAGCACTAAGGTGACTGAGTACCTTTGCTGTGTAACACTGATGAAAAAAAAATTTTTTTAAAGATAGTTAAAAATTTCTTTAATGTTTATTTTTGAGAGAGAGAGAGAAGGAGAGGGAGGGAGGGAGGGAGGGAGAGAGAGAGAGAGAATGAGTGGGGGAGGGTCAGAGACAGAGGGAGACACAGAATCCGAAGCAGGCTTCAGGCTCCAAGCTGTCAGCACAGAGCCTGATGCGGGGCTTGAACTCTGAATGGCGAGATCATGACCTAAGTTGAAGTCAGACGCTTAACTGGCTGAGCCACCCAGGAGCCCCTGTGTAATTTATGCAGGTTTTAAAACGGTAATTGCAGCACAGCTGAAGCTGAATGTTTGTACTCAGGTGACTTTTTTTTTTTTAATGTTTATTTGTTTTTGAGAGAGAGACAGAGCGTGAGCCAGGGAGGGGCAGAGAGACAGGGAGACACAGAATCCAAAGCAGGCTCCAGGCTCTGAGCCATCAGCACAGAGCCTGACGCGGGGCCCGAACCCACAAGCTGTGAGATCATGACCTGAGCTGAAGTCGGACACTCAACCAACTGAGCCATCCAGGCGCCCCTGTACTTAGGTGACTTTTAAGAAAGAAGGAGACTTTGAGTCTTTGTGTGGAAATAGGGCTCACAGGCCCAGGAGCTGCACTGCTTTTCATTTCCTGCTAAGCTTCTTCAGCTCTGGAGTCAGCAGGCAGATCATAAACTTCTCCGCCTTTAATCCTTCCTGGACTAAATGAAATGCTTCTGTCCGCTCGAGTCTTGTGAGGCCTGTAGATGGGCAGGAGTGTGGTCCACATTAATTTTATTACAAGCCTTAAGGTGGCTTGACTCTTTCTTGATGCATCTTTACATCAGGTATCAGAAATGTATCTTGTCTTTTTTTGTTGTTTTTTAATGTTTATTTTTGAGAGACAGATAGAGATAGAGGGTGAACAGGGGAGGAGCAGACAGCAAGAGGGAGACAGAATCCGAAGCAGGCTCCAGGCTCCAGGCTCCGAGCTGTCAGCCCCACACGGGACTGGAACTCATGAACTGCAAGATCATGACCTGAGCCAAAGTCAGATGCTCAAACCGACAGAGCTACCCAGGCACCCCATAGCTTGTCTTTTTATTTAAGATTTATTATTTTATCTTTGAGCTATAGGAATTGTGATTTCTTTTTAGATTATTTATTTATTTTTTAAAATAATTATTTATTTTGGGGAAGGAGCAGAGAGAGGGGGGTAGAGGATCCCAAGCAGGCTCTGTGTTGACAGGCTGACGGGAGCAAGCCCGAAGTGGGGCTCGAGCCCACAAACTGCGAGATCATGACCTGAGCTGAAGTTGGACACTCAACCGAGCCACCCAGGGGCCCCATCTTTCTAGATTATTTAATATCATGAAAAGTGTATAAAATGTAGAGTTGAAGCACAAACGTTTCCAAAAACCAATAGCTAACCTTTTGCAGCCTCCTCGTCTCCTCATCTGGATGTGCATAAACATAGATACAGATACACACGTATGTATGTGCTCTGGAGCATTTGAAAGTACGTGGCTGATGAGTTTTATTCTAAACACTTCTGCGCGAATCTCCCCAAAAAAGTGCACTTTTCTTCACAACCACAATGTCATCACCACACCCAAAACACAAACCTTAAATGATTAGCAAGAATTTCATAGTATCACCTAATATGTACTTCATGCACACATTTCCCAGGAATGTCCCACATTCTGGATTTGTCTGATTATCGGTTCCTCGTGGTTAGTTTCAGGCATTTTCTTTGCATGCTTTGTATTTTTGTGTATGTGAAAAACTGGACATTTTGAATATTATGACATGGTGATTCTGGAACCCAGATTCTTCCCCTCTCCTCATGGTTGGTTTTGTTCCTTGCTATGAGACGTAGCTGTTTCTTTAGTGATTTTTTTTTTTTTTTTCTCTAAAGTCTTAACATCTGTGTAATGGGGCTGCCTGGGTGGCTCAGTCGGTTAAGCGTCTGACTTCGGCTCAGGTCATGATCTTGTGGTTTGTGAGTCCGAGCCCCATGTCGGGCTCCATGCTGACAGCTCAGAGCCTGGAGCCTGCTTCGGATTCTGTGTGTCCCTCTCTCTCTGCCCCTCCCCTGCTCACACTGTCTGTCTGTCTGTCTGTCTCTATCAAAAATAAATAAACATTAAAAAAATTTAAAAAAAGTCCGTATAATAAATCCTATGTGGTCTCTGATGTGTCTTTTCCTAGCTTGTGTTCAGCTAATGTTTTGACAGTTTCGTTTTTTGTTTTCCTTAGTTTTTTGTTTTGCTTGTTTTCTTTCGGATACCAGTATCCAAAAAGAAAAGAAAAAACAATCCATAAAGAAAACAAAGGGAAGGAAACCCACATAACTACTGGAGCCCTTGCAGATGGCTTTTGTGCTGGGGGCTCCCCTCCAATGCTCAGCCCCTCCATTCACATATCTGCTTTCCCTTTCACTTCTTACCTGCCCTTGGCCGGTAGAGCAGCCAGAGGTTACAGCTTAAGTCCTCTGGTCTTTCTGAGTGCGGGTCCCCCACTGGGCATGCACCTGGCTTTCTAAACTTCCCAGCATGCACAGGGGAGTGTGAATGGCTTCATTTTCCAAAGAAACTCTGCTGTCTACTTTTCCTGCCACATTTCTGGGGGTCTCATGTATGTCTCAGTCCTTATCTTCTGCACCGGCCATCCGCAGGTCACGCGTTTGCCTTACAGTGTTTTTGAGGCGCGTCCTCTGATGTTATGCCGTGAGTGAGTCCCCAGTTGGGCAGGACAAAGGCAGGCCCCACGGCCCATTCTCCATCGCTCCCCGGACAGGTTGGAACAGACCAACTCCCTTCTTCTTGATTAAGGTCTGCTCTGCTTCCTCTTCTCTCTGGACCCCGAGTCTAGGGTCTGATACCGGGGATCTGCCGTCTGTAAGACAGCTTTTGAGCCGGAGCAAGGACAGGGGCAAGGTCAAGTAGAAATGCTGCAGAGGTTTCTTATCATTTTTAAGTTGGATTTTCTTGATTCATTGTTTGCTTGGTTGCTATAAACTTTTTAAAAATATGTTTATTTATTTATTTTGAGAAAGAGAGAGCATAAGTTGGGGAGGGGCAGAGAGAGATAGAGAGAGAGAGAGAGAGAGAGAGAGAGAGAGAGAGAGAGAGACAGAGCATGAGCAGGGGTGGGGGGCAGAGAGAGAGGGAGACCCAGAATCTGAAGCAGGCTCCAGGCTCTGAGCTGTCAGCATGGAGCCCGACATGGGGCTCGGACTCACGAACTGTGAGATCATTCCTGAGCTGAGGTTGGATGCTTACCTGACTGGGCTACCCAGGCACCCCTGGTTCCTATAAACTTTTGATTCTTTAACTCCAGAATTCTGACAAGGTTGGTTATTTTTTTGCTTTATTTTTTCATGTTTCTTTGGAAGGATGCTCCCTTGGAGTTGCCTGCTCTGTCGTTTTCGCTGTTGTCAGTCTGTGTATCGTTTTCAGTGAAGGCCATGTTCTGAACACTCATCTTGTTCAGAAAACTGGGAGACTGTGTAGAGTGGCTTTTTAAAAATTTTGCATCTGGATGACATGTTATGGGTAGTTTGTCAAAAAAGCGTTCTGGGACCCAATGGCTGGGAGTCACTGTATGCTATTTTAAGGGTTTAGATACATCATGTATGTTAACACACTAATTAAAAATGCTGAGAAAAATCTCGGTGAAGAAACAGCTTTTCTAAACTTAGCATTCCCCTGATATTTGTCAGTGGAACCCACTTTATTTTGTGGCTTGCCTGTTAATAACCGGAAAGCAGTTTATTCAGGAGTGTTGTTAAGGATATAACGGTCTCAGGCTTTTCCGTCTGGAAAAAAATACATTTTCTTCGGGGTCGTTAGCTATTGCTTTGACGGCTTATCAATCCGTCACATTCCAGTTCTTCTTGGTTTACAAATTGAAGACTTCAAACCACAGTGAGGCCCCACCCCACACATCCACTAGGATGGCCAGAATCCCCAAGTCAGATACTAATAAGTGTTAATGAAGGTGTGGAGAGCTTGGAGCCGTCATGCGCTGTTGGTGGGAGAGTAAGATGATACGGCCACTTTGGAAAAAGATCCTGGCAGGTCCTCAAACATGTCAGTGCAGAAGTTACAGTAAACTGGACTCCCAGGTATATCCCTGACAGCGATGAAAGCCCACGTCCATAAAACTCGCCCGTGAATGTTTGTAGCACATAACGACATGAATGTGTAATACCCAAAAGGCAGAAATAACCCACATGTGCCCCAGTGGGTGAATGGGCACACAAAATGTGGTCTGGGTGGACTAGTGGACTTGTGCCCCATCTCAAACCAAAATGAAATACTGACACGTGTTACGATATGGATAAACCTTGAAGACATTACGCTAAGTGGCAGAAGCCAGTTATAAAAGGTTACATGCTGTATGGTTCCATTTATACGTAAGTGCAGAAAAAGGAAACCTGTAGGGACGGAAAGTAGATTAGTAGGTCCGGCGTGGGGGGTAGTTGTGGTACCGTGAGGTGGCGATGGCCAGAAGTGCGGGGCGGGGGGAAGGTTCTCCAAGTGACCTTGGTCATGGTCGCGCAGCTCTGGGAATACATGAGCAACCCGTGAATCGAGTGCTTCAAATGGGTGGGTCGGATGGTGTATGGATTCCATCTCAGGAAAGCTGTTTCAAAACCAATGGAAGGCCGCCGTTGTTTGAGTCAGTACTGAGACCGCGGCTGGTGCACCCAGTCCTGGAGAATTGTGACTTCACAGAAATCAAGCTTAGGAAACAACTGTCCATGGGCAACCCTGCTGCCACCTTTGAACATGGGGATTTGTGGTTGAGCAACCAGTGCTCTTTCTTTCTGTAGCAGTTTGAAGGCTTATTTCTGAATGTTAGGTAACAACTCCTCCCTCCCCCCCATCCTCCCCCTGCCCTTGCATGATCTTGGGTGTTAAGTCCATGATGGTTTTCTTCTAAGAAGAGCTTTTTACTCTAGTTTTAAATATAGTAAAGATTCTCCCCCCCTCCCTATTCAAGGTTACAGTGTAACCTTGACTTTAGGAGTAGAACCCAGTGATTCATCACTTACATATAACACCCAGTGCTCATCCCAGCAAGTGCCCTCCTTAATGTCCATCCCCCATTTAGCCCATTCTCCCACCCAACACCCACCAGGAACCCTCAGTTTGTTCTCTGTATTTAAGAGTCTCATGGTTTGCCTTCCTCTCTGTTTTTATCTTATGTTTCCTTCCCTTCCCCTATGTTCATCTGTTTTGTTTCTCAAATTCCACATATAAGTGAAATCCTACAATATCTGTCTCTCTCTGACTTATTTTGCTTAGCATAACACCCTCCACTTCCATCCACATTATTGCAAATGGCGAGATTTCATTCTTCTTCACCGCCGAGTAGTGTTCCATTGTGTGTGTGTGTGTGTGTGTGTGTGTGTGTGTGTGTATACAAACACATACCATATCTTCTTTATCCCTTCATCAGTTGATGGACATTTGGGCCCTTTGCATAATTTGCCTATTTTTGATAGCACTGCTATAAACATTGGGGTGCATGTGCCCCTTCAAATCAGCATTTTTGCATCCTTTGGATAAATTCCTAGTAGTGCATTTGCTGGGTCGTAGGGTAGTTCTATTTTTAATTTTTTTGAGAACCTTCCATACTGTTTTCCAGAGTGGCTGCACTAGTTTGCATTCCCACCAACAGTGCAAGAGGGTTCCCCTTTCTCCGCATCCTCGCCAACATCTGTTGTTTCCTGAGTTGTTCATTGTAGCCATTCTGACAGGTGTGAGGTGGTATCTCATAGTTGTTTTGATTTGTATTTCCCTGATGATGAGTGATATTGAGCATCTTTTCATGTGTCTGGTACCCATCTGGATGTTTTCTTTGGAAAAGTGTCTATTCATGTCTTCTGCCCATTTCTTCACTTCAAATTATGTTTTTAGGTGTTAAGTTTGGCAAGTTCTTTATAAACTTTGGATACTAACCCTTTATCCGATATATCACTTGCAAATATCTTCTCCCATTCTGTCAGTTGCCTAATATTTTTTGCCTAGCGAAACATTTTGGAATATTCAGGAAAAGATTCCAGATCTGATTTTTTTTCTCCCTTGATGTATGTGTGTATATGTGTGTGTATGTATGTATGTATATGTATGTATGTACATACATATATATATATGCACATACATATATATATGGTGGATGTATGTGTGTGTGTGTGTGTGTGTGTGTGTGTGTGTCCACACACACACACACACACACACACATTCCCAAAGGAGGCGTATATGTCACTTTTTCTGTTTGTACACATAACTTTGAGACACATAGCTTATCCCCAGTGGCTTGATATTTCACTTCCTGGTGACTTTGAAATCCCATTGTATTATGCCTATTTTTTTAAATGTTCAGTGAAATAACTCCACGTTTGAAGAACTCTACCATTGATACTGTTGTAAATGCGTTTCTTATTGGAAGATTATGTCCTTGTTTGATATGTTAAAAATAAAGTACAGACTAGGAAAGTGGAGAATTAATTACCCATCGTTCATTCATAAAGGGAAAAAATTGTTCTGTGAGTATATATCCCGCTACATTTTTATGGAAATGAAATACTATGGCACTTCTGCTTTTCATCTGCTCCGTAGGCATTTGCAGGCGTGTTTCCAGGTCGATGCACCTTCATGTATAATGAATTTAGCCACTAGACATTAACTGACTTTCTATTTTTGCCTGCTTGTGATTTTTTAGTTTTTTGTTATTCTCTTTTTCTAATTTTTAAAAAATGTTTATTTTTGAGAGAGACCGAGATAGAGCATGAATGGGGGAGGGGCAGAGAGAGGGAGACACAGAATCTGAAACAGGCTTCAGGCTCTGTGCTTTCAGTAGGGTTTGAACGCTCAGACTTGCGAGATCATGACCTGAGCCGAAGTCGGACGCTGAACTGAGCCACTCAGGCGCCCCTAGTTGTTTGTTATTCTAAATACTGCTGCAGAAATTTTTAAGCTGTGTCTTCGCACAACTATTTCATATCTTTCCTTGGCTATATATGAAAGGGTCACACTTCTCAAGACCTTTGGGGAAACAATATACGATTAAAATGGTGTGTTTTTTCAGTAGGTGTCATTCTGCATTAGAGTGTTACAGTTTTATCTTTGTTGAGTTGGTAGGCCAGAATGGGATTTGTTAAAAAACTTCAAGGGGGGGCGCCTGGGTGGCTCAGTCGGTTAAGCGGCCGACTTCGGCTCAGGTCATGATCTCACGGTCCGTGAGTTCGAGCCCCGCGTCAGGCTCTGTGCTGATGGCTCAGAGCCTGGAGCCTGCTTCCGATTCTGTGTCTCCCTCTCTCTGACCCTCCCCCATTCATGCTCTGTCTCTCTCTGTCTCAAAAATAAATAAACGTTAAAAAAAAAAACTTCACGGGTTTTTTCTTACATATTTCAAAATTATTGAGAAAGTTATATACTTTTGTATTTTTTCTTATATTTGGCCACTTTTCTGTATTATCCTTTGCCAGATTTTCTATTAGGATGCCAGTCTTTTGTACTGATGTATAATATAATGAGGACTTCAGTCTTTTCTTGTTAGGTTTCGTATGTTTTCCCAGAAGTTGTCATTTGTCTTTAAATTCTACAAATTTTTGATTGAATTACAGAAATAGAAAATTTCAATGTGGTTAGCTTATCAGGGTTACCGTTACGGTTTCTGGCTGTTAGCATATCTTGAAAGGTTTTCCTGGTGCCGAGATCAGAGATGGTTGTAGACTCACATTTGAGTACCTAAGTTTAGGCTTTTGTTTTTTTTACTTTTCAGGTAAAAAAAAAAAAAATTTTTTTAAGTTTTTTTTTTCCAAGTAATCTCTACACCCAAATGGGGCTCGAAATCACAACCCCAAGAGTCACATGCCCCTCCCAGTAAGCCAGGTGCCCCTAACATTTCAGGGTTTTAATCCTGATGTAATCAGGATTAGTGAATTATCAGGGGAAAGAGTGTGACTTTTCTCCCCACAAATGATTAGTCATGAATTTTTAAAACTTTTTATTTATTTTTCTCAATTCAAGGTAATTAGCATACAGTGGTGTTGGTCTCATAGTACAATGTAATGTACAGTATGATGACTCAGCAGGTCTATGCATTACTCACCGCTCATTGTGACAAGTGCATTGTTAATCAAACCCCCTCACCCATAAAATAAAAATTATATTTTTAATTATCTGATTATTCAAATTCCATTGTTCAGAATCAGTACTCTTGTACTAAATCCTTGGATTTGGGGCTGTTTCTGGACGGTGTTGTATCCTCTTTCTGTATGTTTCATTTGAATAGTGTATCATTATGAAAAATAGCACGAATTGTATTGGCATTTCATTAGAGTCTTAAATTCCTTTGGTTACTGCATTTTTATATTATTTAGTCCTCCCAGCGAAGAATACTTTGTTTCTATTTGCTCAAGTTATCTTACTGTCTGTTAATTTTTCCTTCTTAACTGTCTACACACATTTCTTAATAAATTCTTTAAAATATTGTTGTCCATTCTGGGAACGCGTGGGTGGCTCAGTCGGTTAAGCATCTGACTCAGGCTCAGGTCATGATCTCACGGTGCATGAGTTCAAGCCCCGCCTTGGGCTCTCTGCTGTCAGCACAGAGCCTGCTTCAGATGCTCTGTCTCTTTCTGTCTCTATTTCAAAAATAAATAAACTTAAAAAAATTTTTTTTGTTGTCCATTCTGAATACTTGTCTATACCCACTGTCTGTCCTTTTTCTCCTTTTATTCTTTCTGTCCCCATTCTTATGGGTTCTTTTACCCCCATCACTGAATGACATCACTGCTGTCATTAGAGCAATCATCATCTTTTTGTTGCTGAAGCCCATGGTCAGTTTGGAGCCATGACCTTCCTTAATTTTCCTGGGATGTTGAAAATACTATGTTCTTGAAGACTTTTGTCTCTTGGTTTCCATGACATTTATGTGCTCTTGGCTACCTTCCTGACTGGCCCCTCTCTCCTGGGTCTCTAGGGCTTCTCATCTTCCTGATCTCTTTTATTTTGGTATGCTCCAGGGCTGAGTATTCAGTCTCTTTTTTTCCCTTAACTACCCAGATTCTTCTAGTGAGTCCATCATCCAGTCTTAGGGATTAATACTTTCTTTCTGTCTCTGTTCCGTGATGTACAGCTTCTGTCACTTAGTAGATGCTCGGGGATGATGAGTGCCCATACATTTCTTACTGTCCACACCTCACTTGTAAACTCCAAAATTATATGTCTGGTTTCCTACTTTCTATTACTTCTTAGATCCCACAGAAGTTGCACATATAATAAGTTTATTCCCAAGCTCTTGACCTCATCATATCACTCCTCTGCTCCCTACAAAATCTGGGAGCTGCCTCCCCTTCCCCAGTTTCTCTATATTTCAGTAAATACTTACCCCTCTTTCCAGTTGCTCAAGGCACAGACTTTAGAGTTTCATTTCCTTCCTCTTCATACTCTACATCCTGTCCATAAGCAAATGCTCTCTGCTTTACTTTCAAGGCATAGAACCCGCTCTCTTTTGAAAACAACTAGTGTTCCTTTCAAGAAAAAAGGGGGGTGGTGTCCCTGGGTGGCTCAGTCTGTTAAGCGTCCGACTTCGGCTCAGGTCATGATCTCACGGTTCCGTGAGTTCGAGCCCCGTGTCGGGCTCCGTGCTGACAACTCAGAGCCTGGAGCCTACTTCGGATTCTGTGTCTCCCTCTCTTTCTGCCCCTGTCCCGCTCACAATCTGTCTCTATCTCTTAAAAGTAAATAATAAAACATTAAAAAAAATGTTTAAACCACCAGCGTTTCTTGGTCCGGCCACTGGCATGTCTCGCCTGCCTGATTGCTCTAGTCTCTAGAATGGTCTTCCGCTTAACCTTGCTCTAGTAGTCTGTGCTTCATGTAACAGCTGGTTACCCTCTCTGAGCATTGTTAAATTATGCCACCTCTCTGCTTAAAACTCATCCCCAAATCCTCATAATGGGCCTAGAAAGCTCTATATGATCTGGCCCTCAACTGTCTTTCAGAATTGTCCACACGTTACCTTCTGCCTTGCTTGCCACACTCTGGCCACCACACCGACCTCTGTGTTCCACGTGCATCTGGAGGATGTTCCTACCTGGGGGTCTTTTCCTTTCTCCCTTGAACTCTCTCCTCTGTGAATATTTTTAACGTTGGCGGTCTTTCACTTTAGTTAGGTCTTGGAGCAGATGCCATGTGCTTGGCTAGTCCTTCCTGGACCACCACATCTGACCTGTTCCTCTCATCTCCTTGACCCCACTTTACTTCATAACCCTCATCACCACCTGATTCTTTGTTTTTGTATGTGTCTTTTGTTTTGTATGTGTTTTGTATTTTGTATGTGTATATGTGTCTCCTGACTAGATTGTGAGCCCTTTGAGACCCCCATCTTTGCTTTTTTTTTTTAATTTATTTATTTCAAAAAAAATTTTTTTTAACATTAATTTATTTTTGAGACAGAGAGAGACAGAGCATGAACGGGGGAGGGCCAGAGAGAGAGGGAGACACAGAATCCGAAACAGGCTCCAAGCTGTCAGCACGGAGCCTGACGTGGGGCTCGAACTCACTGACCGCGAGATCATGACCTGAGCCGAAGTTGGACGCCCAACCGACTGAGCCACCCAGGCGACCCTAGAATTTATTTTTAAGCAACCTGGAGCCAACATAGGGCTGGAACTCACAACCCTAAGATCAAAAATAGCGTGTTCTACTGACTGAAACAGCCAGGCGCCCCAAGACCCCAGTCTTTATTTAGTTGGCTCCCTGCTATATTCTTGGGTGCTAAGACAGTTTTTTGTTGCTATTTTAAATGTCACATAATGTGTTTTCCTAACATTGCTGATATACAGGGAAGCTATTTAGATGACTATGTTAATTTTATAACCAGCCAAAGTACTAATCTGCCTCATTTTTGAATTTGAATTGATCTCAGATGGTACTCAAGGTACCATTCTGCAAATAATTTTTGCCTTGGCTCTCCCTCTATTGATTGATATTTCTTATACATTTGTATGTATTTACTTTTCTCATACTTCTAGATCAGTACCGAATGACAATATTGATTGTACGATTCTCATGTTTTTTCTCACTTGAAACCAAATACTTTTTTTCTGATTAAAGTCTGTGCATTTCTGTGTGTGTACATATGTGTGTGTGTGTGTGTGTGTGTGTGTGAGAGAGAGAGAGAGAGAGAGAGAGAGAGAATGAAGATGAGCATGAATTAGGAACAGCTATTAAAAATTTTATTAAACGCCCTTTTGGTATCAATCATGCCATGAGGAAATGTTTCTCCCTGTGTCGCTACTGGTATGACAAATCATAGTAACATGTTTTCTGCGGTTGAACCATTCTGGCCTTCCAGAAGTGATCCCTACATGGCTCATAGTTTATATGTTTAATGTATTTTTACATGTGGTATGGTAATATAATTTCTGCATAAAAGTGTTTAAATGAGATTGGTTCATACTTTATATTATGAAGGTTTTCTATAGGCTATGCTAGCTTTAAAAATCGAATTGGGAAATTTTCCATCTTTAGTTTGTTCATATAGTAAAAAGTTAGTGATCATCTTGTGAATGAAACATATCTTTGATCTCCTTGAGCTCATGAAAGTTTCCCCAGACTTCAGAACATTTGTGGTGGTATAATTTTCCATTCTTTGAGACTGAAATCCTTCTGAGCCAGAAATCTTTGGGGAAAGGTAGATGATTCTTCAAAGTCTGTGAGGTTTTGCTATTTCCTCAGCATCAGATGCATGTGGGCGTGTGTGAACATGTACATGTATTCACATATGTATTTTGTTTTCTTAGTTGGTTTTATTTATTTATTTATTTATTTATTTATTTATTTATTTATTTAGAGGGTACAAGCTAGGAAGAGGGGCAGAGGGAGAGACAGAGAGACTCTTAAGGAGGCTCTATGCTGAGAGCAGAGCCCAATGCGGGGCTCGATCTCACGACTGTGAGATCATGACCTGAGCCACCATCAAGAGTTGGACACTTAACTGACTGAGCCATCCAGGTGCCCCCTTGGGTTTTTAAATATTAGTTTTAAGAACTGCTTATTGGAATGTTTTTTAGTAGCCAGGTGTGTGGTAGTTTAAAAAGGTGTCCACAATTTCCTTAATACACCTCCCTTTATAAGGTGGAGACTAAGTACTGCCTGATGTTTGGGCCGAACTTAGTGAGTCACTCCTAATGAGAGCATATGGCAGAAGGGACAGGGTGTCCTTTCCGAGAGAAGGCCGTATAAAAACACTGTAGCTCCTTCTTTCTTTCTTGGATTGCTCACTTTGAGGGAAGCCAGCTGCCATGTTGTGAAGACACTTGGGTAGCTTTATGAAGAGACTCGTGTGGTGAGGAACTAAGCCTTCCTGCCAGGAACCTGGTGAATGAGCTTAGTGCCAAATCTTCCAGAACCCAGAAAAGCCTTAAGTCTTAGTTGACATCTTGACCTCAGTCATGAGATAACCCGAGTCAGAACCACCCATCAAAGCTATTCCCTGAATCCTGACTCACAGAAACCGTGAGATAATATATGTTGTTTTAAGCTATTCAGTTTTGGGATAATTTGTTATACATCATAGCTAACCAGTACAAAGAGTTTCATTGATTTCTTTTTAATTTCCTGACTTATTTCTTATCAAAGCTTTTTGGCCCATACGTTTCTGCCTTTTGAGACATATTAAGATTCTTTTTAGCATGATAGATGATCAATCAAATGTGAAATATTGGAAAAGACCTGTATTATTAATTACATATACGTAACACTTCTTTTTTGCCTCTTTAATACAAATAAATTGAGAAGGATTAGTTCAAAATGTGTAACATTCAATTGTCAGTTTCTTCTTATTTCTTGGTTTTTATTGTATATGTTTGCATACAAAGTAACTTGTGCATTTATTGTTACATATGTTTTTGGATATGAAATTATTTTATCTTTTTTTTTTTTTTTTTTTTGCTATTTTTGTTAATGTGACATATCCTCCAAGTTGATGTTTTCCTTTATACTTCTGGCAAGCTTTTTGTTTTTCAAACCTATGCTTCGATTTTAGATTCAGGATGCTGGGTCTTTAACTTCTTGAATCTTAAATATCTACTCCTCTCAATGAATAACTTCTGGATGTTAAAAATAGTACACTTGGAAGTAAAGAAAGAACATGTCAAAATGTATTTAACTCATTGGGAAGAGCACTGGGCGGGTAGGATGCCGAAACCAGCATAAAAGCATTTGTGTCATTTAGTATTTACAGTCACTGAGGAAAGAACGACATGGCCCATCCAAATAAAATGCTGCTAATTATCTCCAGGTCAATGAAGAAGTAATGTTGGGGGTTACGGGACAGAAATCATTTGCATCCCTAATGGACAAAAATATACACATAATCCTGTAACTGAAGCGGCCCTAATGAATGATAAACATCAAGCAAACTGAAAAGGGCAGTTAAAAAATCCTTGGGTTGGCCCCAGTGTGAGTGAAAGGAAATGGAATCCTTTTTTGACATATTTACAGGAGTTGGGGGAGTTTTCACGACACGCACATGCTAGAAACATAGAGCAGTTTCAGAATGACCTGCCCCCCCAAGACCACAAATGGTACCCATTTTAAGTGCACACTTTGAATTTTGACAAATGACTGCTCATCAGTCAGGAGAGGAAGATGTCTGTTACTGAGAAAAGACCCTCGGTCCTGTTTTCTGTCCATGCAATTGGATTTTCTCATCCCGGAGATTCATCCAAATGCAATCTCACGCCATGTTCTTGTCTGGCCGCTGCCTTTCTCTAGCACAGTGTGCTGAAGAGGTAGCCGTCCTATGGGGTATGTTAGCTCATTCTTGTTATTGCTGAGAAGTTTCCATTGTGTTGATGGACCACGATTTGTTGTCCACTCACTGGTGCGTATGTTGGCCTTAGCAAGTGCTTCAGTACCTGCAGTGCCTCCATTTACTGAGGGCGTTTTGCTGCCAGCCATGTTTTGTGGTTTTCAGTGTAGGAACCCTTGAGCGCCTTTTACGTTTATTCCTAACCGATTCACGGTCCTTGATGCTACTCTTGTAAAATGGAATTTTAAAACCTATCTTCCAGCATGTTTCTGTTGTCATAGATAAATACAGATTTACGTATTTTGACATCATGCCCCGTATCCCTGCTCGTGTTGCTGTTAACTTTAGTAGGGATGGTCTGTGTAAACAGTTATAGAAGTTCAAGTGTCTCTGAGTAAAGGCAGTGGTGTGGTGTTTGGTTTTTTTTCTTCCCTCCTTAGCTTTCTAGACTGGCTAGGACCTCCAATATAATGCTGAACAGAAGTCCTATCTTGTTCCAGTGTTAATTAGGAAAAGAGTGTTCCAGATTTCATGGGTAAAAAGTATGACATTTGCTCTTGGTTTTTGGATGCTCTTTATGACATGATGTTTCCTTCTTTTCTCATAGTGTGCTGAGAGTTGAATTGTGAATCTTCTCAGATGTCAAGCCTACATTTATTGAGAAGATGGTATAATATTCCTCCATTTTTCTGTAAATACAGAGCATCCCATTGCTTTTCAGGTTTTAAGCCAGTGTTTGTATTCCTGAGATAAACACCATTTGGTCATGATTATTATGGGTTCACATGTTGCTAGATTAGATTTGTCCCTATTTTTGTTAATAGTTGTTGAGTTTGTGTTTATGAGGATTACGAATTGTATCATAATGTCTTTATTATGTTTTACAAGTGAATAAATTGACCTCATAAAATGTTTTCGAAAGAAATTCATGTAAGACTGGTCTTATCTCTCTCTCCCTTGCATGGTCGAAAGAGTTCACCAGAACATCTGGGTTCGACTTTACTTCACGGGAAAGCTTTTCATAACAAATTCATTGAAAAAATAGCTTTACGGCTATTCAGATTTCTATTGTTATTTTTGATAGGTTTCATTTTCAAAAACTGTGTCCATTTTGTCTGTTTCTGGAAGAACGGCAATGTCCCCCCTTTCGTTCTGATTTCAGTAATTTGGTTATGTCTCCTCTTCTCTCATTGTAGCCAGAAATTTATCCGTTTTGTTGATCTTTCCGAAGAGTCGGTGTGCATTCTGTTGTCATTTTTGTTGTTTTTGTCTATTTCACATACTTTTCACTCTTCTTTTGATTTTTTTTTTTTTTTTTTTTTTTTTTTTCTGAGTGGTTTGGCCTTGGTTTGTTCCATTTCAAACTCCTTAAAGCTGTGAGGTTAGGTTTTGATGGCTGGCTGTGTCTTCTCTTCTAGTATTTGCATTTATTCAGTACTATGAATTTCCCCCCTGAATACTACTTTCGCTGCATTTCCTGAAGCTTCATGAGTTCTGTTTCGTTTTCACTTAGTTCAGGGTATTATTTTACTTTATCTTGAGGCTTCCTCTGTGATCTGCGGGTTATTTAGAAGTATGTTGTTTCACCTCCAAATATTTGGGGATTGCCCAGGTATCTTTCTGTTACTGGTTCCTAATTGAGTGACTTCGCGATCTGAGAACACGCTTTGCATGATTTCTTTTTTAAAAAATAAGGTGTGTTTTATGGCCCAGAACATAGTTTATGTCAGCAAATGCTCCATGTGAGCCTGAGAAAAGTGTGTATACCCCGGCTCTTTTGGGCACAGTATGTGCCTCTCTTGGTTGACGGTCCGGGATTTTTATGTAATGTGTATCTTCTCAGGTAAATACACATACCCGCAACTAAAAACTAAGTAGCCTCCAGTGAGTATTTATACAGCCTCAGTACTCCTGTTCAAAGCAAAAATATGTAAAATAAATCTGCAAACTAGTTGTTGCTGACGGGCAGAGATTATAACAGTCAACTATCAGACTTCTGGACGTTTCTTTCAATAGTACTCACTCTCAGTCTTACCTAGGGACTATCAGCTCTGTGCTACTGGTTCTCTTCTCCATCCCTGACACGTATGGAACTAATGGTCCCTTATTTCAAGGACATGTAAAGAATGCTCCCTTCATGGGAATTACTAAAGATGATTTCCACTGTTTGCATGATAGGATAATATATTTTGCCAGTGCCTCATTTGGTTAAAAATGATTAATAGGTGTCTTTAAAGCTCTGCATAGTGTTAAATTTAGCTTTATGATGAAGAGTGGGTAGAATAATTATAACGAATTTATTGAGTTTATTATTTGCTCTTGTATTTCAGATATATTGTGGTGTGGCTTCATTCCCTGAAACAGAGAAGATCTAGTCTTTTTTTTTTTTCTTCTTCTGTTTACCACTACTTGCTTACTAATCTGACCCCGTAATTATTTTTTTTTTCACTTCTCCAGTTTTCTTCCTTTTTTCTTTGTTCTTAGCTTCCGGTTTGCACATGCTTTGGAGTCGTTAGGGGGGAAAATGAGAAGAGTCACTTGGTTTTCCCTTTATGGAGGTGGCCATTAGGTTGAGTTTTGTGGATTGTTCTTGCTTGTTTTCAATACAATGATGGCTTCCTGTTGCTCCAAGTCTGACCCCACATGTGGATTCTTCTAGAAGTATGCTGGCATTTCAGCCACCTACCCAGCGGTTGCTTCCACCCTGAACCTTGAGGGTTTGCATGATTAATGACTGTGACTTCTCTTTGTGTTCCAGCCTGAAAGAATAGACCCAAGTGCATCTCGACAAGGATATGATGTCCGCTCTGATGTCTGGAGTTTGGGGATCACATTGGTACGTTCGTCATGGTAGATTTAGCATTGAAAGAAAATTTTATCAGTCTTCCACCCCTCATAAGAACTGCCTTTCTCTCTCTCTCTCTCTCTCTCTCTCTCCTAGTCTTTGACTTTACTTACCTGTTTTTTTCCTCCATGGTCATAATCACAGGGACTATATCTTCTAGTTGTTGAAAAAAAATATGTGTTTTACTTTAAAAATCAAACCAGAGTTGACAGTTTCCCTCAAGGTTTACGAAGTGCCTTGGGCTCTTTGGTGTCGTGCTGGGTCCCTTGGCCACAGATACGAGGTGTCAGCAACCGCACTAGGAACAGGAACGGGGGAGGGCGGCGCCCCCACGGGCAGTGCAGCGGTGAAGGCACCTGTCTCCTGCCGCCTCCAGCGGGAATAGCATGTACTCTCTGTACAGCATGTGTATTAGGTGTATGTGTTTACACGGACGAGCAGAGTTTCTACTTGGAATCTTCTACTCACTGAACAGAAAAGTCACACGTGAATGAGCTACAAGTAATTCAGTTCTTGTGGAACCAGAACAACCGAGGTAATAAACCTAATGAAAGTTCTACCTTCAAACAACACTGAGAAAGAATAGTAAGGAAGCTACTTAACTTGCAGCTAAGCACAATTAAGCAAATTCTTCTTTCTCACCTGTACCTGTACTGAAATTTTCCTTCTATCTTAAAAGTTATTTGTATTTGCTCATTACTTATCTTTGTTACCAAATGTTGTTTTGAAATTTTAGATTTCTTGTGCTTGCTGCTTTATCACGGCTTGGTGGTGTTTTTCTGACCTTGGACAGCTTCTTCTACATGGGCTGTGAATTTCCCATCACTAGATGGGGCTGTGCCCTGTTTGGTAGGCAGCCCCAAACTTTCCCGTTCATTTCCTCCCCTTTGTAATGAGGTCCCACGGCCCTCAGCTGAAGAAGCCCTGAGACGCTGTCCTCAGTGCTGCCTCTCAGGTGCCTTCTTCTCTCATGAGCTTGGGGTCACACCCTCGCATAGCAATCACCTACCAGCATACCTAAAACGGGGCTCATTTAGGCCATGCTGCAGACTTAGACCTATTTTTTCGGAAAAAGCACAATTTCTGGGTTTTCATTATCCTCAGAACAGAGCAAGAGAAAGGGGAGAATTGACCTTTGACCAATTGGGACATAACGTCCGTAAGATCCTTCGGATCTGGTTTGGGATGGTTTAGAGATGCTGTCCTGAGCACCCCACCATTGGGGTTTTGATCCAGACTTGATTTCTTCTGTTGTGGTAATACCTGGCTGTGGTCAGAACTGTAGTAACCACAGGATGGCTGGGGAACAGAATCGCACATTGCTTCCTTTGAGCTCAGGTTGGGCTTTTGTTGATTGAACCTTCTCTTCCCTTAAAAATGAATATGACCACTGTTCTGGATGTGGCCTTCCATTCAGATAACTATCGACTGTGCAGACTTTGTACCAAGAGTGTTCTAAAGCCAACCTTCCAGGATCCTTCACACAAAGGAATCAGAATTGAGGGCTATCCCAGCTCTTATGTGGTGGGGACATGGTCCGGGCTTAAGTTTGGGGTTTCCTTTAGTCCCAGTCCTTGAACTCAGTTGATACGGAATTCTCTGTATTACCTTGATTTCTAAACACCCCTTCCGCTTAGCCTTACTAATTGGGAAAATCATATATCTTGTATGTCTTGCTTTTCCCTCTGTGTTCTCTTTAGTACGAGTTAGCCACAGGCCGATTTCCTTACCCAAAGTGGAATAGTGTATTCGATCAACTAACACAAGTCGTGAAAGGAGACCCTCCACAGCTGAGTAACTCGGAGGAAAGGGAGTTCTCCCCCAGTTTCATCAACTTTGTCAACTTGTGGTGAGTACGTGATGTCCAGATGCGCAACAAACACGCGGTGAGAACAGCCAGTGTTCCTGGCTCCCTGCAACACTGGGCCTCCATGCCCTAGAAGGGGGGTGGCCTTCTCCCTGTCGCTCTGCCTCTGTGCCAGAACTCTGGGCCACTTTGGCCGCACGGAAGGTTCCAGCGGGCCCGGAGAGCATCGCTCTTGTGTTCTGCTAGTTGGATACTGATTTCTAGTACCTGGTACAAGAAATCCAGCCTCTGCGAGACTGATCATCTTATTCAGGTGCGGCTCTAACAGTGCAGTTGTGCTAGAATTGCGGGGAAGCTTTTACGAAGTCAAGAACCTACCAGGTCAGACTGGCATGTCAGGGCTGGCCCTCTGCTCCGACACAGGCTGTGACATAGTGCGATGCACGTAGGAGAGACCACCCAAAGCTTGGTGGGTCGGCTGAGTACTGGCTCTCTGAAAGCCGCTTCCGGGGAAGGTGTGAGCCCGACACCTGGTGTTGTTTGTCCACCTTTTAACAGGTGTGTGTGCATGTGCACACCTGCGTGTGCGTAGAACGTAAAAATAAGAACGTGCAGATACGGCAGGAACACAGTCGTGCTTTGTACTGTTTCAGTCTGTATTTTAATGTTTTATTTATCTTAGGGAGAGAGAGAGAGAGAGAGAGACAGAATGTGGGGGGCTAGGGGCAGAGAGAGAGGGAGACACAGAATTTGAAGCGGGCTCCAGGCTCTGAGGTGTCAGCACAGAGCCCAACGCGGGGCTCGAACTCACGAACTGTGAGATCATGACCTGAGCTGAAGTCGGGTGCTTAACTGACTGAGCTACCCAGGTGCCCCTGTTTCAGTCTGTGTTTTAAATGACACCTGTTTTGTTATCATTTGAATAGTTTTGATAATTATTCTGTTTATCCAACATGATTTAAAATAATGTGTTTCTGGGCAAAAAGCGTTCTTGAAAATGCTTTCCTTTTTCTGCTCATTTTTTTCTTGCCAAGAACGCTATCTCCCTCCTCTTTCTAGGCCCTGTAAGACTTACATTTCATGGTCCAGGATTGCCTTCTTTTTGAATAATTAGAAAATATTTGTTAGACTCTAGTTTTTAAGTCCCTTTCATCTTTTGTAATGAAATTCTCCTTTTGCAATGGTTTCCCAGGGGGTGACGGATATCTCAGGGTTTTCTAGGTGGAAGAGGACCATTAGCATGACTCAAATTGGCTGCTTTTTCCTTTTTTATTTTTTTTAAGCTTATATATTATTTTGAGAGAGAGAGAAAGAGACAGTGAGTTTGTCCAAGCGGGGGAGAGGGGAGAGACAGAGAAAGAGAGAGAATCCCAAGCAGGCTCTGCATGGTTAGCACAGAGCCCAACATGGGGCTCGATCCCACGAACCTGTGAGATCATGACCTGAGCTGAAATCAAGAGTCAGATGCTTAACCAGATGAACCACCCAGGTGCCCCTGCTTCTTCCATTTTTACCAGTTTGCAAACACCTATACAGTTTATATAATTGCATGTGATAATTTTATATATTCCATTTTAATGAAGTAATTTGGTTAAAGTAATCTGTGTGAGTCAAAGAGCATAATTTCTAAAATAATTAAGAGTTGTTTAATCCCTTGATCTCTTTGTTTTATTTTTTAAATTATTTTTTAAATTTTATTTTAATTTTTTTAATGTTTATTTTTGAGACAGAGAGAGACAGAGCATGAACAGGGGAGGGTCAGAGAGAGAGGGAGACACAGAATCTGAAACAGGCTCCAGGCTCTGAGCTGTCAGCACAGAGCCCGACGCGGGGCTCGAACCCACAGACTGCAAGATCATGACCTGAGCCGAAGTCGGACGCTTGACCAACTGAGCCACCCAGGCGCCCCCTTTATTTTTAAAATTTTTTAATGTTTATGCATTTTTGAGAGAGAGAGAGAGAGAGAGAGAGAGAGAGAGGGGCAGAGAGAGGGAGACAGAATCCGAAGCCGGCTCCAGGCTCCGAGCTGTCAGCACAGAGTCTGACGCAGGGCTCAAACTCACAAACTGTGAGATCATGACTTGAGCCGAAGTCGGACACTCAACCGACAGAGCCACTCAGGAGCCCCTGGTCTGGTCTTTTTTTAAGTATTTATTTATTTACTTTGAGAGAGAAAGTGTGTGTGCATGCAGGGGAAAGGCAGAGAGAGAGAGGGAGAGAGAGAGAGAATCCCAAGCAGGCTCCACACTGTCAGCTCAGAGTTTGATGTGGGGCTTGATCCTACGACCCTGGGATCATGACCTGAGCCGAAATCAAGAGTCAGACGCTCAACTGACTGAGCCACCCAGGCGCCCAGTCCCTTGATCTCTTGACTGGTTTTGTTGCACCTGTGTGTAGTACTTGTATATTTTTTTAAATTCCTGTGTCTCTCGTTGCCAGCTCTCCCCTGTAGGTAATGGTTATAGACATCCGTGTTCCATTGTTTTCCCTGAGTCGGTCCATGGTTCCATCTCATTCCAGATCATCAGGGGCCGTAGCTGAAGTACATCTGTTTTTATGACCCGCTCCTGTCAGCTCTCTGTGTTTGTCCATCCTCCCCTCCACTGTTCCTGGGCATTTTCTGTCCTCGCTAACCTGGATCATTCAGGTTTCTGATTGGTTTCCTCGTAATCCAGTGCCGTTTTGTGCCAAACCATTCTCCTTTTTGTCAGAGTTGTATTTTTATTGATGTACGTCTGATCATGTTACTTTTTGTTTAAAACTGCCTAGAGCATGCATTTTTAACAGCGTGCTATCACCCCTAAGGGGGCAGAAATTTATTCTGGAGAGGAGAACCTCTTGGATAGCGTAATGGTCTGCAGCCCTCCAAAGGGCTGCTACAGAACGTCTGCAGATTGGCGGAATTGAAATTTCACAGGAAGCTAGGGCAGTAATGAATAAAAGATTAGAGAGTACTGGTCTAGAGGCTTGCCCTGGCCCTTAAAATAAAGACTAAATTAACATGGCTTTCAAAACACATTATTATTTAAAAAAAACTTTTTGTTGTTGTTGTTTATTTTGAGGGAGGGAGAGAGAGAGAGAGAGACAGAGAGAGAGAGAGCGAGAGCATGAGTTGGGGAGGGGCAGAGAGAGGGGGAGGGAAAGAGAGAATTCCAAGTAGGGTTCCAGCTGTCAGCACAGAGCCTGAGGAGGGGCTCACACTCACGAACCGTGAGATCATGATCGGAGCCAAGATCAAGAGTTGGACGCTTAACTGACTGAGCCACCCAGGGGCCCCTCAAAACCCATTATGACCTGGACCTGGTTTATGGCCCTGGCCACATTTCTCAGTACTCCCCTAGAGCTGTTTTTTCTGCCAAACTGAGTTTCTTCAGTTGTGTGAGTTAAAAGCATATAGGAGATATGGGAACATAGTCTCACGGTCTTTGGGTAGATTAAGATTTCTCCCAACAGCACACAGAAAGCTGCTAAGCGTAAAAGAAGAGATTGATAAAATTCAATTTCATTAAAACTGAGAACGTCTTTTGATGAGGAGACACCACTGAATGAAATGCCCTCCCATGCGGTCTCCTTGCCGTACAGACACTCGAAATGGGATTTTCAGTCAGAATACGTAGAGAGTACCTATGAGTATAGAACACTTACACTATGAAAGTGACAACCGAAAATGGCCAGATACTTGAAAAGGTGCTTAAAAAGATGATATTCGGGTGCTCTGTCAGCATATGAAGGGTGTTCCTCGGGTGTGATGGGACATCAGGGGAACTCAAATGAAATCCTACGATGAAATACCATTACCGTCGCCAGAATTGACTACAGTTTAAAAGGCTGACGGTACAGGAGGGTCGGGAAGCCCCTGGAAGTCCCGTGCAGTAGCTGTAAGACTGTACGTGCTGCAGTGTCATTGGGAGATTGGCAGTATCTCATACGGCCGGTGGAATACAGCTGGTGCCTACGTTATGCTCCAGCAATTCTGTCCCAAGTGGATGCCCAGCGAAAACAGAGACAGAGGCACGCTAAAGGACGTGTGGAAGAATGTTCAGAACAGCGTATTCGTAATAATCTCCAGTCAGAAAGGAGCGCCTGGGTGGCTCACTTGGTAAAGTGGCCAACTCTTGATTTCGGCCCAGGTCGTGATCTCAGGGTCTGTGAGTTCCAGCCCCGCATCAGGCTCTGCACTGACAGCGCATAGCCTGCCTGGGATTCTCTGTCTCCCTCTCTCTCTGCCCCTTCTCTGTTCCCTCAAAAATAAATAAATAAATGTAGGGAAGAGAACAGCATTTATCCCCAGGAGAGTGGACAGTAAGTTCTAGCATTGTTAGCACAGTGGTACACAGCATCGGAGGTTGGACTGTTGCTACACTCAGCCACGGGTAAACCTCAAACAGTGTTGAGTGAAAGAAGCAATACGTAAAACAGCGTGTATGGTTTCATTGACGTGGAATTTGAAAAAGCAGACAAGAATGAATAAAAGGTAACAGAATCAGAATATTGATACTCTTTATTTTTGTTCCATGCTTAGGGCGTGTGTGTTTTCCTGAATGTATGCTTCAATCAAAAGTTCGCTTAAGGGGGGGGCGCCTGGGTGGCTCAGTCCGTTGAGCGTCCGACTTCAGCTCAGGTCATGATCTCACAGTTCGTGGGTTCAAGCTCCGCGTCGGGCTCTGTGCTGACAGCTCGGAGCCTGGGACCTGCTTCGGATTCTGTGTCTCCCTCTCTCTCTGCCCCTCCCCCGCTCGTGCTCTGTCTCTCTCTGTCTTTCAAAAGTGAATAAACATAAAAAAATAAAAAATAAACAAAATAAATAAATGTAAAAAAAAGTTCGCTTAAGGAATAAGAAGAAGCACTTAGGGACCCAAATGATGACGCCAGCTCACAGTTTAAATTCTCCCTGCTTTAACTTCCTATTTAAATCATTAACAGATTTGTTGAAGTTTATTTTGAGAGAAAGAGAAAGTGTGCACAAGTGGGGGAGGGGCAGAGAGAGAGGGAGACCCAGAATCCCAAGCAGGCTCGGCACCGTCAGCACGGAACCCAGTGCACGGCTCGATCCCATGAACCATGAGATCATGACCTGACCCAAAACCGAGAGTCAGACACTTAACTGGCAGAGCCACCCAGGTGCCCCTTAAGTCATTAATGGAATTTTTAAAAGGGAAACCCAGCCTTTACTTGCACGTCCTCAAGGCGTTCTTGTGAAATAGCACAGACGAGGCTTACTTCAGGGATGGGCCAACTGATGGCAGAGTTTGCGTGCACAGAGGGAGAGTGCCACGGGGACAGTAGAGATCTGCACAGGAACTGCTCAGCTGGGCACAGCAGGACCCGGAGAAAGAGGCAGCTTGAGGGACAGGCAATTAGGAAGCTCATCGCGATCCGAAAAATGTCTTGAGGGAGCATTCTCTACTGGATCCCAGGCACGGCCGGGACTCTTCGGCAGTGTTCACCCCTGCCTTCTCCTTGGCTCAGGCTCTGCTGAAGTAACTCCTGCTGAGGACACTTGTGTTGGTCAGAGTCTGGGAGCACAGCGGAAGCTGTCCTAACAACCCAGGAAACGCATCCCTTGGCAAGGTGACAGTGCTCCAGAGATGGCCCTGTACTCTTTCTCCCAGTCACCCAGGGCTGTGACCGGGGTCGGCTCGTCACATTCCACGAGCACTGATGCCCTGGGGGTGTGAAGAAACACAAATGAAGATGAGCGTCGTATCAGCCTGCAAAACTGGAGCCAACACTCCCTTGTAAAATTTGCCAGTGAAGAAGTCAGGGACGAAAACTGGTCAGAATGGATGAATTTGAATTCAGGACAGGTTTTTCAATGAACAAACATGGTTTCTGAATTGAAGAGGAGGAAGTGGTGGTGAACAGCGTATTGGGTATTGCACGGTTGACCGAATCTATAGAGCAGGAAACACCCTTGAGTGAATCCTGCAGACGAGGGGTAAGAAAGACGAACAGGAGACACACAAAAGGAGTCCTGGAGAACAAAATCCAGGAGACCCCACTTAACTGATTATAGTAGAGAGAGAATTAAAATAAAAATTATCTTTACTTGAAGAAAACCTTGAGTCCCTAAATTATAGTCCCAGACCAAATTAACTCGGAGGGGAGGGGAAAAAAAAGCCATCTAGGGATGTTGTAAGATTTTGTTGTTGTTTTTTGCATTCAGAGAGAAAACTTGACAAGCTTTCGTTGAAAACGCAGGCACACATTAATGTTCACACCAGTGTAGAAAGACATAGAATCAGAGCAGTACCTGACGAGTGTTATGATGGGTGAGACCACTTTAGATTATTAGGGTGCATTCGATCCAGGACAGGAATTGCACCAAAACTACTAAAATACTGGTTAAACGTTTCCTGGTATCTTTTAAAATGTAGCAGCATTAGAACAACGCCATGGAGTCCACAGAGTTCCAAAACTACGTGGAATCAGAAATTACGGGAGGTAAGATCTCCAGTAAGGGGTTAATATCCAAAATATGTAAAGAACTCGTACAACTCAACACCAAAAAACTGTAAATAATACCATTAAAAAATGGGCAGAGGACTTGCATAGACATGTTTCCAAAGAAGACATCCAGATGGCTAACAGACACATGAAAAGTCCAGTGTCACTCATTGTCAGGGAAATGCAAATCAAAACCACAATGAGGTATCACCTCATACCTGTCAGAATGGCTAGAATTAAAAAGCCTAGAAATATCAAGTGTTGGCAAGGGGGTGGAGAGAAAGGAACCCTCACGCAGTGTTGGTGGGAATGCAAATTGGTGCAGCCATTGTGGAAAACAGTATAGATGGTCTTGAAAAAATTAAAAGTAGAAACATCATACAATCCAGTGGTTCTATTACTGGGTATTTAGCCGAAGAAAATGAAAACATGAATTCAGAAATAATGTATGCACCGCTGTGTTTACTGCAGCATTTTTTTATAATAGCCAAGATATGGAAGCAGCCTGTATCCATCCATGGTTGAACAGATAAAGATGTGGGGTAGGGTGGGTGTGCGCGTGCCTGAGTGTAATGAAATATTACTCAGCCATAAAAAAAGAAAATCTTGTCATTTGTTACAACATGGATGGAGCTAGAGGATATTATGCTAAACGAAAGGAATCAGAGAAAGATGCCATGATTTCACTTATGCGCGGGATCTGAAAAAACAAAACAAATGAATAAACAAACAGCAGAAACAGACCTGGGAAAACTGAGAATTGATGGTCACCAGAGGGGAGGAGGGCAGGGGAGGAGTGAAAGGGATGGAGGGGGGAAGGAGGGCCAGGCTTCCAGTTGTGCCTGTGAGTAAGTCATGAGGATAAGAGGCACAGCGTGGGGAACGTGGTCAGTGACATTGCAATGGCGTCGCATGGTGACCAGCGGGAGCACAGCCTGACGCACAGACTTGTTGAATCGCTGTGTCGTACGCCTGAAACTAACGTAACAGTGTGTGTCAACTGTACTTCAGGTGAAGAAAAAGTGACTTCAATAAATTATGGGAGGTAAGGATTCCAAGAGGCTACTGATCAGAAAGACTAGTTGTTCGGCAGAAGCAAGACCAGATCCTTCAAGCCAGGGCCCCAGAATTCCCCAGGAAAAAGTCGAGTGCAGTGTGAGTTCAGAAGAAATGCCAACACTCACTCCCAAGCACAAGGAACGAGAATTAGTAGAAACAACCGATGGCAGGGATAGATCCGACGACTTCAGATATTAGGACAATTAGAAAAAGTCTTTTCATACATTTAAAGAAAAATGAAGAAGCTCGGAAATAGAAGCAAGGAACACGAATCTATGAAGAACAAAAGGGAACGTCCAGAGATAAAAAGCATACATTAAAAATTCAGTGGCTGGAATAAACAGATTAGGTGTGATTGAAGAGAGATCAGTAAACTGAAAAGTGGGTCTGAAGCTGTCAGCAGAACTTTTGAAATGATGGGAAAGTTTTGTAACCTGCCCTGTCCACTGTGGTGGCCATAGCACTCCAAGTGTGGCTAAGGAGGTAAATTTTAAAATTGTATTTCATTGACGTTAATTTGACAAGTGACTAAACCTTATTGGATGCGTGGGGTTTAACTAGTTGGGTTTCACGTGATAAGTGGGACCAAACTAATGGCAGTAGTAATTCTGAAACAGAAGATCGTCAGTGTTAATAAGAATTTGGTTAAACATTTCTACTCAAATGGCATCATGAGTTTATACGTTGGTGCAGCTTTTCGCTACAGTAGTTGACATGGAAAAATCAAAAACCTAAGATTGTGGCAGCTTTACGAAGTAAACATCTGTGTGGATGACCGATGTGATGGAAATGCTCTGGAGGTCTGAAGCCTTGGCCTTGCTCTGCCCAGGACATCACTTCCTGCACGATCAGGGGTCGACAGGGGCTCTTTTCCGGACAGGGATCCACAGGAATTGGGCTCTGCCTAGAAATCAGGATCTGGGGAGTGAAAACATGCCCATGTCAGTCACTGCCTGGGCCACCGCGTGCTGCAGGGACACAGAATGGCAAGGGCATAGATACTGTTTGTGTAACCAGAGGACTGGATCTATAATAATCCTAATATCAGCAGGGGGCTGGAACTTCAAAGTGCCGTTGGGGGACCTTGTTCTGTAGCGGTGGACCCAAAAAGGAGCAGCAGCGGTGAAATGGCTCTATCTAGCTCTAGCTCCTGCTTCGGGTTGTAGTACCGGCTAGGCACTCTGAGATTTGCAGAACAAATGCATGCATAAGCGTGCGCACCGTGCAAGCCAGAATTCCAAAATGCATGGAGTCTGATGCTAAAAAAAAAAAAAAAAAAAAAAAATCAACTAATAAAACAAAACACGAATTTACTTTAAATCAAGCTGAGCTTGTGGACTAGTCGAAAATACAGTTCAAAATAAAATAAGTATATTTCGGTTGTCCGAGGAAATGAGGGTGTAAGTTCGATTAAAACTGAGAACGAAGTGGGGCTCCTGAGGGGCTCAGTCAGTTAAGCGTCCGACTTCGGCTCAGGTCGTGATCTCGTGGTTCATGGGTTCGGGGCCCGTGTCAGGCTCTGTGCGGACAGCTTGGAGCCTGGAGCCTCCTTAGGATTCTGTGTCTCCCTCTCTCTCTGCCCCTCCCCTGCTTGTTCTCTGTCTTTCTCTCACTCTCTGTCTCTCTCAAAAATAAAGAAGCCTTAAAAATTTTTTTTAGAAAGCTGAGAAAGAAGTAAAACAGAAATGATCAACAGAAATGATGCAGAGATTTAGAAACGAAAAAAACTTAGCCGTCGATACAAAAGACCGCATATTTGATGTACTCTAGGCCGGAAACAACTGGGGATAGAACTGGGGAAGTTGGCAGATAGGCCACAGGGATTTCCCAACATGACACAGATTCAACTGCGTGAAAGAGTGGTTGAGCACCAGGGGGACCAGAAAGGGAACTGGTAAGATACATGTAGCGAACGTGGCGGAACATAATTCTGGAAGTGGGAGAAGCAGTATTGGAGATCATGTGGCGAAGCATTTGAGACTTGATGTTCTCAGCTTGGAATCAAATCTCCGTGCCGTGTGGGGGACACAAAGGTATCTAAATGTGTATCTAAATGCCCTGAAGGACAAGTGGAGAACAGTAATGTAGAAGTTAGCGGGAATGTAGACTGTCTGGGAAGGTGTAATCAATTAGACTGACAGCCACCTTGCGAAGAGCCACAGTAATCGCCAGAACACGAGCCATAGCTCCTTCTTTCCACGGAGGAAAAAGAATTGTTAGCCTTGTCCTAAAGCTTTATACGTCGGCACTCCATTATAATTCGAAATAAGGAGGAAATACCGAGTTTTCCGGGAATGGAAAGAGTGAGAGTTAACCATTCACAGATTGTTTGAAAAGATATACTTGGCCCAGAAGGAGAGTGAACCCAGAAGGGTGTTGCAGCTTGGTTTCCTGGAAGGCGGGCTTTTCTCCTTTTTTTCAGCTTGTTTATTTTGGCAGTGAGAGAAAGCGTGACTTGGGGAGGAGCAGAGAGAGACGGAGAGAGAGAATCCCAAGCAGTTCTGTGCACTGTCCTCCGGAGCCCGATGTGGGGCTCAAACCCACGAACCGTGAGATCGCGGCCTGAGCCACGGTCAGATGCTTAGCCCACTGAGCCACCCAGGCGTCCCAGAAGCCAGGCCTTTGAGGCAGAGATCAGTGTGTGGGAGGCGGATGAGATGGTGGCGACCCTGCCATCAACAGCTGGAGGAGCAGACGGAAGTCGGCCTGCAGTGCGATCTTAACAAAGACCCCTACAGGCAAGGCGTACCACTGGGATGACCCTCCAGGGTTGGCCTGGCGTGCATGAGGGTCTTGATTTCCCTGCCCCTCTGTGGAGCAGTCGCGAGCCCAGGCTGCCCCAGGGAGGCGAGGGTGGGTCTCTTCAGCCCAGGTCATCCCGAAGAGGCTGGCCACTGAGGGTTGTCTGTGAGGAGAATCCCTTCATACTGGAACTCGGTGTGGGTATAGTCGCCATAGCACAGCGCCACATCCCGCCCAGAAGGTATGGAATATAGAAAACAGCACTGCGTTTGGAAACAGGTGAGGGGGCTCAGTCGGTTAAAGGCCTGACTCTTAGTTTCAGCTCAGGTTATGATCTCACGGTTCGTGGGTTCAAAGCCCACGTCAGGCTCCATGCTGATGGTGCGGAGCCTGCTTGGGATTCCCTCTCTAGCCCCTCCCTTGCTCCCTCTCTCTTTCTCAAAATAAATAAAAATCAATTGATCAGAAAAAAGAAATAGATGAACTACGTTGTCAGTGTTAATTAACTTTTGCGAGTAAAAAAAAAAAAAAAGAATTTAATTGAGATTGGAAGAGAGGGGTGATTAAGATACATGGTCCCAGACCAATATGGTAAATATAAACAACATGAAAATACCTCTGGCCACATTAATTAGACAAGGTAGGATTCAAGGCAAAAATATCAGGGCAGAGTGTTTTATTATATCAATATAGTCCTTAGTAAGGCGGTGGTGCTCTCCACGTTTGGACCAAAGGACACAGGATTGAAATACAGAGCTCAAAAATTAAAAAAAAAAAAAAAAAAAAAAAAAAATCTAAGGATAAATTGATAAAATTTGTATACAGTTTACTTCCCAGACTTCTGGTTTCCCTTAGGTGGTGTCAGTATAAATACTCGTGTATGTATTTAGAAAACACGTGCATACACACGATTTTATACACACATTCGTACATTTATTCGTAATATTCGCAGCTGTGCTGTAATCTGCAATCAGTAGTTAACTTGTTTCTTGTTTTCCACTAATGCTTCTACACTGAATATCCTGAGGACAAATCCTTAGATTATAAATTGTGTGTGTGTGTGTGTGTGTGTGTGTGTGTGTGTGTGTACGTACATCTGGCAGGTTGTTCTCTTTGTTCCTTTTGTATCTGAAGGAAAAAACCTGCTTGATTCTTTGTGATACTTCACTTGTGAAAAGAAAAGCACTTGGGTAACTGTGTTTCCGTTTTAATAATGGTATTTTTCTGTTATTTTAGCCTTACGAAGGATGAATCCAAAAGGCCAAAGTATAAAGAACTTCTGGTAAGTATGAGACCTTGGGAATTTTAGTTATTTGTATGAGACCTTGGGAATTTTAGTTATTTCCTTGCCCAAATGCTCTTAGCATGCTCATTCTCTAAGCAAGTAATGGTCTCCTGTGTTCTCAACAAATAGCCTGACCTAATTGAGTATTTTATTATTATGTTTTTAATAATTTTATTTTTTCTAATGTTTATTTTTGAGAGAGAGTATAAGCAGGAGAGGGGCAGAGAGAGGGGGAGAGAGGGAGAGGGAGAGGGAGAGGGAGAGAGAGAGAGAGAGAGAGAGAGAGAGAGGGAGAATCCTAAGCAGGCTCCCCATTGTCAGCGTGGAGCCTGACGCCGGGCTCAAACTCACAAACGCCAGATCATGACCTGAGCCAAAATCAGGAGTCGGATGCTTCACCAATTCCACTACCCAGGTACCCCCACCGCCACCCCCCACCCCACCCTTGAGTGTTGTTTTTTTTTTTTTAATAATGTTTGAAACCAGTATTTGGAAAGAGAAAATTTGAAGTTACATTTTCCTCCTAATTTTTGGCTAGATTCTTATGGAAAAATTTGGCCTTGACATGTCATAAAAATTACCCTCCAGAATTTTAACATTCATTTCAGGAGCCACCGTCCACTGCCTGGCCTGTGTGTGTGTAACAAAGTTATTATTTTTTTTTTAAGTAATTTAAAAAATTTTTTTTAATGTTTTATTTATTTTTGAGACAGAGACAGAGCGTGAGCAGGGGAGGGGCAGAGAGAGGGAGACACAGAATCCGAAGCAGGCTCCAGGCTCTGAGCCGTCAGCACACAGCCCGACGCGGGGCTCGAACTCACGGACCGCGAGATCATGACCTGAGCCGAAGTCGGACGCTTAACCGACCGAGCCACCAAGCTACCCCTACAAAATTATTCAAAATTATTCTGTATTAAACTCTCTCAATGCAAATTTACATCATACAGCAAATTCCCATTTCTTCAAAAGCTCACCCATCCCTGGGACTTGGTTGTTTTAAGCAGCGCTGGAATGGCTCTGGTCCTGGCAGTGAACAAAATGCTGTGACCTAATCAATAATGTGGTGATAGTTGAAGCAAAGACGCCCTTGCCTAGCTGTCCAGGGTGTTAGGTCAAACTTCTGGTCTGTGCCAGCAGGGACTCCGAAGATATCCAGCCCACGTACTTAGAGAAGCCATGAAAGAAAAACACTGGTAGAGATAGCGTGTGAAAGGGTGGGCTTGTGACGCAGATACAGGGCTGGTGGCTTCGGAGGGGACGGGGGCAGAAGTTCACAGGATGGGATTCTGTCGAGCCTCTTTCAGAGCAGGGTCTGGAGCACTGAAACAGCCTCTTCTCTAAGATCCTTCTGCACATGGGGGATATGGGAGGTTGAAGCTTATGCCTGTGTCCCCACGGGGAGTGGCAACCCATACTCATGTGGCTCCTCCTGGCTCTCAGATGGTGGCAGGGCCTCCAGCTGTGTTTGGGGCCGAGGAGCAGCTCTCCTGCTGTCTGCCTAGCAAATCCTCCCCGGTGTGCAGAGAAGCCTCCTGACCTCACTGCCAGGATGGCTCTTCCAGATCGGGCTTGCCCACACCCACTAACCGGTCTCTCGGAACGAGCGTGACCGTATTTCACAGCCATTATGTGGTGGGAGCCTTCCGTCCCGTGCCGTATCGAAATTGGGAAAAGCTCAGTGTGGGCCCCCCTACGAACTTTGATCATCTTTTCTTTTTTCTTGCAGAAACATCCCTTTATTTTGATGTATGAAGAACGTACCGTAGAGGTCGCATGCTACGTTTGTAAAATCCTGGATCAAATGCCAGCCACTCCCAGCTCCCCCATGTACGTCGACTGATCTCGCCGCTGCGTCAGACTCTAGGAAAAAGGGCTGAGAGGAGGCAAGACGTAAAGAATTTTCATCCCGCATCGCAGTGTTTTTATTGCTTGCCCAGACACCACGTGCAGTGAGATTGGTGTTCGTTTCCATCTTGTGTGTATGCTCCTGTCACCTAGACATGCATCCCCGTGATACCCGATCGATCACACAGTGTTCGTGCTGGTCAGAGAGACCTCACCCCGCTCTTTTGTGACGGACGTGTCCGTGACATGTGGAAGTCAGTACGATCAATTTATTGACTGTGATCAGATCACATCTTAACTTCATTTCTAGACTCAAAACCTGGAGACGCAGCCACTGGAATGGTGTTTTGTCAGACTTCCAGAAACTGGGAGCGCACGGTGATGGATGTACGACGTCTGAACACAGAGACTCGGGCTTGAGCGAGAAGGGTTTGCACAGCCAACGAGACGCATTGCCTTCTGGAGCTGGGAGACAAAGGAGGAATTTTAATTTTCTCTCTTCACCAAGTGCAATAGATTTACTGATTTGATACTCTGTTGCTTCACCGTCACGGTCGATGTTCGGGGATCGATGTGCTCAGCCAAATTTCCTGTTTGAAATATCACGTTAAATTAGAACGAGTTTCTCTTTACCAAAAACCGTGTTGCATTCAAAGAGGTGAACCCTGAAATACGGAGACAGGACAGAACGTGTTCTTTTCTCCTTGACTAGTCCTTCTCTTCATCGGGAAGACTCAGGAGTCTGCCACTTGTCACAGAAGGTGCTGCCCCTAAGAATTTTCTTTCTCAAAGTTCGGTGTCCTGCCAACTTGATGTTCCGTCTGCCACAAACCACCAGGACTGAAAGAAGAAAAACGTGCTGAGGGCCAAGTTTACGGGTGTTTCCAATTCTAGCATCCGATCTGGAACAACTTACAGCACCCTTTATTTCCCCTGGGTCCCAAGCCTGATACTTTAGCCATCATAAGTCACTCACAGGGAGAAGTAGCTATAGAAGCGATGTGCCTTGACTGATGATGTAGAGATTGCTTATAGGCAGCACGAGACCAAACCTCAGTCGTCTGCCCGCACTGGCCCACATCTTCGGTTTCTGGATCCCTCCCCCTGCCCATGTGGTCTGTTGCCGCTAACTGACTTTTGCTCAGTCCAATATTTTGCCTTTTACCCCCCACCCCTCCATATCAAAACCATTTTTAATCATCCGGGATATTTAGCCCCAAATCCCTCCTGCACTCTAACGTGTAAAAGGCTGAGGAGCGTGGGGCCCCACTGATGTGGTAGGTGATGAGGAAGCATCTTCTAGAGACCCATTTGACCAGATGAGGGTCTGAAATGGCAGTCTTTAGAGAAGCTCGTCACCCATGAGAGTCTCTGGCACAGGTCACTGTCGTTTCTTGGAATTGGAATTCTACAAAAAAAAAAAAAAAAAAAAAAAAAACAACAACAACAACAACCAAAAACCCACAAAACCCCAAAGCCCAAAACCACCCCTGGAATCTGCTCTCTTTTGCTATGCTGCCTCACTTACCCCTTAGCCGGGTCTTCCCTAGGTTTTGCTCAGGCCTCCCTGGCACCGAGCGTTGGGTTCCGTGTAACAGTTAAGTAGCCCTTGGGAGTGGCTCAGGCACACTGGGTAGGAAATGGCCGTGGGCCGAGAGGCACACAGTGCCATCCAGGAACCAGGCGGTGGCAGGTGTCGACGTGTCTCCTCCCAGGGTGGCCGTCGCAAACGGTATAGAACGATAGAGGGGAGACGGTGCTGTTTAAGGTTACGTCCCTGTCCATTTTCAGAATTCAGAAATGATTTCTCACTTTGGTCCGCCTGCCCAGTCTCCTTGTTTTTCTCCCCCCTCCCTGGCTCCCCAAACCTTAGACTTCCCAGTGTTCTGAACGGAGGCGTCGTTGCACGTCTTCCTTCGACTGCACCAAGCCATCATCCTCCGTTGCCCCCGGCGACTCAAGAGGAATCTGTTTCTCTGCTGTCAACTTCCCGTCTGGCTCAGCGTAGGGTCACTTTGCCATTAGACACATGGAGATCAAAGCAATTCTGACTGTCCAGGAGCTAATCTGACCGTTCTGTTGTGTGGACAACCACATAAAAAGGCAATTTTAGTGTATTAATCATAGATTATTATAAACTATAAACTTAAGGGCAAGGAGTTTATTACAATGTATCTTTATTAAAACAAAAGGGTGTATAGTGTTCACAAACTGTGAAAATAGTGTAAGGACTGTACATTGTGAGCTCTGGTTATTTTTCTCTTGTACCATAGAAAAAAAATGTATAAAAATTATCAAAAAGCTAATGTGCAGGGATATTGCCTTATTTGTCTGTAAAAATGGAGCTCAGTAACATAATTGCTTCTTGGAGCTTTGGAATATTTTATCCTGTATTCTTGTTTGAATTCCTCCTCTATTTAAGATATATACATGGAATCGAAGTGTTTATGTAATAGTTCTACCCTTTGCCTGCAGGTCAGTTGTAATAAATCTAGGCTGTGATGATGACTTTGTAATTTGATTTTCTGAAGTCAGACCCTGAGAGGGGAAAAATCAAGTAAATTCCATTAAATTATCTGTGCATTTCACATTGGGACAAACTCCCTTCTTCTGGAAGTGTTTATGGCTCCTTTTTTTTTTTTTCCCCTCCTCCCTTCTTGTGGTTGCTCTCTCTCTCTCTCTCTCTCTCTCTCTCTCTCTCTGCTCACTCTTCTTGAAACCACAGAGGTATTCGTGAAGTACCTGTTGAGGGGGTGTGATGCAGTCTCTTTTTCCAGTTTGCTCCTTTGTTGGTTGCCCTCACCTGCCCTGGCTTTCTCGATGCTAAAGGAAAAGGGTACCGTTCTTCAACCTGTGTCACGGTGGAGGTACACAGCTCGTAAGAACCCAGCCTGCCTCACACTGGTGCCGTCGCTGCTGGGTGAGCACTGGATACCAGCTCAGATTGCGGTCAACCCTACTTTAGAGAGAAGGGTGGGGAGGAGGTGTGTGGGCCAAAGGCCTGTGGAGGTCAGACCTGAGAGGTTTATGGGCGGGAGGATAGATGTTGCTGAGCAGAAAGCCATGGGAGCCTGGAAAGTGGGGGAGGGAAGAACTTCAAAGCTCCAGTGCTGAATGTATCTGTTACATTAGCGCCTCTCGGCTATTGGCCAAATCCTGACTCATTGATCATATGCAGATTCAGCACCTCACTCTTCCCCTGTGCCTGTTTCCTAACCTGATCTGAGATGCAGGAGGTATCGTTCTGGAACCAGCTGTGGTAGGTGAGTATCAAACGTTCTCCAGGGAATGGCCGTAGATAGCCTCCCCAGCTACGCCTTTGCCTTTGCTGCCAGGGGAAAGATACCCCGCGGAGCTTCCAGACCCTAGCCGTGCAAGACAATGTCACGGGAAATAGACTGAGCAACCTGCCTCTCCTATATGTGTTCATCTCCTTTGATCCTGACTGTAGCCTTCCAAAGTCAGTTTGTAGTGTCTCAGATAGAAGAGAGGAAAACGAAAGCAAAAACAAGGCTGAGAGAAGCAAACTTGTGGCTCCGGTAGCAGCAGGGAGGGGAGCTGAGATTCAAATCCACGTCTGTGACATGTACTGTAGGAAAGGCTACATTAATTAAGAAAACAAAAAACTGTCACCCAAGAAGCAGGCCGGAGTTGAGAGGGAGAGGGAACTCCAGCTGGGGTAACTCTGTTCATAAACCTGACCAAGGCCAGCTTCTTTGTCTTGGGGATGAGTTGACCTCAGAGGTTCTGGAGTGGGGTGCTCAGTGGGGCTTAGTGGCCAATACAAAGGCAGCGTCAGGTGTGGCACCCCCGGGATTCAGGACAGAGGCCTTCATATCCCTATCAGCATGATGACATCGTGTGGCAGTCGCTGGTAATGGGGATTTGGCAGGAGAGGAAATTGTGATGGGTTTTAGTTAGTATTAAAGTGCCTTTTCGCTTACTGGTTCCCTCCATGTGTCTTAGCTGCGGGAGGATAGAAATGGGACCCAGAGGGGCTTGGAAGCGTCCTGGAACACTGGCCACCTTGTCTCGGAGGTCCAGAGGTGACTTCTGTCTCCAGCTTTCGACCAGGGCTGGATGCACCAGTCACATGCATGGCATCTGTACCTATTACTCGGGGTGTGAGGGATGGAGAACCTAAGAACTGTTGGTCTTGAACTTGTCAACTCCTTAAAATACCTCATGAAGTCGGCTGAGGGAAAATCCAATAGCACGAGCGACTCACTTCTTAGGGTGCACTCTTAAGACACGCGCATGTGATGGAAAGCTGGTGTGAGACTGCGCGCGTAAGGAATACCGTTAGTCCGAACCACCAGCCTCCATGTACCTTCTGGGAGTTTGCTATGGACTAAATTGATGTATTTCTTTCAGATAAACGAGTATCCAGGAAATCTTTCCGATAAACGAATATCCAAGAATTCTCGTCTCAAACCTTGAAATCATTACAAGGTAACGCAACGTCTGCGTTAGCGTTTTTATTTTTGTTTTGTTCTTTTCCTGAGGGTCTGCCAAAGTGTATTCTACTTCTTCGATGTAAAATGTGACTCTGCCATCTGAAATTATCAATCTGTAGAGCATAGTGTGAAGTCACAACTGAGTAAGGATAATGTATAAGGAATCAGATTTCTATCAGCCTTTGATTTGCTGAAGCACTGAAAAACAGGACTTCTGGTTTTTCCTAGCTTTTCTGCACAGATTCAATGCGAATGCAAGTCTGTGAGGTAGATAGTCCCACACGCCGGGTACCAGTCTTCAAGAACTTGGTAGCTTTTGTAAGGCAGTGCCTGGGCAGAGGCAGACCATCTCTGTCTCTTGATGCTTTGTTGAGAGTCTTCTGGAGAAACCATGTGTTTCCTATTCAACAACATAACAAATAAGAAGGTGTGTGTATAAGATGGCTAAAAAAATGTTTTAAGCCAAGATTCGTTACATGCACATGATTCCTTCCTATCTTACGAACTCTACATTGAGTCCAGTCCGTGGAGCCATGGATGAGAACATTTTTTATTTCTTTGGAAAAAATGCCTTCAGCGTGTGGTTAGAAGCATCACGCTTCCTGCTCGCTTTTGATCCCAGGTGGTATTTCGCAGCTTCATTTCTTTGTTTGCAAGACTGGGTCCCAACACATCTGCCCGTTTCTATAAGGTCAACCCAATTCCAAAGTGTGGAGGGTTGTTTCAACCGAGGGCAGAGAAAGCATAAGCACTGGCTAGAATCAGCTTCTGTTCCTGAATATGTCAAGGCTTGCCTTGAATATGTGAGACTTGCCTTCTGGGGACCTCTTTCTCTTCACCTTCTTCTTCTGGGTAGGAGCCAGGTGCTTTTGGTTGGATCCCGTAATTTTCTCTAGTTTCTTTTGTTTCTCTCTACTCTGATTGACAATGTGACACATTCATTTCTCACTGTGGGTTTCTGCCTCCTAGTCGGTCTTCCTCACCTCTGGGCTTGTTCCCCTTCAGTCTATCTCCATGACTGCCCTTCACCTCTCTTTTTTTTTCCTTTTCTTTTTTAAATGTTTATTTATATTTGAGAGAGAGCGAGAGCCGGGGAGGGGCAGAGAGAGAGAGAGAGAGAGAGAGAGAGAGAGAGAGAGAGGCTCTGGCAGTGCGGAGTCTGATGCTGGGCTTTGAACTCACGACCCACGAGATCATGACTTGAGCAGAAACCAAGAGTTGGTCACTTAATCGACTGAGCCACGCAGGCGCCCATATTTTTTAATTTTTTTGATGTCTATTTATTTAAAAATTTTTTTTAAACTTTTTTTTTTAAATTTATTTTTGAGACAAGGAGAGACAGAGCATGAACAGGGGAGGGTCAGAGCGAGGGAGACACAGAATCTGAAGCTGGCTCCGGGCTCTGAGCTGTCAGCACAGATCACGACACATGGCTCGAACTCACGAACTGCGAGATCATGACCTGAGCCGAAGTCGGACGCTTAACTGACTAGGCACCCCCAGGTGCCCCAGCCTTTGTAAAGTGCTGATTGAATTGTGTCATTCTTCTGTTTAAAATTCTTTAATAAGTCCTGGGGATATGCAGGATGAAGGCTGGGCTTATGTGTGTTTCCATGTATAGCTTTATTTAATCCTCAACACGTGGGTAGAAACTATTATCTCCGTGTTAAAGATTAAGAAACGGACTCACTGTGGCTAGTAATCTGCCCACTATCTCAGAGCCAGTGAGGAGTCTGGAAAAGTCAGGAGTAGGGCACGAGTGTGAAAAGATGGGCAGGGTCATAATCGTACATGAAATTGCACATGCCAAGGATGAACTTTTTCTCTTACATGCTGGAGAACCATAGGGGATTTTAGGCAAGGTCATGATCTCACGGTTCATGAGTTCGAGCCCCACGTCAGGCTCTGTGCTGACAGCTTAGAGCTTGGAGCCTGCTTCGGATTCTGTCTCTGTCTCTCAGACTGTGCTTTTGGAAAATCATTTCAGTGACTATGTAGGCTGGAAATGGGGAGGTTTGAAGGCCGATTAAGAAACAATATTCTAGGCAAAAGTTGGGGAAGGTAAAATAGTGGAATTGGAGGTGGAGAGGATTTAAGAGATAATGTAGGGGGTGGAATTAGCTCCATGGGCTCCTCATCAGATGTGTGCGGTAAAGAAGGAGGTAGGGGAGGGGGCCTGGACGAATGTTGTTTTCTGGCTTGGGTGACAGATTGCCTTAGAGATCGGTTGTGCCATTCACAAACTTTCATGGTTCACCAAACCTCCTGTGCTTTTCAGTACTTTCTTGTTGTCTAAGCTGGTTCCTTCTGTCCAGAGCTCTTTTTTTTTTTGCTGCTTTTGAAAGCACCTACCTGCTCTGAATTAAAGACCTGAATTAAATCGTACACCCTCTCAGAAGCCTTCCCAATTCTGTCCTCTGAGCTTCACTTCTCTCTCTCTTTCTCTCTCTCTCTCTCTCTCTCTCTCTCTCTCTCTCTCTCTCGTGATATCTCTGTGTAGCATTAATCATGTTCAGTTATGGTTATCTCTTTCCTTCCTTGGTTGTGAGTTATCTGAAGTCAGTCTAGTCATCCTTATGGCCCAGTGAGAAGAGTCCTCATACCTGTCCTACAGCGTCTGTACTCTTCTGTTAAAAAAGCCTTTCAATCCCAGTTTTTTCACACTTGTGGAACATAGCATTTCATTCTCTCGAGCCTCGATGATGTTTTCCCAGAGCCATGCGAAAAATTGGATTTATATATCTGTGGCATATTTGCTAAAAACAGAGAAGCTAATATAGATTCAGTTGACCGCACAGTCAGTGGTGAGTATCCAAAGCTTAGGCACTGTAGACAGAAGCAGGCAGGTACTATCACTAAGAAAGTACCCATGGCTTCTGTCTCTGAGAGGATGTTGCAGTAGACATGCTTAGCAATCCTCCTAATTAATCTTTTCACGTGGGGATTGTGCTTACGTTTCCCTAATATTCAGCCATCCTGTAAACCATTCATTAGTTACTAGGATAAACACAGCTTGGTGGTGTTTAAGATTCTCAGATCCATAATCCTGAGTGATATGATCCTGTAATTTTCCTTTCTCGTAAGACTCATTTTTTCTTTCTTTTTTTTTTTTTTTATATCAGGTTACATTTGCCTTGTAGAATGAATTGGAGTTTCTTTTCTCTTGCCTGGAAGAGATCGCCCCAATTTTTATTCCTTGAAAGCTTTTCAGAACTTTGCCGGTAAACCTGTCTTGGCTTGATGTTTTCTTTGTGAGAAGATTTTTAATCACGGTGTCAGTTTCTTCAGAGGATGATTTATATACTTGGAAGAATTCTTTTTTGTGTCAGTTCCTGGAAGTTGATTTTCCTATGTTATCTATATTGCTACGTTGGTTGGCATCTGATTACTAACACTGTCCTTTCCCTTTTTAACCTCTGCTTTATTGACTCCCTCTTTGCCTTCATGATGCTCTTCTCGTCTTTTTTTTTTTTTTTTTGATAAGTCTTTCCAGAGGTTTGTCTGCTGAGTTAATTATTGTTTTGTTTAAAAATTTTTTTTAATGTTTATTTATTTTTGAGAGAGAGAGAGACAGAGCGTGAGCAGGGGAGGGGCAGAGAGAGAGGGAGACACAGAATCCCGAGCAGGCTCCAGGCTCTGAGCCATCAGCACAGAGCCCGATGCAGGGCTCAAACTCACAAACCGCGAGATCATGACCTGAGCTGAAGCCAGACGCTTAACCGACTGAGCCACCCAGGTGCCCCACTGAGTTAATTATTTTGAAAATCGCTTTTTGGCTTTCTTTGCTATTTGTTTCTGCTCTTATTTTGGTTACCTCTTACCTTGTACTTCTTCTAGGTTTATAATGTTATTTCTCTCACTTTTCCACATGGACGTCAGACTCAAGAATTTTGAGACTTTATTCTTTTTAATGTAAGCATGTTAGGCTGTGCACTTCCCTCTAAGAACCACCACTGATGAGTCCCATACATTTTAGTACAGAGAGGTTTCATGATTACTCTGTTTTAGGTTTTCTTTACAATTTTCATGATGATTTCTTATTTTGCTCAAAGAGTTCTTTTACATCATATTTTAAAAATTTCCAAATATCTTTTCGTTATTAACTTGTCATTTATTGACACTGCAGTTAGAGATGGTAACATATGTGGCATTTATTTGAAATTGGATATTTTTTTAGAGCCAGTAAGTGGTTTGCATTTTAATGTCACACTTTTCTCTCCCTCTCTCTCTCTCTCCCTCTATGTGTGTGTGTGTGTGTGTGTGTGTGTATACATATGTATATGTGTATATGTGTATATATATACATATATATACATGTATACACATATGTATATGTGTATACATATACATATATACATATATATACATATGTGTATATATGTATATATATGTATATATATATGGTATACATCTATTTTCTGTATCGAATGTGGAATTCTCTAGATGTATCAGATCAAGATTGCTTACTTTATTGTTCAGATCTTTTATATTTATGCTGACTTTTGTTTGCTTAAAGCAGAGTAAATCCAAGGAAAACAGAATTAGGAGCAGAAACGAATGTGCGAGGACCCAAAGACAGAATGTGGTAGAGAGGATCAGGAAAGACAAAATTTATGTCTTCGAAAAGGGCAATGAAGGGGTAAGTCCTTGGCAAGATTACCGTATAAAGAAGGAAAAGATGGAAATTACATTAGGACTGAGTAGGAAGCTTTGGCTGTACCTGGACCAGTCATGGTTTGTTGTGTATCCATTAAAGTCAGTGAAACACAGTTTGAAAATCCTTAAAACCACACCATACTGGATGCCTGGTTTTAGCGGTGGTTTCCCCAAACATTTATGGAACAGAGAATTCAAAACCGTGCCACCATCTTCCAGAGAATAGAGTAAGAGGGGGTCATTCTGCATATCATTTCTTGACGAACTGACTAGAGACCCCACTCATGCATATACCTAAAACTTGACTTTCACAGTGTGGGCAACCCCTGGGGAGAAAGGTGACATTGTGGCTCTAGGGCAATAGGTCTTTAAGATGAAAAAGAAAAAGTGAAATGAGAGCCCTAATTTTACATTTGTACACAAACATCAGTTCTAGATGGATCTAGAATATCAACAGACTGTAGAATTTTAAGGCTTTTGAAAACCATGAAAGGTAGTATCTTCATGACTCAGGGCATCCACAGTATATAAAAAAGTCCCATGACTCAATCAGAAAAATACAACCGACTCGATAAAAAAATGGGGAAAGACATCAGCAGGTGTTTTAGCAGGAGACTGTCAACATACGAAAAGAAGCTTGACCTTCTTGGTGTTGGGGCATGGTAGATTAAAACCACAGTGAGACAACGTTTTCACACTCAGTAGGCTTAGAAGCTTTGAAAAAGAGGGACAAAACCAAGCGTTGGTGGGTATGAAGTCCTCTGAGAATTCGCATACACTTTTTTTGGGAGTACAAATGGATGTAAATATTAGGGGGGGGGATTCACCATAATCTAATCATTCGAGTGTGATGTTAACTTGCAATCTAGCCGTGCCCCCCTAAGCTTGCATTCTAGAGAAGCATTCCAGCATGCAGCAGGAAAAACATGTAAGAATGTCTATATTGCCTGTAGTTACAGAACCCAGAAACACTCAAATGCCCACCAGTAGCCGATGTATAACTAGGCATCCATAGATACAGATTGCTACAGCTGTGTGTAATCTTTTACGATACATCTGTGTATGATAAAAGAGTTATTATAAAGACTTGAAAGTGAGGATGTTGATAAAGTGTAACTTTAACTCTATGAAGCAGATCACAGAAGGTCATATCAGCTGTGAATCCACTTATATAAAGCTCAAAACCAGACAAAACGGAGGAAACCCTATTTTAAGAATACATCCAGAGGCGGGAGACCTCTTAGGCAAACCAAAAGAATGATCGATTCAAAACACAGGATACTGATTTTCTCTGGTTGAAGAGGTTGGGAGACACCGTCAGAGACGGGCCAATACCTCTCAGATGATATGAATGATCAATTCCTCAAGCCGGATTATGGTGGGGTCGTTGGCGTTTGCTCTGTTCTTTCAACCGCACATTATCTCTTATATGTGCTTGTCTGTGTAAAATATTTCACAACAAATTTGAAAAAAGATACGAGAGAACAGGAACACAGAAGGAGTAGGGGGAGCGCCTTGGCGGTTCTGCCTGGGCTAGACTAGCAGTCCGGGTGCCCTGCGTTCAGACAGCAGCAGAGGTGACCACGGCCCTGACTTTCACTGTCTCCCGCTGAGTTACGGCTTCTTGGATCGGGCAAGATCAACGCAACCCTAGGCTAGCCCACAACAGGGCCTGGTATAAAACGATGAGTGGACCCATCATTTGTTCTTTCCCAGGACTGTGGGTGGGGAGACACTGAGATGATGAAGCAGGAGGCAGTGGGGTTCACCCAATGCTTGGCTGGACGGAACACAGGAACGAGCGTCCCCGAGTTAGCAAAAGCATGCTGTGCACGTCATGGGCAAGTCAAAGTCCAAGGGGCGGGAACTTCGAGGTGGAGAATGTCCACACGGAAAACCCAGTGCTCCTCTTACAACGGGAAGAGAAATCTGTGGCCTAGAGGCCGGGGGTGTAGAGTGAAATTCACCTGGCACCCCCTCCTGAAGGCCCCAGAGCTGCCACAGCCCCACGCAACCTGCAGGGCCAGCGTCTGAGCCCATCCCTGGGGGCCCTGCCAGGATCAATATGCCACCTGCTTCGGGGCCGGGGGCGGGGGGGCAGCATCTCGCCTCCTTATACCCTAAGCCCAGCTAACGAGCAAATCGGTCGTTCTTTTCAAAATATTGCAACCACCTGGAAGGCTACTGGCCAAGGTGCAGGGCTCATTCTCCAGCTCATCCCCTCTCCCTCCGACGACAGCCAAGACTCCAGACAACACGAGAGGCAGCTAGCTCCCTGTGGACTCTGGAGAGCAGGTGCATCGGGGAAAGGAGTTGAAATTTGGAAGGCACGACTGTGTCTTGTCAAAACTCAGAGAAGTGTGCATCCACAGGAGTGAATTTTACTAAAATAAAGAAACCGATCTTTAAACAACTGTATGTGAGAGAAGACAAAGAATGGGATGTGGGTCCAGAAGACCTGGGTTTCCCCAGGCCCAGCCATTTTCTGGTTGCTCGATCTTGGTCACTTAATTGAACCTCAAATCAAAAGCATGTTCCGGAACCACCCAGAAGCAAGCAAACCAGAGTAAGGTAATTTCAATGCACTTTCTAATACTCTTTCCAGTTCTGCTGGATATAAGAGGCCTGTGTTAGGTGGCTGACAACGTGGGGGCAAGGCTCTGGGTTCCATAGGGGCCTCCGCCGGCTGCTGAAATCCTTTCTGACCCGAGGTGGGGAGCCAGGGTGGGCGGGTTCTTCAACTTTTTCCACACGCAGGTGGACGGACATTCATAACCTCTCCCAGTGACGTGCCAACGCTGAGAAAGCTCTTCCGGTCTTGGCTGTTCATCCATTCTTACCCCTGGACAGTGACGTATCCCGATGGGTACGATGGTCTGGAGTTAGACTGCACATTTAAGACTGCCCGGGTGTGAACCCTGCATCAACGCTTTCTGCTGCAGTCTTGAACCCGGTGTCCCAGTTTCCTCCCCTGTGACATGGGGATAAACACAGTAATTGCCTCGTAATGTTCTGGTGAGGATTTAATGAGATAATGCATCTAAAATGGTATCCACGCTGTCTGACCCGTAGGTGAATGATCAGTACATGCGTAGGCTCAGTAATCGCGACCTGACCTGCGAGCTGCGTTCACCCCAATGACCACTTGGGGGAGCCATATAGCCAAAAACCAAAACCGTTCTCAGGAACGGTTAGGATTTTTGTTTCTGACAGGGGGAGTTTAAGTGCATCTGGTTCACTCCCTCCTTTTTGCATTTGTGCAAAGGCTCTGGGAGAAGGAATAATTTGCTCACAGTCATGCAAATAGCAGGCAATCTGAAGACTGGAGTCTTTTTCTTTTTCTTTTTTTAATTTTTTGAATGTTTATTTATTATTGAGAGAGAGAGACAGAGCATGAGCATGGCGGGGGGGGGGGGGGAGCGGTGCAGAGAGGGGGGAGACACAGAATCGGAAGCAAGCTCCAGGCTCTGAGCTGTCAGCACAGAGCCTGACGCGGGGCTCGAACTCACAAACCGTGAGATCATGACCTGAGCGGAAGTCGGACGCTTCACCGGCTGAGCCCCCCAGGCACCCCTCATCTACCTGACTTCTTATACAACATTTCCACTTGGAAGCCTGCGAGGTATCTCCTGTCATTTAAACCTGAGCTTCTTATCTCCTCCCATACATGTTTCTCCAGCAGACTTTCTTATTTTGGTGAAGCATGGCTCCGTGTCTCCGTTTATTCTGCTAAAACTTTGAGTTGCCCTTCATCCCTCTCTTTCTCTCGTGGTCCACATGCACCAACAAAGACACTGGCCCTGCCTTCCAGCCAGACCCCGAATCCCATCACTTCTCACTTCTTACCACCTCCGCTGCTCCCATGATGATGTCAGCCACCATCAGCTTGTCTGTGGTCATTGCCAAGCCTCCTGCCAGCCTCCCGCTCATGCCCGCCCACAGCTTACTCTCTGCAGGGCATGTCCCCCACTCCTTGGCTCCAAGACCTCCAGTGTGTCCCCTCTCAGGCCCTGATGGCTGCCCTTCCCAGGGGTGTCTGCAGAGGTCTCCAACCATCCCTCCTTTCCCACCTGTCACATGGACCTCCTGGCTGTTCACGAGCAGTGCTGGAGTGCTCTCCCCTTCGCTCCTGCGTCACCTGCCTGCCCTGGTGTGATCCCCATGCCTGCAGAGCCACCCACTCCCCGTCTTCCTCCCCATCTACACCCTTGTCACCTTCACCCCACTTGTCTTTAAAAGACTGCAGCACCTCCCCCCCCCCCCCCCGCACTGCCTCCCCGCTTCCCTAGCACTTACCAGCCAACATTCTGTGCATTCTAGTTACTCATTTTGTTGAACGACTGCCTCCCCCTTCTAGAATGGAAAACAAGTCCGCGTGGTTGCCGAGGGGAGTCGGGGGGGATGGGTGAAGCAGTTGTAAAGGGGCTTAGAGCTACAGACTTCCGGTTGTGAACTGAAGAGGTTATGCAGGCGAATAGCGTAAGGAATAGGGGTCAGTTGGATTGTAATATGGTTGTTTGGTGACAGGTGGTCGGGGCACTTATCCTGGGGAGCACTGCACAACATATGGGATTGTTGAATCATTATGCTCTACACCTGAAACTCATCGAACGCCGTGTCTTAATTATAGTTAAAAACACAGCTAGTGAACGTGAGGCAAGGGGTGCTAGGAGTAAAATGGTTTTGGCTTACTTATCCCTGTTTGGGGCAATTACAGGATCCCTCTTGGGAGCAAGCAGTCACCGAGCCCCATTCCTGATATTACAGACAAGGATGCAAGGGTGTCTCTGCTCTAAAAGGTTGACGTCACGTGCTCAGACCCTGCACACAAGGACGTGTTGCATTCAGATCCTGCAAGTTCGAAAGTCAGTATGAGGCAGGAGGCGGTACCTACGGGCTTGGATAGTCACGGGCCCAGAGACGGAGTCCGATGTCACAAGGCAGACAGCAGTCGGCATGCAGGAAGTGTGTGGGGGTGGGTGGAGGGCAGGCTAGACAGTAACAGAAGGGTTCTTGGGGGGTGTGATGGGAGACACATCTAAGAAGATAGGTTGAGGGCATGTTTGCAAAGACTTGTCCCTTTCACGGGTGAGGCACAAACAATTTTGAGCAGGAAAGGATCCAAACAAGTGCTTAGGAAGATTACTTTATGCAGGATGCCACAGAGGAAGTGGAGTCTGGGGCCGGGGGCCAGTTAGGAGGCTGTGAGAGATTTTTATTCCGAGGATGATAAGGACCTGGACCAAGATGGTGCCAGTAAGGCTAGAATTGGGAGAACAGATTTGAGAGATGTTGTGATGGGAAACGCAGTAAGTCCTGGAACTAGACAGTTGCAGGAGAAGGAAAGGCAGAAGAGAAAATGCACTTAGGTATACAGACCAGTAACAGAAGGAAGAACGGGAGAGGCAGGGAAAAGCTGGTTGTGGAGGAGGGGAGAGGTTCATGGACTGTCTTGGTCAGGGTGGGTCACTTTAACAAAAACATCCTAGACTGGGGGGCTTAAACAACTCTATTTCTCATAGTTCTGGAGGCTGGAAGGTTCCAGATCAAGGTGCAGGTAGATCTGGTTCCTGGTGAGAGCCCACTTCCTGGCTTGTCGGCAGCTGCCTTCTAGCTGTGTTGGCACAGGGCAGAGAGAGATTGTGTCTCTTCCACTAATCCCACCATGAAGGCCCAAGCCTCGTGGCCTGATCTAACCCTAGTTACCTCCCAAAGGCCTGCCTCCAACTGCCAGCACATTGGGGATTAGGATTTCAACATATGAATTTTGGGTGGAGGCAACCAGTCCATACTACGGGCTGTTGGTATTTCACTGGAGAGGAGACTCAGGGTTGAGGTCTCATTTTGGGTATTCCCAAGCAAAGCACCAGAGTTCAAGAGAACATTCTTTCCTACATGGGAAGATCTGTTGTTGTTTGAAGGCAAGAGGGAAGGAACCTGGATGCTCAGGAGAAGATCAAATGATAGGTAAGGGACAAGATCGGTGAGGTTGTGCTCTATGGGGAGAGAGGTCTCCCATTCATGGAGCCTGGAGGAAATGTGGGCAGACTAGAGAGAGAAAACATTCGCAGGCAGACGAGGGAAAAGTAAAGGGGTTTATTGCTATGTAATACTTCCCAGTGAACAGGAGGCAAAGGTATCTGGCAGGAGTGGTGGATAAGACGCAGACATGGGATTGGGGCTTACTACAGAGGGGAGATATGGGGCACGGAATGGTTTTCCATGACCAGCAAGTTTGAAATAGCCCCACCTCCCTGCCATGACTATCTATGCCCTTACCCTGCTTTATTTACTTGGTTGCATTCATCACTCTGTGACATCATCTTCTTTATTTATTTGAATACTCGTCTATGTCTTTCTCTATAGAATGGAAATAAGGGGAATCTACTGTATGAATGATGGCAACAGTGAAGTCATGGGTGGGAGCAAAGCCTGGGGGCCAGCACCTTGACCCCATGGGACCCTCAGTCCATTGATCTTACCATCTTTTTTCCATCCCTTGCTCCCCTCATGGTCTTGCTTCCTTTATGTTCTCCTTTATATCCATGGTCGATCATTTAAATCATTTCTCCTGGGTAGACAGGATCAGTCACCCCAGCCAGGAGAGTAACTCCGTCCCTACCTGTTGATTCAGAGGCACGAGGATCTCAAAGTGACCACGTGGTAGTCTTAACTTCCTGGTCAATGGAACCACTGTTGTATTTCCTGGTGGAAGCATTCCTTCTTTGGAACTAAGACCTCTAGCTCAGGGGAACAGGAAATAAAACTTTTGCTAGCATATAAGTAGGGGTAAGTGTGAGTGCCCCCACGTCCATTTCCGCCTCTTGATTCCTGGACCCATGGATCTTGGCTACGAGAGAAACAGCACCCTGTATTAGATGTGGATTTGGGGCATATACAGACTCCTGAGAACCTTGCCTCAGCCCTGCAAAAGATTACCACCTAACTAGTGTCATAACTGAGTCTTCAAAAGGCGAATCCTCCATTATGTCAAGCCAGCAGCTTCAGGACAAAGAGTAGTTTGGAAAGATCGGTAAATTCCATGAGCACGAGCCCATTGTTGCACTTCATTTGCTGTGAAATGAGTTCCTTGATCAGAAGCAATGCTGTGCAGAATGGCATGATGGTGGGTAAGGCCTCCTGTAAGTCCACAGATGGTGGGTTTGACAGAAGCATTGTGTGAAGGCATGTGTGTATCCCATAGTTAAGTGTCTATTACAGTGAGCAAAATGCTTCCCCTTCCATGATGGAAGTGGTCCAGTGTAATCAGCCTGCTGAATGAATCACCCCAGGGAAAGATGCCATATCAGGGAGTCAGGTTTGGTCTCTGCTATTGGCAGATTGGGCACCCAGCAATGACGGGAGCCATGTTGGCCTTGGTGAATAGAAGTCCCTTTTGCTGAGCACATGCATTACCTCCACTTCTGTCACTACGGCCACTTTGCTAATGAGTCCATTGGGCAATAAGGAAAGTAGCTGAAGAAAGAGAATAACTGCTATCCATGGAACAGATCACGTTATCCACCCGGTTATCAAAATCCTTTTGCCGAAGCCACTTCTTGGTGAGGAGTCACGTGAGATACAGTTTATGCATGCATGTATTTACTTACTTATCTACTTATCCATTTAGAAAAGTCTATCTACATACCTCTTCCTCAGACATCCTTATCACCAACTTTCTAATCATGTTCCTTCCAAGTCCCTAGCCATCCAGCCGAACCATTGGTCACAGCTTGTGATTCTGTATAGACTCCTACCTGTGGCTATTTCTCCTTCCAAGAAAAATGAACAACCTGATACATTGCCTGGAGTTCTGACCACTGGGAGGACTTGCCTTTGCCACCATCTTTCAGGGATGTCCCGGAAAGTGGTGCTCCAGATGTCTACTTTTGAATGGTGCCTGTATATCATGGAACACTATCTGTAACCCATGCCAGAGTTTTCTCTTTCTTAGTCAACTGATCATAGGGATCTGCCCTCCCCCACCTGCCAATAAGGCTATAGGTACTCTCTAGAGAAGGTCGTGTAGTGGGAATGGGGACCGTGGCCATTGGGCCACATCTTCATTTAGCTTACTCACACCGCTTCTATTTGATGATGGACTGTGCTGCCATGCACACGCAGCTTTATGGCTTGGGGATCAGACAACACCCAGCTCATGATGGGCATTTTAGGTTGCATGGTAACTTAGTGGCCTGTGGTTAGCGTTCAGTCTTTACCAAGGCCCAGCAGCAGGCCACAAGCTGTGTCTAAAGAGGATAATAGTTAGCCACGGAGGGTGGCAGGGCTTTTCTTCAAAATCCTAAGGGCCCATGCCATGATTCACCTCCAAGCAGCAACCCTATTTTTGCCATTGCTACTTGAAGCACCATTCAGCCTGCTGGATCATATGGCCCAGCAGGCACACCCACTTGCACAGACGCCTAGACCTGTCACAGAGCCTTCTCTTATTCTGGGCCCCTCTCAAAAGTATCAGCTTTTTGGGTCATTTGGTAAACAGAATGGAGTAGACCCTCAAGTGAAGAACATGTTGCCTTCAAAACCCAGAGCCCCAGGTAGGCACTGTGCTTCTTTTTTGGTTGTGGGAGAGGCCAGATGTAACAACTCATCCTTCACCTTAGAAAGGATAACTCAACATGCCCTACACTGTTGGGCCTCTAGTTGTTTCACCAAGGTAGCAACTTCCTGACTTTCTGTTGGATTTGTTTCCCACCCTCTGACACACAAATATCTTACAAGTAAGTTGAAAGTAGTTGCTAATTCTGCTCACTGGGTCAAATCAGCACATGAACATCAAGGTAATGAACCAATGCGATCTCTCGTAGGAGGGAAAGGTGATTACCATCTCTGAAAACTACATCAGGACATAAGGCCAGAGAGTCGATATATCCCTGAACCTATCAGCGAAGGACAGTGAATGTATGCTCTGAAAGGAAGCCACTTTGGGTGATTCTTAGTGACAGACGTGGGGAAAAAAGCATGTGTGAGATCAGTGGCTGCATGCCAGGGACCAGGGGATATGTTGATTTGCTCCAGCAATGAAGCCACATTGCTAAGAGCAGGTGTGATTAGTCACCATGTGCTGAAGTTTACAGTAATCTGCTGCCATTTTCTAAGATCTGTCTCTTTTCTGTACAGACCAAATAAATCAGTCAGGGATGGGGTGGGGATTTCTGGCTTTACCTTCCAGAACTGGGTGAAACAACCCCAGGATGGGTTCAGAGAGGCACCGCACCCACCGTTAGCTGTACCTGAGTGAAAACTCCATTGATCACCTGACTTCCATAAGCCTACTCTGACTGGTGAATTACAGTGACATTTTGCGTCTCTTGGAATCAATGTCATTCAGAACCAGTGCCCAGTAATATCCCCAGAGCCTTATTTCCCTGCCCTCAGTGCACAGTCGCCCTGATAAAAGGCTGTAGGCACCTTTGGGCAGGGGGGAAGGCTAGGAGAAAGATTAACTCTATAAATTTTTGGCAGTGTGCCAGGGTCCTTCCTTCCTCAAAGGAATGTGACCTTCCCTTCATTCAAGGGGTTCTGGTTCTGTAAACTGGCTTAACTCTGGGAACTGATTAAGAAGCCATGATTCTTTGTTCTGATGATTCAAGTTAGACTTCTGTTCATTTGACCTAGAACTTGTCTGCTTATCCAGATCGAGTAAGAATTTAGTAGACTACCCGTCTGTTTCTCTTCTAGGGACACCAGGATCCACTAGCCAGTACCATAGATCTCTGTGAATTGGACTATTCTGGTTCCATATTTGACTCCACTGTCCATGATGTTGATTACACCCATCTTGTCTTTGGCAGTTCAGGGCTATCCTTTGGCCCCTGCCCATCCAAGATCCCATTATCCCTCTTGTAATTAAGGATCTCTGTGCAGGAACAGCAGATCCCACTGTCATTTCTCACTTGCAGAGAAGAACTATTCAAGGATTCTGGGGCTTTCCTCTGGTTTTTTTTTTTTTTATAGTTATGGTGAAAGGGGTGTCCTCGGGGCCATCCTCAGGTAGGTGAGCAGGTCTTATGTGACAAATCTATTCTCATACTCCAGACCTTTTGGTCCCTTTCTCTGCAGTATAACAGAAGAGCTCTGACATCTCACCTTCATGTTTTAGCCAACCAGCCAACCCACCCACACACCCACCAAACTGTGAAAACCATTTCCAACCCCTCGAGCCACAACCCTGAGTCCACAGTCTTTGCTTCTTGGGCCCCATATCAGTAAATTCAGCCTACTCCAACTTTATGTTCATTCTATTATTCCTGAGCTTTCCTGAACTTTCCTCTGCTGGCGTTTTGGTTACTGATTCAATCCTTTATTTGTATAGCCTTATTGATATGTACCATTTCTTCTTGTGTCAGTGTTCATTGCTTATATCTTTCTAAGAATTTGCCTGTTTCATTCAAATTATCTAATTTGTTCGCATATGGCTATTCACGGTATTCACTTAGAATCTTTCTTATTTTGGTAATGTCATTAATGATCTTGCTCCTTTTATTTCTGACTTAAGTAAGTCAAGTCTTTTCTCCTTTCTGCTTAGTCAGTTTAGCTAACAATGTGTCAATTTTACTGAACTTCCTGAGGACCAATTTTTGGTTTCATTGATTTATTTCCTCGATTGCTTTTCTACGCTCTTCTATTTATTTCTGTTCTAACACTTATTGTGTCCTTCTTTCTGCTTGCTTCAGGTTTAGTTTGATCTTCCTTTTCTGTTTCTTTCTCTTTGTTTAAAAATTTTTTAATGTTTATTTTTCAGAGAGAGGAAGAGAGAGAGAGAGAGAGAGAGAAGGCACGTGAGCAGGGAAGAGGCAGAGAAAGAGAGAGATACAGAATCTGAAGCAGGCTCCAGGCTCTGAGCTGTCAGCACAGAGCCCGATGCGGGGCTTGGACCCACAAACCGTGAGATCATGACCTGAACCAAAGTCAGATGCTCAACCCACTGAGCCACTCAGACGCCCCATAGACATCTCTTTTCAAATTTCTATTCCTAGGTTGTAGAGAATGATTTAATGAGGTAACTCATCTGTTCTACTGCAATGCCATGCAATTTAACTTCATCCTCATAGTAAGTTTGTAATTTTATTTATTTATTTATTTATTAATGGTATTTTTAAAATTTATTTGGGAGAGTGAGTGTGAGTGGGGCAAGGGTGGGGGGGGGGGTGGGCGGAGACACAGAATATGAAGCAGGCTCCAGGCTCCGAGCTGACAGCCCAGAGCCTGACGTGGGGCTCGAACTCACAAACCACGAGATCATGACCTGAGCCGAAGTCGGACGTTTAACCGACTGAGCCACCCAGGCGCCCCCCACATCTTAAAGTATTTTCTAATTTTCCTTATGATGTTTTCTTTGACCCATTAGTTATTTAAGAGTGTGTTATTTTCCAAGTGTTTGTGAATTTTTGGAGTTTCCTTCTGTTGTTACTCATTTCTAATTTCATCCCATTATAGTCAGAGAATATGCTTTATGTGCTTTCAGTTTTTTTAAGTTTAATGAAACTTCTTTTATGGCATACCAGATGGTCTGTCCTGGAGAATGTTCCATGTGCATTCAAGAATATAATCTGCTTGCTGAATACCTCTCTATAGATGTCTGTTAGGTTCATTTGGTTTATAATGTTGTTTAAATCTTCTGTTTCCTTATAGATCTTCTACTCCTTTTTTCTTCCCTTTGTCAAAAGAAGGATATCAAAGTATCCAACAGTTACTGCTGAATTGTCTGTTTTTCCTTTTCATTTTGTCATTTTTTGCTTCATTTATTCTGAGACTTTGTGAAGTGCATTATATGTTTATAATGGTGACCTCTTCCTCTTGCTTGACCTTTTTATTATTATAATATGTCCCATTTTTTTCCTAGTAACATTCATTGTTGTTTGAAAGTTGATTTTGTCTGTTTGTGATGTTGTTGTTTAGCTTGCTTGCTGGTTTGTTTAGTGATGTGATCAGACTAGTTTAGCGAAGTCTGTTTCCCCACCGAGTGTCAAACCTTTGGCGTTGTTCCTCAGCACGCTCTTAGACATTTTCACCCCAGAGATGACAGTGGTTTTAGCCCGGTTCTCTGTCTTTCTCTACTATCTCTGGAGCTCCTGACTGGTGTGTCTCTGTTGGGGGGTAACACACAGCTTTATACCACTAATTGCTAGCTGATTGTGTCGTTGTTCTCAACCATGCTTTTGGACATATGTCACTCTGCCGTTTGATCCAATCAAAGTCAAGTTCTTTGCAGAGGTGAGTTTCTGAGGCCAGCCTTTGAGGCTTGTTTCAGTCCCATGATAGCTCTTACTTAGCCCTCTGCCTTTCTTCCCTGGTTCTCTTTACTAAACTTCTAGCTGGCCTACAATTTGCATATTATTATCCTGTACCCACTAGTCTTCTCTGATTAATTGCTTTCCAACAAAATCTTTGCTATTTTTGAAAATGCCTTTTGGCTTGAACTTCCCCACCCTTCCTCGCAGATAAAGTCAGTCTTTTGGGGGAGATATATGGCGCTTGCCTCCCCCACTGGGCAAAGCCTCTGCACTACTTGTCTGGGGTTGGGGCTGCAGACAAGGGTCTACTTCCCTTGGGGTGGTGTCCCTGCTCCATGAGCACAGATCTGGGTAGGGGTGGTAATCTCTGGTTTTCTTGGTTTGCCTCTCCAACTACTGAGCCTCCAGCCTGCAGTGAGCCAGGGTGAGGGTGATGTGGGCCAAGTATTCTTGGCCTGCTATGTCTGGGGTAGAGTTTCCACCCTATGAGTATGGGCTGCATGGAGTAAGTTTCTTCCTCCTGCAATGGAGCTTCTGAGACAAGGAGCTATGGGGAGGGATGGGAATTGCTTCCACCTGTTCCTCCCACGGGGAATCTGAACCCTCAGAATGAGAGCTGGGGAGGCGGGAGCCCTGTCTTCTTGGCCACATCTGCCCAGAGTGGAACTTCTTTTACACTGAGCTGGAGGGGTTGGCCATGTAAGGAGTGGGTTGTGGCTCAAATACACAGGCTCTTACTGTCTTACTGACATTTAGATTTTCTCGAATTAGTGTTTCTCCATTTGCCCAGTGCCTTTAGGACAATTTTCAGAGACTTCAGGTGGTTGTTTTTATAATTTTTGCCAGTTATGGTTATTTCACTGGGGAGAGTGCTCTGGTTTGAATGTGTTCCTCCCCTCACCCAAGTCCATATGTTGAATCCTAACTTCCAAAGGTGATGGGATTAGGAAATGGGACCTTTGGAGGTGATTAGGTGGAGCCCTCATGGTTGGGATTGGTGCCTCCAGAACCGTGAGCAATAAACTTTTGTTCAAAAACTACCCAGTCAGTAGTCTCTTGTTAGAGCAGCCCAAACAGACTAAGACAGAGAGGTTATGTGTGTGGGGCTTCTCAAATTGCCATTCCAGAAGTGTTTTTTCTTCTTGTTTTTTTTAACGTTTATTTGTTTTTGAGAGAGAGAGAGGGAGAGAGAGCAAGCGAGCACGGGGGAGAGGCAGAGAGAAGAAGACAGAGGATCCCAAGCGGCTCCCTGCTGACAGCTCAGTGCCTGATGTGGGATTCAAACACATGAGCCATGAGATCATGACCTGAGCCAAAATCAGACACTTAACTGACTGAGCCACCCAGGCGCCCCCAGAAGCGTTTCTTGAATGCTGTTGTGTTGATGTGTTGATCTTGTGTCTGGGAATCCTGCTGAACCATCACATTCATTCATTCATTCATTTACTCATCCGTTCAATAAACATTTATTAGTTTAATTACTTTGACCTTTCTACGTAAACGAGCATAGCCTCTTCAAAAATAGCAACTCCTTCTACTTTTTTCAATCTTCTGCTTCTTTTTTATCTTACTGAGTTAGATAAAATCTTTCAAACCATGGCAACAGTAGTTTTTTCTCTACCTTCTAAAGAGTCTCCATTATGTATTTTGTTTGCTATAGGTTTTTGAGAGGTAAACTATCAATTTGAGAGTCTCTCGATATCCCTGTTTTCTGAAAGCTTTTAATGAGAATGTGTGACACATATGAACTGCTTTTCCATTATCTATTAAGATAATCATCTGAGGGGCGCCTCGGTGGCTCAATCAGTTGGGCGTCTGACTTCGGCTTGGGTCATGATCTCACAGCTTGTGGGTTTGAGCCCCATGTCAGGCTCTGTGCTGACAGCTCGGAGCCTGGAGCCTGCTTTGGATTCTGTGTCTCCCTCTCTCTCTCTGCCCCTCCCCCCCACTCTCTCTCTCTCTGTCAAAAAATAAATAAACATTAAAAAATTAAAAAAAAAAGATAATCATCTGAGTTTCCTATGTTAATTTTTGTGAATTAGATTGATAGATGTTGTAATGTTGAATCATCCTTCAATAACTGGGATAAATTGATTATGATGAATTATTTTAAAATACATGTTGGGAAGCACATGGGTGGTTTAGTTGGTGAAGCATCTGACTCTTGGTTTCAGCTCAGGTCCTGATCTCACAGTTTGTGAGTTCGAGCCCCATGTCAGCCCCAAGTGGAGCCTGCTTGGGATTCTCTCTCTCTCTCTCTCTCTCTCTCTCTCTCTCTCTGCCACTCCCCTGCTAGCTCTGTCTCCCCCTCTCAAAATAAATAAATAAACTTAAAAATATATATGTTGGATTCTGTCTATATTTAATTTAGGGTTTTCATCTCTGTTCATATGTGAAATTGAAATTGGCCTATATTTTTCTTTCCTTGTTTTGTGTCTGTTCGGTTTTGGTTCGATTATATTTTTTGCTCCTCTTTAAAAAATTTTTTTTGTGGGTGGCAACTTACATGACATGAGGATTATTTATTACTTGAAGGTTTGCTACACTCACTTGTCAATCCTTCTGGGCCTGGCTTTTGTGTGTGGGTGTGAGGCAGGAGAGAAGGCTTTTTATTATTTTCTCAATTTCTTAATCATTATTGGTCTAAATAAATTTTCCAGTCTTTCATATTAAAATTTATGCATTTTGTGCTTTTTAAACAATTCATCGATTGCTTTTGAGTTTCGAAACTTGTTAGTGTCTGTTCATAATATTATTTTAAAGTTATTAGAACATCTTCTATGTCTTAGTTATTTCTCTTTTTTGTGTGTGTTTATTTGCACTTTCTCTTCTATTTTCCCCTTAAACACTCTTTCTAAAGTTCTCTTATTAGCCTCTCTGTGAACCAACTTTTGTTAACCATTGATAATTTTTTGGTCCTTCTTTGTTGACCCTTGTCTCTATGATTTCTCTTCTTATTTCTGTAAGTTTTTCCTCCATGATCCATCATCAACACCAATGAGTCCATTAGAGTCTTTCGTTTGTGGACAGCTTTTAAGATATGCTCCCTGTGGAAGAGAACCATAGATGTTCTAGAACATTGACTTGTAAGCATACTTAGAGATCACGTATTCCACTGAAGGCAAATACTCGATGGGCTTCGATGGGCTTCTTTTGAATGCGTTTTTTTTTTTTTTTTTTTAACCACATTCACCTTTCCTGAATTAAGGCTGGATACATCCTCAGAACTCTAGCAGGGTTCTGTGGGCAGCCTTTACCAGTGGAATATGAGCATAATTAGAGATAGTCCTGCAGGTGAGGACTTCTGACCATCATGATTTCTCTTCGTACTCAAAGTGAGCTTCATGCATCAACAGCATTGAAATTACCCGTGACTATGTTGGAAAAGCAGAATCTTGGACCCCACTACAGGATTCTGATGCCAAATCAGAATTTGTGTTTTGTCAACGACCTCAGAGGAATAATTTGCACATTCAAGTTTGAGGAGCAGTGGACCTTATACCTTCATTCTGCAGGTGAGAAAATGAAGGTCTTAGATGTAAAGTAATGTATCCCAGTCTGTGCCCAAGAAATGTTTTTAATGTTTATTTTTGAGAGAGAGAGAGTGAGCACGTGTGCACACAAGTAAGGGAGGGGCAGAGAGAGAGGGAGACACAGAATCCAAAGCAGGCTCCAGGCTCTGAACTGTCAGCACAGAGCCCGATGCGGGGCTCAAACTCACAAACTGTGAGATCATGACCTGAGCCAAAGTCGGATGCTTAACTGACTCAGCCACCCAGGTACCCCAAAGAAAGGGGTTTTTTATAGGAAAATGGGGAGAGAGAGCGTATGAGAGACAAAAAGCCAGTTAGGAAAAGTGGACAAGGAGAGATGGAGGGGAACCAATCTTCATTCATACATAGTCCATCTAAGGCCAACCTCTGGGCATGCTGAGTGGCTGGGAGACATTTTATTTGCAACAGCACAAAATTTGCCCCAGTGTTCTTGGTATCAGACTTGAATCACTGTCAGAAAACACACCCAGATTTCAACAAACCTTGAGTGTTTCTTCTGGCAGTGACTGGAGCAGTAAAAAAAAAAAAAAAAAAAAAAATCCAGAAAATGGAAACCTCTGTTATGTGGCTCTCCAGGTGCCCAGATGTCCCCGCCATGGGACCAGCTGTCCTCATGTAGCTTTTCCGCCGGACCTCCCACTATCTACGGGCACTGGCCCTCACCTTGTAGAGCCTGTGGACTCCAAGACGCACTCATAAATCTGCAGTGACCCTACCTTGTCTGCGCACAGAGCTCCTTTCCAGGAACATCAGGGATGATTTATTGTAGCCCATAGAATTCTCTGTAAGGTTTCACCCCCAGATGCGGGAGATGCATGTTCTATTTCTGTTTGACATCCCATGTCAGGAGCGAGCCGTGGAAGAGGCGTAAGTAATTCAGCATTATATACAGAGGGTGAAGTTATGTGGTTAGATATCAACAGCAGGCACTGGAAGTCCTTGGAGATCAGGAGAGTATAATTTTAGAATGAACGTAATGAAAATGTTACAGGGAGATCCATTTTCCCCTCTCCCTCTAGGATGTGCTAAGAAAGAATTGGTAGAATTCTCCATGTGGGGATGGGGGCCTTAGGCTGAAGGTACCTCCTTGAGGAGGACCCAGAGTGGGGAGAGAAGAGCTCATCTCACAGCCGTGACCTCTCTGCCCTTCTGAGGCCCCAGATTTCCAGCTGCTTCTCACACATCCTCCCAAGAACGTCTTGCCTCAGTAGCCCCTCAGATTCACCACGTCTGAAAACGAGCTCCTCATTTTCCTTCCCCATTCCCCCTCCTCTGCTATTTCATATCTACGTTACTGGCACCAGAGATCAGGTTCTGGGAAGTGGCTATCCTTGCCTTCCATTCCTCACTCCTCCCATCCAGAGGGAGCTTGGTTCCTGTCAGTTGTGTCCCCTGAGAAGTTCTCAAATCCATACTTGCACTCTGACCACAATGGTCCTAATTCAGGCCTTCATCTTTCATTTGGGCTATTGTAATGAGCCCCAAAGTGCCTCTAATCTCGTCCACACTGTCCCCAGATACATCTTCTAGAAAGTACCTCTGCCTCATCAGAGAACTCCCCTCTCTCTTTCAGGATAAAGGCCATGCTTCAGAGCGCGGAAAACAGTCTCCCCTGCAAGTTGGCCCCACCTACCCCTTTCACTTCCTTTGCTTTGGCCTCCCCAGCCCGCCTGCTGTTTTTCAAACTCTCACATTTGCGTACCTCTGGGCCTCCGATTCCCAAGGTCTAGAATGCCCTTCCTTTCCCTATATATTAAAAAACCCCCGACTACTTTAACAATTCTCTACTTTCCCCCTCAGCTCCCTGGGGATATGGGCTCCTCCGCACTTAGGTGAAATCCTGGGTGGCCAACAGAGCCAGCCAGCTCATTCTTAAGAATTAAAAAGTCCTCTGGTGGTTTTTAGCTTCAAAAGCATTTTTATTTTAGTGATTAGTTTATCTAACCCAATGCAATGTTGGAGGAAAAAAGGACCTCCGGATTTGTTCAAGGTTAAAGTGTCTGTCCCCTCTCCCATCCCAGCCATGCTGATGATGGAAAAGGTGTGTGTGTGTGTGTGTGTGTGTGTGTGTGTGTGTGTGTGTGTCTGCATTGGGTACGGACTGAGAGGAAAACTCTTTTCTTCCTCCTGTCCTGCCCCAGAATACTGGCTGCAGTTTCTGACCCTCCAGGTCTGAATTGGGGAGGGAGGAAAGATGGCAGCCAGAAAGGTCTGGTGTGATGGGTGGTGTGTAATCTCGTGTTGATACTTCTGACCGTAGCAAGTTAGTAGATGAGCAAAGCTGACTCATTGTCTTGGAGCTCATTTGTGGGTTCTTTGGGGTCTGTACGGGGAATATTCAACTATGCTTCTTGTAGCATATGTGATATGTTCACTTCCAGCAGCCACTTATGTTTCCTCCCTCTGCTCTTAGGAATTCAGGCTTAGCCATCCATCTCTGGTCAAGGTCTTCTTGCCTTTGTAGGCAGGTCTCTTGGACGGTATTTAGGTGCTCCTATGAAAGTCCTGTCTCTCCTATGGCCCATGTCTGATCTGTATGACACAATCATGCATCTCTGCCCCTGACATGGGTGGAAATGTCTGCCTCTTTGGAGTTGAGTAACAGCTGCCTTATAGAAGACTTAGGTTAGCCACAGTCCCTACTCCTCCCTCGTATATGCTCTTCAGCCTGCATTACTCATGTATGCTACGTCTCTGTCTCAGTAGAGGCGTTCTTTGGGGATCTTGCTCTGAACCAGTCATTTCCAAACTGTTTTTAGCAACAAGTTTTTGTTCTTAAAAAGAAGCAATGAAATCTTGTACAAACTTGAATATATAAAACGCTGAAAAGCAGAGTTGCTTTGGTTGAGGGCCAGAAAGAGTAGTCGGGAGCCCCTTATCTGCTCATGTCCACTGCGGGGAGCCATGAAGCTCTGCAGGATATAGTTTGAAAAGCCCTATCCCAGACGGTGAGAGTCTGTCGAAACTCTGACCACCTCCCCCCCCCCCCCACCACCTGCTGGCTCTGGCCTGACAGTCCGCAACCACATGTACAGCCAGCTAGACTCAGGTCTGCCCATGTCCCTTCCCGTACCCTCCGCCCTGTCCAACACACAGTGCTCTCTTTCCTCTGCCGGGTGGATAAATTACCCCGTGTTCCTGGTCTGTGTGGCCTTGTAGCTGATGTGGTCAGTGAAGGACCTGCAGGGAGACGTTTTCGCAGAATGCTCCATTGCTGTTTGTGTTTCCTCTAGCATTTTACAGAACGATTGGATTTCATTGCAACGCCAGTCCTGCCTTATGAATTCAAACAAATGAGGCAAATATGAATTAAATAGTCATAGGAAGTGGAAACAGTTCAGGAGGAGGGCCCTTGGTCTGTGTATACAATAGTCCCCATCTTCTTGTTCCCTAAATATTTGTAATTCTGGAGGCCAGAGGGGGAGCACGTGAATGAAGAATGCAAGCTTGTCTTTAAGATGTTTTGAGACCAGGCCAACGTGAGGCCCTGCCTTTGGTTTGGGCTCAGGCAGTGAGTATTTGTTCTGTACTTTAGTTCTGCCTCTGTCTTCCCGAGGTCCTATCTTGGGAATAAAGATGGCTCTTCTGTTTGGTCTGACATCAGATGTTCACCTGCTCAGAAGGCTGGAGGCTAGCTCAATGGTCCTTCCTATCCTGATCTTCCCCCCAGTTTGGCTTAGAGGCGGTGGGAATGCCAAATTGTTTTCCACTTTGGAAAACAGGTTGACGGTGTCTCATGAACATTCACCTACCCGATGAACAGGCATTCACCCAGGTGAAAAGAGTACGTCTATTCAAGAACCTGTACTCAAATGTTTACAGTAGCTGCATTCATAGTAGCCAAAAAATTTTACAAATACTCCAAGTGTTCACATGTGAATGGATTAATAAATTGTGTTATATCCACGCCATGGAGTACCAGTCAGCAGTAAAAACGAACAAACCTGAGGAATATGCAAGAATGTGGATGAATCTCAAAACCGTTATGGCTAAGCAAAGAAGCCAGACACAGAAGACTAAACTAACTGTTGTCTGATTCTACTTTGCACGCGTTTGTAAAAAGAGGCAAAACCATAGTGACAGAGCAAGCAGATGATTGGTTGTCAAGGATATTGGAGGGGGTGGGAGGAGAGGGTCGGCTGCAAAGGGGCATGATGGATTATTTTAGGATGAAGTTTTGTAATTTCAGCTTTTACACTTAGGTCTGTGGTGCATTGTGAGTTAAATTTTGTGTATGGTGTGAGGAAAGGATTGATGTCGGTTTTTGTTTTCGGCATATGTATGTATCCAGTTTTTCCAGCACCATTTGTTGAAAAAATTCTTACTTCCCCTTCAAATTCCTTTTGCACCTTTATCAAAAATCAGTCGGCCATATGTATATGTTGGTGAGTTGTCATTATTTTTTGTTTTTTAATTTTTTTAATGTTTATTTATTTTTGAGAGAGAGACAGAGCATGAGCAGGGGAGGGGCAGAGCGAGAGGGAGAGACACAGAATCTGAAGCAGGCTCCAGGCTCCGAGCTGTCAGCGCAAAGCCTGACACTGGGCTCCAACCTACGAACTGTGAGTTCAGGACCTGAGCTGAAGTCAGACACTTATCCGACTGAGCCACTTGGGTGCCCTAGTTGTAATTATTTTTAAAATCACAGATTTTAAGTTTGTAATTTTATTTATTTATTCATTTATTTATGGTATTTTTAAAATTTATTTGAGATAGAGAGCGAGAGTGAGTGGGACAAGGGCAGAGAGAGAGAGAGGAAGAGGGAGACACAGAATCTGAAGCAGGCTCCAGGCTCTGAACTGTCAGCACAGAGCCCGATGTGGGGCTCAAACTCAAACCGTGAGATGACCTGAGCCGAAGTCTGACGCTTAACCGACTGAGCCACCCAGGCGCCCCTTAAGTTTGTAATTTTAAAAATCTGAGTTTTCTCTCTAGTTATAGACTCTGCCCTTTACATCACAGATTCCAACTAGTGATAACAGTGATTCTAACATTTATTGAGCAATTAACCATTGGAGCTGGCACCATGCTGAAAGTTTTACGTATAGCAACTAATTTAATCCTCACAGCTATCCCGTGAAGTATATTTTATTGTCTCCCTTTTACAGAGGAGGAAACTGAAACTCTTTAACATTAAAGAAGTTGCCCAAGTCCCAGAGCTTAAGTAGCAGAGCAGGGATTTGACCTCTAGGTGGTCAGGCTCTCATACAGTGCTTAAATTCTGTACCATAACCCCTCTCTCTCTCTTACCAGCTTCTGGCATATACCACATGCTCAACAAATATTCGTCGAATTAATATAATTATAACACTGCATTTGGATTGTTTACCTGTTTATCATTCCCACCTGATGGTATGCTTTTTTTTTTAAGGGAAGGAAATGTGACATTTATTAATTCTAAAACATTCAGCGATGCTTACTATTATGCTAAACAGTGTGCCAAAAGGGAAGAAGATGATTATTAACAAATGGGCAGTGAGGAAGGAATGAACCAGTATGTTGGTTTTAACTGATAGATTTTGTTCCCCAAAGGGCTGACTTAACATGCAAAAACTATCCATGTGATTTAGATCCTGAGTGGGAATCCCACCGCTTGATGCATCTTTAGCCTCCTGACCTTTCGTCTGATCACCCATAGGGGTGATCACCCGATGGGGCCAATAAAACCTGCCCTGTGTACCTGTTAGGGTTGCTGTGAGATCAAGTAACACCACCATCGAAAGAACATCTGACCTGGAAAATGATCAACCGATTCTGCGCCGGCCACCGGGACCGTGACGGCCCTTCTACACACCCTGGTTTGTGGCCTGAATATAATTCCTTCCCACAAGTTGAAGTACTAGATGGAGATATGTGTTTGCATAGGTGTGCATGGCACTGCCATGGACAGAGCTGGGTAGAGAAAAGTCTCCAGAGGAGACTGGTTGAGAGAACGCTGGACAGAGGCTTTAAAGTCCTTTGGTTTAGGGAATGAGCATTAACTCTGTCAATACAGTAGGCTGTTGACTTATCTCTGGATTAGAAAAATGTAAAAAAAAAAAAAAAATCCATTGAAAGCCAAGAACCCTCAGTGGGGAAAGGATAGTCTCTTCGACTTCCCAAATGGTGTTGGGAAAACTGGACAGCAGCATGCATCAGAGTGAAATTAGCCTTGCATCGTACATCACTCAGAAAAGGTAACTCAAAATGGATTAAAGACTTAAACATAAGACCTGATACCATAAAAACTCCTAGAAGAAAACAAGCTCCTTGACATTGATCTTGGCAGTAATTGCCAAGTTTTGGATGTGGTGTCAAAAACATAGGCAACAGGGGTGCCTGGGTGGCGCAGTCAGTTAAGCGTCCGACTTCAGCCAGGTCACGATCTCACGGTCCGTGAGTTCGAGCCCCGCGTCGGGCTCTGGGCTGATGGCTCGGAGCCTGGAGCCTGTTTCCGATTCTGTGTCTCCCTCTCTCTCTGCCCCTCCCCCGTTCATGCTCTATCTCTCTCTGTCCCAAAAATAAAATAAACGTTGAAAAAAAAATTAAAAAAAAAAAAACATAGGCAACAACTAAAAAGCTTCTGCAACAGCAAATGAAAACAATGGACAGGATGAAAAGGCAATCTACAGAACGGTAGAAAATATTTGCAAACCACATATCGGGGAAGGGGTTAAAATCCAAAACATATAAAGAACTCATTTAACTCAATAAGAAGAAAGCGGGGGCACCTGGGTGGCTCCAACTCTTGGTTCCGGCTCAGGTTGTGATCTTGCGGTTTCATGAGTTCAAGTCCTATATTAGGCTCAGTACTGGCAGCACAGAGCCTGCTTGGGGTTCTCTCTCTCCCCCTCTTTCTTCCCTTCCCCTACTCCCGCTGTCTCTGTCTCTGTTTGTCTCAAAATAAAAAAATAAACTTAAAAAATAAACAAAAAGAAGAAAGCAAATAATTAAAAATGGCAGAGGAAATGAATGGACATTTTCCCAAAGAACACAGCCAAAGGACCAACATGTACGTGGACATATGCTCAATATCACTCATCATCAGGGAGATGCAAATCCAAACCACAGTGAGATATCACCTCATACCTGACAGAATGGCTAGGATCAAAGAGATAAAAATTTTGGTGAGGATGTGGAGAAAAGGGAACGCTGTGTACTGTTGGGAGGAATGTAAATTGGTGTAGCCCCTATGGAAAACAGTATGGGGATGGCTCAAAAAATTAAAACCATACCTACTACATGACCCAGAAATCCCACTTTTATTTCCAAAGGAAATAAAATTAGGATTGTGGGAAGGTATGTGCACTCCCATGTTTATTGCGGCATTATTTACAATAGCCCATACATGGAAGCCGCCTGTGTGTGTCCATGGATGAATGGATAAAGGAGAGGGAATGGAATGGAATGGAATGGAATGGAATGGAATGGAATAGAATAGAATAGAATAGAATAGAATAGAATAGAATAGAATAGAATAGTATTCAGCCAAAGGAGATCCTGCCATTTGTAGCAACAGGGGTGACCTTGAAGGTGTCCTACCAAGTGAGATAAATCACACCAAGGAGGGCAAATGCAAATGTGGAATATAAAAAAAGCCAAGCTCCTTGAAACAGCAGAATATGTCTACCAGGTGGGCGGTGGTGGCGGCGGGGGCGGGGGGGCGGTTGGGAGGTGTTGTCAGAGGTTAAGCAGTCATTCCCCGTTTCCCTTCCCCACGTTCTCCTCTGCAACTTGCTCTTCTCATTTAACAAGACATCAGGAAAGTCCTTCCGGGTCTAAGGACCCATTCTTTTTTTTTTTTTTTTAATTTTTTTAATGTTTATTCATTTTTGAGAGAAAGAGACAGAGTGTGAGCAGGGGAGGGGTAGAGAGAGGGAGATACAGAATCCCAAGCAGGCTCCAGGCTCCCAGCTGTCAGCACGGAGCCCGATGTGGGGCTCGAGCTCACCAACCGTGAGATCGTGACCTGAGCCAAGGTTGGACACTCAGCCCGCTGAGCCACCCAGGTGCCCTTACACACTTTTAGGACTTTGTGTGCAAAATCTTCTCTTTCACCTGTCTTTGCAGGCCTTGTCTGGGGATCAGAGTGGGCACGGAGGACTGGCGAGTTCTGCCTGGGAGAATTCGAGAAGACTCCTCAGAGAATGTCGTGGTGAGCTGGGTTTTCAGGGCAGAGATGGGCGGAAGCATCCAGGCAGAAGTGACTGTGTGAGGGAAGCCAGGCTGGGTGGGGCAGCGGAACGTGTTGGGGGTCAGCCCAGCAGGGGAACCATGCGGGCGGTGGGGAAGCTGCGTTGTGCAGGGCACACAGACAAGGCTATTTTAGAAAGGGCTCTCATCCTCGAGGATGTCTTCCTGATCTCGTTTTCAGACGTGGCAAAGGAAATGGTGTCTCAGGGGGAGCAGAGACCCTCCTCAGCACTGCCCAAGTCTAGTGTTTTGTGGGACAGACTTCCAATCCGGTTGCCCCCGCTGTCTGGTCTTGCCCTTTCTCAGGAAACGACAACTCACATCTGCTTCCCTCGCTCCTATCGAAGCATGGACCGTGGCCTTTACGGGGTTAATAAGGGACATCGCTTTTCAACTCTATTAGAGATTACTTTACAAAGTCATAAAAATGCACAGTTCCACCAACGTTATATTACAGTTGCTAAAAATATCCCACGGCCATTGGTTAGCTCAGAGCAGTAGATGTCCCACAGACTAATTTAACCATTGGCAGGAGGCCATGCAGTCTCCAGACAGGATCAGAATCAAACTGGGGGCTGCTAAATATAGAAGTATAAATTTGGGTTTGTTTAGAATCATCTGAAAACTGAAAGAACACATAAGCCAGTGTGCGAGCGTGGTAGAATATTCCGAAGGCTTCCCTTCATCACCTGGCACCTGGGTCGGCCCTGCGCGCCTCCCCCTACCCCCAACCTTGCTGTCGGCTTTGCAGTGGGAATCTCGGACAGGTGTCCTGTGTTGGAAAGTCACTGCAGACTTTTGAAGCCAGTCTGGGTGGGAAGAAGGGTTCTCTTGTAGGGGGAATACCACTCTCACAGGTTTACGGTAACGACCCCGTGGAGCAGATCAGTTGCAGATATGACACCAACAATTCTTATAACCCTCATGCTCTTTGCTTCTTTTCCATTTAGCTGTGAGAACGAGTGTCTATGGCGTCTCCTTGAATTTCATCCAAGGCCAGGGGAACCACGAGTCCCCTGGGGCACGGTTGCATGGGAAAAGGGGGCAAAGAAAACTCTTTCTTTGCCCTACGTGTCCCTCTCGTTCGATGTTCATTGCGAGTAGGTGCCTCAAAGCGCAGATATACTTACCCCAAGGAGCTTTGGGTAGGTAGGGATTCAAGCAAAGGGTGGATAGGTATGGAAGGAGAGCGGAGAGGCTCACTCGTGGCGTTTGGGACATCCCCCCCCTGCAAGTCCCCCCCGGAAATCAGCACGGTTGAATCAAAGGGCTCTTGGGCGCACGTCAGGACAACTAGCCAGTTTAACCAGTCCAAAGGGCTGGTCAAGTGGCTGCAAAGACCCGACTCATCTAGCCTCTGGCTACCGTGCTCACGTGGTTCTTGACCACTCTCCTCTTGCCACGATGCTACCATCACACCAGCCCTTTTGCTGTCCTTCGGACACCGCAGATCCTTCCAACTCGAGGCCTTTGCCTTCTCTCTCCCTGCCTGGGACGCTCTTCCCTTGGGGGATTTCATGGACTTCCTCTCCCTTCTTTTAGAGATCCATTCAAATATCACCTCCTGAGAAGCCTCGTCTAAAGTGGATCTTTTACGATTCTCTCCCCTCTGTCTACTTTACCTTCTGTGATATGACTTGTTATGCCTGTTATATATCCTGTCCTATCCTATCCTATCCTATCCTATCCTATCCTATCCTATCCTATCCTATCCGCCTTTGGTTATCGGCTGTCTCCCCCACTCGAATGCGCATTGCATAAAGAGACTCAAACCTTCATGCTGGCTGAATACACAGTCACAGTTGTGTTCATTCCTTATACCCAGATACAGCCGTCTTGAATCATGCATTTGCACGCAGATTCAGGCGGGAATTCAGACTCTTTCTTTCAGTGCCTTATTTATTCCTCTTCTGTGGCACTGTAACCAAACTTTTTTTTTATAAAATTTTTTTTAAGTTTATTTATTTATTTGGAGAGCAAGCAAGCAAGCAGGGGAGGGGCAGAGAGAGAGAGAGAGAGGGAGAGAGAATCTCAAGCAGGCTCTATGCTGTCAGCACAGAGCCAGACGTGGGTCTCAAACTCCAGCTCGAACCGTGAGATCATGACCTGAGCCGAAATCAAGAGTCAGATGCTTCAATGACTGAGCCACCCAGGTGTCCCATGACCCCACTTGTAGATGTGTGATCACAGACTGAGACACAAGGTCTGAAGCAGGGCGATGTAGACCATGAGCGAAGGGGGCTGGAGAGAGAAACCCTCAAGCTGGGGATGGAGATCAGGAGGGGTTGGCCGAGTGAAGGGTAGAGAGAGAACACTCAGGAAAAACTACGTGTACCCCACAGTTTCCAATTGCTGTGACACACACACTCCCATTTCTGAATTTGGGCCAAGTCTCCGTATGGAGGGCATCTCACGATCACTTCTGGTCTGGTGCCAGTCCTGACATAGTGTCATTGCCTGCCCACATGAGAATCCCCTTGTCGCTTACGATGACACGGCTGGACAGTTTAAGAGCCATATTGAGAAAGGAATAGAAGTCCTTTTTTTTTTTCAATAATTTTTAAACCTTGGAGGATGGAGATTTTGTGCAAGAAGCTGGACACCAGGCCTCAGGGCTGAAAAGAGATCCCAAATACGAGTCTCCATGTGACGAGACTTCAGAAATACCGCCTTCAGTTAATTTAGCTTCTATTTTCGTTTTCACACAGGTACGAGAGCAATAAACACTTCGGTCCTCTATCTAAGTAAGCCTTAACAGAACTCTTTCGAGAAGTATAATCCAGCAGTTCTGAATGTTCAGAGAACGTAGTGTCAACGTTTCATGGGCAGGGTTTTTTGGTTTAAAAATAATTTTTTTTTTTAACATTTATTTGTGTTTGACAGACAGAGTGTGAGCAGAAGAGGGACAGAGAGAGAGGGAGACACAGAATCTGAAGCAGGCTCCAGGCTCTGAGCCATCAGCACAGAGCCCGCCGCGGGGGTCGAACTCACGAACCGTGAGATCGTGACCTGAAACGAAGTCGGACACTTAACAGACTGAGCCACCCAGGTGCCCCTCATGGGCGGGGGTTTTGTTTCTTGGAGTCATTTGCAGTAATGGTGCATCCGAGAATGAGTGAGATCCTGGATTCGGTACAGTGGGAACGGTGAGCGTGGACACGGGAGCGGAGAACAGCAGGTGACAAGGACAAGTGGTGAGGGTCACCGGGTGCGGTGGGAGGTGGGGGGGCTCCAGCAGGGGCGCAAGGCACTCTGGGAAGGGATGGTGTCCCCGAGGTGGGTCCTCTGCTGCACCGGGGTGCTGTCCTCTTAACAGTCCTCTGTGCAAGTCAAGTGTAAGAATTTCTTTGCTACTGGGCGCCTGGGTGGCTCAGTCGGTTGAGCGTCCGACTTCGGCTCAGGTCATGATCTCGCGGTCTGTGAGTTCAAGCCCCGCGTCGGGCTCTGTGCTGACAGCGCAGAGCCTGGAGCCTGTTTCAGATTCTGTGTCTCCCTCTCTCTCTGCCCTTCCCCCATTCGCACTCTGTCTCTCTCTCTCCCTCAAAATAAATAAACATTAAAAAAAAAAGAATTCCTTTGCTACTGACATTGAGGAGAAACAGTGCGTAGACACAATACTCACCCTCCAAATTACCCCAAGTAAATAAATAGAAGGTTCTAGGCACCCCCAGGGATCCATTGGGAAGAAGAAAAAGGCAAGGCTGAGCTAACACGTGTGGGCCGGGGCGAGGAGAGGAGCCGTCTGTGCAAATGCTGTTCGGCCCTCGTTCCAGGTCATTCAGGATTTGCAGGCAGTAAATGAAATTGCCCAAATTTGTTTTCTCATGAAAATGTCAGCTTTGGGGCTTAGCAGGAGTAATTCTTTTCTTAGGGGCTGGAAAAAAAAAAAAACAGCAGCCCTTTTTATTTTGTTGCCCTCGGGACAAAAGAGGCTTTTTGTTCTCGACCCACGTCTCCAGCTTGCTGGTGTCCGGATTTGCTTCCACGGAGGGCCGAGGTGAATGTCCAGGTGGAAGAAACCAGACGCCGACACGTTGGCTGGGTCTGAGCCAGGGATGGGGCTCTTGGCTTTGCCTTGGCCTGTTCCCCAGGTGAGACCGGCCGCCCCCAAACGCTGCTTTCCTCGCGAGACGTTTTAAGGGGATGGGGCGAAAAGGGGGTATGGCTACATAATTCTTGTTAATAAATGTCTTGTTTAGTTACCTCATGTTAATTGTTCACCAAGCAAAGGCGGCTGTCACATTTTGTTTGGGCTCAAGCCTGAAAATAACTTGTAGCTCTTGTGTGAGTGCTTCGTTTGATGCTCCTTGCTCCCTCCCCTCCCTCCTCCTCCTCTCCCTCCTCCCCTGCCCTCCTCCCCTCCTTCCTCCCCTCCTTCTCCTTTCTTCTCCTTTCTTCCCTCTCCTCTCCCTCCTCCCCCTCCCTCCTCTTCCCCTCCCCCTCCTCTCCCCTGCCCTCCTCCCTCTCCCCTTCCCTTCCCTCCTCCCCCTTCCCACCTCCCCTCCTTCTCCTTTCTTCTCCTCCTCTCTTCCCTCGCTTCTCCCCCCCCCTCCTCCCCTCCCCTTCCTCTGCCTCCTCCTCCCCCTCCTTCTCTGGGTCCTCTCACTCCCACTTCCTCCTACCCTTCCTCCTCTCCCTCCTCCTCCCTCCCCCCTTCCTCCTCTCCTCTTCCTCCCTCTCCTCCCTCTCCCTCCTCTCCATACTCCTCCTCCCCATTCCTCCTGCTTCCTCCCCTCCTGTCCTCCTCCCTCTTTCTCCTCTCCTTCCCCCTTCCTCTTCCTCCTACCCCTTCCCCCTCTATCTCCCCCTCCTCTTTCCTCCTCTCCCTCCTCATCCTCCTCTTCCTCTCCTTCCCCCTTCTTCACCTCCCCTCCTTCCCGCCTCCTCCTTTCTTCTCCTCCTCCTCCCCCTCCTCCCTTCCTCCTCCCTCCCCCTCCCCCCTTCCCCATCTTCCTCTTCTCCCCCCTTCCCTTCCTCCTCTTTTTTCCGAAGACTACAGCAGAGACCAATATTTAGTAGTCTGGGTCCTGAGGGAATCATCAGCTATTACAGCCGGAAAGGCTGTATTCAGACTGCTCTGAGGAGTCAGAGGGGTTGTCGGGGCCAGTCTATGGGAAGGGACAGAAAGGCCTGGCTTTCGCCCCACCCCCTCTGACTCAGCTACTGGTGGCTGATTTTCTTTTCCATTCTGTGTGTGCCGTTTCTGTCTCCGAGTTCGTGAGGAGAAAAAGACTTGAGTCTTGGGAAGGTCTGAAAACCGCCGATGCAAATCCAGCCTCTTCTTTACAGAGGGGTTCAGAGAGGTAGAGCGATTTGCCCGGGGTTGCCCAGCTTCTTAGTACGGGAGTCTGGACCGGGAGCCTCGCCCTTTCCCTGCTGCCCGGCACTGGGTAGAGAGGCAGGGAGGCCCTGAGAAGCAGGGAGAAAACGGTAGGTGCCTCGGGCTCTTTGGTGTGCAAAGCAAATGTCTCGACACACCCCTTGGGCCACAGAAAATGGTGTCTCCCTTTGGTCACCAAGAACAGCGATGCAAACGTGACCTGGTCCTGCGGTCCCTCTTCTAATTGGATGAGAACACGTCTCTGCTGTAGGGTTTCAGGGTCGGGCGTGGGGCCTCAGCCACTTCTCAGTTTCCCTGTAAATGAAGTTTCTTTCTCTCCGTTTTTCTTGTCTATTATCACTTTTAGGGTGGGCTTCAGGAGAGTGGATTTATGGAAGTATACCCCGAGTCCGCCGTATCTCCAAGTAGTGGGAATTTCATATTCAGGTTGGAGTCTTACTTACATCTATTGACCTAGAGGAAGTTTTAAAATGAATCATTAGATACATCAATAAAAACGTTCTGCATGTCTATCTTTTAAAGCGTTGCCTTTGGGGCTGTAATTAAAACACTACAGGTTTTTCGAGAGAGAATGTAGGATAGTACTGTGATAAGAGGCTGGAAACCCACCTCTGCTCTGTGCCAGCTGTGTGACACCGGGCAAGTTACTTACCCTCTCTGTGCCTCGGATTTCCTCCTCTGTGATATGGTGATGATAACGGTGCCTGCAGTCTAGGGTTGCTGTGCGGATTCAACGTATTGACATATGGCGCCTTTACAGCAGGGCCCAGCGTGGGATTCGCTGTGATTCATGAATCTGAGCACTGGTATCTGTGGGCAGCTCTAGAAAATTCTTGGTCTGTATTGCTTTAAGTAGTATCTCTTCCCCATTCTCTCGGACCTTCCCAGGACCTGTGGCCCGTCTTTTATGTTTCCACTTGCCTCTGGAGGGTCTTCTGGATAATTTCTTTGGTTCTACCCTTCAGTTTACGGAAACTCCGATGCGCTGTGTCCCGATGCTTTGTAATCTACTTGCGAAGGAGACGACTGGCTGTACTCAGTGGGTCATTCTCTCCTTCTTCTGGGTTGATAGGGCTGTAGTTGGACGCATGGCTCTGGCTGTGCGGCGTTTCCCGTTCTGTGGTTGGATGTGGCCCAGGGACTAAGTGTTCGAGGTGTGAGTGGAGGCGTGCGCCTTCCATACCTTTCTTCCCTCTGGGGCGCTGGGGTAATGTCTCTCCAAGAGCTGCCTGTGGAACACAGCAGGGCCGTCACCCGTCACTGGTTTGCGGCGGGATTGGTTAAAAACCAGAAAAGCATTTAGGTATGTGTAGCAATTCAGTCCTGTTACAATCCCTGAGCATCCTGGTAACGATAATTATAATAATGATACTGATAATTCTCTTCTTCCTCTCCTTCCTCCTCCCCCCTCCTCCTCTCCCTCCTCTTCCCCCCTGCTACTTCCCCTCCTCCTCCTCCTTCCTCCCCCTCCTCCTCCCCCCCTTCCCCTCCTCTTCCTTCTCCTTCTTCCCTTTCTTCCCCTCCTCCTCCTCCCCTTCCTCTCCCTCCCCCTCCTCTTTCTTCTCCTCCTCCTCCCCCTCCCCCCTTCCACTCTCTCCTCCTCCTCCTCCTCTTCCTCTGTATTTTACAAAAGTAATGCTTCAAAAAGGATTGAGGGGGATAAAACCTGTCCCATCACCTGTGCCTGTGGCCAGATAGGGTTAATGCCCTTGGGGATTGGCTGAGCAACAACACGGAAGGCACCTGTGCCCCACACGGAGGAATCTGTGTCCCCACATGACCGCCGACCCTGAGTGCTCACCGCAGCCCGATACACAAAAGGGAAATACACACCACCTTTTTTAACCCCCTGGATTATCGTCAGCTCTCTTCCGGTGACATTCAAGCCTTGCCCCGTTGCCCGTCCGTCCCATTTTTAATCCCAATCATTATACATTTACTTCTAGAAATCCTATTTGGTTCTTTTTCACATCTCTTTGGTGTTTTGTTTTTTGTTTTTTTTTTAAATAGATTCTCATTCCTTGATCATATTTGCCAGTCTCTGTTGTTTTTAAATCTTACGGCATTTGTTCAAATAAAGTCTTGTTTAAGCACCAAGATAGAACAGATAGAAACTTTCAAACAGAGGTGACAGATCACCACATGCAGATTTTCATCAGGAATTTCTGAGAACTTGGGCTGCAGCTTTAGATTCTTTGAATTGTTTGGAGCATATGAAAGGATTAAGAGAGCAGATGAGAGAAAAGATTTTAGGGAGAAAGACTCCTTTAGGGAAACTGACATTGAGAGCCCCATCCTTTCTCCCCGCGGAAGTGGGTCCAGCATCGCAGTTGAGGGGGGGGTTGGGGGGGGGGCACAGCAAAGCGAGCGTCCAAGCAAGAGAGGACAGCAGCTGTCTGGGTAGGTTTGGGCCAATTCGCTTAAAAACTGGTTGAACACATCTTGATTTGTTTCTCTCTCCTTTAGTTGGCTGAGACGCAGAATCTTAGAAGTAGCATGCGTTCGTTTTTCAAGGCTTAAGTAACAGTACTACAAGCCAGTGCCTCGAAACGACAGAAATGTATTGTGTCGCAGCCCTGGAAGGGGGTGAGGGTCCAAATTCAAGGTGGCGGCAGGGCCGTGCTCCCTCTGAAGGCTCAAGTGAAGGATGTTCCTTGTCTCTGCCAGCTTCTGGTGGCCCCAGAATTGCCTGGACGAGGGGCAGTATCATTCCATGTTCTGCCTATGTCTTCACGTGGCTGTCTTCCCTCTGTGTCTGCATTTGCATTTTTTTTAAACGTTTATTTATTTATTTTTGAGAGAGAGAGAGAGAGAGAGAGAGCGAGCACGAGTGGGAGAGGGGCAGAGAAAGAGGGGGTTAGAGGATCCGAAGCGGGCTCCGCACCGACAGCAGAGAGCCCGATGTGGGGCTCAACCTCACCGTGAGATCATGACCTGAGCCGAAATCAGACACTTAACCAACTGGGCCACCCAGGCGCCCCTGTGTCTGTGTCTACCTCTGTTGTTCTCCGTGCGAGTCTGTGTCCCATTGCCCCTCTTCTTCTAAGGACCCCCGTCCTACTGGATTGAGGGCCCCAGCTACTCCAGAAGGATCTCATCTCTACCCGTTGTACCTGGAACAACGCTTTTTCCAGATAAGGTCACCGGTGGTGGGACTGGGGGTCAAGACTCCAAATTCTCTTTTGTGGGGAGTGGGCACAATTCAACCCATAACAAAGGGAGACGAGGCAGAGGACGCGGGGAGTCACAACACGGGTGAGAAATTCATCTTCTCAGCCTCTGCTTCCTGTAACCCCCGTTTCTGTTCCCCTCGGTTGGCTGAGGTCCTTACTGTCCCAACACAGTTGGGGTGTAAACTTCCTCCTCCAAACAATCTTGATCCTCAACCCCCCCGCCTTATTCTGTGCCCCATCACTGAAGACGTCCCCCCCCCCCCAGCCCGTCTCCCCCACGGCGCACCCCTGGTCTCCAGGAGCACTCCGGCTCACCTCCCCTCCCAGCCCCACACCTTGGCCAGACACACAGACACAGTCACAGCCCTGACCTTCCTCCCACCCCCGACAGGATCCGTCTCCTGCTTCTCTGGCTTCCTTCCCAGCACACAGTGAGCCTCAACACGTCCAGAAGGCTTGCCCTCCAGTCCCCTTCCCCCCCGACCTCCCTGATCAAACCACCTGCTGGACGCCGGGCCCCGGCCATCTGCTTGAGGCCCACTTCTGTGTCTCAGAACTTGTGACCTCAGAGGACCCCGGAGGGGTGAGAAAGTTCTCACTGCAGATCTCGCGACCCCCAATGATTTTCCGTCAGGGCTAGTATGGCAATAATACGCATCCAGCAAAGCATCGGGACCAGTGCTCGTAGAGGGGAAAGGTGGGATTGTTGGAGGAACACTGAATGTCAGAACTGGGGAAGGGGTTTCCTTGATTCAACTGAGGACCACAGGTCAGACTTCCTGCCGGATTGATCCTTTGTGTTTCTGCAGTCACTAGTAAAATGTGTGCCCAGTGCATTAGAGAAAAAAAAAATATGTCGAGCCTTTTAGTTCAGGTTAACCCAGGAGCACGGGTTTACTTACTTAACATGATATTTGCCAGAGAAAATGCCTTCCAGAGGAAGAAAGGCGTATATTAGGACGGCAAGAGCTTTGGGCTAAGTGTGAGGGAGCCACACTTCCTTTCTGTTTCCTCACCTGCAATATGAAAAGCCGAGCCCGTTCACAAAGTCCTTTTAGCCCCACTATTCTAATTATATGTAAAAAAAAATGGGGCGCCTGGGTGGCTCAGTCGGTTGAGCGTCTGACTTCAGCTCAGGTCAGATCAGAACCTGATCTCAGGTTCGTGGGTTCCAGCCCCACATCGGGCTCACTGCTGTTGGCACTGAGCTCTCTTCAGATTCTCTGTCCCCCACTTCACTCATGGTCTCTCTCTCTAAAATAAATAAATAAAAATAAATGTTTTTTAAAAAGATTAAAAAATTAAAAAAAATCAAAATCCTTTAGAGTACATTACATCAAACCTTTTAAATATCTTGTACCTCGAGTCAATATTTATACACTTTTGTTGCCAGAGAAAACACCAGTGACTTTTTATTTCTGTAATAATACTCCAAAATCCAGGAGAGAAACAAATCTACGAATTAGTTATGGAAAATTAAAAAACAAAACTATGAATCTGGAAAACTTAAAACCCTCAAACTTCATAAAATTCACATTTTTGTACCCCCTTCCTCCCAACACATGAGCGGTCTAAAAATTGTTTCATCCGAGCACATTGTCCAGATATATCTTGACCCATCCCTGCCGTGGAGTAATGCGGCCAAAATTTCTTCCCCCCCTGTAAAGCAGTTCTAAATCAAAACCAACTCTGCTTAATGCTTCCAAGTTGAAAGAAGCCTTTTTGAATGATGCAAAAAGCCATTCAGACACGAGACTGCTCGTCTCCTTTGTCCTAATGAATTTAGGGTTCACATTGGGGAAGAGTTCTTTGAAGATTGTGCACAACTGTAGGTGTATATGGATGGGGCCATTCAAGCAGTCTTTGTAAAATACCATTTTCAGTGCATTTGGAGGCCTCTCAAAATCGATTCATCGCTTTAAAAAAAAGTTACAATCTATGTGTGCATAGACTAGTAATTTGGCCGGGAGCTTGCCCAGCTAATTTGGGCCCCGGGGGTACACTGGGAGTTGGGAGAGACAGGTGGGGTTGGCTGGTGTCTGTGGGGTTCACCGGTTGTGCATTTGGCCTCCGTTTCTCTTCCCCTCCCTTCCAGTCTGAGCTCGATGTTCCCTGCATTTGTTTGGAGCTCCAGGGCTGGGCCCTCCTTGGGGTTAGCGCTCCTCCAGGAAGCCCCGCCTCCTCACTCACCCGAGGGCCACAGGGCTGCGTTCAGAGCGCTTAGGTGGTACAAACACCTGTCCTTCCGTGGGGCGTGGCTTTCCGTGGATGCGAATGAGGAAGCACGAAGCCCCCCTTTCCGCGGCTGGCAGCCACTTTGGCATCCTGAGGGAAGCACACCTGAGGATAAACGTGGACAAAAATGAAAAAGCGTGAATGATCGTGGAGGAATCTGGTGGCGAGAATAGAAGCGGGGAGGGGCAGCGAGGTAAATGAGATCAGCCTGCAAGGAAATTAAGTAGGGTCACGCGACGGGCGTGAAGAGCGGGTGGGGAACCCTTGGATGGGCCCCGCGGGGCGGAGTGTGGGCGCTAATCAGGAGGGAGCTCACCCTGATGCGGAGCTTTCCCATTTCTCTTTGCAGCCGACGAGCAGCGGCCCCCAGGACCTCCACGCAGCCTCTTGTGTTGTGACCCCACGCACCTGATCTCCTCGCAGCCTTCCTGGCCTCAGGTACCACAGCCCCTGCGCCACGGCTCCTTCACTTCCGGGGGCCAAGACTTCCGGCTTCTGCAGTTTACCACGGGGAGGGGGGCATAGACACGGGAAATAAACGCCTGACTCAGCCTTGGTCTGCGTCTGCCCGGCAGGAGAGAGAGAGACACGTCCACCTTACAGCTTCCCGGCCTCGCAGGCCTGCCAAGGAATGTGGCCTGGGCGGGAGGGACGTCCACAGCTGTGCGCAGGGCGGTGCCCTCCAGGACCAGGCCTCCACCCGGTGGAGTGAGCCCATGTGGACGGTTTGGCCTTTGCGAGCAGGTCAAGGAAACTTAGGGGAAAAAAAAATAATAATGCAACGGATGGAGGCAAGGAGGGTGGGCAAAAAATATGACAAGAATTGGGGCTATTTGTCCTTGAAGAGAGGAGTCTAAAAGCAGACGACTCATAGGGCAGCTTGGTTTGGAGGAAGGCCTTCTGTCTTTCCGGGCCTGCGCTGGCTCATCTGGGAAATGGGGCAGATGAATTGTATGATCCACACACGGCTGCTTCGAGCCCTGAACTGTGTGACTCCAGGCATAACTTTTAGATGTGCGAAACATTTGTTATGCACGAGGAGGTAGGGGCTGCTTGTCAAATCCATTGCAGCAAAGGAAGGAACTATGAGGTCTGAGGTGACGTTTCTTGACCTTGAGAGCTGCGTTGAGCGGGGGGGGGCACAGCAGAGATCACAAAATCCCAGTTCCCGGTCATATGTGAGCAAATAACACACGGTTATTTTTCTGGGAGGGAGTACTCTCCAGAAGCCACTTCCTAAAAAGATGAGTTTGAATTACACGGCGATTAATCTGTTGAAATGTTACTCTTGTGTCCTAAGTGCTTAAAAAAGGCCCCTTCACATTAATGGGGTGCTCTGGGGTGACTTCTGACTTGGTGGCTGTGCATTTTCAGCCCCATGAGTTTTCTTTGCCCCATGGGCAAAGAGCAAAATTTGGGAGAATTGGGGCTTTTTTTAAATTAATTAAAACAACACCCTAAGGGTAATAATTTTTTTTTACTGTTTATTCTTTTTTTGAGACGGAGAAAGAGAGAGAGCGTGCCTGGGGGAGGGGCAGAGAGAGAGAGGGAGACACGGAATCCGAAGCAGGCTCCAGGCTCCGAGCCGTCAGCACAGAGCCCGACGCGGGGCTCGAACTCACGAACCGCGAGATCATGACCTGAGCTGAAGTTGGACGCTTAACTGACTGAGCCCCCCCCAGGCGCCCCCATGAATGCTCTAAGTTTAAAGTGGGTGACAGGAACGTGTCCAGGAACGTGTGAATATGTTACTTCCCAGGCTAAAGAGAGTTCGCAGCTGTAATTAAATGAAAGATTTTGAGCTATTTATTTTGGATTACTCAGCTCCGCCTGATGTAATCGCAAGGGTCCTTGAAGATGGAAGAAGAGGGAGGCAGGAGGGCCAGAAAATGGGATGTGATGACAGAAACAGAGGTTGGGGTGTTATAATTGCTGGAAGGGGCATTAGCCAAGGACTTCAGAACCCTCTAGAACCTGGAGCAGGCAAGGAAACAGGTTCTCCCTTCGGGCCCCGGAGGCAGCTTGGCCCCGCTGACACTTTTATTTTGCTCCAGGGAAATAAACCCATTTTGGACTTCTGACTTCTGCAGCCGTAAGATGGCACATTTTGGTTGTTTTTTTTTTTTTTTTTTTTGAGCCTCTGAGCTTGCAGGAATTTGTTACAGCAGCAACAGGAAACTCATACAAACAGAGAAGCCAGGACAGATGATGCAGCAAGAAAAAAAAAATCTCTTTGGAAGAGGAGCTGGAGAGAGTCAAGATCCAGGGGCAACAGGAAACACAGAGCTGGGCTTGTAAAGCGGACCCGCGTGTCTGTGGAAGCTGCGAACTGGGATGCTGATCTCCCGGAAGCCTGATGGCCGTGGGGGTAGCGGGTGCCAGGAGGTGACGTGGGAGGGTGGCCGGCCAGAACATTTCCTTCCTAGTATCTCAGCCTGCGGTGCCCTGGAGGCAGAGCCCGGGGCCCAAGGCTTGTGTGTGAGTAATTAGTCTGACGCTCAGGGATGGGGAGGGAGGCAGGTGGCCACCGTCCTGGTCCCTGACCAGCCCGGCCAGGGGCCCATGCTTGTGGCACAGTGACCACCCACCGTCCCGCTCATCGGATTCATTCGTGGTCACCAGCTGCCCCTTCGATATGCAACTCACATTCGGTCTTTTTAATAGTTTCTCTGCTGCTAGTCTCAGCATCAAACAGAACAGAGAACTTACTCACCCGTAGCCTGGGCCTCCGGAGCCCAGAGCAACGGGTCACATTCGGCCAGCATCGGAGGGAGTGGGGGAGGCAGCATCACACTAGTAGGTGCGTGACATAGTGCCCGATTGGATTTGGGCTCCCACGTTCAAGGGGCTGTGCGAGAGGGGCCCTCCTCACTCTCACTTTCCACCTGGGCTTGTGCTCAGGCGGTCGGCTCTCCGCCCCACGGGGACAGCGTCCTTCCTGTCCCTCTCCGATGCCTGTGGTTGTTATCATTCGTTGCGATGGCTCTTTCTTTCCTTTATTTCACTTCCGCCCGTGGGCCCGTCCTCCCGGGGTTTCCCTCTGTGCTGCACAGCACACAGATCCCTCCGGACAGCCCCAGTCACCACTTGCCTGTCTCTTTGTCATGTTTTGAAGGTGTGGGGCTGCTCTTTGCTTTCCCAAATGGCAGCTAGATGATCTGCTTCCTCACCTCGTTTACTGTGGGCGCGTATGTGAGTGGCTCATTTCGACTGGGGATGAATATAATCCCAATCCGGCCTCATTTCTTCCTGCCACAGTGGGTCAGTGGGTAAGACTACATACCATGGCACTTCCCCCGAAGAGATAGATGTTAAGTACCCTTGTGCCCCCCAGCAGGTTCAGTGCTGGCTGCAGAGTAGAATCACCAGAGAGACTTAAGTACAAGTTCACAGGCTCCGTGCCAGTACAAATAAATCAATTTTCCTTCCTTCCTTCCTTCCTTCCTTCCTTCCTTCCTTCCTTCCTTCCTTCCTTCCTTCCTTCCTTCCTCCCTCCCTCCCTCCCTCCCTCCCTCCCTCCCTCCCTCCCTCTTTCCTTTTCTCCTTTATTTTTATTTCTTTACGTCTTTTTGGAGCTGGGTATTTGTGTTCAGTTACTCGGTCACTAAACAGCATTGAATTAACCATTGCTTCTGGGGCATCCCAATGCCACACAGCGTTCAAGGGGCTGGGCATGTGTTGCTGGAAAGACAGACCGATCCCTCTTCCAACGACAGTTACCTCCTAGTTGAGGGGTGAGGACAGACAGTCCATAAGCAGTAAGATAAATTCCTTCAGATCAGCGAATCATGGCATGGATGAAAGTAGGGGATGTGACGGAGAGGGACTGAGGGTGTTTCACTACCTTGAAATAGATGCTTCTGGAAGGCTCGCAGAGGAGGCCACAATGGAGCTGATCCTCAGGGGGCTGGAGGTAATCGTCCCGAACTATCTGGAGCAGAGTGTTCAAGGCCGAGGGAACCGCAAGACCACTTGCCCCTCAGCAGCAATTTATCTGGCACATTCCAGAAACAGAAAACAAGGCCACTGTGGCTGGAGGGATAACCCAGGTGCACAGAACCCAACTGGGGAAATAATAATAATAAATAAATGGATAGAAATAGAGTGATATCTGGCAGCGGTCTGCTAACCTGTAAAGCAGGCAGCCTGCAGGAAGCCACGGGGTCTATGGGCTGGTTCCTCTCTTGTTCCCGCCACCAACTTCCTCCTGTTTCCAGGGTTCACCGGGCAGGTGGGACGTGCATTGTTCTCCATCCTGCTTTTCCCAGCACCTGGGGGAGCCTGCGTCTTGTGTGCCCTGCAGAAGGAGCTTGGATTGCGGATGGCGGGGGTGGGATCCTGCTTCAGACCTCCTGTGCACCCTCTAGGAGGATGTCAGAGGACGCCACGGGGATGCGCTGGCACGCCACAGGCCTGTGACAGACCAGGCATGCCCGGTGAAGGTTAGTTTCCAGCCCTCCCCATAAGGGGAGGGCAGAGACAAGACACTGCTCCATCCCTACTGGGTTGTGTTTAAAAAAATTTTTTAATGTTTATTTCAGAGAGAGAGAGAGAGCCAGACAGACATAGTGTGAGCAGGGGAGGGGCAGAGAGAGAGGGAGACACAGAATCCGAAGCAGGCTCCAGGCTCCGAGCTGTCAGCACAGAGCCCGACGCGGGGCTCGAGCCCACGAACCGTGAGATCATGACCTGAGCCGAAGTGGGACGCCCAACCGACTGAGCCATCCAGGCACGCCCCCCGTGCCCCCCACTGGGGTTTTGAAAGTAACAGAATACTAAGTCTAGATGAAATAAATGGAACAGAGCAGTAAGCGATGGGTAGCTATGATGACTTTGAAACCTGGGGCCTGGCTTCTGCTCGCACTGAGAAAATGGAAAATCCGGTCCTTATCAGACTCCCAGAATAGCTCAGCTCTCAGAGCTAATCTCAGCCCCCAAGGTGGGCCTCCTCCTTCCGGGGGCTTCCTCATCAGGGGGAAAGCATTGCCCTGCTCTGCCGGCCACCCTCAGCCGCTCCTCCTCGAAGCCGGGGGATGCACTCCTACCCGGGAGACCCTACTGGGGAGGGCGCCCTGGTTCTCCATCGCTATTTAACACACAAGTGGGTCGGTGCTGGATTCTGCATTCTGCTCCCTGGGGTGAATGATGCTTCCCAGCACACCCTCCTTTCCCGGCCGACACCGTGGGGCCTGAACAATCGAGTGTTTTCCTGCCCCTAGTTGGATTGCAAGACGTCAAAATTACCTGGGGGGAAAGCAACTTTGCCCAGAGCCAGTGTGGTTCTGACAGCTCGCGCTGCCCCACTGCGGTTCTTGTAAATCACCTACAGGGCGCCTCCTTTCTGGCTCAGCTGAGGTGCACCCAGGTACCCCCCAGTGTGTTCTCACTACTCCTATCTTTTTTTTTGAGAGAGAGAGAGAATGGGGAGAGGGGCAGAGGGAGAAGGAGAGAGAGAGGATCTGAAGCAGGCTCTACGCTCCGCACAGAGCCCGATGCGGGACTCGATCCCGCAACCCTGGGCTCACGACCTGGGCAGAAATCAAGAGTCAGACGCTCCACCGCCTGAGCCCCCCAGGTGCCCCATTACTACCCCGTTTTGAAGGCTTCTCGTGTGCCTGGTCATTTGCCTGTACGGATGCTGGCCACCGCGTGCGGTCACGTATTCAAGGCGTGACGTGTCCTGGACGGGAGGTAACAGGAATGAGGCGGGGAGGGTTCAGCCCTGGATGTGGAACCTAAACACCCGGTTGGGCCCCATGCCACTGTCTACCCGCCTTTCTCCCCCATCTTGGAAGTGGGCAGAAGGCCCGGCCAACCTCACAACTGAATCAAGGCCGTGGTGAACATCACGATCTGAGTTGTGCTCTCTGGACACGAGGTGTTGCGGGCCGCTGAGGCGTCGGTGAGAGAGTGTTCTTAAGGCTTTGTTCTAGCAGGCTCTGAGGAGCCAGAAGGAGAGCAGGGGAGACGGAAAGAGCCAGGGGCCGGGGCTGGGGAACGGGGGAGGGGAGCAGACGACAGATGTGGAAACTCTCCAGGTGTTTCCAGCACAAGAGCACCTGCGGTGTGGCCTGGCCCCGTGGCCGACCTGGCGCCTCTCTCGCTGCTCTTTTCGTGGGAAATTGCAGCTTTTTTCTTTCCCCGGGGCAGCCTCCACAGCCTCCCCCTCCCCATTCATCCATCCTTTCCTTTTCAGGTGGAAAGTCGTTTGCACCGAAGCAGAATTTAGATTGTCTCCGCCGTGGCTTTCCGTGTCCGCGTTTTGGGGACAGGCTTCTACTAAACACGCATTCACCCTTTATCCGAAATCCGAATCGAGGTGGGCCTGGTGTATTTTGCATTTGCTGAATCCGGCCACCCTCCAAGAGAAGAAACTCACTGAATATTTATTTCTATTTATCACACTGAATTATGGGCCCCGGGGGCCCCCAGCGAGAGGCAGAGTCTGATTACTTTCTGGGGGTTCTTAGGAGCACTGTAACTACATCGGCTGCAGCCCCAGATCTCGATAAGAAACCAGAACAATGCAATCGCCCCCTGACCGTCGGGATGTTTGAGGCGGGTAGACAAAATATCGAGACGTTTGGCAACAGCGTGCGTGTGTGCTCGGGAAGTCTGGCATCCTGCGTCCGTAGCTTTCCAGTTCGCCCTGTGCCGGGACAGCATTGACAGCCCGGTCCTCTGATCTGCGATGACCCTGCGTCCTCCCCTCTCCTCCCTCCTCTTCCAATGGGGCCCCGGACACGCTACCAGAATTTTCAAGGATTCAGCAGAAGCCTGGACGTGCTTTACATTCTGTTCATTCTTTGGCCCGGGGCTCGCATGTACGTGGAGCTGTTTAAGTTCACTGTGCTGATAACGCCCGCACTCCTGCGGACTCGTTTCTCGTAGTTTCTGTTACGCAGGAAGCCCAGCGAGAAACATTTTTTTGGTGCTCCCCGCTGGAGCACAGAGAACTGACATAAATCCTGGGCGCACGTAATAACGTCGTGACCCCGTGAAGAAGATGGATGGAGAAAAGTGACTTCAAACGGCACTGGGAGCCCCGAGCAGCCTCGGGCTTCTTCTGGGAAAAGGCCCATCTGTTGATTCAAGCATGCGCGCATGCATTCATTCGTTCGTTCGTTCATTGAGTCCACGAGCTTTACGGACCCCTCTGCCATATAGGAGAGCGGTGCTGGGACCTCTGGGGTCCCTTGGCCAGGGCTGTGTTCTCAGTTAGTTCTCAGTTCTACGGCTCATTGGTTGTGCAGCCTTGGGAGGTCACTCTGTTTCTCTTCGTTACCATTTCTTCCTCTGTAAGACGGGATTAATAATGGCACTGACCGCACAGGGTTGTTCCAAGGACCACATGGGAATGTAACCTCCTAGGAGCAATATCTGACATGTGGTCAGTGCTTAACGAGCGGCGTTCGCTGTCTTGCCGGATGCCGAGCCCTGGAGATAATCCCATCTCGGAAGGGGCAGGCTCCTGTCCCTAGAGGTAAAGCTCAGAGTTCTTGTTTGACCAAACTGATTCCGAGTCGTGGCTGCGGGAGCCTTGTCCTGGGTCTCACGACTACCCGTGATCTTGGCTAGCGGCTGGTCTAGGAATGGCCCCGACCCAGAGTTCTGGCTAATGAGGTACAACTGGGTATATTGTTGTATATTTATGTATGCGTTCATATTTATATAATAACAAACAGCTTCTTGCTGAGACTTCTGGAAAATATTTGGCTTGCCTGATTAAAAGGGGGGGGGGTCGTGTGGGTGTCTCAGTCGGTCAAGCATCTGACTTCAACTCAGGTCGTGATCTCACAGCTTGTGGGTTTAAGCCCTGTGTCGGGCTCTGTGCTGATGGCTCAGAGCCTGGAGCCTGCTTCGGATTCTGTGTCTCCCTCTTTCTGCCCTTCCCCTGCTCACACTCTGTCTCTCTCTCAAAAATAAATAAAAACATTAAAAAAAAATCTCTTAAAAAAAGAGAGAGAGAGAAAGAGGGCTTTTGGCCTGGAACACAGTTACGGTGGTTGGAGGTACAGCAGCCGTTAGGTGATCCTGAGGTCACAGCATGGACAAGATGCTATGGCTGATAAAAAAAGAAAGGTAGAAAGAACCCAGGTCTCTGGAAGGGTACATTGGAGTAACCCTACCAGGTCACCACCTCCAGACTTCTTATGTGAGGAGCATTAACGTCTAATTCTCAAACCACTGCAATCACCTTTTCATTAATTTTGTCTTTTCATCAATGGGGCCAAGTAAGCAAAAATGGAGTGTGTTTCTTCACAGAATCCTAGCCAGATGAAGGAAAAAACACAGCGTGTCCCAGCATCATAAGATTTCCGAGCAAAGTAACCAAAGCGCTTGGTGCACAGAGAGAAGGAGCATTTCGCGGGTGATGGGGTATCTCGCTGGATTGTAAAGACAGAGTCCTGCCCCCTCTGAAGTAGACTCTTGACCCCAAGGCACAGACCTGCCATCTATCACCTGTTTCTCAACCAGAACGCATCCCATGGAAAGGAGGAGAGTTCCCCACCTTAATGAGCGATGACGGTCACATGATCTGTGCTCCCAGGCTCGGTGCTGAAACGGCTGACCTTTCCCTCTTGGCCCCGGGCTCCCGGGTTGTTGATCCTCACTGTGTGGCCTGGATCCAGCTGCTTCCCTCTTTTGCCACTTACACTGAAGTCTGCTTCAACTGCTGACCCTCTGTGACATAATGAGAAATATATTTTTGGTCTCTGCCCCCACACACGGAGCTCCTACAACCCTTGGAAGTTTCCTGAGCAATGGGGGTGCTGGGAGCTTCTTTTGTTATAAAACGGGGTCTTTGACCCTGGTTCCTGACACAGAGCTTCTAAACCCCTTGGAATGTCCTGGGAGGGTCTTTTGTTCTAATGCAGTGACTCCTGGTGGGCTCCTGGATGCCTTCAGAATGAGGGCTGGTCGCCAGAAACACCAGGCCATGATTCGGAGCTTGGAACTTCCATCCACACCCCCATCATGCGGGGAGGGAAGGGGGGCTGGAGTTTGAGTTCGTAAGTGATCATGCCTATGGGATGAAGTCTCCATTTAAAAAAAAATCCATAGGGGCACCTGGGTGGCTCAGTCAGTTAAACGTCTGATTTAGGCTCAGGTCGTGATCTCACAGTCATGAGATCAAGCCCCGCATCAGGCTCCCTGTTGATAGCACGGAGCCTTCTTGGGATTCTCTCTCTGCCTCTATCTCTGCCCCTCCCTGGCTCATTCATTCATTCTCTCTCTCTCTCTCAAAATAAATAAACTTTAAAAAAAAGAAGACAAAGGATTGGTAGAGATGAAGGTGGGGGGCTGGGGCCTGAGGATAGCATAGCAAGCATCCTAGAGGCAGGTGGTTGGTGAGACGGGCTGAGCAGAGAGGGGTGACAGGCACCTAGAGAGGTGCGGAGAGGTTGATGGGGGGACAGACTTAGTCTGGGAACAGCTGTGACCCAGAGTGCCAGCAGGGAGTTCAGCCACAGTGTCCCTGGCTCCAGGGAGCCCCTTGAGGTCCTGAAATGAGAATATGGTGTTTCTGGCAGATGGGGGAAGGCTAGTTGGAAATGTGTAGTACTGATTAAAAAACCAAGGGAAACAAAGATTTGCAGTTATTAAACACAAGAAGAATCTTCCCCCAAAGTGTCAGAGGCATAATTGGCCACTTCAAGGTAGATGTGGATGCTGGGCACCTAGGTGAGTCACTTTGGGGCTCTGTTTGGACGTCCTCAACATAAGCTCTGCTGACAGAATTCACCAATAAGTGTTGGCTGAAGACAGCTGGTTGAAAAGCATAAGCTTCAGTCAGGAGGTGTCGTAGCTACACAATTTATTTTTTCACTCAACCGGGAAGCAGTTCCTGTGTCTTAGGGACAGTCTATGGGGAGACTTCCCCTTGCTGCGTTGGCCTGTCTAGTAAGAGAAAATCAACTCAAATGGGAAAGTTGGAGGTATTGTACCGTATGGCAGTTCCCTATGGGAATGTTTAATCTTTCATTAAAGAGTTAGCTGTGTGTCCAGCCCTCATTTAGAGCTTTCCATACATCAACTCATTCAAATACCCGAGAACTGTGTGAGGTTGGTCCTACGCTTAGCCCCATTCTACGGATGAGGGGACTGAAGCTCAGGGAGGTGCGAGGTCACAGGTTAGGTGAGTGTCCTTGGCTATTAAATGACGAGGCAGCATTTGAATCCATGCCGCCCAACCTGCCCCACCATGCTGCCTCTGATTTTTTAAGTGAAAGGGCCAGAGATCACGGCCAAGTCCCGAGGGTGAAGGGCAGCTCCTTTAGAGTCTGAATGTTGCCCAGAGAGTCGGTGAAGCACCAAATGGAAAAATGTCTGTGCTCTGCATCCTGTTATTACCGGTGCAGGGCTGGACTGCAACTTATAATTCAAGGGCAGTGAGAGCCCCAATGATGAGAAGTGACCTGGGAGCCTGGTGGGGTGGCCACATCCCAGTGTGAGTGATTGCCGTCTGGGCAGCTGACGGAGCCTGGAAAGAACTGTATATATTTCCTTAAACAAACAGTTGTGGGGCGTGGGGGGGAAGAAGACCCAAATCCAAAAGGGACATCACATGGAACTTCTGAGGGTGTTCTAAAATAGGAAAAAGTCATGTTAAGATCCAATGGACCCCTTAGGGGCGCCTGGTTGGCTCAGTCGATTAAGTGTCCGACTTTGGCTCAGGTCATGATCTCACAGTTCGTGAGTTTGAGCCCCACGTCGGGCTCTGTGCTGACGGCTCGGAGCCCAGAGCCTGCTTGGGATTCTGTGTCTCCCTCTCTCTCTGCCCGTTCCCTGCTTGTGCTGTGTGTCTCTCTTTCTCAAAAATAAATAAACATTAAAAAAAATTTTTTTTAAATATCTGATGGACCCTAGAGCTTTGTGCATGTGAATGTGCTGTGTCTCAAAAAGCACTATCAGAAATATCTACGTCGCCATTCTAATAAGTCTTTGGCCCTTCTAGTCAGCAGGGCACTGCATTATGGGAGCTAAGGAAACTGTAGCCACGAAAGGGAAGGGGCGATGCTCTCCGTCACCTGGTGATGCAGAAGCATTGCGATATACTGTGCTGAGACAATGCACAGGGATCACATGTTTGATATGGAATTATCTCTTTCAGGTAGATACGTGCAAAGCAGCAGAGAAGAGCTTGCAGAAGAAACAAGGTTAGGCCAGGTGAGCCCTCTGTAATTCCCGTGGGGCTAAATATCAAACCACGCGCCTGCCATGAGGGGTGTGATGTTTCACGCTTCGGTTCAAGGTCCTTGTTCATCACGCCATGAGCCTGTGGTAAGTGACAAGCCAGTAAGAGCACCAGATCAGCGCAGATTTCCTAATAGAGGCTGGAGTGCTGGCTGCTCTCCGTAGGGCAATACTCAAGTGCGTTTTTAGCGGCCAAACGTCATTTGTGTGACTACGGTCAAGGATCATTTGCTGTACTTACAGAATGGTATGACAGCTCAGTGACCATGAACGGTGCAGATTCTTGTGGAATCAGAGAACCCGGAACGGGCCGCTTAGTGTTTGACTGAAAGGGCGCTCGCAAAATCAAAGTTCTTTCACAATTTTTCCTGACAGTTGAATGCACGGGCTGAATCAGGATGCGGGTTTCAGGCAGAAATTGAGCGACTGCCTTCTGAGCGGTTGAAGATTTGGTGAAAAATGAGTTGGCTGTGATGAGTGAGATCGCGTGGCTAGTGGTAGAGGAGAAAGTGTATATCGTGTTAAAGACAGCGGAAGAAAGGGAAAAAAGAAACCACTTATTCAAAGTAGATAGGTGTTAGGTTCCTAAACTGGGACGGAATTTGGTCTGAACTTCCTTTTTGTTCTTTAGTAGGGGAAGCCCCAATGGTGTTTTTTTATCCTTGTCGCTCTCACTAGGTGTTTAGAGCCACTTACCTCTGTGAGCAGATCTCATGAACACCTGAACCACAGCCTGTTAAAAAAAAAAAAAAGTTCTTGCCCTGAATTTCCCGTGTCCATGGATATAAGCATCACCATTTCCCCCTTTAACCTTTTCTTTACACTTTTAATTTGGGAACTCTTTTCTTTTCTTTTTTCTGTTTTCTTTTCTTATTATTTTTTAAGGGGGCTCCACACCCAACACCAACACCAACACAGGGCTTGAACTCACGACCCTGAGATCAAGACCTGGGCTGAGATCAAGAGTCCCAATGCTTAGCTGACTGAGCCACCCAGGCGCCCCATAATTTTGGAATAATTATGGATTCACAGAGCAGTTGTAAAAACGCAGAGAGTTCCCGTATGCCTCTCACCCAGTTTCTTGCATTACCATGGTGAATTTGTCAAAATTAAGAAACCTTACCATTAACTACATTTCAGCCGTTATTTGGATTTCCAATCTTTTTCCATTAATGTTCTAACTTTCTCTTTCAGGATCTCTTTCTAATCTATGGTAGCATACCACAGTGAGTTTTCATGTCTCCCATGAAAACTGTGGTCTGTGATAATTCTGTGATAAGTTTTTAAAAATGTTTATTTACTTTTGAGAGAGTGCTAGTGGGAGAGGGGCGGGGTGGGGGGTGGGGCAGAGGATTCAAAGTGGGCTCTGAGCTGTCAGCCCAGAGCCTGATGTAGGGCTCGAACTTACTAACTGTGAGATCATGACTTGAGTCGAAGTCACACACTCAACCGATGGAGCCACCCAGGTGCCCCTGTGATAAATTTCTCAGTCATTTCTTGTTTTTAATGACCTTGAGAGTTTTGAAGAGTACCAGCTGAGTATCCTGCAATTTCCTCCAGTCAGGGTACAAGACGCCCCTGGGAGTGTAAACCCTTGTCAGTTGGGACCTTCCTGTTTTCCCTTTCTCTTCTCTAGTCTCTGGAATTAAATCACTAAGTGATTTGTAATTCCTACTTCCTTTCTCTAGAATGGTTTAGACAATTCTTTTTTCTCCCCCCCACCCCCGGAAAGTTCTAAAGAATCCACTCAAAGAACCCCATCTGGGCCTAAAGTCTTTTTGGAGATAATTTTTTAAAAATGTTATTTATTTAAGTAATCTCTACAGCCAACGTGGAGCTTGAACTCACGACCCTGAGATCAAGAGCTGTGTGTTCCACCAACTGAGCCAGCCAGGGCCCCTGGAGATAAATTTTTAAGAACCTTTTCCAAAAATGTTTCTGGTTAGTTGTTTATAATGGTCTTCTACATCTTCTATTGTTAGAATTTGGGGGTGATGCGAAAAAGTTAAATGATCCATTTCATTGTGGTTTTGAAATCTGTTAGCTTTTTGCCTAACATTTTCTATTCTTGTATGTTTGGTACCTTTTCTCCCCTGATTTCTAACACAGATGTGCATTTTTTTTCTTTTTTTAGTATTTTCTTTTGAGAGAGAGAGAGAGAGAGAACATGAACAGGGGAGGAGCAGAAGGAGAGAGGGGGAGAGAGAGAGAGAGAGAGAGAGAGAGAGAGAGAGAATCCCAAGCAGGCTCTGCACTGCCAGCACAGAGCCCAATGTGGGGCTTGAACCCACGAACTGTGAGATCATGACTTGAGCTGAAATGAAGAGTCGGATGTTTAACCGACTGAGCCACCCAAGCGCCCCGGATTTTCTTTGCATGAGTAGCATGCTTATTTCTGTTTCATCGGTGGAGGACGTGGGTAGGGCACCCCAGATTGGTGAAGCTTAATGCGGGAAAGCCCAGAGATGCGAATCAGTGGGAATATCCCTGGAAACAGTGAGCTAGAGGCTTTCCTGCAGCAAAGAACACTGGAGCCCAGGGGCAGATCCTTGGCTCGAGCAGGTCTAGATGATGGTAAGCTGCTAACACTTAAGACTGAGTTTATCCTCACTTCCCTCAGAGGCTCTTTTTGACAGGTGTTCTAGTTTGAGAGTGGAGAGGCAACACAGTACCCAGGAAGAATGTGCTTCCCACCGCCTAGCTCCTAAATGATTTTCTGCTAACCATCATCACACAGGGTCTGGTGATGCCACCCCCAGTGGATGGCCCGCCAGCTCGAGGATTCGTGCCATTTGGCACCGCACTTTGCAATCTGTTGGGAGTGCGTATTCTTGGATCTTTGGGGGGCAGGAAAGACTATTGGACATCACATCCGTGGGGGACCTCTGGTTCAGGACCATGTCGCTCTCCCCTTGTTTTAAGGATACGAAACCTGAGTTTAAGCAAGACAAAACAGACTTTCCAAGTGCGCAGAAAATCTAAACTTGTTCATTCTCGGCGTAGTGCTCTTTCCGTATGCCACACTGCCCTTCCTTTTGACAAAGCAGAACTAGAAGCCATACAGATGGTCAGAGAAAAGTTTAACCGTGCTAACTGCAGGGAGATTTCCCCTAGCCTGGGTGTCTCTGCGCTCTTTATGGTAGATATGTATGGCTGCCACGGGACCTGTCTTGGCCACACCGCTCATAAAGGGATTGACCTGAGAATCTTCCTCTACTGCACTTCACAAATCCCCACGGAAAAACAAAGGCATATTTGGAAGAGTTGCTTTATCTTTCCCATCTACTTCTGAAGTAATCCTGAACTTTTCGTTCGAGGCCAAGGGCTGGGATGCTTGCCAGTCCGTATACACGCTGTCCATCTGTAGGGGATATACCAGGATGTAGGCTCAATGGTGATTCTCTCTTTTGGCTGCTGTGCGCTGTGTCCGACTGTGTATCTTGAAGCAGGATCCACATTCTTGGCAGGTCAGCTGTGAAACGTGTTTGACGTTGGTGGAAAAGAGCTGTTCTTGGATCCAGGGGCCTGACTGCTGTGTCTGTCTGCACTCATGAGGAGCAGGCCTGATTAGGGCCCTTTTGCAGAAGCCAAGTGTTGGAGAGTCTGTTCGACTCTATTTTGGCCACTGATGGACTGGACCAGGCCGACTCCTGGCTCGGAAAGGTCCCTTTCCTCTACTTTGTGCACAACACATACAGACCTGCCTGTGACTCAAACGGGTATGTTCACCGGCCGTTTGAATTCACTCTTCGTAAGAAGGCTCATGGGAAACACGAAAACCAATCGAGATGATGCCGTCCAGATGGGATGAAAAGTTAATGAGGGGAAGACTATTTGCCCTCTTCTCGACCTCTAAGACCCAGGGGCGTCTTGATTTGTTTTTTACCACATGCCTTCTGTCTGTGCAATCACACTGTAGCATAACAGATTTCAGACCCCAAATTCCGGGCTCCCAACATGAAGCCCAAGCTAGATACGGGCTCTCCCTCCAGCACCATGCGCTTGAATGATTTCAGATGGCCCGTCCGGGGTCATCTTAAAGTTCTGCTCACAAGGTAAATAAACTCTTCAAGTGGAAGCATCTGGTTAGTACCTACGCAGACCCAGAGTAAACAAGCCGAGGTAAAAAAGACGTAGCACTCTGAGAACGTGCTCTATGCTTTGTAAGATCTTTTCCAACAGGCCCTTTGGTGGCTTGCTAGAATGATGCCTCACATCCTGCAGCCCTTGCTGAGACAGACCGACTGACGGGGGGTGCTGCTGCGCCCCAGATATTCAAGACACGGGCAGAGGCTGCACTGCATAAAGAAAATCCAGGTCCTCTAGCAAAATACGTGTCACCTCTAATGAGAAACGTGAAAGGCTCAGTTAAGCACACGCCTCTCTCGACAGCCAGTGTAATTCAGACTAGCTGGACCAAACACATGGGCTCTAAATGCCAACCTCCTCCTATACCCAGCAGCTATGTGTGCAAGATAAGATAACCTAGCTTGTGTGGATTCCAGAAGAAATAGGGTGAGGGCGGGCCAGGGTGAATAGAGAACACAGGGAAAATGCAGAGAACGGAGCGTCTTTCCCAGGCCTATATTCGGCCAAGCTCTGTGGATATTTTCAGCTGCTAATAAACATATAGCAAACTTCCCCTGCTCAGGGAACTTACGTAGCAGCTTACTTACTGAACCAATATTTAAACAGAAGAAACATTTCATCAAGGTTTGAAGTCTTTTCTCCCCTACCCTAATAACCTCTTGTCTACAGTCGTATATTTTTGTGCTCCTCAGTCTGTGAGTTCACATCTGCACAGCGATGTATATTTTCATGCTCTCGTCTTTGAGTCTCTTTGGATCTCGTTATGACTTCATATGTAAAACTCAAACACGTATAAAATCTTTCAAATTAGAGGTGAGTGAGATCCTTAGCCCGTGTTCAAAATTCTGTCACACCTGCCATCCCAATGGAAAAATGCAACTATGAGACAGACTTCAGGGAAAAGCATTAAAGTAGCTTTTAAAAAAAAATGAAAACAAAGGTTACTTAATATTAATTTTGGAATGTTTAGGAAACACAAGAGGGAAGTTAAAAAATGAAGTCACCGTGGCACCACCTTGACTTTAACATTTCAGTGTATACAATTCCAGGAGGATAGGTAGGTGATGGAATCATTTAAGAAGTCATTTTTAGAAGTCATTTTTACATACCTTATTATACGCTTCTTCGATTCTTTTTTTTTTCTGCCATAGTAGTTTAATGGGTAAACATTATTCCATTATATAGATAAACCATAACCTGTCGAATCGATGCCCTATTGTCAGAAATTTAGGTTGTTTCCAGTAACTCACCATTATCACCAGTGCCATGATGCCATCATGGCAGTCATTGTAGCTATATATTTGTACCACTGTCATGACTATTTCCTTATGATAAATTCCTGGAAGTGGGGTTGCTGGATCAAAAGATATGCAAAATTCTAAAACACACAAAATGTTGCCTAATTGCCTGCAGTCTGTGTAGATATATCTTCCCACCGCCGATCTGTGAGTAGGCTGATTTCCCTCTGTCGTTGGCAATAACTGGTGAATTATTTAATATTTTGCTAATTTGCTGAGTAATAAACACTATATAGTTTTAGTAAGCGCTTACTTAATAAGCAATGGTGTTACATTTTTTATGTTTACTGTCAATTTAACTTACTAGGTTTTACCTTTCCATCTTTTCCAATTTTTTTGTTTTTTAAACCACGTTGTTAATAGCTAACTTACTGAATCATCTTATTAGCTGAGTCATTCTTTAGCTGTTGCTTTTAGATTTTCTGGGAAGACAATTATGGAATCTTCGAATGATGGTAATTTCTGTTCTTTTCAAGTATTTATCCTTTTTTTCCTTAGTACTAGAGCTTCTCTTTATCCTTTCCTTTAAATCCTGGAAGGATTTCTTAAGCTGGTTTTAATTCCCTGATTAGTTTTCTTCAGCATGTACCATGTTGCTTATAATCTGCATTGTGTTTTAAAATTTGATGTTTATATCTTTTATCATTGGGCATTTTTTCCTGAGTTGAGATTTTTTTTTGTTTCTCCTCTAGTTTGAATTTTTTTTTAATGTTTATTTATTTTTGACAGGGAGAGAGAGACAGAGCGTGAGTGTGGGAGGGGCAGAGAGATAGGGAGACAGAATCAGAAGCAGGCTCCAGGTTCCGAGCTGTCAGCACAGAGACTGACATGGGGCTCAAACTCATGAACCGTGAGATCATGACCTGAGCCGAGGTCGGACGCTTAACCAGCTGAGCCACCCAGGTGTCCCATTCCCCTAGGTTTGTACGTGCAGTGTGCTCTTGAATCTCACTGAGATGACACATTAGAGGCTTCCCTGAAATTTCCTCTTATTTCCTGAAATAACACATGCTCTTATCCATTCTCTTCTTTTGAATTGCTCGATATTTTCATTATAGGTAGTGATTTTTCTTTGTTCCTTCTTAGAGTGAGCACTTTATGCCTGTCCAAAATGAAAAGTGGAGATGGTCTTTGCCCAACATAGAGCAGGTGTTTGCTCAAACACTCAACACATTCGTTCAGAGGTTGGAAGCTGCCTGCCTTCATTACAGGCCCTTTGTGTTCACTGGAAGTTGTGAAGCCAACATGTTTCCAAGGCTTGCTCATTTTATCAGAGAAGCTGATTAACACTGACCTGTCATTGACTGCCTCATGGCTTGCCCACCCTCTTAGTTGCTGTAACTCAGACTTGGGGGCCATTTATAGTGATTCTTCTGCTTCTAGCGTCTCTTTTTTGGTCTGTCTCTTATACGTCAATGCTCTACGGACTTTACCTTTATCCTCCTTTTTCCTCACTCCCCACCCTCTCCATTGTCTCTGTTGCTCCCACATCCAGCTTCGACTATCTCCTGTATGCTCATGAGGACCCAAATCAATGTCTCCAGCCCAGACATCTCTCCTGAATATAAAACTCGACATCTCATGGGTGTTCCCCCAGGTGACTCAAACAGAACACGCACAAAAATGATTTAACTACAGGAGATTCCTGGGATCCACAAATACTCCTCACCCTCTCTGGAAGCCACAGTGACAGCAGCAGCACAGTGACAGCACCAGAAGGCTGGTGAGCTAAGTTACCACCTGCACGCTTCTGCTCCTATCAGAAAGTCAATCATTTATTCTCCCACTTGGTTATGTCACCGGTACTTATCACGCGAAATAATGAAACATGAACAAGAAAGGTGGTTGATGTTATGAAAACCATACGGAGAAGCTTTGACGAAGAATTTGATAAAGTTGATTCACTGAAAAGTGCTGGTGACTTCGATATGGCTTGGTTAGCCATAAATCCAGGGACTTTGGCTTTGACCATGATGGAGTAATGAGTGCCAGGTTTACCCTCCTACAGCAACAACGGAAATTCAAAGCAAAATGTAGAAAGCAATGGTTTTCACATATTGGAAATCAGGTAGCAGAGGACAGGGATCATGAGGGGAGAAATAAAGGAGGTGAGCTTGTGACTGTCCAGCAGTGGGTCTCTCTGAGTCTCAGGTGGGGGGCTCAGCAGCTCAGGTATGTGAAGCAACAACCCCAGAGCTGGAGAAGGAACCACCCAGAAGGATTGGGGGAAATGATGCCTTTATTTTGCCTCTGAGGGCACTATTGGAGATACTAAGGTTGAAGGAGAGAGACCAGGGGCCTGGAGAGTCAACAGGACTTGGGTGAGGAAGTGAGTTGTTGGAGGGCTTGTGCTTGGGCAGAGTGGATATTCTGGGTGTCCCGTGTTTTGTGGGTTTTTGTTTGTTTGTTTGTTGTTGTTTTTTTTACATTTATTTACTTATTTTTGAGAGACAGAAAGAGAGTACAAGTGGGGGATGGGAAGAGAGAGAAGGAGACACAGAATCCAAAGCAGGCTCCAGGCTCTGAGCTGTCAGCACAGAGCCTGACGTGGGGCTCGAGCTCACAAACCAAGAGATCGTGACCTGAGCCGAAGTCGGACGCTCAACCGACTGAGCCACCCAGGCACCCGTTTTGTTTTGTTTTAAAGCCTGGGTGGCTCAGTTGGTTAAGCATCTGACTCTTGATCTCGGCTCAGGTCACGATTTCATGGTGAGTTCGAGCCCTGCGTCAGGCTCTATACTGACAGCACGGAGCCTGCTTGGTATTCTCTCACTCCCTCTCTCTCTGCCTCTCCCCTGCTTGGGTGCTCTCTCTCTTTCAAAATAAAGAAATAAACTTTAAAAAATAGATACTTAAATGGAAAAAAATACACATAAAAATGCATACAAATCATGTGTTCGCTGAGTTTTCACTAACACACTGTGAATCAGATCAAGGAATAGAGGGGCACCTGGGTGGCTCAGTCAGCTAAGCATCTGACTTCGGCTCAGGTCATGATCTCGGGGTTTGTGGGTTCAAGCCCTATGTCGGTCTCTGTGCTGACAGCTCAGAGCCTGGAGCCTGCTTTGGATTCTGTGCCTCCCTCTCTCTGCCCCTCCCCTGCTCATGCTCTGTCTCTCTCAAAAATAAATAAACATTTTTTAAAAAAGGATTCGATAATAAATATGTTAAAAACAAACAAAGAAGCAGCTGCACTAGAAAGCTCCCAGAAGCTCCTTTCCTGCCACCCGCGGTCGTGAAACCCCTCCCAGCCCCCTCTGCCCAGTACCCCCATTTCCCTCAGCTGGGCCCATCTACAGTGCGCTCTAAGCGACTGCCGCTGTTTCTCTCTCTGGTTGACGCTAGCCAGCCAGTTATGAGCTCTGTGTGGTGCAGCAGATGGCCAGACGCTGGCTGTCTTGGGGGTGTTGCTTGAAGTCTTTGGAACGTCCTGTGGGGCCTCCCCTACTGCCGTTTCCCTGACACAGGCGCTCTGGCTCTGGACTGATGTCCATTTTTCGTCAGCTCCATTATTAAAGTTGGCTCGCCGGGCAGGCAGCCTTCTTGGTGGGGTACCAGAAAGATGGCCCAAACCCAGCTGCATTTCAGTGTCCTCTGGACCCATGGGAAACACGTGTCTTGTCCATGCCCAGTGGTGGGCTAAGTCCTGCTCAGTGATCTCTCTCCTCCGTTTGCCCCCAGGTCAGTTTTCTCCTATCCAGACGGATACACGAGCCGCTTGGCAAGTCTGTTAAGGATGGGGATCCCCAGGGGCACCTGGGTGGCCTGGTCACTTAAGCGTCTGACGTCGGCTCAGGTCATGATCTCGCGGTTCATGGGTTCGAGCCCCGCGTCGAGCTCTGTGCTGCTGACAGCTCGGAGCCTGGAGCCTGTTTCGGATTCTGTGTCTCCCTCTGTCTCTGCCCCTCACCTGCTCACGCTCTGTCTCTCTCTCTCTCTCAAAAATAAACATTGAAAAAATTTAAAAAAAAAAGAATGGGGATCCCCAGTTGGAGAATGGAATGGCTGATCAGCGTCCTGTGGGTCCCTGTCATTACTATAGGACATGGTCCTGTATTGTCTCCCCTTCCTTGTTTCTCATGAGGCTGATGTCACTTATACCTATAATCTTTCCTTTTCTTTTTAAAGGGTGTTGGGGGTGGGGAGTCTCTGGGGAGCAAGGCTGGTGTTTTAAGGGTACCCAAGATTTGTTTTCATCAGGCATGGTGAGGCATGTAGACCCCGAAATGACTGTCACGAAGTAAGACAATTGTTATACTCACAGATTCCCTGGAAACAGGAGACATGGCATACGGGCCACATGGGGAGCCAGGCTGGAGTCGGCACTGGAGGTGGGGGCCCGGGGGGGGCGCGGGGGAGCTGCGGCCACTAGTCTTTGTTGTGGCTTCTGCAGGAAGGAATAGGTGAGGCGGGGTGGGCAGGCTCAGGATTAGCCGTTTGAATAGTTTCAGCTGCCTATGGGGCACAGAGGCCATCCTGGCTGTCTGGTGCCTGGCCCTGGGGTGATCAAGGCAAGGTGAATAGTGGCCCTGAGTGTGAGAGTCTAAAAGGAAAAGCAGTTGGAAACGTGGCCTCTGGACTGGTTGGTTTGCATTTCAGCGTTCATCTCAGGAGCATGGTGTTTGCTGGGAACCGAGTCCCTCCATGGCCAGCAAATCGCCAAGACGACAGAGCATCAGAATACAGAAACAAAAAGCCATGGTAAGGGTGCCTGGGTGGCTCAGTCAGTTAAGTGTCTGACTTCGGCTCAGGTCACTATCTCACAGTTTGTGAGTTCGAGCCCTGTGTCGGGCTCTGTGCTGACAGCTCAGAGCCTGGAGCCTGCTCTGGATTCTGTCTCCCTTTCTCTCTGCCCCTCCCCTGCTTTCTTTCTCTCTCTCTCTCTCTCTCTCAAAGATAAATAAACACCAAAAAATAAATAAATAAATAAATAAATAAATAAATAAATAAATAAATAAAAGAAAATAAAAGTTCGATGTAGCCAGTTTGCCCCACAACAAGCTCTGAGGGAGGTTTCTGCTTGTTTTTGGTTCTTTTTAGAATGTATGATATTTCTTACCTCTTTGACTCCAGTTTTGGGGCCTGGCTGTTAATTCTGAGCCAACAGGAAATATCCCATCTGACATCCTGTTGCATAATCATCAGTGAAAGACACGTAGTATTTCATGTTACCTAATGTTCACATTGGAACTGAAGGAATTAGAAAGTAAAGTAGCATATGCTGAAAGGGACTTAAAAAAATTTTTTTTTAATGCTTATTCATTTTTGAGAGAGACAGTGCTAGTTGGGAGGGACAGAGAGAGAGGGAGACACAGAATCCAAAGCAGGCTCCAGGCTCTGAGCCATCAGCACAGAGCCTGAGGCAGGGCTCGAACCCATGGACGGTGAGATCGTGACCTGAGCCGAAGTCGGACGCTTAACCCACTGAGCCAGCTCCAACTGAAAGGGGCTGGGGCTCTGTGTCTGAATTCTTGGGTTACCCCAGCAGCCGATTTAAACAGACAAAGATAACCTGTTGATTGGATGTGGAGTAGCTCGGGGAGGAGAGGGTCCTGCCAGGCTTGTGAAAGTGCAGAGGGCCACCGCTGGTGTAGACCTGTTCCAGCGTCTTCAATATCCGGGAATCCTTGCCCGGAGGTTAGGGTTGGGGGGGGAGGGGGAGATTTTGATTGACATTCGTACCAAGACTGCATCACGAGGGGGAAGGAATGACTCCCCAGAGGAAAATGAGGTTCAGTTCTGCACTAACAGAAGAAGGCCTAGGGGCACCTGGGCGGCTCAGTCGGTTGGGCGTCCGGCTCTTGATTTCTGCTCAGGTCGTGATCTCACAGTTTGTGAGTTCGAGCCCGGGGTCGGGCTCTGCGCCTACAGCGCGGAGCCTGCTTGGGATCTTCTCTGTCTTCCTCTCTCTCTCTGCCCCGCCCCCCAAATAAATAAAGAAACTTAAAAAAAAAAAAAAAAGAAAGAAAAAGGCATGACGTCTGGGTGGGCCAGAGCGAGAGAGGTTCGCTACAGGTAGACAACATCGGGAGCACCGATCTGGCTTCAGAAAAGCCACATTTGCATTCCGTCCCTGCCACGTATCACTTCGATCACCATCTCTAGGGGCTCCTGTTTTCTCCCCTGCAAGGGAGGGAAGCAGTGGCTACCTTGCCTCGCTGTTGAAACGGGCGACTGGAAGTCATGTAAAAAGACATCACCCACCGGGCGATTTGCGGGGCCCTGGAACGAGCTCCTGAGTCTGTCTGCTTCTGGGTCCCCGTTATCCTACAGACAGGGGCGTGTCACTGTGTGTTGAGGCCCTCACCTTGAGCACACACACTGACGCGACACCAAAGCATAACGTCTTTCCAAGGCCCACGTAAGGAACGCCAGCGGGTTCTAATCCGGTAAGTGTTTGGACCCTGAATCCCCACACGGACTGGGTGTTGAGAAACAGTTGTCACTTTCCACACCACTAACTCTAAGTGACTGCCCCAGACCTGGTTTTCCCAGATCCCCTATGTATCTTGAAATGGACAGGAATTGAATTAAGAGGACTCCATGCTTCTCCCCAGGCAGAATGCATGCCAGACAGATCTTATCTGACCTGTGGCCGCCCCCGTGCACAGCCCTGAGCGGCTCCAGAATCTGTGTTGACAATATTCCAACGTGTTCCGCTGATGTGCCAAAACCTATTGAAAATCCTCGGCCTGGATTGTGCTAACAGCACCCTTTAAAGTCCTTGAAATCCAGGCCCGTCTTGTGGGGAAAAGAGGTCTAAGAGGCACCTCATTTTTCTTACAAGAGACGCGGCAGGGAAACGGTGCCTCCCTGGATCCAGAGAAAGCCTTGGGCATTGCGAGGACGTCTCCCGATTCGCCACTGGACAGAAGAGGGTTTCAGCTTAACCCCGAGCCCTGTGATCTGCTGTCTTGCAGGCCACACCCGTCAGAGCCTTTGTGTGAGAGTCTGAGGAGCCTCTGGTGAGAAAGAAAACTGATCCCGAAGGAATCCAGGGGTTAGGCACACTCTTAGTTGCCTGGACCCTTGGTGGTTGGAGGAATGGGGTAATTCTGAGAACGGGGTTTCCTAGCCCACTCTCCCCATGGATGGGGGTGATGGGGGGGGCGAAGTGTGAGTTTCTGATGAGGGTTGGTTGTGAAACACACCTTGGCTACCTAAAGTACAGTCTTAGGTCAGGACACAACATTGCTTCGCTGTCGGTGTGGCACAGAGCGATGGAGCAGGGAGAGAGAAGGTGGTTTGATCATCGGTGGCCACCCGACAGTCTACCCCAAACGTAGTGGCTTCACACGATCACCATTCAGTTCGTTCTCAGGGTTTATGTGGGTCTCCTGGACCACCTGAGGATGTTGATCTCATGCTCTGGTCCAAGATGGCGTCATTCACATCCCTGGCATGTTGGCAGGGGATGGCTGGATGGTTTGGGTCAACCAAGCCTGCCTCTTTCTCCGTATGGTCTCTGCAGCCGGGTGGTCATGCTTCAACATGGCGGCTCAGGGCCCCAAGGAGAGCGTGACAGAAACCGCTAGTCCTGTTACAGGCCGCAATGACATCACGTTCACGTATTCTCTTGGGCCAAGTAGTCACGGTCCAGCTGACATTCAAGGGGAGAGGAGGCAGACCCACCCCCGGTCAGGAGGAGGGTCAAAGGATGTCGAGTCCTATTTAACCTGCCATTAGAGGCAGTCTGCCCTCTTCTGCAGGGGATTTGGAGCAGTTCCTGCACCGTGTGGGCTCTGGGGAAAGCACTGGCCACTTGCTTATCCCGTGTGACCAGTGTCCTGATGAGGAAGCTTGCCTGGGTGTGATACAGCAGGTGGAGATGGGGTCCCCCATCCCCTGCTGGGAGGGGAAGAAGACGACCCAGCAGGTGTCAGCTGACTGGACTTGGGCACATCACTTGGTGACCCCCGGATGTACTTACCAGGGTGGTGGTGGTGGGGGGGTGATGGACAAAAGCCTTGCACCCCACACTCTGCAGGGATCTTGAGCTGCAAAAGTAGATAAGGGCAGCAGAATCTGGGATTTTACTATAAATGACCGACCCCATCCATACATCGTCACCACCTTCCACCTTGCATGCAAAGCCATGGGCATAGTTTCTGGAAAGGTCCATTATGTGTGTCAAGCACTCACCCCAGGCTGGTGGCTTCTTCAGTGCCTACAACTCAGAGGGCAGCAAAGCTGTAGGCGTGGCCAACCACACCCCTGTCCACCTGCACGATGACGTCATTTAAATGTAATGAAGCCCCAGTGAACCCCATGCCCCTCTGTGGAGGAGGGGCTCACCAGTATCTCCTGTGGCAGCTTTCCTGTCCAGTCCTTACAGCTCCGTGAGCCACCACATTCGTGCCCTCGGTTTAACAGACGGGGAAACTGAGGCAGAGAGCTCACACAGCTCAGGCAGCTTATCTGACTCCCAACAGCCGTCTCTCCCCGGAAGTCCATCCAGGGACCGGCTCATGAGCCCCCTGAGAGGCGGGCACCCATCTTTCCTGCCCCCCCCCCCAGGGTGCCTTCAGCCGAGTTCACGGAGCCCGGTTTTCTTTAGCAAAGGATTCCGTGTAGCTCTTGCAGGAAGTCGATGCAGGACAAAGGTGGGGTGCTTCCCAGGCTGGATGGGCCCTGCTGGGTTTCAGTGGGTCTCACAGGAGATGGGAGGAACGTCCTCTGGTTTCAAGACTTTTCTGTTACCTAAAACAACCTTCCCCTGGCTGCCCCAGTGCTGGACTCCCAGGAAACACTGTTGACTTTTCTGGCTGGTGACAGAGTCTCTGATTGCAGGCATTGGGGTGCGTGGGAATCCTGGGGCGAGGGAGCAGATGTACCAGGTACCGTCTGGTGCCTTTGCCTGACAGAGACTCAAGCCTCACTGTGTCGGGCCTCCAGCCTCTATCGAGGGAGAACACCCTGTTTGTCTGTCACGGGTGTCTGCTGGGAAGCAAATGCATTTACAGATACTGTCAACGAGAACGATGCTTTTCTGCAATTAAAAAAAAAAAAAGATTTCAGCCCTACGATGCCATATCCATTGCTATTTTTGCAATGCTGGTTCCTGAAGCCAGTCTTCAAATCCCTTTAAAGAAGCAGTTCAAAATATGCTATATGTGTGTTCAGCGTTCGGCATCTTGCAGAAATCGATTCTGAGGCGTCCAACCGGGGGCAGCTTTGAGCTCAAACGATTGCCGTGCTCTGTGGAACCAATGGCTAATGGATGTTAACCGGTGACCTCAAACTCCTCTCCTTCCTTCCTTCCCTCTGGGCCTTCCTCTCTTCCTAGCTTTCCTTTCCAGGATCCCCATGCATCTCACAGCACCCAGAAAACTAAGACCCTGTGAAAGTTTGGGGTCCTAGTGTGAAAGTCGAATGTGTTCCTCTTTCGTGTTCCCTACGCAGACAGACATGAACCCGTCTCTCTGTCCAACTGTTAGCAGATGATTCTTGCTGACGTACAGCCACGAGGGTTCATCTCATCCCTCTTCCTCAAAGTCTTCCCGATTGCATATGGTGGGTGATTCGTGTTTCTCAATGTGCGTTCAGTGCCCTCCACCTGCCCACTCCAGCTTCCCTTTCCAGGTTCCCCTTCTCCGCAAATACTTTCTACTTCTGTGTCTCACTGGTATTAATTCTTCTGTCTACAGTGCCCTTCACTGCCCCTTCTAGTTTTCAAAAGATTACTCGTTTCTCAAAGCCATGCACAAATTTCTGTCTTCTTGGGGAATCCTTTGAATTTCATGGCTCGAATCAATCTTACCTTTCTCTGTTCTCACAGCATCTTGTAAGTACTTATCTTATAGCCCTCATATAGTAGGAGCTTGCCAATGTTTGTTGACTAATGAGTCAGTTATTTGTGTACATGTCTAATTAACTACTGAAGTTCAGGGACTATGGTCTTGCTTGTCTTTGGGACCTTTCCTTTAAACCCAACAGATGCTCAGTAATTGTGTGCATTATTACCAAATGATGGTCATTACCACACATATTTCTTTCTTTCTGAAATTGCTTTATAGTATCTTGAAAAAATGTTTATAATCTTAAACTATTTTGATAAAGACTCATATTTTTGCTATTCAAAAGTAGACAACCTTGGCTCATATACTGTATTTGTTGAGTAGGTGGCCCATGAATCCCAGGCACAGATTAGGTGGATTTTTAATGGGAGCATGGCATTGACCACCACTTGGTGGCACTGTACCCCAGTTACAAGACCTTGCCAAAGAGAATACCGGACCCTGATAAGTGCTAAAATTACAAACCAGAAGTCAAGGAGTGACAGTTACAGCCCATATCTAGATTCTATTTTGGTGACAGAGATTCTAGACAGTACCATGTCCATGTACTTAAATACTTTCTAAAGTCAACCTCTTTGGGTATGTCACTATCCCCCTGATGAACACGTATTCATTTTCCTTTACTTATGGATGAAGAGTAGAGATATGAGGATCTTGTGAAGAAAAGGCAGAAAGTTAATCACTAGCAGCAGTAACACCACCACCCCACTTTCCATTAACGTGTTCTTTTCATTAGAAAAATTAAGTTTTACTATGTATGTTTAAATGTTAAAATAAGGTGTTTATATATGGGTAGGCAGGTTTAACCCCTCAATGTGACTTTTTTCAAAGTTTATGTATTTTGAGAGAGAGAACATGCACATGTGTGTGAACAGGGGAGGGGCAGAGAGAGAGAGAGAGAGAGAGAGAATCCCAAGCAGGCTCTGCATTATGAGTGCAGAGCCTGAGGTGGGGCTCGATCTCATGGACTGTGAGATCATGACCCCAGCTGAAATCAAGAGTCAGATGCTTAACTAACTGAATAGCCACACAGGCACCCCTTCCCCTCCATGTGGGTTTTAAAATCTGGGGGCACCTGGGTGGCTCAGGGGGTTGAGGGTCTGACTTAGGTTCAGGTCATGATCTCACAGTTCGTGGTTCGAGCCCCACCTCGGGCTCTGTGCTGACAGCTGGGAGCCTGGAGCCTGCTTCACATTCTGTGTCCCCCTCTCTCCCTGCCCCTCCCCCACTCATGCTCTGTCTCTCTCTGTCTCTCAAAAATGAATAAATGTTAAACAAAAAAAAATTTTTTTAAATCTGTGCATCAGGAAAAGTTCTATGTAAAGTTTTATATTCATCCAGAAAGCAATTCAAATGCAATTCTGAAAGAAACAAGGGACTCTTTTATCTCTGAGAAAATCTAAGCCCACAAGTCCGAGAAACATCAGCTGGGAGTGTCACCTGCAGGGGCACTGGGATAGGATCGGGGAGGAAGAGGGGGTGGCTTTGGAATCTGGTCACATTATCTGAACACATGTGTTTGGTGCTGTACGTGCTCCTTTAATCACGGAACTAAGCTTGTGACCAGAAAAGATGAAGCTGTGTTTTGCATTTGAAGGGAGAGTTAGGGACACCAATGGAGCTGCAGGAGCAGACCAGGGACCTGGCCAATCAAGCAGACTGGGCCACTGGGCAGAGTGCATGTCCTGGCTGCCCCCTTTCATGGGAGACCCTTGCTCCTACAGGTGTGGGCAGACAGTGCTGCTTAATAGCACCTTTATTTATAAACCCAACTTCTGAGCCAGGGTTAATGGGAGCTCAGAAGGCAGTGGGGACACTGGGGGTAGAGGTGACTTAATTTCTGCAAGGTTACCAAGGACCTGGCCTCTTTGCTTAATAGGAAGAGAATGTGACTGTATGTTTGATATGTGGAGGACCCTGGTTGCAGGAAACACTCTGGATGGCTTCACTGATAAGTAAGGTTTATTTATTTATAGTTTTATTTATTATTAGAATTTTAATAAATGCATAATATATTTTGTGATTTTATTTTATTCATTATTTAATTATAATTAAGAGGTAGCTTTGGGTTGAGAAAGATGGGCTCCTACAAGAATAACTTTTCCTAAGGTTAGGATGGACAGTTTACAAGACCTGTTTTGAGTTGAGCATCATTTAGTTAGAATCCTTCTGGCTAATGGATCTTGCATCAAAAGGTACAATAACAGGGGTGCCTGGGTGGCTCAGTTGGTTGGGCATCTGACTCTTGATTTTGGCTCAGGTCATGATCCCAGGGTCATGGGACCAAACCCTTCGTCAGGCTCTGTGTTGAGTGTGGAGCCTGGTTGAGATTCTCTGTCTCTTTCTCTGTCCCTCTCCCCCAACTCATGCTCTCTCTGTCTCTCTAAAATAAAAACTAAAAAAAAAATTATTTTTAAGTGGAATAACAACAAAAATTTCGACTCATATGGAATTACTAATGCTATTACCAGACTCTTATGAGTCGTATTACATAGTCATTTCACTTAATCCTTCCATTACTTGTATGTGACAATTATGATTATCTCTCTTGTAAAGATTAATAATTCAAGGCCCAGGGAAGTTAAAGAACTAGGTGAAGTTTAGATAGTCTGTTGTGGGGCTGGGACCCAAAACCTAGTTTCTGGTCCGTCTTGATTTCCCCAAGGCAATCAGCCTTTGGGGACAAATGGGCCACAGAAGAAAGTGAGCAAAGATTTGTCCAGCAGATGTGGTCCACATAGATGACTACAGGGCATGCTCTATTCTAAGAATGGTGCCCCTGGCGTTGTGCAGAACTGTGGGGCTGTTTGACTGCCTTCTCATGTAATAGAGATAATCCAACTGGTTTCCCATTTTGAGATGTTATAAGTTATATCACCAGAACCTAGTAAATAATGATGCCCACCTCTCTGGAGTACTGAGGTGTTTCAGTGACCAGAGTCTTGATTTAATCTACCTGCTGGGTCCTGGAAGCTTGCCTGTTTGAGCTTCTCTTGGCCAGAGTCTACGGTGCCATTCCTCGTATGTGCAGGCCCCACTAAGAGTAAAGTTAACGATTAACATGTAATCATTTTTCAACATATGCCAAGCACTTTCCATATATTGTCACGTTCGATCATTACCATGAATTTTTATTTAAATCTTCATTTTATGGATGAGGGAATGGGATCCCTGAGAGACAAATAGGGTACTCAGTGATGGAGCCAGGGCTTGAACCCAGGACACATGATACCACAGCCATCTTTAATCAGTCATCTCTACTGTGTTGGTTAGCAGTGCAACCTTATATAAGGAGATGGTCATGATATTGTTGGAAAGGGCTTACTAGCTCTAGGGAAACTGTCCTTCTGGCTTAGGAAGTCTAGTTCAGAAAAATTTTCAACCATACTAAACTGGCTAAAAATCCATTCCTTACCAGCTGTATGATCTTGGGCAAATTATTTAACTTTCCTATTTTCTCATCTATAAAGTAGGGCTAATAATAGCAGCTAACCTCTTAATATTATTATGGGGTGTAAATGAGGCAATGTATGTAAAACACTTAGCAGAATCGTGGCATATAGTAAGTGGTCAATAAACGCTCGCTATCATCATCAGCTACATCATCATCATCATCATCAGGTGAACACTCTTCTCATTTCAGCTACTGCCCTCAAGAAGAAGCAAGAAGAAAAGCAAGAAAAGCCAATAAACCTAAAGCACAATAGCAATGCCTTTTGAGATTTGATAGGTAAACAGTGAGGCTCTTCATGCATGCAACTCTGGCCTTCATGCCACAAGAACCCCTTAACTGTTCTCTCCAGAGGACAGGCTGCCCTTCCCCCTGTAGACTGGAGCATGGATAACCATGCTCTCTACCAAAAAGAGATCTGCCATTTATGCTTTCCTTTTGGTTGTCTAAGCAGGGCCACATTTAGCCTTTGCTAGACCTTGGAGTTCTTGGAAGGGATCACCTGGGACAATTCAGAAAAGTCTGCATAGTAGGGCCAGGCAGGAGGGAAATCAGGGGACCAAGCAAGGGCTCTATTGTGGCTTATAGAGGCCACAGAATTTTCCATTTAGGCCTGATTCATATTCTCTCTTAGACCAAATGGAGGCATTACTCCTTCGATAGATGTGAGAGCTCATGTAGGGAGCCCCTGGATGCCTTGGAGGTTTGGAAGGGAATCTAGTTCAGAGGGGAAACTGCCAACTTCTACTATGAAAAGTCTTCCACACTCTTGCTTTGGTGCTTGAGATGCCAAAATGTAAGCTCATTCATAGATTCATGGTATCTTTTCTGCGCTTCCTGATCTAAACTGATTGTTGTTTTTTTCCTAAACCCAACTTAAAAAAATTGTTTTTAACTGTGACAAAATACATCTAATATAAAATTTACCATTGTTACCATTTATTTATTTATTTATTTATTTTAATGTTTATTTATTTTTGAGAGAGACACAGAGACAGAGCATGAGTGGGGGAGGGGCAGAGAGAGAGGGAGACACAGAATCTGACACAGGCTCCAGGCTCCCAGCTGTCAGCACAGAGCCTCACGTGGGGCTCGAACTCACAATCCACAAGATCATGATCTGAGCCGAAGTCGGACACTTAACCGACTGAGCCACCCAGACACCCCACATTCTACATTCTTTTCGTGCAGCCATTACTGCCATCTACCTCCAGAGATCTTTTCATCCTGCAAAACTGAAACTCTGTCCCCATTAGACAATAGCTCTCCCTTCCCCTCTGCCCCCATACGAAGCCCTTGGAACCACCATTCAATCTTCTGTCTCTATGAATGTGACTATTTTAGATAGAGTCATCCTCATATGAATGGAATCAAGCAATGTTTGTCCTTTTGTGACTTTGGGTGAATGCCTTATTTTTACTCAGCATAACGTCCTCAAGGTTCATCTATGTTGGAGCAGGTGTCAGGATTTCCTCCCCCCCCCCTTTTAAAAAAATTTTTATTGTTTAGTTTTGAGAGGGAGGGAGGGAGAGAGAGAGAGAGCACAAGTGGGGGAGATGCAGGGAGAAAAGGGAACAGAGGATCCAAAGTGGGCTCTGCACTGAGCCCAATGTGGGATTTGAACCCATGAACCATGTATCATGACCTCAGTCAGACACTTAACTGACTGAGCCACCCAGGTGCCCCAGGATTTCCTTCCTTTTTAAGGCAGGTACTGTTCTGTTGTGTGTATATAGCACATTTTTCTTATCCATTAATCTCTTGATGGACATTTGAGTTGCTTCCACTTTTTGGTTATTATAAATAATGCTACTATTGAATGCAATTTTTTATTGCCTTGTTTGGTAGTTGTGTTTCCTCCTAAAGGGAACATTAATCAGCCAGAAAGATAGGATTGAAGCTTAAGGCATGAAGAGAGAGGGAAATTTACTCTTCAGGGCTAGGGACTGGTTTTCTTCTAGAAACCACCACACTCCCTCCAAGAATCCAGGTGCCCCAGAATGTTCTTATTCCTCAGCCATGGTCGTTCTTACATCTGGGCAGCTTGACTTAGCTGTGTCCCTTTGTGTTGATTTCTCATCCAGGAAAAGAAAAGAAAACTGGTAAACATATGACTCACCAAGTAGCTGCTGGTACAACAGGGGTATGGTAGTTGACATTCATTGTGTTGACTTTAAAGTTTGAGACTCTTTTTTTAAGATTTTATTTTTTTAAAAGTAATCTCCACCCCTCAACGTGGGGGCTCGAACTCACAACCCTACGATCAAGAGTCTCATGCTCTTCTGACTGAACCAGCCAGGTGTCCCAAAAGTTTGACACTCTCTGAGTCCTTTTAGGTTTAGGATTTGATTTTCCCAGAGATTTTGGATGGTATGAACCAAGTTGCAAACTTGCAGTACAGTTGAGAAGAAACAGTTATGGGAAAAGACTGGCAATCTTTCTGTTTTTCTTCATCAAGTTTATATCAGAGTATTTCTTTTTACCAGATTCTCATCTTTGAATCTTAATCCAGTAATCTTATGGGGATTTAAGAAACTAAGGGGCTGGAGAATTTGCAGGCAAAGCTAAACTTTTATGAAGAGGGGAGAAGCACTGAGAAAAACACTTTAAACACACACAATATGCATGGGGAGAGTAGCAGTTTGGTTGGGGGAGTGGCCAGTTAAAGATTTAAGAGCGATGACAAGGAAGTTCATTGAGATTAATTGGCTCACGAATGCCCTGGGACATAATGTAGAATAAAAAATAAGAGAATTCTCAGGTCTCATTCTCTTTCATACGGTAAGGAAATGATTGGTCTAGTCTGGAAGGAAAGATAATTGAAGCATGACTGTTGGGGTGGGGGGAAGAATCCTCAGGCTAATTATTAAGGATTTTAGAAAAAGATTGAGTCTGGGGTGGATATGAAGTGTAAGAGAGAATGTGTGTCTGTCTCCAAACACATTTCCTTTGTCTTATTCACAGTGAAGTCACAGTGCTTGGCTGAGCTCCTCATAGAGACAGCTAAAGTTTGATTAAGGAACTTATTCATTCCCTTATTTATTCATTCAACAAATATTTATTGAGCATGTCCTAGCAGTAGGCAATTTTTGAGGCTCTGGGAACATAGCCGGCAACTTTTGAAGCTCTGCGAATATCTATATCTATATCTATATCTATATCTATATCTATATCTATATATCTATATCTTTATCTCAGAGAATATAGTTCTTCCTGTCTTCTATAAGGAAATAGTTCTTGATGAAGGCAGTCAATAAACACATATAATACAATACAGATCAGATGGTTGTGTGGTCTAGAGAAAGAAGGAAATCTGGGGTGATTGCATTAGTTTCCTTTGGACTGCTGTAACAAAGGACCACAGACTAAGTGGCTTGAACAACAGAAATCTATTGTCACAGTTCTGGAGGCCAGAAGTCCAAGATCAAGGGGTTGACAGTGCCTCTGTTGCTTTAACAGTGCTAGGGAAGGATCTGTTTTTCCCAGTGTCTGTTCTTTCCATGACTTGTGGCAATGTAATTCCAATCTCTATATGGTGTGCTCCCTGTGTCTCTGAATTAAGATTTTCTTTCTTTCTTTTTCTTTCTTTCTTTCTTTCTTTCTTTCTTTCTTTCTTTCTTTCTTTCTTTCTCTTTCTCCTTTTTTCCATTCTATAGTATCTTTTTTTAAATGTTCATTTAGTTTTGAGAGAGACAGAGAGAGAGACAGTGTGAGTGGGGGTGGGGGGCAGAGAGAGGGAGACACAGAATCTGAAGCAGGCTCTAGGCTCTGAGCTGTTAGCACAGAGCCTGATGCGGGGCTCGAACTTGCAAACTGCAAGATCATGACCTGAGCTAAAGTCGGACGCTCAACCGACTGAGCCACCCAGGTGCCCCAAATTTCCCCTCTTTTGAAGGACATCAGTCATATTGCATATTGGATTAGCGCCCACCCCAGTGACCTCATCTTACCTCGATCATCTGCCAAGACCCTATTTCCAAACAAGGTCACATTCACTGGGGGTTAGGACTTAACCTATTTTGGGGAGACACCATTCAACCCATAACAAGGGCTATGGGTTTGCTGCTGCTTTATATGGGCGGTCAGGTGAGGCCTGATAAAGTGACATTTGACTGTGGGCATGAAGAAATTGAGGCAGTGAGCCATGCACATATATCCACTTTCCGGGCAGAGTCCAGAAAGGGAGAATGCTGCTCATGTTCCAGGAACAACAGGAGGTCCAAGTGATGGAAGCCAGCTGAGAGAGTGAGAGACAGAGAGACAAAAATGGGATCCAAGAAATTGTGGGGTTTTCCCTGTAAGGAAACTAGAGAGCCATTGAAAGGATTCTTCCAACAGCTCTGTTGCATGGTAGACAGAGGAGGCGAGGTTGGAAACGGGGGGTGGAGGGGTGGGGGTGGCAACATTGCTCAGGGAATTAATGGCAGCCTGGACCAGAGCTGGAGTGATACAAGGGGAAGGGAGAGATGGTCATATTCAGGACATGTCTTCAAGGAAGAGTGAATGGGATTGTGGAGGTAGTAGGATATGGGCCGAAAGAGCAAGAAGAGGTTGAAGGATGATGCTTAGGCTTTTGGCTTCTGTAGCTGACAGGATAGATTTGTCATTTGTTGAAATGGGGAGAAAAAGTTATTGTTGGCATAGAAATAAGAATTTGATTTAAGATGTGTTGAGTTCGAGATGATTTGGGGGCATCCTAGTAGAGATAGCGAGTAGATGTTCAGAGAGATGAATCTAGAGTTCAGGAAGTTGTCAAACATGATGGTATATAAAGCCCTGTTTGGGATTAAATCATCTAGTGAACAAACAGAGCTGGAGAAGAGAAAGGTTCTAAGACAGACCCTTGGGTCCTCCAGCATTTAGGCTGGGGAGAAGCAGCAGTACAAGTGAAGGAGATGAAACATGCATGGCAGAAGGGTAGGAGGAGAACCAGGGAAAGTGGATTCCATGAAGTTAAGTGAAGAGAGTGTTTGGGGATGGGGTTGGGGAATCTGTGGCCAGCATGACAACCACTGGGAACTGGCCATGATGTTTGGTAATGTGGGCCCATAGTGACTGTCATATGGGCGTTTTGGGGAGTAAATGGAAAGAAAACCAGGTTATAGCAGGGGCAATAGGGCCTGGGTGAGGGATTGCCCTTACTCAGTATCTCCGATTCCTTCAAGAATTTACCTTTATGGGTGGAGTGCCTGGGTGACTCAGTTAGTTGAGCATCTGACTCTTGATTTTGGCTCAGGTCATGGTCTCATTGTTCATGAAATCAAGCCCTGCAACAGGCTCTGAGCTGACAGTGAGGAGCCTGCTTGGGATTGTCTCTCTCCTTCTCTCTCTGCCCCTCCCCTATTCTCTCTTGTACTCACTCATATTCTCTCTCTCTCTCTCTCTCTCTCTCTCTCTCTCTCTCTCATAAATAAAAAGAATTTACCTTTATGGAAAGCATAAGTGTTGGTGATGGTGAATGTAGGGTCAAGGGAGGGATTCTTTTTTTTTAAATGGAAGATAATATAGCATTTTATATTCTAATGGAGGCAATGCAGTAGAGAGGGAAAATTAATGATGGGGAGAGATGGCAGAATTGTTGAAGTTCCAGCTTTGAGTAGGTGAGAAGTTGTGGGATCCAGTATCAAGATTGGATATATTCAGGAGTACAGACAATCAGTCCGTAATGAACAGGAAGTAGGCGAGGGAAGGAGGTTTAAATGGGTACAGATATAAGTAGCTTGGTAAATGGGGTGGTAAGAGTATACAGAAGGATTTTTTTATTTGGTTCTTGTTTCTTTTGTCAGACAAATTAGAAGCAAGGGCACTAGCAGAGAATGGAGGGAGATGTTTAGGATTTGAAGACCGAAGTGATGATGTGAAAGAGTCCCTAGGGCGCACGGGAGCATGACTGGTTTAGGGAAGTATGGTGGATGGTGAACAAGACCGAGCACCCGCTTGAAACAGGTGACCATTAATTGAAGGTGACTCTGGTCATCATGATGGGATGTTTTCCTCCAGCCATGTTCAAATGCACAGGTTAACACTCAGAGAAGGAGAAGAGGGCAATTGGCAAAGAGAAAAGAAGAAAAGGACTTGAGGGAATATGCAAGTATGTGATTGTAATGGTGGACTGTAGGATCCAAACCAGGTAAAAGGGGAAGTAAGAGCATGAGTAGCGTGAGGGACAGAAGAGAGTTCACTGGATGAATGGACTGAGGTCCTGGTAGAGTCTCAGGATTCTTGGATTTGGGGGAAAATTCCAAAAAATGAACTGAGAAGTAGATGGCAGTCATGAGGGAGTCATCAGGTAGAAGCACTTAGGATTGTGGAGGGTGGGGGCAGTTCTAGGTAATAACCAGGTATACAGCCACAAAGTGGGTGGCTGAGAAAAGGCAGAGGACAATACAAGTGGAGGCAAGGAGAATAAGGGTATGAGAGACCAAGGTTTTGGAAGGACCACCCACCTAGGTGATGCAATAACCAGGAGTTTTAGAAGTCTGTGGAAGACTGAGGCCTGACAACCTTCCCAGTGGTAAAATCTGTAGGCATGAGCTTTTCAGTTGGGTGTTAGGGAGGAGAGAGGGAAAATGGCTTGAGAAAAGCCTGGGAGAGCAGGAAGGACATAACCCCACCTTCAGGTCCAGTGGCATGAACTGTGTGAAGGAGACTGTGCTTAATTAACACTTTGGAGGGCTACAAGGAAGGCTGTGTCCTCGGGGGTGAGCCAGGTTTTAGTTACAGCAAGAAGGGGATGGGAATGTTCAGAAGGTTCAGAATGTAGAGAATTTGCTAGAGTTGGGTGAGTGTAAGAAGGTGGGGAAGTGTGAGAGATGGGGTTGGGCTCAAGGATGTCCAGAGTGGAGATGCAATGAGGGATGAAGAAGCCCTGGAGAGCCTTGGACTTCCTGCAGTTATCAACTTCAACAGGGAGGCAGACCAGAATGCGCTCTAGGGCATTCCATTCCGCTGGAGTGGAATGGGGTCATGTTGGGTGGGAGCTTGATTCTGCTCCTCGTGTTTGCAGCCTGGAGGGCCTCAAGTTACAGCTTTGAACTCTGGGACCCTCCTTCATGGCTGCTGCTGGCTGCATTAGGGCCACAGAGGGAGGTTGCCCACACCCCCAAACTTCTGCAGAGATGACAGAGCCTCCTTTTTGGAGGTTCGTTTTTTAAAAAGATGGTTTTGTTGAAAAGTAATTATTGGCTGGCTCGGGAGGTAAGCTCATAGGTATGTATCAGGTCTCATGTTTAGTTACTGCCATTTGTAAATGGACTTTGAGGTTTTACCCCATTACCTAAGTCAATGCCAATTATCCAAATAGATTTACAATTTTTTTTTATGATTTGAATATAAAAGATCATTTGCCCCCTAATGATCCTCAAGAAGAAAGTTTTTTCAGCTGGATAAAAGATTAAACTATTCTTCCTTGTGTTTTGTCTTCAAAGCTCTGATAGAAGAAACTTTGGTTCTTACCATTTATAGCTATGTAAAAAAAGGTAGAGTTTTGGGTAAGTACAGTTTATGGAAGAAATTTCAACACGTGTGACTTGAATAGAAAAAGCAAAAAGGTCTGTTCTACAGAAGGGCTATCTTTTCTAGGCTTTTCTTCTTCTTTTTCTAATGACTTCAGAAGAGAGAATCACTATGATTTCTAGATTAATGAAAGGAAGGGATTAGGAGGAGATAAATTTTGAAATGGGACTTTAAAATTTTTTTTAATGTTTATTTATTTTTGAGAGAGAGAGAGAGAGAGAGAGAGAGAGAGAATAAGCCAAGAAGGGGCAGAGGAGAGAGGGAGACACAGAATCTGAAGCAGGCTCCAGGCTCTGATGTGTCAGCACAGAGCCTGACGTGGGGCTCGAACCCACAAACTGTGAGATCATGACCTGAGCCAAAGTCTGGCACTCAACCAACTGAGCCACCCAAGCGCCACTTTTCAGGGTGAGAAGCATTTAGGATAGTGTCTGGGAATTACATGGGGGAAGATAGGGTAGTAGAATTTTAATAGATAGAAATAGAAAGTGGGTTTTATTAAGTTTATTTATTTTTGAGAAAGAGAGAGGGCGCGAGGGCAGGGGTGGGGCAGAGACAGAGGGAGAGGAATAGAGAATCCCAAGCAGGCTCTGAGCTGTCAGCGCAGAGCCTGATGTGGGGCTCGATTCCACGAACCACAAGATCATGACCTGAGCTGAAATCAAGGGTCAGATGCTTAACTGACTGAGCCACCCAGGTGCCCCAAAGTGTCTTATCAAGCCTCCTACAAACAAGTTTTAGATGTATTATTATTCTTTTCCTAATAGAAAAGCAGTGCGTGGAAGGTGTTGCCAACAAATTGGTGGATCTACCTGACTTGGACAAGGGATCTCTTTTGTGTCACAAATGCATAAAAATTCTGCATGCATGATTATAAAAGATATTTTGTAAGCCCTAATCAAGTTAGAAGAAAGAGGAGGAAGTCACAAGATGACAGAAATGAAGAGATAGATCTAGGCCAGAACATTAAGTAGAAGTGGCGAGGCACTGTGAGCCCCACATACAGTACCGACTCCCCATGCAGGGACAGGAGGGATGGGTGGGACCCGCTGAAGGGCAGCTGGAGTAGATCTTCCTGTGGAGAGCCTGGAGCCTCTAGGGGCCCCTCCTTTATAAAAACCTCTCTGGCTGCTCTCTGGGGAAGCAGCAAGGCAGTTGCACCTGGAGGTCAAACCCCAAGCTTGTACCACCATGTAAATGTAAGCGATAGAAGATTACTTGGTGTGAGAATAATAAGCCAAGAAATTAACAGAAAAACTCTTCTAGAAGGAATGGAACCTCCAGGGTTACAGCATAAGCACACCCAGTACTGCTCCATCAGGTTGGTTTCACACAATTAGTGGCACAGTGTCCACAGGGGGGTGATGAAGAATGGTACACTATGAGGGAGCGTCTATATATACTTAAGAAAATGATAAATCCCACCCACTGTGTAGGTGATATCATACAGTATTATTTAAATACTCCCGTTATGCACTGACTTCCACATTTAGGTCACCAGCTTGAACCTCTCTCTCCTCTTAACTCCAGATGGTCCTCAAGTCCAGATGACCTTCAAGAGAGCTGCCCTGAGGCATCAGAGAAGAACTTCGAGTGTGATGTGTGTGGCACCTAGCCTCCAGGATGGCCCAGAAGATCTGGGCTCCTGGCATTTGTAACCTGAGCAGCCCCTCCCATGCCACACTGGGGGCTAGTTAGTGGGATCAATGGAGGATGGCAGGAGAGACATTATTTCACTTTTGGTTGTAAAGACACCATGGCTTTTCTTTGGGTTCTTCTTGCTTCTTGCTGTCCCACACTCTCTCTTGGGTCTCTTGCTCTGGAGGAAGCCACCTGCCAGGTGTTGACACTCAGGTAGCTCATGTAGTGAGGCACTGAGGCCTCATGAACAACAGCCAGCACGAACATCACAGGCATGTGAACCAGCCCCAGTCATGTGTCCAGCCCTGGTCGAAGCTTAATGCAATTTGGTGAGCCATCCCAAGGCAGAACCAGCCATGTAAGCTGAGGTCATATTCCCTACCCTCAGACCCTGAGACATAATAAGGGTTTGTTGTTCCTGCTGCTAAATTTGGGGCCAACTTTTTATGCTGCAATGGATAATGAATACAGTGCATCCAAAACAAACTCCCTATCTTCCCCCAAACCTTGTCCTCTTAGAGGCTTTCCTGCCTCCGTAATTGGTAACTCCGTCCTTTCAACATCTCAGGCCAAAACCTTGGAGTCATCTTTGAATGATTGATTAATAGGTAGAGAATCGTGCCTGTGTTTCTCACAACCCACATCTGATTTTTCAGCAAATATCTGTTGGCTCTTTTTTCTTTTTCTTTATTTGAGAAAGAGAGAGACAGAGAGACAGAGAGCATGAGTGCAAGTGGAAGAGAGGGGCAGAGGGAGAGAGAGAATCTCAAGCAGGCTCCACCTCAGCATGGAGCCCAATGTGGGACTCGATCCCATGACCCTGGGATCATGACCTGAGCTGAAACCAAGAGTTGGATGTTTATCTATTTCTGAGAAAGAGAGACAGAGCATGAGAGAAGGAGGGGCAGAGAGAGAGAGAGAGAGAGAGAGAGAGGCAGACAGAATCGGAAGCAGGCTCCAGGCTCTGAGCTGTCAGCACAGAGCCTGACATGGGGCTTGAACTCACAAACCACCAGATCATGACCTGAACTGAAGTCAGATGCTTAACCAACTGAGCCACCCAGGTGCCCCTATCTTTAAAGTGTATGCATAATATGACTCCTTCTTACTCCCCATAGACGCTATCCTGGTCTGAGCCATGATCATTTCTCAACTGGATTAGTGCAGTAACTCCTATTAGTCTTCCTGATTCTGACCTGTTTCAGTCTATCCACAACAAAGCAGCCAGAGTTATCATTTAACATTACAGATCAGATTATGTCACTCCTCTGACCAAATCCCTCACATGGCTTCCAGTATCACATAAGTTAAAAGCCAAGGTCTTTCCAGGGGCTCTGATGTCAGGTTTGGCCTTCTTCTGACCTCACCTTCTACTGTCCATCTGGCTCTCTATCCTCCAGAAACACTGGTATCATAATTTTTACTCCAACAGGCAAGGAATAGTCTTGTCTTAGGGCTTTTACACTCATAGTCCCCTCTTCCAGGAGTGTCCTCTCTGACAACTGTAGGGCTTGTTTTCTTGTTCCCCTCTTTATCCAGTTCTCGTCCATGAGAGCCCCATTTAAATTATAGCCTCCATTCCTGTCCCCACCTTCCCTGCTTTATTTTCTCCCTCACTTTATCATCATCTCACATACTCTATATTTCACATAGCTTATATATTGCCTCTCTTTCACTAAACTGTGAGTCTGATGAAGACAGGACATTTTGTTGGTTCTGTTCACTGATGCATTTCAAGTCCTAAGAACAATGCCTGGCACCTAGCAGGCATTCAAATATTTTTTTGAGGAAGCAAATACAGAAACAGGAGACATAATATGACAGTATTTGGAAAAGATAGGGAAAGTTGAAAGAGACTATAAAATAAATATGTTTAAAATTATTAAAAGGAAAGGAGTGAGTATAAAGCAAACGAAGGCATTCTTCAAATCACTCAGATTTGAAAAACAACTGATTCACTTTAGGAAGTGAAGAACAGGGGCGCCTGGGTGGCTCAGTCGGTTAAGCATCTGACTTCAGCTCAGGTCATGATCTCACAGTCTGTGAGTTCGAGCCCCACGTTGGGCTCTGTGCCAACAGCTCAGAGCCTGGAGTCTGCTTCGGATTCTGTGTGTCTCTCTCTCTGACACACAGAGGACTTTCCCCATTCATGCTCTGTCTCTCTCTGTCTCAAAAATAAATAAACATTAAAAAAAAAAAGAAGTGAAGAATATAGTGACTTAAAAAAACCCCAAAACATAATGGATCAGTTAGATTTAGAAGACAGGGGTGCCTGGGTGGCTCAGTCTGTTAAGCGTCCAACTTCGGCTCAGGTCAAGGTCTCATAGTTCATGGGTTTGAGCCCCACATTGGGTCCTGTGCTGACAGCTCAGAGCCTGGAGCCTGCTTTGGGTTATGTGTCTCCCTTTCTCTCTGCCCCTCCCCACTATCACTCTATCTCTCTTTCTCAAAAATAAATAAACATTAAAAAAAAATTTAGAAGACCATCTGAGGTCTCAGTGGGGCACAGAGATAGGATGAGATAAAAATTATAAAAAAGAAGTTAACACTTGGAATGAGATGGCCTGGCATGTGTTTAATAGGTGTTCCAAAGGGAAAAAAATAGTGGAGAGGAGAGGTGGTATTTAAAACAAACAAACAAACAAACAAAACAATGGCAGAGACTTTTCCAGATTTGAAAAACAAAACCAAACATAAATCTTCAGATTAAAATAATATATAGAGTCCCAAGCAGGATTAAAAAGTAATTTATATGTAGATACATTGGGGTAAAACTGTAAAACACTGGGAAGGGAAAAATTCTAAATATAGTCAGAGAATGAAAGAATATTCTCAAGGGAACAACTATGACACTGGCAGCAGACTTTTCATAAGTAACAACATATGTCAGAATGCAGCGTAATTTTACCTACAGTCCACTAATGGAAAGAACCACCATCGTAGAATTCTATACCCAGCTAAAAGTATCATTCAAGAGTGAGGGCCAGGGGCACCGGGGTGGCTCAGTTGGTTAAGTGTCCGACTTTGGCTCAAGTCATGATCTTGTGGTTTGTGAGTTTGAGCCCTATGTCAGGCTCTGTGCTGACAGCTTGAAGCCTGGAGCCCACTTCAGATTCTGTGTCTCCCTATCTCTCTGCTCCTTCCCTGTTCACACTCTGCTTCTCTCTCTCTCTCTCTCTCTCTCTCTCTCTCTCTCTCTCTCAAAAATAAATAAACATTAAAAAATAAAAAAAAATTTTAAAAAGAGTGAGGGCCAAATGAAAACATTTTCAAAAGAACCCTTACTGACCATTGCCTGAAATAACCACCAGAATGTGTTTATCATGAACACAGAAGATTGGAGAGGGATTGGAGTTACAATGGAATGAAAGAAATCGGTGAACATTTTTATTACTCCAGATGAACATTCATTTATAAACGAGAGACTAATTTGGAAGAGAGGGTTAAAAACAAAGAGAAATTAAAATACTAAACAATAAGATGGCAGATGGGAGGAGGGAGATCAGAATTGGACTGTTTCATGACCTGGAAGATACAGATTTTGACTGCCTTTTTAATGTCAAGTATGTGTTTTAAGTATCTAAAAGAATGAAATATAAGGTGTAATTTTCAAGCTACTAAAGGGGAAAAGGAAAATGAAAAATGCTTAATCCATTTAATAGAAGTCAGGAGAGGAGAAAAGAGATTGAAGATTAAGAGGAGAAAAAAACAGGTACTAGTACAACACTGAACAAAAGGAAATTTGGTTAGTGATATTCTTAGACAAAATTAATTGTAAGGCAAAATGCATTGATGCAGATAAGGAAGAGTATACTGAATGATATGTGAAAAAATCCACAAGATGCAGCAATCCTAGTCTGATGATCTAGACTCAAATATATAAGGGGAAAAAAATGACGAAACTACAAAGAAAAAGTAACAAGTTCACAATTATAGTAAAAGATGTTAAATATCTGTATCAGACACTAATGAAAAAGAAGACAAAATATTAGGAAGGCTATACCAGATATGAAAAACATGATGAACAAAGATGACTTAATGTTTAAGTCATGATTAACAAAGATGACTTCATGTCAAAATACATATTCCTGGACACAACCTTCCCCATTTTTTTAAAAGTGCACAAGACCCTTATGTTTACTGACTACACACACCACATAATTGATAACATACAGAGTATATCCCTCGACCACAGCGCACAATTTTGAAAAATTAAAAATAAAAATCCCTTGTTCTTTGGAAACTAAATAAATACATTTACAAGGAGTGGTTAAAGTGCATTGGAAATTCTGAAATAATTAGAATCACATAATAATCATTGCAATATGTGCCAAAACATATGAGATTCAGATTTATATAAAAGGAAAAGCATGAAAGATTGAGAAATGAATGAATTCATCATTCAACTCGGAAAGTTAGCAAAAGAGAAAACCAAAAGAAAGAAGAAATTATATATAGAAGAAATACATTGGAAAAAAAAAGAAATAATAAAGGAGCACAAAAGCAATGCATATTCAGTAAAATAGGTCAATACAAAGAGGAAAATTTTTTAATATGATATTTATTGTCAAATTGGTTTCCATACAACACCCAGTGCTCATCCCAACATGTGCCCTCCTCAATGCCCATCACCCACTTTCCCCTCCCTCCCATCCCCCTACAAAGAGGAAAATTAAAATCACCCACACCTCTCATTATGCCCAAACACTTCCTATGAGTATTTTGGGGCAAAACCTTTACATTAGAGACATAGAACCAGAGCAATAGCAGGACAAGAATGGTAGGAGACTTGCCATGCCTTTCCATAAAATATTTGGAATTTTGAAACAGGAAAAGTACTTTGAAATCGACAAGGGGATAAAGGAAGATTCCTAGTCTTTTTTTTTTTTTTTTTGGTCTTGGAAAAGATTTTTTTGGTCTTTGAAATATCAATATAGTCTTGGTGGAGACCAAGGTTTCAACTGGGTGAGGAAGAGACAAGGGCTTTCAGAGAAGAGATTGAGGACACAGGAGACTTTTTGACTAGAAATCGGGAGTTCTAAAGATAACGTTAAGAAGGCTGGTGGATTGGATGAGACTGGAGAAAATACCAAAATATAGGGGGAAGCTCCAGGGATAATGGGTCCTTTGGCTTAGATACGTGGAGGGGACTGTGACCCGTAGGGAGGTGGGCATGATGTGATTGTTCCTCGTGGGTGAGAACAAGTGAAAAATCAGGGTTAGCTATGGTCTCAACACTTGAATAAGACAGTGAGGACATTTGTGGGGAAGGGGCCATGGGGAATAGGAGGCTGGGTGCACCTCTGTTGCTGCCTAAGTCTTGTCTCTCCCTTCCAGTATTTTCTACTAACTTCTGGCCTCCTGAGGTCTTGTATTTCAGTACAATCTTGAATTATCTTATTTTCTTCTGCCTATTCCAGGATTAGGGGGCAGGAGGAAAAGGTTGCACCATCTGGATCTGGACATAAAGCTTCGGTTTTGACCCTATTTTTTGCTGATTGTGGGGGTCAAGTTCTCTCTGCTTAGCTACTTCAAAAAAACAGGTATTCCCAGGGTTCACAGTTACTGATTAGAGCTTTCTAAATGAACAAGGCAGTCCATAATACAAGCAAAAAAATCTCCAGTGAAGGGACTTCAGTTACATTACATCTGTCCTATCAATTACGTTTCCTCTGTCTTCCCACCCCTAACATGTCCTCTGTTAGGATCCTCACAGGGACCCGGGGCAGGGAACAGGCTTACTTTCCCTCAACACCGCAGTCACCGTGGCTTCATTGGGAGTCCTTACGCTTACTACCCCATCTTTGTTCCCAAGTTTATTCTTATGACTCCAATGACTCAGGCAGGACACACGTGTGCAGGTTTACAGGTGACAGTTTTCCCAAATGCTCCCAAACTCGATGTTTTACAAGTGTATCTGCTCCTCACAGACTTTTGGCTGCACTATAAGCCTTGGGCTGAGAAAGAATAGTCGAGTCTGGTTATCAAAGCTTTGTGTAAATAAACTGGGACGTCACTATATCTCTCTTGGCTATAGAGCTAGGTATATGGACAATCCCTCTTGGATGCTCTCCAAAGTGCGGTTAGTTATTGAAGTGTAAAAAAAGACCTCCTTATAAGGAAGTTTTACCTAGAAGGAAGAGCCCCCAGCACTGGCTTAGCAAATAGTATTATAGTGTAGCTGTGAGGTACGGGAGCCAAATATGATTCTCCCTGCCCTCCACCGAAGGCCCAGCCTCGTTTTTATAGGCCAGACATAAATCTGGGAAAGTGTTTATAAAATAGACTGGATCTATCTGGAAGGTTTAAAAAACAACTTTTATAGGTTAATTCTTAGGAAATCGATTTGAGGCTATTTAGAGATGTGGCTTTTGCAGGGAATGGGATCCGTCTCACCTTATCTTGCCCTGTCCACTTGGAGTGTGTGGTTCATTCAACAAAACAGCACAATTAATTTTAGAGAGGCCTGCTTTATTGTGCCAGTATGAAAAGACAGGGGCAATCCTTATGAAATATTTATTAGTGGACCTCAAATCTCAATGCTTTTTTTTTTTTTTCCTACCTTGTTACGCCATTTCATATCTGCATTCCCACTTGGGATCCAGCTTCCAATTGTGGCAGGGATGGCTGGAGTAAATCTTAAAACTTTTGTCCTGGTAGCGACTTTAAAACATATTTCACGAAACCTGCCAATCTTGCAAACGAGGAAGACGATGCTCCGAAGGGACTCTTTTCTTTCAAGGAACACCCACTGTGTGCAAAGCACAAGGCATGGCCCTTGGTGGGATACAAAAAAAAGGGGCCAATGTTCTTGTTCCTGGGAGCGTTCTCTACAATAAAGGAGTTAAAAAAAGAAAACAAGTTGTGCTGGCTTCAGCAGCACATATACTAAAAAAAAAAAAAACAAGTTACAAATAACTGTGATATGGGATATGATAAGAGCTGTAAATGAGGGAAAATACCAAATGCAGTGTGCTGGAGTTTGTGGGTGTTAGCTTTTCCTGGGGGAGAGTGCAAACTGATAGTGATCATCAAGTTCTTGGCATTTAAGGGGATCCGGGTGAACTGGTAGGACTTTTGCCCAGTGCCGATGGGAGTTAACTGTAAGCCTACTGTGATAGGAACTCCCCGGGCATGGAAGGGAAGCAGTAGGAGTCCAGTTTAGACAGAGAGTAAACCACAGCAGGGAAAGACTAATTAGTAAGGTAGGAGACATGGGCTGGGGCAAGATGACAGAGACCCTTGAAGGTTGGGGCAAACAGTGTGTGATTTCCTGGGTAGGCAGTGCTGGCCATCAGGGGCTCTCCCCGGAAGTGGGATGGATGGGATAGCAGGGAAACAGCAAGCACAGAAACAGAATAACAACAAGAGGAGTTTCAGGAGAATGTCCCGTCCCAGAAGCAAGGAAGAAAAGAGGTTCGAAGGGTAGACGGTGGTTCAAAGGGTTTACTGTTTCCAAGAGGTAAAGAGAATGGCAGAGAAGTATTTGGCGCAGGAGTCCGATTTCGGGGGGACAGGTTCGGCAGTGAGTGCTTGAAGGGAATGTGGACAGACTCTGGGAAGTTCTTATGGGTAGTTTGCTAGTAGGGGAAAAATAAAGTTATGAAGATAGTTTGTGTGTATGTGTTGGTGGCAGGGAGGAATAAGGTCTCAGGGAATGATTATAGGGAAAAAAAATTAATTGCAATGAAAGCCCAGATTTTCAGGTGTCTGGAACCTGATGAGAATGGGTGCTAAGATTCTTGATGTGGTTTTTTTTTCTTTCTTTTGTGCATGGTATTGATATGGAGCATTTCCTAAAATCGAAAAGCTGTTTCACCTTCCTATGTCATCACTAATGACCTTGGATTTGGAAATCTGGACTCTATCTGACCCTGACAGCGCTGAGAGTTGGGTTGATGAGAAGAGTAGGGCACCACGTAGCAGGGTGGGCTCACAGCGTGCATCGTCGGGGACCCCAAGGTTGTACCTCATGATGGCAGCCGTTCCCAAGAATCTGCAAAATACAGCGACTAGCCATTTGGATTATCCCGACTCTGCAGACCAGATCAAAGGAGATTAAATTGACGCGTTACCCCCTTTACTCAAGCATTTGGCAAATGTCTCATTCTTTTAGAGATGATTTTGAGTTTTGTAGAATTAAGACCTTTTTTTTTTTCTTCTCTCCCCAAGCATATTTCTCTCAGTTTTCAAAAGGTTGGGTACTTGTGGGAAATTTAATCCACATGTTTATGATTCATTTCGACTCCACTCCTTTCAAATTTATCTTTGGAGCATGAGTTGGTACTTGAGAAGCCTTTTAAAGTTCAGGACTTTTAGAACCAGATAGTTATTTTGCTAGCTGTGTCTTGAAAACACATATCAAAAGTTTTCGTTAAGATCAAAACTCAGAGTTTGGAGGGTCGGTTGAATGTAGCAAACTCCCAGGTCACGGGCAGTGTATTTCCCACAGCAAATCTGCGGACAAAAGACGAGGAAGATACACAAGGAGCCACTTCCCTGAGTGGTGAAGAAAGGGTATCTGTGTTTAGGGGAATGTCATCCGGGTTGCTTCAAATATTCCCAGAGACAGCAGTTCTGGGAAGCATCATGGCATCTGCGTCCTCCCTGGTAGGCCCTGCTTCTTTTTATAGATTCTTCTTCATAGATCTTTGAGCTACTGGAACATTCTGGGACCCCTAACTGCTCGTTCAAACCCCTCACTTGAAAGATGAGATTGAAGCTCAGAAAGGTTCAATGTCTTACCCAAGATCTCACATACTTTAGTTTAAGACTGTCTACAAGCTTCTGCTATAGCCATCTCACCCCAGAGATAGGAGTATTTGATGAAAATCAGGGTCACACTGGAGGTACTTGGGATTGGGTCTAGGCAGGGTGGCGGTGCCAGTTTTTGGAGCATGAGAAAGAGTTTGAACCCTACTTGTACATGGAGTACGCGCTTTTGAGTTTGTCTCCTTCGGATTTTCCTTTTGGGGTTCTGCCTCCTCTTTGGAAGAGGGGAGTGAGAAAGAACTCTGAAGGAAAGGACTTTCAAAGCCTGAAAGCGGTAAAGCGTCACATGGAATACTCTGATGTGAAGCCCTATTTCTACAACATTATTTAACAAAGATTCTTAGGGCACGCTGATTACTCTGTAAACAGATGCCTTCCATGCTCAAATGGATACATATTTCCTGTTCCAGAACACTAATGCTTACTGGATGAGTCAGTGGGTGACCATTCTAAGTATGTTGGATCCACTCAGTCACAGCAGGGGAAATCTATTGACCTTGGATACAAACTTTGGCCCAGGACAACTACACTCGGTTATTTCGTTGTAAAAAATGTGGGAAATAGATGCATATCAGCAAAGGTCTTGGTCTTTGCTCAGCAAGGAAACTAGTGGTGAAATTTATGAAGGTTTTTATCACAGTGAGGTCAACAGAATATATTCACACACATGCCATTTAAAATAGCGTTTATTTGTTTTACAAATGATTATAAAAGTACTATATGTTCATGGTGGAAAACTCAAAAAATGCCAAAAGTGTAAAGAAGAAAAAATAAATTATAATTCCATTACCAATGTTAGAGATAACCAGTGTTAACATTAACTTTTGAGAGTTTCCTGTCTTTTTAGTGAGTGTATAGATTCTTTTATTTTTTGTACAAAGGTACTCTTTTCCTATGTTGTAAACTGGTTTTTTTTTTTTTTTACAACTGTAAAGATCAAAAGAAAAATGTTTCATAAGCATCTAAGAACAATAGCCACGATTGTATTGGGTCTCAGGTCTGGTATGACATCCAAAGCATCTATAGGATCTGAAGCAGCTCAAGTTCATAGATCTTTAGTCTCTACATGTTGTTTCTTTTTCTCTCCGTCTGCTTTTCTTCCCACCACTGATAACCAATGTCAATTTTTCTCTACCTGCTAGCTTCTTCTCACACAAGGTTTCTCATTTCTTATAGCTGTGGCTTGCTGTGACTCACACACGGGCCCCCTTCTACCTCGGGGCCATTCTTTCTAAATACCATTTGTGTGACATTTCCCAGTTCCGACTATTCAGAGAGAGAATCTGATTTAGTCACCTAATAACTCTTATCTCGATTTAAGCACGGCTTGGCACACAGGCTCTCCCCTAAATTGTTGGCCAGCTGGTCAGTCACTTCTCTGATCTATTCAGGTGCGGGCAGATGAGGACGAGATTCAGGTAACATTTAGACACTAACGTTGAAGGCAATTTGAATCACCCCAAACCCGGCTATTCAGTCACAAATGCTGTTTATGTTTTTATGATTTTTCCTTTCATTTTTTACATGATAGGAGCACATATGTGTGTGTGTGTGTGTGTGTGTGTGTGTGTGTGTGTGTTTGCATGTGCGGGTATATATTTAAAAAATTTGATCACATCCCACATTTTTAGCCAAACATGGTATTCTGAACATTTTCTTAGGCATTTAGGTGTTTACAAAACCTGATTTGGAGGGGTGTGCAATAGTTTATTTTATGGGCATACCAATAGTTGATTTCACAATCCCAGCATTACTGGGTGCTATCTGGTGTCTGCAGAGGAAAGAGGGACTCTGTTCCCGTGTCACATACTGACAGTTTCTTATCATTGGGGGGCGTGGTCAGTTGCTAGGAGGCTAAAAATTGGCTCATATCTACTCCAGGCTCTTCAGGTAGATAATTCAGTTTCATGAGAATAAGGATACTTGCATTCTGTTTGTCTTATTCCCTCTCTCTCTTTTTTTTTGCAAAATTTTTTAGACTATATAGAATTTATTTTGATGTATGGCATAAGGAAAGACTTTAACCTTTACATTTTTTTTTTCTTAAAAACTTATTGTCCCAGGGGCGCCTGGGTGACTCAGTCGGTTAAGCGTCTGACTTCAGCTCAGGTCATGATCTCACAGCTTGTGGGTTCGAGCCCCTCATTGGGCTCTGTGCTGACAGCTCAGAGCCTGGAGCCTGCTTCGGATTTGTGTCTCCCTCTCTCTCTGCCCCTCCCCCACTTGTGCGCACATGCTCTCTCTCTCTCTCAAAAATAAACATTAAAAAAAAAATTTTAAATTATTGTCCCAGAACAATTTGCTGTCCTCTCTTTCTCAGCTGATTTGGAATATCATGTAATTTATTTCCTTGATTCTCAGATGAAGTGGACTGTGAGAGTCACCTCTCATTTAAAAACAGAGCGATTGAAAATTCTTAAGTCACATCCTGATATCAGAAATATTACAGTCAAGAAATACAGTACCAAACTGTCCGATCTACCTAGCTGTCTCTAGACTTTCTATTCTTTGGCACTGACCTGTTTTGGAGGTTATTATTATTTTCATAGTTATGAGTTAGAATGTGTTTTGGCATCTAGCATGTTTATAATTTGTAATATTTTAATTCAATTAAATACAATTACAATTATGTTGTATTTTGCCCAAATCTTGTCCACTTGTGATTCTTTATGATCTTCAAAATGAATTCTCTCTAATGCTATTCTTCAAAGAATTAACATTGAATTTGCAGTAAACGTTGCCATAAATTTGAAAGAACTTACATGTTGATGCTATCCATACTTTGATAACTGGATTTTTTATACTACTTATTATTAATTCTAATAGATTTTCAGCTGGTTCTCTTTAGTTTTCCATGTGTGTGCCGATTTGATATTGAATATCTTATTAATGTTGTGTCTGATTTTAATGGAAATCCTTCTGGTGTTTAACCATTCTGTATGATATTGTCTATCCGTCCAAGGTCTATCAAGGACACCCTCTATATTCTCTTTTTATCTTACTGGATTTTAAACATTTAGCCATACTTTCTTTTTTTTTTTTTTTAATGTTTATTTATTCTTGAGACAGAGACAGAGTGTGAACAGGGGAGGGGCAGAGAGAGACACACACAGAATCCGAAAGAGGCTCCAGGCTCTGAGCTGTCAGCACAGAACCTAACGCAGGGCTCGAACTCAGGAACTGTGAGATCATGACCTGAGCCGAAGTCAGATACCCAACCGACAGCCACCCAGGTGCCCCAGCCATACTTTCTATACAAACTCTACTTTGCCTCTGTGTATGTGTTATATTTGTCAGTGTTTCCCATTCTGCAGCCATATTCATAAGGGAGATTCAGTCTATAGTTTTCTCGGTTTTTTCCTTTTCCTTTTTCCTTTCTTTGTCCTTTTGGATCATCCCTGGTATAGAGGGTTGAATTATTCAGGTGCCTTACTTTTGGTCTGTGGCAGATGTCACCATGTATTTATTTATTTGTCTACCTGTTTATTTATTCCCGTTTATCCCCCTCCCCCTACTCTCCTGCGCCTCCTGTCCCCCTCCCCCACAAACAAGTATTGTAACATTTTACAAGTGCTTTTATTTGCCTGGGTCCTTTCAAAATGTGCCTTGCCTCCATGATGGATGTATTGTTAATTTATTTTGTTATAGATCTCATGCTCTTTTTTTTACTTTTTGAACTAAGCCCTCTGTGTTAAGGACCCACCCACATTGCTGCAGAGCACTTTGGGTGTGTCATTCAATGAACTTCTTTAATTGCGAATTTTGTGACATGGTTATGCCAGCTCCATTAAGTAAATGTCGACGCACGCCATGTTTTATTTTTAATATTTTGGAACGGAATACTTGTTCCTTGAACACTTACAAAGTTTGAAAGTTCACTTCATCCGTAAAACTATTTGCACCTGATGCCTCTTGGGGATGAGTTGTTAAACACATGCACACCCTCTTCCATCATTATTGGTATGTTTAAGTTTTTTGGCCTCTTGCTGGGAAATTTTTAATGGTAATTTTTTTCTGAGAAAATTATTACTTTTCAAATTTAGTAGCATAAAGATATTAGTATCTTTATAACTTCTAAATAATCTTTTTCACAGTGTGGTTACATTGGTTTTTATGTTCCTCATGCTTCATATTTGTGTGTTTGCTCTTGCTTTTTTAAAAATTAAACTTCTACTCATTATTCCTGATACAGAAGTAATATACGCGTATTTAATAAGTGGGCTTTAATGATTTTCTTTTTGTGCAGTTAAGCTTGTCCAGCATTGGTTCTATTCTACCATTTCAAAAAAAGAAACAAGTTTTTTTTTTTTTTGGTTTGTTTTTTGGGGTGTTGAGTTTGGTAAGTTCTTTATAGATTTTGGATACTAACCCTTTATCTGTAATGTCATTTGCAAATATCTTCTCCCATTCCACTGGTTGCTTTTAGTTTTGTTGATTGTTTCCTTCTCTGTGCAGAAGCTTTTTATCTTGGTGAGGTCCCAATAGCTCATTTTTGCTTTTATTTTCCTTGCCTCCAGAGACATTTTAAGTAAGAAGTTGTTGTGGCAGAGGTCCAAAAGGTTGCTGCCTGTTTTCTCCTGTAAGGTTTTGATGGTTTCCTGTCTCACATTTAGGTCTTTCATCCATTTCAAATTCATTTTTGTCAGGACTACACTGTATGTTAACTAACTTGAATTGAAATTAAAAAATAAATAAAATAAAATAAAATAAAATAGAAACAAAGTTTTTTTATTGATAAGTTTAAATGCTTCTTAGTTTTCTAAATAAATTTTTAAAAATAACTTTATATTTGTCTCTCTCTTCCACCTACATTTTTTTAGATTTACTTTCTTGGGCTTTTTCAGCTTATTGAATTGAATACTTAGTTTATATACTTTCAGTCTTTCCTGCTTAATAATGAAATCTCATTGCTACTAATTTTCCTTACTATATCTTTGGTCACAGCTCCTATATTTTACATATTCTATTCTTATAAGTTTTAAGAAAATTTTTAAATGTTTTTATTTATTTTTGAGAGAGAGGAGAGAGAGAGAGAGAGAGAGAGAGAGAGAGAGAGAGAGAGAGAGAGAGAACGTGAGCAGGGGAGGGCCAGAGAGAGAGAGGGAGACACAGAATCCAAAGCAGGCTCCAGGCTCTGAGCTGTCAGCACAGAGCCCGACATGGGGCTTGAACTCACAAATTGGGAGATCATAACCTGAGCCAAAGTCGGATGCTTAACCGACTGAGCCACCCAGGTGCCCCTGTTGTAATTTTTAGAATAGTCTATACTTGCAGTTTTGATCTCTACTTTGTCTTGAGAGTTATTTAAGAGAGTCGAACATTTCTACTGTTCTTCTGTTATGAATTTCTGAGTTTATTACCCTGTGGTTACAGAAGATGAGAACACGGTCAGCATTGTTTCTGCTTATTGAAAACTGTCAGGATTTTCTGTGTGGCCTAATACAGAATCCATTTTTGTTGATGTTACAAGGCTTTTGAAAGGAATATGTATTTTCTGAATCTATTTGAAGCTTGCTGTACGTCTATTAAATCAATCATATGAAAACATCTTTTTTTAAAGTTTTCATTTATATTTCAGTTAGTTAATATACAGTGCAATATTAGTTTCAGGTGTAGAAAACATCTTTTTTACTTTGCTTTTCCTCATATGTGTGTCTATGTGTGTTGGGTCTACCTAGAGGATGAAGCCTGGAGATGTTATATTAATGACTCCCCTTGTAACTGTGGTTTTGTCACTTTCTTCTTGTGGTTCCAACCGTCTTTTGTTCTATTTCATCAGTGGGATCAATGAAATATCTTTCAACATTTCTTTCGCTGTGTTCTCTAAGATACTGCAAGGGACAGGTATGTTCCAGAGCAAAGCATGGCTTAATTTTACTAAGTCTGCTTTGATTGGTGTTAGGTTAGGGAAAATTCAGACCATATTCTTTTTTTTTTTTTTAATGTTTATTTATTTATTTTGTAAGAGAGAGAGAGAGAGAGAGCGAGCACATGAGCAGGGAGAGGCAAAGAGACGGGGAGAGAGAATCCCAAGCAGGCTCCATGCTGTCAGCACTGAGCCCAACGTGGGGCTCGATCTTGTGAACCACAAGATCATGATCTGAGCTGAAATCAAGAGTCAGACACTTAATGGACTGAGCCTCCCAGGCGCCCCTGACCATATTCTAACACTAGTTCAATCTTGATGATTGTTATTATGTGAGTTTTTACATTTTTCTTCTTCCTTCCTTCCTTCCTTTATTTTTTTTAAAAAATTTTTTAATGTTTTTATTTATTTTTGAGACAGAGAGAGACAGAGCATGAGCAGGGGAGGGGCAGAGAGAGGGGGAGACACAAAATCTGAAGCAGGCTCCGGGCTCTGAGCTGTCAGCACAGAGCCTGATGCAGGGCTCGAACTCACAGAGTGTGAGATCATGACCTGAGCTGAAGTCAGATGCTTAACCGACTGAGCCACCCAGGCACCCCCCTTTATTTAATTACTCAGGGTATATCCACTGAAGATGTCTTCCATAGGTCTCCATTGAACACCTAATATGTATTTATTGAAAATCATTTAAAATTATGCGTGCCCCTTCCTGCGAGAGGATTATTCTTTCCCACCCCAAAGAGGTCCATCAGTGCCACTTGACTTGCTATGGCTAATGGCATGTGACCACCAGTGATACATGCTATATCTGAGTGCCATGCTTTGAACGTTGCTGCTTAATCCACATTGTTTCCTTCTCTACTGTAAGAAAAGCTCATCCAAATAGGGGCCACTTCTTTGTCCGAGTCCCTGAACAAAGTCAGTGTGGTGTACCACAAACTGTCAAGAACATGTCATGTGCGTGGGAAACAAAGCTTTGTTGTGGCCTCTGAGATTTGACATTGTTTGTTAAGAATGCATAACTTAGGAACAGCTGATGAATATGTACATGTGCTGTTTTATCCATTAAGTGTCTAATTAAGACCCCAAACAGACACGGCCCCTTCTCTTGTGACACTTGCGGGAAGTGGGAGGTGTCTGTAGGAAGGGTTGTAAAGCCACCGTTTACATAGATTTGGGTAATATCTACTAGTTTTCTTCATATAGAATCTTTTCGGGCTTTTACAAAATATTTTGCATTTTTTTGTTATTGGGAATATAAACCTTTTCATTATGTTATGTAAGTACATGTGGCTAGTATATGGGAAATCTACAGATTTTTGTATCAATGTGTATCATCTGGGCACTTTATTAAGCTTTCACATTTTAACAGCTAAGTAGTTATTTGTTGTATTTCCTAAGTATATAATCATATTTCTACTAAGAACTTTGCATCGTTGCAATGGTTATAATCAATTTCCATCTTGTATCTCATATAATTGGCCAGATTTCCATAAAATAAATAATAATGGTGAGAGCAAACATTCCTGCCTTTCTTCTGATTCTGATAGGAAAGTGTCCAGTGTTCGACTCTTAAGTTCCAACTTACTGAAGAGAAATTATCTTTGCCATGTCAAGGAGATCATTTCTTGTCTGTGCTTTTCTCTGAGTTTTTATTCCGAATATGTGCTGCATTTTCATAGGTGTTTCTTTACTTTCTGCTCAAATGATTACACATCTATCTTTGATGTATTTTGCTCACTGGATTCCTAATATTAAAACACTCCTGCATTCCTTGATAACCCTAGTTGATTATGTTGGATGACCTTTTAATATATGATTCAATTCAATTGGCTGCTCCTTTATTTGGTGTCTTGAGATCTGTGTTCATAATGGGTTTGGTTTATAGTTCTTTTTTGGTGGGGGCTATCTTTGTGAGCATTTCATATCAAGATGACCCTTACTTGCAGTGAACATTTAAATTTTTATTATTTATTTATTTATTTATTTATTTATTTATTTATTTTTTTACTATTCAGGAACAGTTTATATGCAGGGGGATTATCTGGTCCTTGAAAGTTTCAACTGACTTGATAATAAAACTGTCTGGGTGAACATCTCTTCAGGAGGTGATGCATTAGTAACTTCCTCAGTTGCTTTGATGGGTTTATTTTCCACGTCAGGTTTTGTATGCCTTGAGGCAGTTTTTCAGTGGTTCCTCCAAGACCCGGATTTGGTTTGGATCTGAGTCCATCCTTGATGGAAGATTCCATCACCTGATCAGACAAGGTCTTTAGCTGAATTCTGCTTCTAGAATCATAATATTTGCCTTGAGTCCCAGAGGGCGGGGAGTTCACTCAGTGGTCTATCTGTTGGTACTTTTGCTCCTTCATACATGTTTTCATGTGTGCTAGGATTTGAGTTGAGACTTTTGCTTTCACTGTAACATATATCAGGAACTGGGGGTGGGAGGCAGACCTGGAGCCTCGCAGGCTCCTAGCCATTGCATCTTGCTGGTATTCACCAAGAAGAACTTGGAAATTGTACAGTAGCCAGATTGGCTCAGGTTGTATGCTCTCAGAATTCCTCTTGCTGTATGTGGATGACATTGGAGGAGGGGTACTTTTTGCCTCAGAAAGGTGTTCCTCACACAACAAAGAGAGCCACCATTATCACGAGCCTTGAGTACCTGAGTGTATTTGTTTCCTTGGGTTGTCTTCCAAAGTACCACAGACTGGGTGGCTTGAACAACAGATATTTATGGTCTCACGGCTCTGGAGACCAGAAGTCAAGGTGTGGGTAGGGTTGGCCTCTTCCAAGGGCTGCAGGGGAGGCTCTGTTCCAGGCCTCTCTCTCAGCTTTTGGTAGATTTGCCAGCAACCTTTGGCTAGGAGCTACATCACTTCATTACTTAGTCTTCACATGACATTCCCCTGTCTCTCCACTTTGTCTTCCTTGTTCTGCGTGTCTGCCTGTATCCAAATTTCTCCTTTTATATGGACACCAGTCATATTGGATGAGAGCCCATCCTAATGACTTCATGTGAATTTGGTTACCTCTGTAAAGACTCTGTTTCCAAGTAAGGTCACATTCTGAGGTACCCGGGGGTTGAGACTTCAATGTGTTCTTTTTGGGGTTGAGGGACACAATTCAACCCATCCTCCAAGTAAGACTACCAATAGAAGGAAGGTCAGAAGGACTTCCTCACCACCCTTTGGACTGATGGCATTCATTTTGTGTCATGCAGCAAACGTGAATGGGTACATCACCAGCTGTCTGTCTGAATCCACTCCATCAGCCTTCTTAGTAGATAGCTTTTTCAGATTCTACTGACAGACTGTTCCAATCTTCCCAATATTAAGTTTTGTGGGGATAAGGGGGGCTTTGGCAATTCTTTGTTTCTGTGACAGTATTTTTTTTCTGGGACGAGGAGAGAGGAGAGGGGCTATTTCAGGACCTGCTAATTAGAAGCCAAGGATTGTAAGCCAGAAGTTGGTCTGGGTCTAGGCTCCATTTTTCTTTCTTTACTTCTTCCCTGTGTGCAGTACGGCAGATTGCCCTCCCAGACCACACCTGTGACAGCATCCCTGCCTTGGGGGCTGGAGGAGCAGAGAACAAGTCTAGGATGCAGGGCATCCTTTATGCAGACTGCCAAGGGAAGGATTTCTGTGGGGTTAGAGCTTCTCCGCATACCTCTGGTGTCATACCGATGGTCTCTGTGTATCCTCTGCAGGGATTCCTGGCTGTCTTGGTTGCTCACAACTCTATTATCTTCTGCAGGCTCACAGCTTATAAAATAGCTGTTTGCGCCAAAGCTGTAAAATAAAGAATCATATTTGACTCTCAGGTTTTGCCTCCTCTCTCGCTAGCTAAGTGATGTGACATTTTGAATTTGGAATTTTCAAGTTTAGCTTACACTTCTGGCTTTTACTCATTTTATCAAGGTCTTACTGGGATGCTTGTCAGTTTCCAAAGCGCTCTGATATGATCTCATCTTATTCTCGCCATGGGTTGCTTTTCTGCTCATTTTTCATTGCGATAACTCACAGAAGTTAACTGGAGGCACAGGGGCGAGTTGGCCAAAGCCACACAGATAGTGGTAGAGCCAGGACTGTGATTCTCAGCCCGGCTCCTTTCCATGAGGTCATTCTGCTCCCCTGCTACCTCACGGGCAGGCCAAGTCTCGGCTCTCACTCAAGAGCTCAAAATACCACCGCATCCTTTCCAGAGCCCTCTTGGGTTAAACAGATGGGGATAACTGACAGCTTTCTTCTGGCTCCCATGGCCTGCTTTCTCTAGTCTCAGAATGGTTTTTACATGAACAAAATTTTTTTTAATGTTTATTTATTTTTGAGAGAAAGAGGGAGACAAATCACGAGAGGCAGAAGGGTAGAGAGAGAAGGAGACACAGAATCCGAAGCAGGCTCCAGCCTCCGAGCTGTCAGCACAGAGCCCAAAGCAGAGCCCGAACCCACGAACTGCGAGATCATGACCTGAGCTGAAGTCGGACGCTTAACCAACTGAGCCACCCAGGTGCCCCAGTTTTTACTTTTTTTTTTTTTAAGAAAATAGAGAAGAGGAAGGAGATGTGACAGAGACCCACGTGTGGCCCACACAGTCTTTTTTCTTGACTGCCTGCTGACTCCTGGTCTAGATGGCTGTGTCTCCTTTGATCCACTTTTAAAATTCACTTACGCTCCATCTGTATTTATGACGTCAGTTTTGGTCGACGATTTATTTATTTGTTGCTTTTGAACAGTCAAACTCCTGCTCGATGTTCCTGTTATATTTCTCCCCTTTTCTATCAGGGGCTGAGGAACAGATGCAGTGTGGAATTCATTTGCAAAGAGCGTGAGGGTCTTGGCATCAAAGATGTTAGTTCATACTATAGACCTCTGGACAGTACATCCAGTAAGTACTCTTAAAGTTCAAGAGGGGGGAATTCTCGAGGACGGGATAGTGAGCCCATGGGGATGTGTTCCAGTTTGCTGCTGTCCCCAGCCTCAATTAACTGAGGAAGTTTTGGGGTAGGAAATGGAACCTTTGCTGAGTTTCAAAAAAGGGGTTAAGGACTGAATAATAAATAGGAAAGGAGATTGTACTTCAAGCAGGTAGACCGATAATAATAAGAAATAGCCTGGTGTGAGTCTTCTTCATAGCATTTATTATCAGTGAAATGAGTGAGCAGTTGATAATCTTGATTTTTCAATTTTTAAATAATTTTTAAGGACTCCTGGGTGGCTCAGTTGGTTGAGCATTCAACTCTCAATTTCGGCTCAGGTCATGATCTCATGGTTTGTGGGATTGAGCCCCATGTTGGGCTCTGTGCACTGAAAGTGCAGAGCCTGCTTGGGAATCTCTCTCTCCCTCTCTCTCTGCCCCTACCCCAATTGTGCGTGCACGCTCTCTATCTCTCTTTCAAAATAAATAAATAAACTTAAAAATAAGTAAATAAATTTTAAATAATTTTTAGAGGAGTTTCAGGTTCACAGCAAAACTGAGCAGAAAGTCCAGAGATTTCTCATATACCCTCAAGGCCCCACACATGCGTCCCCTCCCCATTACCAACATCATGCCCCATCAGATGGGTATATTTCTTCCACCCGCTGGACTACATTGACACATCACCATCCGGAGTCCATAGTTTATATCAGGGTTCACTCTTGGCCTTGTACATTCTGCGGGTTTAGACGAACGTTTCCACCATTATAGTATCATACAAGGTGTGTTTAATATTTGATCCAGCAAGAAACAGTAAGCCCCTGAGGACAGGGGCTTCCCCACCGAGTACAGGGACTGTGACTTGTTCTCGGCACATCCCCACTGCTTAGCACAGTGCCCGCAATGGAACAGGGGCTTGAGCACTATTTGTTGAAAAGAATGGTGGTCTGTCAGACTATGAAAGCTGATTAGGATATGAGAGTGGGTGGTCTTCAGTGCCAAGCTAAGTGCCTGGACATTTATCCCATCTATAGTTCAAGGATCCACAGACCATAGCCTGCAGGCCAAAGCCACATATTGTCTCTAGCTGCAGAGTAGGGCAGCAATTAGAGATGGTGAAGTCCATCCCCTGTATGATTTGCCCATGATGGTGGTGGAGAAAGGCATGGGGAAACCTACTGCTTCTGTAAAGGCGGTACTACGTTTCCAGGAGCTGGGAGGTCTGGCACAACGAATCCATCAAAGCCCCAAGTCCAAGTGCCCTCCCCCACCCCCTAGCCCAGGGACTCCCCTGGGCACCCCCATCTTGGCCAAGAATTCTCATGGTCACAGTCAGAGAAGCATTCCATTCTCAGGAAAACATCCCGAGCTTTGGGCGCCTGGATGGCTCAGTCTGTTAAGCCTCTGACTCTTGGTTTTGGCTCAGGTTATGATCTCACAGTTTGTGAGTTTGAGTCCTTCATCGGGCTCTGTGCTGACAGTGAGGAACCTGCTTGGGATGCTCTCTTTCTCTCTGCCCCTCTTCTGCTTGTGTTCTGTCTCTCTTTCTCTCAAAATAAATCAATAAACATTAAAAAAGACAACAACATTGTGAGCTTTGCTTACATCTACACAACTCCCTCTCATCTTGTGCCTTGGCTACATTTACAATTTTCGGAGAGGTGCCTAGCAAATGACTTCCTCGGGGATTCCCCAGGCTTCTTTATTGCTCATAATTCTCTTATCTGAAGGTTAACAGTTTATAAAATAGATACTTTGGCCAAGGTTGCATAACAAAGAATTACATTTGCTTCTCGGTCTTGTTTCCTTCTCTTGGTGGTTGAGGAGTATGGCATTTGGGATTTTGAATCTTTGTGGTTAGGTACATTTTTGGCTTTTCCCAATTTAATCAGTGAATGATCATGCAGGCAACTTCTCAGGGACTTTGCTGGTTATTCGTTAACGCACTGTTCAAACTCTGAGAATTTTAGGCCATAAGGTTCAAAAGATGCTCCAAAGAGTAGAGTTTCCAGAGAAAGTAGGTTAGATCCAGAGAAAGTGATCTTTACAGGCTGGTGTGTGATGTTTTGTATGACTCTCCCTGCTCAGCTGTGCCTGATACTCTAGAAATATTCCTTATTTATGTTCTTCTTACTTTATTTTCATTATATGGTGTTCTTCTTTAGACATATTAATAACTCTTGGGACTCCAATATTGCCCAGTTTTAACTTTGTTAAGTGTTTATGTTCCAGTGTAATTTAAGATGATTTCAGGGCCTTCGGTGAACAATAGGGTCATAAGATTTGGGGTAAAAGGCACAAGTGTGTGAATTACTCAATAGACCAAGTGTTTGAGCCTGCAATTTCATGGGGCAACATCTATGATCTCACGAAGGTGTATAAACCACATGAAAGCTTGCTCCTTGTACTGATAATACAGAGAATTTTCACAGCTAGAGCCTTGTTTTCCCTCATTTTGCCCACCTCACTTCACTAGGTCTCTACAGATTATGTGAGAATCTTCCCCAAATATGGGCCTTCTAAGTGGAATATTTACTTTGCAGGACTTCTTCATATGCTTGAGGATTCTGATTTGGGTGGAGATGGGTAAATGGGTATTTTAGCTGGCTGGGAACTAGGATGTAGACATCCCTGGGGAGGGAAGTCATCTCCTTTTATATGTCTTCCAGGCTCCCCATCATCCTTCTGATCCCAACCAAGCTGGGAGTGGGGCCACCTTGACTCATCTGCAGAAGGCTTGGGGATTCCCTCTAGGAATTTAGAAAGACACTAATCCCACTGAAAGACATTTGGCAGACTGAAGAGGGCCCAGAACAAGCCAAAACTGCAGGGGGGAAAACAATCCACCTGAGCCTCTGAAAGGAAACTAACCCTAAGGCAATGGGGGTCTAAGTGGAGACTTAGCAGCAAGAGGATATTGCCAGTTCTGGAAAAATCTACAACTGATGCTACACACTCCCCTCCTTGGCCATCCTGATACTAGCAAAATGAAATCAATTACAAAGCATACTTAGGTTTTTTTATTTATCGTTTTTTTTTGTTTGTTTGCGTTTGTTTTTGTTTTTGTTTCGCACCTATGACTAGTACTGTGCGCGCTTCGACCAGGCCATACTTTTCTTTTAATGTAATATCCTGTATCATTCTATTTTATGTTAAAGATGGAAAATGAAGGTGTGTTATTGGGATTTAAAAAAACACATCTCTATTGGATCTTCGTCCCAATCCCTGCCACAGAGCTCCTAAAATCCTTGGAATTTCCCAAGTGATGAGTGATAAAGGTGTCTTTTGTTATGTTAATGAGATGACTTTTGGACAGTCCCCAGGTCACCTAGGATGGGGGCTGGTTGTCAGGGGAACCAGTGATGAGAAAGTCAGAACTTTCAACCCCTGGCCAATGATTTAATCAGTCATGCCCATGTAATGAAGTCTCTTGAATAAACCCAAAAGGATTGGGGATGGAAAATTTCCAGGCTGGTGAACACATGGAGATCTGGGGAGACTGGCACAGTCAAGAGAGAGCATGGAAGTTCCTCACCTTTTCCCTACACCTTTCCCCTGCCTCTCTTCCATCTGGGTATTCCTTTCATCATAAACTGGTGATCTAGTGAGTTAATGGGTTTCCTGAGTTCTGTGAGCCATTCTAGCACATTAATCAAATCCAAGAAGGAAGCTGTGAGCTGTGGGAACCTCCAATTTAAGCCAATCAGACAATATTCGGGGAGGCTACCTCACCACGAAGATGGGGTTCCCTGCCAGCCACACAGCTGTGGGACACAAGCACTGTGATTTAGGCAAGTAAATAACATGAGACCTCAGTTCTCACAAATTGATGAGGTCAGGGATGTTTCAGAGGCACAAGGGTTTTGAGTCAGGAAACGGGAACAAATGAGCAGGCAGAGTAAAGGTGTAAAGGCACTGCAGGGTGGAGGAAGATGAGTCAGGATAGGGGTGGGGCTCTGAACCAGGCCGGTAGGGGCAAGAGGGGATGGCTAAGGGTAAAACAGAGTGTAAGCCCAGCCAAGGGGGTGTTCCAAAGGGCACTGACATGACAATATGGATGGAACTCGTAATCCTATAGAGTGAATAAACAAGCATTAAGTGAAGTATCTTCTTTTTTAAGCAACTAGCATATTTTGCATCTCTGGGACACAGTAGAGCACTGATGTTTGAAAACAGTGGCACGTCCATAAAATAAAGTCCTATTAGCATGGCCCATTATCTATGTGACTTTCTCGCTGCATCTTTTTTTTTTAACGTTTTTATTTATTTTTGAGACAGAGAGAGACAGAGCATGAACGAGGGAGGGTCAGAGAGAGAGAGGGAGACACAGAATCGCAAGCAGGCTCCAGGCTCTGAGCCATCAGCCCAGAGCCCGACGCGGGGCTCGAACTCAAAGACCGCGAGATCGTGACCTGAGCTGAAGTCGGACGCTTAACCTACTGAGCCACCCAGGCGCCCCTCTCGCTGCATCTTTAACATAAAAAGAATGACGTAGGTTGATTACCTGAAAATACAAAGCTGGGTCAGAGTGTACAGGACTCTGTTCAGATGTATGACAAAAACAATCTAAATTTCATTATACTTTGTAACGGATCTCATTTTTCTGGTCCCTTTTCTTCTTCAGTGGCTGGAAAAGATTTTTTTTTTTTTTTTGCTTTTACTTTTTTGCACCCTCTTGCCTTTGTTAGCCTCTCACAACGAAGTAATCTATTTTAACAAATTAATGCATACCTTTCATATTTTCTCTGTACACATATAATTCAAAACAGATTATACACACACACACACACAAATAAACACATACGTATATTAGGGGGTTGGATTTTTAAAAATTGGTGGGGTGCCTGGGTGGCTCAGTCGGTTGAGCATCTGACTCCAGCTCAGGTCATGATCTCACGGTTTGTGGGTTTGAGCCCCACGTCGGGCTCTGTGCTGACAGCTCGGAGCCTGGAGCCTGCTTCAGATTCTGTGTCTCCCTCTCTCTCTCTCTGTCCTTTCCCCACTCTCACTTTGTCTCACTCTGTCTCTCAAAAATAAATAAATGTAAATAAATAAATAAATAAAATAAAAAATTGGTATACCAGTATACATACTTTTCTGCATCTTGACTTTCTTTCTTTAAATAATATTTTTTTTAACCTTTATTTATTTTTGAGACAGAGAGAGACAGAGCATGAACGGAGGAGGGGCAGAGAGAGAGGGAGACACAGAATCGGAAGCAGGCTCCAGGCTCTGAGCTGTCAGCACAGAGCCCGATGTGGGGCTCGAACTCATGAACCACGAGATCATGACTGAGCCAAAGTCAGAGGCTTAACCGGCTGAGCCACCCAGGAGCCCCAGGTGTCTTGATTTTCTTTCACTCAGTTATGCCTTATGGAACTCCCTCCAAGTCAAAGGGATCACTCTAGTTTCTTATTTTCATTGGTTGTGTATTTTTATCTACTGTGTAGATGTAATACGGTATATACGTTCTTCTATTGAGCTGTATTCACTTTGTTTCTAGTGTTTTCCCTCGAACATGGTTACAGTAAACATACTGTGTACATCATCTTATGCACTAATGAATCACAGTCATTTCATGGTTGGGGTGGGGGAAGGGGTCAGGACAGATACGGATTCTGACGAAACTCTATGAATATCACTTAATTTGGTTGAATGAAGCTGATAGTAAGCTGATAAAAATAACCCAGAATTCAAGGTTTCCCAATTCCTTTTTTAAATTTAATTTAATTTAATTTTTTTTATTTTTTTAACGTTTATTTATTTTTGAGACAGAGAGAGACAGAGCATGAACAGGGGAGGGGCAGAGAGAGGGGGGAGACACAGAATCTAAAACAGGCTCCAGGCTCTGAGCTGTCAGCAAAGAGCCTGACGCGGGGCTCAAACTCACGGACCGTGAGATCATGACCTGAGCCGAAGTCGGACACTTAACTGACCGAGCCACCCAGGCGCCCCATCCCAATTCCATTTTTAAAAAAAATTAAAGTTTGTTTATTTATTTTGAGAGAGAGAGAGAACACAAGCAGGTGAGGGGCAGAAAGAAGGAGAGACAGAATCCCAAGCAGGCTCTGTGCCATCAGCACAGAGCCCAAGGCAGAGCTTGAATCCACGAACTGTGATATCATGACCTGAGCCAAGATCAAGGGTTGGACACTTAACTGACGGAGCCACTCAGGTGCCCCAAGGGTTCCCCATTCCTGTGTCAATCCATTTCCCCTGGCTGAGTGATTATCATGATTAAGAAACTGCTATTTCCTTTCTTCCTTTATTCTTTCACCAATCTATCCATCCACTCACCCATTTATCCCTCCATCCCTCTGCCATCCAAGCATTAGCTGTGAACATGTACTATGTACCCAACACCATTTTAGGAACAATAGACAATACAAAAGATATATACGTGAAGGGGCTATACTATAGGGTAGGATATATAATATGTGTAGGAATAGTCACTCAACAGTAGTGGCTGTGAAAAGACAGGACTGAGGGGCAGGACCCTAACCAGGGTGCTTGCTCTGTTCTTGCTTCCTGCTCATTCTGGAACTGCAAGGTCCATCCATCTCTTCAGACCCCAGTTTTCTCATCTGCAAAAAACATCAGAGACCCGGAGGCCAACTCCAACCCATAGCCATCTTGTCTGTTTCTTCCCAGTAAAACAAAAACAAAAAACAAAACAAAACAAAAAACAGAAAAACAAAAACCTCAGCACTTAAATCCAGCACATTTCCCCTAAAAATACAAAATGTTGGCTTCTCTCCAAAAACAATGGGAAAGTATGTTAATGCACCATCGACATGCAAGTCCCACCAAGCAAAACCTGGCTAATGCGGGATGGCGGTTGCCCACTTCAGACGAGAAACTCACTATGGTTCAGCCCAGTCTCCACCATTCCCTAATGTCACCCTCCCAGCCGAGCTGTCCGTGCCCAATTATATATTATGCCAGCGTGGTTGATTTCCTTTTTTCTTTCGGTGCAGAAATACACTGCTTGCATCTGTGTTAAAACTGGGAATGCCCAAGGTGGCCTGAGAGGGCTGCATGTTGCTAGAAAATGGCTGGGGTTATACAGAGCCTGAGAGTCCTTGGTGTTTCCTACATAAACAGAAGCTCTCTGCTGAGAAGCATACCTGGGCCCCATACTTCCAGGCTGCTGTGGTGTAGCAGTCCAGCCCCCCCCCCCCACTTATGTGACCCTTGTCATTGCCAGTTAGGCACAGCAACACCAAGTTGCACCAGAGGAGAACAAGGTAGGAGCCAGCTCTAAGGAAGGGGGAGAGGGGGAAGGCAGAGAGAGAGCAGGCACTGCTATTCAGAGAAACTTCTGTGCTCCTGCAAAGGCAGTGTCTTGGAGGGCTCGCGGTCTCTGATTTCTATATGGTTTTTGGCACAACGTTTTAATCAAAAGAAGAAAAGGAAACAGTGCAAAGCCTTCAAACCCCAAACACAATGAGCTGGCAAGGACGCTGTTAAGTCATTCCTATAATATGCCAGGCTCAGAATAACAACATCTGTTCCTGCGGGGCAGTTAGCAGAGGATTAAAAACAAGAAAGAAACCTCAGATTTTAATGCGAATTGATTTACTCACTGTCCACTCGGCTTGGTCGTTACCATCAGCATGGCTGTGCCCAATTGCAGGCTTGCACAGGGCTGGGCACCGTGGTGGGTGAGTTGGAGAGAAATGCCGCCGCCCCCCCCCCGGCCTCCATGATTTATAATCCCTGCACAGAAACACTCTAGTGCGTTAAAGAGTGCCATGGGCTTTCTTGGCAGGAAGTCATTGAACCCTGACAGATACCCTCTGAACAACTTATGGTCTCACTGAGTTTTCTCTGGGCATCAGCACAGCAGACAGCTCTAAAGGTATGTCCTTTCCTGATGCTCCTTCTATGGACTTCTAAGTCCATGGAGAGAGGGAGCCTCAACTGGGTATTAATCATAAACACCTAATTTCCCTCAACCCCTAGGGCAGGCTCTTTTTGTTTCTAAGAAATGTAGGCTTGCAGAAATGGCACATAAGTATGAGATCTTTCCACGACCAGGTCCCCAACCCACCCTCTCCAGCCCCATAGCTTACACTTTCTAGATTTGAACCCAGGGTGTGTCAGTTTCTGGGCCAGTCTATATTATGGCCGTCATCTTCTTCCTGCATCCTGTAGTATGTTTCATTCATGGGCCCTCCCCCCTCACCTGTTGACCCCTGCACATTCTTCAAGGATTACTCAAGGATCATCTCTCCCACGATCCTTGCCCTACTCAGGCTCAGGGGGAGTGTCTGTCCTATGTCCTTCCACTTGCTGGGTGTTTAGACCTGTCAATGCATTTAATACACTGCCGTGTAGGTGGGAAATTCTGGCATCACGTGACTGTGGTAGATGCTACTTACCTTTTGATTGAATGCATGCAATCATTTCTTCTGGATTTCTTGGTTTGTTTTCTTTTCTCGTAGTTGTCCCATGGGGCACATAATGAACAACTAGTCTTCGTCTCCATCCTCAGTGGACAGGGGAGAAAAGCGTGTCCCCCAATCATCATGCCGTGACAGGCATTCAATTGCCAGAGGCAGTTGGAAACAAAACATGTTGAAAATACACTCATTTACCTGGTTGGTCCTGAAGCTTTGCCAGTTTCTTCTGCATCGTTGGTATTTCCCTCCCATTTCTCCAGCTTCCTGTAAAATGGGAGACCTTTAAACTCCCAAAGTCTGCATTTCTTTTTTTTTTAATCCCTTTAAAATTTTACTTGAGAGAGACAGAGACAGTGCCAAGGGTGGGGGGGGGGCAGAGAGAGAGGAGAGAGAGAGAATCCCAAGCAGGCTCTATGCCGCCAGCACAGAGCCCGATGCGGGGCTCAAGCCCATGAAACCCTGAGATCCTGACCGGAGCCGGAACCAAGAGTTGGACGCTTAACTGACTGAGCCATCCAGGTGTCCCCCAAAGTCTGCATTTCTGAATCACCCTTTCAATTGTCCTCAACCTCTCATACCTGAGATACTGGAGATTTCTGCACATTTTTTTTTTACTTAGGGTGGAAAAATGCGTTTCCTCTGTAGATGAGGTGGTCAAGGATCTAAATCCAAGCTGCTCGGTTTTAGATGCAAAAATGCCTTTCTTGCCTTGAATCGTGTCAAGCAGGCCTAGATTTGAATCATGGCTCTAGTTCCAGTCGATTAGGTGACCTTGGGGGTTGTTACTTCCTCTCCATGCCTCAGTTTCTTCAGTTGTAAAATGGAGATAAACCCACACAGTTCACAGTTCAGGGTTGTTGCAGTTATTAAATAAGATACGGTAGATGGGTTGCGTAATACTTACCATGTGGGGAGCATTTAATGGATGATAGATAGCTTTTTAATGACTATTTTGTCCTTTCATCCAGCCATTCCGTCTAAGCAGTGGCTTTATTATTAGTATTATTGGACTAAAATACTTTAGCATGAGTATTGTGACATGTCAGAGCAAATTATTGCTATTCAACTGCCCTCAAGTTGGCTAATCAGCTGGTGAAGGCTCTGAGTCAGAATCAATAGTAGGTTTGTCTGTATGACACAAAGCATCGTTGGATGTGTTTTATTATTTTTTATTATTTATTTATTTATTTAAAAAAATTTTTTTAATGGTTTTATTTATTTTTGAGACAGAGACAGAGCATGAGCAGCAGAGGGGCAGAGAGAGAGGGAGACACAGAATCTGAAGCAGGCTCCAGGCTCCGAGCTGTCAGCACAGAACCTGACATGGGGCTCGAACCCATGAACTGTGAGATCATGACCTGAGGTGAAGTCGGACGCTTAACTGACTGAGCCACCCAGGCGCCCCCTTTTTTTATTACTTAAAAAAAATTTTTTTAATGTTTATTTATTTTTGAAGGAGAGAGAGACAGAGTGTGAGCAGGGGAGGGACAGAGAGAGAGGGAGACACAGCATCCAAAGTAGGCTCCAGGCTCTGAGCTGTCAGCACAGAGCCCGACGTGGGGCTCGAACCCACAGACTGTGAGATCATGACCTGAGCTGAAGTCGGACGCTTAACCGACTGAGCCACCCAGGCGCCCCAAAACTTTATTTATTTTGAGAGAGACAGAGACAGCACAAATGGGGGGAGGGGCAGAGAGAGAGAGAGGGAGAGAGAGACAATCCCAAGCAGGGGCCTGCACTGTCAGCACAGAGCCTGATGCAGGGCTCGAACTCACAAACCGTGAGACCATGACCTGAGCGGAGATCCAGAGTCAGGTGCTTAACGGACTGAGCCACCCAGGCGCCCCCGGACATCGTTTCAGATTGCTGAAGTTAGTAGCACTTCAGCTCTATGATTAATGAGAAGGGGTGTAACAGTCTGCGAACCTTGCACAAGCGAGGTGGAAGGAAGGAACCAACCAGCCGTGAAGTTTGTGTCGACTGGGTGTCACTTAAAGCCTGCACTCACCAGCCCCGCCTCTCCACTTCAGAGTGGGGCTTCCTGCTTCCTCCGTCTGCAGGACCTGTCGGGAGCATGCTTCTGGAATTCCCAGCCTCAGAACTGGTAGGGAGGTGGTAAGGAATGGGAAGTTCATCGCACCTGCCCTCACCCACCAGACTCGATAACAGGGATCCAACTTCACCTGGATGCCGGACCAGCTTAGGATGGTCTTGTCTACCAGTATCTCCCATGCCTTGCCCACGTGTGCGTTGTACAAAGCTGTTCCCTGTTGACACAACCCTCCTCTTTCCTACCGACCTCCCCTACCCCAAGCAAGGCTTCCTGAAGCCACCTGGCCTGGAAACCAATATTGCAAACATTGACGGTGTCTGGTCCTCATTTTTGTAACAGTGCAGTTTCCCTTGGTGGCTGACCACGGCGGGGCAGGGGCAGGGGGGCAGTGTGGGAGAAAGGGAGGCACACAGATGGGTAGTTCAGGATATTCTCTTCCTAAGCACATCGGCTCACGGAATCCTCCTAACCACACAACAGGGGCGGGGTACCATTCAGTATCATCCACATTTCAGAGCTGGGACGCTGCGGTCCAGAGAAGCCGATGTCCTGCCAGAGATCACAGCGCCAACAGCGACTTGAACTCCAAATGTCCCCAGTACGGATTGCACGGTAGCCACCCAGCCCTCGGGGGACTGCAGGGCAAGTGTGGCCCTCCATCTGCCCTCTGAACTGCATACTCCTCCAGTCTACCTCTCGGAAGCAATGATACAGAGAAGGACGCATTGCGGAATAGATATTTTCATCAGGGGCTAGGGTCTCTGACATCCCAGGGCACGTGTGTGCCATAAGGAACGGGAAAGCATCCATATTAAACATAGAAACACCTGATTCAGTAAGTCACTTGAAAGGTCAAGGTATCCAGCCTTTGGCTAGTTCATTTCAAGTGGACCCTGGCAAGCTAGGGGCATAGGGTGCCGTAAGGCTCCAGGAGGTGAATTTTCTCTCGGACGCTCTTTATGTCCTGCCTGCTCCTTCAATTTCTACTGCAAACTCTCCATGCCCAGACATTCCCTTTCTCTCTCTCTCTCCTTATGTTTCCAAAGCCTGGGGCTGATGGAGCATCGTTGCCTTTGGGAGCTGACGAGTTGGGAATTTTGTTTTCCAAGGGTCTAGTATTGTTTCATCTTCATCACAGATTCTTCCAGGGCTCTTAATACCATGTTTTAAAATAGCCTCCAGGATTCCTGGGGGTTATTAACTTACAGTGTGACGGTTCATTTACCCTGCAACCCCCATGCCTACATTTTTTTTTGTCAACGTTCTATTTTCAAACATTAAATAACTATGTGATGAGCATCTTTCCTATAGTATCCTTTTCCACAGGGAGGCTGTAGACATGTTTGTCTTTTGGGCAAGTCAGGGGTGGGGTAACTGCGTTTAAAATGAGAAAATGAGTTTGATGCCTTTTTTCTTTTTTGTGACACAAAAATAAATAACAAAAGTTACCATTTTTACCACTTTTAAGGGTATAGTTCAGTGGCATTAAATTCACTTACACTGCTGTGCGACCATCACGACACTCTTTCTCCAGTGTTTCAAAATGGCCTGGCCCCTCTGGACAGTTACGTGGTGAAATTAGTGAAAATGTTTGTATCTGTGAGCTCAGGGTGCCTTAACACAATACCACAGACAGGGTGGATTGAACAACAGAAATCTGTTTCTCATACTTCTGGAGCCTGAGAAGAGGAAGGTGCTGGCAAGGTAGGTTTCGTTCTGAAAATGCTCTTGGCCGGTAGGCACCTGCCGTCTTCCAATGTGATCACGTGACCTCTTGTCACATGACCTTTTGTCTTGTGTCCTCTTGTGGGGGAAACAGGGAGCATCTTTTTAATGTTTATTCATTTTTCAGAGAGAGAGAGAGACACAGAGTGCGGGTGGGGGAGGGGCAGAGGGAGAGGGAGACATAGAATCCGAAGCAGGCTCCAGGCTCTGGGTCATCAGTCCAGAGCCTGACACAGGGCTCGAACTCACGGACCGCGAGATCATGACCTGAGCCCAAGTGGGATGCTTAACTGACTGAGCCACCCAGGTCTCCCTGGGGTCTCTTCTTATAAGGACACTACTCCTGTTGTGTGGGCCCCACCCTCATGACCTCATCTAACCCTAACTACCTCCCCCAAAGCCCCATCTCCTGATACGATGACATTGGGGTATGGTTTTGCCGTGTGAATTTTGGGGGAGACACATTCAGTCCATGAGAGTGATTTACCTGATGATTATTAAGGACTCACTAGAAATAGACAGAGTCCTAATGACGTTGCTAAAAACTTATTAGAGAGCTAGGGAAGGGGCTGGTCTACGGGGAAGAAGGTAATCCAGTAGGTTTTGGAAATAGTGGAGGAGCCCAGGTGGCCCCCAAGTCTACTCTGGTCATTTTGAGACGCAGGGGAAAAATAAAGAGCCTAGGACGCTGAGCTCTGCTGGAGCCCCATGGTGACGATGAAGTGGCCTTGTGTGGGCTATGACTGCACTTCATCACATGGATCCTGAAAATACATTGACCTAAGGAAGATCAGAGAATCAACCCAAACACGTGGCTAGGAGTTGAACGGGAATTTTGCAAGCACGAATTTAAGAAGAAACACAGAGCACTTTCTATACTTGTAGACTTACGTTCCCTTTTCTTTATAGTTTTAAAATTTGCTATTATTTAGTATAATAGTATACTCGGATGTAACACTAGTTGGGGCATATACACCCAGCCATTTCTATTTATTTATGTGTTTGGTAATAAGTCTCACGCATTATTTTATATTTAATACATATCATGGAAAATAATTCCAAAGGTATAAAAGGATATGTAGCAGAATATGTCTCCTTCCCACCCTGATTTCCCGGACACCCAGAGACTAGCTTCTGTGTGTCCTGTGTGTGTGTGTGTGTTTTTTTTTTTTTTTTTTTTTTTTACAAAAACAGCAATTACTAGGCATATGCTTTTACATCTTGTTTGTTTTCCTTGCTCTATCTTTTATATCAATACAGAAAGTGCTGCCTCACTTTCAAATTTTTTTTAATGTTTTTTATTCATTTTTGAGAGAGAGACAGAGACAGAGTGCAAGCAGGGGAGAAGCAGAGAGAGAGGGAAACACAGAATCCGAAGCGGGCTCCAGGCTCTGAGCTGTCAGCACAGAGCCCGACGCGGGGCTCGAACTCATGGACTGTGAGATCATGACCTGAGCTGAAGTTGGCTGCTTAACTGACTGAGACACCCAGGTGCCCCAACTTTCTAAAATAACATTATAGTATACCAAGGTATGTATGAACCAGAATTTATTGGTCTCTTATTTTTATTTAATTTTTTTTAACATTTATTCATTTTTGAGAGAGAGAGAGAGAGAGAGAGAGAGAGAGAGAGTGAGAGAGAAAGTGTGAGCAGGGGAGGGGCAGAGAGAGAGGGAGACACAGGCAAGCTCCGAGGCAGGCTCCAGGCTCTGAGCTGTCAGCACAGAGCCTGACGCAGGGCTTGAACCCGCGGACTGTGAGATCATGACCTGAGCTGAAGTTGGCCGCTTAACCAACTGAGCCACCCAGGCGCCCCTTGGTCTTTTTAATTTTTTTATGGTTTTCCTTTACCCAGAGTTATTTCCTTCCTTCAAGACAAAATTACTTCCTTCCTTGAGTAGAGGAAGGATTTTGTTACCTGCTTTATCTTCGGCAATAAGAACAGGACTGACACATAGTAGGCTGTTAACAAACATTCATTGAATGGAATGTCAGTGTGAATTGACTGCATCATTTCATACGTCGTTTCATATGTAAGCGAGTTGGATTGCTGGGACACGGGGTACGTGTCGTAATCTTGCTAGATCGTATGTCTTCTGAGTTTGTTTATGGTATTTTTCCATTCAGATTTTCTTTTGTTTTTTAATTCTTTAATGTTTATTCATTTTTGAGAGAGAGCGAGAGAGCGAGCATGAGTGGGGGAGGGACAGAGAGCGAGAGAAGAAGACACAGAATTTGAAGCAGGCTCCAGGCTCTGAGCTGTGAGCACAGCGCCTGATGTGGGGTTTGAATGAACCATGAGATCATGACCTGAGCCGAAGTCGGACGCTCAACCGACTGAGCCACCCAGGGGCCCCACTGTTTTCACTGCTGTTAACATCTGTGATCTGCACTCCCACTTTTGGTGACTCCTAGACCCAAGGGTCAGGTGTTAGGACTTATTCTCTAATGAAAAAGATGCTGCAGATACCACACATCCCATATTAGTTTTCTGTGCTGTATGATAAATCGCCACAAACTTAGTGACCTAAAGCAACAGGTACTGTTACATCACAGCCTTTGTGGCTCAGGAGTTCAGACCTTGATCCCTGTTGAGGTCTGACAAGGCCACAGTCACCGTGTCAGCTGGCAGAGAGCTCACCTTCCAGACACTTTACAACTTTGCTTTTGCTTTTTCAAGGTCAGCCAGGGACTTCTCTCTGCCTTTGGGATGGGGCAGCTACCCTTTTAAGGATTTTTCACCTTCCTAGGGGCACCTGGGTGGCTCAGTCAGTTAAGCGTTTGACTCTTGATTTCGGCTCAGGTAGTGATCTCACAGTTTCCTGCGTTTCAGCAGTTTTGTGCTGCTGGTGTGGACCCTACTTAGGATTCTCTCTCTCTCTCTCTCTCTCTCTCTCTCTCTCTCTCTCTGTCCCTCCCCTTGCTTGTGCTCAATCTATCTCTCTCAAAATAAAGAAAGCAACTTAAAAAACATGTTCACCTTACTAAGTCAGACCCACCCAAGATAATGTCCCTTTGGACTAAATCAAAACCAACTAACCTGGGACTTTAATTATACCTGCAACCCCCTTCCTCTTTTTTCATAAAACGTAACCTAACCAAACCTCAGCGTGAGAGTGGCTTCCCATCCCCTTGTGGTGTTGTGTTGGTTGGAGTCTACTCGGGTTCCACCAGTACTCGAGGGGAGGGAGTTATACAAAGGCAGGACTCATGGGGAGTCCCCTTCTGCTGTGTCCAGTAGATAGCCCATCTGCTTCCCTCTGTGTTTACTTGGGGGACAGGTGTGCATATCGGGAGCTTTCCATCTGGGACGCCAGCCACAGCTTTCCCCTTCTCTGCCTAAAGGAACTTCTCCTTTAGCGGCCCGGGGCATGTAGGACAGCTGGCAATGCCAGAGAGAATATTCTCTGGAGCTGCCTGCAAGAGATGAGGGACAGGAGTCAGTGATCAACACCCAGCTTATCTTCCCTGGATGGGAAAACTCGGAGGTACATTCTTCATGATTTCCTAGAGGGTCCTCAGCAAATCTGAGATCTCCTATTTCCCTCTTTTCACATGCTAATCTTGTCTCCCTTTGCCCTCTTCCTTCCTTTTGTCCTGTCTCCCAAATAAACTATGTGCAGTCAGTCTTCCTCTCAGATTCTGCTTTTGGGGAAACCCCGACAAAAACACGTGGTTTGGTAGTATTTTAATTGTGCTAACTTTCCTCTCATTGCACTGAGGTCTGAGGGCCTAAGTACTTCTTCCATATATTTTGGAATTCGATGAGGATTTCAATGTGGGCTATTTTGTGGTCGGTTTTTGCGAGTCTTTCCAAATATCCATTTCCTGTTTCCACATGATGGAATTGGACATGTGGCAATTAGGCCTGTCTTAGCTTTCTATTGTTACCGTTATGTTATCCATATCCTTAGTAATTTTTTCTTTTTTTTGTCCACTTCATATGTCCCTAACCGAGGGAGGTAAATTAAAATCTTTTACTGAATGCATTTTTCCTTATTCTTAGAGAACTCCTATGGGGGGGGGGGGGAGCTTGCTTCTCTTTTAAAATCTTTTCTTGCTTTTTGTTTTGTTTTCTATTCTTGCTTTTTAAGGTTTTTTGTTTGTTTTTTTGCATGGGTTTGTGTTTGTTTTCCTTCTGATCATTCGAATCCATTTCTGTTGTTTTTCCACCGCTTGTTTTTAGAACCATACTTTTACATTACATATTTCTTTCTTTAGAGAGTAGCTTTTGGCTCCTGTTGAGGACAGCGATCATTCATTGTCACTCATCCTGTCTTTCTCTCCTGTCCTGCGACGCCCCCCGCCCCAAGCACAGTGGATTATACACGAATTCACCCTTATCTGCAGATTCGCTGTTCGCACTTTCCCTTCCATGGGTCGGGTCACTGCCAACCGGAAGCCGCGGATCCTCCTTCTGACGAATCTGCAGACGGTCAATAGGGGCCTAACGTTCTGTCGAGACGCCTCGTCGTTTACCTGACGTCATCTCGGCCCCGAGAGGAGACGAGGGGACGTCATCCTGCGCCGTCACCAGAGGAAGGTGAGTACAGGCCAATGAGGTGTTTTGAGAGGCCGCATTCACACAACTTTTTTCTTTCTTTTCTTTTTTTTTTAACAGCCAATTGTTCTAAGGGTTTTGTTTTTTTAAGCTTATTTATTTATTTGAGAGAGAGAGAGTGCACCCGCCTGCATGCACATGTGGGAGGGGCAGAGAGAGAGAGAGAGAGAGAGAGAGAGAGAGAAAGAGAATCCCAAGCAGGCTCCACGTTGTCAGCAGGGAGCCCACTGCTGGAGGTGGGGGAGGGGAGGGGGCTCGATCTCACAAACCGCGAGATCATGACCTGAGCCGAGACCCAGAGTCAGTTGCTTAACAGGACTGAGCCACCCAAGCGCCCCAGTGTTGTATTTCATTACCGCTGTTGATAATCTCTTGCTGCGCCTGATGTGTAAGTTCAAGTTCATCACAGGTATGTCCGGATGGGAAGACACGTAGTACGTGTTGGGTTCGATGCTCTCCGCGGTTTCCGGCGTCCCCTGGGGGGGGGGACTTGGGGACAGATTCCCCATGGGTCAGTGGGGACTGCTGTATTATTTTTCTTAGTTCTTCCAGTAGTTAACTATGTAATTTAAATAAGATTTTTATACCTTAAATTTTTTGTTTGTTTGTTTTTAATGTTAATTGCAATTGGTTCAGGGTTGTATTCGTTTCAGGTGTGCACTACAGTGATTCAACCCTTCCATGCATCAGCTGGTGTTATCTAAACCTCTTATACCTTAATCGTTTCCATCTGCTGTGCATGGTGGAGCTCCTTGTTGGCTCCTTTACCCCGGTGTTTGGCATTTATGAAGCAGATGCTGGTTGATAACTTGTATTTCTTCTTCTCGGCTACAATTCACACTCGTGGCCTTGCCTGCTTCTTTCCTCGATTATAATACCATATCGTGGGGTTGTTGTTGTTGTTGTTTTCATCTAATGATTTGTTACATGCTGTTTTCCTAGTTTCTTATTCATTCTTAATTTTCGCTACACAGAAATTTAAATATCTTCATAATGCAGTCACGTTTATTCATTTCTTCCAAAGTTTCTTCTTTTAATTTTGCGCCCTGTCATCCTGTGCCTTGTGATCAGATGAACACCCCGCTATTTTTTCTGGTTGTTTGAAGGCTTCCATACGACCCTACTGCTTCCAGAAATTATTGAAGGTTATTCTTTGTCTTTAGAACCCTGATTTTTTTTTTTTTTTACTGTGTTTTGTTATTTGAAACACGATTCCCTGGTGATAGCTCTGACGGGAGTGTGGGGTGTGATATCCATGAAATCCGTTTCACATTTTCCAAAATATCTAACTACGTTCAGTGTCTGCACTAATAAACAGAACCACGAGGTTAGGACACAACTGTGTGACAAATTCTATAGAACATCAAACTGGCTTCGTCTGGTGAAATTTTAGAATCTCCGGCGAAAGCTTAAATCACAGGTTCTCCTGGACGTTAACCCCAAAGTGATTTTCAACGTTTGCTGTGAGAGACAATGAAAATAAACCAGAGTCCGAATTTTAACTCAGCAACGCTTACAGATGGTTTTAAGCTAATTAAATATTTTTCTTGAAAACTGAAGGAAAGCTAAGAAGGTAATTAGTAATTACACTCATAGATCTTCCTATTATGGCTTTAAGCCGCATTTGGTTTTGGTTATAACACATATGAGATAGACTCAAATGAACAAATAGTTTAACCTAAGGAGTGGTGTTCCATTTAGTCCTGCCGCTCATTGTCATAAAATTGCCAGGGGTTAAAACATCTCTCAAAGTTTTCTTGTAAAATTGCTTTAAGGGCTGTGCCCTCAGCCCTTACGTTGAGGGAGGATATACATTCTGGCAACAGCATGAAGAGATGTGGACTGAAGTTTGGGGAATGTTTCCTGGATCTGCCTGATGAATAGACAATTATTTTTTTAATGTTTTTTTTATTTTATTTTTGAGAGAGAGAGAAAAAGAGGGGAAGGGGCAGAGAGAGAGGGAGGCACAGAATCTGAAGCAGAATCCAGGCTCCCGAGTTGTGAGCACAGAGCCCAATGCGGGGCTCGAACCCACGAACCTCGAGATCATGACCTGAGCTGAAGTGGGATGCTTAACCGACTGAGCCAGCCAGGTGCCCCCGAATAAAAAAATAAGACTCTGCAGTTATATCACTTACAATATTGTGTTCAGCTTCAAGTAATCTAAAAATCCACTTAATGGCGTTTAAAGCACACAGATTCACTTTTTCTCACATGTTAAGAAGTTTCAGGCTTTCAATTTTTCCATGATGTCAGGACTGGCATTGGCTGCAAATCTCTCGGTCCTTCTCTCAGTGACGGCTGCCCCGGGGTCACAGGATGGCTGGTGTGTGTCTTCAGGCATCTATTCTATGTTCAAGGTTGGAGGAAAACACACGAGCCAGGAGCTGTGCTGGCGTGTTCCTCATTTATCAGGACAACCAACTCTGGCCCTAGTGTCACTGGTTGGAACTTGGTCATTCTGCCATCCCATCTGTAAGAGTTCTGGGAAAGCAAGGGGTAGGCGTGTCACATGTGAATCAGACCCGTCGCGATCCACAGCCTAGATAGCAACACACTGCCTTCCAAAACCAAGCGGGGGGTTCTGGTGACGGGTGAGGTGTGAATGGGGTAGGCCACCAACTGTGTCTGCCACAGATATGAATGGGGGTGGGTTGGCTACAACGTAAACCATGGCAGCCCCTGGAATATTTGAAGAATGTGCTGCTTTGGTCATATGTGCTTTGGCACATTGTTAAAAAATAACAGTAGCGCCTTTATTCCCTACCTTCCAAGTGTCCAGTTAGTATTTTGGTCTTGTCTTTCTTATGAAATTGCCTTTTTCCTTACGATAAGGACGATAGTTTTTATGCCACCACGTCCTTAGAATTTCACGTATTTTGTGGACACCAAGGACATGCCTATTTAATGATTTACTGGCCGTCAGTTGAGTTCTGCATTTAAATTAAGTCCCTCCAGGGTATAACATAACTGTGCTTGGGCTCTTACACTTTCGTGGATACCTATTCGTATGGCATGATTGTTAGGGTAATCATCCCAAATTCTAGGATGTGCCAGGATGTTGTTGGTAATAGAGTTTGGCTTAAAAGGGTCTCAGGGGCGCCTGGGTGGCTCAGTCAGTTGAGCATCTGACTCTCAATTTGGGCCCAGGTCATGATCCTAGGGTCGTGAGATGGGGTGGAACCTGCTTCAGGTTCTCTCTCTCTCTCCCTGCCCCTGCCCCTCTCCCCTGCTCACGTGCTCTTTCTCTCCTTAAAATAAAAAAAAATAATAATAAAACGAGAGGGTCTCTGGATCAATCATAAAACTGCGATTATAGAAAACCCAGAGATACTCAAAAGCTAACTTTATTAGTTTTTGACCAAATAGGTTGATTCAAGAATGCAAAGCGTCACGGTTGGAGCCTCTCAACTTCATCAGGATAAGGTAATATTCAGTGTTCTGTGTTTGGCATAGATTTGCATGGTGTTGTGCTTCAGAGTGTGGGCAACCCAGGGAGTGAAGCAGACATGTGTACAGACGCGTATATTCTTACTGCCAGAAAAATGAAGTTCAAAGTTGGGTAGCGCTGAGCGTGTGTGGGAGAATCCTGAGTTGGGTGAATTACTGAGAAAAGAAACTAGACTCGGGAGCATGACTTTGTCCCAGAGGCCCTCCCGTGGCAGCAGTGAGGGAGGGGAGAACAGAAGAGGCAGAAGGACCCTGTGCTGTAAACGTCCAGAAAACAGGTGGCCGATTCAGGATTCTTTTCTTGCCAATGATAGATAACGCAGCCTACTTTAGCGAAAAACCGAATTCGCCGACTCACGTACCTGGTAAGGCCGGGGTTCAGCTTGAAGCAGGGATGCCAGGGTCGCGAGCAGAAATCAGAGTGCCTTAATCTCTAACTCGGTTCTGTTTTCCTTGCTGTCTTCGTTGCCCTTTCGTGGGCACAAGAGGGTTGTCTTAGATCCTGTTATCACACTGAGCTTCATGTCAGGGAGGGGAAGGAAGAGGCCTGTCTCCCGAGGACGGTCAGATGGCCTTTCTCTCCTGTCCGGATCATCTCAGTGTGTCCATTGGTGCACAGTCCTGGGCCGCACGTGGGCCGGCGTGTCTCAGGGTGTGGTCCCAGAACCATCCTCAGCTGTATCAGCGGAGAACCTGTAAGGAAGGAAATTCTTGGGTCCCCACCCCAGGCCCCCTAAATCAGAAAATCTAGGGAGGGGACCTTGTATATCCTTTCTCCAACCCTCTGGGAATTTCTGGTGCGGATAAAAGTTTGGGAACCGTTTGGCTTAGAGAAACCGTCTCCCAACTTGAGAAAGAGGCCTCGTCTGAGAGTATATTTTCATAGCAATAATGGCAGTTGAGCCAAAGGTCAAGTTAGATGAACTTCTAGAATCTATCAAATGCCAGAAAAAGAGAGAGAAGGAAAATAACTGTAGGAGAGGTTGCTCTGTGCTGTCTGAACATGGCTATTTTGACCCCGAAAATATGCAAATGCATTTTTGTTCCCTTAACACACTCTCTGCAGTCCCGTAATAATGCATTGTAAACAGACCATATTAAAACAAACAGTTCTCTCTAGATCTTTTTTTTTTTTCCTCAATATTTTCTCTAAATAGTTATTTGGTAATACACATTTTTCTGTTTTGTAGAGTCCCTAAATAGCAGAGGGCTCTGTTTGGAGGAACCAACTCATGCCTCCCGCTGCCAGAATGTTCCTGGAGCTTTCGTTTTACTAAATAAAGAGTTGGAGCTCATGTCAACCCTGTGGTGGTACTGGACCCTTGATCCAGTAGGAAAAACAAGCACCTAACAGTTCCCTTCCCCTCCTCAAACCAGGGCTCCGGTCTCAGACCAAATGGCACCGAAGGGGAGTCACATCTTCTGTGTTACTTTTTCTGTGTCTTTTTGTTTTGTTTTTTCTGTGTCTTTCCTTCTGGGTGTTTAGCTTCAGAATGCCCTCACCGATGCATTTCTGTCACCGGCTTGGACCCGCGCTTCTAAAACCAGGTGACGTCACCTTTGTTCTTGCCACACACCCAACAGAATGCTCTGACGTAAAAAGTTGGTCAGTGTAACGCTTCACCTGGAAGGGTGAGCCCCGAAGTAGAATGCTCAGGGGTAGCAGAAACTCACAACTTTCTGATACCGGCTGGGTCGCTTGAAGTCAGAGTGCGAGTGGCAGCTTTGATGATGTGTTCTTCAGCTGCATCCATTACAGAAGCTTCCACAATGTCCCTCTTGACCTCTCAGCTTTCTCTGTCTTGGGAGAGGGACCAGAGACTCCCTCATGGCCCCGTGGCTTTTGCTTTCTACGCCTCGCGGATTCGTGGTCTCGGAGATAAAAGGGACTTTGGCAACTGATCATTTATTTATTTTCTTCTTCTAAGGCAGACTGTGTCTAAATGCCTTAGGGTGTGACACTTAGGGTCCCGGTCGTGGAGGTGGAGAGGGAGGCCCTCCCTCGTGCACGGTTCGGAGGGCCTGTATTACCTAGTCTTGCCTGCAAGTGCCTCGCAGGGCACATTCTCTGCCATTGGGACCATCCCAACCCCTCTACTGCCAGCCGGAAGCAATACTCTGAGAGAGTTAGTTCAGTATTTAGCACTTGGTCTCAGGAGACAGACCACAGATACTCACGTCTCCGCCCGGTTGCCTGCTGGGCTGTGCTCCTTGGGCAGGTAACTTAACCTCTCTGGTCTCTGTTGTCAAATGAGGATCCCAGTAGCACAAGGGGGTTGTGGTGAGCATAAAAGGAATTAATGGGCATAAACTGCATAGCCTCCTGCCTGGCACAGGCTTAGCACTCAGTATGAGCAGGAGCTGTTGTTCCTACCTCGGCAATGGTGGTTCTCTCACTGTGCCTCTCATCCCGAGTTGGAAATACGATTCGCATTCCCCTGTGGGATGGAAAGGGTCATCTCAGGGTCAGGGGCTGTATCTGCTCATCCCTCGGTATCATCCTTTGGTAGCTAAGCCTCAGTGTAGAGTCTTGAGCTTAATAGGCACTCAGGAAATGTGTTTTGAGTTAAACTGAAGCCACCTTACCCCCACCCTGAGCATATTTGGCAAGTTCCAGAAAAAAAAAAAAAAAAACAAAAAACAACAGGCCTCCCTGCTCCTTTCTTTCACCTAAAAGTAAAGTTCTCCAACTTAATCTGCCGTTAGATCCCTGCCAGGCTTCTGATTCTCTAGATTCCTCTTGCAAAATAACTCTTTTCACCACCAAAGCTGCCTGTGGCTCGCAGGCCTTCTCCCCTTCTCCCCCGGGCTTCTTGGGGTCCCCCAGTCAAGGCTGCCAGTAGGAATCCCATCCCATTCAAAAATAAAACACCAACAGTCCCTCATCTGGGTCATCTAATGAGATGTCCCCCTGCGCGTTATACCCCAGGGTCAGGACCCTCTGACCCCATCCGTGGTTTGAAACTCACTTTCTCATTCAGGAGCCAAAGAACCACCAGGAGAATGAACCAAATACCTGAAGGCTCCTGGCTCCCGCCGCCCAAGATCTATCAGTTCCCGTGTGATTCTGGTCCAGGTCCCTGACAGTGCTCTTTCCAGTGACCAGGGGCCTGACTGCCTGGGCAGGAGGGCAGGAATGCATTAGAAACAAATGCACTGGGAGCCCCAGGGTGGCTCAGTCGGTTGAGAGTCTGACTTAGGCTCAGGTTATGAGTTCAGGCCCCGCATCAGGCTGTCTGCTGTCAGCAGGAGCCCCCTTGAGATCCTCTGCTCCCCCCTGGTCTCTCTCTGCACCTCCCTGAGTCGTGCTTTCTCTCTCAAAAATAAATAAATAAAAAGAAAGAAACGAACGCGGTGTTCTGTGAAAACGCGTGCCATGAAAACTCAGACATCCACAAGGCTACCGCTTTTCATTTGTGAATGTTCACTCCCTTTCCCTGCTGTTGGTCGTTGGTCTGAGGAATGGCAGAATAGGCCCGAGCCGCAGGGAGGTGCCTTAGTTTCCTAGAGCTGCTTTGAAAAGAGCCACTCACTGGGTGGTTTAAGACAACACAGATCCATTCTCCCGCTGTTCTGGAGGCCGGAAGTTGGAAGTCGAGATGTTGGCGGAGCAGTGATCTCTCCAAGGCTCTAGGGGGAATCCGTTCCATTCTTTCTCTCAGCTTCTGGCGTCTCCAACAACTGTGTGCATTCCTTGGCTGGTGGACACATCCCTTCCGTCTCTGCCTCCACCACCACCTGGCGTTGTCTCCCTGTGTCTTAGGACACCAGGCGCACTGGACCAGGGGCCCACCCTCCCTCAGCATGAGTGCATCTTAGCCGATTACATCTACAGCAACCCTATTTCCAAATAATGCCGCATTCTGGAATATTGAGGGTTAGGATCTCAACACGTCTCTCTTTGGGGAAGCATAATCCTCCCCATTACACAGGGGGAGATGTTTTGATGTAGCTGCATGATAGGTGTTGTCATAGTAGTTTGGGTTGGGCTTTAAATATCTGAAAATGAGCCTGTTGTGGAAAACCTGGAAGAGACTACCGGTTCCGCCTGAGTTGCTTATTCAAGGGAAAGGAAGTGAGATACGGGACAGGTTTGGGGGTATATCGGTGAAGAAAACGTTAATTTACTGCAGCCACACTGAATCCAGACCACATCCCAAACTAGACCCATCCCTATCCAGACTTCTGCTTTCAGAGATAAGGACACTGAGGCCCACAGAAGCATAGAACCTTCACGCAGCTGGATTGAAAATCTTCTGTCTACTAACAGTGGTCTGTGGTTCACTGTGTCCTCACCTTCATGCATGGAGAGAAACCATCTTTCCAGGTTTCCATTTCTAGCAAGAGGTGGCTTCCAGTCAGAGGTCGAGACTTGCGCTCTCAGGCACCTGGGTGGCTCAGTCAGTTAGGCATCCGACGTTTAGCTTAGGTCATGATCTCGCGGTTCGTGGGTTCGACCCCCGCCTCGGGCCCTGTGCTGACAGCTCAGAGCCTGGGGCCTGCTTCGGATTCTGTGTCTCCCTCTCTCTGCCCCTCCCCTTCTCAACATTCTCTCAAAAATAAATAAACATTAAAAAAAAAGAAAAAAAAAAAAAAGACTGGTGCAAAGGTCCACAACTCATTTGCAGCTGAAGTCTCATGGGATTGAGAAAGTCAGTGGTGCAGAGAAGTAGAGTGAGGCGTGCCTGCGTGAAGGGTCTCTCTGGTGTCACCGGGGGTGAGCCGTTCTGCGTCCGTTGACCCTGCTCTCCTCTCGTCCAACCTCGTCACCTTCATTTGCAGTCACTACCACCGTCTCCTCTCCAGGGGCGACCAAACCACTGTCCCGACTTCTGTCACCATTGATAGGCTTGGCCTAGCTTTGAAGTTCATACGAACAAAAGCGTACCACAAGTGTTGAGTGTCTGCTGCTCCTGCCTCCGTTCTGTTTGTAGGAATCTTCCTTTTTGTTACACGTGGTTGTAGTTCATTTGTTTTTAATGCTGTTTGCCTGTTGTGTGACTAGATTGCAACTCACGGCACATCTCTTTTGCAGTGGACGAACACTTTCAGTTTTTTAACTGTGATTGCCAGAAACTTTTTTATACATTTTTTTGGGGGGGGGGGGAGGGCACAAAAACACATGTTTATCCTAGGAGGAAAATTGCTAGATTAGAGGAGTTGCGCGTTTTCATCGCTAGAAGATAATGCAAAAGAGTGTTCCCACGTGACTGTGGGGATTTATACTTCCGTTTTGTTCTAATGCCAGTCTTTGAAATGTCGCTGCTCGGGCACCTGGGTGGCTCAGTTGGTTGAACATCTGACTCTTGGTTTCAGCTCAGGTCACGATCTCGTGATTTCACGGGTTCAAGCCCCACGTCGGGCTCTGCGTTAACCGTGCGGAAACTGCTTGAGATTCTCTCTCTCCCCCTCTCTCTGCCCCTCCCCACTAGCACTGTCTCTGTCTCTCTCAAAATACACAAACTTAATAAAAAAAATTCAAACGTCACTACTCCAGTGGTATGTTGTGATGGCTTACTGTGACATAATTTGAGTTTCCCTGTAGGGGAGTGAATGGAGGGCCTTTTCATGTGAACATTGGCCATTTAAATACCCTGCTTTGCAAAGAACCTATTTAAATCTTTTGGCCATTTTTGGAGGTGGTTTATGTGTTTTTTATTGACTTGAAGGTTTTCAAAAAAATATGCGCTCTGGACATAGGTTTCATGGGATATCTGCCTACAAATACCTTCTCCCATTCTCCAGGCGCGTTTTTACTCTCCTATGGTATTTATCAATGAGCAGAAATTCTTAACTTTCATGGAATCCCACTTGTCATTGTTTTGCTTTGGAATTAGTGTTTTTGCATCTGGTGTAAGGAATCTAAAGCAGTTATTCTTTTACTCTTCCTATTTAGACCTAAGATCCCTCTTGAATATATTTTTATGCATGGTATGAGATGGAGGTTAATGGTGCATTTTTTCATATTGATATCCAGTTGACCCAGCACCTGTTTAATGAGAAGGTCAGCCTTTCTCCATTGCTATGGAGTGTTACTGTTGTCATAACTCGAGTGTTTCTCTCCTTCTCTTTGTGTGTGTGATATGTATGTTTATGTGTTTCTTTCACCCATTATGTTGTTCAGCTTTGCACCAAGACCATACTCTTCTACGTATTGCACACATTGACATCTGGTGTGAACCCTCTAACCCTGTTCCTTTTCTTCAAGACTGTCCTGGCCTTGGGGTGTCTGGGTGGCTCAGTCGGTTAAGCGTCCGACTCTAGATTTCAGCTCAGGTCTTGATCTTGTGGTTAGTGAGTTGGAGCCCTGCATCGGGCTCCACATTGGGCGGTGTGCAGCCTGCTTGGGATTCTCTCTCTCTCTTCATCTCTCTGTCTCTGCCCCTCCCCAGCTCACACCCTCTCTCTTTCAAAGTAAATAAATAAACTTAAAAAAAAAAGGCTGTCCTGGCCTTTAACATTAGAATCACCTTGTTCAGTATACACACACACCTGCTGGTATATCGAATATTGAATCTCTAGCTCAGTCTGGACAGAATATACATATTCCGTATAGAATACTGAACATTTAAATCCATGAGCATAGTATATCCCTTTATTTTACTACTTACAGTGCCTTTAATTTTTGTAATAATTTGTAATAATTTTTTGTAATTTTCTGAGTAGCTTTTTACATTTTCTATTTTGTTCATTTACAGGCATTTGATATTTTTTGGTGCTGTTATGGTACCATACCATTTAATTTTCTCATTTTCATTGCTAATAAATAGAAATACACTGTGTTTTGTTATATTGAATTTGTAACTAGTGACTTTGATGATCTAAGTAATCTCAGTTTGCTTACTGGTTTTAATGATATATCTGTAGGTTCTTTTGAATTTCTTATACACATAGTCTTGCTGTCTGTCAATAATATTTATTTTATTTTGTTGTGGTGGCTAGGACCTTTAGTACAATGTTCAATAGAAATGGTGAGGGGGGGGCGCCTGGGTTAAGCGCAGTCGGTTAAGCGTCCGACTTCAGCCAGGTCACGATCTCGCGGTCCGTGAGTTTGAGCCCCATGTCAGGCTCTGGGCTGATGGCTCGGAGCCTGGAGCCTGTTTCCGATTCTGTGTCTCCCTCTCTCTCTGCCCCTCCCCCCCTCATGCTCTGTCTCTCTCTGTCCCAAAAAAAAACAAAAAACGTTGAAAAAAGAAATGGTGAGAGGGGACACCATTGTTTTGTTCCTAATATGAAGGGAAAAGCTTTTAGTATTTTGTTACTCAGTATTATGTTTGATGTAGATTGTCTTATAGATACCTTTAGGCAGACTGAGAAAATTATGTTCTATTTCTAGTTTATTGCATTTTACATGATTGGATATTGAGACTTATCACATGGTTTTTCTGTATCTTTTCAGATGATCAAATGCTTTGTTGTAAACTCCATGGATTAACTTTGAAATGTTAAACTGGCTCATTTAGGAGTTGGAATGAGTCCAACTTTGCTGTGATGTCTTATTTTTATATTGCTGATTTTGACTTGCTACCCTTTTGTTTAGAACTTTTGCAACTTTGCTCATGAGAGATCTCCGACTATGATTTCCTTACTTATAGTTTCCCTGCCAAGTTTTTTGGTAATACAATTACAGTGGCCTCATAAAATCAGTTGGGAAGTGTTCCCTTTTTTGTTCTAGTCCCTAGAAGTTTTGTTTAACATAGTTAATTTCTTCCTTAAATGTTCAGTGGATCTTGACAGTGAAGCTCTCTGAGACTGGAGTTTTCTTTGTGGAGATGTTTCAAATTATGGATTCAATTTTTTTTAATAGATACAGGATTATTTAGATTTTCTATTTCTTCTTATGCCAGTTTGTAAATTGCATTTTTATAAGAGTGTAACTTGTCTGATATTTCAAATGCATATGCACAAAATTATTGGAAAATATTCTCTTACTGTTCTGTGATTATATGTAGGATCCATAGTGATACCTCCCTTTTGAGGTCCAGTATTACATTAGACTTTCTTGATTATATTACATTTGTTATATGTTTCATCAGTTTTCCTCTTCTAGTCATATATATATATATTTTTTTTTTCTTTCTACCTTTCTTGGTTTTAATGTGCTTTTTTTGTCCTTTTTTTTTTTTGGTAGGCTCCATGACCAATATGAGACTTGAATCCATGACCCCAAGATCAGGAGTTGCATGCTGTATTGACTGAGCCAGCTAGGTGCCCCTATCCCTATGTTTTTGAGATGGTTACATAAGTCAGTGGTTTTTAGCCTTTTTCTCTTCTGATATATGTCTTTACAGCTATGATTCCCAGCAAGGACCATTCTAGCAATAGCCTAAATTCTTGACGTGCCATACCCTCACAATCTTGTATTACACATATTTCCTAATTTCCTTTCCTATTTCTTCTTGACTAAATGACATTAGTTATTTATAAGAGTATTGCTTAGTTTCCAAGCATTTGAGGTGTTATTCTGTATCTTGTACAGTGATTTCTAATGTGATTCCATTGAACTCAGCATATTTTGCTTGGCTTCAGATGTTTGGAGTTCATTAGAATTTCCTTTATGGGTTAGCAGATAGCATGCAGGTTAATTTTATAATGCTCTGGGAGAACTTGGAAAAATATGTATCCTGTGGTTGTTGAACTCAGTGTTTTACATATATCAATCGGTCAAGTTTGTTGAAATTCTCCATATTTTAACATTTTTTTAAATCTGTTCTATCAGTTACTGAGAAACGTGCATTTAAATCTCCCATTTTAATTGTGGATTTGTTGTTTTTCCTTTGTTTTCTTTTTGTGGTCATATCAGCATTTTGTACTCCATTTTTTCTCCTTTATTAATTGTTAATTATATATACACATGCACACAAATGCACACTCATCCTTCCTTTAGTGTTTATTCTCAATGACAAAAGTGTCTTTTCTTGATTTATACGTGTGTAAAGAAATTGGTTCTTTATGTGCTTTCTTCACAAGGTTCCTCCTCTTTTATGGTATTTTCATGTATTTTAATTTACACATATTTAAAACTCCATAAGGCATTGTTATTGTTGCACTGTACAGAAAATATTCATTTAGATTTACCCACATACACACTCTGTTGGCCTTCATTCCTTGCTGTGTCTGGGCTTTCCTCTGGGATTAGTTCCTTTCCACACGCCCCTCCCCCCCCCAAGAACTTCCTTCAGTATTCCTTTTAAAATAGTCCCATTGATGACAGATTATTTCAATATTCTTTATCTCATCTTTGCATTTTGGGGGAAGAGTATTTCCAGAGGGTGGTCATTTGGGTTGAGAGTTATTTTCTTTCAGCATTCAAAGCTTGATATTTGTCGGGAAAGGCAGTCTTGTGCGTGCATGGATCAGTCCCCACTCAACTGTAAGAGTGGGCCTGGAGCTCGGAACTCTCCCTTACCAAGAGATAAATGGCCCACAGAGCCTGTGCTGGGCTTAGTGCCTTGTGTGGGGCTATTTTTCCCTGTTTTTGCTCGAGGGGTGCTCGTTCACTCTGCCTAAGGCACACATATCTCATGGCACCCAGCCAGCCCCAGAGTGTATATCTCTCCTCCTCAGGGAGGGGACAGAGCTCCATCCACTGTGGCATGAGAGGGACGTGTGGTTGCAAAGTGTCCCGTGTCACCTGCTGGGAGAGACCTGCCGGCCTCAGGGCACTGATGCCTCCTGTTGAAGCTGATCCTACTGTGTGTACTCTGTGGAAACAAAGCACCGTTCTGTCCAGGGCTTGGCAGCATCGAGCTCCTTGGAGACTCTGATACCAAGATGCAGGGGGCAGAAATGTTGGGATTTTTCCCCTGGGATTGGTAACTGGAACATGGCATTTTGTTTCCTGGGATTGGTCAACTGCCGTAAGGTAATCTGTGCCACAGTAGTGCGTTGTCTTCTGACTTCTTTCTTTCTGTTGGAAAATCATCTGTAAATCTTACTTTATTTTAAATTTTAAGTTTATTTATTTTGAGAGAGGACGTGCAAGTGGGGGAGGGGCAGAGAGAGAGACTCCCAAGTAGGCTCCGCACTGTTAGCGCGGAGCCTGATGTGGGGCTCGAACCTGCAAAACTGCGAGATCGTGACCTGAGCCAAAACCAGGAGTTGGGTGCTCAACCGACTGAGCCACCCGGGAACCCCAGTATTGACAGTTCGAAGACCAGCACTGGAACAAATAGAAGTATAAATTCACACAGTCACTCATGCAGTTAGCCCCACTTCCTTGTGCTAGAAGACCCTGGAGGTTACATATGAAGGTTAGAAGAATACACTTATTCCCCTGTGTTGTGCAGCTCATTGGCCGTCTCTCAGGAGGTCACAGACATAATTTTAAAAATACTCCTGCTGGACGGGATGCCTGGGTGGCTCAGTTGGTTGAGTGTCTGACTCTTGGTTTCAGCTCAGGCCATGATCTCATGGTTTATGAGTTCGAGGCCCCTGTCGGACTCTGTGCTGACAGCATGGAGCCTGCTGGGGATTCTCTCTCTCTCCCTCTCTCTGTCCCTTCCCTGCTTACACTCTCTTTCTTAAAATAAATAAATAAACTTAAAAAAATTTTTTTAATTAAAAAAAAATACTCCTACTGGAAAATTTTCCCAACTTTGTGTCTGTAAGGGATGTGATTTTCAATCTTCCATGATGGTGAAAGAATTATTTATATTTACCAAATTTCTCTGTACTTTAAAATTCTTATATTTACCAAATTTCTCTGTAGTTAAAAGTTTTTATATTATACATGTGCATCTTTTGGGTTTTATTAATAGAGACAAGTGGCTACTTTCACAATACTCCATGAGGTAGGGAATAACAGGTTGATGGAAAAGGTCCATCACATACGTTTTTGTAGAACTGTGGAAAGAGAGAATGTGTTTCTGAAACTGGTCTTTTGACTCTGATTGTCCTATTTAGGTTTGATTTTGAGTCTGGCTTTCTTTGTGCGAATATATCAGGTACTGCATTCTTTACATGTCTCTATGCATAAAAATGGATTCTCTTTGTACAGGATGATAATCACTAGTTGGATGGGTTAGAAGCAAAGACAACAGGGGCACCTGGGTGGCTCAGTCAGTTAAGCATCCGACTCTTGATTTCAGCTCAGGCCATGATCTCACAGGTTGTTGAGTTCAAGTCCCACACCAGGCTCTGCACTGACAACATGAAGCCTGCTTGGGATTCTCTCTCTCTCTCTCTCTCTCTCTCTCTCTTTCTCTCTCTCTCTCTCTCCCCCTCCACCGCTCGTACACACACACACACACACACACACACTCTCTCTCTCTCTCTCTCTCTTTCTGTCCCTCAAATAAAAAAAAAACATTAAAAACTAAAAGAAGTTAAAGACAACAGCATCTCTAGTGGTGGTTTAGAGCTAAGTCTGTGCTCTCTGGCATTCTGGTGTCTAAAGGAGGCCTGCTTTTGTGCAGGATGAGGGTTAGGGTTTAGTGCCCTCAATAGTGAATAACTTTAGATAGTTAAAGATTATTAGAGCACTGTTTCTTGAAGTGTTTCATAGACTCTACGTTTATGGTTAACACGATTTGTAAGTTACATGTCAAGGGTATGGAGTGTGGGGTTCTAGGGCAGGGCAGGGCTCCTGGATGAAACAAAGTTCAAAGGAACTTCACATACTTAAAAAAATAAAGCGTAGGTTTAGTGACGATGCTGGCAGGGGGAGTGTTGAACAAGACAGCCCCCGAAGAGATGATAAATTTCTCTTCTTTCCATTCCTTATATTCATTTTCACTGTTGTCATATTATCTTGTTTGTATAGGGGTGTTTTTTTTGTGTGTGTGTGTGTGTGTGTGTGTGTGTGTGTGTACTAAATTTAAGCCCTTTGCAGGAAAGTTTCTGTAGAAGTTAAGCAACCAGGCATACAGAATGCTCCAGGTGCCTCCCTTCCCTTGGGAGTTAGGTGCAGGTGATGGAAAGGAGGCAGCCCTGGGAGTAGCTCCTCCGGGGGAAATCCCTTTGCCTGTTTGTTAGTAGATACCTGTCCTATCTCTCATTCACCTGACAGCTTGGTTTCCCAAGGAGGTGACTGGCAGGTGGAGGGTAGGGTGATCCTGGGATACTCAGAATCCAGATAAACCTTTCTTTAGAGGATGCGTTCCCAAAGAAAATCATACCAAGTCATAACCTCGTGCCCGTTCCCTTATTCGAGAGCAGCCATAAGGGGGAAAAGGGTTACAAAGAGTCAAGCTGGGGGCAAGGGAGATAGTGGTTAGTTACTTATGCAATCAGTATCTCTTATAAAATACTGTTTGATTAAGTTTTCTTTTTCTCATGAGACCACAGCATCTATGAGTTATTAAATGTCTGTCACTGGCGTGTGTGTGCATGCCCGCACGCGCGCATGTGTGTGTTGGCATGTTGGGGGATGGTGAGGACCTGTATATACTTGTCCTGGATCCTGCACAGAATAACGGCTCCTTGTGGCTACTGGGAGGGGGAAGAGGTCAGAGGGAATCTCGTATCCATTTTGGCAACAGTAACGTAGCCACTTATTTAAGATACATGGGAAGAAGGAAAAATCTGGAGCCTAGGGAAGAAAAATCACAGCTCATGACACATACCAAATCCCACTGGACCAAACCACACCCTAGCACTCAAGCCTATCACTGTGAGCAGATCTACTCCAGTTAACTGTGGTGGTGCTGGTGGGGGCGGGGGGCCAGGCTGTTGTTTTCCTTGACTCTTCCAAAGAAATTTCATAAATAGTTTGCTTAGTATGTCAGTCCGTGCATCTGGGAAGCGTAATGTACTCTTGGCACCATGGTGCCCTGTGACGTTTGTCCATTGCCTCTTGGAGGAAGAAGGGGGGGACGCCATCTATTTAGAGTATTGGATATTCTGGTGTCTGTTATTTAGAAAGTTGTGACTGGGAACTCTCTTCAAGCTGAGATTATTTTTGTCCCCAGATAATCAAAGCCAGGCACCCTTCAGGAGGTTTGCAGGGTGGTGGCTGGTAAACTTGGGTAGACCCAATGGCTGTCGTGCGAATCACATCACCGCATTAGTGAAGGAGAAGGGGATTTGGACGATGAAACTTGTTCCACAGAGGTTTGGCCTTATGGTTCTGATGACGCATATTCAATACTGGGGATGCAGATACGCCTTCTCTGGGATAAACAACATAAAACTGTGGCTTCTGGGAAAGAGTTGCTGTTCTCTTCATCCAGGACATAGGGAGGGGAGTATCCACTCGTGAAGATCAACTTTGAAGAGTAAAAAAACCCCAAGACCCTGAATTTCCTCTTCCCTTTGCTGCTTGCCATTGCTTTTGCTTTCCACCTAGTCATCATCCCCTCGTGAAACATCTTGCTGACATTGGTATTAACTCCTACACCTTCACTCCGCCATGCATCCCACGTGCTATTGGCACCCTGATCTCTCTGAAACATATCTCTGAACGTGATATCCCCCCAGTCAGACACCTTCACCTGGACGATCAGTTAACTTTGCAGCCCGTGTCCAAAGCCCATACTGTCGGGATCCAGCCTTCCTCCGTCGCTCCAGCACTCTGCTCCTGTGACGCTGAACTTTCCTTCTTTGCCGTAGGTGCTCAGGGGTTCCTTTTTTCGGCACCTTTGCTTCTGGTATCCCTGTTCTTAGAAGGACTTTTCCTCCTGTTCCGCCTCCGCGATCTAGTTGACCCACGATGTGCTTCACCCAGAGCCATTGTCTTCCTCTTCTGACTTCTGATGACACTTAACCCATTCCTTGACCATGTCCCGTCCCATTTTTCTGACAGGATAGTCTAAAATATGTACTTTGCCTTCTTTTTTTAAAAAAAATTTTTTTATGTTTATTTATTATTAAGAGACAGACACCGAGTGTGAGCAGGGGAGGGTTAGAGAGAGGGGGGAGACACAGAATCCGAAGCAGGCTCCAGGCTCTGAGCTGTCAGCACAGAGCCCCACGCGGGGCTCGAACTCACAAACCGTGAGATCATGACCTCAGCTGAAGTCGGTCGCCCAACCGACTGACTTTACCTTCTTTACTGAGACACCCCATGCACTTCACCTTCTTTACTGAGTTAGGACCTTCCTGAGGGCGGGGGCCACATGGCTGACCTTGTGGCCATGCTGTGTCTAGCATGGTGCAGTGGCCAGTGGTGCGTGACCTTCTCCCACATCCACTTCCCCAGGGAGAGTTACATTAATTAATTTGTAAAGGCTGTCATACGGCCCTGCACAGTTCTTACAAAAAATATTCTGGGGAGACAACTTTCCTGCTTATAGAGGGCGGGCATCCATCAGACCAGCTGCAAGCCGCATCCTTAGGAGCCCCTTAGGTGTGGAGCAGGAGGACAACCATTCTCATGCCACCACCAACGCGCCCCAGCCCGTCCCTCCGGCCCTCACACGCGTGCTGGACTTTCTGAAGCGGGTCGGTCATTGCTCCCTGGTCAGATCGTCTTCATTGGGAGGTGGAACTGGCAGTATCATTAGCCCAAGTTTGCCGGATGGTGAGGGGAAAAAAGGGCCACAGAAAAGCGTAAATGATGCGTATGGAGTTGCATAGCTTGTTGGGGGTAACGTCCGGGAAGGGTCCAAACATTTCTCAATTCTCGTTTCATGGATCTCTCCTAGACCAGCCAGTGATTTCCAGGCTTCAGTCATTTATGTTTTTCTTTGTGTAGTTTTCTTTTTTCTTTTCTTTTTCTTTAACTGTGTCTGTGTGATACTTTGGTTTACTGATGCCTTCAGCAGGATAAATGGAACACAGGGAAAAATCTATCAAACCAGGTAGAGTTAATGATGCCTGTCTCCTCTCAGAACGATCAGAACTGCAGAACTCCACCCCTCCTCTCCCCGCTCTCCACCCCTTCTCCGCCCTGCTCGAATACTGGGAGTTATACAAGCAACATTAAGGGAAGCAGGAGGGAGACCAGTCACGGCGCTGGTGACAGCAGAGGTATGCATCGTCATAATATTAAGCAGCATTATGCGTCCTGCTCATCATCACCGTGTCAAAAACCACAACATCTAAAGAAATACCCTAGATTTCTTCTAGAGCGGCAGAGTACATGGGAAAGATTGCAGCTGTGAAGCCAGACAGACCTTCGAGCAGATACCAGCTGTTAGCGTTACTCCTTCACCTTTGCTTACGTTCTCGGCTTTAGGATGATAATAATAATGCCTACGTTGCAGGATTTCTAGAAGAAGAAAAAAGAAGCCCGTTGCTTTTATAACTTAAACATGTGAATTTCAAAGGACACTTGACTTCACTGTCATAATGGAAGATTGGTATCACTTGCCATAGTAGAAGGTCGCTTTAAAAAAGGCATTGATATGGGACTCCTGTGTGGCTCAGTCGGTTAAGCGTCCACCTTTGGCTCAGGTCATGATCTCATGGTTCAAGGGTTCGAGCCCTGTGCCGGGCCCTGTGCCGACAGCTCGGAGCCTGGAGCCTGCTTCCGATTCTGCGTTTCCCTCTCTCTCTCTCCTCTTCCCCCACTCACGTTCTGTGTCTCTCTCCCTCTCAAAAAATAAATACACATTAAAGAAATTTTTTAAAAGGTATTGATATGAAGCTGTGCTATTAAATTCTGAGCCACAGGGTAGCAAAGGCCAATGAGCAGCTGTGAGTAAGAGGAAGTGGAAACTGAGCAGGAACTGGGGAATCAGAAGCTATGAGTAAGTGGAAACCAAAATGAATGGGATGGTACATGATGAGGCGTGTAACTAGGAAGGGAGCCACCCCATGGCAGGACAAATCTGATGTACAACTAGTCACTAAATCTCTCTGGGTTTGGAAGCCCCTTCCAACGCTCAGATCACCTTTCACTCTCCACGAAGACTGGCCTTAATGAGCTGTCTGGGTTCCTGTGAATTTTTTTATTTCTTTATTTCTGTTTTTACACTTAACACTAAATAGATTATCGCTTGAGGCAGTTTTGCAGAATTGCTATTCTTTGAAAGTAAATGAGCCTGAGGCAGTCATAAAGATGCGGACCCTTATTCGATTAATTGGTCAAGTTGATGAAATTCCTGTTAAAACAGGAAGGATTTTTTTTTTTTAACCTGACAAAGTGATTTTAAAGTTTGGCAGGGATAACGGAAAACCAGATAATTCGGGAGCCAATGAATTATGGGGCACATATGTACCTTGCCAAACTTCAAAATGATTTACAGGAGTACAATAAAACCCGCATGGAACCTGTACCACAATGGACAGACGAGAGGAAAAGAATAGTGAGAGCAGAATTTAGAACATAGTAATGGTGGCATTTCACGTCTGTAGGAAGAGATGTCGGGACACTTGCCTAGCCACTGCAGAAAATACAATGTACAGTTGGTCCTTGAACAACATGGGTTTGAACTGCATGGGTTCACTTACACCTGGATTCCTTTCCACAGATACAGTACTGTACTGTAAATGTATTTTCTCTTCCTTATGATTTTATTAATAACATTTTCTTTTTTTAATTTTAAGAATATTATCTATTAGATATATAATAACATACAGAACATGTGTTCATTGATTGACTTTATGTTATCAGTAAGGCTTCCAGTCAACAGTAAGCTAGTAGTAGTTAAGTTTTGGGGGAAGTCAAAAGTTATACATGGATTTTCAACCATGTAGGGGATCAGTGCCCCCAACCCCACACCGTTCAAGGATCAGCTGTCGTCTGTACTTCAGACCACATACCAAACTCCAGGCAAATGGAAGTATTAGTATAAAATGAAATCACAAAAGATATAAGTAACAATATAAGAAAATCTGACCTAGAGGAATTACTTTCCTGTCCTTTACACACTGCCAGAGTTGGTAGGCATATATGATCTGGGTGGGCAGTCATATAGGCGCCACACTTGAATGAACACTCCAGGGCCACCATCTTGAAATTCTTAGTAATTGTTTCACAAGCGTCCTGCATTTTCACTTTGTACTGGGTCCTGCAAATTATGTAGCTGGTCCTGCCTGTTTACCAAGCTAAATACCAAGGTAGAATCTATAAGGCCGAAGATCGATAAATAAAATTAAGTGCTTCCCAAGATTCAAAACATCATGAATGATATTAAAATGTCGTGGCATAGTTTGGGGAGATGGCTTGCAATGCCTCTCTCTCCCCGAAGCCCAGCACCCTTCAGGGAACCACTGACTGCAAGCTGCTGTAAGCCTTTTCTTGGATCGAACGGTTGGAAAATTGGGCTCGGTGATTTGTTGGACACATGTTTACATGGAGGGCCTGCACAGTCCTACAGATTTCATGACTCCAAGACATTAACTGACTTCCAAGTTTTATATATTTGAATGTTTAAAAAATAAATTTGGCTCAGAGATGAAAGGGCTGGAAATAATTTCCATGTCTTCATTTGTGTGCTTCAGATACTATTACTGACATTTTATAAATATTCTAAACCTTTCTTCACCTTCTATATGTCAAGATAAAAAGGGACATTTTAGATAATAGCTGGGTTGTTGGGCAGGGCCTTTTCCTTGACTGGGGACCCACTGCTGATACTGAGTGATGGCCACTGGAAACTGTAGACGGTAGTGTTTTCCAAAGCACACGGTGAAGACTCATATGAATCTTTGTTCAGTGGTCATACAGTTCACTGGCTTGAGGACTTTTTTCACTCCAAAATCTTCCTGTGCTGTATCCTCCCTTCCCGACTGCCTCCAATCCCATGATTTACACCCCACTGTTCAGCACAAACTCCCTCTGCTCCCCACTCTGGTTCTGATTCCTTATCCAGCTTAGTATTCCATCCCCCTCCCTCTCTAGGGGCCCTTCTGTTCTTTGCACTTATCATGACCTATGGAAGCACATTGGAGATTTTTAACCTTTTTAGGGATAATAGGTCCCTCTGAAAAATCTCCCTAAATTTGTGGACCCTCTGTAGTTCCATGTGAAACTTTAGCACGTTAACACTCTTGAAGCCCATGAACGGGTCACAGTTTAGGAGACCCTGCTGTATATGCCATACCTCTTCCACTGAGTTTCTGCCATCCCCAGCCTTGACTGAATTGCTTTTCCTTTGTGACATGTACCATTCCCCATACAATACAGTCCTCTCTTATAGAAACTCTGAATTGAATTGAGTTCCATTTCACTCCTAATTTAATTCCATTGTGGTCAAAGAATATACTCGATCAATGTTAATCCTCTTAAATGTATCGAGGTTTGTTTTATGGGTTATCATATGGTCCGTCCTGGAGAACGTTCCATGTGCTCTTGAGAATGTTACGTACATTACTACTGGTGAGTGAAGAGTAATCTATACATGTTCGTTAGGTCTCATTGTTTTATTGTGTTCAATTTGTCAGTGTGCCTGTTGATCTTTTGTCTAGTTGTTTCATCGATTATTGTGAGGGGGATATTGAAATCTCCAGCTCTTGTTGTTAAATTGTGTATTTTTCCTCACAATTTTGTTAGTTTTTGCTTTTTGGATTTTTTTGTTCAGTTGTGAGGTGCATATAAACTTACAATTGTATCCTGATGGATTAGCCCTTTTAACATTATAAACTATTCTCTTTTATCTCTGGTAACATTTGTGTGTGTGTGTGTGTGTGTGTGTGTGTGTGTGTGTGTATGTGTGGTTTTAAACCCTATTTTGTTTGATATTAGTATAGCCACTCTGCCTCTCTCATAGTTCCTGTTTTCTAGTGTGACATTTAAATTTCTTTAATGCTTTTTAATATTGTGAGTTATTTCCTTAATGGTTGCTCTAGGGCTCACAATATACATCTTACCAGAATTAACTTCAGATTTACACTAAGTTAATTTCAATTAGATGGAGAAACTTTACTTCTGTATAGCTTTATTTTCTCCCCTGCCTTTAGTGTTGTTATTGTCTTACCTATCATGTCCATGTTACAAACCCAGTAATACATCATTATGATTGTTACTGTTTAAAATTTCATGTATGTATTTATATATTTTTACGTTTACTTATTTTTGAGAGAGAGAGAGACAGAGCACAAATGGGGGAAGGGAGTGGTGGGCAGAGAGAGGGAAGACAGAATCCAGAGCAGGCTCCATGCTGTCAGCACAGAGCCTGACATGGGGCTCAAACTCACAAACCGTGAGATCATGACCTGAGCTGAAGTCGGACATTTAACCGACTGAGCCACCCAGGCATCCCAATTTTATGTACTATAAAGACGAGAGAAAAGAGGAGAGCAAGAATGTATTTATAGAGGTTGTTATATTAACTTTATTTATAGTTTCTGGTTTTCTTCATTTTTTTCCTATTAATTCCAGTTACTTATTCCATTCATTCTATTCCATTTGTTCTCTTTGTGGGGCAGAAGAAAATGGTCTCTTTTATTTAAAAAAATTTTTTTTAATGTTTTTATTTTATTTTTGAGACAGAGCGCAAGTGGGGGAGGGGCAGAGAGAGGGGGAGACACAGAATGTGAAGCAGGCTCCAGGCTCTGAGCCGTCAGCACAGAGCCCAACGTGGGGCTCGAACCCACGGACCACGAGATCATGACCTGAGCTGAAGTCAGACATTTAATCGACTGAGCCACCCAGGTACCCCTTTTGCAATTTTTTTTTATGTTTTTATTTTATTTTTGAGAGAGAGAGACATTGTGAGTTGGAGAGGGAAGAAAATGATCTTCTTAAATTTTGTTCCTCATATTAAAAACAAATGCTATACCAAAGCTCCTTAAACTCCTGGCTTCTTTTGAAGTCCCTCCTCCATGCAAATGACTCTTGGTATCCTTGGTGTTGGTCCTCTGAACTTGGAATCACTTTCCTCACTGAGTTCATACCCCGGCTTCGCCTTCTGTGCTATCTTTCTTGGTCACTTCTAATACATTGGTCATCATTCCAGGTCTCTGGGCTAGACATTCCTCAACTTCTTCATTTCCCACTCTGTGTACCAACTCTAGAAGCCACACTTTTAATTGTATCATCACTTAGAGTCCTTCCCTGATAAAAATGTAGGCACTCAGCATCACAGCCTGTTCTTCTTCCCCCCTGTTGAAGCCCCACACAGACTGCTCTTGTGGTAATCTTCACTCTTCTCCTTTAGTCTTACCAGGTTGTCTATGTCTGACACACCCTTTCTGGATTGACGTGATTTCTTTCCATGGCAAGCCAACATGCAGTGCTCTTCCTGTGAGTGCACTGAATCTCTTTCCCTTATTACTCTTTTATTTCTTCTTTACTAATCCCTAAACTTGCGCTTCTACAACTTACTTGTAGAAGCTGCCATGGTGGACATTTGTTGGGCTTTGATGGCCCAGCACTCGTTCAGGGTACTTTTGTTTGCGCAACTCTTGGGCCAGTGTGCTGTTGCAGTGGAGTTGACTCCATCTCTACTCTGGGGGCGAACATTACACTCAAATGTAACCACACAGAATCTCGGTCCCCTGGCCATATGGTTGGTCCAGGGATGGGTAACCACGACAGACAATGAATTGCAATGAGAATGGTGCTGGGACTGTGGAGAGAGAGACACGGCTCTTGCTATGGACACCATCAAGACTCTTCACGTGGGGACAGCCCGGGTGGCTCGGTTGAGTGACTGACTTCAGCTCAGGTCATGATCTCACAGTTTGTGGGTTCGAGCCCGCGTCGGGCTCTGTGCTGACAGCTTGGAGCCTGGAGCCTGCTTCAGATTCTGTGTCTCCCTCTCTCTCTCTGCCCCTCCCCTGCTCATGGTCTGTGTCTCTCTTTCTCTCTCTCAATAATAAATAAACATTAAAAATTTTTTTTTTTTAAAAAGGCTCCTCATGTGGAATCTGCAGAAGGCAGAGCCAACTGGGAGAGAAATATTGGGTCTTACGGAATTGTTTGAGACTCTTGATCAACCCACACCTGAAACTAGGAGAGTTCTGGGCATTTCTATTACAGATTCTTTTAGGGTTCTAGACCCTATTCAGGTGTGTTCATCCCCTCCCCCAATGCCAAGCAGTTCTTAAGACACCAGCAGGATGTCCAATAATTCAATTCAGTTCAACTTAATCCTAATACTGCCTAGCCAGAGACAGCATCAGATTCCACAGGTTCAGGGTTCAATCCTACAAGACTGCCCCCCATCCATGCCATTCACAAGCCCCACGCTTGTGCTTCTGGCTAGTGAAGTTCTCAATGACTCCCTCCTTAGATTCAATTAATTCACTAGAGTGGCTCACAGAACTCAGGGCAACAGTTACTTACATTTACCAGCTTATTAAAGGTTATGAATCAACAGCCAGATGAAGAGATACATGGGGTGAGGTCCAGAACAAAGAAGTTTCTGACCTCCTGGAGCTTGGGGCCTGGCTTGGCGGTATGTAGAGGTGTTCTGATTCTCCACGTGTGGAAGTGGTCCAGTCAGAGGGCCAAAAAGCTGTCCTCTTTGGTTTTTATGGAGGCTCGATTATATAGTCACATTTGACTCAGTCATTGGCTACTGAGCGATTTAAGCAGAGGTCAGGGGTGGGGCTGAAAGTTCCAACCCTTAAATCACATGGTTGATCTTTCCAGCAACCAGCTCCCACCCTTAGGTGGGATCCAAACACCTTCGTTAATAACAAGACACCCACTTCACCTTTATGGCTTCAAAACATTTTCAGGAACTATGGATGAAGACCAAATATATCTGAGAAATGTATTTTTGTCATGTGAATGACCAGATATATGTTTCTTTTAAATTGTTACATCGCAGAGATCAGTGAATTCCTTTTTTGTTGTTGTTCTTTTCGTTTTGACAGGTTTGAATTGGACTTCTGATTTTTGCCACCTAAAGAATTGTAATGGAATTGTCCTTTACAGCTGGACATTTTAGGGTACAACAAAAGCATATGATATCTAGATAAATTAAAAGTCTTTTGATTCTCACAGTAATCTGAAGTCCTCAGATAGCCTTTCTCCCCATCATATTCCAGTAGAAATACCAGGCAGAGGACACAGGCAATTCACAAAAGAACTGGTATAGTACCACACAAGAAAAAAAAAATCTAACTTCATCATTAGTCAAGATGTGCAAATTAAACCAAAATATACTTTATTCTTGCACATGAAATTGACAAAGTGTTGATCAAATAATAGTTCTCAGTGTTTTTGCCAAAACCCATATATTCTTTTTTTTTTTTTAATTTTTTTTTTCAACGTTTTTATTTATTTTTGGGACATAGAGAGACAGAGCATGAACGGGGGAGGGGCAGAGAGAGAGGGAGACACAGAATCGGAAACAGGCTCCAGGCTCCAAGCCATCAGCCTAGAGCCTGACGCGGGGCTCGAACTCACGGACCGCGAGATCGTGACCTGACTGAAGTCGGACGCTTAACCGACTGCACCACCCAGGCGCCCCTAAAACCCATATATTCTTAATAATTTTTAATGATATTGTCTATTACTAGAACCTTCCTGGGGGCAATTTGGCAATATAGATTTTAAAGCCTGGGTGTTTTGAATTTCACTTGTAGAAATCATTAAGGTTGTTCACGAAGATAAAACCACATGCTTATTCTTTGCAGCGCTGTATACAAAAGCAAAATATTTAGAACAAAAATAACCAAATTACAAGAGATTTTGCCTAGTAATTAGGAAGTGATTTTGTGTTGGCATTTAAATTGGTTAAGAGATGTTATTTTGAGGGGGCACCCGGGGGGCTCCGTCAGTTCAGCGGCTGACTTCGGCTCGGGTCATGATCTCATGGTTCACTGCTGTCAGTGTAGAGCCCACTTCAGATCTTTTGTCCCCCTCTCTTTCTCTGCCTTCCCTCCCCCCCTCCCTCCTTCTCTCTCTCTCGCTGTCTCTAGAATAAATCAATAAAAAACATTTAAAAAATGCTATCTTTTAATGGACTAAATAGTTCTCTAGGACCAAATTTGTAAATATTTTAATTTAGTTGGACATTTTTTGGAATGCCTATTATATCAGGCCCAAGAACCACAGAATACAGTTCCTATCCTCAAGAAACTGCCAAGCCAGTGGAAGAAAACAACCACTGAAGACCTATGTAAAAATGTTCAATGCCATAAAGCTAAATAATAGGCAGAGAATCGCAGGAGAGGAAGAGGTTCCTTCATACAGGTAGAATTTAAGAAGTCTTTACGGAGGAGATGACGTTTGAATTTACCTTTGTAGGATGGCAGGACCCTAAGAGACCGTAAGGCTAGTGGTCTGTACATGCTTGCTAATATTTGACAGTAAAAGCTTAAAAGAGGAGAAAGCATCACAGGAAGCTCCTAACTGTGGCTGAGGCCACCTCTGGACACGGCCGTCTTCCCACTTCCCTGGGAGCCCCCTTCTGTCTAGAGAGCCCTGGCCCCAGCAGCTTGCCTGAGGCCCTAAGTGTGGTTGGCTCTGTGCTGTCATTCCTGGGGGTTCAGCTTATGGTCTGTGTGTGTTTTCCATGAGATTTATCTTTGCTAAGAGGCAGGGACTCAGGAGCTAGAATAGAAAACTGGGAAAATTCTCTCTGAATTCCTTCAAATGAAAGCTTGCTGAGATCTCCAGGGAGATAATATGTAAAAATCTTGGCTTTGCCTGCATCTGTACGAGTGCCCTGGACTCTGGTGCTGTAGAAAAGGCTGATCATGGCCACGTGGAAAAACGTATCCGTCCACTGCTCCTCTCTGCTGCCTTGCATTTTGGATTCACAACCTTGGTTCTGAGATCATTGGACCATGTAACATATAAGACCAATCATGGGCTTGCAGCGGCCGGGATAAGAGCATAGTGACTCAGCAAAATCTGGACGAGGGAAACAAAATGCTGTGTGACCTCCATCGAGTGCTCAGGAAACCCAGAGGAGCTCATAGGCATCAGCATCGCAGCATGTCTGTGTTCTTGGTCCTAGCAGTTTTAGTACAAGAACACTGCAAGAGAAGATCAGATACGGGACACAGTGAGATGTTGGCAGTCTAGCGAACGGCCTTATAAAGCTAAAATTAAGTGAGTAGCACACCGTAGTCTAGAATCTGGCCTCAGGATCCTAATTTTGTCAGTATACTAAATAATCTTTCCTAGGGGCTGAGTCACATTAGTAGAACTTTTTGAGATCAGTAAATAAAACTGGAAGGACACCTGTGGATTTCCGTGAAAGACAGTACACCAAGATCATCCTCACCTCAATACTTGCTGTTTCTTCTGCCTGACACGCTTCCCCGCTTTCCCTCCTGCCCAGAAGTCTTTGTGCGGTTGGCTCCTTCTCGAGGTTTGGGTCTCAGCTTCATTGCTCAAGATGTCGTTCCCTCTGCAGAGACTACATCAAAACAGTGTATGATGGCCCGAACACAACAGGAGGTCGTTTTTTTGCACATGTAACAAGTGAGGGGCAGAAGCCAATGAAAACACTGGTCCCTGGAGTCATTCAAGAGTCATTCAAGACAACACAGATCCTTCTAGTTTCAGACATGGTTTTCAAGGTCATTGTGAAACTTATCATTCAGCCAGGAATAAATGGGGAAAAGACAAAGGAGCATGCGTAAGAGGTTTGTGTGCACAAAGCCTGAAAGGGAGCACATCACTCGCACCCTCATTGCATTACTTAGAACTCACACCTAATTTCAAAGGAGGCTCGGGAAAGTATCCAAACTATGGGCCAAGGAAGAAGAGGAAACACTGGATTTTGTCAGCAGCTCCTGCCGTTAGTTGTGTTCCAAGGAGTACCATTTTTTTAAGTGTATTTATTTTTAAATAATAAATAGAACAAGTGGGGGAGGAGCAGAGAGAGAGGGGGACAGAAGATCTGAAGTAGGCTCCAGGCTCTGAGCTGTCAGTGCAGAGCCCGATGTGGGACTTGAACCCATGAACCATGAGATCATGACCTGAGCTGAAGTCTGACGCTTAACTGACTGGAGCACCCAGGAGCACCTCAGATGGTACCATTTTTACATAGACTGTGTTTTTGGTGGTGCCCTTGGAGTTGTGTAACATGGTGGCTCTGTTACTGTATTCCTGGTACATGGAACAGTGAGAGGGGCTAGCCGGTCATAGCAGGTGATTACGGTAAGATGAACTAGAAAACCTCAAACTGGCATGGTTAGCATCTGCTCTGTCTTTGTGTGCAGGATTTCAGGGGAAGCCAAATTGTGTACAGTTACTTGAGATTTTAGTGAAAGCAGGATAAGATGGTGATGATGTTTCCATCCTTGTGATAGAGAAATTCTTGTCTCGAAGTCTGGATAAGTTGAGTCCTTGAATCAGGGCACCCTTTCAAGCAGATAAGATTGGGATAGGGACTGCCAGAATTTCCCACCATCACCCATACTTTCTGCTCAACTCAGCAGCTCCATCCGGTCGTGAGAACTATGCTTTGGGAGACCGCGTGAAACTCCTGACTCTGCGAGTTAGGTGTTTTGATCCAGTGTGCATCAGTTAATTAATTTTTTATCTTAATGGCAAAAATGGGTATATTTGGGAATAACAGAGACTCGCAATTTGGGACAAGCAAGCTATGGCGGAACCATAGGCAAGTCCTAGGTGTGCATTCATTTATATAGTTGAATTCTTAGTTTGACCCTCGGTGGGCGGCTCACCCAACCCAGTATGGCCCGTAGTTAGTGACTACGTGTCATGCTTTACCATTCACAACGCACGTGCTCTTAAAATATGCCATTTGCTGCTCACAACAGTGCTGGAAGATAAGACAGCCATCACGCCCCCGATTTACAAATAAACTCAAGAGGAGGGTGACTAGCCCCAGCTCACGTAAGAAAACAGACACCACTGAGATCCTTATCTCTCACCTGTATCTTCAGCCGTCCTCTCTCCTGGCTCCTTAACCATGACATAAACACATGCTCTAGTCACCCTTGTCTTATTAAAACAACAACAAACAAACTCGCCCCTGGCTCCTGCCCCCTCTTTGATTTCTAACCGCAGCAGGATTTCTTGCCTTCTCTTGACGTCCGAGCTTCTCTAATATGACATCCTTCTCTTATAAAAATGTTAAGAGAATATACATTTACTGTATGTGATATAAAGATGCACACACACGTATATAAATTTAAGAAAAAGAATACTAAACATTCCATTTAAAAACTGTGAACTGAGTGATACTGTGGTTTATAATAATAATAATTATTGTATATATATTATATATATATTTGGTCTTGTCCCCATTTCTGGCACAGAGCTTCTAAAATAATTGGAATTTCCTATTGTTGACCAGTATAAAGGTGTCTTTTGTTATGTTAATAAGGTGTCTTTGGAAAGCACCTAAGGAAGGGGGCTGGTTGCTGCAGGATTAAAGGGCTGATTTTTCAGTCCTACCCTCCAATTCCCACCCCCATCTCCCCTACTCCAGACTTCCAGGGAGGGGGAGAGGGGCTGGAGGTTGAATTGACTGCTAATGGCCAATGATCTAATCGGTTGTGTTTATGTAATGCAGACACTATAAAAACCTAAGAGAGGGGTTCCGAAAGCTTCTGTGTTGGTGCACATGTGGAGGTTCGGAAAGAGTGGTGGACCCAGAGAGCATGGCGGAAAGAGTGGTGGACCCAGAGAGCATGGAAACTCCCCACCCTTTCCCCATACCTTGCCCTCTGTATCTCTTCCATCTGGCTGCTATTCCTGCGTTGTACCCTTTTATACTAAATGGGTAATCTAGTAAAGAAAATATTTCTCAGAGTTCTGTGAGCCAGTCTTGAAAATTCATCGGACCCAAGGAGAGGGGTTGGGGCAAAATCATTGGAACCTCCAATCTCTACCCAGTTGTTTGGAAGCACAGGTGATAACCAGGTCTTGGTGATTGGTGTCTGAAGTGGGGGGAGGGTGTTGGGGACAGTCTTGTGGGACCGAACCCTTAACCTATGGGACCTATCTCTGGGTAGACAGTGTCAGAATTGACTTGAATTGTAGGTCACCCAGTTGGTGTTGGGGAATTGCTTGGTGATGTAGGGACCCACACACACGTGCGCACGTGTGCACACACACACACACACACACACACTGGAACTGGTGCCAGAATCCATTCAAATAGGAAAGATGGTATTCTAATCAGTGTAAGAAACGTATGGTCAGTTAAAAAAAACTCAAAAGACAGAGCTAGAGAAGCAGTATGGGAAGGGACAGCAGTAAGAGAATAAGAAAGGAGAGAAAAGACAGATTTACAATATTATAATAAAGGGGAATAAGCTACAGATGGAGGAAACTAAAATATATTATGCTTACAGTAAAAACATTTTTTTTTTAAATCTTGGTTGTCCAGATTCGAAAGTTAGAATCTACCTGTGTTGACTCAAGTTGAGATCAGAGATAACTGGACTAAGGCCATTAATGACACTTTACATGTGGTCAAAGTTCTGAACCAAAATGTCATTTGGACAAATTCTTTCAAGTGTTGAATAGAAAATTTCCACATGAATGCAGTGGTTTCAAAGCTTATATAAATGGATATCTTCCCAATAATACCAAAATCCTAATAGTAAAACTTGAAAAACAAACACATCATTAACCCATACCCTACCCCTTTGTAAATCCTATTTTTTAAGCCAAAATCAAATAAGTATGGGGAAAATGTAAAAGACAAAGTAAGAATTAAAAAGAGGGAAGAAAGAAAAGAGGCTTCAATATTAGAAAAGAGGAGTCAAAATTGTCATTGCTTTGTAGGTAATTTACAGGAAACCCAAGCAGATAATGGAAAGTGATGACATTTGTGATAAGAATCTAGTGAGGTGGCTAGTCACAAAATGTACAAAAAATTAGTAGCTTTTATATAGGTCAGCAGAAAGCCTTAAATGATCTCATTCTCAATAGCAAATAAATAAGTAAATAAGCCAACAACAACAAAAAGTTCTAGCATTAAAGTTAAGAAATGTCCAGTCTACATAAAAACTAGGACTGAACATTATTATCAAGTGACATATAAGATTCCACTGCACTGAGAGATCTCACATTTCTGGATGGGAAGGTCTGATATTGATAGTCTACCTTCAATGAGTTGGTATGTTTGTTGTAATTCTCAGAAGTCTAATATTTCTAAGAGGTTGACAAAATAGCCAAGAATATTTTGGGGGGGGAACCCACAAATCAATGAACCTGCACTATCAGAAATGAAAATATTACAGATGTACAGTAAGTAAGTAAAAGTCAGTATGGAGCTTAGTATGTGATTATGTCATAAACCCTTACAGGTTATCTATGGTGGCAGAGCAGTTATTTAAAAATAATATGATTACGGGGTGCCTGGGTGGCCTAGTCGATTAAGTGGCCGACTTTAGCTCAGGTCATGCTCTCACGGTTCGTGGGTTCGAGCCCCACGTCAGGCTCTGTGCTGACAGCTTGGAGTCTGGAACCTGCTTCGGATTCATTGTCTCCCTGTCTCTGTCCCTACCCGACTTGCACTTTCTCTTTCTCTCTCAAAAATAAATAAACATTAAACAAAATGAAAATAACGTGATTACCATTTCGTATCACAAAACAAGGAAATTTCACATAGCCTTAATGTTTCAGTATAAAGAATTCTTAGGATTTATCTCAAAGGGAGAAATCTAAGATGTGGACTGACATTTATCTGCAAGGCTGATGATCTGTGGGGGCATTTTTTGGAATAGTGAAGAACTACCAGTTAGCTCCAGCATTAATTAGGATGTGGAGTAAGAAATCATAGAAAATCCATGCCATATATTAATTAAAAATGTGTTAGTTCTTAATATATATTAATATAAATATATATAATATATAATATAAAATTTATTTTTAAAATTTTGATTCTAATATAGTTAACACAGTGTTATATTAGCTTCAGGTGTACAATATAGTGATTCAACGATTCTGTACTTTACTCAGTACTCATCAAGATAAGTGTACTCTTATCCCCATCACCTGTTTGACCCATTCTCCCCCTCTCCTCCCCGCCCCCCCCATGACCATCAGTTTGTTCTCTGTGGTTAAGAGTCTGTTTTTTGGCTTGTCTCTTTTTTAAATTTTGTTCATTTGTTTCTTAAATTCCACCTATGAGGGAAGTCATGTGGTATTTGTCTTTCTCTGACTACCTTATTTCACTTAGCATCACACCCTCAGCCTCCATCCATGTTGTTGCAAATGGCAAGATCTCACTCTTTTTTATGGCTGAGTAAGATTCCTTTGTGTATCTATCTATATCTTCTCTATCCATTCATCTGTCCGTGGACACTTGAGCTGCTTCCACAACTTGGGAATTGTGAATAATACTGCACTAAACATAAGGGTGCATATATCTTTCTGAATTTGTGTTTTTATATTCTTTGAGCTATATTATATTTATTAATAAGGGGAAATTTACTTTTCTTTGTTAAGTAAAAAAAAGAAAGCCCACTATGCACACACCTTATGCCATTTAAGAATACATATAAAAATACTAGAAAGACATATACTTAACACTGTTCTCTTCCCTCCTTTCTTGTGCCCCCAAAGATTAGTTCCTGTCCCACCCCCCCCCCCAGCTCTGATCCACAGTTCCCTCAAGTTCCCCTAGACAACAGAGCTGGGAAACCAGTGACTCCTCCAGCATTCAATTAGTCCTTTTGCATTTTTAAATGGAAGTAATTTTAATGTGCAGATGCAGAATGTAAGTTTCTCACAGGGAGGCTTGTTAGACCTGTGTGTCAGAAAAGTGTTAAGCCTCGGTGGAATCAGTCAAGCTGTATTGAGAGTTGGCCTTGATTTTTTTTTTCCTTATTCAAGTTAAAGGTGCCCGATAGGAAATGATTTGAAGGGCAGAATTATACAACCAGGTCTTTGTACTGCTTGGACCAGTTCTTCTGACAGTTGGATATACTCACAGATCCCATGGGGGATTTGTGAAAAGGCAGATTCTGATTCTGGAGGTCGGTGGGAAGGCCTGAGAATCTGCATTTCTAACAGGCTCTCGTGTGATGCCCGGCCCCGTGAGCAGTGTTGGCTTAGGTGATCCCGATCCCTGTTTCTAGCTTGCTCCTAACGGATTTTCATTTTTACCATGATCCTATGAAAAACAATCATCTTTTTGTGTTCATTTCCTTTCTTCTGGGGCCTGACCTGCTCGCTTTGTGTTCCTAGGAATGAGTTTTCTACCTGGGCTTTGAGTCAAGCGTGGGGTTAATGCCTCATGCATGCCAAGAGCAAATAGAGAATAAAAAATGCATGGAAAAAAGAATATTTTTTATCCTAGGCAAATACTTCAGTCAGATAAAACAGAAAATATCTTTATGAAACTATTAATAAATCCCCGAGACATCTCAAATTAAACAATGGCAAGAAATGTTATGTTTGTAGAAATACATAAAATTCATTTGAGGTCAGGACGTTTTATGGTGTCGGCCAATAAAGCAGATGGGAGATTCCACTCATTTGAATGGGCCTCGGATAAAGCTGTCAGTCCGTGGAGCCAGGAGGCCGGGACTTTCGGTCTGGCCCAGGTAATGGAGGGGTGACTGTGGCGGTCACCCTTTGTGGCCCATCCGATCACTAGGCGCTTGGGTCCAAGACATCCTGTGGACAAAATGCTGTTGTGTGAGAGGCCCAGGGAGCAAGGAATTACTGGAAGGGGCTCAGAGAGTGGGGCTTTGTAGATCCAAGGCTGAGAGGAGTTGCATTAGATAGTTGCTGGACAGAACCCAGATTGTCCAAAGGCTCAAAGACAGTAGAAATTTATCTTTCACTTGCATGACAGTTACTGGTTGGCGGGCCATGTCTCCACATGGTGATTCAAGGTCCCAGATACATCCCATCCTGGCATCTCAATGGAGCCCATGCTATAGAGAGCAGAGAGGAGGCACGCCTTTTTCTTAATTTTTTTAAGTCCCATGATCAGCATTCGCTTTGCGTCAGTGAGAACCCAGCCAAGGGACCAGGTTAACTGCAAGAAAGCTTCTGGGAAACGAGGCCAGGCTGGATGCCAGAGGAAGAGGAGGTTGGTTCTTGGTGAACATCTTTGTTAAAACTGAGGCTGGGGCACATGGGTGGCTCAGTCGGTTGAGCTTCCGACTTCAGCTCAGGTCACAATCTCACGGTTCATGAGTTCGAGCCCCACATCGGCCCCTCTGCTGTCAGCCTGTCACCGCAGAGCCTGCTTCGAATTCTCTGTCCCCCTCTCTCTACCCCTCCCCCGTGTGCACGCTCCCCAAAATAAATAAATATTAAAAAAAAAAAACCTGATGCTAATTTGGGCATGAACCAGTCAGTGATGGCCTGAGCCCCCAACACAAAAACTCAGGCCGAAATAGAAAGCCACAAGTAGAAGCGGCCTCATGTTCTGCTTGGTAAAAATGTTCTGTTCAACCAATTGGTTGGTTGGGGTGGGGCAGGTGGAAATTACTAGAATAATTCTGGGGCAGATACGATTTTAGATTTGGCTTCATGGTAATTTATTTCCTCTGAGAGATTTTGTCTGCAGTTAGGAGAAGCCCCCGTCGAGTGGTGATGTGGGCCCAGGCACCCAGATATTGTAACTTGTTTCCTTAAGGAGGAACCGCTACAAAAATTAAAAGCAGAGACGTGAGAGCCCACCATATTTTAGGGCTTTCCAGACAGTGAACCTGGCATCCCGGGGTCCAGAAAGAGGTGACAAGAGACTTGTCAGGACACTTAGCTCCTGGAGTGACTAGTATGGCTTCAGGTCCTGGGCTGGTTGCCTTTGCATGGATTCCATTTCATCCAACCCAGTGTCATGGTTTTCGTATCCCCTGTTTTTGCCTCAACATGAAAGCATTTGGGAAGCGTTTCTATGTGTGAAGGTATATGTAGCGTTCTCCAAAAACCTCACGCAGTCCTAATCTCACGATGAGGGAACGCTTGCCTGTTTTTTCCTGCCGTGGGTCCTCAATAAAATATGACATCACCTATTTTATTCCCAAGGTTCAACCTCTCTTTCATTCAACAGTTACCGACTCTGTGCACACTGGATGCTGTTCTTGGCACTGACTCTGATTTGGACCTTCAAGGTCATGCTTGGACTTTCAAGGTCATGAAGGTTTTACACTCTTTTGATTTTATCCTTAAAGCTGCCTGTATATGGTTTGTTTTTCTCCCTTAACTGTGGATGCTTTTTTCCCATTCGACTGATAAAGGCTAAGTCAGAATAGATATTAATTGTCCCTTAATTATGCTCCTGTGTTCCCTGAGATGGCCTGCATATTTTCTCCGAGGTGCCCAAATAGGACACATAACATTTAGGGAGATGTGTCTCTATCCTGGGGGAAAAAAAAATGAACCTCACTGACAGTGTTTTTCTAATGAGAAGAGAGGAATTTTCCAACCAAAACAAAGGGAAAACCTTTGTCTCTCGGCAGGTAGATACTAAGTAAAATGAACACACAGCTGCCAGGTTTTTACATTAAACACTTAGTTTCTGTTTAATGTTTTCTTTATTGAGATTCTCATACTTCATCGGACACGCTCAGCTGTAGTCCAGAAGTTCCTCAGAACTGAGGGACCCAGGCCTCGCCTCTCTTCCAGGACCAAAGATGTTTAAACAACATTTAAACAAAACAAAACAAAACAGAAAACTTAATAAGGGTTTTTTAAACAGAGATTTATAGTGGTTTCATCACGAGCTCGTTCTTACAGAACTCTGCCCCGGGTGGCCAGCCTGTGTGGCTTTGCTCGGAGGCCTGGCCCCTCTGCGGACAACAGCCAGCCCGTCTGAGGATGCTGTGGCACGTGCCACCCAGAGCCCTCTTTGGTACCAACCCCGTAATTGAAGATGCCAGAACAATTTTTGGAGCGTTAATACCAGGGTCGAAATACAGTGGCTGCTGTTTACACTCTTCGCAGATACTTGTAGGAGGAAACAGCTCCAGGGAAACCCCAAGTTGCAGTATCTTAAGCTCCATGAGCCAAGCATCTTCTCCAAAGACAGTGAAGTTTGCTAGTTACGAGGCCAAAAGAGACTGTATTAAGTCGGAGGAGGTCCGGGAGGTGCAGACTCACCCCAGGGTATTGTTACTTGACCTCCTTCAGGGTAGCCCGAGGCCTCAGTGTGGACCAGCCCGCTCGCTTCCTTTCCTGCCGAGCTGAGGGTGGCTTAGAGCTTTCTTTCTGGACCACAAATCTGCATCCTCTTCCAGGTTCCATCCGTCTCTCTGGGGTAGTCTAAATATTGACATAATGCTTCTCTCCCTCTTGACGAGGCCTTCTTTATCAAGCCTCTCTCTTTCCAGGCCCTTGCTCGCAGGCTGGGCAAAATCTCCTCTACGTCTGCTCCACTTCCCGGTGTTTGCTGGTTGACCTCCCAGTGGTCGGTGAATGCTCCGCGTCGTAGCATCCTGCAGCCCTCTGAAGTTGCTGCATTATCACAGGGCCCCGTTTTCTTTGATTTGTAATGTTCGCTCTTAAGGTTTCACCACAGTCCTTGACAAATAGTCTTTGGCCACCTGACTGTTGCTTTTCTTAAAGGGGAAAGAAAGGACATATTTGCTTATAGCTTCTCTCTAAATCCAGAGCAAAGAGCAGTGTAGTAGATTTGAAGCGGGCTTAACTAAGGACCTAGTTCAGTTTCTCATTTGGCAATAAACCGTGTGCAAGATTCGCAAAACCCAGCAAACTCAAGACTGTTCAATGTTCAAGGTTTATTTCTCTCTGTTTACCTATTCGGTGATGCCTTCGGGAGATGTATGCACGGGACTGGTACTGAATGAAGACTGATGCTGAGCTCCAAAGTACTGGGATCTTTGGAACATGTGCTCTTTGTGCCTTGAGGCAGGATGCCTTCACCCAGCGTCGGCTGTGGTGGGCAGGCTGGGGTGACTTCCTGAGAAAGCTGAACCTCAGTGGGACTGCTTTAAATGGGCAGAATAGAGTGAGTAAGACGCTTTGGAAGAGGGGAGCTGAGCTTTGGAGATCAAAGCAGAGCACAGGTAGAGCCATGGGAGAAACCTGGTTGGATGGATGATAGAGTCAGGTGGGGCTTGGGGTTTGTGGGAGATACAGGCAGATGGGTAAGAGAGAGCCAGATGCAGGAGGGTCCTAATTAGCAAGAAGAGCTACCTGTTTGAGGGTCTGGAATTCTTAACAATTTTAGGATGTTCCTTAGCTTTAGGAGGAACGGCTAGCAGGAGGGGAAAAAAATCCGCTTCCCGGCAGTTCTACTTAGTGAAGTGTCAGCAATGTGTCATCATCTTGATCAGTGTTTTATCTTTATCTGGTTTCCCAAGGGGTTCCTATATTATGTCTCTCTCTCTCTCTCTCTCTCTCTCTCTCTCTCTCTCTCTCTCTCGCTTATATTTTCTTTGGTGGCACATTTTTTTCAAATGGTTCATCCTTCCCTCTACTCTTCATATCAGTGAGTGCTTGGATTTAGGTTTACATGGATGTCTCTTAACTACAAGCAACGTTGGTTACGTTGAAAATCCTATTCCCTTGTATCCCTGAAATCCCTGTTATCTTTTGCTGGGGAACTCTTGAGATGGTTTTTCTTTTTTCTTTTTTTAAAAAAATTTTTTAATGTTTATTTTTGAGAGGGAGACAGAGTGTGAGCTGGGGAGGGGCAGAGACAGAGAGAAGGAGACACAGAATCCGAGGCAGGCTCTAGGCTCCAGGCTGTCAGCACAGAGGTCATGAGATCATGACCTGAGCTGAAGTCAGACGCTTAACCGACTGAGCCACTCAGGCGCCCCGAGATGGCTTTTCAATGAAGAAAATTCATGGAAGAGTCCCTAAAAGGACAATTCATATAAGTAATCTTCCCTGAAAATGAGGTGTATTCACCTACTAGCTTTGGGAACATGAAGGATGCAGAGGACTGCCTCCTGCCCCCCTTTTAATGCCAAAGCCCTATGTTGTGTGGTGTTTTGTAAAAACCCCAATCACATTGCTTCACGAATGCTTAGAGATAGAGTTTGAGGAGGTTAGTGACACCAGGCTTGGGAGCTTTCCCAGTAGGGACGTGTCTCACGCTGCCTTCCCTAATTCTTCCCTTCCACCATGGTATGTAAAGAACCACCAGAGAAACCTTTTGAAGACAGAATTCTCAGTGTGTCCTGTAACACTCCTCTCCCAGAGACTCTGCCATGGTTTTCTTTTCACCTTTTATGAGATCAGACTCCTCTCGGGTTCCTATCTGAATCTTAGCCATCTATCTTTCAGAGTCCATTCGGATCTGTCTTCTCTTGACCTGCTGCCCTCACATCATTCTGGCTGCCCTGCATCTTACTGTACCCAGAGTAGCCCCAACTGAGGGTGTGTGTGTGTGTGTGTGTGTGTGTGTGTGTGATTTTTTTCTCTATTTGCTTCTTACAGATTCCTCTGCCCACATCAACTCCCCCCCTTTCCAACTATGTATATGCTCTATGCCCCTCGAGTGTAGGACCTTTGCTTTTGTAGCATTCCCAAGAATCTGAGCAAAACATGAGGCACCTCTTAGCCTTTCAGCAAATATGCAGTGATTGATTGATGAAGCTACATATTAATGGGGTCAGTAAATAGACCCCATTCTGGGCCATTTAAGTTCCACAGTCATCCATTTGCTGGGTCAGGACTTCTATACATGTGGGTGATTCTATTTCAGCAAACAGTCTTTTTAACAGCCACATCAAGACAAGGAAACGTTCTGCAGAAGAGAAGGTTCCAGGCCTGGGCTCTGAGGACCACCCACTGAGGCTTCACTGGAAAGGGGCATAGACCCTGGAGAAGGATGAAACAGGTCTGAGGATGAAGAGTCTGGACAGATGGACAGAGGACCACAAGGTGACCCAACCGGGAGCAAGAAACAAGAGAACAGGCTGCTGTAGGTCTTGGGCAGCAAGAAGTTTACATGGATCAGTTTATACTTTTGGATTAATATTGTTTGGCTGGAAAAAATAGTGTAAATAAGATGAATAGAAGCCATCTGGTTGGTATATTGGTGCAAAATGAACAATAAGGAATGGGGAGACTTGTCAGAAACAATAAGAGATGCACTTTAGCTTTTTAAGAATTACTATAACTTTGTTATTTAAGATTTGGGGAAATTTACCAGACTGGTACCCGTAGTGATAATCACGCCAAGAGTGATTAAGTGCATTTGGACCCATCATGCCGCCCTGACCAATGTTCTCTGAAGATCCTCAGAGATGGGAGCGGATGGTAATGCTTCAAGAACAGCCGATCATGATGACTGAGCCCAAGCCAACAGTTTTGTGCTGCAATTAATTAAAATTTACAGCACAGTTAATCTGGCAACATCCACATATTTAACAATATGGATAATTGTTATTGTGCTGGAACGCTTTTACGAATGAATGGTGACCAGATCGCATAAGTGCCTGTAATTTGTGTGTCTTTACACAATGAAGCTGAGCCTTTACAGATTTTTTTCCTTTGTTAAGGCTCCAATAACCCAGAAACAAAGCCAATGTTAACAATTTTCTATGACACTGACTTAATCCTAACACACGCGTGTGCACACACACTTCTTGGAAGACAAAGGTCTTGGTTTGATTTCTTGACAATGGATTCTCCATTCCTCAGATGGATGCCGCACACACCCAGGAAAATCTCTACCTGCCAGTCCCATGAGAGAGGCTGTTTCGCAATTGCTAGAGGGTTTTAATCCCATCTAGGAGCTTGAGGGAGCCTAAGCTCTGAGCCCCATCTAGCTATGGAGTGACAACACAAGGACCACCTGGGGGAGGTTGAGGAAAAGGGAGCTCAAGAGAGAGACCTGGCCGGGCACAGCTGGCGGGTGAGCAGGAAGGTTCCTGCCTCCAGGAGTCATGGGGAAGAGTAGAGCAGAAGGTTAAGCTTTAACTCTTTAAAATGGCTTTGTTTTTGGGGTGCTTGGGTGACTCGGTTGAGCATCTGACTTTGGCTCAGGTCATGATCTCACGATTTGTGAGTTTGAGCCCCGTGTCGGGCTCTGTGCTGACAGCTCAGAGCCCGAAGCCTGCTTCAGATTCTGTGTCTCCCTCTCTCTCTGCCTCTTCCCTGCTTGTGCTCTGTTTCTCTCTCTCTCTCATAAATAAGTAAACATCAAAAAATTAAAAATAATAAATAAATAAAATGCTTTGGTTTTCTTGGGGCACCTGGATGGCTCAGCTGGTTAAGCGTCTAACTCTTGATTTCGGCTCAGGTTATGATCCCAAGGTGATGGGATCAAGCCCCACATTCAGGCTCCGTGCTAAGCTTGGAGCCTGCTTGGGATTCTCTCTCTCTCTCTCTCTCTCTCTCTCTCTCTCTCCCCCTCCCTCCCCCCAACTTGCACACACATTCTCTCTTTCAAATAAAATTTAAAAAATAAATATAAAATGCTTTGTTTTTCTTAATTTATTTCCCCAGTACTACAAATGCATAGTTTTTGTGAAAAGATAGATGACATACTTTTATAGCTGCAGGTGATAACCATATATAATTTTCACTTGCCTGTGCGTCTGTGTGCACACTTGGGTAGTTCCCCCAAATGTGATCAGAGTGTTTTATCACCTACTTTTTCTCTATGTCGTGAACATCTCAACAACTTACTTCATATACATTCAAGGCCTGATTTTAATAAGTACATAGCCATACCCATTAGTTGTATTGTGTGCTTGCTATGTATCAGAAGACTTCTAAGAATTTGCTTTTTAGGAAAGCTAAAATTGGCACCACAAAAGTGATACGTAAGAGAAGTGAAGCACAAGTTTTAGAAATCTGTATGCACTGTAGGAGGAAAAAGGGATATTTTGAAAATCTGAGAGAATGAACATTTCAGGGACAGACAACTTCTGTTTACGGCTTCTAGTGGTCATGAAGAATTTCCCATATTTTGTATTTCTTAGGTCTTTGTAGAGGGATATGGAATGGGAGTGCCAGGTATGTGTCCCCCCTCCTTTATTTTTACTTTTTGATTTTTGTTTTAATTTTTATTTATTTTTTTAATATTTAGAGAGAGACAGAGTGTGAGCAGGGGAGGGGCAGAGAGAGAGGGAGACACAGAATCCGAAGCAGGGCTCCAGGCTCCGAGCTGTCAGCACAGAGTCCGATGCAGAGCTCGAACCTGCGAACCACGAGATCATGACCTGAGCTGAAGTCAGATGCTTAACCAACCGAGCCACCCAGGTGCCCCTTGAATTTGTTTTTAAATCACAAGCTTATTCCTTTGACATGTCAATTTCTAATATCCAGATCATCTTTTGAGGGGGATATATTTTACCACCAATTAGTGTCTTTGGTGTTTTCACTTGCCCATGCATAATGTTCTTCCTACTATTTTATAAAGCAAGTAATTGTCAGGTTGCCACTTTCCTTCTGTACAATAGGGGATTGCTGAGAGGTTTGTGCCACCAAAGTAGGACTTAAACTGCCCTCCCCAACTGAGGTAGAATGTGGGACTCGTAACTGAGGGTAGAGAAAACAAAAGATGGTCTGGGATCAAAGAAACCATGTGTATATCAGTCAGCTCTTGCTTTGTAACAAACCACCCCAGTATTCAGTGGCTTAAAACAACCACCACTGATTCTGACTCACATAGTGGTGGGTCAGTTGGAGTTGGCTGATTGAAGCTATATCTAGAAGGGTCCCCCTGGGCTTGGTTTCTTCCTGTTGGTTGTGCTTAGGTCTGTTTTGCACATGTTCATTATGGAAGGAGCAGCAGCTGCTCTGGAAAAGGATGCTCTTCTCATAGTAATGGCAGAGGGGAGGGGTCTCACAATATCACCACCCATGTATATCTCAAACAGTGCTTGTGTCATTTCTGCTATGATTTAATCGTCAAAGCAAGTTACATGGCCAAGCTTGAAGGTAACAAAAGGTAGGAAAGTCTTTTATTCTAACTAGCCCATCTGGGTTTGCCACAGGCTTTCCTGGTCTTAGGTATTGAAAGCTACATCCTGGGAAGTGTCTTAGTCCTGGGAAAACCAGGATGGGTTGGTCAGCCTAAGGGAAATATCTTGTGACTTCAGTTGGAGGAACTGCAAAGTTATATGGTGAAGGAAATGGATGCAGGAAGGGGTAAGGGATTGGAGTGAATAATTCACTCTACCACAGGGTAGAAGATATGAATCCAGGGCTAGGCGTCCTACACCCATGTGCTGGGAATGGCTTTGGGCTGGCGGGTGAGTGGTCTACATACGTAACGTTTGTACAGTGCTTCAGAGCACGTTTGTGCTCTCACTTGATCCCTCCAACAAGGCTGTGAGACAGGTAAAGAGAGGCTTTTTAGGTGATCTGAATTGACTGTATTGAAGAAAACTGTCAGGAGCTTGTGTGCCTTTACCAAGTTGGAGTAAGCTTACTGAGAGCCTTGGTTAGTAAAGAGTAGACATCAAGCTCAGGTCTTTCAGCTTTCAGCCTCCCTCCCTCCCTCCCTCCCTCCCTCCCTCCCTTCCTTCCTTCCTTCCTTCCTCTCTTTCTCTCTTTTCAATTTTTTAATGTTTATTTATTTTTGAGAGAGAGAGAGTGTGTGAGTGGGGGAGAGGCAGAGAGAGTGGGAGACACGGAATCTCAAGCAGACTCCAGGCTCCGAGCTGTCAGCACAGAGCCTGATGCAGGGCTCGAACCCACAAACTGTGAGGTCATGACCTGAGCCGAAGTCAGGCACTTAACCGACGGAGCCACCCAGGTGCCCCTCAGCCTCCTTTCTTTACATTTGAGCTCAAAAATAATTCTTTCTGATAAAGCGTGGGCATCATCAGATGATCAGATTAAGCCAGAAAGCCCTATGCTGCCCTCTTAAACCCTCCAATCCTAGCACTTGCTTTGCAGATACAATTACTCTTCCTCACAAGCAGGCGGCAGAGAGGAGGGGCATTCTTACTGCTCTGTGTGGGACAGATGACACTGTCACCTGAGTAACTGACAGTGGGAAACTGCCGCTTAACATTTGGAGGCTCCTGAGAGCAGCCTGTAAGGACTCCATTCGTGAAGGGCTCTGATCATGGGACAGGAGGTTCTTCACTCACTGTGGAATCAGTGAGGGAAGACCTGTGGGGGCCGCATGACCCCAGGAACATGGTCCATCCTGCTTTCGTCTTTGCTCCCCAGGGCATAGCGACGCTATCTGAAGTGGTCTGTTATCTGTGCAGTGTGGTGCCGCCCATCTCCTGGGCAGGCTCTGTGAGCTTGTCTGGCATTGAGAGAGTGAAAGGTTGCAGAGCCGGTACCCTCATGGGCATCCAGCATCTGAGTCAACATTTCGAGGAAGTCAAATGTAGCAGTTGGTGGTTATTTATAAGGCAATGATGTAAGTTGCTGCTAACAAATCATTTATTACTAGTTAACTGAAAGCAATGAGCTCATGCTGGGGTGAGGGGTGGGGAAAGGAAGAAAAGAAAAGAAAAAAAAGAAAAGAAAAGGACTTAATGAAATGATGGGGAGGGCTTCTCCCAGAGCCAGTTTGTTCTGGATGGAGGAGGGAGGGAGGAAAGGAGGAGAGTCTCTCATTACCCTTCCAACAAATCTACCATAATCTTACAAAATAGGGGGTTTTAGCCACACTTTCCAGTAAGCTCAGTGACTTCATTTACATGGCAGAGATTTACAAAGCAAGTTCACTACCATAGATGTCTATGACATTGAGTCTCTTTGACCTTGCAAGTACTCTCCCTTTGCTGGAGACGGTTTTCTGAGTTTGCACTCTGGATTTTGAAAGAATGGTCCTGTTTAAGGAGGAATCATGTCTAAGAAGTTTGAGTATGATGTGAAGTGAATTTCATGTGGCCCAAGCTCAAATATTCACAGTCCCTGACAAGTATCCGAGGCCCACAAATAATTCTGACATGTTTTAAATCAAGACAATGGCCTGTTTCAGTTTCCCTGACTAAACTCCACAACTGACATAACCTGCTTGTAGATTAAAAAAAAAAAAAAAAAAAAAAGCCAAGCTCTGAGATGTTTACTATGGCATGGTTCTACAATCGAGCTTTCCTGAAACACACACACACACACACACACACACACACACACATGCACACGCACTCACTTCAGTCTTGCCCAGCGAGAGAAAAAAAAAGGCAATGTAGTTTCTCATTAGAGCAAAACAAAACCAAACAAAAAACCAAAGTGATAAAAGATTTTTAAAGTTTAGCTAGGGAATCAAGAGCTTGCTTTATTTATTTATTTATTTATTTATTTATTTATTTATTTAAACTTTTATTTATTTTTGAGAGAGAAAAAACAGAGCGAGGGCAGGGGAGGGGCAGAGAGAGAGGGAGACCCAGAATCCGAAGCAGGCTCCAGGCCCTAAGCTGTCAGCACAGAGCTCAACGTGGGGCTCGAACTCACAAACTGTGAGATCATGACCTGAGTCAAAGTCAGATGCTTGCTTAACTAACTGAGCCACCCAGGCACCCTGGGAATCAAGAGCTTTTAAAAAAGAAATATTCTAGGTAGTAGTTACTTCCATAATCCAATTCAATATTATATACAAATAAGAGAGACAAGATCAATCAGGACACGTTGGCAACTAGGAAGACCAGTTTGTGGAAAGGGGGACAGTGAGCAGACCTTCAGGGAACAGAAGCAGACAGCTGGAGGGGGTCAGGGTGATGAAGGCCCCATTCAGTCCCTGCATCCCACTTGACCCATGCGAATGTCTACTCTGCTAAAAACCCATCCCTACAACCCCCTCGGTTCCTCGAAACTCTCACAGCCCAGCCTTGACTTCTGACCACTTAAGTTGGAGCCTGTCAACGATCCACAAATCACATTCTATACAATTCACTCGTATAAAGCATATAATTGAATGGCTTTGAGGACATTTCCAGAATTGTGCAGTCATTACCACAGTCAAGAACATGTTCCTCACCCCAAAAAGCAGGCTTGTTTGACGTTAAAAAAACAAAAACAAGACCCGAAAAACCCATCCCAAAGCAGTCCTTTTGTACCGGTTCTGGAGTCTTCTACAATGGCTGATTCAGATTGCTTTTGGCATAACTTTTTTACTGATAAAACAGTAATAGAAAATTCTAAATCAAGAAAATGATCTGCTTCTAAAATGGAGAAAAAAATGACCACTCCTCTCCACACATCATAGAGAAACACACCTGTTTTTTAGGTAACGTTTGTTCTATGAAATGCTGCATATCTGTAAAAAATTGCCTCAGAACCTTCCGTGTGCTTCTATGTGCATTTCCACTGGTGACTCATCTTTTTCATCATCTGCATTCATCTTTATTCAAACTCCTGGCATTTTTGGTGTTTATTTCCCATCTTTCAAGGGAAATTTATAGACGTATAGACCAGACTTCCTTATATTTAATGCTATTACTGAGTTTTAACGCAACTCTTCCATTTTTTTTTCCTTACCCAAACCCTACATTTTACTAAGGTTCTTCTCTTGGAACTTGAAAATCCTTCACAAAGGATCTTTTTTTGGGGATAGCCTATAAAAACAGGATATTGAATTTTATTGCAAAGTTGTCTACATTTCACAATGCCAACTCTCTGAGAAAAGGCCCCGCCCCCTTTTTTTGTACAATAGGGTAATTTTTTAAAGTTCCTGAGACATTCACACAGTAAATGTCCAAATTCATATTTCATTTACGTACCTGTAGGCAAAAGTTGGTTTTAATGGGGGACAAGGAATGCCCATGGATTAACCCTGTGGGTTAATGCTCTCCTTTGGACTGTGATAAGTTTTCTAGAATTAAAGCTGAGGTCAGTCTAGAGGCTGGAGGCTCTTTCTACTTAATTTAAATTGCCCTGAGAATTGTTTATAAAAGCTCCTAGAAGTGGAAAAACCAACAACAACAAAGGGATAGACAGAGCGCGCCACATTTTATTTTTCTAAGCCAGTTATATATATTTCCAAAGGGTTCAGTACTAGAAAAATCCGAGGAAACTATGTGTAATACAGTCACTAAGAGCCAAGTGACTTTTATTTACCTAAAAAAGGGTCTATTTGAGAATGTAGTTTCCAATATAGTTTCTATTCTTGTGGTCCAACATTTTTTAACATTCTAAAATTAGCAAGGCAAACCTGATCACTTGATCCTAAGAAGAATTTTATCATCTCCTCCTCTGTGCCCAGAGCATAGATGGAGTTGGAGGGTTGAAATCAAGCTACAGCTTTAGAAGTCTTCCCCAAACCAGGTAGACCCCTTGGGAGCCTGGAAAGTTCTCAGAACGTGAAGGTGGATGTTCTGCTATCCATCGGTGCCTCCAGCCTTAGTAAAAATGCAGTTAGCACCTGTAGAAGTTCAACTGCCACCCTGGCTATTGGCTCTGAAAGAATGGGCCTCCCCCTGTCCTCCTCTCCTACCTCCCCTGCATGGTCACTGCTCATTATAGCTACCCAGAGCTGACATATCCTACTTTTCACTTATCTACTAGATAGAACCCCTTTGAGGGAAGGAAAATCAAAATTGCTATTTCCAATGTCTAGAACTCAGCAAATATTCATTGAGAGAGAGAGAGAGAGAGAGAGAGAGAGAGAGAGTGTGTGTGTGTTTTGTGTGTGTGAAAGAGAGAGACACGCACACAGAGACAGAGGCAGAGAGAGACACCTAGAGACAGAATATATTTTCAGTTGAACATTGTCCAAGCTTTGGTTTGAAAAAGGGGTCTTAGGGACTGGAGTAGACGTGGAAAACACTTGAGAAGTCCTCCAGGCGGGTGCAGTGGAGAAAGCTTAGGTGGGAGAGGGTACCGGTGAGGGCGGCAAAGAGAAGGGGCTTGGGTTTTGGGAGACATGTAGGGTGTAAGGTCAGGAGGACTTGGTGCTGGGTTGGCTGTGGGGCCCAACTTGGGGGGAAACTGTAGCCTTTCCCCAGAGCCTAGACCGCTCATTCTTCCTCCCCTTACCCCCTGCCCTTCCCACCCTTTCCCACTGCTGGCCTTGACCTCAGCCATTAAATATAGACTGTTAATTGCTCATCTTGCTTGTAGGTTCTGTGTTTTGCTTCCATTCTCCTTTCAGATGAGTATCCCTAAGATGTAACACAGTACATCTCACCTTCCAAGAGAAATTCCAGGGGCTCGCTGTGCCCACCCGGGAAAGAACGGTTTCAGAACTGTCCCATTCCTGCTGGCGAAGGCATTCCTCTTTGCTTTGTAAATGTCTTAAAGCTGACCTCTCCCCCATCCCTGACCAGTGCGGCCTTGCTGAGCCTCTCTCCTCTGAAACCCTGTGCCGTGACTGCCTGGGCCATCCAGTCACTCTCTCTTCAGCATTCAGTTCACCTGAGCAAACACTGTATTGGGTACTCAACACAAAGGCAGAGGATTTTACTGAGGAACGTGAGGGTAGTAGTCCTTACGTGGCATTTTGCAATTTGTCATATTGAGGAAGTATCCTTTCATTTCTCATTTTTCCCTCTTATTAGTGACAGGTGTTAAGGTTAACGGCGGTCTAACCACTGCCGAAAAAAAGTGCGTGATGCATTTAATTAGATTACCTACTTGGATTTCTTCCTTTTTTTAATTTAACTTTTTAAAATTTACATCCAAATTAGTTAGCATATAGCGCAACAATGATTTCAGGAGTAGATTCCTTAGTGCCCCTTACCCACTTAGCCCATCCCCCCTCCCACCACCCCTCCAGTAACCCTCAGTTTGTTCTCCATATTTATGAATCTCTTCTGTTTTGTTCCCCTCCCTGTTTTTTATTATTTTTGTGTCCCTTCCCTTATGTTCATCTGTTTTGTCTCTTAAAGTCCTCATATGAGTGAAGTCATATGATACTTGTTTTTCTCTAATTTCGCTTAGCATAATACCCTCCAGTTCCATCCACGTAGTTGCAAATGGCAAGATTTCATTCTTTTTGACTGCCGAGTACTACTCCATTGTATACATATACCACATTTTCTTTATCCATTCATCCAACGATGGACATTTGGGCTCTTTCCATACTTTGGCTATTGTCGATAGTGCTGCTATAAACATGGGGGTGCATGTGTCCCTTCGAAACAGCACAGCTGTATCCCGTGGAGAAATGCTTAGTAGTGCAGTTGGTGGGTCATAGGGTAATTCTATTTTTATTTTTTTGAGGAACCTCCATACTGTTTTCCAGAGTGGCTGCACCAGCTTGCATTCCCATAGTTGGATTTCTTCTTATCAAATCATTTTGCATCCTTTAGCTAAATCCTACTTAAGTTGAAAGAAGCGTATTTTTTTTTTTAATATTCCTAGGAATTCTTTTTCTGAGTACTTTATTGTGTTTTTTTTTTTCTTGGTTTTGTTTGTTTTCCTTTATACGTTATGTTGGTGTATATATATATATATATATATAGATATATATATATAGATATATATATATATTTTTTTTTTCTTCCAGACAGTGGATTAGAACTTTGAAGAGTTTATGCATTCTAAGTTTTCAGTCTTTATACCTTGACTCCTCTTACCTTGATACATTTTTAGCCCTGGACCTTGTTAGATGGTAAATTCTTTGAAGACCTTTTCAATTCCCTTCGGCCTGAGAAGTTTTCAGGGTTTGTTGTTGTTGTTGTTGTTGTTGTTTGTTTTGTTTTATGTTTGTTTTGCTCGGGGAGGGGTGGATTCCTTTCAGTAATTTTATTTTTTCCATATTGTAAATTTCATCAGTTTTAGACATCTCATGATTGATTGCTTATACTCTTTGTATTTACTTCTGTGTGCCTTGTGATCTATTTCTTTTTTTTTTTTTTATTAAAAACTTTTGTTTTTTAATGTTTATTCATTTTGAGAGAGCACAAGTCAGGGAGGGGCAGAGAGAGAGGGGGAGACACAGACTCCAAATTAGTTCCAAGCTCTGAGCTGTCAGCACAGAGCCTGACACGGGGATCGAACCCATGAACCCTGAGGTCATGACCTGAGCCAAAGTCAGACACTCAACTGACTGAGCCACCCAGGCACCCCCATTGTGTTCACTTCTTGATGCTGATTTCACTTTTGTTAGTCTGTTTTCCTTTTTCTTGATTAGGGTTGTCAGAATTTTGCCTCTTTTATTGTTTATATTCCCCTCCACCCCCAAGATTGAACTTGTTGATTTATTTATTACCTTTCTATTTCTATTTTAAAATGAATTAACTCTAATTTTTATCTGGAGTAATAAAAGCATTTGGGGCTATTCATTTTCCTTTGAGGATAGCTCCCACTGCTATACATATGTTGATGATGGGTTCTTTGCTTTTTTTTTTTAAATCTAACTAGCTTATAATTTCAATTTTGGTTTCCTATTTCTTTGATCCAAGAGTTATTTAGAAGAGTGTTTCTTCATTTCCAAGTAGTAAAGGTTTTTCAGCACTTTTTATCTATACTTTTCCTGGGTTATGATTAGAGAAAATGACCTGAAACCCCTCTGCCTCTTTGAATTTGTGAAGCGTTTTTGGTGTGTGTGATTGATTTCTGTAAAGGGTCCATGGATGTGAGGGGAAAAAAATATACATATATATCTTCGGGTATTATTTAATTATTTTGTATCCAAAAACCTTATTTTTCTGTATCCTGGAATTGTTTGATTTTGGAAGAGACACATTTAAAATTTAGAGGATTTTATTTTAAATCAAAGATTCTTTAGGTCTCTGATAGTTAATGTTACATACTTAGGTGCTATGTTTTTATGGAATGTTCAGGTTTCTGATCGTTGTTTCTTCTTTGTAAGTTGCCCTTTGATTATTATACAACATTCCAACTTACTCTGTTCAGTGCTTTTAACCCTGAGTCCCACCCTGTCCAATATTAATATTGTCATTCTTGCTTTTTGTTTGTTTGCTTGTATTTGCTTGACATCTCTTTGCTCATCCCCTTATTTTAAACAGTTTTTTTTCCCCCATTTTTAGGAGTGTTCTCTTTAAACAGCGTATATCTGGGTTTTGCTTTTTAGCTCAGGGTGACAGGCTCATTTGATGGGATATGCATCCTGTTCCCATTCAGTTTAACATAATGATACTTAAATTTATTATGCTCATCTTTATATTCACTATTTAATTTACTTTGTGATTCCCCTTTATTTATTTTGATTTTTTAAGCTGATTTTATGTACCATTCATTCTCCTCTTTTCTTATCCATTTAAAAGTTCTGTATTTTTTCATCCTGCTAGTGATTAACTTTCATTTTCGATTACCATAATCAAACATACACTTTTCACTATATATGGAAGTAAGAAGTCCCTAGTTTTTCCTGTGTAGATGTGCAGTGGACTGAATATGTTCCCCCCCCAAATTTCATACATTGAAATCCTAACCCCAACGTGATGGTAATTGGAGGTGGGGCCTTAGGGAGGTGATGAGGTCATGAGGGTGGGGCCCTCATGAATGGGGTTAGTGCCCTTATAAAGAGGACCCTGTAGAGAGCTGTGTTGCCTTCCTTTTACCATGTGTAAGGATAAAATGAGAAGCTGGCCATGTATGAATCAGGAAGCAGGTTCCCAACAGACACCAAATATGCTGGTTCCTTGATGTTGGACTCACCAGCTTCCAGAACTGCCAGAAATAAATGTTGTTGTCCAAGCCACCCAGTGTGGTCCTTTGTTATAGCAGCTGAACTGAGACAGAAAATTGTGCTACTGTGAAAAAATACCTACAGATGTGGAGGTAGCTTTGGAACTGGGTGGTTGGTATAGGCGGAAGGCTTTGAAGGTCATGCTGAGAAAAGTTTACAGTGCAGCGGACAGACCGTTGATGGCAGTTGTGGCGTGAACTTAGAGAAGAGAGCTGGAGGGAAAGAGTCCATCTTCCTGGAGAATGCAAATAGTCATGAACAGAACGTTGGTAGGAGTACGAATGATAAAGACCACTTCTGTTGAGGTTCAGATGGAAATGAGGAACATGTGAGTGGACCACCGGAGAAAAGGCAGTCCTTGTGGTAGAATGGCAAAGACCTTGGCTGACCCGTGTTCGTGTTCCAGTGTTTTGTGGACGGTAGAATTTGTGAGCATGACGTTGGGTATTTAGCTGAAGAGAGATCTTTTTCTCTTTTTTCTTGAAAACCTTTGTGAGTTTCCTTTTTTTTTTAGTTTTAATTTTAATTCCATTTAGTTAACATACAGAGTTACCTCATGCCCCAGTACAGCTCCCTTCTGGTTGTTTGTTCTCTGTTGTTCTCTGTTGTTAAGAGGCTGTTTCTTTGTCTCTCTCCCTCTCTTTTTTTCCCTTTTGTTTGTTTGTTTTGTTTCTTAAATTCCACAGATGAGTGAAATCATAGGGTATTTGTCTTTCTCTGATTATTTCACTTAACATTATACTCTCCAGATCCATCCATGTTGTTGCAAATGGCAATTTACTCTGTTTTTATGGCTGAGTAATACTTTATTGGATATATATATATATATATATATATATATATATATATATACACTATCTCTTCTTTATCCATTAATCTATTTTTGTAATGTTTGTTTATTTTTGAGAGGGGGGGACAGAGAATCTGAAGTAGGCTCCATGCTGTCAGTGCAAAGCCCAGTGTGGGGCTCAAACCCATGAACTGTGAGATTGATGAGGGAGCATGAGGCAGGCTGAGGGGCAAAGCACAAGCTAGCACACCCCCACCCCACCCCCAGGTGGGACATGTATGGTATTCCTTGGACCCTCCCAGCTACCGCAAAATGAAAAAGGACAAAAAAAAAAAAAAAAAAAAAAAGGTAAAACTCATAAGAGTCTCCACCAGTTTACCAGAAAAGGCAATCCCATGGTAGCCTAGGAACTCCCTACTGTCTTAATGTTAATACCTTGCTGGAGGGAAAAACAACTTTAGCCTAACAATAGCTAGCCCTCCAGTAAATCTTTAGCATGTGAAAGTCTCTTTGGAAATTCTCTCTTGATCCCCTGAGTCCATAAAACACTGCCCCCCTACCCCCTACTTACAGCGTAGCTCTTCCTGCCCATGGGTCCTGTCCCCATGCTTTAATAAAATCCTGTTTTTGCACCAAAGGCATCTTCAAAAGTTCTTTCTTGGCTATAAGCTCTGGACCACCCCCGACCCCCATCACCTCAAAACTTCATCAAGATCATGATCTGAGCTGAAGTCAGAAACTTAGCCAACTGAGCCACCAGGCGCCCCTCCATGCATTTACTGATGGTCACTTGGGCTACTTCCATAATTTGGCTATTGTAAATAATGCTTCAGTAAACATTGGGGGGTGTGTATACCTTTGAATTAGTGTCTTGTGTTCTTTGGGTAAATACACAGTAGTGCGATTGCTGGATCATAGAGTAGTTCTATTTTTAATTTCTTGAGGAACCTCCATACTGTTTTCCAGAGTGTCTGCACCATTTTGCATTCCCACCAACAGTACAGGAGGGTTCCTTTTTCTCCACATCTTCTCCAACACCGGTTGTGTCTTGTGTTGTTGATTTTAGCCATCTGACAGGTGTGAGATGAAATCGCATTGTAGTGTTGATTTGCATTTCCCCAATGAGTTATGGTGAGCATCTTTTAATGTGTCTGTTGGCCATCTGGATGTCTTCTTTGGAAAAATATCTGTTCATATCTTTTGCCCATGTTTAATTGGATTATTATTTTTTAAATGTTAATTTTTGAGAGAGAGAGAGAGAGAGCACGTGTGCTAGTGTGGGAGGGGCAGAGAGAGAGGGAGACAAAGGATCCGAAGCAGGCTCTGCATTGATAGCAGAGATCCTGATGCAGGGTTTAAACTCAGGAACCACTAGACTATTACCTGAGCCAGAGTCGGACGCTTAACCAACTGAGCCACTCAGGTGCTCCTGGATTATTTGGGTTTTGTTTTTTTTGGGGGGGGGGTGTTGAGTTTATAAATTCTTTATATATTTTGGATACTAGCACTTTATCGTGTATGTCATTTGCAAATATTTTCTCCTATTCTGTCGGTTGTCTTTTAGTTTTGTTGATTGTTTCCTTCACTGTGCAGAAGCTTTTTATTTCAATGTAGTCAAAATAGTTCATTTTTGCTTTAGTTTTCCTTGCTTTAGGAGACATATATAAAAAAATGTTGCTATGGCCGGTGTTAGAGAAACTACTGCCTGTGTTCTCTTCTAGGATTTTTATGGTTTCAGGTCTCACATTTAGGTCTTTCATCTATTTTGAATTTATTTTTGTGTAAGGTGTAAGAAAGTGGTCCAGTGTCATTCTTTTGCGTGTTGCTGTCCAGTTCTTCCCACACTATTTGTTGAAGAGACTGGCTGAAGAGATTTCTAAGTTAAGTGTTGAAAGTGCAGCTCGGCCCATGCTGACTGGGAAAAGATAAATGCCTTGAAGACAGAATTGTTCAGCAAAAAGAAAGCAAAGCTTAACGATTTGGGAAATTCTTAGCCTGTCCATATTACAAAAAAATGAGAAAGTATGTTCGGAAGAGAACACTTCAGGATGTGGCCAACTGACCATTTGATAAAGAGATTAGTGTGGGTGTGACCCATTGACTCAATCAGCCATCTCCAGAAGAAGCCAGGAATAGAGATGCTATTATACCAGGAGAACAGGAGCAGCGGGGACTACAGGAAACAGAGAAAACAGGAGCAATGAAGGAAGACTATTGAATTCTTAGATCCTGCACACCCAAGTCATAGAACCGTTTGCCGTGAATGCATGCAATTCTTCGAGACAAGGGAGGAAGGACGGGAAAGGCAATTCAGAGATCCACAGAGCTACTGCCAGCACAGGCCCAGAGTGCATGGACCCCCGGCTGGAGATACATCCAACACCTTAGTTTCAAATCCTCTGATGAGCCCTGGGGCAGGGCCACCTGGTGGAGCCTGAGGGACAAAACCCTCACCCTGACAGAGAGCACAGCAGGGCTAGGGCCACCAGCAAGAGCCTCGGTGGTGTGGGTGGGGCTGCTGCAGAGAGCTATGGTGGGGGGAGCACCCACTGAGCTCTCTGGGTGATGTTTCTATCCTAGTTGGTCTAGAAGGCAGAATATCAAGCCAAAGTGGCTGGTTTTGCTTGGAACCTGTCACCTCTTTCTTTCCTATTTCTCCTTTTTGGAATGGGGACATCTATCTTTTTTTTTTTTTTTAAGTTTATTTATTTATTTTGAGGAGACAGAGACAGCACAAGTGGGGAGGAGCAGAGAGAAGGGGGGAGAGAGAGAGAATCCCAAGCAGGCTCTGTACTGTCAGTGCAGAGCCCAATGTGGGGCTCAAACTCACAAACCATGAGATCATGACCTGAGCCAAACCTAAGAGTTAGACACTTAACCAACTGAGCCACCAAGGTGTCCCTATCTTTTGTTGTTGTTGTTGTTTTTTAGAGAGACAGCTAGAGGGCAAACGAGGGAGGGGCAGAGAGAGATAGGGAGAGAGAGAATCTCAAGCAGGCTCCACACTCAGTGAAGAGCCCAACACGGGCTCAATCTCACAACCCTGGGATCATGACCTGAGCCAAAATCAAGAGTCAGATGCTCAACTCACTGAGCCACCCAGGCACCTTATGCCTGTCTGACCATTATATTTTGGAAGCACATAATGTTTTTGGCTTCACAGGCTCCTACTTGGAGAGGAATTTTGTCTCCAAATGAGTTGAGACACACATGCTAATCAACTTCGGTTGGTTTTCCTTTTTTTAATCTGTCTTTTGTTAGTCCAGTTTCTAGGGCCATAGCTGGAAAACTCAGGAGGGTAGTAGGAAAAAACATGTTTTTCCTTTACTACATCATCCATGTCCAGTATCCCTGATGGTTAAAAACAATGTGGTCTGCTAATTCCGTTTCAAATTGTCCAACACTGGGTAGTGTCCTCAGGTGCGTGAAAGAGACACAATTCTTCCTTCATCCCTGCCTCAAAGAAGTTCCACAAATAATTTTCTAAGGAGAATGAGCATTTACAGTAATACTAAGCACACAAGAAAATAACACACTATGATAAGGAAGCAGCAGAAACAGCCAGCAGCATAGACTCATAATTGTCTAGATCCTGGAATTACCAGGTGCCAATCATAAAACCAATTCTCTCTACTATGTTCTAAGAAAAAAGGCAAGGTGAGAATCATTGTCTGGGTATAAGAAAGTCTGAAATCCTGACCTAGCAGCTTCAAGAAAGAGCCAAATAGAACTTCTGGCAATTAAAAAGTAAAATGAATGAAATTAGAAGTTCAATCAGTGAGTTTAATAGCAAATTAGACATGACTGAGGAGTCTATGAATTAGGTCATAAATCAGATCTTAGAATAGTGCAGTCGCAGTGATACTATCAAACCGAACTAGAGAATGAAGGGTGTGCTAGGGGTAGAGAGGAGGAAAAGAGAAAGAAAAGGAAGGAAAAGAGAAAAAGGAAAAACAATTCTAATCCCCCCCTCCCATAGAAACACCAGAAGAGTTTGTTTTTGTAGGCTAAGCTACAGTGAAATGTCCAGAATTCACTGAGATATCCAAAATTCAGTGGTTTAGGCATAGAAGTTTTTGTTTTTGTTTTTGCTCATGTAACAACGCTACCTAGATATTCCTGGTCAGGTGATAGCTCTTCTCCAGGGGGTAATCAGGCTTCTCTCTTAGGGCTTGGCATCCTCTAGGATGTCACAATTGTTCGTATCCAGCTGCTGAAAGGGAAATTAGTGTGGTGGGAGCATACCTGTCTTGTTTCTTCAAAGCCTTGGACCAGAAGAGGTGCCCATCCCTTTAGTTATTGGTGAAAACCAGCCAATGTCAGTAAAAGCTACAAGGGAAGCTGGGAAAACATAGTCTGTAGCTGGCAGGCTCTGTCTGTATATCAAAGAGGGGGAATATGGTTTGGTACTACTAGCCATCAGTGATTCACCAGGAGATACAAACATGCAGGAAACCTGATCTCAAAAAGTGCCTGCAGACATAGTAGAAAATAATTTTGAAAGGGACAGGACTGATGTGGTGGTTTTCTGATAAACATTTTTATTATGGTATACGTACATTCAGAAAAGCCTACAGATCCTCGTGTACAGCCTCATGAATTATCACAAAATAAAAATATCCATCTAAATGCCACCTGTATCAAGAAATAGAATATCACCAGCACCTAAAGAGCCTGACTTGCAAGTCCTTCCAATCGCCATCTTGAACCTTCTTCTGAATAACCCCTGCCCTGACTTACAATACCTCAGATTAATCTTGTCTGATTTTGAAGCTTACATCAACGTTCTCCTGTCCATCTTCCCTTGTGTAGCTTTTGCTTGTGAAATTCACCCCTAGTTACACATGTAGGTTTTTCATTCACTCCTTCATTTTCATTGCGGCATAATATTCCATTGAGTAAACATTCCGTAATTCACTTAGCCATTCTGTCTCCAGTAGACATTCAAGTTGGTTTTGGGCTTTGGATGTTACAGTTATTGCAATGGGAAGATCTCTTTGCTGTGCTTACCATCATGCCCAGTGCAACCTTGGTTCCATTTTATTGTTATTATGTCTTAGCGTGTCTCTTCCCTATCTCCTTTTCTCTTTTCCTTCCACATAACTGCCTATAATAAAGAAGAGAATTATTATCAAGGTTTTAAGAAAATTTACTGAACAGCTGTGGTTCCTGTTCTTGACTCGAAAGTATAGGTTTGACCCTGTTTTTCTTTCTTTCTTTTTTTTTTTTTTTTTAAGATTTTATATGTGAGTGATACCATGTAGTATTTGTCTTTCTCTGTCTGGCTTATCTCAGTGTAATGCCCTCCAAGTCCATTGGTGTCATTGCAAATGGCAGGATCTCCCTCTTTCTCATGGCTGAATAATACAACATTGTATGGACACATTATATCTTCTTTATCTAATGTATAACATGGTGACTATAGTTGATAACACTACATATAACTGAAATTTGCTAAGAGAGTAGAACTTAAATGGGCTTACCAAAAATAAATACATACATACATATATACATGCATGCATACATACATACCAAAAAACAAAACAAAACCCAGGTAAATATGTGAGGTGATAGATGTGCTCATTAACTCGATGGGGGAGGAATCCCTCCACATTACAGGCATATATCAAACCATCAGGATATACACTTTTTTTTTTTCATTTTTAAAGAGTTTTGTATGCACTTCTGAAGTTTTTTTTTTTTTTTTTTTTAATGTTTATTCTTGAGAGGGAGAGAGAGGCAGAGCATGATCAGGGGAGGGGCAGAGGGTGAGGGAGACACAGAATCCAAAACAGGCTTCAGACTCTGAGTTGTCAGCACAAAGCCCAACCCAGGACTCAAACCCACAAACCATACGATCATGACCTGAGCCAAAGTCGGACGCTTAACTGACTGAGCCACCCAGGCACCCCAGGACGTACACTTTAAATATCTTATAATTTTATTTGTCAGTGATACCTCCATAAAGCTAAAAATATAAAATTATGTGCATAAGTTATTTTTTAAATCTAATAAAAGTTAAAAAAATTCACGATGGAGATCAAGCTTCCACACATTTCCTAGCTATACAAATATTTTTGTACTTCTCTTCAGTACGTGCTTCCTTTTATAGTCTGACCTCTTATTGAGGGTAGAAATGGGTCTCATAAGTTTGGGTATCTTTTTCTGCTACTAGTATAATAAAAATTTTTGAACAAAAGCACGTAAGAATAAACACGGTGTTTTAGCCATAAGAGAGAAGCACGTCTGTTGGAGTAAAGAGGGAACACTGAGAAAATGTGCTCGGTCATGGTAATATCTGTATTTGCTTCCTGCCTTATCCTGCTGTGTGAATGCTGGATATGCTTCTTTAGCTATTCTGCCTCTATGTGAAGTGCTTGGGTGTTTTTGTGGGTGTGAGTGCAAATGTGTGTCTGTGCATGTGTATCTATGTGTGTGTGCTCGAGTGTGCATGTATGAGGGCACGCAAACCCACGTTTACATTTAGTCTCTTTCTTTCTCATTGATACACACAGATATTTATATACTTGGAGGTGATGAAAGGTCTGATTTTTCCAGATGTCGGAAACGGAGTTGCTGTGACACAGAGTCATGAACGGCGGTGTTGAGTTCATGGTGGATTCTATCCCCAGTGTGCCCAGAGAGTTCAATTAGACAATCATTGTGCATAAGTCAGCGCTCCCATGGAGCAACACTGACTCAAGCGGGGAAGCCTTGAAGCGATCCATCATCAGTCATGACGTTGCTTCCTAGCTTTCGAATACTGTGTAGACTTCAAACCAGAAGGATTCAGAACTGTTGTCAATATATTCTTTTTATGGAAAGCCAACTTTCCCCCTGTAATTTTCCCAGTCAAATTTAAGAACAAAAACCACGAAGCATACCAGTAGAACTCCAGTGTGGGGGGCGGCGGAAATCAATTTAAAAAAGTGTAATGTGGCCAGTTTGTGGTCTTTTATTACCCAAAGATTTATCACATTCACTGTATAATTACATCTCCACATCTGTGGGACACAAATGTTTTATGTTTCCAACATTTATGGTTTGACATCGGAAACATCTGTGCAGGCCCAGTATGCAACATCTGGAAGACATTTCTGAGCTTTTATGACATGCGGAGTGATCTTTGTTTTGGAATAAGTGTGTGGTTTCCTCCAGTAGCTCTTCCTGCTGGTAATGTCCTTCTAATTGGCATTTCACTGGGGGATTGAAAGAAGCCTGGCTTCCTGACCTCTGCTGGGTGTAAGGAGATGCTTCAGAGGAATCTTCACATAGTCAAGACTCAGGGGTAGGGGAGAAGATGCCAAGTCATGGGTTTAACTCCCTTAAAACACGATTCAGTGATCCAGGGGAGCAGGTTGAGAGGAGGGAAGGGACCTTGCATTATTGGGCTGGAACTTTCTTAGGTGCTTTCTTCAAATGATGAAGCATTTATGGCAAACATCATTGTCCTCATTTACCAATGAGGAAACTGAGTCTCACAGAAGTTAATTTGCTCAAGATCACCCAGCAATAAGTGGAAGTGGTAGATCTGAGGTTTAAATTAGTGTCTGTCTAGCATCTTGTTAGAAGATGGTGTTCTTGTTCTTAAAGAATGGGCAAGAGAGCTTAACATACAACGAAGGTTTTTGGAGAGCCTACTATGTGCTAGGAAGTATTCTAGGTGCTAAGGATAGATCAGTGGGCAAAACAGACAAAATTTGCTGTCTTCATTGATCTTATATTCTGTTGCAATAGAGTGACAAGAAACAACAAATGCTTAAGGTACACGGTAGGTAGGAAATTGAAGAGTGAAATGGGAACAAAATTAGTGCTAAGCATGGGGTTCGGGAATGTAGTGGAAGGATTTATTTTAGTTTGGGCTCTCCCCCAGCAAAGCCTGAAACCAGAACTTGGAAGTGGATAGTTTATTTGGGAGGTGATCCCAGCAAACACAATTAGGGAGTGGAGAAAGTGACCCAGTGTAGGAAGACAGGCCAATAAATGACACCTTAAAGAACTCATTACCCCAAATGGGGCTCAACTGCCCCTGGGAGTCCTCTGAGGAACCACGTAGAACACACCCAGAGTTGTCCTCTGGCCAACGGGGGGACTTGCGGCTCTTATCCTTCCTTGGTTGAGGGGTGCTTTGGGAATGTTTTAACTCCTCTAAATTTTCAGGTTGTGCCTGAATAGAAAGAGAGATCTTCTGTGGCTCCAGAGTAGCAACAGAGAGAGGTACAGGTGCACATACTTGGCATGGGGTGCCCGAAATGTTTCCGAAGTATGCTGAATCCAAGTGGGCTGCAGCCGTTGGTGTGGACACACGAAGTGTCCACTGCAGGGCTGCCATTTGAAGTGAGGAGGTCCTTGTAGTCCTCACTAGATAAGCGACGTTCAAATGAAGACTCGAAAGAGGTTGAGGGTAGGGCTAGTGGCTGTCTGGAAAGAAAAGAAGAGCTAGTTCTGAGGCCCTGCTAGGAGAGGCTGTCTGGCGTGGTCAGAGAACATTGAGGAAGCCTACTTGGGTGGCTGGGCTGGAGTGGGCATGGGAGAGGGCAGTAAGAGATGAAGTTGAGGGAAGCAGGGACTGGATCACGTGGGCCTTGTGGATTACCATAAGCAGTTCCGGCTTTGCCACGAGACAGAATGGAAGTCATCAGAGGGTTTGAGCAGAGGAATAGTTTAACAGTGTACATGTAGACACATCATTCTGGCTGCGTAGTTGAGAATCAACTGTGTAAGATGGATGATGAAGCTGGCTGGGACCAAGGTGGAAACAGTGGATGTGATGAGAAGCAGACAGATCGGGATATGCTTTGAAGGTAGAGCCCACAGGACCTTCTGGCAGAATGGATGTGAATATGAGAGCAAGGAGACGTGTGCAGCATGCGTCAGCAACTAGAATGAGAGAGTTGCTGTCTGGTGAGGTGGGGAAGTCAGTAGAAGGCAGAGATTTGATGAGGAAGATCAGGCGTCCAGTTTGGGACATTTATAGTTTGAAGTGAATATTGCACATAAGATAAGAGATCCCAAGTAGGATGTTGGACCTATGCCTGGAGTTTAGGGGTGAGACCTGGCTTGGAGACATAACTGTGGGAATCTTCAGTATACTGCTTTGCATCAGAGCCATGAGACCAAATGAGGTCACCAGTGGAGGGATGGAGAGGGAGAAGAGAGGTGCTCCAAGGGCTGAGCTCTGGCCTTCCAGCGTTTATAAGTCAGGGGAGAAGAGGAGGCCAACAGGGGGCTGGAGAAAATGTAGCCAGAGAAAAGGGAGGAAAGCCAAGACAAAGTTGTGTATATGAAGTCAGATGAGATCAAGTTTAGGAGGGAATTGGAGGAGTGTAATTGGAGACAAGGAGTAGAAACCACTGCTTCGAGTCCTTTTGCTGCAAAGAAGAATTGACAAATGGAATAACAGAACGTGGAGTCAAGAGAGAGCCTTTTCTTTCATTGTGAGAAATCCTAGCCATTTGTCTGCTGATGGGAACGATCCACTAGGGAATAGAAAGGGAGGAGCTGGTGGATTGCTGCATGGATAGCCTACCTACTGTAGCTGAGAAGCAATGGGTCTGAATCCCCAGTGACAGCCTTGGATGAGAACAAGCACAGTTCATCATTTTAACAAAAATGATTCTAGAAGATGTGGAGATGTTTGGGTGGGAATTTCTGGAAGCTTTTTCTGATTGCTTCACTTTTCTTAGTGTAGGAGGACCCAAGGTCATGGCGTTGGATGTTGAGAAGACAGAGACATAGAAAATACTTATCTGTGAGGATGAGGAAGACCATGAACTGGTGGAAGATTGTATGACTGTCAGGAAACAGACGGAAGGGTCCATTTGGGGTTCATGCTCATAATTTTTGTTTTAGCGAGGTAAGAGCACAAATCCACCATTAAGGAATGACAGTGAAGAGTGGGTTTGATGTTGCCCGTAGGTTAGGATTCCCTACTATGTGCTCCAAGGGAATATTTATATCCAGACTTTATAAGAGAACAGGGAAAAGGGTATTCTCTTACATGAATTCATGACAGTGAGAATTGATAGAACCTTCTGGGTGAGCCATTAGATAACAAAAATTAAAAAAAAAAATTTTAATGTTTATTTATTTTTGAGAAATAGAGACAGAGCGTGAGCAGGGAAGGGGCAGAGACAGAGGGAGACACAGAATCCAAAGCAGGCTCTAGGCTCTGAGCTGTCAGCACACAGACAACATGGGGCTCGAACTCGTGAACTGTGAGATCATGACCGAAGCCAAAGTTGGACGCTTAACTGACTGAGCCACCCAGGCACCCCAACAGCAAGATTTTTAAATATCATCATCCCTCCAGCCCATAATGTTGTGGTGGACAACTCAGATCCCCATCCCCAGAACCCAGTACCTCTGCAGGACTCAGGCAGAGTCCTCTGTGGTCTCCAGCTGTGGCTGTTGGACACTGTGCTGGCTCTCAGCTGAGTCATTCTTTGGGAACTGCTCTCTGCCAAAGAGAGCCACCCCAGTTGAGAGCAGCCTGCATCCACTGACTGGTTAATGTGGGCCCACCATCCTTGCCTCAAGATGAGGTAATTCTGAAGGGCCATTGTAGGTCCAGAGCTCTCTATGAGATATGATGAGGCTTTTTTCATGAGTGCGTCAGAGCTGAACAACTCCCTGTCTCCAGCTCTGTTTCCTTCTTTCCTGAACACCTAACAGGTGTTGATTTTGAGGGTATCCAAACCATCTGACTACACTCAAATGGTACTCAGCCTGTTTCCCAGGGAGCCCTACCAAAGAATGCTCTGATGCAGAAATTCCACAATTAGGATTTATCAAGAGGAAATAAATAAGGGTGCAAAGATTTTGATGATATACTGTTTATAATAATGTAAAATTGAAATGACATCAACAGAACAGATTGCTTAAATTATGCATGGTATACTCCTATGATAGAGGCATCGGTGTGCTCTTGATACACATTTAAGGACATGGAAGGGTTTTTGCAATATTTTGCTGATACACTGACCATAATTTGTTATTGTAAGATAAAGCAGACAATTATTTTACGAAGGAAAATGTATTAAGACACCTTTCACCTTCCAGAACGAGTACGTGAAGCTTTGCCACATGCACAATTAGAATGAGCCTAGATTCTAGCCCTCATCAGCAACACTTCTGAACTTCATGCATCTACATTTTCAAAATTCTGAGGACACAGTCTTTTAAGGATGTGTATTTTGTTTCATCCATCTGTCTCAGAACTGTGGTTTAGGGGCTAAAAATGTGTAAAGTGTGCAGGACACTTCAGTAATATATGGGGACAGTCCACAGAATACTTGAAATCAGGACATTTAAATTTTTTTTAATGTTTATTTATTATTGAAAGAAAGAGAGAGACAAAACATGAGCATGAGCATGGGAGAGACAGGGAGAGGAGGAGACACAGAATCTGAAGCAGGCTCCAGGCTCTGAGCTGTCGACACAGAGTCCAATGCGGGGCTTGAACCCACAAACCTTGCGATCATGACCTGAGCCAAAGTCAGACACTTAACCAACTGAGCCACCCAGGCGCCCCTAAATCAAGGCATTTTTAAAAAGTTGCCTATATAATCACCATAAATATAGGTATTTCCATTTGTATATCAGCTGAAGAGACTATTTGAAAAATGCCATTATACTGCAACTTTTGACCAAATAGAGTGGTTCTCTATTCATATTCCATTCACATTCCACCTTCATGATTTCTTACATCTGTGCCATCTATAAGATTACTTAATCTTTTTCCTTAAGTAGACTCTGTAGAAACATAAGAACTTTCTTAGCTCGATTCTAAGTAGTGATATTAAAGATCAAATTAGCTTAATGTAGTAGTAATAATTTTTAGGTACATATTAAAGTACGTATATAACTATTGAAATAAAGAACATCTGCTTTTGTACCTCTGAAAAAAAAAATCACCTCCTGCATTTGCACCATGCTTCCTGAACCCACTGCACTAGGTTGTCAGGACCTAAAAGATCGGACATTTCTGGGACATCCGGACATCCTGCGGACTGGAAGGAGAAGGAAGGCACTGTGAAGCGTTTGGTCTGGCCTCTTCTCAGTACTGACTTCTGCCAAAAACTTACTTGTGTGTCAGTCATGTGGAGCACTCACGTATTCTATGTCAACCAGGCCTTTCTGAGCTAGTGGGAGGAGGTGATCACCACGTAGAAAAGTCTACATTTTTATGGAGTGTTCTCTCTCAGGCTGTTGGGTGCCATCACTGATACACCCTGGCCAAAGATATTTTGGCCAAGGATGATTTACCAGTGTCTGGCACCAAGTTGGTGGTCCCAGATGTTTCTTGAATTTAATTGACTTAAACCTTTTAAAAATGTTCCTTTAGTATCCTGGAAATTTCAGAAAGTGAATGATTCTCATCGGAAAATGAAATGAATTTGGAAGCCAGAATGGGACAGGGAACAGAAAGGGAGAGAGAAAACATCTGTGTAAGTGACCAGGACTGTTGGCTAGGGCTTTACCATGTGGTGCAGGCAGGGGCTGCTGAGAGGATATTTGTTGGGGGACCATTGCTTCAGCCCAAAGAAAAGGTTGTGGTAGTTCCATAGATACCCAAAGTACACCAAGCAATCAAACTCTTGATGTGAGATGCAGGGCCCAGTATCAGGGACACTTCTCATGGATTCTCATCCCCTGGTCCAAACTCTGTCACTTGGCATCTGTTCAAAAATGTCCTCTGTGAAAAGACTTAATTTCATTGTCTAAACCAGTTCTGGGTGGCCTTCTTTGTTATTGGAACTTGAAAAATACAAACAAAAGAAGCTAACTTACTATCATTTCTACAGACTTCATCCTAATCCAATACACCAACGTCAACACTCACAATCTAGGAATGTAATAATCATGATGGTGCAAATTTGTGTGTCACATACAAATACTTTTATACCTGTTTGGCCATATTATTCTTCTTTAATGCTTGGGGGAAAGGCAGGGCAGATGTTATTATCTCCAGACCATGAAGAAATTAACATTGTGGGAATACCACTATAGTCCAAAAATTGTGCTGTTTTCCAAGATTTTAAATCACTTACTAGTATATCTAAGGTAGGCATCATTATTTTCATTTACAAGAAAAAAGTGAAGCTCAGAAAAGTTAAACGATCTGTCCCCAGTGATGTGGTTAGTGTGGTATAGATTTACAATCTGGGGGTAGAGTCTGCATACAGGTCATATGAATGCGAGTGGAATCCTCTGTCTGATGCATTTAAGAATACTCAAACAGCCATCCATACTTCTGAATTGGAAGAAATGCTTTGGGGGCTCTTACCTAGACTCCGTTTATCTAGTGTAATTAATTATCAAGTTGGAGGAGATTGAAACCTGTCATTCCCAGAAATTTAGCCAAGAGAGGAATATTGATCCGTTCGTTTCAAAGTGTAGACATGCTTATCTGTTTTAGGGATTTGAGATCCTCATGTGGAAACTGTCTTATGTTTTCTTGTAAGGATTTTCTGGTTTCACGTTTCACATTTAGGTCTTTAATCCATCTTGAGCTTATTTTTGTGTGTGATGTAAAAAGGCGGTCCAGTTTTCCCAGCACCATTTGTTGAAAAGACTGTCTTTTTCCCATATGTATATTCTTCTTTCATCAAATATTAATTGACTATGTAATCCTGGGTTTATTTCTGGGCTTTATATTGTGTTCTGTTGATCCGTGTGTCTGTGTGCCAATACTGTACTGTTTTGATTACTACAGCTTTGTAATATATCTTGAAATGCAGGATTGTGATACCACCATCTGTGTTCTTTTTTCTCAAGACTGCTTTGGCCATTCAGGGTCTTTTGTGGTTGTGTACAAATTTTAGGATTATTTGTTGTAGTTCTGTGAAAAATGTTGTTGGTATTCTGATAGAAATTGCATTAAATGTGTAGATTGCTTTGAGCAGAATGGACATTGTAACGATATTTGCTCTTCCAATCCATGAGTGTGGAATATTTTTCTATTTGTCATCTTTAGTTTCCTTCACCAATAATTTATAGTCTTCAGAGTAAAAATCTTTTACCTCCTTGGTTAAGTTTATTTCTATGTATTTTGTTATTCTTGAGCAATTGTAAAAAGTATTGTTTTCTCTTCTTTTTTTTTTTTTTTTCAGAGAGAGAGTGCACATGCATGAGCCGGGGTGGGGGGGAGAAAGAGAGAATATGAATATTAGGGTCCCCACTCAGCATGGAGCCTGACATGGGGCTCAATCCCACAACCCTGGCATCGTGACCTGAGCCAAAATCAAGAGTCAGATGCTCAACTGACTGAGCCACCTAGGCACCCCAAGGATTGTTTTCTTAATTTCTCTTTTTGCTACTTCATTATTAGTGTATATAAATGCAACAGATATATATCAAGTTTTTAATCTCATGACTTTACTGAACTTAATCGTTCTAGTAGTTTTTTGGTGGAATCTTTAGGGTTTTCTATACACAGTATCACGCCATGTACAAATAGTCAAAATTTTACTTCTTCTTTACCAACTTGGATGTCTTTTTTTCTTTCTCTTGTCTGATTGCTGTGGCTACAGCTTCCAATATTATGTTGAATAAAAGTGTTGAGAGTGAACATCCTTGTCTTTTTGAACATCCTGATCTTAGAGGAAAAGCTCTCGGTTTTTCACCATTGTGTATGATGCTAGCTATTGGTTTTTAGTGTGTGGTCTTTATTATGTTGAGGTATGTTCCCTTTAAACCTACTTTCCTGAGAGGTTTTTTTTTTTTTTTTTTATCATGAATTGATGTTGTACTTTATCAAATGCTTTTTATTCATTTATTGATATTATCATATGGTTTTTTTATTATTTCTCTTTTTAATTTGATGTATCACATTGGTTGATTTGTGGATATCAAACCACTTTTGTATCCCTGGAATAAATCCCACGTGATCATGGTGAATGACTTTTTAAATGTGTTGTTGGATTTGATTTGCTAGTATTTTGTTGAGTATTTTTGCATCTGTGTTCATCAGAGATATTGGCCTGTAGTTTTCCTTTTCTGTGGTGTCTTTATCTGGTTTTTCCTTTTCTGTGGTGTCTTTATCTTTGTCTACAAGCCCAGAATTTAGAAGCTTTCCTTCCTTTTCTGGTTTTTGGAATAGTTGGAGAAGAAAGGGTATTAACTCTTCTTTAAATGTTTGGTGGAATTCATCTGTGAAGCCATGTGGTCCTGGACTTTTGTTTGTTGGGAATTTTATTATTATTATTACCGATTCCATTTTATTGCTGATAACCAATCTGTTCACATTCTCTATTTCTTCCTGACTCAGTTTTAGAAGGCTATGTTTAGGTCTTTTAATTGTGTGTCCAGGATCATCCTTAACCCATACGACTTTAATTGGAGTGCCGAGATAGGACTTGAGACTGGAATTGAGTAGTTGATAACAACGTAGGGTGAGGAGGAGTGAAATGCTAGAGCAGAAATGAACCTCTGGGGTAATTCTAGCTGTTTCATCTTCTATGCTAGCCCAATTTCCCTGTCACTCTTATGCATCTCAAATCCTTGCTTGTATGGTTGTTAGTTTTGTTTTTTTTTTTCTTTTTAAACGTTTATTTATTATTAAGAGACAGAGCACGAGCATGGGAGGGGCAGAGAGAGGAGGAGACACAGAATCGGAAGCAGGCTCCAGGCTCCGAGCTGTCAACACAGAGCCTGACATGGGGCTCAAACCCACAAACCACGAGATCATGACCCGAGCCGAAGTCGGACGCTTAACTGGCTGAGCCACCCAGGCGCTCCTGTACGGTTGCTAGTTTTAAAAATTATCTCCCTCTCATTGTTACATTTATCCACATCATCTCCTTCAAGGGTCCAGCCCAGAACTCACTTTTTCCTCCCTACTCTTTTATCACATTGAATCTCTGGAATTTCAGCCATTTTTCTCCATGTATTATCAATATCTTCACGTCATATCAATGTACTCACACAGAGATTGATTCTGGATCCTCCACAGGTTTACCTGACTTGAGCCAAAGTGCCACTACGGGAGACATTGAGATGGGAAAGAGGGACAGTACGGTTCCCTTAAGTCTTGGAACCAAAGGGGGTCAAAGAAGCAGGGGGGTACGGAGCAGGGGTTCAAAGACAGGTGTCTTGGATGCATGTTATTCTGGGACTTCCATGAATCCATCTTTTCAGAAAGTATCATGTCTTATGAGTTCAGAATGGATAATTCTCTCGTGCCAATAAAGACAGTTGATAGACCGTGCAGTTCCTACCCAACGCACCAAAACAACAAAGAGAAGTTTAAGTCCCAAGAATTGAAGTTCTATGAAAATGAAAGGTGCCTCTAATCATATGCAGCCTGTGAAAAAAGTACCTTCTTCCTCAGTTATATATATATTATCACTTATGCTAGTTTTCCTAATACAATAATTTAATACAAGGTGACACTGGGATTGCATTTTAAGGAAACTGAATCATGTGTGTATTTCTTCATTCATACAGAAAAAAATGGTCTGAGCAATTGTGCTAAATGTCTTAGGTTTGGTTCTCTGGAAGACCCGAGTCAAGGTTTCTGTGCAAGTGTTTTATTAAGAAAATGCTCCCAGGATAAACTGAAAAGGAGATGGCGGGGGGGGGGGGGGGGGGGGGTGGAGGGGGGGACGGGGGAGGGGGGGTGCAGGCGGGCTCTGGAATTCCCTGAGCCTAGAAGTTTCCTCTGTGTTGTGAAGAGGCAGGGGAAAAAAACCTGACACAGTCCAGAGACTTCTGTTAAAGCTCTAGTTCTGGCCATAACTGGTGGCCTTAGATTAGTTTTTTTCCAACTCTCCTGAGAGCTTTTGAAGTAATTGAATAGTGTGACTTGTAAATTTAACAAATGTCCAGTGAAAGCCTTCTCCAGGGAGATAAAGTTGCAGAACTGGAGGATCTTGCCTTTGGGAGATTCTCAGCTCTGAGAGCCAGCTGGGTTCCTGGGTCAGCATAGCAGCCACACGCACTCAGTAGGGGGGTCTCCCAACACTGGATGGAGTAAAGTGAAAATGTGGCTGCTGGTTAGTTTAGGTCTCCACAAGTGATTTGTTCTGTTTTGTTTTTTTACATAATGGGAATGTATGCCTTTAGGGCTAACGAAGACAGCACTCCTTAACTGTAACTGAAATAAAGAAGTCACCCCTCTCTGATCCAGCCCCTGCCTCTGCTTAAAATAGGGGTCTAGCTGAGGATTCGGGTTTGAAAGCAGGGCATCTTTTTCTTTTTCTTTTTTTCCCCCTCAGCTTTAATCAGAGGAAATTGACAAGTAAGAATTGTGTTTATTTAAGGTGTACAACATGATGTTTTTATACGCATATACACTGTGAGCTCATCCCCACGATAAAGCTAATTAACATAACCATCACCCCGCACAGTTACCATTTGCTTTCTTTCTTTTTTTTTTCTGGTGAGAACAGTTAGGGTCTGCCTTCTTAGCACATTTCAAGCGTGTAATACAGTATTGTTAACTGTAGTTATCAGGCCGTATTCTGGATCTCCAGAATATGTTCATCTTGCATAAATACAGCTTTGTCTTTTGGTCAGCATCTCCCCATTTCCCCCTCCATCCCATCCCTGGTAACCACCATTCTACTCCCTGTGAAGGCACGGCATCTTATTGATTGACTGGAACCAAATTATTGACCTATCCAAAGAACCTGCATGTTTCGACCTGCCCTATGTGAGAAACTCTCCACTGGGGATAGCAAAAATGGGCTCAAATGCATAACAGTGAGATGTTCTAGGACATTTGAAAGTTGAATTATGATGGAAGAACATTTACACATTATCCGTCACTCATTTGTTTATTCAACAAATATTTACTGAGCCCCCTGCTAGATACCAGGCATTGTTCTCAGCCATAGGGATTTAGCAATGAGTAGAACAAACATAGTCTCTCTCCTCGTGGAACTTCAATTCTAGCAGAAGAGACACAGACATAAAAACAATAAAGAAGTAACTGTAGGGTTACCTGGGTGGCTTAGTTGGTTAAGCATCCGACTTGGGCTCAGGTCATGATCTCACAGTTCATGAGTTTGAGTCTCCCGCTGGGCTCTATGCTGACAGCTCAGAGCCTGGAGCCTGCTTTGGATTCTGTGTCTCCCTCTCTCTGCCCCTCCCCTGCTCACGCTCTCTCTCTCCACCTCTCAAAAATAAATAAATATTTTAAAAAATTAAAGAAGTAAATGTAATAGTGTTTTAGGTGGTAATAGCATAATGGAGAAAAATAAACCAGGGTAGGAAGTGGGGTTGCTGTGTTATATGGGATGGTGAAGAAAGATCTGAGTTAAGATGTCATTTGAGAAGCGCTCTGAAGGATAGTGTGTGTGTGTGTGTGTGTATTGTAAGAAGATTCAAAGAATAGGCCAGTGTGACTGCAGGTAAACTATTGAGGAAGAGAGTAGGAGGTCATAATATTGAAAGGCACCAATTATGTAGGACAATTGTTCTCAAATTTTTCTGCACATTAAAACTGCCTGCAGAGCTTTTAAAAATCCCCATGATCTCCAGACTCTCTGAAGTTGCGACCCAGTGATCAGTGGTTGTTAAAGCCCTCTAGGTGATTCTAATGTGCAGCCAGGGCTAATAACCAGCCATGAGGAGCCATTGTTAGGAGAAGTCATGGTTAATTAATTGTGTCTGTCAACTTGGCTGGGCCACAGGGCCCAGATGTGTTATCAGCCATTACTCTTGATGTTTTCTTGAGGGTGTTTTTGGATGAGGTTTACGTTTTAATTGTTGGACATTGAGTGAAGCAGATTGTACTTCATAATGTGGGTGGGCCTCATCCAATCAGTTGAAGGCTTGAATAGAACAAAAGACTATTTTGCCAGCAGATGGCTTTTGGACTTGCAACACTGGCTCTCCCTGAGTCTCTAACCTGCTGGCCCACCCTGCAGATTTTGGGTTTGTCAGCCTCTACAATCATATGAGCCAATTGCTTAAAGTAAGTCTTTATGAATGCACATATCCTATTGGTTCTATTTCTCTGAAGAACCCTAAGGAGGGTTATAAGCAGAGAAGGGATAGGATCTGATTGACTTTTTAAATAAATCTCTGATAGCTGAGCTGAGGTCAGACCATGGAGGACCCAAGGGCAGAAGCAGGGAGACGACTTAGGAAGACGCTGTAATAATCTGAGCGATAGTTAATGGTGACCCCAGTAGTAACAGGAAGGTGATGTGAAATTGTAAGATTCTGCGTTGTCTCTGAAGGTGAAGCAAGCAGTATTTGCTGTTGGATACATGGCAGTTTTGCTACAGTTTATTTTGGTGACCTAGGGCCTCCACCAATCATAGCTTAGGTTAGTCACTTACTTTATTTGATGCAGATCATTGGAGGCCAAGCAGAAAAGGGCCGTTAAGTATTAACAGACACATGCAGTAAAGTGAAAGCCTGATCCTTAGAGAATTCTGGCCTCGACCAAACAATTCAAACATTTTCAAACATGTTGGAATAAGCAAGAAACAAAACACACTTTGACAGATAATTTATTTCCAAACTATATGTATCTTAAGTGTAACTGACTCCAGCTGTTTTTCCTCCTTTGCTCTTTTCCTCTCCCATCATTTTGACAAGGCAACGACAGCTTTAGAACACGTCCAGCATAGTGTTCGCATGGTGGGACAAAACATTTTGTTATTCACAGGGACTCTGACCTCAGGAGGGCTGAGCTTCATTCTATAAATCATCATCCAGACAGACATTCAAGTGCTGCTATATTTGGCAGGGACCCTCTACCCAACCCAAGTCTGGTGTGCACCAGGAAAAGCTGAGTCAAGGTTCCAGAGCAGCTCATTCTGTCCTTGTCCTCTGTGTCTTCCCCACTGCAGCTCTACCCAACAGCTCTCAGGTCCAGGAACCTGCCTGCTCTCTTTTGCCCCTGGGTCTTCATACAGGTGTTTCCTTTACCTGGTGGCCATTTCTCCCACCTGCTTTGCTTAGGTCAAGGCTTCAGTCTTTTCCAGAGAGCCTCTGACCAGGTGGGGCAGATTGTGTCTCCTTCAACTTCTGTTTAATGGGGTCTTCCACACTGAAGCCTTCCTTGAGCCTATCCAGACGGGGCCACCTCCCCCCCCGTTAGTGGACTCTACAGGAACGTTGGGATCCAGCACATCTATATGCATCCTAATAATAGCTATTTCTATTCTCTTAAGCTCCAAAAGTCCATGAGTATAGACCATGAGTATAGACCTGCCTGGTTCACTTCTGTGTGCCCAGCCACCCACCTAGTATACCCTTGACCATTCCATGAATAATTTCGGGAAAACTGTGCTAGGCCCTGAGTATACATTGGTGCTCATAAGGATTTGTTGGGTTGGGAACAAGATGGCGGAGTAGGAACACCCTGTGCTCACCTTCTCCCACGGACACACCAAAACCACAACTACATATGGAACATCTCTCTCCGAAAATGACCTGAAGGCCAATAGAACAGCTCTTCCGCCAGGGGCACCAGTCCAATGCCAGTCCAGGCCAAGACTGCCCACCAGGTGTGGCGGGATAGGAGTTTTTTTGGAGAGGTGCCTGCTGGGGCAGGTGCGTTGAGCAGAGCGGGTCCACAGGGAAACACCAGGGCAGGGTGAGCAGTGCTAGTAAAGTAGATGGAGCGTGTCAGAAGTGACACCCACCAGTGTCAGGCCAGGTAGGTACATATAGAGTAAGAAAAATGGTACCCACCAGTGTGTCCATTACTGGAGAAAGTTGCTACAGATCCCTGCCTCTGTGGGCACACGACCTAAAATTAGTCAATAAATCTTCACATCGGCCCACTTCTCCATCTGCTGCTTCTATGTTGGGTCTCTCAGATCAAGTGAGTTTGTGCTATCAATGCTTTAAAAAAAAGCCTCAGTTCTTATAGTCTGCCAACTCTCCTGTACTGCTTTTAGAATGTGTTCAAACTTAAGTGACCATTAACTTAAAGTAGATTGCCATACACATAGGGTGTTGTATATGAACCTCATGGTCACCACAAATCAAAAACCTATAATAGATACCCAAAAAATACAAAGAAATGACTCCAAACATAACCCTAAAGAAACTCATCAAATCCCAAGCAAAGAGAGCAAAGTTTCCTAGTTCTTTTATGTCTTACACTCTTTAGGAGTTCTAGAAAAAGAACAAAGCCCCAAAGTTAGTAGAAGGAAGGAAACAATAAAGATCAGAGTGGAAATTAAATAGAAACTAAAACAAAACAAAACTAGAAAAGATCAGTGAAGCTAAGAGCCGGTTTTTTGAAAAGATAAAATAACCTTTAGCAAGATACATAAGAAAAAAAAGGAGGGCCCAAATAAAGTCAGAACTGAAAGATGAGAAGTTACAGCTGACAACAAAGAAATACAAAGGTAAGAGACTGCTACAAACAATTATATGCTAATAATGGACAACCTAGAAGAAATGGATAAGTTTCTAGAAACCTGCAGTCTTCCAAGACTGAATCAAGGAGAAATAAAAAATCTGAACAGACTGATTACTAGTAATGAAATTGAATCAGTACTTCAAAAACTACCAAGATGGGGCATCTGGGTAGCTCAGTTGGTTGAGTATCTGACTTCAGTTCAGGTAATGATTTCATGGTTCATGAGTTCAAGCCCTGTATCAGGCTCACTGCTGTTAGTGTGGAACCTGCTTTGAACCCTCTGCCCCCTTCTCTCTGCCCCTTCCCCCCTCATGCTCGCTCTCTCTCTCTCAAAAATAAACAAAACACTAACAAAAAATAAATGCTAAAAAAATAAAAACCACCAAGAAACAAAAGTCCAGGACTAGACTTTTTTTTTTTTTTTTTTTTTTAGTTTATTTTGAGAGAGAGAGAGAGAGAGAAAGCACATGCAAGCAGGGGAGGGGTAGAGATGGAGGGAGAGGGAGAGAATCCCAAGCAGGCCACACCCTGTCAGCGTGCAGACCCCAACATGGGGCTTAAACTCACAAACCATGAGATCATGACCTGAGCTGAAATCATGAGTTGGACTCTTAACCGACTGAGCCACCCAGGCACCCCTAAGACTATACTTTCTAAGCGAATTCTACCAAACATTTAAAGAAGAGTTCATACTTATCCTTCTCAAACTATTCCAAAAGATTGAAGAGGAAGGAATGCTTCCAAATTCATTCTACAGGCTGAGCATTACCCTGATACCAAAACCAGACAAAGACATTACAAAAAAAGAAAATTTCAAGCCAATATCCCTGAGGAACACAGATGCAAAAATCCTCAATGGAATATTAGCAAACCAAATTCAACAATACATTAAAAGGATCAAACACCACAATCAAATGGGATTTATTGTAGGGATGAAAAGATGGTCAATATCTACAAATCAGTCAATGCAATGTATACCACATTAACAAAATGAAGGATAAAAACTGTATGATCATCTTAATAGATACCAAAAAAGCATTCGAAAAATTCAACACCCATTTACAATAAAAACTCTCAGTTAAGTGAGTATAGAGTAAACATGCAAAATAATAAAAGCCATAAATGACAAACCCACAGGTAACATCATACTCAGTGGTGAAAGACTGAAAGCTTTTCCTCTAAGATCAGGAAAAGACAAAGATGCCCACTCTTGCCACTTTTGTTCAACATCGTACTGGAAGTCCTAGCCACAGCAATCAGATAAGAAAAAGAAATAGAAGGCACCCAAATTGGTAAGAAAGAAGTCACACTGTCACTATTTGCATATGGCATGACGCTGTATGTAGAAAACCCTAAGGACTCTACCAAAAAACATTAGAACTAAATAAATGAATTCAGTAAAGTTGTGAGATGCAAAATTACTAAACAGAAATCTGTAGCGCTTCTATATGCTAATAATTCACTATCAGAAAGAGAAACTAAGAAAACATTTCCATTTATAATTGCATCAGAAGGAATCACATACCTAGGTATAAACATGCCAAGGATGTGAAAGACCTGTACTCTGAATACTATAAGGCACCGATGAAAGAAATTGAAGATGACAAAAATAAGTAGAAAGATATTTCACATTCATGGATCAGAAGAATGAACATTGAAATTCTACTGAAAGCAATCTGTAGATTCAGTGCAATTCCTATCAAAACACCAACGACAGTTTTCACAGAACCAGAACAAATAATCCTAAAATTTGTATGGATCCACAAAAGGCCCTGAATAGCCAAAGCGATCTTAAAAAAGAAGAAAAGAGCTGGAAGTATCCTTCCTGATTTCAAACTATACTACAAAGCTATAGTAACCCAAATAGTGTGGTACTGGAGCAAAAACAGACACAGAGATCAATGGAACGGGATAGAAAGCCCGGAAACAAACGTGTTTATGTGGTCAATTAATCTGTGGCAAGGAAGGCAAGAATTACAATGAAGAAAAGAGAGTCTCTTCAACAAATGGTGTTGTGAAAACTGGACCACTTTCTTATGCTGTATAAAAAAGTAACTCAAAATGGATTAAATACCTAAATGTGAGACCTGAAACCATAAAACTAAAAGAAAACATAGGCTATAAAGTCTTGGACTTGGCAGTATTTTCTTGGGAGGGATTTGCTTCTTCAGACAAGGGCAAAAAAGCAGAAAAAACAAACAAACAAAAAACAAATTAGATTACATCACACTTAAAAGCTTTTGCACAGTGAAGGAAACCATTAGCAAAAACAAAAAGGCAACCTACTGAGTGGGAGAAGATATTTGCAAATGATATCTGATAAGGGGTTAATATTGAAAATATATAAAGAGCTCATACAATTGAGTAAAGAAACAAAAACAAAACACAAAAAAACCCCCAAACAATCCAATTAAAAAGTAGGCAGAGGACCTAAATAGATATTTTCCAAAGAAGACCTACAGATGCCTACAGACACATGAAAAGATGATCAACATGACTAATCCCCAGGGAAATGCAAAGCAAAACCACAATGAGATATCACCTCACACCAGACAGAATGGCTAGTATAAAAAAAAAAGACAAGAAATCATAAATATTGGAGAGGATGTGGAGAAATGGGAACCCTCGTGCACAGTTGGGGGGAATGTAAATTGGTGCAGCCACTCTGGAAAATAGTATCGGGGTTCCTCAAAAATTAAAAATTTGAGGTTCCTCAAAAAGTTAAAATAGAACTGCCATACAATCCAGCAATTTCATTTCTGGGTATTTATTTGAAAAAACAAAAATACTAATTTAAAAAGATATATGCACTCCTGCGTTTATTGCAACATTATCTATAATAGCCAAGATATGGAAGCCACCTAAGTGCCCATTGATAAACAAATGGGTAAAAAATATATGGTGTATACTTACAATGGATATCAGTCATCCATTAAAAAAGAATGAAATCTTGGGGCGCCTGGGTGGCCCACTCAGTTGAGTGTCCAACTTCAGCCCAGGTCATGATCTCGCAGCTCGTGAGTTCGAGCCCCACGTCGGGCTCTGTGCTGATAGCTTGGAGCCTGGAGCCTGCTTCCGATTCTATGTCTCCCTCTCTCTCTGCCCCTCCCCTACTCACACTCTGTCTCTCTGTCTCTCAAAAATGAATAAATGTTAAAAAAAATTTTTTTAATGAAATCTTGCCATTTGTGACAACATGGATGGACCTAGAGGGTATTATACTAAGTAAAATAAGTCAGACGGAGACTGACAAATACCATATGTTTTCACTTATATGTGGAATCTAAAAAAACAAAACAAATGAACAAACAAAACAAAACAGAAACAGATTAATAAATACAGAGAACAAACTGGTGGTTGCCAGAGTGGGGGGATGTAGGGGGCTGGATGAAATAGGGAAAGGGGATTAAGAGGTACCAACTTCCAATTACAAAAGAAATAAGTCACAGGCATGTACAATACAGCATAGGGAATATATAGTCAGTAATATTGTAATAGTTTTGTGTGGTGACAGACGGTAACAGCTTATCGTGGCGATCATTTCATAATGTATATAAATGTCAGATCACTATGTTTTACACGTGAAACTAATATAATACTGTTTTTCTAAAAAGATTTCTTGACTGAATGGTGTAACTCAAATTTAAATGTATCTAAATTCTTGATTATTTTTCTAAAATCAGGTCCATTCTGGGGCGCCTGAGTGGCTCAGTCAGTTAAGCGTCTGATTTCAGCTCAGGTCATGATGTCACGGTTTGTGGGTTCTGGCCCCACGTCGGGCTGTGTGCTGACAGCTCAGAGCCTGGAGCCTGCTTGGGATTCTGGGTCTCCCTCTCTCTCTCTCTCTCTGCCCCTCCCCCACTCATGCTCTGTTTCACTCTGTCTCAAAAATAAACAAACATAAAAAAAATTTTTTTAAACCATAAAATCAGGTCCATTCCCAAATTTTTAGTATCAACAAAAGGCATCACGATTATCTCTCTCAGTCTGCAAGCTAGAAACGCTGCTTTCTTCATTTCTTGTGTGAAGTACCATCAAGTCCTACAAGTTATTTCTTTCAAATAGTCCTTATATTTACATCTTCTTTATTCCTGCTGATACTGATTAGTGGTCCTTGTCAGGCCTGAATTACTAAAACAGCTATTCTCATTCTTCCTTCTTCTTCAGAGACAAATATTACCAGGAATTTGGTACATGTCCAGTCCACAATTCTATACTTATGCACACACATACACATACCACACACAGTATGTATGTAATATGTATATGTAAGTGTACACGCATATGCATATAAACATGTTTACCATACTGTGTGAAGGTGAAAAGCAGAACCAAAGACAAATGATTTCAACAGCAAAGGAGGATGGTAGGTAAATCTGTATCTATGGGGTGGGAAAGGAGGGGCGGGGCAGGACAAAATTCAAACCTAGGACTTACCTAAGGTAGAAGGTCTAGTAGGAGACCTTTCACTATAGTGTCACATCCTTACAGGGAGGGTGACAGAAGTGAACCTATGACCAGTCTCCACCCCCAGGGACTGCAAGGAAAGTCACCTTGGCTCTGGGAGGCAGCACCAAACCACAAGCGGCACTCCTGTGGATTTACCATTCAAATTCACATCACTTGGTGATTCAAAAAACTCAAGCTGTGAAATTTTGTTTCACAAGTGTTCGTGGATGGGCGGATAACCAGAGGGCCTGGCAGAAATAAACAAGCAAAAAAATGGAAGCAATTATTAACTTGAGGAATAACCAAAATTTGTACAAGATCTGTTTAATGGTCAACAGCATTTCTATAGTTCTAATAATAAAAACACTAGATATGGATTTAACAAAAAATTGAAACGTAATTATATTGGGAGAATGAAGAAAAGGGAAAAGAGGGTGTAAGTGAGCGATATAATAGGGAACCAGCAGTTAGTGTCTGAAATTGATAAAAGAATTTCTAGTACGCAGAAGTTTAGATTAAATAACAATGGCCATTAAGGCTGGAACCCTTTGAAAGAGTTGCTTCTGGGGACTTAAAGGAGTAAGAGAGAGGTTGAGTAAAAAAAAAAAAACTAAGCCCTTTAGCACTATTCGCCTCTGAAAATTATTGGAATAGAATAATTTGTTTAAAACTGTAAGCATAAAGGCAGTGATAAAACAAATTATGTAAATACAAGCCAAGTAAAAACACTTGATATTAACATAAAAGTGGAATTTAAGGCAAAAAACACCTCAGACAAATATTTTTGTTATTGATGATTATAGTCCACAAGAAAAATATTTTATATCGTGGATATTTGGGCCTCCGATACATTAAAATAGATGAATCAAAAAACTGTTTCAAGTTTGCAGGAACAATTGCCATACATAGCTACTTGTGAGTCATTAGCATATCTCTTGTAGTCATCAGTAAATCAAATAAAAGGGGGAAAAGGATATGGAGAGAATTTAAATACTACCAATAAAGTAGTTTTAATATGCTACGCTATGTGATAAGGTGACAACATGCTGTCTATTAAACAGAAATTGTATGAACCCTGCATTCTTATTACAAATCTATAAAACTAGAAATAAATAACCAACATGTAATAATAAAATAATCCCTGTCATCTGGAGATGTTAGTTCACTGCCCTCAGTAGTTCTTGGAAGAAAGGAAACATTAATCCTTCAATTAAACTGTATTTAGAAAGCAGTGATAATGTGAACAGTACAGAGTACAACGTATAGGAAGTGGCTAACAGAACGTTATTCAAAAAAAAATCGTAATGCTATACCTTCATTTGTAGACAAAGCAAAATGAAAAAAAAAAAGAGTCTGACTCAAGAAATGGGAAAAGGAAAAATAATAAAAGAAAATGAGAAAAAAATTAGGATAGGAAAAATGAAACAGTAAAAATGAAATACTTATAAATAGCCTAAAAACAGAAATTAATGGAATGGGATTTATAAATAATACAATAATAAATAGTTAAAAAAAGTTCAGCTTGTCTGATTAAAAAAACTGAGATCATTCAAAAACATAACTTTAGGTATTAGAAGAGATGTATAATCACAGATATCAAATAGATAAAATATTATGAAAATGTTTACAAAGCCCAAAGCTAGTAAGTTTGCAAACTTTAGAAAAATATAAATTAGAAAAGTTTACTGAAGTAGAAAATCTCAAGTAAATATTTAATCAAGAGACAAATTGAAAAAAGTCAACATCTTACCAGTAATAAATGTGTCAATTCTAGACGCTTTTATGGGCAAATTCTTTTCAAACTTTCAAGGGATTGATGACCTCTCTAGTATAAAAACTGCCCCACATTCTGTCACTTTCTAACAGTATATTGGAAAACCACCCAATCTCTCTGAACCTCAGTGTCTTAACTAATACATTAATAATAATAAATCTACCTGACTACCAAAATGTAAGGAATCACAAACACACTTAAAAAATTTGAGACTTGACAAGAAACCACAGTAATGTGGTCAGTTATAACATCTCAACACCATGGGGTGCCTGGGTGGCTCAGTTGGTTCAGTGTCCGACTTTGGCTCAGGTCATGATCTCATGGTTCGGTTCACGAATTTGAGCCCCGCATTGGGCTCTGCTGACAGCTCGGAGTCTGGAGCCTGTTTCGGATACTGTGTCTCCCTCTCTCTCTCTGCCCCTTCCTCTCTGTCTCAAAAGTAAACATTAAAAAAATTTTTTTAATCTCAACACCATTATAATAAAGCAATCACATTAGGAAAACGTCACAGGGAAAAGGTCCCATTTACTCCAGTATTCAGACATCCAAAAAATCACAACGAGAATGGAACCAGGCATGCCAGTTGCCAAGGGTCACAAAGAGCACTTGAATAGAGAGACATAGATTTAGGATTTCAGTAGGGCTGACACGATTTGACTGTGGAAAATATAAAGGATGTGGGCAGCCCGATGCTGAATTTATCATTTTGCTGTGGAATCGACTTTTGCATTTTGACTGATTTTCATGAGCATCCTGGCCAGACTATTTTCCAATGATTCTCAACAAAGCAGAGTACCTACTGTCATGCAGTTCTCTGGCTTATGTTTACTTTCCTACTGAACACTAAGGAACAAATACACGTTCTATGATTAATTTGGATTCTTAGTGGGTTTGCTTCTATATTCTGAAGAGATGTCTTCTTTTGCCCAAGTGGTGACTCATGTAAGTGAAATACACGAGGGTTCTCGTGCTTAGGTCACCAAGGAGGCATGAGGGACCTCCCAAGAGGCCAGAGCAAACAACCATCTCCTCCACTGGTCTGGCATTTGGGGCAGCAGGAGGACTTGCAATTAGACATAACACATCTCCGAGAAAGCCTAGGGTGCGTATCAATTCCCAGGGCTCTGTGGTTCCAAAAGCTCTCATGACCTAAGCCATTACCAGACTGCAGCTGCTTCCTGGGAGTCCCCGATAGTGGCTGCTTTATAATCCAGCAAGAATTGGAAACAGTCTTCTACCCCCAGAATCTGGTGTTAGTAATGGGGTTCCCAAGTGAGTTAGCACAGCAGAGGTCTGGAATTTTAACTACAACTCCCCTCAGGCCAGGATAGCACCGGGCCAATCAGTCCCTGCAAGTGTGGGCTCAAAGGGTGTACAGGTTCTTCAGAACAGGCTACGATGAACTTCACACACACACACCCACCACTTAGCACATCCTGATTCGTTGTTCTCTTGATCTGTGAGATATTTTTTCCATGGTCAGCAATGGAGAGCCTGGAAGAGGAGTTCAGGGCCTAAGGCGAGGGAGGGCAGCCTTTCCAGAGGGGTTGGGGGCTCCGTGCTGAACCACAGGGTCACAAGAGAAGAGGGAAAAAGGCCGCACGCAGGCTGAGGCTTTTAAATCTCCACAAACCTCCCTACCAGCAGCCCAGGGCCCCCATCTCGGAGCTCTGCCTTGTTTCCACCTCCTTCATCAACGAAGGCTGTAGACAGGAGAAAACTCCCTGGGAGGATCTCTCCTCTCTCCCCAAATAGGATCATATAATATGGGCTTCAGGTTGCATAAGATGAATGGTCTCATCCTGGGCACCTGACCAGGGTAAGTTGAGGAGTCTGCTGAGGGTCACAAAGAATACTTGAATAAAGAGACACAGATTTAGGATTTCAGTAGGGCTGGCAGGATTTGATTGTGTCCAAGTAGAGGGCTGTACTTTGGCATAGATTTGTGGCAGGTGCAGGGTGAGGGAGGGTTTGGCTCAGTCCTCACCCCTCAGGTGCAGAGTTTGGGAGGTTTGCCCAGCCGCTAAGAAGGCAGCACACCAGTTCCCAGTTGGTTTAAATGGCAGGCACCCAAACCTGTTGCCAAACCTCAGCACCCCTATTTGCCCCCTCCTCCACTCTCTCTCATTAGCCCCCAGTGACCATTCGCACCACCCAGAATACCTTTAGCATCAATGGCTTCACGGTTCACTTAGCCAGCAGCTCATCTCACTTTACCTTGAAATTGTTTTTAAGTCATAATTATCCACGAACTAGGCTGGAGATAGGACTCTGGCCCTGCCACTTTACAGTTCTCTCACCTGTTAACTTGGACAGGGAGGTGGGAGGGCAGTTATAAAACCTCACCCAACTCAACATCACTAATCACTAGGGAAATGCAAATAAAAACCACAACGAGCTATCTATCACCTCATGCCTATTGGAATTATTATTTTTCAAAAAAATGATAGCCAAGACATTGGAACAGCTTAAGTGTCCTTTGATGGAAGAATGGATAAAGAAGTCATGATATATATCTATATCTATATATGTACATATATAGATAGATATAGATATATATGTAGTGGAATATTATTCAGCCATTAAAAATGAGGAAATCTTGCCATTTGTGACAATATATATATATATATATATATATAGACACAAAATGTAAGTGTATATCTATATATACATACAGTGAAATATTATTCAGCCATCAAAAATGAGGAAATCTTGCCATTTGTGACAATACGGATGAACCTTGAGGGCATTATATAAGTCAGACAAAGAGAGACAAATACTCTGTGGTCTCACTTATATGTGGAATATCAAAGAAAAAATAAACAGATGCCTACAAAGAGATCAGATTGGTGGTTACCAGAGGCAGGGGTGGGGAACACGTTGGGTAAAGGTGGCCTAAGGTGCAAACTTCTAGTTAGAAAAAAAGGGAGGGAAACCCCTCACAAAACCTCACCCAAGTTAGGAGCTGGTTCATCCCATGCCAAGACAAATTCAAGATAGATCTTGAAGGTGGAGCAGAAATTCTAGGATTCAGGGGCGCCTGCGCATCTCGGTTGAGTGTCTGACTCTTGATTTGAGCTCAGGTCATGATCTCATGGTTTGTGAGTTTGAGCCCCATGTGGGGCTCTGTGTTGGGATTCTCTGTCTCCCTCTCTCTCTCTGCCCCTCCTCTGCTCATGTTTCTCTCTCTCTCTCTCTCTCTCTCTCTCTCTCAAAATAAATAAACTTAAAAAAACAGTTCTCGGATTCACATTGGCCAGGAGGAAACTAGTCTATAATTGGGAATAACATGAGCACTCTGTTGCAGAAGGGAAATCAGGCAGCTCGCTCAGAAAGCATCGAGAAGTGCATTTTGTTGGAGAGAGTGGAAAGGCAAACCTTGTGCATCCAGCTGAGGAGACGCCCCCAAGCCAATGCCCACTCATGTATTGAATCATCCCCTGACCCCGCAGTGCTCTCTTTGATTTGCTACTCAAAGTGTGGCCTGTGGAGCAGTAGCATAGCATCACCTGGGAGTTTGTAAAAAGGCAGCGTCTCAGGCCCCACCGTAGACATCTTGAAACAGAATCTGTATTTTCACAAGATCCCAGGTCACTTATGTGCACATGAAATCTTGACAGGCTCTGTTCTATTGCACAGATTGTTAAGAGTCCAAGCCTCCCTCAAAGCCTTAAACAGGAACAGATGGCTCTGAAATGTAGCTGACAACTGGCTTTCCAGCCATTGCCTTGAACCCTTACTTCTCCAGCTCTTCCCATCGTCCGTGGAGCTGGTTCATCAGAAGCTCTCAAGCCTCGATCGGCGCCATCAGCCAGACACTGGCCAGGGGTTTTGATGTTGGTTGTCCCGAGACTAGAACATGAGGAGCTTTGGGCTGGAAGGACCGTTTTTCCTTGTCAAGTACAAGATTCTGGAAAGATTGGGGAGCTCAAAAATATTAATATGTCCTGTGTAAAAAGTTTTGGATTTGTTGTATTGGTCTTTAACTTGCCCCAACCCTGCTTTAACTAGACATTTATCATAGTTAAAGTATAAATAATACCATTAGCCTTCCAAGCAATGATAAAATTAGCAGTGTAAACAAAGCCAGTAAGTGACCTTAGTCAGACCCCTAGCTGACTCTGACCCAACACCTACTAAGACGATTAGTCAGGGCAAATTTGAACAGGGCAAAGGGTCCCTGGGGAGGAGAAAGAGTCTCTCCCCATTGATTTCCTGAGAACCATCCAGTGCACAGGACCGGTTCCTAAAACGCCTGCAGATGATTAGGGCTCTGGATGTGTAGAGCTTCAGCCTAGCCCTGTGCCAGACTCTGTCATGGTTAGTTTTCCCCAGGAGAAGAGTTCCTTCCAACTTAAAATTTTCTTGCTGCTAATACATCGGGGCTCCCTGAGAAGGGAGTGGTCTCTCCCAGAGCTCCAGTGAGATCCGATGAAGGGTGGGCAGCCAGCCATGGTGGCTGTTTCCTTTTTTGGTGAAGGTGAGGTCCTAACAGGGTGAATGAGCACTCTCTGTCGGTTTGAGCCACACACCAATGTAAACCTGCCCTCTTCCAGAGGCCTTCTCGACAAGTCAAGGCTAAAGTGAGTTCTCCTTTCTCTAAAGCATGTGGTTTAGAGACTGGGACCCCCTTTGTTGGGCTCCCTTTTGGGGGATTGTTTTCTCTCTTGATTGTTAATTTCCTGACACCAGAGGCTCCACATGCCACTTCTTTTTGTCTTCCGTGTTGAAAAAGCCCAGGATCCGAGTCAGAGGATCTGACTTGGTGTCCTAATTTTAATGGGTGAAGGAAGGAAATGCCCCTTCCATACTCTTTTCTATCTCCTCCGAGAAGAAGACAATTGAACCTAGCTATGTCAGGTTGCAGGTGTTAGGGGCCATTTCCACCAGAGGCCCATGTGTGAAGAGGCCCAGTGTGCAGGTGAGAGCATAACCGTACACGTGTGTTTGTGTGTGCATGTGTATGCATGTGTGTGTGTGCACATCTCTGTGTACGTGTGCCTGTGCATGCATGTGGGTGTGTGTGTATGTGTGCATGTTTGTGTATGTGTGTGCACATGTGTATGTGTGCATGTGCATGTATACGTATGCATGTTTGTGTGTGTGTGTGTGTGCACACACATGTGCGAGCTGAGGCCTATCGTAGCAGAGCCCTCAGCATTAGAAGTTAAGCTCACAAGCCCGTTTTCCATTTGTCCCCACACTGACTCTCCTCGTGGTGAAAGAGCTGAGGAAGGGTGTTTCTGGAAAGACCTCCTAATCCAGTTCCCTCCATTCACACCTGGATCCCAGCTACGATGTCCCAGCCCTGTGCCTTCCTGCAAATCACGTAAACTCCAAATTACAGGTTTCTCCTCTGTAAAACGGAGACCATGGTATTAATGACCGCGCCCACAGAGATTTAAAGGAAATGACATTGGCACATGCTTTGCATAAATTGTAGGAGCCTATTCCAAAGGAGATTTCTTACCGTCTTTCCCCTCAGGCTCAGTGTGGTTTCTTGACGAAAGAGACAGTGAATCTTTATAGGACGCTTGATTGAACAAACAAGACTTGTTTCTTACCTAGACTTGCTGATTTAATGTGTGTTAATCGAGAAGTGACTTTATATTTTTGCAGTGGGGTATAATGGAGTATCAATACTCTGCTGGGGAGGGAGGGTGTATTTATCAATCAGAAGTTGGCTACAAGGATGAATATAAGACTCTGTCTTCTAAGAAGTCAATCTGTTGGAGCTGGGGTTCTGGAAGGCAGCTCCCTTAATTCCACCAGTATGGTTTTGCCAAAACATCCTCATTGTTGTAAACGAATTGATTTTTTTTTTTTTTTTTTTTTTTTGCTGGATGATGTGATTACTAAGAGCTTGACCTCTATAAACATATTCTTGACACAGAAAAAAAAAAAATGGATAAAGACACTGATGTTCCCTTCCCATGGCAGATTCCTCAAGCTCTTCTGTCTAATCTGTGGAGGCTTCTGGGCCCAAGACTGTAGGAAACCAGACACTGAAGGACAACCTTTGATAAAAGTTCTCAAGGAGCCGTGTTGGGCCCTGTGCAGTGTCAGTGCCCTGCGTCTGGGCCAGTTGATTGCAATCTCCACTCACAAAGGTGTCTGCGGCCAGAGGCGGGAGTCGTGCATCATCTCACTGCGAGCCCCGACGTCCACTTGCACGCTGTTAGAAATCGAAGCTGGTTGAAGTTCCTTGGGAGTCCGGGCCAACCTCTTACAGCTCTTTCTCTCTCTCTATCCCAGTTTCTTTTCTTCTGCCTACAAGCAAATTTATATCCCTTGTCTGCTAAGACAAAAACAAGTCTAACAAAACAAAATAACTTTTCTCTTATCCTACTATCTTACTGCTTTTCTTGCTTTCTTTCAGTGTTATATATATACACGCAGAGTACTCTAAGCATCCAATATTTTTTATTTTTTAAGTTTATTTATCTATTTTGAGAGAGAGAGTGTGTGTGTGTGCGAGCTGGGGAGGGGCAGAGAAAGGGAGACACAGAATCTGAAGCAGGCTCCACATTCTGAGCTGTCAGCACAGAGCCCGACACAGGGCTCGAACTCACGAACCGTGAGATCATGACCTGAGCCGAGGTCGGATGCTCAACCGACTGAGCCACCCAGGCGCCCTCTGCCCCTGATACTGTTTCTTAACTACCAACTTTCTTCTTTATCCCTTCTGCCTTGAGCACTGTGTCCACACCGCTTCCTAAAAGTGCTCACAGTGGCCACTCAGCTGGAAAATCTGACACCTGGTTTTAGGATCCAGCTTCCTCGACCTCTTTGCAACATTTGACTCTGTCATATGGTGTCTCAAGTTGTATTACCATGTCCCTTTCTTTTCTCCTTTTTGACGCTTTGACATCTGGGGGCTTTGCTGACCCCGGAGAGACCCCTCCCCTGCTTCAGGGCTAGCCAATTCCTAGAGATGGTAAACAACTTGCCCTCAAGTGCACCTTCCAAATGCAAACCCCTAGCCACCCCTTGAATGGGAAGGGGGTCTCTTGCCTTCAAGGCCACTGTTCCCTCATGCCATCCCCTGTGCTCCAGAGTCGGCTGAAATGATTCAAACTAGCCATCATAAGCCAGATCACACTGCTTCACACACTCTTTCCCACAGAAGCCACCATATGGGCTCTTAACCCCTCCCCTCTTTCTCTTTGTCTGCTGACTGAGTGTGGCCCTGTGTGCTGGGCCTCCCGTTTCTAGGGATCTGTGACTACAAAAAATTCTTCATTTCCATGTCTGTGTCTCACCTTAACCGATGAAAATCCCAGGTCCCCTTAAAACATACATTCTCTTTTTGGAAAGTGACCCCGTCCTTTGCCTTTGGAAAGCTCTCTGGTCCCCTATCTCCTTCTCCTTTGTCTTTTTGCATTGTTCTGTTTATGTTTCTGATTTGCTTAGAGAAGCTTTGGAATCAGGGCCATATCTACAAGCTAAAGGATTTCTAACCGTGAGATGAGGTGGATGGTGAGCCACAAATGATTTTTGTGTTTGTTTTCTTTTTTTCTTTTTTAATGTTTTATTTATTTTTGAGACAGAGAGAGAGGGACAGAGGATCGCACGCAGGTTCTGTGCTGACAGCAGAGAGCCTGACACAGGGCTCGAACTCAGGAAGTGTGAGACCATGATGGAGCCCAAGTTGGATGATTAATTGACTGAGCCACCCAGGCACCCCCTTGTCTTTGTTTTTCTTAAAGGGAGGAGGGGTAAAAGGTTCAGGGAGGATGTCCAATAAACTTGTACGTTGAACGTGACCAATCAGTGAGGCGAAATCAAAGAGCATCTTTATTTTATCTCTGATGATCCCTTCAAAATTGCCCTTGCCTTTGGAGGAGTATAGCAAGACCCAAGGTTGGGCACTATAGCTCCCATGCCAGTCGGAGTTCAGTTATTAAAATGCCCGTGCAGTAATCAAGACTCCAAACCTGACTTGGCGTTGTATCTTTCCCAAACTTGCTCTCCCAAATCAGATGGGCTGACTGACACCAAGGGGGGAGGTATCATCAGCCATTTTTCTTTATTCATGGTTCACCTCAACCGCCCTCTAACCAACACTAGTTTATGTACCTTACCAGACAGGAGGAGGGGAAGAGAAAATGAATACTCACACATCTGACTTGACTGATCCTGTCACAAGACGGCTTTGCTGTCTTTGTACCTGACAGGGATTAAAGCTGGTGCTTTTCTGAGCCCTCCCCGGACTTTGCTGCTGCTTGGCCCCCTGGGCGTCTCGTTCGGCTGGGACTCCACACTCAGCCCTTAGACTTCTGGTTGTTCACTCCACGGAACTTGCTCTGTTGGGTTCACTGCATTTTCAAGGGGTCCTCTCGGATAGGATTTGGAATGAGTCGAGGACAACATTCCCATTTAGGACCGACATCTGATTCCCTTCCATTGGGGAAGAGGACAGTCACTTCCCGGACACGCAGGCTGTTTTACCTTTTCCGTGTTGGTCTTCCCAACTGTGGGAAGCACGGGTCAGTGTTCCAAGGGGCCTCCCTTCAGCCCCTCACCAGACCCAGTGGGCGGGGGTCTCTTTTCCAAGCCATCTCTCTCCTTCTCTTTGGGACAGAGCTTGGAAATGCTCTCCCTTGAACTTCCCTTTGCACCCCCTGTTCCTCCAAGTCTCAAAGTCAAAACTTTCTCATATCATAACCTATTTCTAAGAGTGAAAGAAAAGGGAAAGGTGTTCTTAACTTATATCTAGGGGCGCCTGGGTGGCTCAGTCGGTTAAGCATCTGACTTTGGCTCAGGTCATGATCTCATAGTTCATGTGTTTGAACGCCACATCGGGCTCTCTACTTGGGATCCTCTGTCTCTCTCTTTCTCTGCCCCTCCCCTGCTGGCGCACACGTGTGCGTGCTCTCTCCCTCTCTCTCAAAAATAAATAAACATTAAAAATAACTTTAAAAAATCTTTAACTGATATCTAAATATGCCTGCGTTAAAAAAAATTTTGGGGGGGGCGGTGGCGCTTGGGTGGCTCAGTCGGTTAAGCATCCAACTTCGGCTCAGGTCATGATCTTGCGGTTTGTGAGTTCGAACCCTGCGTCAGGCTCTGTGCTGACAGCTCAGAGCCTGGAGCCTGCTTCCGATTCTGTGTCTCCCTCTCTCTCTGCCCTTCCCCTGCTCACAGTCTGTTTCTCTCTGTCTCTTAATAATAAATAAACGTTCTTTTAAATAAAAAAACATTTTAAGTTTATTTATTTTGAGAGAGACAAAGAGTGAGCAGGGGAGGGGCAGAGAGAGAGGGAGAAAGAGAATCCCAAGCAGGCCCCACACTGTCGGTGCAGAGCCCAACGTGGGGCACGAACTCACGAACCATGAGATTATGACCTGAGCTGAAACCAAGAGTTGAACGCTCAACCAACCGACTGAGCCACCCAGGTGCCCCGTGCCTACATTAAAAATGTACATTAAAAAGCTATCTTCCTTTAACGTATGTCATCGTATATATTTAGAATCACATCTGCAAGGTCAGTGCGTATTCTGTTTCTTCGGGCAAGTGTGTGGAGAAGAGTCAGGCTATCCTTTATAACATTTGGTTTACTATCCCCATGCAGAGGCTCCCTGTTTGATTCTCAAACCTGGCAGTGTATCCACATAAGCAGAGGGACTCATTTAGAATTCCCTCGTCCGGATCTAGTCCAGACCTACGAAATCAGCGTCTCCAGGCCATCGGTATCTGTATCCAGCTTCCCCTGTGATTCTCTTGCTTCACTCAGGTCAGAGGTCTTCCGGTGGTAGCTAGTCCGACATACCAGTCCCACCTTGAAGGAAAGGAAGCAGTCTGTGATGGGCTAGTCTTATAAAACTTTAGTCTCCCTTGTAGTTCCTTTGGGAGTACATTCCAGCAAAGTCGTGTCTTTATTTATTTGTCACGAGAGCTTCTCTTTGATTCGCTTTTTCTGCTCTGGAAGAGTGAGCCACGTCCAGGTTTATCAGTTAGCTTCTTGTTGAATTTGAACCCGTCATTAAGGAATGTCCCTGTTTAACGGGGTTGCTAGGAAAGCCTGAGTCATAACCTTCAACCCCACAGTTTTTATGTTCCCGTGCTAAGTCCCTTATTAACCAGTTTATCCACTTGTTCTTTTCGAGGCTTGACTACTCGGACCTTCGCTGCCAATTCTCTTGTTTTGTGTCTTGGTAGCCTTGGGGATTTTAAACATTTCACCCCTTTCTCTTTCTCCTTAATCAGAGAATTGGAGTTCTCCATGGTTCTCATCTGTAACCCCTGGGTATGAAAAATTATGCCAAAAGTTCATGACCATTCAAATGTTTTCTCGATCTGCTATTTTGATTTTGTCTTCAACCAATGGTAAAGAGCTCCGTTCTAATTCCCAGTCTTGGCTTTGATGCTGAGGGTTATTTGGGGATCTCCTAAGAGGTAGGTGGTGATGACTAAGGCAGAACACATAGCTGGAGGTGAGGGTCTTGGGTGCCAGATAGAATGTATACCTCTCTCCTTCGTCATCTCTGGTGTCTAAACAGTTTTTAAACAATCTAACTCTTCCCTGTGCTTCTGATCTTCCCCAGCCCTCACCTCCCTTTACTTCTCTATTCATGTAGTTACTAGGGTTATTCTTGTCAATTGCAGATCTCTCCAGCCTAAATTTCCCCCAGCCCACCCCAGCTCTCCTTTATAGCTGGCTGTTATTCACAGACGGAAATCCAGAATGGCAAGTCACTCAGTTTCTCTACAACTTGGTGCCAAAGTGCATTTTCAGGTCTGAATTCCATTTGTCCCCACTGGGCTCCTAGCATTTTCCCATTTTGTCCCGATACTCTGAATATTTCGTGCCCTTTCATGGGAATGCTTTTCCCCATGCGGTTCCCATCTCTGTGGCTGGAACTGGGGAGGGGAAAGGAAACTCATTAGTTGAGCTGCTACTGTGTCCCAGGCACTCTGCCAAATAAACGGACCAGAAACAGACCATAAGACCACTTTGGATTTTATTCTAAAAGCAATGCAAAACCTTTGGAGGATTTTTAGAATGGCTTTAAGGAGGTATAATTAATATGCAACAAATTGAACATGTGTTAAGTGTACAATCTGATAAATTTCAACATGTATGCACCTAGGAAATTATCGTTATGCTGAAGATAATCATCTTGATAAGGGATTTTATCCCTCACAGTTGTGTGTGATCCTTTATAATCTCCCATTCAGAAACTTCTCTCATTGCAACCACTGATTTCCTTTCTGTTGCTATAGATTAGTTTGCATTTTCTAGTAATTTATGTAAATAGGATTATTTGTATCTCTACAGTATGTACGTGTGTGTGTGTGTGTGGCTTGTAGGTTTTTTATAAATGTTTTTTATCCGGTTAAGAAAGTTCCCTTCTAGTCTTATTTTACTGAGAGTTTTTATAAGGAATAGCTGCTGTCTTTTGTCAAATGTTTCCTCTTGGTCTTTTTAAATGATCGTTTGTTTTTTGATTTTTTTTTTTTTAGTCTGTTAATTGATTGTTTTGAATGTTAAGCCAAAATTACATTCCTGGAGTAATCCCTACCTGATCATGATTTATTATCCTTTTTATATATCGTTAGATTAAATTTGCTAAGATTTTGTTTAGAAAATTTGTACCTACATAGTTTTCTTGTAACATCTTCTTCTAGATTTGGTATCAGAGTAATGCTGACCTAATAGAATGGTTTGAGAAACATTCCTTCTCTTCAGTTTTCTTTAAGAGTTTGCTCAAATGAGTGTTCTTTCTTCCTAATATTTGGTAGAATTTACTAGTGAAGCCACCTGTACCTGAAGTTTCCTTCATTAGAAGGTTTTAACTACAAAATCAATTTTAAAAAAATACAGAGTTATGTGGTCAGGTAACCTATTTCCTTTTGAGCAAGTGTTGTTGGTCTTACATCTTTTAAGGAATTCGTCCATTTCTTCTAAGTTTCAAGTTTATTGACGTGAAGTTGTTCATAAGAAACAATGCTTTTAACATCTGTAGAATCTGTAGTGATGTCACAACTCTTATTTTTGATATTGCCAATGTGCACATCTCTACCAATGCTTCCCCCACCCACGACCCCCATGGGTCAGGCCAGAAGGTTTATCACATTTATTGACCTTCACAAATAACCAGCTGTTGATCTCATTTGTATTCTCTGTTGTATTTTCTGTTTTATATTTAATTGACTTTTGTTCTTGTCTTTATTATTTTGAGTTTAACTTGTTTTTTCTAGGGCTTTGTTTCTCTCAGAGGGAGTTTTGTGTGTTTGTTTTCAAGGAGGAAGCTATAGACAAGGTATGAGACCCATCTTCAGGCTTTCTTTTACTCTGGTGGATGGAAGAGAAATTATTCTTGTGTGACTTCTGAGGTATTTTTCTCTCGAATCTTTTCAAGTGTTTCTCCCCTTGCCTCCGTTAGTTTTCTCACAGGTATGCACTGAGCAGCACACAGCTCAAAACACAGGTAGGATGCTCTGCTTCTCTCTGGAGTTCCCTCTCCTTTCCAGTGCTCCTCCCTGAGCCCTGGCTTCCTTGGCCTCCTGGACGCCTAGTAATGTCTCCTCAACTCAGCAAGACTACCAAGCTTTCGCCTTCCCTGTCCCAGTGCCACGGCCTGGAAATTCTCTGCAGACATTAAGCTGGGGCAATCAAGTGGCTTTACCTTGTTTCTTGTCTCAGCTGTCACTATCCTTCATTGCCTCATGCCTAGTGTTTTGAAAATAACTGTTGCACATATTTTGTATCCTACTTTAGTTATTTCATACTGGAGAGTAAATCTAGTCCCTGTTACGCTATCGCTGTCAGACGTGGAAGTCCCATCCCTTTGAAGGATTTTAAGTAGGGGAGTTATACCAGTTGGGGTTTAAAAAGAGCATACAGACTTCAGTGAGGAAAACAGATTGGAAGTGGGAAAATGGGTAGACTATTGTAGGAATGCAGGCAAGATACAATGAGTATTGAAGGTAGATTTTTGCAGTGGACACAGAGACAGTGGACAGATTCAGATGCCTTTGGAGATGGAATCAGTGGGGCTTGGGTGTGGAGTGGGGAAGAAAAGGAAGAGTCAAGGCTGCCTCCTGGGCTTTTTGTAGACCAACTGGGCAGATGGTGAAAGTGGGGGAGTGGGGAAGGGAGGGCATTGTGGGAAGGCAGAGGTCAAGAGTGACTGTGCATAAGCTTGAGATGCCTCTTTAATCATTCAGGTGGAGCTGGTCAAATAGGCAGAAGGCCATAAGAATGTGGAGCTCTGGGGAGAGGTTAGGACTGGAGACAGAAAAGTAGTCCTCAACATATAAGTGTTCAAAGCTCTGGGACTGAGCTGTAGATAGAGGAGTTTAGGGGGAAGATGTCCAGGGGAAGACTGCAGGTAGAGGAGAAGAGAGGACCCAGTGCAGAATTCAAAGGATCTTCAGCACCAGAGGGTCAGAGGAAAAGGAAGAGCTTAGATGGAGACCAAGAAGCACCTGTCTTCCTGCAATACTTAGTTCCTTTACTTAACCATATATCATTCTGTATTATAATTACCTGTTTTTCCACCTGTCACTCAACTAGCCTGAAAGCCCTTGAGGTCAGGGGCACCATCTTACTTTGTATCACTCATGTCTAACACAGTACTTGGCACACACTGAGTGCTTCCAGTGAAGGAGGGAGGGAGGGAGGGAGGGAGGGAAGGAAGGAAGGAAGGAAGGAAGGAAGGAAGGAAGGAAGGAAGTTAGTTAGTTAGTTAGTTAGTTAAGAGATGATTGGTATGAGGTCAAAAGGACACAGGCTTTTTGTAGTCCAAAAGGCTCCAGAAGACAATTCTGGGAAAAATTAAGCAGGCTCAAGAAAAAAAAAAAAAAAGAAGAAGAAGGTCCAGAAACATTCCCATGAGCCTCTGATCTGCACACTACAGAAGTGATCTCTGAAGTTACTTCTGTGGATATGGTGAACGTGGACGGGAACTCTCTGTCTGGTTTCCTGCTACAGAACTCACAAGGAGACAAAACAATGTGTTCAAGTCAGGCTTCCTTGGTGGATATTTCTATTCTTTTGGTCTTTTGTCTGTTTTCTAGCAGATCAAAGCATGTCTTGTGAAATGTTTTGGCCCTGGATTAGAATGTAAGATGCACCAAGGTCAAGAGTGGACATTAATAAAAAAATCACTTTGACCCTTTTGGACTAGAAGGCCACCATGGGGGTCGAAAAAGGCCAGATGTATCCCTGCCAGCACCCGCCCCCCCTACACACGCACCCCAGAGGCAGAAAGATGTCTTCCCTGAGGAGTAAGGCTAAGGGTTGCTGACAGTTCCCCGTCTACCCCCTGCCGTGCTGGAGAGCCAAACCTCCCTCTCTTGACTTACGGGACTGGCAGACACAGTGACAGACGCCTGGCCGAGGAGCCTGGCTGAAATCCTGGCCAGAGTAAAATCCAAGCAGAGGGCCGCAGGGAAAGGCAACCTTTCAGAGGTTAACCACGACATTTACGGTTTCATAACTTCTGCGGAGAGCCATGGTCTCGTGTCCGACACTCAGCACACCGAACGGACCCTTGAAGGTTTCACCGTCCAGTTGAAACTATAATAAAGTTTATTTTCGTTAAGACCTGAAATGAGTCTCAGTTTGGATTTTTCAGCCCGGTGGCTTTGTGTAAACAGTTTACTTTACATCGTTTTTGGCTCTTTTTCAATAAACCACCATGATAATCCCATTCACAGACAAAACAGATCACAGATTAGCAGACAGGCCGCTGTAAAACAGCACATTACCTGCTCTTTGTGTGAAATGTAGAGGTCTGTTTTTAAGAAAGGACTCGTCCATCTCTGCTCTCCTGGTTGAAAACATAGCTTCTTTGGACTTCTACGGAAGAGAAGAAACATTACATTGTTTAGCTCCTTTTTATACCACAAAAATAGATTTTAATTAAGCACATAAAGTGAGCCGGGCTAGGAGCTGTTATTTTCCAGAGAAGGCATGCTGGCTTTATTCAAATTGGAAGAGACCCCAGGAGAATGCCAAAATCACCTATTGCTTACATTTCATTTTAATGTGCTCAAGTTCAATAAAAGTTTATCATCTCCATTAAACCAGTACCTATTGGAACTGATTTAATCTCGTTAGCACAAAGAACCACATAAAAGAAAATCAAGTCCTCAGGACAAGATTGTGCATAGCATGGTGTGGGGGGGTTAAATTACATCGAAGAAATGGAAGTGTCTACAGAGGACAAAGTGCCTCTCACCTGCCCTCGCGTGCACGCACGCGTGCGTGCGTGGCGCGTACGTGGGCAGCCATAGAGCCACGCGCTCTGCTCTGGGAGCCCTGTCTGCTTGCCACGGTACAGCATGCCCCAGAGGCTGCCAAGCTTGGGAGTCCTCAGCTGCTCAGTGGCCCGGCACTGCTGTGCTCCCACAAGGACCAGGAATTGTGTGACATTCGAACAAACAAATGTCACGCTTAGGGGTGCTAGTCAGACGTTTACTGGCAGCAGCACAGTGAAGACATGTATCTTGATTCTAGCCCCAGAGGCTCTTGCATACACACAGACACACGTGCCTTCCTCGCAGGGAAAAGGGCCATTTTCAGCATGCTCTTTTCCATACACCAGAAAGCCCTCGTATGTAGCTCAAGGCTAGACATGAACAGAGCCCCAGAACCCAGGGATGTTGGGCCTTTTATTCTACATGGAGCTTGGCACCAGGGACTTGGGACACAAATGGCAAATTGGTGTGGGGGTAACTTGCTTCCCACAGACGTTTGCTCACCTGAAACACATCTGGGTAGATGTGGTCTGGGGTCTGAGTTCGATGGAGACAAACAAGGCTGCAGGCAGGTGCTGAAGGACCCCAGTGAGCCCTAAGGCACAAATAGAACTTCTTAGGATCCCAGGTGAGAAAGGCATGACCAGAGCATGTGTTTCTCCCCAGTTGTATCCCATGAATCAGTGGAGGCTACAGGGATCTCAGCCTCGTGTTGGCACTCGGTGTTTTGTAGCTTTGGGAACAGAGGGGGGACTGTCATCCTCAGCACGAACTTCAGTGTCTTGGCTACGGGGACAGTGGTGTGGCACAGCTTTGAAAGCTACTTGGCAAGGGAGGGAGTCTGGCGTAGAAGAATGTGTGATGACATTCTTCTGGATCGCTATGATTCTCCCTGGGGAGCTCTTGAAAATATCTGGTTAGGCGTTGAGTGGAGGATTATAGGTCCTTCTTACACGGGGTGGGGCATGAGTCATGGAGGACTGAGGGGGCATGGGTTACAATCCTCTGACTCCCATTTACTCACTGATTGCAGAGATACTTATAGACAATATTGCTCAACTTGGACTGCCATAATATATTACCATGGTTGGGTGGCTTGAACAACAGAAATTTATCTCTTACACCCTGAGAGGCTGGGAAGTCCAAGATCCAGGAGGCAACGATGCATATTTCATCCTGAGACCTCTTCTCCTGGAGTGTGGGCAGCTGCCATCTTACTCTGTGCTCACATGACCTCTTGTGCACATGTGGGGGGAGGGAGAGTGCACGAGCTCTCTGGTGTCTCTTCGTATGAGGCCACTGATGCCATCAGACTAGGGCCCCACCCGCATGACCTCATCTAACCCGATTTCCCTCCCAAAGATCCATCTCCAAATTCCATCATATTGGGGGTTGGAGCTTCATGTATGGTTTTTGGAGCACAAACATTCAGTCCATAACAAGACTCTGTGGAGGGGGTCATGGTCCCTCAAGACCTTTACAAAATAGAGAGGACCCACACAGCACCCTGGGGAGGAGACCTGGTAGAGCCTCCTTTGCTCAGTGAGTGGAGACATTGCTTGTGTCTGTCTCTCGAACGTGTCAAGTTCACCCACTCTTCCCTCCCCTGTAATCACTTTGCGCACCTCAAAACACACTGGCTGTCTCAGGCATCAGCCTCTGGTCACCTCCTCACAGCGGTCTCTCTCCCCACCTTCCTATGGGAAGTCCTCTTCAGGGGGACCCTCAACCACTGTCAATTATTTAACCTGGTGGGGTTTTCCATTAACACTGAAAACCAGTTAGAAGTATTTGGAGTATTTGTTTCCTTGTTTATCATCTGCATATCCCCAGCAATGTGTGGGCTCCATGACAGCAGGGACCTAGTCTTTCAGAACTATTTCTGCGTCCTCAGAAAACCAGGGCAGTACCCAGGCATGGGAGGGGTCAACATATAAGTGTTGATGAATCCCGAGTACCAGAAAGGCACGTGGAGTATACGCAAAGGTGGGGGAGGGATGGGGGAGAATAATATTCTATGGGCATCTGAGATGGGCCTGGTAGGATGGGCCCATGGACACATGGACACATGGGATGAGGAAGGAAGTAATCCATCTTTTTGGCAAGACCACATTCAGGTTTTCAGATTAAACTTTTTTTTTTCTTTTTTTTTTTTAACACACAAACTCACAACCTTTTCTGGAGAGGGCCCTTTGATGGTCTTACTCTAGGATATCACAACTCTGGCTATCAGGAAGTTCTTCTTGATGTCTGACATCAAAGCTGAACTTCTTCCTTTGCCAATTTCAGCCCATGTTTGTCTGCCTTTTAATAGAAACACTGTAAAGTCTACTCATCATCCACTCAACAGGAACACAATACACTCTTAAAATGCATCAACCTTTATTTACATTGGGGAAAAGACCATGCAACTGAAGACCAGTCATACTCCTCTATTTCCAGTGTCCTCTTTTAATTTAAAAAATGCTAACTAACACCAGGGCGAGGGCAGGGAGCAGAATTGTATTTCACGTTCATGGATGGCTCTCGGTTTGGCCTTGCGTGAGAGAAGCTTCGTAGGTTCTCATTTGAGTGGGAAACAGTAGAAAAAGCAGAGCAAAGGGGTTCTGGGAAACACCCATTACTCTTGATGCTGTGTTTTATTTATTCTTTTTATTTAATGCAACTTATTGTTAAATTGGCTTCCATGCAACACCCATTGCTCATCCCAACAAGTGCCCTCCTCAATGCCCATCTCCCACTTTCCCCTCTCTCCCACCCCCCATCAACTTTCAAGTTTGTTCTCCGTATTTAAGAGTCTCTGATGGTTTGCCTCCCTCCCTCTCTGTAACTTTTTGTCTTTTTTTCCCCTCGATGCTGTGTTTTAAAGCTTCACAACCTAAATCCTAAAGGGCACAAGCGTCGTTCTGAAAGCCTTGCTTGCAGACATTCATTCAGCAGACGTTTAGTGGCATTGCCCAGGGACCAGATGTCCACAAAGGCGAATGAGACACGGTCCCACCGTGGGGCAGGGGAAGTAAGATGAGTGGCACATGGCAAAGGTGGAACAAGAAGACGTGGAAGGCCAAGTGAAGTCCTCTGCGCAGCACTTTTCTAGAATGTTCTGGACCACAGGCCTCAGTTTTAGCCTGGTGCATATCAAGGCCTGGGTCAAGGTCTTCCAGAGCTCATGAGGACTCGATGGCCGGGGACGCCCGATACTTCTCCTCTTTCCCTTGAGCAGTGCTCCTGAGGGCCTCTCGGTGGGTTAGCTTTGGCATATTCTCCAGTATACAGCAAACATCAATTAAGGTTCAAAAGCAGGACAGCAGCTAAGAAGAGAGCTGGCTTTGAAGCTTAGAGCCTTAGGTTGAAGGGAATTCTCTTGGCTGAGTCACAAAGGGAATAAAATGCCATCAGAAGGAGAGTAGCTTTAGATTTCCACTTTATCTTCAAAATAAAAGATTAGGGACACACTTCTGGTTTGAGATGGTTAAGCGATGCCTGTATAATTGAATTTCATGCTCATTACCTCCCTCTGAAGTAGTGTGCACAAGCAGTCACTGGAAAGCAGGTTTAACAAATACACTGGCCAGGGCCTTGCTGAACTTTACACCTTCCCAACACGTTCCAAGTTCTCCCGGCCTCCAGGGCTGCTGTGCAGCACGGACAAGGCAGCACGGAGCCAGCCAGGGAACCGGCCGGGTTCGAGAGGAACTTCTCCTCCATCAGTCGACTTGTCATAGGATCTGAATGTCTTATTTTCTGTGCAAGATTAGACATGGCCCGGGGGTTACTTTATGCTGCATTGGACGGGCAGTTTGCTTGTGGCTTTGACGTCTCGTAACCGAGCTGTGTCAGAGTCTGAAGTAAGAATACGCCAAAGCTCTGGTGTGCTATTGTGTGCCGGGGGCGGGGGGCGGGGGGGCGTCCTCGAGAAATCTCTGCTTGTTGCTTAACTTTGCTGTGGACCTACAATTCTTCTAAAAAAATACTTTTTTTTTTTTAAGAATATACCACGGTCGCTGTTATGTGATGGCCCCCGTCTGAGCCCTGTTTCCTCTTTGTGACTCTGCTTTTTTAATTTTTTTCTTTTCTTTTTTTCCCCCATATTTAGCTTCTGATTTTAAATGTTTATTTATTTTGAGGAGAGAGAGAGAGAGAGCAAGCGAGCATGGGCAAGGGGCAGAGAGAGAGAGGGAGAGAGAATCCCAAGCAGGCTCCACCCTGTCAGTGCAGAGCCCGATGTGGACCTTGATCTCACCAACCAGGAGATCATGAGCCGAAATCAAGAGTTGGGTGACAGCCACCCAGGTGCCCCTCAGCTTCTTATTTATTTTTTCTAAAAAGGCCTAAAGGAGATTGTTCAATGCAAATGAATGAACTGCCTCCACTAAAAATTCAGGAATTGGTTGGGAAAAATTCTCCGCTCTTTGGAAATGGCCACATTATTATTATTATTATTATTATTATTATTATTATTAGTGTCAAATGAAATTGAAGCTTGATTTGACACTAATTACTAGGCCTCCTCCTAGATGGGGAGATGGTGGAGTTTCTTATTTGGACCCTACTGTGTTCACCATGAGGGTGGGGACAAGGATTCACATGCACATCTTTCCTCCCAACCAAAGGCTTCTAACACAGCATTCTAGCAAGGCGCATCCTTGCATTTTCTGTTGGAGCAAGGTCAGAGCTCACAGGTCTCAAGTGTTGACTGCAAGGTCCTGTGAGTCTTCTCTGGGACAGAGGAAGGGAGCTCCCACGATATGCCAGGCACTGTGGCAATGCTTCCCATACACTATCCGAGAACTATAGATTTCGTCGCCCTTACCTGTGCTTCTCAAACTTTCTTTGGGTAAAGACGAGGGCTTGTTGGGTTTTTGGAAGCTTTTTGAATGTTCCTTTTCTTTCCCCATGTTTCTGCAGACCTGTATTTTTGGTCCATACCCTGTCCAATGACATGAGCCCAAGGATCAGGTGCATAGGTGTTACAGCAATAGCCAAGTTGCTAAAAACCGTTGTAAAGCACTCTATTTTTGTACTTATCTCATCAAGAGATGTACTTGTGTACCAGCACAAGTACTGTACCAGTCTTGTACAGCACAAGTGTGCTGTACCAGTCTGTGCAGCACACTTTTTTGAGCAGCAAGAGGTGCCCGATCATCAGAGAAAGGAAGCACCCTGCCTCTCGTCAGGCAGCCTGTCAGCCGTAGGATCTGCAAGTCTAGTCCAGGTCAGGATAATTCCAGCACCTCGACTTTACATATAAAAACCACGAAGAAGGCTGGGGAGGTACAGCTGACCTTTGAACAACCTGGGTTTGAACTGCACACGTCCATTTATACGTGGATTTTTCTTTTTGATAAATACAGTACAGTATTGTAAATGTATTTTCCTTATAATTTTTTTTTAATTTGAGAGGGAGGGGCAAGCGGGGGAGAGGGGCAGAGGGAGAGAATGAGAGAATCACAAGCAGGCTCCATACTCAAGGCAGAGCCTGACTCTGGGCTCAATCCCATGACCCTGGGATCATGTCCTGAGCCGAAATCAAGAGTTGGATGCCCAGGGGCACCTGGGTGGCTCAGTTGGTTAAGTGTCCAGCTCTTGATTTTGGCTCAGGTCATGATCTCATGGTTTGTAGAATTGAGCCCCACGTTGGGCTCTGTGCTGACAACACAGAGTCTGCTTGGGATTCTCTTTCTCTCTACCCTTCCCCCACTCGCATGTGCATTTTCTCTCTCTCTCTCTCTCTCTCTCTCTCTCTCTCTCTCTCTCATTCTCTCTCTCTCTCTCTCTCTCAAAAAAAAGTTGGATGCCCAAACAACTGAGGCACCCAGACACGCCTCTTCCTTACGATTTTCTTAATCACACTGTCTTTTCTCTAGCTTCCTTTACTGTGAGAATACAGTATGTGATGCAGACAATATACGAAAATGTGTGTTCATCAATTGTGTTATTGGCAAGGCTCCTGGTCAACAGCAGGCCATTCGTAGTGAAGTTTTAGGGGAGTCAAAAGTTATATGTGGATTTCTGACTTCCCCCGGGGGCAGAGGTCAGCACTCCTAACCCCTGCGGTGTTCAGGGTCGGCTGTAATTATGCTAGAGTTACTAGATTCCCAGTGAATTATCAGCAGAAAGAAAATGGAAGAAAGGAGAACCTCTCCCATCTCTAAATTCTGCTCTTCTGATTCTAACACCAATCAGGTGTTTCCCTCCAGGAAAGCCCAGGAGTCTTGGTGGCCGTTCTCAGATTTTCTTACCAACCTCTTCCCTGCTGCAGCCACTCCTTACCCCTTCCCAACAGTCCCTTGGCGTGGAGCATGGGGTTCAAGGAGGTGGAGTGGGGGGTGGGGGGGGAGAATCAGCCTCAGAAGAGTGAAATAAATTAAAGTGCCCAAGAGCCCTCAGGAATCCAAACATAGCAAAATTATTATGTTTAATGTAAAAAATTGAACTTAAAATAATTCTGCTCTGTGTTTAATAACAGGTATGGCTCAGCGAAGCCAAGTCAGCTAGGTCCCCTCGGCCAGGCAGCCTGACTTCTCTTAGCGAAAAGATAAAGCAAATGCGCGCTCTTGAAGGTTCGTAAAATCTATCACCTGCGAAAGAATGCAAACTGTGTAAATATCCAGGTTTTAAAATAAAATCCCCCAAAGCCAGCCCTGCAGAATGAGGTCAGCTTGGTCTGGCGGGGCCTCAGGTGCCGTGGGGTGGCGCGTCTTATGACCAGAACATCCGTGACATGTAGACACAGGCTTTGCCTCGAGATTGTATATTGAAACCACGAAAGCAGAGCTCCTATAGCTCAAGTTTATAGAAATAGGTGACAGTGTTTGAAGTAGCTTAGTTGAGACTAAAACAGTCTGACATCACAGGCTTGGGGAGGATGATGGAAATTTCTTAATTTCTGTGGAAAATCGAGAAAACAATTTTTTTTATCAGGTGTTCAGGCCTGACCACCCAAGTGCTGCTGCTGTTCTGTTTCTGGTTTTGGAAAAGTACGTGGAAATATAGAGACCCTGCTCAGGATATTAGCCACATTTCTCATTCCACGTATCAGACCGTGCTGGTTATTTTCTGTTCGCCCACTCTGCCCCAGTTCCTTCTCCATCCGTCTGTGCTTTGCTTGGTGCTCAGGAAACCGATCCCAGTGGGTCAAATGACCTGGGCTCCCCTCCCCTCTGACTTCAGCTGGTTTTGGCCAATGGGAGCCACCAGCAGGAGGAGGGAGGGGGCAGGTACCATTCCCCAGAGGGCTCTTCCTCCCTGCCTCCAGCTCCCTGTAGGCGCTCCCACACAACTCCTGCCCGTTGTCCCTTTTCAGCCAAGGTAAAAGGTAAATTTTCCACTGGGTGACTCAACACAGACCCATACTATTTCCTGTAGGACCTGCTTCTTTTTCCTTTTAATTCCCAACTCCTAGGTCTCTTTTCCCAGACAGAAATCTGGAGGTGTGAGAATTGACAGTTTTGTTAATGTTTGTTTATTTTTGAGAGGGAGAGAAAGAGAGAGCGACAATGTGAGGGGCTAGGGGCAGAGAGAGAGGGAGACACAGAATCGGAAGCGGGCTCCAGGCTCTGAGCCGTCAGCACAGAGCCCGACGCGGGGCTCGAACTCACAGACTGTGAGATCGTGACCTGAGCCGAAGTCGGACGCTTCACTGACTGAGCCACCCAGGCGCCCCGGACCTGTTTGTTTTCTGTAAGGACCCAGGGTGATAGGCACACTTGCCTCTTAGCCTTAAGCTCCTGGTCAAGGGTTTCTGTGTCCTTGTCTTAATTTGGGTATAATAATACCATATTGATTGTGCGGAGGATGATGGAGGTAAGCTTGTATTGATTAGAACAACAAGAGAAACAGATCATTTCTTTCCATCTTTCAAGCATTTTTTTTCTGCATATTCCTTCCCATCATTTGTTGATCGTAAAAGGAAACAGTGTTTTATTTTTATTATTTTCATTTTTCTATTTCCGGACTAAATTCATCATCATCATCATACCCGCTTTTCATAGCAAGGTCAAGCATTTCTAATCAGTATTGCATATGGTCAAATTCATGTTGTCTGGGTGTATCTGTAACTGCTTCGTGGGTTCCTATTGCCACTGATAGTGTTGGGGTCATTTGGGAAGCCTCTTTTAGCTTAAAGCGGAGGCTGCCTTGGGGGGAATGCCAGTCTTGCAGGGATTCTCTGCCCAGTTCCTTAGAATCATCCTTATTCCTCTCCTGTGATCAGGTTTGTATATCAGGATAATGGGAGGTATATGCACCATCATGACAGTGCTCAAGAGGCCTTGGGTCCATGACTGTCTCTGGGTCTACCCTGGTCCCTGCCCTGGGTGGACTGATGTGGTCTGGTCCCTGGGCACCCACATATCAGTGGCCACTCACATAGGTCCAGTCCCATCTGGCCTTGTGGAGCATCATGCTGTACTTATTGTTATTCTGGTCCTGCCCTTTGGTCATAAAGTTTCTGCATTCTCTTCTGACCCCTCTGCTGATGTACTGAAACTTGCATCCCCTCTGTACCCACCATCAGAACGTAAAGGACCTCTAATACCTTCCACACCATATACCGAGTATGGACAAGCCAGAGTCTACCTGAAGCCCATTTGTGTAAATGCCTACCTCTGCTCGTGGGCTCCATTTTGGTCTGGCACCCAGTTAAATCTGAGGCAGTGTGCTTAAAATGGTCCCCACTTTGTGGCCAGAGAAGTGAGGAGCAAGCTGCCTTGCAATGGGATAACCCCGACTTTTTTTTCTTCTTTTACTCTATTAATACTCTGACAAGGATTGTGAACTCAAAGGGGTGGTCAGGACTCATGCTGTGACTTCTTGTTCCTTCTCCTCGTCTTTCCTGTACAGCTCTTCCTCCTGCACAGAGATGTATCCTCTACTCCCTCCTGAGGCATTCGGGGGCTGCTTGCTTGGGGTATTGGGTTTTATCTGCTTGGAATCTTTTTTTCTTTCTTTCTCTCTCTCTCTCTCTTTCTTTCTCTCTCTCTCGACCAATATTGATTGAGGGCCCACTATGTTCACTCAATGCCTATTTCACTTGCAGTACAAAATAGTGTCCACTGTTGTGTTTTGAAAGTGGCCTTACGCCCATACTGGGTGTGTTCCATCAAGGAGAATGGGACCCAAATCAAAATTACTGTCAGACATTTTGGTAGGATTTGTTTTTTTCCTCATAAGAGCCAGATCCCATGTGTAACTTTAATTGGAGCCTGGAAATGTTTTCATTACATTATAGACACACAGATTTTTATAAACATGTGTTTAGGTCCAAGAGAGGAGAGAAGAGGCAATCATTGGAATCTTCTGGGCAGGGGGAGGGGTGGACAGTGTAATTACAGAATGTGATGATAGTAAAGCGGTGCGTCATCTTCTTAGAGAAATGACCGCACTAAGGGATGTTTTGATGGTGAATCCATAGCATCCATGCCTGTCTTCTTCTTGTGGTCACTTCTGGAGTTCAGACCCTCAGCCCCTTCCTTGCCCCATAACATCAGCCTCCCTGCTTTTCCCGCTCCCAGCTGCCCATGATTCCCCACTGATCTGGGTTCTGTTGTGCAACCAGAATCATCTGGGGAAGAGGGTGGACCTAATTTTAGAATTTAGTTTGGCCCTTATAAGCAGAAAATTTTTAAATTCCAACCACATTTTTTGAAGCCGGGGGGCTGCTATTAAGAGCCGGGTGACTCAGGAATGGGCCATTTCTTATTCCCTACAAGTGTAGAAGGGAGTGAGGAAAAGGGTGGCCAAGGGCTTTGCAGCAATGGAGAAGCGGGATACAGCCTTGAAAAAGTGAGGAGCAGGTAGGAAAGTACCTCTCTTCCACCTTCAGAGCTGACTAGTGCTGGAAATCTCAGCCGCTCCCAGGGGCCAGGCAGGTGAAGTATATGAGTGTTGCAGGAAATGACCCGCACTGGTGGACCAAGGAAAGCCTGACTCATCCAGAGGGACTGCCATCACTCAGCTCCAGCCGATGGAAATCTTTCAGTTTTTTTTTTCCAAAGAAGCTGGAAATACGGGGTTTTTATGTGAAATTTTATCATTTTTGCATACCAAACTCTGTGCTCTGGATTTGGCCCCATCTGGGACTTCCAATGTGTCATTTCTGGTATAGACTACTGTATCTGAGACGTGGTGGTGGTGGTGGTGGTGGTGGTGGTGGTGTGTGTGTGTGTGTGTGTGTGTGTGATTAAACAGTTATGTTCTAGAGAATTAGAGGGTTAAAATCTGTAAGTCACCTTGGAGATGAAAGGCCTGGAAATGCTCCCTCCCTCTCAAAATGCTCTTCCTGAAGTTCCCTTCATCCCTGCCCATTCCCCTCCCCCACACAGAGGCACACCAGGGACAGACTATTCTGTGGGACAGGGAGCGCCAAGGCTGTGGAATTTTCCTGCTCCCACCCCCTTTGATCACTTTCTAGCTTACGTAACTCAGACTTGGGGAGATGTACCACTGAAGGAAAGGCCGTGACTTCTGGGACATCACCAACCCAGCTGGACATGGGGCGGTATTTCTAGAAAGCTGGATATAAAGTCTCACAGTGGAGATTAGACTAGGAGTTATTTTTTTGAGTTTATTTATTTTGAGAGAGAGAGAGAGAGAGACAGCATGCGAGCAGGGGAGGGGCAGAGAGAGAGAGGGAGACACAGAATCCGAAGCAGGCTCCAGGCTCCGAGCTGTCAGCACAGAGCCCGATGTGCTCAAACTGATGAACCATGAGATCATGATTGAGTGGAAATCAACAGAGGGCACCAACTGAGCCACCCAGTCTTGCCATAGAATAAGGAGTTATTTTTGCAGAGAAAGGTCAACATAACAATTGAGTAGCAAGGGGAGGAAGTGGGACCTCTCAGAGCTCCTCACTTGGGTTAGAAGAAAAGCCACATTAAACATACGTGTGTGAGTTTCTCCCCACGTGATGGTTTCAGTCTAATGGAGGAGACCAGTATTCAGTCCCCCTAATTAATGAGGTGAGTGCAGAACGAGGTCCTAAGATTGTGGATGGACAAAAGAGACTGACCTAGCCTAGGGTGAGGAGAGTGGGCATCAGAGAAAGCCTCCCCAGGAAGTGGAGGGAGATGGGGTGGGGGGAGAACGGAGGGGTTAGCCTGAGGCAGGGGAGTGGGGGAGGGAGCAGGGAGGTATTACAGATGGAGGAACCACCATGTGCAAAGCATGTGCTGGGAGGAAACGTGGGTATTGCAGGAACTGACAGGAGATGAGAGTGGGCAGTGGGTCAGGAGCAAAGTGGAGCATAGTGGGGCATGACCGGGAGAGAAAACGGGGCTTCCCTGGGCAGGGACTTTCAACCCCGGAGCACAGGGCGGGGAGTCCAGCAAAGGTTTTTTTAAGTAAGGTAGGCACGCACTCAACACTGCTATTGGAACGGATCATCCTGGCTTCAGTGTGAAAAACATTAGATCAGAAGGCAGAGCGAATGAATGCGGGAGCCCTTAGAAAAGTTCTTTAGGCTAATATGTTTTGGGATCTTATCATGTGCCAGATGCTGTTCTAAAAAGCAGCATTAACATACTAAATCCCCACACAGCCTTATGAGGTAGGTATTATACCCATTTAGCAGGTGAGGAAACAAAGGCACAGAGAGACTAGCTCTCCCAAGGTCAACCAGCAGGTGCAGTGCTTGGACTAGGGCAGTGTCAACAGAGCCGATGTGAAGGGGACAGAGATGAGAGAGAGCTACTCAAGGGCTAAGCTCTGCAGGCGATGATGGGTGGAAATGGAGTGTGCGGGCTAAGCATTGCCAGTGGAGATTTCCAGCTACCTGGCTTATGCTGGAGGATGGATGGAAGAAACACTCCTTAAAATTGAGTAACTGAAGAGCTGCCAGTCCCACAGCTAATAAGAGAAAGAGGCAGAATCCAATCTGGGCATTCTGGCTCTGGGGGGCTAGAATCTGTTCAACTGAGTAACATAAAAGATCAAATTGGCTTTATTGAAGGAGTCAGGAGTCGGGCAGATCCCATCTAGCAAATAGAAAGGAGCTCCGTTGAACAGCAGAAAAGGAAAGGTTTTTTAAAGGCAGAGAGGGAGTGGAAAAAAAGAAAGGATTGGCAAAGAATGCATTGTTTTAGGCAAAGCTTGCCCTCCTAAGGGGAATGGAAGGGAGTCTATCAGTAAATTTCCTGGTGGTGACCACAAATGCCAGGTTGACAGGCTAAAGGTTACATTCCTGGGGGAGGTTGAGACTGTAGTTAGGTTAGATTCTAAGTTTTGGTTTGCTGCCATGAGGCCCTTAACATACGTGACTCCATTTTGGACCTGTGGTTTCTTTTCAACGGCTCTTAACCAGCGCGATATGCCACATCTTTTTCTAAATATGTTGTGGGAAATGCAAGAGACATAGCATATTCCAAGGCAAAGAGCATCGTTAAAACCCTCATTAGAAAATTTTCTTTCCTCCCGAAGTCTTCTTGGACCACCCACTGCCAGTCACGTTTCCCCGTGTGACAGTGTAAGACCTTGTTAATAATAAGGCTCCTAGAAAGGGAAACATAATCCAAAGTTTATTTGGTCATTTGATGTGTGATTTGGGTACCTAACTCCTCCCTGTACCTTAGTTTCCTCATTTCTCTATTATTTTACTTTCTCGTGGGATTTTTGTTTACAAGGATTAAATGAATCTATCATCTATCTATCTATCTGTCTATTTACCTATTTACCTACCTACCTATCTATGTATCTATCATATCTATCTGTGTGTCTATCATCTATCTACCTATCATCTATCTATCTTCCTACCTACCTATCTATCCATCCATCTATATCAATCAGTCAGTCATGTATCTATATCTTAGAATAGGATCTGGTATATAGTAAGCAGTATGCAAGTGCTTGCTACTATTATTTCTGTTGTTATTGTTATTAACGGTGTTAGCATTTGGTTTTACTCTGGTTGTGCCGGCTGCTTTAACACACCCTCCCCTTCCCTTGCTTTGCTTTCCAAGAATTCTGTTAACTTTCATTCCTTGTACTCCCCTGCCCTGCCCAACTCTGGATATTATATCAGGACTCCTCATTTTGTGGAGATTGTTTGTAAACTTCTGTGTGGTGATCATCGACAGTCTAAATGCCCCGAGGGAGGTCTGACATTGTGGCTGCACTCCCCATGTAAACTGTCCAGCTCTTTCAAGTGCCTTGAATCTCTCTTCACTTAGAATCCAGGGCAATGGTCATTTCTCCTCGGTTTTGGAATTAATGGAAATGTGGGGACATCAGATCCGTTTTCTCCATTAAGCCCTGGATAAATGCCTCCGCTTTTGTTCTGTGTAATCCTAAATCCATTAATTTATTGACTCAATGGGTGAAATCAAAGAGCATCTTTTACACGTAAGCACAAGGCTTTGCGGTGGGCAGGGTAGAGAGTGAAGACGGGAGCTTAAAATCTGGCTGACCCAGTTACACTGTGCACACGTGAGCAAATACTTCAGGATGAAAGAACAGAGATACCACAATTTACAACATTTGTCTCTTCCTTCTGATTTTTCAAAGACATGATCATGACGAAAATAAGAGTTATCTGACATCTGTTGGGCTGTGTGTGTCAGGAACTGCTAAGCTCTCGGCCTTTATTATCTTTATTACTTGACTCTGGAAAAGGGGTGATCATGTGGGTGTTTTTGTCATCCCACTCAACAGAAGAGGAAACTGAGGCTGAGAGACATTAAGGGACTTTCCCAACACAGTGTTGGAATATTTGCAGTAGTAGTTTGAATATCATCTTTGAGGCCAGCAAATCTTCCTTATTGTCATTTTGCTTTGTGTATTACTATTCTTCTCCATCAACAGTTCACTGATGGTTACTTTCTTTGACAGCTTCTCTTGTAGCTTTTCTCCATGTGTCCTTGATCTCTCAGAGTACTTCCTTCCCTGTGAAGCTGTTTCTTCACCCTTCACTGATTTAGCATACATTCATTACATATTTACTCTGAGTGAATTAATTCCTAAGAATTTCTCTATTTATAGGAAACGATCTAAATAGATAGGTCAGAGTTCTTTGAGTGGCTTCATGTAAATGAATCTGGCAACCTCTAGGAGGAAGAGCCCACTTAGGGACAATGTTTGCAAACTTTGGCCCACCAATCCAACTAAAAGAGCAAAATGTAAGTTTTTGAAAATAACGAAAAGAAAAAAGATAAAAGAGAGGAGGGAGAAGGAAGGAAAGTGAAAGAAAAAAAAAGAAAAGAAAAAAAGGAAAGGGAGGAAGGGAGAGAATACACTAGTAGTATTCAGATCAAAGAGTGAATATATCGTCTCACATCCATAATCTTGGAGCATCATCTAGAAACTGAGGAATGGACCACTATAGGAATCAACACATAATATCAGCACCTTAAGCACAACAGAAACTATATGGAGGGAAGAAGATGTTAGAACAACCCCACTGTTATGCCCCAAACCAAGGGAAGTAGCTTAAGGAGAGTGAAGAGGCAATCAACCAACCAACATGAAACAACATAAACAGCAATCTCTTTGGAATGGATGTTCTTCCCAGTTACCATGGCTTAACTCTGAACCAAGAGGGGCCGGAAAAAGAAAACGATTCTGACTTACTGAGCGGTTTCTACCTGGATGGGAGAAGAGAAGCACATGTGCCAGCGCTGATTATCTCTAACAATAAAGTGAGGTGCATCAGGAAGAAAAGACGAAAGAGAAAAGAAAGAATCCCAGAGCCGGGGAAAGAGTGGGTGTGCACAGACGAGATGCACACAGTCCCCTGTATGTTAAATTGCTCACTAACGGTGCATGCACCCACTGGACATACACCTGGCTGGTAGGGAGTAGGAGTGGCTTTGGTTTACAGAAGAAGCAGTGACCTGGGAGAAGATATGTTTACGACTTTCTCCATTAGAAGCAAAGACATGATGGCAATTTTTACATTGGGATAAAATTCCCAGACATACTAGGGCACAGACATGGGATATTTCCATAGCTAGGTAGGGGAAATATTAGCATAGGAAATTTTTTTACAACTTTTTTTTTTTTGAGAGAGAGAGAGAGAGAGGGAGGGAGGGAGGGGGCAAGCGGGGAGGGGCAGAGGGAGAGAGAATCCCAAGCAGGCTCTGTGCTGTCAGTGCAGAGCCCTATGCAGGTCTTGAACTCATGAACCACGAGATCATGACCTGAGCTAAAACCAAGAGTTGTACACTTAATGGACTGAGCCACCCAGTCCAGTTGTAGCAGAGACAGAATTTATAATGCAGAGTAGCAGAGACAGAATTCACCTGTTATAAATGTGGATGGCATCAGATAATCCTCCACCTGTTCCTCTCCATCACCATGGAAGGAACGATAAAGCACATCCTTACAGAACATCCACCCAGAGCTTCCTACCAGGAAGATGAAAGGCATGAATAGAAACCACAATGGCAGCCATGCACAAATACAGTGAGCTCCCCACCCCTTAAACTCATGTAAGAAATGTAGCATGTGGGGCGCCTGGGTGGCTCCGTTGGTTGGGCGTCCTACTTCGGCTCAGGTCATGATCTCACGGTTTGTGGGTTCGAGCCCCGCGTCAGGCTCTGTGCTGATAGCTCAGAGCCTGGAGCCTGCTTCAGATTCTCTGTCTCCCTCTCTCTCTGCCCCTCCTCTGCTCACACTCTCTGTCTCTTTCTCATCTCTCTCTCTCTCTCTCTCAAAAATAAACATCAAAAAAAATGTAGCATGCAAAAGGTTGATTAAAAATCCATTCCTATTTTTAAGTCCTGCTAAGTGGTCATTCAGATATAAAAGGCAGCACTCTGGTGCGTTCACATAATCGAGGACTCAGAGAATACAGTTCACACAAGCAAAGGTTTTTAGGTAAAATATAGGATTTCCAGTTACATGTGAATTTCAGATAAACAATGAATAATAGCTTAAGATAAGCGTGTCCTGCATATTGGATGCTGTACATCCAATGCTTACACACACAAAAAAATCATTCATTGTTTATCTAAAATTCGTACTCCACCGGGAGCTTTGTAATTTTATTTGGTGTATCTGGCAACTTCAATGCAACTTCACTTTGAACTGTCTATTTTATGAGAAAATTTAGTTCTTTAAGTGCTAAATTGACAGGAGAAAAAAAATCAAGAGGATGGGGGCGCCTGGTGGCTCAGTTGTTGAGTGTCCGACTTGAGCTCCGGTCAAGATCTCGAGGTCCGTGAGTTCGAGCTGGACCATCGGGCTCTGTGCTGACAGCTCGGAGCCTGGAGCCTGCTTCAGGTTCTGTGTCTCCCTCTCTCTCTCTGCCCCTCCCCTGCTCACACTCTGTCTCTCTCTGTCTCTCAAAATGAATAAATGTTAAAAAAAATTTGTTTTAATTAAAAAAAAAAAAGAAAAGAGGACAAAGCTGGACTCTATGTGTAGATCCAGGGGGAAAGGAGTGAAAATTATCATTTCAGAGAAAGGTAGAAGTCTCACTAACCTTGAAAGCACACAATATTAGTACCCATAGGTAAACGTGTGTGTGTGTGTACACACAAATATATATACAAATACGTGTGTGTGTGTGTGTATATATACATTTATGTATATGTATGTATATATAAAGATTCTCAGCTATCCTGACACAAACTGGAGAAGGGATGAGCTGTGGAGATAGTAAGTGAACTAATTTTCTGAACTTACGTAGCGAGAAGCTATCAGATGCTGCTGTAGGTTAAAGCTGGTTAAGGAAGCGTGAGTCAGAGGGGTGTCACAGGCTATATGACTTACTTGGGTTCCCAGGTCAGGGAAAGTATAAACCATGATCTGAAGGTGCATTTGGCTGCAGAACATCAAGGCAGGTTCAATCTGACTTTTAGTAAATGAGATGTGTTGCTTCACATAACAGCAAGGCCACCCTTTGTGAGCACAGCCATGGCTGGTTTGACTCCAGCTCAAGTATGGTCTCAGGGATCAGTGTCTTTTCCTCGTTTGCCTTTCCTTCCTTGACATCAACTTGGGTGGGGGCCTTCCAGGGATTGTTGCAAACTGCCTGCCGACAACACCTGGGAGAATAGGCTTCCTCACCCAAATCTAGGGATCCCTAGAGAACATCATTGCTTTTAGGTCTTTCAGAAAGAGTGAGGAACTGTTTCTTTTGTTCTGTTTTGCTTTTCCCCAGAAGCTCTCAGAACCCACCACTACATGTATCTTACTGGCATAAATTGGGTCACAGGTGCCATGCGATGCTGGCCAGTGTGGGTGTAAATCTCATGCCTCTTGGAACTAAGGGTGGAGACCACTCTCCCCACAGCTGGTGAGCAGGGGGTTCACAGATGAAAAGCTAAGGTCATCACCAAGATAATGGCAAATGGAGTTGGAGGAAACATCCACATGTCCACTGCAATCACCTTAATCACAATTGCTTTGAAAATCTATATGGAAGGCGCGTCTCTGACAATCTGTTGTCTTTCTTTAGGCTCATCTCCACAGTTTCTCACCTGTCTGAAAATACAGCTTTTTCTTTCTTAATCCCCAGAGGGGGTTTGTTTGCCATGTTATAGAAAGAATGAATATCCAGAGATACTAGCCCCAAATCTAGCATGAGGGAACAGCAGATTGTCCCCTCCTATGACATGCACTTGGGGCATATGATCACTGAATGGAAGAGGAACGATCTTCGCTATTTAAATAATTCTTGATGTTCCTCTCTTTGAAGAGCTTATCTAATAGAGTACATTTAGAGGAAGTATGCTGAAAATATGTTTACTGTCTAAAGTTATAAACCCCATAGGAACTAGAAAGAGAGTGTAAACCTTATGAGTTATCAGAAAGAAAGAATTTGGGGTTTGGGGGTTTTGTTTTGTTTTTACAAAAGAAGAAACAGAGACCAGAAAGCAAAAGATATCAAATTAAAAAAAAAAAAAAGATACCAAAAAACCTTTTTTTTAAAAAGCAAGGACACATTAAAAGCAAAGTAGAAAGTAAGAAAGAAAGGTCAAAAACAAAAACAAAAACAAAACCAGAAGGCATGGTACTTTATAATGGTGACTGTCACAAATCTAAATGCTATAGGATTGATAACATATAAATTTAGCAAAACCACCGAATAAAGAGAGGAAGCACTAGACAGAAACACACAGTAACATGCAACTTTCCCTCATGCCTGTCAACATGACATTGCTTTAAACAGAGAGGAGTAAGCATATAGTGAATCTGACTAGTGTAACAAGGATAATATAATAAATGTATAACAAACTCCAGATCCCGATGAAACAGAAAATAGGCATTTTTTCCAAGTGCCACAATGATATATGAGGACATTAAAAAAAACCCAATAAATTCGAATAAGTAGAAATAATACAGACCTCATTCTCTTAACTACATTTTAATAAAGCATAAAATAGCAAAATAGAGCCAAGCAAACAAAAATCCCAAGCACTTGGTAGTAAAAAAGAAAAAAGAAAAGTCTTCAGCTACTTTTGGATCAATGAGAAAATTGAAAGCAGAATTGCACATTTTCTTAAATAAAGTAACCATAAAAAATTGGGAAGAGAATACTATTGTGGGAAAAAGGGGCATTCATGGTCTTAAATACATCATAAAATCTAGATTGAGAATTTGGCATTGAAATCATGGGGAAGAGAAAAAACTGGGAGTAATAAATAAAACCAGTATGTGTCAGGCAGTTAAAAAAAATTCAGCAGATAAATCTGTATTAATTAAGGAAAAATGGAGAAAGGAAATTTAGAAATAAGGCAAGCTAAACAAATACAGATAATGACATTGTTAACGAAACATAAGATACATTTCAAAAAAAATTTTTTTAACGTTTATTCTTGAGAGAGAGAAAGAGAGAGAGAGAATGAGCAGGGGAGAGGCAGAGAGAGAGAGGGAGACAGAATCAGAAGTGGGCTCCAGGCTCTGAGCTGTCAGCACAGAGCCCAGTGCAAGGCTAGAACTCATGGACTGCAAGGTCGTGACCTGAGCTGAAGTCAGACCTGTAACTGAGTGAGCCACCCAGGCGCCCCAAGAGGATACATTTTTAAACTCCAGGGGAAATTCAAACCCTGATATAAATAATGATTCCTCACTGCCCCCCTCACCTCCCTCCCGACTAGGGAAATTAGAAACAACCAAAATTGACCCCGGAAGAGAGAGAAAACCTAAAAGGAACCACTAATCATGGACAAAATTGAAAAAGCTTTTAAAGATCTACCTTCACAAGAAGCATCAACTCCAGCTAGTTTCACAAGGGAATTCTCTGTAACTTTCAATTAACAGAAAGACCCGACACTATTACTGTTTCAGAATATGGAGAATAGAACACAGAGAATGGGGAAAAGATTAGTTTTCAAATTTTCCTTCAAAGTCACTATATAAGCGCGCGCGCGCACACACACACACACAAACACACACACACACACACACACACACACACACACACACACCAAGCAACTCCAGAGAACAGTATCAATTACATCCAGGCAAAAATTCTAATAGTATGTTAACAAATATAATTTACCAATGAAGTCATAGAATGCCCCCTCGCAATCAACTCCCATTTCCTTCTAGGAAAATAAGGTTGTGCACTAGAGATTTGTTGCCATCGAATTAACATTTTAACTGGTCAGAGGGGGAAAGCATATTACCAGAATGCTTAATGGCGAAAATGTTTTTAAGATTAGTGTGCATTTTTAATGAAAACTATTTGGTAAAATAGTAGTAGAGAGATACTCCTTTACTATTTTATATCTACTCCCTTCCTCTGCTCAAATCCAGCCAAATGCTTACTGGAGAAGTTGTAGGAGTATGTCCCATTTTCATGGAGATTAAGGTGAAGACCAGAGATGAAATCCTCCATTTTGCTCCAGAAAGTCGAGGCAAAGCAGTTAAACAGGAAAATGGAATGATGAGGGGACACTTTAACAAAACTGCTCTTTGAACATTGGGCATCTGAAAAATGCAAGAGGATAAACGTGAAACCTATTAGAAGTAGATAATGCAGATATATCCAGATCAAAGGCTTTTTCCTTCATGTATATGATGATAGCTTCTCAGAAGGTATACAGATGTTAATAAAAATGACAATAACACTAATGTTTATGAAGTGCTTCCTGTGTGCAAAAACTCCTTTAGGAGCTTTAAATAGATGAATCCACTTAGTGCTGGAAATCCATTTAATCCTTACAAATGAAAGAAGAAAATTGCCTTTGGAATAGCAGGAAGAGAAACTGCCTTATGTTGTGGTTGGGAGTGGTTAAGAGCCAGCTACCCAGGTATGATCTCCAGCAAGCTACTCCACCTGTCATGCCTTGGTTTCCATATTTGTAAACTGGAGATGTCAATACTAAGCATCTCATAAGGTTGCTGTGAAATTAGATAAGTTAATACATGTAAGGTGTTGACAGTGGTAGCTAAGTGTTAGCTATCATTGTTATTAACAGTAAACCTAGCAAGAAATGTGTATGGCTGAGATGATGAAAGCTTTAAAATTCTTACCAATGGATATAAGTTTTTCTTCATTTATTTAGTACAATGTAATGTCCACAGATTGTTGTGACATTAACTGAGCATTTAATGAACATTAATAGCAAATCACCCAAAACACTAGTTCAAGTGATTTGCAATGACTCAGCCCTGTCCTTGAGGAAATAAGGAAGCCTCACATAATGAGTCAAGGGCCTTGTGATGAACACACATTTTCATGACCAAGGAAATGTAATTAAGTGGAAGAATAAAGCTTCCCTGGCAGTCTGATTGCTACTTAACCAATTCACAGTTAAATCAAGAAGAAACCGAATTTTAGGGACTAGTCTTTGCTAAGTTCAAGCAGACTTTTAAGACTGCCACTTCTGTTTTTCACTTCTGTGAGATTTCTTTGTTAGCTTAAAGTGTGAAAGACTATTTTCCATGCATAAAGTTTAGTATTACAACCTTGAACTTCTGAACTTTTTCAAGATTGTTCCAAGTCCATTGCAGCGTGGTATTTTAAGTATAGGCTTTTTTTTTTCTTAAAAAATATTTCAGGGGTGCCTGGGTGGCTCAGTTGGTTAAGCCTCCAACTTCAGCTCTGGTCATGATCTCACAATTCCTGGGTTTGAGTCCTGGGTTGGGCTCTGTGCTGACAGCTCAGAGCCTGGAGCCTGCTTTGGATTCTGTGTCTCCCTCTCTCTCTCTGCCCCTCCCCAACTCATGCTCTATCTCTCTCTCCCTCAAAACTAAATAAACATTAAAAAAGATTAAAAAAATATTTCAGAATGCACTTCTTGCCACCCCCCCCACATTTCAGTATTACAAAATTTGATTAATTACTTAGATTTGATGCATCAGAGATTCAATATTTAATTCTAAAATGCAATGCAAGTATACCATTTTTAAAGAACTCATTGAACATCTATTGAATGTGAAGTGTTGAAATCGTTTAGATCTAGACCCCCAGACACAGACTCAAGAAGAGTTGGGGGAAGCAGCAATAAACTGTGCAGCTACACTCTACCTCCATAACGTTGTTGAAAAAAGCTACATGCTCACCTTGCCATTATTTCCTATCGACATTTGTCCTAGGAGATTTCTTCTAAATAATAGATTTTTTAAATATATTTTTTTAATGTTTATTTATTTTGAAGAAGAGAGAGACAGAGTGCAAGCAGGGGAGGGGCAGAGAGAGAGGGAGACACAGAATCAGAAGGAGGCTCCAGGCTCCGAGCTGTCAACACGGAGCCCGATGTGGGGCTCAAACTCAAGAACCGCGAGATCATGACCTGAGCTGAAGTTGGAGGCTTAACCGACTGAGCCACCCAGGTGCCCCAGCATAACAGAATTTTTAAAAGACATTTTTAGGTTGAAAGCAAAATTGAGTGGAAAGTACAGAGATTTCCCATATATCCCCATACCACCTGCCCACACATATAGTCTTCCCCACCACCAATATTTTCCATCAGAAAGGTACATTTATTACTATCAATAAACCTGTCTTGACACATCATTATCACCCAAAGCCCATAGTTTACATTAGGGTTCACAGTTGGTATTATACATTCTATGGGTTTTGACAAATGTAAAATGCCATGTATCTATCATTACAGTATTGAGAATAATTTCATTGCCTTATAAGTCCTCTGTACTCTGCTGATTCATCCCTTCCAACTCCCCATCCCCTGGAAATCCACTGATCTTTTTATTGTCTCCATAGTTTTGCCATTTTCAGTGGAATCGTACAATATCATACAGTATTTTTCTGACTGGATTTTTCACCTAATATACATTTAAGTTTCTTCTATGTCTTTTTGTGGCTTAATAGCTCATTTCCTTTTTTAATTTTGAATAATATTCCATTGTCTGGATGTACCATAGGTTATATATTCATTCATCTACCAAAGGAAATTTCTTTTACTTCCAAGTTTTGGAAATTATGAATAAAGCTGCTAAAAATATCCATGTGCAGCGTTTTGTGTTGACTTAAGTTTTCAGCTCATTTGGATAAATATCAAGGAGTGTAATTGTCGGATTGGTAAGAGTATGTTTAGTTTTATGAGAAACTGCCAACATGGCTTCCAAAATGGCTGTACCATTTTCCATTCCCACTAGCAATGAATGAGAGTTCCTTTTTTTTTTTTACATCTTCGCCACCACTAGGTGTTGTAAGTGGTTCAGATTTTGGGCACTCAAATAGATGTGCAGTGGTATCTTATTATTGTCTTAATTTGTGATTTCCTAATGACATATGGTGTTGAGCACCTGAATATGCCTATTTATTTTCCATCTGTAGATCTTTTTTTGGTAAGGTGTCTGTTAAGTTTTTTGACTCACATTTTAATCATGTTGTTTATTTTCTTATTGTTCAGTTCTAACAGTTCTTTGTATATTTTGGATAGCAGTCCTTTTTCAGATATGTCTTTTGCAAATATTTTCTCCCAGTCCATGGCTTGCCTTCTCATTCTTTTAACAATGTTTTTCACAGAGCAGAAAATTGTAAATGAAGTCCAGTTACTTAAGTTTTTCTTTCGCAGCAGATACTTCATTCCTACAGTGTTGTATCTAAAAAGTAATCACCAAACCTAGGGTCTTCTAGATTTTTGTCCCGTGTTATCTTCTAGGACTTTTATAGTTTTGTGTTTTACAGCTAGGTCTGTGACCATTTTTATTTTCGTGAAAAGTGTAAGGTCTGTGTCTAGTCTCATTTTATTTGCATGCGGATGTCCACATGTGTTCTAGCACCATTTGTCGAAAAGACTACCTTTGCTTCATTGTCAAAGAGTGGTTGACTGTATTTATGTGGGTCTATTTTTGGGCTTCCTGTTCTGTTTCATTGTTCTGTTTGTCTCTACTGTTGCCAATACTACATCAGTACTGATTCCTGTAGCTCTGTAGTAAGTCTTACAGTCAGATAGTGTCATTCCTTTTTGTTCTTCTCCTCCCATACTGTGTTTGTTGTTCTGGATCTTTTATCTCTTCACATGAACTTTAGAATCAATTTGTTGATACCCATCAAATAATTTGCTGGCGTTTTTTTTTGGGATTGTGTTGAATCTAAGATCAAGTTGTGAAGAACTGACATATTAATGATATTGAAGCTTCCTATCCATGAACATGGAATATTTGTCCATTTAGTTAGTTCTTCTTTGATTTTTTTTCATCTGTTTTGTAGTTTTCCTCATCTATCTTATAGATATAATGTTAGATTGATACCTAAACATTTCATTTTGGGAGATGCTAATGTAAATGGTATTGTGTTTTTAATTTCAAATATTATGTGTTCGTTGGTGGCATATAGGAAAGTGTCTTTTGTACTTTTTTTTAAATTTTTTCAATGTTTATTTATTTTTGAGAGACAGAGACAGAGCATGAGTGGGGGAGGGGCAGAGAGAGAGGGGAACACAGAATCCGAAGCAGGCTCCAGGCTCTGAGCTGTCGGCACAGAGCCCGATGCGGGGCTCGAATCCACGAACCGTGAGATCATGACCTGAGCTGAAGTCGGACACTTAACCGACTGAGCCACCCAGGCGCCCTATGTGTCTTTTGTATTTAAAGATTTTTTTTTTTTAACATTTATTTATTTTTGAGACGATGCAAGAGACAGAGTGCAAGCAGCGGAGGGACAGACAGAGGGAGACACAGAATCCGAAGCGGGCTCCAGGCTCTGAGCTGTCAGCACAGAGCCCGATGCAGGGCTAGAACTCACCAACCATTAGAACATGACCTGAGCCGAAGTCAGATGCTTAACTGACTGAGCCACCCAGGCACCCCTCTTTTGTATTTAAACTTGATCCCACAACCTTGCTACCATTACCTGTTAGTTCCAGAAGTGCTTTTGTCATTCTTTTTTATTTTCTAAACAGATGATTATGTCATCACTAAACAAAGACAATTTTATTTCTTCCTTCCCAATCCATATACATCTTTCTACACTACTTTCTGATTTACTTTAGTTTTAAATTCTTTTTTAGTATAACTTGTATTTTTAATTCATGGAAAAAACTACCCTTTAGATTTCAATGAGTCATACTTTTGCATTTCCCTATGCAAGATTTATATATATTTTTTTACAAGTACTGGATCTTTGCAATTTTTAAAAAATAATTTTTTCTAATGCTTATTTATTTTTGAGAGAGAAGGACACAGAGTGTGAGCGGGAGAGGGTCAGAGAGAGGAGGAGACACAGAATCTGAAATGGGCTCTAGGCTCTAAGCTATCAGCACAGAGCCAGATGTGGGGCTCAAACTCACAAACAGTGAGATCAGAACTGAGCCCAGTTGGACGCTCAACTGGCTGAGCCACCCAGTTGCCCCGACCTTTGTAATTTTTTTTTAACTTTTTTTAAATGTTTATTTATTTTTGAGAGAGACAGAGACAGAATGCGAGTGGGTTGGGGGAGAGAGAGATGGAGACACAGAATCTGAAGCAGGCTCCAGGCTCTGAGCTGTCAGCACAGAGCCCGATGCGGGGCTAGAACTCACGAGCTGCGAGATCATGACCTGATCCAAAGTCGGACCTCAACCGACTGAGCCACCCAGGCACCCCTGTAATTTTTAATATACTCTCACACTTTGCTTTCAGTAAGATGCATCTGTATGACATGAATTTTGTAGTCATTTTTTTTTTGCTTTTAATTTTCATCATGGATCATTACATCCTTTCTTTTACTTAACTTGAATAAATCTTACAATGAATTCTATTTCCATTTACTCTCTTTTATGAAGATGGAAATATTATCAAATTCCAATTATTCCTTCATGGAGATTTGGCAAATATTACTTGTGTTATAGGATCTGAAATATACACCAGTCCTTAGAATTATCAGGCTCTCTCATCCCACGCTGTCCCTCAGAATTACCATCAACTAATTTCTTGGATTGCTCACATTTTTCAGAACTCAGTAAGTCACAGAAAATTTATCCCATTGTTGCGGAATCTCTACTTACTAGAAAATTCTTTATCAAACTGAGCCAAGATCTGCCACTCCGAAAATTTTGTCTCTCGGAATTTTGCTGTCCAGATTCATAAAGAACCAGCTCCATGTATCTCCTACCTGTTAAGCTTTTTGTACATTTGTAAACCACCGTCATTGCTTTTCCTTCACTTTCTCTTTTTTTTCCAAGTTAAACATGCCTGTACCTTGAAATTACTCCTTAGAAGAGATGACTTCCAATTCTCTTTACCATTTTGGTTCCTCCACTCTAGAAACCATTTTTTAAGTTACAAAATATAAAAACCGTAGTGTGTGATTCCTTAAGACAACCTGTCTCATCCTGATTAGGTTACTTTAGTGTTAGAAGTGCCTGTTTAAGAGTTGATTGATAGTAAGTGGTGCCCACCAAGGGAGTGAACTTTGAGAAACAGGTAGGTGAGGCATTATTATCTCTTATTTTACAGATGACTTACTTGGAGACAATCACGTGCCAAGGGTTGGAGGTAGAATTCAGAAAGTTTTCCAGACTGCACCTGCACTTAGAGAATGTTTTAGACAATAAAGCCTCAACAATGGTTTGTATATGCTCTTGGTAGCATATCACGATGGTACAAGGGAACCCTGAGATTAGGAGTAGGTTTATACTCAAGACTTGGTATGCCACGTACTTCCTTACAAGAACCAGAATGACTAGAACTTGGCAAAGGAGATGCTCATTTGGGAGCCTGACTTATGAAAGTCTTCCTCCTCTGATGTGTGCAGTAATCCCACTACACAGTGTTTGTTGATAAATTTAATGCAAGTTTTGTTCTCTTTTCATATGTGGCTGTTATTATTACCACTCACAGTGTGATTGATAACATAATTTCTCCAAAGAGCTACAGAATGTGGGAAGAAATCTTAGTGCTTCAACCCCTTAATTTTTTTTATAAATAATAAAATAGGACCTTTGGGAGATAAAGGTGACTTGGCTCAGAGTTTCTTAACCTTCTATCTTCTACCTTCAGTGCGCTCAGAGAATTGCATTCCCTCTAAATAGCCCTGATGTGGAGCAGAGTGATGGAGGGATCAGAAACCAGCAGAGAGGGGGAAAAAAGCATCAGCAGGGAGTAAGCAAGGAGCTGGAGAATTCGCAGAGTTTTATAAACTTTAAATTCCCAACTGCTACACTATAATTCTGTCTTGGGAGTCCATTATAAGGAAGTCATTTTGGTGAGTTGGATGAGGTCCATGGAAGATGTGCCTTGACATCTAATTTGTGTGTTATAGTGAGATGCCATTAAGATTCTCACAGCCTCTTTGGAATGTGGGGAGGGAGGATGTGTTTATTTTATAATTCCACAGTTAATGCTTCTGGTGTCTAGAAGCTTCTACTCATTCATTCACTCATTCACTCAAACACATTTGATGAATGCCTATATCCATTTTGTACAACACGCTGTGTTAGATGTTTTGCATTTAACATTGAATAATTCAAGTCTTGAATTAAACCATTAAGGTAAAGAAATCAGTTCTTCCCTGCAAATTAAGAAGGCTTGCTTTTTAAACTGGCTTGTTTTACGGTTGAGTCAGAACACCAGCGAGCTGAAAAAAATACCTGTTTTGCTTAGAAATTCAGTGCCCACATAGAGTCATCAAGAGAGAACTCTAACATAGCAATTCTTCTTCTGGTATTATCCTAAAGATATACTTGCACATGTCCCAAAAGATGTAATGTACAAGATTATTTTTATATCTTTTTTTTTTTAGTGGAAAAAAAAGGTTCAAGTCAAGTAAATATTCAGTAATGGGAAACTGGTTAAACAATGGATATACGATGGAAAAAATATGCATATGTGTAACAGAACTAGTATATGTATGTATGATAGAGAATTATCTCCAGAAGATGTAGATATTATCTACCTATCCATCCATCCATCCATCCATCCATCCCCCAACTTTACATTTTGAAATATTTCAAATATACAGAAAAGTTTTAGGAATTTTAAGGTAAATAGATCATATAATTTTCATATAGACTCACTAATTGTTAATTATAGACCTTTTTTCTGTGAAACTGTTTGAAAATAAGTTGTAGACATCATGACATTCATCCCTAAATGCAAAGCCATACCACTTAGGTGTGTGAACACTTAAGAAATTTAACATTGAAACTGCAGTATCATCTAATATATTGTTTAAATTTTCTTGGTTATCACAAAATTATTCTTTATGGCTTTTCTGGGGAGACCCCAGGGCTTAAAATCTGGTGTCACGTCTCTTTAGCATATCTGTTTCTAGTTCAGTCCACCTGCTGTTTTATGATAACGCTCTTTTCATAGAGCCCGTTGTCTTGCAGAAATTTTTATAATCTGAAATTGTCTGTTTCCTCATAATTAGACTTAAGTGAAACATTTTCTTAAGAATGCTACAGAGATGCTCTCAATGATGCTGAGTTTGCTCATTTCGATAAGATTGTGGCTGCCAGCCGTCTCCACTGTAATTCCTTTTGTATTTAAGAACACATCTGTTTTGGGGCGCCTGGGTGGTTCAGTTGGTTAAGCGTCCGACTTCAGCTTAGGTCATGATCTCACAGTTCGTGGATTCGAGCTATGCCGACAGCTCAGAGCCTGGAGCCTGCTTCGAATTCTGTGTCTCCCTCTCTCTCTGCCCCTCCCCTGCTCGTTCTCTGTCTCTCTCTGTCTCTCAAAAATAAACGTGTAAAAAAAAAAAAAAAGAACACATCTGTTTTGGGATGAATTGTGTTTCCCCAAAATTCCTGTGTTGAAGCCCTAACCACTAGTGCCTTAAGATGTGAGCACATTCACAGATAGGGTTGCAAAATAGGTAATTAAAGTTAAATGAGGGGGTGCCTGGTGGCTCATTCGGTTCAGCCTCTGACTCTTGATTTTGGCTCCGGTCATGATCTCATCATGGTCATGAGATCAAGCCCCATGTTGGCCTCTGCACTGAGTGTGGAGCCTGCTTAAGATTCTCTCTCCTCTCTCTGTCCCTCTCCCCTGTACATGTGTGTGCATGCAGGCATGCGCTCTGTCTCTCTCTCAAAAAAAAAGTATTATAAAAGTTAAATGAGGTCATCTGGGTAGGCAGTCCTCTAGTCTGACTGGTATCTTATAAGAGGAGGTTAGGTCACAGAGAGACACCAGGGGCCATGCGTGCACAGAGAGGACCGTATGAAAAGATAGCTAGAAGGCGGCCATCTGCAAGGCAAGGAGAGAAGCCTTGGGAGAAAAACCACCTTTGCCAGCAGCTTGATCTTGGACTTCTAGCCTCCAAAACTGTGAGAAACTAAATTTCTGTTCCTTGAGCATCCCAGTCTGTGGACTGTTCAGGCAGCCCTAGCAAGCTCATCCAACATGGAGGACCGTGTGAATATGCTCGCAACATTTCACTCAGTGGAGTCTGATTACTCCTTCACGGAGCCTTGTCAAAACTCACTTATTTGAATTACAAAGTCTTAGATTTGCTCCAACTCTTAGACTTGACTGGCTCCAGTCTCTGTTGATTCTGGCCTGAATCAATTAGTACATTGGAGGTGGCAAAGTAATTGTTTTCTAAATCTACCAGTCCTTCTAATTTTATTATTCGTTGTTCTTCTAAAAGAAGAGTTTCACCTTCCCCCTTATTTGGACTATGGTATATATTAACTGGTTTTTAAAATTCAGGTTGCTAGCAGCCATTATCATTATTTTCTGATGCTCTCATGACTCCACATGTGACCACTGGAAGCCCCTTCAAGCTGGCTCCCGTGTACCTCCGGTCTCCATCATTCATTGAGCCCTTCCTTATTTTCCAACACAATAATAAAATGTTCCGGGACCATTTTGTACTTTCTTTGTCTTTGGCCTAGAAAGAGCCTTTTTCCCAAGATTCCCTGAGTCCTTTGAGTGGGGAATAGAATTCAGAAACTAAGATATCTAGGCACTCACAAGGTGTGCTCATTGCTTGCAGCGTGATCACAATTTTAGACCTTTTTAGTGGATAAAGCTAGTTGGTGCTAATACTCCTCATCTGCCCCAGTCTGCTCAGGCCGCCGTAACAGAATACCACCGACTGTTGGCTGGAACAACAGACATCTATTTCTCACGGTTCTGGAGGCTGGGAAGTCCCAGATCAAGGAGCTGGGTAATTCAAGACCCTCATGAGGACTTTCTTCCTGGTCTGCAGATGGCTGTCTCACTGTGTCTTCCCCTGGTAGAGAGAGAGCAAGCAAGCTCTGGTCTTTCTTCCTCTTCTAACAAAGATACTAATCCATCAGAAGGATCCTATTCTCACCTCATTTAAATTTTTTTTCAATATATGAAGTTTATTGTCAAATTGTTTTCCATACGACACCCAGTGCTCATCCCAAAAGGTGCCCTCCTCAATACCCATCACCCACCCTCCCCTCCAAACCCCCCCATCAACCCTCAGTTTGTTCTCAGTTTTTAAGAGTCTCTTATGCTTTGGCTCTCTTCCACTGTAACCTCTTTTTTTTCTTTTTTTTCCTTCCCCTCCCCCATGGGTTTCTGTTAAGTTTCTCAGGATCCACATAAGAGTGAAACCATATGGTATCTGTCTTTCTCTGTATGGCTTATTTCACTTAGCATAACACTCTCCAGTTCCATCCATGTTGCTACAAAAGGCCATATTTCATTCTTTCTCATTGCCACGTAGTACTCCATTGTGTATATAAACCACAATTTCTTTATCCATTCGTCAGTTGATGGACATTTAGGTTCTTTCCATAATTTGGCTATTGTTGACAGTGCTGCTATAAACATTGGGGTACAAGTGCCCCTATGCATCAGTACTCCTGTATCCCTTGGATAAATTCCTAGCAGTGCTATTGCTGGGTCATAGGGTAGGTCTATTTTTAATTTTTTGAGGAACCTCCACACTGTTTTCCAGAGTGGCTGTACCAATTTGCATTCCCACCAAAAGTGCAAGAGGGTTCCCATTTCTCCACATCCTCGCCAGCATCTATAGTCTCCTGATTTGTTCATTTTGGCCACTCTGACTGGCGTGAGGTGATATCTCAGTGTGGTTTTGATTTGTATTTCCCTGATGAGGAGCGACATTGAGCATCTTTTCATGTGCCTGTTGGCCATCCGGATGTCTTCTTTAGACAAGTGTCTATTCATGTTTTCTGCCCATTTCTTCACTAGGTTATTTGTTTTTCGGGTGTGGAGTTTGGTGAGCTCTTTATAGATTTTGGATACTAGCCCTTTGCCCGATATGTCATTTGCAAATATCTTTTCCCATTCCGTTGGTTGCCTTTTAGTTTTGTTGGTTGTTTCCTTTGCTGTGCAGAAGCTTTTTATCTTCATAAGGTCCCAGTAGTTCATTTTTGCTTTTAATCCCCTTGCCTTTGGGGATGTGTCAAGTAAGAAATTGCTGTGGCTGAGGTCAGAGAGGTCTTTTCCTGCTTTCTCCTCTAGGGTTTTGATCACCTCATTTAAATTTAATTAGCTCCTAAAAGCCTGACCTTCCAATACCTTCACCTTGGGGGGATAGGGTATTAACATATGAATGTGGGGCTGCAGAGGACACAAACATCTGCCTTTAGCATCCTTTTAATCCAACAGCACAGGGTTCTTTTGTCATATTTTTACTTCCTTTCTCACAGGAGAACCCTAGATTCCCAACTATAATTTGTTTAGGTATTTTTTTTCTATTCTCCAGCACCCTCGAAATAGCTTCACGGTAACCCCTTTGTACCGCGACCAAACAGCAAACAGACTAAGTGACATTCAGATTTCTTCACAGTTCTTTCTGTCCTTAAAATGCGAAAGGTGTGGTGTTTGAACATGCTGGGTTCGAAAGTTACTGAAATTCCTTTTTTTGCCCCCTCTCTCTGTACTTACTTGATAGCAATTTGAGATAAAGTTATTTCATTGGCTTTTTCAAAACTCTTGCATCGTTAACTGCATGACCCGTTGAAAAGAAACGAAAAGTTGGGAGGGAAATGTTTGTTTCTGCCATCCACCCACCATAAGTACCATTACACAGATACCTTGATGCCTTGATGTAAGCATAGCTTATAGGATTCCATCTGATCCCAAGAAACACCCAATTAGGGTTTCCTTGACTTCCCACTGTCTCCTAAACTGGTGAATCATTCAAGCCAAGAGGCTGCATTTTCCAAGCCGTTTGAATCACTTCCCCAGGATGTTTCCATGAGCCATCAGAACGCATACTTGAGCAGTGTCTAGATGTACTTGTTAAGTTTCTTAGGAATTTTTTTTAATGATTCAGTGCATTCTCTCTCTGAGCTGCATATGGTCACTTTCAACATTCAACAGATGTATTTGGCTCATGTGCAGCCTTTGATTCTCACAGATGAGGAATTTTTCATTCTCTCTGTTCTGCCTGGTACTGGAGGCGTTTTCGGTGAAGTGCTCTCTGTCTGCTTCTCTGTCATTTTTCATTTCTCTATTCTTCTGGGGTCTCAGCTGAACCCCAGATGCCACCATTATCTCTTCAGAACCTCAACAGCTCTGGGAGCCCGATGCCATTGCCAAAGTGGAGCAAAATCCAAAATAGTAACGGTCTGTGGACTTGGACGTCATGCTTGCAACTTCTTCCTTGGTCACAGGATTTTAGTCCACATTATGTAGATTATTATTTCCTTTAACTGCCCTGTGTGGTTGCTGCTCTCATTATAAGTTAATAGTTTTTTGTGTGTCTATAAGTGTATGTGTATCTGCTTATGTTTTATGCCAAGGAAGATTGCTTACTATTTGTCATTCTAGAATCCAGGAATCCAAGTTATTTTACAAACACCAGAGAAGTAAAGGCCAGAAACCTTCCTGAGGGAAGAGATACTTGCTAGTAGCTGGGTGGGAGCTGGGTGGTACTATGATGTAAACAGAAAGAACCTTATATCAAGAATCAGGTCACCAGGTGGGGACGGGGGACACCTGAGTGGCTCAGTTGGTTATGCATCTGACTCTTGATTTCAGCTCAGGTCACAATCTCACAGTTCCTGAGTTCGAGCCCTGCAATCGTGCTCTGTGCTGATAGTGTGGAGCCTGCTTGAGATTCTCTGTCTCCCCCTCTCTCTGCCCCTCCTCAATTTGCACACGTGTGCTCTCTCTCTCTCTCAACAATAAATAAGTAAACAATAAGAAAAGAATCTGGTCACCAGCTTTTCTTAATTTCCTTTTCACACTAATTCACACCTGCCTTCACTCATTTGTCCAGAAAATATGTGCAAAGTACTCTTTTGCATGACCTTAACCAAGCCACTTAACCTCTAAGACACATTCATTTTTAAAAATAGATTTGATTTTTTTAGAGCGGATTTAGTTTCACAGCAAAATTGAGTGGGAGGTACAGAGATTTTCCATCAATCTCCTGTCCCCACACATGCACAGACTCCTCAATTACCAGCTTCCCCCTCAGAGTGGCATATCTGTTACAGTTGATGAACCTACTTTGTTGGCACATAATTATCATCCAAGTCCATAGTTTACTTTAGGATTCTCTCTTGGTGATGTATATTCTGTGGGTTTAGAAAATTTTACAACAGCATGTATAGGGCAGAGTAGATTCACTGCCCTAAATTTCCTCTGTGCTTCCCCTCTTTACCCTTCTCTCCCCCTGGCAACAACTAATCTTTTTGCTATCTCCATAATTTTGCCTTTCCCAGAATGTCATATAGTTGGAGATCACACAATGTGAAACTTTCCGTACTGTCTTCTTTCACTTAGTAATATGCATTCAAGTTTCCTCTGTGTCTTTTTTTTTTTATTTTATTATTTTTTTTTTTAATTTTTTTTTCAACGTTTACTTATTTTTGGGACAGAGAGAGACAGAGCATGAACGGGGGAGGGGCAGAGAGAGAGGGAGACACAGAATCAGAAACAGGCTCCAGGCTCTGAGCCATCAGCCCAGAGCCCGACGCGGGGCTCAAACTCCCGGACCGCGAGATCGTGACCTGGCTGAAGTCGGACGCCCAACAGACTGCGCCACCCAGGCGCCCCTCCTCTGTGTCTTTTTATGGCTTGATAGCTCATTCCCTCTTAGCACTGAATGCTGAATAGGATTCCATCATTGGGGTGGACCACAGTTTATTTATCCATTCACCTACTGAAGGACATCCTGGTTGTTTCCAAGTTTTGGAAATAGTGATTAAAGCTTCTGCAAACATCCGTGTACGGATTTTTGCGTTGACATCCGTTTTCAAATTTGGGTGAGCACCAAGGAATGTGATTGCTGGATTGTACGATAAGAGTATGTTTAGTTTTATAAGAAGCTGCAAAACTGTGTTCCATTTTGCGTTCCTATCAGCTGTGAGTGAGAGTTCCTGTAGCTCCACATCCTTGTCAGCATTTGCTAGTTTCAGTGTTTTGAATTTCGGCCATCCTAATGGACGCAGTAGTATCTCGTCGTTTTAATTTGTAGTTTCCTGGGGCTCCTGGGTGGCTCAGTTGGTTAAGCATCCAACTTCAGCTTAGGTCATGTCTCATGGTTCATGGGTTCGAGCCCCGCATCAGGCTCTGTGCTGACAGCTTGGAGCCTGGAGCCTGCTTCATGGATTCTGTGTCCCTCTTTGCCCCTCCCTGCTTGTTCTCTCTCTCTTTCTCTCTCTCTCTCTCTTTCTCTCTGTCTCTCAAAAAAAAAAATAATAATTTGTAGTTTCCTAATGACATGGTGTTAAGCACCTTTTCATATACTTCTTTGCCATCTTCTTGGTGAGGTGTCTGTCTATGAAGGTCTTTGGCCCATTTTTTTAACCGTGCTGTTGATTTTCTTATTGTTGAGTTTTAACATTTCTTGGTATGTTTTGGATAGCACTACTTTTCCAGGTGTGTCTCTTGCAAATATTTTCTCCCGGTCCGTGGCTAGTCTTTTGACAGTGTCTTTTGTGGAGCAGAAATTTTAAATTTTAATGAAGTCCAGTTTACGAATTTTTTCTTTCACAGACGTGTATTCATTTTTACAATGAGGCTCATATCACCTGATTTGCATATCTTACAGGTGTGTGATGGGTGTAGTATGACACTGGAGGGGGTGGTTCTTCTTTGAGACATATGATGGTGGTGCATGTATCCTCTCAGCTTCTAGCATGATTCTATGCCTTATTTTAGTCATGGAGCTACAACGTGTTGTTTTCCAGGTGTAAGATGTAGGACCAACACGAATTGCTCGTTTCTTTCTTTCACAGATACCAGAAGTGTTCTATAGAGTAGCTGTCACATCCCTATGGGGCTCAGAGTGAGGAAGATCTTGGAACAGAGCCCCTGGGTAGCCCGTCTGCAGTGGATACATAGCACAGAGTGAGGAACAAACTTCTGGGAATTTCAGGATTCTTGGTTACCTCCGTATCACCTGACTCATCCAGTCTGCTACAAAGGATCCGAAGGTTATGATAAATTCACTAAAGCATATTGGAGAGTGTGAAATGAGGGGAGTGACGTTGGGCTCACATGTTCTAGACAACAAGGAAGGACCTTCTGCAGCATTTCTCACTCTTGCCACAGGATGAGGAGCAGAAGGGAAAAGAATGGACCTGGGGTCATCTGGGGCACTGACTCTGGATGGCGGTGCTGACAGGTCAGGTCATCTCCGTGTACAGATCATGCCAAGGGTGGTTTACAGCCTAATTCTTTAGGGCCTGACGGAGCATGGAAATCAACTAGAAGCAAGAGGAAGAGTTAGTGGAAACCCTGCTTTCTTCCATCCTTAGAAACAGGATGCTTTTCATCTCAGGCCTGATTAGTAGCAACAAAGAACCATGGCCTGAAACTACCTTACTGGAGGGCAGGTGTTCTTCTGAGTAAAGAAGATGGGAGAAGAGAATATATTAGTGAAGCACATATGTGCCAGGAGTCACATAGGCTTTTTATCAAGACGTTAGCTTTGAATCTCAACACTAACATTCCGATCCCTAGGAAAATGAGACTCAAAGCAGCTAAACACTTATCAAAAGTCTGATCCAGTAAGTGCTCAAGCTGGATCCAAAGCCAAGTCTGGGCGACTCTGATGCCTGAGCTTTTTGCATGATCCGATTCTTTCTCCCACAAGACTTGTTTGGTTGGGTCTAAAAAGTGAGGAGAGGGGAGCCTGAGTGGCTCAGTCAGTTGAGCATCCGACTTCAGCTCGGGTCATGATCTCACAGTCTGTGAGCTCGATCCCCACATCAGGCTCTCTGCTGTCAGCACAGAGCCCGCTTCAGATCCTCTGTCCCCACCCTCTCTGTACCCCTCTCCTGTTTGCACTGTTTCAAAAATTTAAAAAAAAAAAAAAGTAAGGAGACAGAAATGGAAAATTAGGTCATCAGGGAGGCCCGAAGAAAGTAATTCCTCAACATTTAAATAATTCGCATGCCATTCTCCAGGACGTTGTTTTAATTCTGACCCTCGAGGGTTAGAATTTGCCTCCCCAGAACTGAAGGCCGAACATGGACGGCAGCACTGGAACAGGTCTCCAGATGTTGCAGAAAAACTACCGGCAAATGGAAATGTGTTCAGGAGGTTGACGAACATGGCCGTGACTTTTCAGAGGCTCAGCTGCAGTGTGTGAAACGATCTTCTAGGACTTCTGTGGCCCATGAAGGCTGACGAACCCTCGACCAAAGGTAAGACCCATGTTCCTCCTTACCAGGGGACTATGTGTGGCGGTGTTATTCAACAAAGAAGGGAGCAGACTAAACTGTACTCACTCATAAAGATAATCATACACTCTTCTGCTAGAACTGCCTGGACAGTGTGCCAGGAAACATTCTTCAAGGTCAGGTTTGTTCAACAAAGTTGTGGCCTGATTTAAAAATAATAATACAATTGACGGGGAGGGGAAGGGCCTGCTTGATAGTAAGTCCGTCTGTTAGGCCAATCAAGTCCCTAAAAGAAAGTGACAACAACAACAACAACTGGGCAGATGTGTAGGTTTGGAGCCTCTGAGTGGCTTCTCACTTCTCAGTAATTGTTTACGCGCTCATCCGTTAAGTTGAGGGCTGAGAGAGAGATACCGACAGCCACAAACAGAAACCTTTTGGAAGAGTCTAGAGATCTAGCAATGGCACGTCTCCAGTTTTCCATCTCTTATTTAACTCCTTTGAACTCCCACTAATTTCCAGGCAACACTTTGCAGTTGCATTTTTAGCTGCGCCTTTTGAATTATTATTTTTTTCCCCTTGGCGTACAAATCTGTTATGGAGATGGCCTCCCTTTATCATTAACATTTTTTTTTCTTTATTATTGAATAATGTACATTGCCAGAACGATTTAAAAATACAGACCACTGTGAAGAAGGAAATGAAAGTGAGTTGTGTAGCCCCAGCATTCAGAGACCATCACTATTAAGGTTTTGGCGTGTTTCTGGCCAGGATTTTTTCTTTTTTAAAAAAAAAAATTTTTTTTAATGTTTATTTTTGAGACAGAGAGAGACACACACAGCATGAGCGGGGGAGGGGCAGAGAGAGGGGGAGACACAGAATCCGAAGCAGGCTCCAGGCCCTGAGCTGTCAGCACAGAGCCTGACGCGGGGCTCGAACCCATGAACTGTGAGATCATGACCTGAGCGGGAGTCAGACGCTCAACCGACTGAGCCAGGATTTTTTCTTAATGTGAACGTACTTTTTGTTGTTGTTGTTGTTGTTTCTGTTTTTGTTTTTGAACTGGGCTGAGAGCACGCAACTCAGAGAGCCTCCTGGGGTAGGTGGGAGGGAGTCAGGAGCAGAGATTTACATCAGATGGACCCACATTCAAGACCTGGCTGTCACATGGTGATGTGAGGGGCACAGAGCAAATCAGCAGTAAGATTCTGTTTCTTCAATAGCAGGAATGTTTGGGGATAATATTGGTACTGGCTGCTTCTAGGTTTGTTGAAGGGTAACTGATACAATAGATCTAAAGCCTTTAGGTAAGTGGCTGGTACTTATTCAATACTGAGTAAATATGAGCTATTAGTGACATTTTGCTTTTTGCCCTTAATGTCCTATCAGAAACACCCATGCTATTAAAATATTTTTTCTTCACAATGATGATTTTTAAGAGCTTCATGAAATTATATTTTATGGATATACTGGAAATGAATTATTCCTCTCTTATTGAATATATATTCAGTTTCTCTGAGTTCTGTCCATGATGCTGCAATGGAAATCTTAATAGACTGATCGTTCCTTGGTGGTACTATTTATTCTCTTTGGGTTGTTTCCAAAGACAGTTGTTGGGATGATGAGGTGGGAAGCATTGAACCATTTCAAGTTTCTTAATACATATTGAAGAGTTGCACCTGTTTGCACTCTCACATGACTGTTAGTGAGTGAGTGCTAGACTGTTGCCTCACTGCCAAGTTCAATCTTGAGTATGATTATACAACTTTACTAATATTTCTTACTTTAAAATCCAACCTATATATTAAATTATCTTTACATTTTATGTTTTGAGAAGTCTAGAGGAGGTTGTATTTTTTTTATTAAAAAAATTTTTTTAATGTTTTTATTTATTTTTGACACAGAGAGAGACAGAGCATGAGCAGGGGAGGGGCAGAGAGAGAGGGAGACACAGAACCTGAAGCAGGCTCCAGGCTCTGAGCTGTCAGCACAGAGCCTGATGCAGGGCTCAAACTCACAGACTATGAGATCATGACCTGAACTGAAGTCGGACGCTTAACCGACTGAGCCACCCAGGTGTCCCCTTTTTTTATTACTTAAAAAAATTTTTTTAATGTTTATTTATTTTTGAAGGAGAGAGAGACAGAGTGTGAGCAGGGGAGGGACAGAGAGAGAGGGAGACACAGAATCCAAAGCAGGCTCCAGGCTCTGAGCTGTTAGCACAGAGCCTGACGTGGGGCTCAAACCCACGAACTGTGAGATCATGACCTGAACCAAAGTTGGACACTTAACCAACTGAGCCACCCAGGCGCCCCGAGGAGGTGGTATTTAAAATGCAATCATGTTTATTTGGATGGATCTTTGTACATAATTGTTTTTGGTGCCCACCATCTAGTCTTTTGTCTTCTGATTTTACAAGTTGGGCTCTTTAATTTTCTATGTCTTCACATTTTTTTTTCAAGAAGGTTTTATAGCTGGCATGATTTCTTAAGCATTTTGTTGTTTCCACACATAAAAGAAAACTTGACTGGTCACAAAATTCTTGGGTTAAAACCCAAACCAAAAATGATTTGTCTCCAAGATGGTGAATCATCTGGTAGAAATAGAAAATGTATTAAAAAAAAAAAAACAACAAAAAACAGTTGTTTCTTTTCAAGAGCTACCAGAATCCATGACAGTAGAACGTGGCTCCTCAATAGAACTTTTTCCATTGGTGGAAATGTTCTATATCTGTGTGGCTGGTGGCTACCAGCCTCTTATAGCTACTGAGCACTTCAAATACAGCTGGTGTGACTGAGGAGCTGAATTTTAATTTTTAAAAATTTATTCAATGTAAATGTGAATGCACATGGCTAGTGACTTCCATCTTGGACGGCATAATTCTAGAAATATGAATGGAAAGGAACCTTAGAGGCTCACATCAGTTTTGCTGACCTGACTCACATCAGGGTCTCAGTTTCCCCATCTACGAACTGATATGGCTTTCTCAGGACTGCGTGATAAGTTAATATTAAAGCTTAGACCAGACTCTTTAAAAATTTTTTTTAACATTTATTACTGAGACACACACACACACACACACACACACACACACACACACACACAGAGAACATGAACAGGGGAGGGGCAGAGAGAGGGGGAGATACAGAATCAGAAGCAGGCTCCAGGCTCCAAGCTGTCAGCACAGAGCCTGACGCAGGTTTTGAACTCAAGAACCGCGAGATCATGACCTGAGCTGAAGTCGGTCGCTCAACTGACTGAGCCACCCAGGCACCCCAACCAGACTCTTTAATAACTCTCAGGTCAGGATTGTTTCCTTTATGTCATGGTACAATTGAATAGCTTAAACTTTGGGGTGTGATTGCCAAAGATAGCGAATTAGATGATTCTCCTTTCTGTTTCCCATGCTGTTTAAGCTCATAACTCTGGTTTATCTTAACCACCCTACCTAAAATGGCATTCCTAGATGTATCTTGCTTAATTTTTCTTTCCTTATCACTACCTGAAATCCTGTTGAGCATTTATGTAATCATACATTTATCTGTCCCCCCCCACTAGGAGGTCAGCTCCATGGAGGAAGGGACCTTGCTCATTGCCATATTGTCATTGTCTCGAAAGGGCTTGATGCATGGTAGTTACCCATGACCTCTTCGTTGAATGAGTGGATCAATGAAAAGCTATTAATCACGTTCATTTGGTGGGAGCTCACAGTCAGGTGGAATGGGTGCTGGATGGAGCTGCTTTTAACAGTGAGCAGTTAAAGGTTAACTGCTTTTTCAGTTAACAGCTTAGTTTCAGTTTGAGATTTTGTCTTTTCGAGCTTTGTCCTGACAGGTAGGTAGTCATGCAGTCATAGAGGCATTTTCTCCCCACTTAAATGATGCGTCCCAAAGGACAGCTGTACTTTTATTGGGGTTCTTTTTTATTTTCTTTGTGTTTTTTTCCCCTCTACTTTTATTGTTTCTATTGCTTCCCCCTACACTTGGGTCAACCTGTAGAGAAGGTTGATGTGTTCATCCGAAGGGATGGCCTGGCCTGGCCTGGGAAGAACTGTCATTCCCTGGAATCATTCTCAGCTAGAAGTGAAGCTGTAAAATGGGCAACTGCTACCCTCACCATGGTACTGATGGGAGGAGATCAATGGGATAACATAGGAGAAGCATCCAGTACAATGCCAATGAAAATGCACCGTGTTCTCTTTGACCCTAAAGGTTATACTCAAGTAGGTGGAAGAACAGTGCTCCAAATTCAGATTTGTCCATCTCAGTACTTTGTTCTTTTGATCTTACCACGCTTGGTCCCCAGCCTGTCTGCCTGACCACTACTCAACATAACCAAGTTGGGGGTGGGAACTGATGACATTGTTGTTCATGGACTATCCCAGGCCACGTCTTCCAAACCTGGTCCAGTTTGCCTGGACGTGCATAGGCAGAGCTATCCTGAACAGGCAGGCTGTGGTCATCCTGACCCAGCACCTTGCTTCATCTAGCTGCACATCTACTCTGAGAGTCTATAAATGCCGAGGAGCCCTTACAATGAAACCCTTCACAATGGAGTGCCTGGATTTTATTGAGAAAAGCCAATCCCCTCCCATCTGTCATTTGGCACTTAGCACTGTAGTTATTCTAGATGAGTGAACACTTGTGTTATATTTTCCAATAGCAAAACTGGGGTCACCAGGGTGCCTGCTGTTTTAGCCAAATCCAGATGGGGTTTTCCTATAAACAAGTGCACACGGAATATTTATGCCGCCCGTGGTACCTGACGCCTTAATACTTAGGACTTCTATGTAGTAGCCATTCTTCCTATAAGTCACTTTAGCACACAAAGTAAATATTTTAATATAGCCATGTCACTGTTTATTATAGAATGGCTTGGGCCCAGATCTTGCCTAATGCTTGGGTAAAAAGTCAGTTTATACCATCCTTTAAAGGGAATCAAAGAATGCATAAACGCCACTCTTTTGTTACTCAGAACTCTGTTTACTTTACTTTTCTGTAAACCTTGTGAAACGCTTGCTTACAAAAAGCTGACAGATGCCAGATTGGCTCATTAGCTGGAGGTGTTTTCCAACTCAGGAAGGTGAGGTGTGAATGTGGGAGGTGGGATTTCTTCTCTCAGGCCATCTCCCGATGCCTACTGCCCAGGGGGCCCACTATCTTGCCAGGTGATCGTGACCGCCGGCTACCAACCGGTGAATGGGATTGAGAAACACCCAGTGCGGTCATGTCTCCTATATCAAGCCTGTCCTCTGCCTTGGAACAATAAAGTCCACTTGGACAGCCTGAGACGTGGAAAGACTTTAAAAATCAGAGTCTAATCCTGTGCCTTCTGTGATGATATTAATTGTATGAAAACTTTGCGATAATTTACCAATTCTTAGCAGCATTTAATTTCTAAACCTTATCCTGAAGACTGGGATGTTTCCTACAGGCATGGCAATTGACATTTTGATATGTGCCTTCGGGTCCTGGAGATATTTAATGCTTATGTTCTTGATTAACTAAAAAGATGTGTAATAGATCAATCAGTGCGTGATATAGAGTCAGTTACAATTTTTATATTAAAAGGTCAGTGTCCAAGGAAATAACATTTGAATCAGTTAATCACTTTGTCTAAGAAATAAACAGATGCAATCTATAGCAAGGTTTAAAGGAATAGACTCCTTTAAGAAGAAAGTAGTGACTCTGTAGTGTGTCGTCAGTCATTTTCTTGAGAATCATTTCCTTGAGCCCAAATCTACCCCAGGCAATATTTACAAAAGGTCCCATGAGGCTGCTCTGAGCTAAGGGGAGATTAGCTACATGCTGGTAATTTCCACTGGATTCTTGATTTTTTTTTTCCCCAGCAGAAGATGCCACTTTTGATTTGGTAAACTCTCTTTGTGAGCACTTCAAGTACATCTCCATCAGAGTTCTATTTACAAAGAAATATTACTGATTCCTTTTCACCATTTGTGGTAGTCAGAATAATTGTGCATTATTTGGATGGGCCCAGTGGAATCACAGAGGTTCTTAAACATGGAAGAGGGAGACAGAAGTTAGAGGTCAAGGTCATACGATGTTAGGAGGACTCAATCCAGTGTTGTCAGCTTTGAAGGTGGAGGAGGGGGCCATGAGCCAAGGAATGTGGGTGATTTCCGGAAGCTGGAAAAGTTAAGAAAACAGATTCTGCCCTGGAGCCTCCAGAAAGGGATATGTCCTTGCCAACACCTTGATTTCACCAATCTCCATCCCAGACACCTGTAAGATAATAACTTTGGGTTCAGTTGCTAAATTTGTGGTGATTTGTTACAACAGCTCATCACTTATGAGCGGAATAGACATGCAAGGAAAAATTTTAGAAAATAGCAAAATGTATGCAAAATAAAATAAACATCGCCATATTTGACCACACACAGAGAGTCATATTAACATGCTTCCAATGCTTTGTCAACTTGCTCACATTGTTTTGAAGATCATAGAATCATATTGTGACATCTGCTTTTACCACCTAGCATTATCTCATGAGCATTTCTCCACACCTCTAAAGGGTATATAAAACATGTATTTCATTTTATAGATGTCCCACGGTTTACCTAATCAATCTCCTAAATTTTGTTTTTGTGAAAAGTACATCTGTATGTCTCCGATGATTTTTTAAAAAAATGTTTATTTCTGAGAGACAGAGAGACGGAGTTGGGGAGGAGCAGAGAGAGAGGGAGACACGTAATCCAAAGCAGGCTCCAGGCTCTGAGCTGTCAGCACAGAGCCTGACCCGGGACTCAAACTCACAAACAGCGAGATCAAGACCTAAGCCGAAGTCGGATGCTTAACCGACTGAGCCACCTAGGTGCCCCTCTGATGATTTTCTTAGTAAAAATCCCTAGAATTAAAATTACTGAGTCAAAAATGTATAAGTATTGTTCCTTTTAAAAACACACGTTAGCATATTGTTTGTTATCCAGAAAGATTCCATTTTAGGCAACATAGACTATATCTGTTTTTGTTCATCATTGACAAACACTGGACTATCAGTTTTTAAAATTGCCAAGTTGAAAGGTAAAAAAGAGTATCTAATTGATTTGATCTGTATTTTTTTAAAATTTTTTTAATGTTTATTTATTTTTGAGACAATGCGAGAGACAGAGCACAAGCAGGGGAGGGGTAGAGAGAGAGGGAGACACAGAATCCGAAGCAGGCTCCAGGCTCTGAACTGTCAGCACAGAGCCCGACACAGGGCTCGAATTCACAAACCGTGAGATCGTGACCTGAGCTGAAGTCATATGCTTAACCAACTGAGCCACTGAGGTGTCCCTGATCTGTATTTTTTTTAATGTTTATTGTTTTTGAGAGAGAGAGAGAGAGAGAGAGAGAGAGAGAGAGAATGAGCACAAGCAGGGGAGGGGCAGAAAGGGGGAGACACAGAATCCAAAGCAGGCTCCAGGATCTTAGCTGTCAGCACAGAGCCTGAAGCGGGGCTTGAACTCGACAACTCAAGGTCATGACCTGAGCTGAAGTTGGATGCTTAACCTACTGAGCATCGGCCTGAGCCACCCAGGCGCTCCTGATCTGTATTTTTTGATGAAAGATGAAGCTGAACTTTTTTCTGTAAATACTAATTAGCTATTTATTTTTCTTGTTTTAGGAATAGCCTGCTTATGTCTTTTTGTTTTGAGGTGTTGTGTTTTCATATTGATTTGTGAGAACTATTTACATACTAAGGATAATGACCCATTGCGTATACTATGTAGTGGCAATAATTTTTCCTGACAGTTATTTGCTTTTTATTCACTTATGTTACTTGATCATGTATGTTTGATCTTCGTGTATGTGCACACATACCTAAATATATACACACATTATATACATACACACTTTCACAAAAATATTGCTGGAAATCCCATACCATAACCCTAGAGAAAACCACTGTTACATTTTTGGTATTTGTTGATAGATTTGTTTCCCCTGACAAAACAGTGTCTGTATATATTTATATAAAATAGGATCACATTATATATACTCCTCAGTGATTTGTTTTTAACACTTTATACCAGATTAATTTTTGTGTAAATGTATTTGTTTTAAGTTTAATTATTTTTGAAAGAGAAAGAACGAAGTGGGGGAAGGGCAGAGAGAGAGGGAGACACAGAATCCGAAGAGGGCTCCCATCTCCGAGCTGTCAGCACAGAGCCTGATGCAGGGCTCAAACCCACGAACCGTGAAATCATGACTTGAGCCAAAGTCGGACGCTTGACCGACTGAGCCACCCAGGCGCCCCCATGTAAATACATCTTGATCATTACTTCTGACAATTGTATCATATTCTAGCTTAGGAACATACCTCAGTTAGCATTTTAACAAATCGTCCATGAATAAACATTTAGTCTACCTTTGATTTTTCAATATTATGAACAGCAAAGCTCCCAGAACACTGAGGTGGTCAGAGAAGAGAGGTGGCAAATAGTAAGTGCTAATGTTAGACGCCAGGCGCTAATTTATAAACATTAACCCATTTAATTCTCTACAGACCCCATTCTGTTAGTTTGATGGGATCCTACACTCATCTTCCTCCTCAAATGAGTAAATAAGGACAGACAGCTAAAGTAACTTGTCCAAGATTTATCTGGGTAGTAAGTGAAAGTACCACTGTCTGTTCTCCTATTATTCAAGTCTAGATGTCTGTGCTCTTAGCCATGAAACTGAAACTGCCCTGTAAGAAGTGCCCTAGGACTGTGGACTTTGGATAGCCATCAAGAACTGTCCATCTGATGATCAGAGGTAGGGTGTTTCCTGCTCTGTGCTTAAGGTACCTCCAAATAGCGTCACACGTTCACGGAATGTAATTCCCGCAACAGTTTCCTATGACTTGTGCTTGGGGAAAAGGGAGAGAGAGCCATTCCCATCTGAGGAAGACTCAGCAGAAGTTCTTACCACAATGCAGAAAGGTAGCTGGGGGGTGGGATGGGGACCCTCCTGGATGATCAAGGAAGAAGCTTGTGGGTAACACAGCTACTCCAGCATATCTTGGTATTTTAAACTAGAGCGGACAATAGAGAATACAGGAACACTTCAAGGTATTGAGAGAGTTGTTGCAGCGGGACATGTGGAGTTTTACTCCTGGTGACATTTAAAACTTACATAAATGAGACATACCACCTTGACACGCTGGCTTCTTTGGTGCCTGTAGGCAACGCGATCATAATCAAATCACCTTAGATGCTCATCACCCTCAGGTGATCAGGGCCTCAACTTAAAATAGGAGGACGCCAGTTGAAGTCTTCGATTTTAGTTCTGTCTTCTTGAATTTTGTCCTTTTTTTCCTCTCCTTTGTAGATCAGCCCCTCTTTAGCTTTCTGCATATAATTTTTCATCTCTTGTTTTTATATTTTCATTTCACCCCACTGTCTCCTTCTGGTTGTCAATCTTACAGGTCTGTTTGTTCTCTTTTTTTTTTTTTTTAATTTTAATGTTTATTTTTGAGAGAGAGAGAGAGAGAGAGAGAGAGAGAGAGAGAATCCAAAGCAGGCTCCAGGCTCTACACTGTCAGCCCAGAGCATGATGCGGGGCTTGAACTCACAAACTGTGAGATCATGACCTGAGCCAAAGTTGGACGCTCAACCGACTGAACCACCCAAGCACCTCTTATTTATTTTTTTAGAGAGAGAGGGCACAAGTGAGAGGGGGCTAGAGAGAGAAAGAGAGAAGGAGACAGAGAAGCAGGGCTCACCCAAAACGGGGCTTGTGTTCATCCTATATGGGGCTCGAGCTCACCCTATATGGGACTTGAAGTCACAAACTGTGAGATCGTGACCAGAGCTAAGGTCAGATGCTTAACCAACTGAGCCACCCAGGTGCCCTGAAAAACCAGACTGAACCTGTGAAGCATAAGCTCCAAGGCCCTCACTTGCTCCAGTCCCTTCCATGGTGCTAGACAGAACCCTAGAAGAATGTTCCTGTTCCCATGTGTTTTTGTAAAATTTGCATGAGTGCAGTACTTTGACTGCAGTTGGTTAAGACTCCCTATTTCTGGCCACATACGTCTCATCTCTCATACTCTTCCTCTGGGGTGACAATAGCATGGCCACAAAGATTTGGAGATCTGGCGAGGGGCCAGACCTCATTTAGTTTGAACTTAATGGCTTCTATTGATGTGTGTTTTGCAGTGCCTTCTGTGAGTTGAGTTACTGTTAGCTGTCCTGGTGCAGGACTGGCTTCTAAAGAAACTCCTGTTAACTCACCCTCAACAGAGACAGTAGGGTTGAGGGTCAGAGGTTATCTCCTATCACATGACTGTGGCCCACGTCACCTAGAACCTGAAGATAGAAATGTAAGGAACCAAAGTGTCTCATATATATATAAGAAATTTACAAGAATCCTAAAAATGTACCTAATATTACCAATGTTCCTGGAAAGCTAAATGAAACTTTTAATTGCCATTATTTAAAAAAGTTTATTAGGGGCTCCTGGGTGGTTCAGTTGGTTAAACGTCCAGCTCCTGGTCACAGCTCAGGTCATGATCTCAAGGTTGGTGAGATCGAGCCCCGTTTTGGTCTCTGGACTGAGCAGGAAGCCTGCTTAAGAGTCTGTCTCTCTCTCTCCCTCTGCCCCTGTCCCCTGCTTGCACCCTTTCTCTCTCTCTCTAAAATAAAATATAAAAAAAGTGTTTTAATAAATAAATTAATCAATAAATAAAAAGCTTTATCATAGAGTGGACAGACAAGAAATATAGGGGAAATACTATGAAATCATGTTTAGAAGTTGATGATTAAAAATATTATGCAAAGTTTTGGATTTTAAGATGTTTATTCCTCAGTTTTTTTAGTTTGTAATTTGTTGTGATTTGTTTTCTTACTCTAAATGAAATCTTATCTGTATCTGATATTGTATTCTTTTATCTAAAGAAGATCCGGGGCATCTGGGTGGCTCATTTGGGTAGGTCTCTGACTTCTGCTCAGGTTATGATCTTATGTGGGTCTGTGGGTTCATGTCCCACATCAGGCTCTGTGCTGACAGCTCAGAGCCTGGAGCTTGCTTCGGATTCTGTGTCTCCCTCTCTCTGCCTCTCCCCAGCTTGTGTTCTATCTCTCTCTCTCTCAATAATAAATAAACTTAAAAACTATTATTAAAGAAGACCTGAAAATTAGGTGAGTTCCAGCCCCAAGACAATCCAGATCTGCCCCTGTCCAGCTGATCCCTTGCTCAGCAGGTCCCCAGTCCAGTGGGTCCCCTATCCAGTGGGTCCCCCCATCCATCAGGTTCCCTGTCTAGTGGGTCCCCTGTCTAGCAAGTTCCCCATCCATTGGGTCCCCCATCCATCGGGTCTCCTGTCCATCGTGTCCCCTGTCCAATGGGCTGGCTCCCTGTGTAGCTGGTTGAGCTATTCGATCTCTGAATCAGGGGGCCACATTTGGTGGGACCTCTAAAAACCCTATTACCCTTTTTTTTGCAGTAGGCTCAGTTACATAAAGTGAAGTTAAGCTACATCTTACAATAAACCTTATGCTCCCATATCTTGGCATTAAACTCTCTTTTCATTTTATTCACCAACAATCCTGTGTAGTTTTTTTTTCTTGTTTGAGTCTAGTTGCAATGTTAGCAAGAAGTTGAGAAATGCTGCATGGGGGCCTTTACTTAGATATCCTTTGAAAACAGAAGTAAGTGAACTTTTAAGTCTTAGTTGGAACAGGCCTAGGCATCCTCTAAAACCATGTCTTGTATCTGTAACTGTTTCCTAGGAAGGCATTTGTTCTGATTATCCAGATTAGTTCTCTTACTTGAACTCTGGTATCCTTTTCATGTATGTGGTGGCTTCCTTTCTTGCCAAACCGGTAAAGACTGGGAGCTAGGAGGGAACATAAGCTTATCCCATAGTGGACTTTAAAATGGATTCTTTCAGAGAGCTGATGTGCATTCTGGTTAAATAGTTCTGGTCCAGATGGAAGAAGAAAGGAAAGGCTTAGGTTTATGGCACTTGGGGTTTAGGTTTATGATAGGTTTGACCTTACAAATAAGTGCAGAGATCAAGAAACCTTTAAGGGGTGGGGGCTGGGGGGGAATGAAGATTGTCAAAGCCTAAGGAGGCTTCTCAGGAAACCTTACCTCTTTCCTAGAAGTTGCTTTTTTGTGTTTGTTGCGGAGGTTAGAAGTTACCTGGAATGGAGACCCTGATCTCTGGGATCCTGACAGTGCAGTGATCTCTCTCTGTCTCTGTGTGTGTGTGTGTGTGTGTGTGTGTGTGTGTGTGTGTGTGTGTCTGTCTGTCTGTCTGGCATGTCTGCCAGGGTTAAGAGTAAGGAGAGATAAGTAGCATAAAGAGCTTCCCATTCAAGGTCACCTCCAGTGCCAAGGAGTCAGCGATATTTCCCAAATGTGCCCCTTGGCTGTCCCCCAGTGACCCTCTGCCTTCAGCACCCTCCCTCCAAGTTATGAAACTTCTAGTACTTTTGCTCTGGTCTCACCTTTTATTTCATAAATGCAGCCAGAGTTTTCATCAGATTGGCTTTTGTTTCAATATAGACTCAATCTTTTTAAAAAATTTATTTACTTTTGAGAGAGAGCACAAGCAGGGGAGAGGAAGACAACGAATCGGAGGCAGGCTCCAGGCTCTGAGCTGTCAGCACAGAGCCCGACGTGGGGTTTGAACTTGGGAACCGTGAGATCATGACCTGAGCTGAAGTCGGATGCTTAACCGACTGAGCCACCCAGGCACCCTTCCTTAACCTTAATAGCAGTTCCTCAAAGTTCCTGGTGCATACTGCAATTTCCTTTGTTTCCAGTGCTTGTTCACTGAGTCATTCATTCATTCATTCATTCATTCAGAGAGTTTTTATTGAGCACCTACGATGTGCCAGCCTCTGTTTTAGGTGCTCCATCTAAAACAGGTGCATTGGAGGGAGAAAATAAGCCCTTGTCCCCACGGAGCATACATGCTAGTGAAGGAAGGAGACAACAACCCAATAATCGGTGGAGGCTGTATTTGATTCATTCCAAGATATTTTCGTATCGGAACATCTCAGAAATTGGGATGTATTTCACATATAGCTGCTGACAGACAGACAGTGGTCACCATGCAGCTTTCACTGCCTGTGTGTCAAACTTGGCCCAAACTGCTCTATTGTCATCAGTTCAGTTCTGTTTTCATTTGCTGGGGCTACATATGTTACATTTAATTACCCTGTAAACATCTTCAAAGAGATTCCATGACCATTTGGCTTTGAAACAGAAAGTTACTGTGTAGATGCAGCGGCCCAGCAGGGGGGCACAAATGTGGCCAATAGAGAAACAAATATTCATTCTTGGATGAATGGCTATGATTCCATCTTTTCTTGTAAAGCAACGATAAGGCTTTATGGGACTTAAGGAAAGAACATGTCCATCCATAGACACTCCAAGATGCCAAACAGTAGGATTAAGCCAAACAGGGCATCCAGATGCAGAGGGAGTTGCTAAATATTGGCAAAAAAAAAAAAAATGTCCAAGTAATATGAGCCTGGTGCAATGGATTCTGACATCCCTCATGACTCCCATTGAGATATGCTGTCATTTCACTGGCATTGGGTTTTTTACCACTGATAAATAAAAATGAATTTTTTTTACCACTGGGGTGCCTGAGTGGCTCAGTCGGTTAAGCATCTGACTTCGACTCAGGTCATGATCTCATGGTTCATGAGTTTGAGCCCCTCATCAGGCTCTGTGCTGACAGCTCGTAGCCTGGAGTCTGCTGTGGATTCTGTGTCTCCCTCTCTCTCTGCCCCTGCTCTCTGCTTGCACTCTGTCTCTCTCTGTCTCTCTTTCTCAAAAATAAAATAGAACATTTAAAAAATTTTTTAATTTTTTTACCACTAATAAAAATAAAGTTTTATTAGTGGTATGTAAATTGATGGTGCCTTACGTTTGCTGATGTTACAGCTCTGACGAAATTCAGTAATAAGACCTCAGGCAGCGACAGCTGTTCCAAAGAAATTAAAGTAAACATCTTATTTTGGATGGGGCAGCAAAGGAATCCTCTTGGAGGTGCGAACAGAGATCAGCATCATTTTTGGGAGGCAGTCACGGTCCGACCTCAGAAAAAGGGATTCCAGGGGGAGGGTGCTACAATACAAGACTGAAGTAAGAACACATTGCAAACATTGGAGGAACAGCAGAAAGATATGGGAATGACCTGGAGATGATTCAGAGAGGATATTGGGCATGGCGCAGATCACACGGGGACCTGAAGGAGACTCTGGATTTTGTTCTGTTGTGGGAAGCCACTTGAGGATTTTGAGCAAGAGAGTGACATTCATTTTTAGATACATGTTCTCAAGGATGGGTTTGGCTGCCATTGAAAAATGAGTGTTGGAAGTCAGAGCGGAGGTGGGCTCACAAGGTAGAAGGGGGCGGGAATGTGAGGTGAGGACGTGAGGCAGGTTTTGGGTACGAAAGTCAGGAATGAGTTTGAGCAGAGGTGGAGTAGCAGGGCATGGAGACTAGGGTGGGTTTGCGTTTTCTTTCTCAGGCCACTCTTTCAAGATGGTGGACATTTGGGTGAACATACATGATGACAGCTATGAAGTCTCCCGGAGAAAGAAACTGAGGTCGGGGGGGAGGGGTAGCTGCAGCTTGGGGTCCCCCTCCCCCTCTGCTACCTTGTGCTCTTTTCACTTGTAATACATGCAAGACGTAGGGAAGGCACTTGTGGTCCCCTTGTTCTCGGACCTCAGACTCTACTTCTGTTTTCGGGATGCAAGAATCTCAAGCAGCGGGCTCTCTCGTGCCCTGGTTCCTTCCCCGGTTTTCTGCACGGTCTACAAGATGGTGCACTGTGCAATGAAGCGCCCTGTGGCAGTCTCCACCTTCACCTTCAGCTCTGTAGCCTTGCCCTGAATGTTTCATTCACGTGGAAAGCGAGTTCTAAAGAAACAGAAGTGTATAGTTCAGTGAGTGGCAAAGAGTCACATTTTTGTTAGACTTTTTTTTTTTTTAGCTGCCTTTTGTGTAGAACTGTGGTCCCTGGGCTTCTCAGAAATGCCTAACGCTTCCCCCTTCCAGATAGTCCGAATCTGTTAAAGCAGTCGGAATGGTTATTTCATAACATGCACAGTGGTTTCCTGACAGATCTTCCCTGAGGACGACGACGTTGTGGTATAACTTTTATCTTCAGATCTTCTGCTGAGGTCAGAGTGGGGTTCCCAAATGTAACTGAGCTGTGGAATGTTCAACCTGGCTGTCTTCTCCTCATCAGCCCCATTGCGTCTCTGCCCTTTTTCTCTTCCTTCCTGATTCTCCTCTTCCTGGCTTTCTGCCTTTTTCCAGAAACTGAAAGCTCGTTGGGAGGGAGCGCATCTATGAAATGTGCAGGGAAGGAAGCACAGGTACCCACATCGTATAAGAATACTTGTGGCGGGGGGGTGCCTGGGTGGCTCAGTTGCTTAAGCGTCGACTCTTGATTTCGGCTCAGGTCATGATCTCGCGGTTCGTTGGATCGAGCCCTGTATCCGGCAGTGTGCTGACTGAGCAGAGCCTGGTTGGGATTCTCTGTCTCCCTCTCTCTCTTCCCCTCCCATGTGCTTTCTTTCTCTCTCTCTCTGTCAAAAATAAATAAACATTTAAAAAATGAATAAGAACAAATGTAGGGGTCCCTGGGCAATTCAGTCAGTTAAGCATCCAACTCTTGGTTTTGGCTCAGGTCATGATCTCATGGTTTGTGAGTTCAAGCCTCATGTTGGGCTCTGTGCTGATAACACGGAGCCTGCTTGGAATTCTCTCTGTCCCTCTCTCTCCACCCCTCCCCTGCTCTCTCTCTCGCTCTCAAAATAAATAAACTTAAAAAAAGGAACAAATGGTTATATACATTTACTACTTAATAGAGAAAATTAAATATTTATATTATATGTTATGTAATATAAATATGTGATTTATAAATTATAAATGTATTATTAAAATCTCATTCAGGTAAAAGTGTATATACATTCTCATTATATATAATGAGAATACATATATACATTCTCATACACCCATGTATTCTATATGCACACATGTATATGTAAATAGAGAACATACGTAGAGGGAACATAGATAATATATACATACACACACACACATATATATATAGATAATATATATATATATTCTCATTGTGTGTAATATGAATGTACATTTTTCCTCTGAGTGAGGTGCTTTTTGTTTTTTGTTTTTAAAGATCTTCTAAAAAAATTTTTTTTAAATGTCTATTTATTTTTGAGAGAGAGAAAGATGGAGTGCAAGCAGGGGAGGTGTAGAGAGAGAGGGAAACACAGAATCAAAAGCAAGCTCCAGGCTCTGAGCTGTCAGTACAGAGCCCGATGCGGGGCTCAGACCCACGAACCACAAGATCATGACCTGAGCCGAAGTCGGATGCTCAACCAACTGAGCCACCCAGGTGTCCCAAAAAGACGGAATTCTTTTTTTTTTTTAATTTTTTTGTGCTTATTTATTTTTGAGAGAGAGGGAGAGACAGAGCGTAAGCGGGGGAGGGGCAGAGAGAGAGGGAGACACAGAATCCAAAGCAGGCTCCAGGCTCTGAGCTGTCAGCACAGAGCCCGACAAGGGGCTCAAACTCACAGACTGTGAGATCATGACCAGAGGCGGTCAGATACTTAACCGACTGAGCCACCCAGGCACCCCTTAAAGATTTTATTTTTGACTAATCTCTACACCCAACCTGGCTCTTGAACTCACAACCCTGAGATCAAGAGTCACACCCTCTGCCGACTGAGCCAGCCAGGCGCCCCCGAGGGAGGTTTTAATACCACTTTGACTCCATCACAATTTTGGCTGCGAACCCAGGGCTCGTATTTCCTTGAGGGAGTGAGTGGTGTAAAGAAAAGTCGGGCGGGTTATCTCAGACCCGGTTGCCCGGCTCACTTTATAACTCGTAAACTGCCCTCTATGCCCCACTTCCTTTCCAACGCCTTAATCCACAGCAGAAGGTTTGCTGGGAAGACGTGCACGGCCCTGCTCGCCGCTCGCCTCGAGCACTAATTGTACTAATGAATCCCTCTAAGCCAAGAGAATGTGCTACTTGGCATAAAACAGATGCCTCCTTCCAGCGAAACGGTGCTCGAAACATGCTGTCCAGTAAGATCACCTTGTTCTCTAATCACCATTTCAGACCCCAAGGGGAGTGCGAGCCCAGTCCTTGTGGGGATTGAGTGCTGACTCCCAGGGGCTCATTCCGGGTTAGGGACCGCTGGAGGAGCCTGGGGGTTCAGAGGTCAGAGGCACCTGCTTCTCCCTTCTGCCCTCTTCCCAGCCTCCCTTCCACTCTCCTCCAGACCCTCGGGGTCCCTTCTCCTCCTGCACCCTTCCCCACCTCTCGGCACACTCCTCTCTACTTGGAAGACCTCGACGGTCTTAAAGGAGCCCTTCCCACCCTGCCATACCGCTCACCTGTCCCCATTTCAGCTTCTCTGCCCCATGTCCCATCCCTTCAGATGCACGATCTTCCTTAAAAGACGTGTTCTGGGGGTGCCTGGGTGGCTTGGTTAGTTAAGCGTCCGACTTCGGTTCAGGTCATGATCTCACACATTGTGGGTTTGAGCCCTGCATCGGGCTCTGTGCTGACAGCACGGAGCCTGGAGCCTGCTTTGGATTCGGCTTCTGTGTCTCCCTCTCTCCCTGCCCTCTCCTGCTTGTGCTGTCTCTCTCTCTCTCTCTCTCTCTGTCTCTCTCTCTCTCTCTCTCTCAAAAATAAAAATAAATGTTTAAAAAAATTTTAAAAAAGAAAGACACCTTCTGGGCTGATTTGACAATAGCTGTTAATGCATTCAATGTGTTACCCTCCTGGGCAAGATAATTACATTTTAATGGGGGCTTCCTCTAGAAAACAAACCAACCCCTTTTTTTCTATTGCAATTCCCCTGAGCAGTAGAGCACACAAACCTCTCTAGTTGAATAGTGGTTACAAGCCCAGCCGGGGTTGGGGGAAGCAGGCGGAGGGGGGGACCCGGTCACGTGGGTTGGTTGGACCTCCCCACCACTTAGCAGCTCTGGGATCCTGAACAGCTTCATTCCTGGGTTCATGTCACTCCACAAAGAATCTCTGAGCACGGCCCTTGTGTGAGTCTCGGTCGTAGCCACGGGGGGTACAAAGGTTGGCAGAAACAAAGTCCCTGCTCTTGTGGATCTTACGTTCCATAGGAGGGGTAGGCAATGGAACAGAAACGAATATTTGAAAACTGCATGCTTTTGCCTCTGCTTGGGTTAAATGCGACTAATAATATTTCCCGCCTCGAGCTGTTGTAGGTATCGAGTAGAGTAACGTTCGGCGAATACAATTCTTTCAGCTATGAGTCTTTAGTTCTTGTGACCTGGGAGAAGGGGTACATCTCCCTGCAGGAGCCTTCCAGGACCTGGGACTATTGCTTTGTGCATCCAGGAAGCTCTCTCCTCTCTCTTCTTCCAGCAGCCTATCTCCACCTTTGCCACGGGTCCTGCTCCAGCATCCCACCCTTTTGGCAACCGTGTTTGGCTCAGGAGGTGAGCTCGTGACTCCAACACAGCAATTTGAGTTCTTCTAGACCACCTCCACAGAGACTGTGAGAGGTCTTTCTCTTTGGGCAGCTCTCCACTGGAGCAACTTAGGACTCTGCCACGTGCAGAAGGCTGTCTGCAGGAGAGAAGGGAGGCAATCTGCAAAACAAACAAACAAACAAACAAACAAAAACGGAAGTGGGAGGGGCAGGGACAGAGGGACAGAGAATCCCAAGCAGGCTCCGCACCAGCGGTGGGGCTCGATCCCACAAACCGTGAGATCATGACCTGAGCCGAATCAGGAGTTGGACACTTAACTGAGTGAGCCACCCAGGCGCCCCTGCCTTCCCTCCAGGCACAGACAGGTTAAATAACTGCCGAGATCACACAGTTAATCAGTCACAGGACCAGGACCCAAACCAGGTACTCTGGCTCCAGAATCTCTACCTTTGACTGGTGATCTCTCTCTTCTCTGGGTGTTTAGAGTCTGAGGTTGCAATAGCTCGTTCCTGGTTCCTTTAGCCCTTCCTCTGATACTAACAAGTAACAACAAAACCCTCCCTACGTCGTGACATTGTCTGTATCTATACTTGTATCATCTGCTTCCTCATCTGTATCTTTTGTGATCTACACTTATTTTTGATTCCTGAGGTTGGTTTGAGTTGAGATTCTGTTACCTGCCACTGAGACAGTCGGCCACCTGAAAACGTTACCCGAACCTGCTAAAATGTGTGTATCGTTTGGAAGAAATCCCCCAGGCCAGTTCTGTGATACCCTCGCATTGCACTACTCTGCCAATCTCTGTTTGAGATTTACCACCTGACTGTAATTTTATTTCTATAAGCGGCCTTTTCCTAACAGACTCAGTGCTTAGAGGCAAGTGTGGGCAATTGAAATTCACTTAGAACTATCTTCTGAGTTCACTTTGACTTTGACTCTCAGGGTGTCATGACCTTGGACTCTCTGGCTGAGCTCCTCACCTAGAGACTACCCCGGAGCTGAAAACCACTGAACAGTTTTATTATATTGATGATTACTTACCATTAATGTTACTTGCAGAACAGTGCTTAAAAGCTGTACCAGGGCGCCTGGCTGGCTCAGTCTGTTGAGCGTTCGACTCTTGATTTCGGCTCAGGTCGTGACCCCAGGGTTGTGGGATCAAGCCCCACATCCGGCTCTAGGCTGAGTGTGGAGCCTGCTTGAGGTTCTCTCTCTGTCTCCCTCTGCTCCCTTTCCCCCACTTGTGCTCTCTTTCTCTCTAAAATAAAATAAAGTAAAGTAAAATAAAATAAAATAGCTGTATCAATATAGCATTTTCTGTACAAATTGTTACCTGTGTGATTAATTCATTAGCTTGATCCAGACAGACAGTTGCATGTTAATCTTAAGAACTCATGTCCATTCATGAGAACCCCTTATGAAGCTTCTAGCTGCACATTTTCACTGTCTGAGAACCTCAGTCCAAAGGATTAACTTCTGCTTCCAAATAAGAAGCATAGAGAATACTGGAACGTTTTGACTGCTGTGGTCTGTTGTTTCTTTTTATTCTTTAATTTGGACATTGCAAACTGGTTTTGCATCATTTGCATAATTCTGCATAATTTCACGGGTCATTGTCCTCTTTTGAATGACGATTTGCTGGCTTATATCCCTGTACCAGTTGAGATGGTTTTTCCAAGTGTGAGTCCCCAGGGTCATGGTTGCTTTGAATTTATTGTGTATAATCCAGTTCTTCGTTCCCAGTGCACTGATGTCATTGCCCTGCTGGCTAGTTCCAAAGAAGCTTCGTGCCAGAGCAGAATCAGGCATCTTTGGTCATCAGTGGGACTCTCAGTGTCCTTTACTGCCAAGGAGCCTCTGAACTTAGGGCTGCATACTGAACTTAGGGCTACCTACTGAACTTAGGGCTAGCAGAAGGGGGGACTTAAAAATCCTTGTAGAGATTCCCATTTTCTGGGGAAATGTACACATTCACCGTGTCACTGAAGCTTGACATTGATTAGATCCCACTTACTGGTATGAAATTGCCTGGAGTAAAGGACATTCATGCAAAGACACTGATGTAAAAGAGTTGAGATACCCTGAAATGGACTTCCATATCTTTGAAGCAACACAGAACATGAAGGGCTTTCCCCGCGCTCCGCAGGCCTAGGACCTAGAGGAGGGTCCTCCCATCACGTTCTCTACGGAACCCCTCCAGAAGGAAGGAAAGTTGCCCAGTGCCCAGGGGCGGAGTTGTACAGGCTCAATGCTGCCTACAGAGACAGAGCTGTCTACAGACCATCTGGGCAGAAGGAGGAGGGGTCTGTATCTCTTGGTCAGCAAGAAGTGATGAAGAACATTGCCCGCGTAGACTCCCCAGTGCCTCAGGTGCAGCTGCAGAACCAGGTGTGAACAAATGCATGTCCTGTCTACAAGGAGTCTACGAGGCGTTCCTGGCTATGAGGATCTTCCCGGGCAGGAAAACAGAAGCTCCTCTGTGCCATGCGCTATTTCCAATAGAGGGAAGCGAGCTGCTGCAGAACTACTTCAGTATTTAGAAAAGATGTAAAGCGGTCTTATTAACAGAACAGGGATCCCTGCCAACACTCACGGTGATTTGCAAAAGCCTGTCCACAGAGCATTTTCTAAGATGCACAAAATCGCTCAAGCTTGGGCGTTCTGTACAGAAAAAAGAAATGCTCAGATAAAAATGGAGTTGGTTTCTTAGGGCATCAGCAGTGCAAAGGTTGTATTCAGGACATTGCACATGAAGATAAATACGAGAATCAGTTGAGGGGAGTAACTGTGGTCTCAGATATCTACAAATGCTCTACCCCCAGGTCTCAGATACCCGGGTATTCCAATGCAAACAGTGTGGGAAAAGGCCATCGATTCTAGCAGATTCCCATATCATGGGAGAGGCACTTGGGTGGCTCAGTTGGTTAAGTGTTTGACTCTCGATTTCAACTCAGGTCGTGATCTCCCAGTTTATGAGTTCGAGCCCTGAGTTGAAGTCTGCGCTGATGGTACAGAGCCTGCTTGGGATTCATTGTCTCTGTCTCTCTCTCTCTCCCTCCCTCTGCCCCTCCTCTGCTTGCATTCTCTCTCTCAAAATAAATAAAAATTAAAACTTAAAAAAAAAGAAATGTATCACAGGCCTACATTTGTGGTCTAAGAGTCATTTTCTAATACTTGATGAGACTCATTTCATATAAAACCGTAATGCTTTTTATAAGAATCAGATCAGCTAGAAGGGAAAAGTGGGTTGCCTTCTATGGTTTTTAAAGGCATGCCCTTTAAAAAAATACTAAGCTTGTTTAAAAAAAATACTAAGCAACAACCAAGCTCCACTCACTATAGCAAAGATTGATGCTTGAACAGTGGGTCTTATCTCTAAAGAATTCGAAATCCAGTGGAAGAGGTCCACACAAGTAGAAAATTATAATGGGAAGTCACATGGCAGAAGAATAAAGAAGAAGAAGAAGTAAAACCATTGCTGAAATACACCGTGACTTGCAGGGCAATGCAGACACAATTTGGCAAAATTGTCGTGTGGAGACAGTCCTCTGTGCACCTGAAGAATATCCCATGTAGTCAAAAAAAGCTGAATACCTAATACATTTTTCCCATTTTGTTTACGGTGGCAAAATACACTCAACGTAAAAGTTACCATTAAAAAGATTTCTTAAGGTTTATTTTTTGAGAGAGAAAGAGACAAAGCGTGAGCAGGGGAGGGGCAGCGAGAGAGGGAGACACAGAATCCGAAGCAGGCTCCAGGCTTCGAGCTGTCAGCACAGAGCCCGATGTGGGGCTTGAACCCATGAACTGCTAGATTATGACCCGAGCTGAAGTTGGATGCTGAGCCACCCGGGTGCCCCTAAAAGTTACCATTTTTAAATATACTGTTGAGGTATTAAATACATTCATATAGTTGTGTGACCATCACCACTGTCCATCTCTGGAACGTTTCATCTTGCAAAACTGCACTTCTGTCCCCATGAAACAGTAACTTTGAATTCCCTCCTCCCCTGAGGGCCCGGCAACTACCCATTCTACTTTCTGCCTCTGAATTTGACTAGTCTGAGGACCTTATCCAAGTGTAATCATACAGTATTTGTCTTTATGTGACTGGCTTGTTTCCCTCAGCATCATGTCCTCAAAGGTTCACCCATGTTGGAGCAGGTGCCAGAATTTCTCTCCTTTTTAAGGCTGGAGAATATTCCATTGCACTTATATACCACATTCTGTTTATCCGTTCGTCCATCAGGACATACTTGGGCTATTCCCGCCTCCTGGCTTTTGTGAATAATGCTTAGACCACAGGTGCACGAATAGATCCTGCCTTCAGTTCTTTTGAGTTTATACCTAGAGGTAGAATTTTTGGATTCCATGATAAATCTATTTTTATGTTTTTGGTGAACCACCCTGGTGTTTCCCACAGCAGCTGTACCATTTTATGTTTCCATGGACAGTGCCATAAAGGTTTCATCCAGCCCAATACATTTTTGAATTACGTTGTTGATCATAAGGATGTGACATTTGTGAAAAGTAACTCATTTTATAAATATTTTTCAAACAGTGCTATCTTTAGGGCTCCATCTGAAGCAAAACCTAGCATACCATAACCCAATTTTTAATAAGGAAAAAGTAATTATCAATATGAAAGTCATAGATAACTTAGAAAACAGACACCACTTTGGACCCCCAATTCCTAATATTGTACAAAACGATATATTTCTTCATTTATGATGCATTTTAGGGAGCACTCATTTCAAACATTGAGGGGAAAATTGGACAGGATTCATTGCTGGGTACACAGAGCCAAGAAAATCTCTCACAATCATTTAATTTTGTTTATAGTTCACCTTGCTCTAGAAAGATTTTGAGAAAATTTACAAGAATATGCTTACCGAAATGTAAACTAGACAGCAGAATAGGAGATTAGAACGGTGAAAATAAGGACACACAAATGCCCAACAGAAACTAACCATGTGTTACAGTTACACTTCGAATTTTCCATCTTCTTTTCTCTGGTGAAAAGGGAGACACAATTTGTTACCTAATTCCTATTCTCAGCTATCAGAGGAACACTGAATTCTAAAACTTTGTTGCTCAAAATGTGGTCCTTAAGGGCACCTGAGAGGCTCAATCGGTTAAGTGTCCCTCTCTTGATTTCCGTTCAGGTCATGATCCCACAGCTCTTCATGGGTTCGAGTCCCGAGTGGGGCTCTGCTTTGACAGCACGAAGCCTGCTTGGGATTCTCTCCCTCTGTCTTTCTCTGCCCCCATCCCTCTCCCCCCCCCCACCCCCCTGCCCCAGCCACTTGCACTCTCTCGGTCTCTTTCAAAATAAGTAAATCGACTTAAAAAAAAAAAAAAGTGGTCCTTGGGTCAGCAGCAGCAGCAGCATCAATGGGGAAAGTTTGTTAGAAATAGAAAATATCAAGTAGACCCAGACCTGCTGAGATAGAATCTGCATTTTAACAAGATCCCAGGTGATTTATCCGTACACTAAAATTTGAGAAGCACTGTTTGAAAAGACATCCTTCACCTGGGGTTTCATAAACACGAGCTTCTGAGTGATGTAACAGGAAATATATTCACAGGATTTTGGTGTGTTTTTTTTTTCCCCAACAAAGGCAGTAAATAACTGAATATGTTGGTTTCTTATGGCCATTTTTGAGATAGAAAAAGATATAATAATAAAGCCAGACATAAGGCAAAGAGTTCGTAGACGCGACACCAAAAGCATCCTTCATAAATGCTGGACACATAGTTGCTTTGTGGCGGGGGAGCGGCTCTATATCCTGATGATAATAGGTGTTGCCAAGATGTACAGGAGACAGCGTAACTGAAGGGCTCCATACAAATCTGCTACTTGCTCCCGTCTCTGCTTCTCTGCTTGCTAGACCTGCACCCTCACCGTATACACGCCTCAGAATGCAAACAGTGGCCTTGTAAGGGACACGGAGTTAATGATTTGTTTACAGTACATAACATCGAAGGAAGGACCAGGTGAGAACGACCAGACGTCATACGCATATCCCAGACCACCAGCACGAGATATCTCAATGCCAGGACCCCCTGGTTCCCGGGAATAAGACCCAGGCTCTCGTCTCTGTTCTAACCGGTTCAGCGATGCCTGAGAGGACGTGTACACTTCCAGATTTTTAGTAAAACTCCCGAGACGTCAAGCAGAGATGAGCTCTCTCTTTTTCTTTCTGAGTCTCCTACACACTCTGTACCTTCACCTGCCGCTTTCGCCTCTTGCTGGCTCACGTTTGATTTTTTTTTTAATGTTTATTTTTGAGACAGAAAGAGAGAGAGAAAGGGGGTAGGGGCAGAGAGAGAGGGAGAGAGAGAATCCCAAGCAGTCCCCATGCTGTCAGTGCAGAGCCCAGCGTGGGGCTTGAACCTACAAACCTTGAGATCATGACCTGAGCCAAAGTCGGACGCTTAACCGACGGAGCCCCCGTCAGGCTCACATTTGATTTGCATTCCGCGTGCAGCCAGAGGCCCTCTTGGCTGCTCCTTTGGAACCCCCCTCCCCCCGCCCCGGGGCCTCAGACCCCGGTCTGCTGGCATCATACACATGGGATCACATTTCATAGAAATGCACACACACGCACGCACACACGAGTGCACGTAAGAATTAGCGGTAACAGAATGAGATCTATGAGCTCGTTACCAGCATCGTGCCAAAGTCAGTTTTCTGTTTCAACGTATAACCACAGTGCCGCAAGATGTCACCATTGTGGGAAACTGGGTCTGGAATAGTTTAGCAATTTCCTATGGTTCTCTAATGGTTTAAAATTAAATTTTAAAAAATGAAGCATAAAGATATACCAGAGTGATAATGAAACCTGCAACCAGATTATCTTAAGTCTCTAATTCAGTTATTCACTTGTCCCTAAAAACAGCATTGGCAACAAAATTTGTCACTGGGAACTCTAGCAGGGGAGTGCAGGAATTTGCAAAAATTTAGTGCTGAACCAAACACAGGATAGAAAAGTTCCGACGACCCAACAACAGACCTAAGAGTTGGGAAATATATTCAGTATCCAGAGGTAAGAAGTGATTGGAGACAAGTCCAGAGTGGGGTCAGCTGAGACAGCATGACCATCTTTCTAGCTGGCATTTAATGGCCCTATTCTCTGGGGGACAGCTCTTTCCCTGGGGGCATCTCAATGACTCTGTATGGCCTACTGAGTTTAGGAAGAAGGGAATAAAAATGGTTCTTTGACATATCTGTGGATTCAGCCTTCAGAAAATGCTTACCTCACACGAAAAATATTATAATGTAACGGAAAAAACACACCAGACCGATAAGCAGGCTAAGTTCAGCCATGCTATTCGGAAATGGTATCATGGAATAAGGATATATCACATTAGACATTTACGATTATAATGCAGTCATTAACACGTTGCTGGGAGGAATGTAATGTGATATGACCACTCTGGAAAAAGAGTCTGGCGTTTCTAAAAATCTAACATGACTTACTCTGCTATCCAGCAATAGTACCCTTGGGTGATTCCATGAAAAATAATGGAGAAGAGATTACATCGAAGGAAAATGAGAATAAAACAAAGCAAGATGCATTTCTAATGCTGTTCTAACTGTATTGCATTTAAAGCTGTCCCCAGTCAGATCTGATCGGTTAGGCAGTTGTCCCTATTGAGGATACCTTGAGGTACAGCAGGAAATAAATGCTTTGAAAAAATAGTTTCAGTTCTGAGCAGAGCACTTGTACGTCTTTGTGTGGGTTCAGACTATCTGAGTGTTTCTTCTCACTGACACGGCACACATGCCTACAATGTGAGAGTTGTTTCTATAATGGCTTCCTTTGTAAGTAAACCTATGACTCCGTGTCCGAGAACTTGAAATTACCTTGCTCTTTTTATAACCCCATGATTAGAGATAAAGCACCGTCATAAATTCATTAATTCGATTTCACAGCATTTTCAGATGGATAAGCAGGGCCGACTAATTCACAATTTTCTTCATTTTCACCTTAAAACTTGAGAAGTTATGAAATATTAATGACACTTCCCACACTCCCCATGTGGGTGGCAACATGTAGCTTCCTTTTAATAAACATCCCTCTAATACAGAATACACAGAATTTATGTGAAAATTTACGTATGCCGATGGTGGGGGGGTGCCTGGCTCGGGGCCCTCTCCTAAAGCCCTGTTCTGATGGCTGTTTGCCTCGTGTTCTATTGTCCAGAGTCCCTGTTTATTGGAAACTGGTCTCTGGACCTACTCACTTGGATGCCACCACTGGCCTGGCAGATTTTACCAGGTGGGAGTGAATGGATTTTCCATAATGTAAGACCTTGTCACAGCATTCCAGCTCAGGAATGTCATTGTTTAACCAATACCTGAAGTCAGAACCTTCTAGAAGATAAATATTTAATCTTTTGGCTCTCTATCACAAACTATCAAGGGTTCCTCGGCAAACTCCACTGGTCTTTTTAAAGTAGGTGCAATGTATATCGGCAAAACCGAGCACATAGCAAATAATGAGTGAGCTTTTCACATCTGTACTTTAAATATCTGAAAAAGACCAGGTCATGTAACTGGGAACTTCAGTGAAGGTTCGAGACTTTTCTCTTTGGCTAGGTTTTAGAAGTAGTGTAGTTCAGGGGACATATTGAGCTTACTTCTCAGAGTATGTGAATCCCAGTGATGAGCTCTGTTCCATCATATCACCATAGTTAGGTATGGAAGTTCCTTGTTGCTCAGTCATCATTAAGAAAGATATGATTTTACTCAAATGATAATATCTGCTTAACTTTAACCAAATTGAAGTGAAAATGTGCTGATATATGTCATTTATTAGATGACACATCTAGTTTGAAAAGGACAGTTTATTGTACCTGTTTGCAATTCTGTTGGTTATATACCTAAAACTTGCTGGGTCATGTGGTAAATTCATTGTTTAACTTTGTGAAGAGCTGTCAAGCTCTTGGCCACAGTGGCTGCACCATTTTATATTCCCACCAATAACACACAAGTGTTCTGATTTCCCCACATCTCACCAATTATTATTATTGCCATCCTAGCATGTGTGACATGGTTCCTCATTGAGGTTTTGATTTGAATTTCCCAAATGGCTAACCATGTTGAGCATCTTTCCATGTACTTGCTGGCCATTTGCATATTTTTGGAGAAATGTCCAAGTCCTTTGCCCATTGGGTTATTTTGTGTTTCTTATTGTTGCAATGTGACAGTTCTTTATATATTCTAGATACTAGATCCTTATCAGACGGGTGATTTGCAAATATTTTCTCCCATTCTGTGAGTTATCTTTTCATTTGCTCAGTAACATCCTTTGATAAACAAAAGTTTGTAATTTTGGTGAATTCCATCTTGTTTCCTATTTTTGGTGTCATATGTAAGAATCTATTGCCAAAGGCAAGGTCGTGAAGATTTATCCTTATGTTTTCTTCCAGGAGTTTTATGGTTTTGATTCTTCTATTAGTTCATGATCCATTTTGAGTTAATTTTTATGTATGGTATGAGGTATAGGTCCAACTTCATTCTTCTGCTTGTGTATATATCCACAGGCCAGCACTAATTGTTGAAGAGACTCTTCTTCCCTCATCAAATGGTCTTGGCATCCTCGTGGGATATCACTAGCAAAAAATGCATGGGTTTATTTGGGGACTTCAGTTCTATCTAGTTGGTCTATATGTCTATCCTTATACCACCACCACACTGTTTTCATTACTGTCATTTTTTTTTAATGTTTACTTATTTTTGAGAGAGAGGAAGAGACAGAGAGTGAGCAGGGGAGGGGCAGAGAGAAAGGGAGACACAGAATCCAAAGCCGGCTCCAGGCTCTGAGCTGTCATTGCAGATTGCAGTTCCACAGGAATTTGAGGATTAGTTTCTCCATGCTGGAAAACAAAAGTCCATCTACATTTTGATAGTAACTACATTGAATCTGTGTATCTCTTTGGGTAGTATCGCCCTTTTAGCAATATTAAGTCTCCCAGTCCATGAACATGGGATGTCTTTCCATTTATTTAAGTCTTCTTTAATTTCTTTCAGCAATGTTTTGTAGTTTTACACATTTTTCACCACTTTGGTTAAGTTCATTCCCAGATTTTTTATTCTTTTTGATGTTATATTAAGTGAGGTTGATTTTTATAATTTCCTTTTTGGATTGTTCATTGCTGCTATGTAGAAATCTAGCTGATTTTGATTGATCATACCCTGTAACTTTGCTGAATTTGTTTAGTAGTTAGTAGCTCTAATAGGGGTTTTCGTGTATGTGTGTGTGTGTGTGTGTGTGTGTGTGTGTGTGTGTGTGTGTGTGTGTTCTTTGGGACTTTCTATATATAGGATCATATCATCTCTGAATAGCAATAGTTTAATTTATTCCTTTGCACAGTGGATGCCTTTTTTCTTTTTCTTGCCTAAGAAATACAATGTTGAAAAGAAGTATGATGTTGAAAAGCAGTGATGATAATTGACACATTTGTCTTGTTTCTGACTTGAGAGGAAAAGCTTTGGATATTTCTCATTGAGTGTGGATTTAACTGTGGATTTTTCACAAATGCCTTTCTCATGTTGAGGAAATTTTCTCTTCTTTCTGGTTCTGAGTGTTTCTGTCATGAAGGGGTGTTGCTGCCCAAGATGAAAGCTTTAACATCTTCTCATATCTTTTTTGAGCATGTTTCTTACCCTGGACATATGCATGGCTTTCTGTATTCCCCATAAACATAAGTGCTTTTGATCGTTCTTAATTTCCCAAGGAAATTCTCTCCCTGGCTTTTCCTCCCAGGCATTAAGTGGTCTATTTTATGTCTCAATTATAATAATTTGCATCAGGCATTTGCAGGTTGTCTACCGTACAATATTTATAAGCGATACCCACCACTTTTCCAGCCTGGATGAGCTCCAAATTAGACAAAACAGAAAGAAATATCAGTCCTTTGGGTAGCCTCCAGACATATTAGAAAATACCTACACAATAATTTTTGGAAAAGGTTTGTTTTGCACCCCTCTCCCACCCCCCCCCCCCCCCATCTCATAAGCAAGGGCCAGGGTCCCACACTGGGAACACAGGCTGCTATATTCAAGATGGCTGCTGACATGGGTGGAGTATAGCTCAAGAACAAGTTTACAAAAGAATTCCACCAAACCTTCCTACCATTGTAAAAGTTAACTTCTTCTCGATTCCATGTTCACTTGGTTGCTATAAAACTCCCTGTTCTTCATGTGTTTTTAAAGAGATGGAACCATGCTGATCATCTCATTTTGAAGCATCATTTTATCATTCAAGTTTATCATTACCTATAAATATAGCTCGTTAGGTTTAAGTGCTCTGTGTGGAGCCAGTTTCTTCACATCCTTGCCGATGTTTGATATCATTTGACTTCTAAATGTTTATAAGTCTGAAGGATGTCACATGATCTCCCATTTTGTTTTAACTAGGATTGTGCAAATAGTAGCCTTGAAGTTTTTATTTGTAGTTGTTTAGTGACCATCTGGATATTCTCTTCTGGGAATTATCAGATCATATTTTTCATATGCATATGATAGGAAATTCAGAACCTGCTTCTTTTTTCTATCTTTAGATATGTATTTGTCTTCGATATGTATTTTTATTTATTTATTTAAAAAATGTTTTCATGTTTATTTATTTTTGAGAGATAGAGAGACAAAGCATAAGGCAGGGAGGGGCAGAGAGAGAGAGGGAGACACAGAATCTGAAGCAGGCACCAGGCTCTGAGCTGTCAGCACAGAGCCCGACGCGGGGCTCGAACCTACAAACTGTGAGATCATGACCTGAGCCCAAGTTGGATGCTTAACTAACTGAACCGCCCAGGTGCCCCTGGTATGTATTTTTTAAAGCAAACATATACATTTTATTTTGATATTTTTAGCTCAGTTTTTAAAGTCTTTTAATAGGGGACTTGTCAGTCACATTTATTGTGACTATTGATATGCCTGGGTTGCTTTCCAACATTTTATTGTTTTATTTACTGCTCTATCCTACATTTCGTTTCTTCTTCTTTTTCTACTTTTGAAGAATTGAGTGAATTTTCTCCATTTTAGTTGTCCTTTCATTGTTCAATGTGCTTTTTAGTGTGAGATTTGTAAACATGACATGTTGAGAATTACCATCTTCTAACACTCTCTAGAGTTGATTGGTACCTGAGTACTTGAGATCAGTAGAACACAGTACTTGAAGAGCATCAACTCCAGAACCAGACACACTGGGTTCAGACTTTGCCTTTGACATTGACTGTGCCACCTTGACCATGTTACTCAATATTTCTGTTCCTCAGTTCCCATATACATAAGATAAAGAAAAATAAAATGATATGAAGAGTGAGTGAATGTAATGGGTAAGGACATGTAATGGGTAAGGACATGTAAAAGGGTAAGGACAATGTTTGGTGCATAAAAAATATTCAGTAAGTTTTAGCTGTAGTTAATTTTCCCCTAACTAGGGCAGAGACAGTTTTGTTCATCATTGTTCCCTACCATATGCTTTGGTTTTCTTCTAAGAAGCTGTTAAATTTTCTTCTTTTTTTTAAAAAAAAAAATTTTTTTTTAATGTTTACTTATTTTTGACAGAGAGAGAGACAGGGCATGAGGGGGGAAGGGCAGAGAGAGAGGGAGATACAGAACCTGAAGCAGGCTCCAAGCTCTGAGACCCTGATGTGGGGCTCGAACTCACAAACTGCCAGATCATGACCTGAGCCGAAGTCGGACATTCAACCGACTGAGCCACCCAGGCACCCCTTAAATTTTCTTTTTTGACAATTAACACAAATCAACTGATCAGTAAGGTGTATTGGTTTCTTGACTGTCTACTTAGGATGTTTTGTTTTGTTTTGTTTCTCTTATATTTGGTTTTCTTCTTATTAGAATCAATAAGCAAGACCTTCAGACTAGACCTACAAGTGATAGGAGGTTTTATACACCTAAAAATGTCTTTGTCTTCACATTTCATATGATAATTCAGCTTGGTATAGAATACTAACTTCAAAACTATCTTTTCTCAGAATGTAAAATATGTTATTCTTGCATTCATGGATTTTTATTTTATTTTTTAATCGAATCCAATTTTATTATTACTATTTTTTTTTAACTTATGTCCAAGTTAGTTAGCATATAGTGCAACAATGATTTCAGGCATTGATTCCTTAATGCCCCTCCCCCATTTAGCCCGTCCCCCCTCCCACAACCCTTCCAGCAACCTTCTGTTTGTTTTTCATATTTAAGAGTCTCTTATGTTTTGTCCCCCTCCCTGTTTTTATATTATTTTTGCTTCCCTTCCCTTATGTTCATCTGTTTTGTCTCTTAAAGTCCTCATATGAGTGAGGTCATATGATATTTGTCTTTCTCTGACGAATTTCGCTTACATAATACCCTCTAGTTCCATCCACGTATTTGCAAATGGCGAGATTTCATTCTTTTTGATTGTTGAGTAATATTTCATTGTGTGTATATATATATATATGCGTATATATATATATACACATATGTGTATATATACACATACATATATATGTATATATATATACACACACACATACACACCACATCTTCTTTATCCATTCATCCATCAATAAACATTTGGGCTCTGTCCATACTTTGGCTATTGTTGATAGTGCTGCTATAAACATTGGGTTGCATGTGCCCCCTCAGCATTATGGATTTTAATGAGAAGTCTAACCTTGATCTGATTTTTATACTTTTATAAATAACTTATTTTTCTCAAAAATTTTAAGATCTTTTCTTTCACTTTATTGTATTGAAATTTTACTACCCTGTTGCAGGTGTAAGTCAATTTTTATTAATTTGTTTGGGACTTGGTAGGATCTTCAAGACAGAGACTTATATTTTCCTTATTGGAATTTTTTTCCTACTTTTTGCTTTTTATTTCACACTATATTCCCCCTCCCTTCATTTTCTCCTTCTAACAAACACCACTTCCTATGTTCCAGGCCTTGTTTTCAGTGAGTTCCATGTATTAGCTGATTTAACTTTCACAGCAACTCCTTTGGGTGGAGCATTATCATAATCACCACTTTCTAGATGAGCCAACTGAGGTGGAAGAGGTTTGATAAATTGCCCAAGGTCATACATAACTGGGATTCCACCTGGATGGTCAGACTCCAAGCTTACATTTTAGACCACTTGATCCCCTACATCTGTCTCTTTCTCTTCATTCTTTTCATCTCTTTTTCTCTTGTGCTACATTTGGAAGAATTTCTTGGCTTATTCTTCCAGCTTGCCTTCAGCTGTGTCCATCCAGCCTCTCTTTTGAGTTTTAGCTTTAAATAATGAACATTTAAATTTTGGAAAAAATTTTTATATGCTATCTTAAACAAATGAAATGCCTCTTTGCCTCTCACTTGATGGTATTAAAGATAATCATTTTAAAGTCCTATTGTGCCTCTCTTTCTCTCCCTCTCTCTCTGCCCCTCCCCTGCTCTCCCTCTCCCTCTCCCTCTCTCTCTCTCTCTCTCTCTCTCTCTCTCTCTCTCTCTCTCTCTGTCAAGATAAATATACTTTAAAAAATAAGGGGCTCTTGGGTGGCTCAGTCGATTAAGCATCTGAATCTTGGTTTCGGCTTGGGTCATGATCTCACGATTCGCGAGTTCGAGCACCACATCAGGCTCTGTGCTGACAGTATGGAGCCTGCTTGAGATTTTCTCTCTCTCTCTCTCTTTCTCTGTCCCTCCCCTGCTCACTTGCTCTCTCTCTCTCAAAAACAAATAAATAAACTTTTAAGAAAATAAAGTCCTTATGTGTTTGATTTACTAGCTCTTTTCTCATCCATTTGCTGGATTTGTACCACCTTTTCATGGAGCTGGTGATTCCTGGCTCCTGTTAGTGTATTTGTGACTATCGTTGTCTGTTACCCACTGCCAACCTTGAGGGTTTGACTGGAAGGAAACATTACTGCCAGGCTGGCACACTACAGCGTGTCCTCAATAACTGGAGTGATGAACTGCAAGGGAGGTGAGTCAGTGGCTAGTTTCCCAAGAGTGAGGGCTCTGGATCCCCCTCCCACTGCTTTTAACCCATGTGCCCACATTATCTCCTCCTGTATGGTGAGCAGTTGGTGATGACGGGTAGAACAGCCAACCTACTCAGTGCCCTGAAAACCATAATCCAAACCAACACACCCTATTGCCCCAGAGCCCCTCCTGCTCAGAGTGCTTACCATCTCCTAAGATGAGGAGCCGCTCTGTCTCTTGGCAGCTACCATCCCCTGTTTATATTTGCTTCAGATTTCCCTCTTCAATCTGCAATGCATCTTCTAAGGATTTCTCCAAGTGTTTGACCATTAGCCTTTTGTTTTTTCCTTTAATGAACTATTTGTGAATATGACTTCTGCCATTTCTAGGGGTTTGGTGGAGAAATAGGTTTGGGAATGTTCTCAACCCACCTTTAGAATTCCTGCTAGCTTTCTCTCCCTCTCCTTTCTCACTTGGCCATATTTCCTGGTAACACCAATAACATCTTTGGATCTTTCCATGGAGATTGTTTTTATACATGTTCTCCTCAAATTTGTCCAACTATTACTCTCCTCTCTTTCTTCACCTGGGTTGGGCCATGTTTAATGGAATATTTTTAATACCCCTCTTTACTTCTTTCTTGATAGGACTCCTTCTTGATCAGAGCTACAAATGTGACTTAAATTAACAGTTTGCAAATGTGCTCTCAAAGTGAGGAGGCAGAAAAGCAGAGGTGCTGGTATGTTTTATAAATGAGACTGTTTCCTAACATACTTACGGGCCTTATCATAATTAACAATGACAGACCTTTCCTGGCTGCAGCAATGTTGAAATTTCCATTGGTTCTTAAAAAGTTTTGTATTAAAACTCTTCCTATTCCTACACTCCCCCACCTGAGTGAACTTTGATATTTTCTGGCTATTGTATAGCTCACTTCCAACTTAGTTTATGGTGCACTTTGTACGTCTGTATCCTCATAATGTTCTTGTGTTTATGTAAATATAAATATGGAAACCTGGAAACAAAACCCGTGTTGAGTGTGGCTTTTATCAGTCACATTCTTCTGAGGAAAAGCCTTGGAAACACAAGCAGAGCACAGTCAACCTGAAGATTTTGATAAGACTAAATTAAATGATGTCTTTGCTCATTATCTGCTATCATCTGAAGTTTTAGAGTAGACCGATAGCATTCATGGTTTCTTTTCAAAAACACAAAATAGTTTTTTTTTAATTTTGCAGTGTTGATTGAACATGAGAGCTTGAGAATTCAGACTTCAGATAAAACATGACCCAAATGCAAAAACAAATTCTATCACCCTTCATAAGTACTATTCTTCCAGTACCGTAAGAGTGAAGAAAAAATTATCATGTAAGTCAGATCTTGTTATTGTTGATGTAATGGATTAGCTCTCATCTTCTAGTTTTTAACCAGTCAATAGCAGTGGGTTGTGAGAAAAAAGTCTGAGGCAATCCCAAGTTTACAGTGTGTCATCCCCTTGATGACAGTGCATCCTCTTGGTGAGACCAGGTTTCCCCAGTTCACTCCAAGCTAATGAAAATTCATTTAGCTTCTTTGAGTGTCCAGTTTCTCATTTCTAAAACAAGTCTACAACTTAGGTGGACTTCAAAAATTCTAAATGTTTCTGCACCCAAATACATTACTTTAAACAAAGATGCAGGGGCACCTGAGTGGCTGAGTCAATTAAGCATCCAACTCTTGATTTTGGCTCAGGTCATGATCTCATGGTTCATGAGATTGAGCCCCACATCAGGCTCTGCACTGATAGCATGGAGCCTCCTTGGGATTCTCTCTCTCTCTCTCTCTCTCTCTCTCTCTCTCTCTCTCTCTCTCTCTCTGTCTCTGTCTCTCTCTCTTCCCGCTGTCCTTCCCCTGCCAGACACTCTCAAAAAATAAGTAAATAAAAATCAGTCAATAAATAAAAATAAAAGATACAAAACTTGACAAATCTAGAAGAGGCGATAGAATACCCCACTACTGTAGTTCAAGATTTTAATATTCTTGTCTCAGTAATTATTAGAAGAATAACAGAATAAGAATAAATATCAATAAGAATACAGAAGATTGGAAGAAGTCTGTCAACCAAATAAACTTGATATCTGTGGAACTCTGCCTCAACAACCACAAAACATGCCTTCTTTTAAGTGTATGATGGACCATTTCCCAGGATACACCATCTGCTGGGCTGTAAAGCAAGTACTAATACATTGAGAAAGAGTATACTCTCTGACCACAATGGAATTACTTTAGACATCAGTAAAGGAAAGATACCTGGAAATATCTGGGATTTAATTAAGCACTTCTAAATAATCCATGGGAAAATCACAAGAGAAATCAGAAAATATTTTTGAGTGAATGATAATGATAGTGCAATATATTTATGGGATTTCTCCAAGTTACTACATGTGGAGAAAACCATGACTTTAAATAATGGTCTATATTAGAAAAGAAGATTTAAAATCAGTGATCTAGGCTTTCCCCTTGAAAAACCAGAAAAGGAAAACCAAATTAAGCAAGTAGTAAAAAAAAGGAAGAAAATAAAGCTAAAAGAATAAATTGATGAAACAGAAAATAAAAAATAGAGAAAATCAGGGGGTGCCTGAGTGACTCATTCTGTTAAACCTCTGACTCTTGATTTTGGCTCAGGTCATGATCTCTCGGGTCATGAGTTCAAGCCCTGCATCAGGCTTTGGGCTGATAGTACAGAGCTTGCTTGGGATTCTCTCTCCTTCCCCTCTCTCTCTGCTCCTCCCCTGCTTATGCTGTCTCTCTCTCTCAATATAAATAAATAAACTTAAAAAAATAGAGAAAACCAGCAAAGACAAGTTTGAGTCTTTAAAAAGATTAATTAAATTGATGACCTCCTGGCAAGACTAATCAAGAAAAAAAGAATAACTAGACCCAGGAAAAACCTGCAGCTAAAGTTATATCTAATGGTGAAGTACTACTTTTCCTTTATGATTGATAGCACAAGGAGAATATCCACTTCCACTCAACTTTCGTGCAATAGCATAAGAACCAGAAGGCATAAATATTGGAAAGGAATATGTAAAACTGTCTTTATTTTCAGATAACATAATTATATAGAGAGTAAATCCAAAAGAATCTACAAAAAATGTAAGAGCAATTAAATCACTTCAATAAGTTTGCAGGATACATGTTCAGGGTATAAAAAATCAGCTGTCTACAAACCAGTAATGAACAAATAGTAAATGAAATTAAAAAGAATATCTTTCCCAATAGCATCAAAAGTGATGAATTTATGTGGCAATAAATTTAATGAAAGTATGTAAAATATATATACTGAAAACCTCAAAACATCATTGAAAATATTTACCATCTTCGTGGTATGGAAAACTGGCTATTGTTAAAATTTCAGTTATTCCCAACTTGATCTAGGAATCCAACAATCTCCCAGTTAACATCCTAATAGTCCTATCTTTTTTTTTTTATTCCAATATAGCTGACATACAGTCTTTCAAATTAATTTCAGGTGTGCAATATAGTGATTCAGCAATTCTGTACATCAGTCACCCAGTGCTCATCATGATAAGTGTGCTCTTAATCCCCATCACCTATTTCCCCCACCCCCCACCCACCTCCCCTCTGGTGACCATGAGTTCTCTATAGTTAAGAGTCTGTTTTTTGGTTTGTCTTTTTTTTTCTTACCTTGTTTCTTTGTTTTATTTCTTAAATTCCACATATGAGTGAAATAATGTGGTATTTTTTCTTTCTCTGATTTGTTTCACTTAACATTATTCCCTCCAGATCCATCCATGTTGTTGCAAATGGCAAGATTTCCTTCTTTTTTATAGATGAAGAATATTCCATTTTGTATGTATACCACTTCTTCATCCATTCATCTGTCCATTGATACTTGGGCTGCTTCCATAATTTGGCTATTGTAAGTAATGCCACAATAAACATAGGGGCACATGTATCTTTTCAAATTAGTGTTTTCATATTCTTTAGATAAATACCTAGTAGTGGAATTACTAGATCATATGGTAATTCTGTTTTTAATTTTTTGAGGAACCTCTGTTTTCCACACTGGCTGTACCAGTTTGCATTCCCACCAACAGTGCATGAGGGTTCCTTTCTATCCACACCCTCGCCAACATTTGTTGGTTTTTGTGTTTTTTTTATTTTAGCTATCCTGACAGGTGTGAAGTGATATCTCATTGTAGTTTTTTTGTTTTATTTTGTTTTTAAGTTTTTATTTTCATTCCAGTTAGTTACCATATAGTGTAATACTAGACTCTGGTGTACAATATAGTGATTTAACACTTCTGTACAACACTTGGTGCTTATCACAAGTGCACGACTTAATCCCCATCATCTATTTAACCCATGCCCCACCCACCTCCCCTCCAATAACCATCAGTGTGTTCTCTCTCACTGTAGTTTTTCTTTGCATTTCCCTGATGATGAGTGATGTTGAGCATGTTTTCTTGTGTCTGTTGGCTATCTGTATGTCTTCTTTGCAGAAATAGCTATTTGTGTTTTCTGCCGTTTTTTAATTGGATTATTTGGGGTGTTTTGGTGTCGAGTTGTAGAAGTTCTTTTCTTTAAAAATTTTTAATGTTTATTTATTTTTTGAGAGAGAGAGAGAGACAGAGTGAAAGGGGGGAGGAGCAGAGAGCGAGGGAGACACAGAATCCAAAGCAGGCTCCCAGGCTTGGGCTGTCGGCATAGAGCCCAATGTGGGGCTCGAACTCGAACTGTGAGGTCATGACTTGAGCTGGAGTCAGACGCTTAACCAACTGAGCCACCCAGGTGCTCTGAGTTGTCTAAATTCTTTATATATTTTGGATACTAATCCTTTATCAGATATGCCATTTGCAAATATCTTCTCCCATTCAGTAGGTTGTCTTTTAGTTTTGTTGATTGTTTCCTTTGCTGTGAAGAAGCTTTTTATTTTGATGTAGTCCCAATAGTTTATTTTCACTTTTATTTCCCTTGCTTCAAGAGACATACCTAGAAAAATGTTACTACGGCCACTGTCAGAGTAACTACTGCTTGCGTTCTCTTCTAGGATTTTTATGGTTTCAGGTCTCATATTTAGAGTCTTTTTTTTTCTTTAATAAAAATTGATAAGCTGATTTTAAAATGCAAAGGACTTTGTATAGCCAAAAGCAATTTTGAAGAAGAATAGTGTCAGAAGACTTATTCTACCTAATGTTAATGTTTACTATAAAGCTATAGCAATCAAGAGATATAGTGGTGCTAACATGAGCATAGAAAATCAGTGGAACAAGACAGAGTGCAGCAACAGACACACTTATACAGTCACCTGATTTTTTTTTTAACGTTGTTAAATTATAATCAGCAAACAGAATTTTAAGATATTTAAACTATACAGTGTGATGGTTTGATATATGTGTGTATTATGGAAGGACTCTCCCCATATAGTTAATTAACATGTTTATTAACATATTAATAACAGGTTAAATAACCTGACATACTTAATTTTTTTTTTTTTTTTGGTGAGCACACTTAAGTTCTACTCTCTTAGCCTATTTTAATTATATAATTCAGTGTTATCAACTATAGGCATCATGTTATACATTAGAGCCTCAGAACTTATGCATCTTACAATCATCAGTAGACCCCTAAGTTGTTTCCATACCTTGGTTATGGTGGTGAATAATTCTGTAACAAACAGAAGAGTACAGGTATGTCTTTGAGATACCAATTTCCTTTTAATATATGCACAGAAGTAGGGTTCCTCAATCATTTGGTTCACCTTTTTTTTTTTTTTTAACTTTTAAAGGAAACTTCAGGGGCGCCTGGGTGGCTCAGTCAGCTAAGCTTCCAACTTTAGCTCTGTTCACGATCTCACGGTTTGTGGATTCCGGCCCCACATCGGGCTCTGTGCTAACAGCTCAGAGCCTGGAGCCTGCTTTGAATTCTGTGTCTCCCCCCACCCCCCCTGCTCTTTCCCTGCTTGTATTCTCTCTCTCTCTCAGAAATGAATACACCTTAAAAAATTCAAAAAAATAAAGGAAACTTCATGCTTTTTTCCATAGTGGATATACCAGTTTACTTTCCCACCAACAGATAAAAGAATTCTCTTTTTTCGACATTCTGATCAGCATTTATTATCTCTTACATTTTTGATAATGGCCAGCCTAACAAGTATGAGGTCTTATCTCATTGTGATTTGATTGCATTTCCCAAATGGTTAGAGATACTGAGCATTTTTTTCTTGTGCCTGTTGTCCATTCATATGTCTTCTTTGAAGCAATGTCTATTTAAGTCTTTTGCTCGTTTTTTATTGAGTTTTTTTGTTTGGTTTTTGGTTTTTTGCTTTTGAGTTGTTTTTTTTTTAACGTTTAGTTTTGAGAGAGAGAGACAGAGTGTGAGTGGGGAGGGGCACGGAGAGAAGGAGTCATAGAATCCAAAGCAGGTTCCAGGCTCCATGATGTCAGCACAGAGCCCGACGCAGGGCTATAACCCACAAACTGCAAGATCATGGCCTGAGCCCAAGTCGGATGCTTAACTGACTGAGCCACCCAGGCACCCCTGGTTTTTTGCTTTTGAATTGTATGAGTTTCTTGTATGTTTTGGATATTAACTTCCTGTAGGATATGTGGTTTGCAAATATCTTCTTTCATTCTGTCGGCTGTCATTCGTCTTTGGATGGTTTCATTTGCTGTGCAAAAGCTTTTTAGTTTGAATCATGGCAGAGGTGCCAGGAATATACGATGAAGAAAGGTTAGTCTCTTCAATAAATTGTGTTGGGAAAACTGGACAACTGTATCCAAAGAATGAAACCAGACCCCTATCTGATACCATCCACAAAAATCAACTCAAAATGGATCAGATTTGAATTTAAGACCTGAAACAGTAAAAATGACACATATATAGGGAACCCCCCCAAATATACTTTATTGGTTCTCTGAAAATTAATGTGGATACCTAGGTGTAACAGATAATTTTCTAGCAAAATATAAATAAATCCATCTAACTCAGAAGACATAGGAAATCTAATAGATAATTGCTAGTATTTAAAAAAAATGTTTTAATGTTTATTTGTTTTTGAGAGGAGGAGACAGAGCATGAGTTGGAGAGGGGCAAAGAGAGGGAGACACAGAACAGGAAGCAGGCTCCAAGCTCTGAGCTGTCAGCCCAGAGCCTGATGCAGGGCTTGAACTCATGAGGGTGAGATCGTGACCTGAGCCGAAGTTGGATGGTTAACCGACTGCACCACCCAGGCACCCCACCAATTGGTAGTCTTAAAAAAAAACACTAGCCAGACGATATTGCAGATGTGTTCTATTAAATCTTTAAGGAGCAGATAAAATGAATTGTAACTTTCAGAGCATATATATAGAAGGCACTATTTATTAGATTACTACTTTTAAGAATTTATTATGAAATCCATCATTACGTTAATTCTAAAACCTGAAAAATATAACTCAGAAAGAGAGGAGCAATCACAAATGAATATTGACATAAAAATCTAAAATTAAATAGTAGAAGTTAGATTGTAGCCCTCTAACCAACTGATACTCATGATAGGAATAAGAGGGCTGTATTAGAAACGCAATTAAAAATGTGGATAGTAGGACATCCACTGATATCATTAGGGCAAAGGAAGAGGTGATTAATGAGACAGGTGCCAACAATGTCTTTGATAAGTTTTGACATTCAGTCTTATTAAATCAAGAATGGGTGCCATTTCCTTAAATGCAGAAAATTAACATCTGAGAATCAAATCAGCATGATGCTGACAGGTAACAAATTAGAAGCAGGAATCAAGTCAGGAATAAAACAAACGCTTCATTCTCCTCGTTAGTTAATGTCATTCTGGCTGCATTAGCCAGTGAATGGAGATAAAAGAAAGAAATAGGAAGAATAAAATTTAAAAAGAAGAGGCAAAATTATATGCTTTTTATAGACGACCATTTTACCTTTGGAAAGCTCAAGAGAATCAACTGAAAAATTACTCAGTATCGAAAAATTCAAAAAATTGTGACCAGCTCTTACGTTAACATTAAAAAATCAAAAGCAGCCCTCATAAATAATCATGTGGAAAACAGAATGGGAAAAATATCTATTGGGGCATCTGGGTGGCTCAGTCAGTTAAGCGTCCGACTTCGGCTCAGGTCATGATCTCCAGGTTGGTGAATGTGAGCCCTGCATCAGGCTCTGTGCTGACAGCTCAGAGCCTGGAGCCTGCTTCAGATTCTGTGTCTCCCTCTCTCTCTTCCCTCCCCTGCTTGTTCTTTCTCTCTCTCTCTCTCCCCACCTCTCCTCCCTCTCCCCCCTCTCCCCCCTCCTCTGTCTCTCTCAAAGAATAAATAAACATTTAAAAAATTTTAAATATCTATTTAGAAAGAGCAGGAATCTACTGACCTACATGATTGGTATAAAGGATACTTCCAAACTCTACCAAAAGTCCTAAAAAAATCTCAATAAACAAAAATGCATCCTATTCTTAGAAAACAAAATCTCAGTATGGAAAAAAATATATATATAAATTTTCAGGAGATTCAGTCATTCATTTATTCAACAAATTATTATTGATTACCTACTATGTTCTAGGTAGTAGAATTCTGCTCTCTAGGTAGGCTCTTGGGTATGCCAGAGAACAAAAATGACGTAGTGCCCAGTCTCTCTGCAGACTGAAGTTAGAAATTTCCGAGACTAGTGTGCACATATGCATTAGGAGTTTTCACATAACAAGAAAAGATTTAGGATTTGTCATGCACAGTGAACAAAGCATTTATTTAAAAGAAATGCATCCACGTATTTATCAAATGCAAGGGTGGAGGTAGAAATTGATAGCAGTTGGACGTGAAAAAGGAGGCATTAAGTCACATCCAGGTTTTGACGTTTTAAAACTTGCTCCAAACCGATTTAACAGGTGTGGCCAGTAAGCACAGGGAACAACGAAAAGGCATTTATGGCTGGAGGGAGTGCAAAGTGGTGCAAACATTTTGGAGCTCTGTTTGGCAGTTTCCTATAAAGTTAAATACACAGTCACCATATGACCTGGTGCTTCCACTCCTAGGCATTTACCCAAAGGAAATGAAAAAGTTCGTTAAAGAGACAACTTGGACCCAGAGGTACTATGCTAAGTGAAGTAAGTCAGTCAGCAAAAGACAAATACCATATGATTTCACTCATAGGTGGGATTTGAGAAACAAAGGAACAAACAAAGGAAAAAGAGACAGACCAAGAAACACTCTTAATTACAGAGAACAAACTGGTGGTTACACTGGGAAGGGGGGAGAGGGGGAGGGAGGAGAGGGGTGAAATAGACAAAGGTGATGAACAGTACACTAGCCTTAATGAGCACTGAGAAAGGTATACAGTGTCTGAACCATTATGTTGGACCCCTGAAACTACTGTTACACTGTATGTTAATTATACTTCAATAAGTAAATAAATGTCCTATAAATTGTGAAAAAACAAAACAGCTTGTACACAAATATGATTAGCAGCTTTATTTGTAATAGCCCCAAACTGGAAACAATCCCAACATCCATCCATAGATGAACGAATAATCAAATTATGCTATATTCATCCTATGGAATAATACCCATAGAAAGAAACTACTGATATATATATATATATACTTTTTTAAATGAAAGGTGATTCTCAAAAACAGTTATGTTCAGTGAAATGAGCGGGACTCAAAAGGTATACAATGCATGATCCCCTTTGTAGGACACTCTAGAAAAGATAGAGCCACTCCCTACTGACAACAGAGACCACTGGTTGCTTGCAAACAGATAGAGGGAACTTTCTGGAAGTGATGGAAATGTTCCATATCTTGATTTCATGGCTGATAGTTTCATGGGTATACACTTGTCAAAACTCATCAAACTGTAAGCTAAAAATGGGTACATTTTCTTGTATGTAAATGATACCTTGGTAGGCTTGATTTAAAAAGAACATTAAGGGGCACCTGGGTGGCTCAGTTGGTTAAGTGTCTGACTCTCGGTTTCAGCTCAGGTCATGATCTCACAGTTTCATGGGTTCGAGCCCCATGTCGGGCTCTGCACTGGCAGTGCAGAGCCTGCTTGGGATTCTCTCTCTCTCTCCCTCTCTCTCTCTGGCACTCCCCCGCTGGTGCTATGTCTCTCTCAAAATAAATAAATAACCTTAAAAAAAAGAAAGAAAGAAAGAAAAACATTAAGTAGGATAAAAGACACCATATAAGATTCTCTGTTTGGGAGGAGATAATTAAAACTACTCACAGTCCTGGCCTCCTCTCAAGAAAAGGAAGTACAAAATTTGAGTGGTAAAATTGGAAATAACCAGGAGATAAAATACATTACATTCAAATGGCCCAACTCTCCACCAGTAACCGAGGAGCTGGCACCACATGAAGGATGAATTCCTCCATGGCCACAACTGGCTCTGCTTCTGGTCCCGAAGTGGAGGATGTTGGTTTTTCTGAGGTCCCATGCACTTGTGGAAGCTCACTACCTACTTACACACAGAACCTCACACATACTGACAGGACACAAAGGGACCCGAGACACAAGACCGTCCGATGTGACTGTATGCAGAGGAGGAGACTGGGGGCCTGATTTATGTCTCCATCTGCTCTGGGCTGGCAAGAGCCTTAGTGAGAGATGTGCTCAGCGGCCCAACTGTGCTTATGATTTGTAAATAAAACGAAGTCAGGCAACTGCAGTCAAACAGTGTGTGGCGTGTTTTCTGCCCAGATTCAACCGTAGAATCCGTGAAGGCCGGGTGTGTTGGGAAAGCGATTGTCTCCGAGGTCAGCATAGGCTTGTAGTTTAGAAATCAAGGACCCTGGTATTCCCTTTGAAAATGAAACTGCTCAGCGTGCAGAATAGGACTTAATATAAATAATGTGGCAGCCTTCTCCAATGCTGGTGGTCTCTAAACAGTCACTGTCTGGCATTTCACGTTGTGTTTCAAACCCAGAATCATTAGAAGCCACATAAATCTGTCACTTCAGTTGAATTTGTACATCGTCAACTCCCCGACTAATTTTTCAAAGATGACCACCTGCCCAAACGACGTCTAGGCTCTCAGATCCAGTGGACTTTCCTGGGTTGTCATATCACCGATGTCCTAGCTCGTATTTTTATTATGTGAATGAAACTTCTCCAGAAATGTTGGACAGAGGTCAGCATTACAGATACTCCATAGAATATTTAGACAATCAAATTATATTGGAGATTGCTGTAGAACTTCTTCCTTGCAACAACACAGGCAGAAAATCATGTTTCTTCCATATTGGTTGCCACTGTTATCCTAGTTAAAATTGAGGCACAATCTTACTTTGTACTTCCATTTTGGGGAGCATCTCTCCATTCTTTTCCTTGGAGACTCAGATTCTCCTTACTTCCCTCGGGTGATGTAAAAATCTCCTTGGGTCCATCCTTCTGATTTCTCCACTTCCCTCCAGTTAAAAATCCCAGTTTCCTGGATTCTATTACCAGCTACTTGATTTTTTTAATTAATTAAATTATTTAAGTGATCTTTTAAAAGCATTGCACACTAAGGAAGAATTTAATGTTTACTTTTTACTTTTTTTGGTTTTTCTTAATTTTACTTATTTTGAGAGAGAGAGAGACCGTGTGAGCTGGGGAGGGGCCGAGAGAGAGAGAGAGAGAGAGAGAGACTCCCCAGCAGTCTCCACACTATCAGTACAGGGCCCAATGTGGGGCTCAAACCCATGAAACGTGAGATCATGACCTGAGCAGAAATCAAGAGTTGGACACTTAACTGACTGAACCGCCCTGGCGCCCCCAGAAGAATTTAATTTTTAAAGGAAAGGAGGAAATTTTCCAGTGCTCCATGATTAGTCTCTTGGCTTTTACATTCTTCTCCTCCAGTCACCTCACTACAAGTAAAGAACGTTCTTTAACTCACCTTCACCCTTTCTTCCTGCCATCTTCTTACCCACATAGACTTCAGGCCCCAGAAAATCTACAAGTATGCTGCCTCCAGTGGTGTCTCTCACATTTTCATAAGTAAGTCAACTGTCTTGTTAAATCCCACACGGAGCTTGCTTCTCCTCCCTATTCTTTCTGGCCCCATCTCTATGCCTGCCCTTGGGACAAGACACATCTAAGAAGATGGGCACTGTCTTCTGCCCATCTGCTGAATGTCATTAGTTCTGTCAGGCACAGCTTCAGTACCTGCTGGGCTACCAGGCGGAAGCATCTCCGGCCGAGCTCTACTTTCTGCCTCTTCAAGGTGCTGCACTGCCCACGGTATGTATGGAAGGGGACGGAAGGTCTGTCTCTCCTATGTATTGTACTCTGTTGGAAGGCACTTGGTCTAATACCATCCGTGCCTCATTCTCTTAAAAAGTTGTATTGGACTGGCTCATTTGGGTTTCATGTATTATCCCCTCTTCAACAAAGGACTCACACACAGGCCTGATGGCTTACTTGGCTTGACTGAGTGACAGAGGTTCTACTAAACTCACAATGGCCCTACCTGCTGTAATGACTCGGACATTTACAGAAACTTGCACACAGGAGCCTATTTCCCTGGTTTCTTTTTATCTTTAGAAAACACCCTCACTCAGAGCACCTGGGTGGCTCAGTGGGTTAAAGCATCTGACTTTGGCTCAGGTCATGATCGCACGGTTCATGAGTTCAAGCCCCACGTCAGGCTCTGTGCTGACAGCTCAGAGCCTGGAGCCTGCTTCGGATTCTGTGTCTCCCTCTCTCTGTGCCCCACCCCTACTCACATTCTGTCTGTCTGTCTGTCTCTCAAAAATAAACGTTAGGAAAAGAAGAAAGAAAGAAAACACCCTCACTCAAAGGGTTTTCCTCAGCCAAACTGACATCTAGTTAACCTGCAATAGAATTCTGACACGCATGAGTTCTGGGAGTCAGTACAGCTTAGGCTTAAAAAAATGAGGTAGCCATGATCCCTCTGACCAATGAAATTTTAAAAATGTGTGAGTTTTTACTCAAACACATTATGAAATTATCTTGACCCAAAGGTGGGTGATATTCTGTTTTCCAACTGCATTTAGCCATTTTTAAGCGTTTGAGTATTAAGACTCATTCTAGGGGTGCCTGGGTGGCTCAGTCAGTTAAGTGTCTGACTCAGCTCAGGTCATGATCTCACAGTTCATGAGTTCAAGCCCCGCATTAGGCTCTGTGCTGACCGCTTGGAGCCTGGAGCCTGCTTCGGATTCTGTCTCCGTCTCTCTCCGCACCCCCACCCTGCTTGCGCTCGGTCTCTCTCTCAAAAATCAACATTAAAAAATTTTACAAAAAGACTCATTCCAGAACTTTAGTCCACATTTGATAATTTTAGTGGGAGAAATCTCAGGATCTCTTTTTGTTCTAAGAGTGATGGGAAGTCTGACATTCTGAAGGCATGGGGTTGATGATATCAGATAGATGGTCTCTCATGGTCTCTCTGGCTGCCTATGTGGCGATCTGATCGGAGAGGAGATAGGCAAAGGAGGGAGACCAATCAGGCAGTGTTTGCAGTTGTCCAGGAGTGATGATGGTAGATTTGGCAACAGTGATAGCAGTGGAAGTGGAGAAAAGATCCAAGAAATTTAAGAGATATTTTAGAGATGTGAAATAGACTTCCTGTGTGTTAAGTATCTTAGCTCAGCTGCCGCAAGAGAGTCCCATAGAGTAGGGGGCTGAAAAACAGACATTTCTCTTCTCACGGTCCTGGAAACTGGAAATCCAAGACCATAGTGCCAGCCAGCATGGTCAGGTTGTGGTGAGAGCCATCTCCTTGCTTGCAGATGATCACTTCCTCACAGTGTCCTTATATGTCAGAGAGAGAGAGAGAGAGAGAGAGAGAAAACTCTCTTGTTTCTACTTATAATCTAATAATTCTACTAATCTCATCATGACTCTATACCCATATGGCTTCATCTAGACCTGATTATGTCTTAAAGACTTGATCTCCAGATACCATCACACTGAGAATTAGGGCTTCCACATACAAACTTGGGGTAGACACAATTCAGTGCATAGCAGCACACATCCACACAATGTGTGTGTGCACACGTGTGCATATATAGAGTCCAGACCTGGAGTCATGGTAACCTGAGGAACCACAGACTCTTTACTCATGTAGACTCAGGAGAACTTGTCGTTCAGGTTTGAAAATCAACGTGATGGACTGTGGTGGTGGCGGCGGCTATAGATTCACACATAATTAGCAAGTAAAGGTACCTCTCTTTCAGGTTTCCCATCAGCGGAGTGAGAGTCATAAAATGACCTTAAAGAACTTTAGAAGTTGGAAATAGAGTCTACTGAGGGCCTGGTTGAGAGCCTGATATATTGTAAGATATAAATGGATGTCATAGTATAGAGCTGCCATTCTGCATGTCGTCCAGAAAATGGGAGAGTCAGAGTGTAAGAATTTATTAGTGTTTACCCAGCATTCTCTGCAATTCACTAGACATGAGTCATTAGAAATGTACTCTGCATTTATACCTGCATAGTGTCAATAGCTTCAGTTTTAAAAACAGCCAAAGCTATGAATTTAGTCATGAGCCATATATATTAATAGCCAGCTCTGTGCCAGACAGTGCACTGAGGACTGGGGACCACTAGTATTGAACAAAAACACGTGGTCTCAGCCTCCATGGAGCTTCCAGTGCACTTGTGAATCTAGAGTTTGACTTTAGCTGTTGCATGTAAGAGAAGTGGTATGAAAAATAGGTGGGTGGGAGCTCATAATTCAGGGTCAGGTAAGTCATCTTTGAACAGCAGCCACTGGGCTGAGACTTGAAGAGTGAACAGGGGAGATTCCAGGGAGAAAAAAGAACATTTCTTAACTATTTGGAGACATGACAGTATGTGTCCTTAGAGGAGGTCATAGAAAAACAGTGTGACTAGAGAGTGGGAAAGAGAGAGTGGTCCAGGATGAGGCTGGGGAATTGGATACAGAAGAGAACAACCAAGGGTCTTGTCAACGAATGTTGGGCATTTCTGAGGGCAGTGAAGAGCCGCAAGCCTGGGATGCCACACGCAGGTGGCTGATTCACAGTCAAAGAAGGGTAGTGACAAGAAGTAGGATAAGGTAAAAACACCTAAGGGTATCACGGAGAGTGGTGACTGCCTTGGGCCCTGGGTCCTGTAGGGTTGGGACAGGGTCTCCTTTTTTTAAACATATTGCTAGGCAGTGACCTGAAGAGGCAGCTACCAAGAGAGATCAATAGGAAGAAGAGGGAAGAAATTCTGTCCAGATGTAAAGTTTTTAGGACTACAAATAAATAAGATTGACACAAAATCCTATGATACTTTTCATAAGCTACATGGAACAGGAATATTTTTATCGGTTAGAGATCTCTATGTTGACGATAACGGAAAACCCAGTACTCTAACTGGCTTAAGAATAATTAAATTAATGGGCTCAAGTAATTGCAAGTTGCAGAAATAAGGCAGTGTCCAAAGTTAGCTGAATCTGTGGATTCTGTCTCTATTTCTCTGCATGTGTCTTCATTGTACCTTTCTCTGTGCTGGCTACATTTCCTCCTGGCTTTCCTTCTGGTGACAAAATGGCTACAGCACCACACATCCTCCAGGAGAAGAGAGAGTGTCTCTTCCAGTGGGTCTCGATTAAAAGTAGAGAAATTTATTTCCAAAAAAAATAGAGCAGTCTTCTCCTCGTATGATTCCAACTGGATTCCATACGTGTTTCTTGAAACATTCCCTGTGGTTGGGGGATTTCATGTACTGGTGGTCTTAGACCTGGGCTCTTGCTCTAATTATTCTGGCAAGCTTGATGGGACTGTGTTTGGACAGTCAGAGATAGAGGAGGGTGAGCATCCCTTGGAACACCTGGACTGTATGGGGGAGGGGTGGGAACACAGGCAAATGAAGATCCTGTTGGGAAAGAGAAAGAGAGGAATGGTTTCTGGGTAGAAACCAGTGATCACCAACCCCAGGTGTTGGCCAACTTACTCTGTAAAGGGACAGATAATAAATACTTCAGGCTTTGTGGGCCACATGATCTCAGTCACAACTCCAATCTGCCACTGGAGTAAAGCAGCCATAGGTGATTTGTAAATGAATGGGAGTAGCTATGTTTCAATAAAACTTTATTTACAAAAATAGGCCAGGTTTGACCCTGGACCCATAGTTTGTTGACCCCTGACCCACAATATTCATATTAATCACTACATTTTGGTCCTCTGTAGATTACTTTCCATCTGAAAATTTTCCTTGATGTTAATTTTTTTAAGCTTATTTATTTTTGAGAGAGAAAGTGCAAGCGGGGGAGGGACAGAGAGAGAAGGGGAGAGAGAGAATCCCAGACTGCACACTGTCAACGCAGAGCCCAGTGTGGGGCTTGAACTCATGAACTGAGATCATGACCTGAACCCAAATCAAGAGTCAGACACTCAACCAGCTGAGCCACCCAGGTGCTCCCTAACCTTATTTCATTTATATATAAAAATGCTGGATGTACGCATGTGTGCCGTGGGTAGAAGAGATTAGAATATAGTAAGATAAACAGTGTGTTTTTGCCTTAGATCCTGTACCCCACGGGTAGGTTCCCTCCCATAGGGATGGCTGCCTTGTCATGCTATGACATTTTCAGATGGTGTTATTTGAAAAGCTTTAAACCTAATCCAAATAAAGAATGTAGACCTCATTTCATATTCATTGCCTTACACACTAACAAAGCTTTAGAAAATCTGCTAACTGTGGAATTGGACATGAGTCAATAATTTTTACTAGTGGAGTCATAGCTAAATTAGAAAGACAAGACACAAAAACATTAAAGGGACATTAAAGGTGATAAATATGATATGTTGCTGAGGCTGAGTGTCCAACATTTCTATATTCTTCCTGATCTTTTTCTATTTTGGAATAGAGATTGGGGAATTAAATTCCAAGAGAAGGAGAGGGATTTACTTTCAAGTTGCAAGAAGGGAAGAAAGGGTAAATGCCTTCCCCCTGAGTACAAAACAGCTCGTTTTCTGGCACTGTGTTTAACAAGAAGTGATTTCTGACTCACTTACTTATTTCCTTCAGATTTCAACTGAAAAATCTTGGAGAAAGTCAAGATTTGCAAAATGGGTGTTCAGGGTCAAAACAGCAACTAAACCAGGGGGCCAAAATGGGATGGATAAAAAAGAAAACTTAAGGCAGAAAACCGACTTAAGGTATTAGGTGTTATAAGGTATTAGGAAAACAGTGTTACACATAAAAATGTTACATAGAAAATAAGTTTCCTATACTGATCAGTCATTAGACATCATCATGGGCTGGAACAAATTAGGGTGACTATTTGAATCTGAAATGTAGCAGTAAAGACTGGAGGGGGGAAATCATATTTGCAATCATATCTACGTTTTCTCAACCAATTGACCAATTTAGGCTGGAAAAAAATTACTCTTCAGATCTTGCTTTTTACCAGAAAACATGGAGGTGCTCTCAATCCAAACTGCATTAATCGAGTCTTTGCTTATACCTGGAGGGCAAAGTGTTTCTGTGTATGTGTGTGTGTGTGTGTGTGTGTGTGTGTGTGTGTGTGTGTGTCCTTTTAATATAAATACAAAGAATTGGAAGTGAGTTATGAGTCCCCAAAAAGCTTTCTCTGTGCCCCTGTCACATTCAGATTTTTACTAAACTGTGTCACAAATAGAAAATGATGAAAGGCTAGCAATCTCCTGTGAATACCTGGATTAGGGTAATAATTCACAATAACACTGAAAATTAAAATCCACACGATGAAAACTTGCCACAATCTGGTATCCACTGACCTAATTATTAAGCAAATGGAGCCAGACTGAGTAAAAACCCTACCTTGCTTTCAGCTTTTATGGCAAACCCAAGCTTATGAAATGCAGTGTTATCTTTACCAAAAAAGTAAAACGATGCTTTTATATACTTCTCCCCTCCCACTATCTGTCTTTTGTCTCAGGGATCTATGGCCTAACCAAACGTGAAAACAGAATAAGCATCTTTCTGACACCTTTAAGTGTGTTTAAGGGGGCAAGAAAATTATTCTTCCCAATTTCACCCACACCATTCCATGTCCTGGTAAATATATATTTTTTAATCTAGGGAAGTGCTGGGCTGCACAGAGAGGTCTGGGAGTGGCCTTCTATTACCAGGGACACCATCTTTAAGAGTATAGTGACCAAAGGGGCACCTGGGAGGTATCCATCGGTTAAGCGTCCAACTTCGGCTCAGGTCATGATCTCGTGGTTCATGAGTTTGAGCCCCGCATTGGGCTCTGTGCTGACAGCTCGGAGCCTGGAGCCTGCTTCGGATTCTGTGTCTCCCTCTCTCTCTGCCCCTCCCTCACTCGCACTCTGTCTCTCTCAAAAATAAATGTTTAAAAAAAAAAAAGAGTATAGTGACCAAAGAGGAGATGAAACCAAGAAGACTGTGCATTTGGGGGATTTTTGGTTTGCAAGTTTTGCATCAGTTCAAAAACCCAGCAGGAATGGAAAAAAATTCCCCCACTGAAAAACTGAAAAAAATGTGTGAAACTCACCCCCCCCTCCAAGAACCAGGAATGAGATTGAAACATTAAAATACTCTCCCAGCTCCAGAGCTTGGAAGTGGATTTATCACCACCCATTGTAAAGATAACAGGACCCAGATCCACACAGTCATCTAATCTTCAGATGAGAATGGAGTCTGGACAGGTTTCCTCTTATTCAAAGATGTGGAGGGAACTCTCCAAGAGTTTGAAAATGAGGTGTATTGAAAAGATACTCTAAGACGATACACAGGAATAACATTTAGATGGCTAAGGGGAAGCAGTCTGAAGATTATCTAATGTAGAATCCACGTGAAAAATTCGGACAATTGTTTAGTTTTCTCAACTTGGTTAATGATGCCATAATCTCTGCATTGCATCATAAAGAGACTATAGGCTGAGATAAAAGGGGACTTGAGTTTGGGCAATGAAATTCAAGAAAGAGAGGAAGACGGGATTGCTTTCAAGATGTGGAAGCTGGAATATAGAAGGTCTGCAAGAAATTAAAGACGTGGCAGTAGAATTAAAATTAGCCTCAGAGGCAGTAAAGGGCAAAGTAAAACAATGTCATGGCAGCCAGATTTGCAAATTTCCCAGAAAGGGCATGATCTGACTTGTCCCTCCTTCATTAGCCCTACTTTTTAGCACTCACTCCTAGCAGCCTAGTTTTCGGTCACGGGTTTTGTTTTCTTTCTTCAAATTCACCAACCTCTTTTCCTTCTTTCTGACCAGAAAGCATTCCTCCCTACTCCTCACTTACCAGGGTTCAAATCCCAGCTCGGGCAATTTACTTGGTTGACCTTTTGGATAGTCAGTCTCCTCTCCTGTAAAACCAAACAATAACAGAATCTTCTTCACTCTGTGGTCATGAGAATTAAGTGAGACAGTAAATATAGGGAGCTTAACCTGAACCTGGTGTGTGGTAAGTGTTTGACACATGATAGGTGTTAGTAACACCAGCAGTGGTGTGGTAGAAATTTATACTTCTCATGACTGCCTTGTTCAGTAGACTAAAACTTGGCTTCAAGAACACAAAGACTTTGACTTTTTTGTTTGTCTTTATGTATTCTGTAGCTAAAAGACTGTGTCTTAAAATGCCATAAATGTTATAATGATATGCTAGCTATAATAGAAGGACATTTCTTGAGCCCAAGAATAAAGCTCACTGTGTTCCACTCATAGTCACACTGAGACGAAGTCTAGGAAGCTCTTCAACTACATAGATGAAGAAAATTTATCAAGCTTCTGTATAAGGAAATAATAAGAGAAAAGTAACTCATGAATAAATAGGAATTCAGCTGGTGATAAACTTGTTTAGAGCAACCCTAAAAGCCAGAAGACAATGGGGGACCTCAAAGAAATTTTGAGAGGAAAAGGTGGTGATCCAAGAATTTTATACCTTGTATGCTGGTCTTTCGTATATGAAGGCAACAAAAATGGATCCTCAAATGAAAGCACTCAGAAAATACTAGGCATGTAGGCTTCATGGAAAGAGTTTCTTGAAGAAGTATTACAACCAACATAAAATCAAAATTAAATGTTTGAAGCTGGAAAAATTGTCATAAAATATTGGAATGTGCACTGAAACAAAATTAAGAGAGATCCAAATAAGTGTAAACCTGTCATAAAATTGTCATGAATGAAAATTGATCTCACGCACAAAAAAAACAGATAAAATATTTTAATGCAAAATGGTATGAATAATCTAGATCGATAAAACCACATTACTTTAACAAAACCATCATGTGAATGGCAAAAGAAAAATGTAAAAACGTGTTAATGATTTTGCTTACGTGAGAGTGCCTGAAAAGACAGAAGTTCCTTAACTCTAATAATTGTCTAACTATAGACTAAATAATATATTTGAAAAACTCAGAGAAAAGTAAAAATAAAAAAACAACAACAACAAAAAAAACCCAGGCTGGTCTGATTAGGAGGAAAAGACAATAACAGAAGAGCTCAAGAAGCAAGAACAGAGAAAAAGGAAAGAAAACGTGGACCAAATATAATACTTCTAAGAGTAACTCTAAATGAGATAAACTTGCTTATTCAGAAAGAGGTCCTCAAATTGGTATGTAATAAAACCAAATCCAGTTATCTTCTGTTGACTAAAGACATACCTAAAGCAAATCCCTATAAAAACGTCTATCAGGCAAATGCAAGCAAAAGGAAAAAATGAGTTATTAATAGCAGACTATATAGAGGTTCAGATTGAGAGCATCGCATGAGACCATGAGTCGGCCACCATTTTATACTGTAAAAACTAAAAGAGGATAAAGCACCATTAACCTTTATGTGCCAAAACCAGTTGATAAAATATATAGGGCAAGCTAATATTCTTAAAAAACACAAGGAGAAATTCATAGACATGTACTTATCTCAGAGGATTTAAAGAGTAAGCAATGATGTAGAAAAAATATTAATAAAATGAGTAAACTATATTTAAAGAGTACATTTTCAACTATATATCTTACAGAAATTATACACTTTTCCAGGGAACATGGAACTTTTTTTTTAAGTGTTATAAAGCCACAAATCAAATCTCAAGTTTCAACACAGAAATAAAATAAATATGGGGGGTGGGGGGACAATAGCTTTCCCTATTTACTACCAAGAAGCATCTACAAAATATAGTGGAAAAAGATCCTTATCACTAAAACAATCCAAAAATATAAACTGGCTGGGAATAAGCTTCAAAATAAAAGTACAGATGAAGAAAAACCATAAAAGTTTACTGAAAAGCTGAGAACAAGATAGAAATTCATGGAGAAGTACATTCTCTTTGGGGGGTAGTGGGACCTAATAGTGATGAGATGTCGGTTTTCCCTTCAATAACCTACAAATTTAATGCAATTTCAAAAAAAAAAAAATAGGAACACTATTCAGGGGGAACCTGTTTTTCCTTTGGGAAGAAAATTTGAAAATAGCCAAGAAATTTATGAAATGAAAGGGTAGTTAGAAAGGCACAATGAGAATGAGCAACATCTGAGGAAACGTGAACAAGGATTTCCTGAGTGGAAATCAAAGCAAAGATCACAAAGGTGTGGAGAGAAAGGAGTGGGTCTTCAAGAAACATCGCCAGGGGCAGCGGTCGTCTCAGTGTGGTCCCAGGTCTCTCTCTGTATATAGAAATTGTTCATTGTGAAGTTCTTATGACACGTTGGAAATTAAGAGAGTGAAGATGTTCTAGATGACATACTGAAAAGGAGAGAAGAGTAAGGTGAAATCTCATAGAAGAGCAGACTAAAAAGTCTAGGGCTGAAAAGATACTGAGCAGGAACCCCAGTTCTGGGTTCTTATCCTGTTACAACAATGACCTTGGGCTAGTCTCTTCATGCCCCATCTCACAGAATCCCAGATTCCTTAGATTCCTTATCTTTGTGATGCTGGAGTGGAATCTGGTGACATGTGATGTCCCTTCCATCCTGAAGTGCTTCTGAATCTAAGATAAAATCATACATCCATGAAACTCAACTGGACATGTTTAAAATAGACAACCTTATTTTTTTTCTCTAGATTGAGATTAGTTTCTATCATAATATCCCGTCTCTCCTGCTGGCAAAACAAAACAAACCAAAAAATGTAGTTCTCAGAAAATACATTTCAGTATGAATCACTCAATTCTGGATTTCACACCCTACTATATGATCCAGGAATTCTACTTCTGGGTATATATCCAAAGGAAATGAAAATAGGATATCAAAGAGATATACGCACTCCTCTGTTGTTGCAGCATTATTCATTATGTCAGGTGCCCATCACTTAACAACTTAAGTGCCCATCAACAGATGAATGGATAAAGAAGATGTAGTATGTGTGTGTGTGTGTGTGTGTGTATACACATATATGTGTATATATATACATATATGTGTATATATATACATATACACATATATGTGTATGTGTATATACATATGTGTATATGTATATATGTATATACACACACACATACACATACACACACACACACACACACACAATGGAATATTATTCAACCCTGAGAAAAAAGGCAGTTCTGTCATTTGTGACAGCACGAATGGACCTTGAAGACATTATGCTAAGTGAGAAGTCAGATAGAAAAAAGACAGATACTGTATATCACTTCTATGTGGAGTCGAAAACAGCCAAACTCTTAAAAACAGTAAAATGGTGGTTACCAGGGGCTGGGGGGTAGGGAAATAGGAGAGCTATCATTTAATGGTACAAACAGGCAACTGATAGATAAATAAGTTCTGGAGATCGAATGCCCAGTATAGTGAATACAGACAACACTATCATATTCAAGACATCAAAGTTGCTAAGGGACCAGATCTTAATTGTTTACACAACAAAAAAGAAATGATAACTGTGTGGTATGGTAGAGATGCTACAATGGCAATCATATTGCAGTATAAAAACGAATCAAGTCAACGTGTGGCACACCTTAAACTTACACGATGTCATATATCACATATATTTCAATTTAAAAAAGTTTAAATTAAACTACCATGCTACTGTGTGCTTTCTATTTGTTCTATTCTGTTGTTTTCTCCCTTCATGCCTTTTTATTGTTCCATTTTAATCTTTCTCTTGGGGATAAGAGTTGGTGCTTATTGGGGTGCTTGTTGGTTGGTTCAGTTGTTTGAGCATCAGACTCTTGATTTCAGCTCAGGTCATATCATCAGGGTCATGTTGGAGTCCATGCTGAGGGTGGAGGCTGCTTGAGATTCTGTTTCTCCCTCTGCCACTCTTCCCCACTCATGTGTGCTCTCTCTCTCTCTCAAATTAAAAAAGTTAATGCTTATCTTAGAGACTACACCATGTATTTGTAATGTATCAGTGTCTAATATTAATTTGTATTTTCAGCTTTTTCCTAGACAAGGCAAAAAACCTAGAACCCTTTAACTACTTTCATCATCTGACTTATAATCCGTTGTTGCTTTTCCTAATGTTGGTTGCATTCCATTTTCTTCCTATATTTTACTTTATTATTTTTTTTAAATGTTTGTTCATTTTTGAGAGAGAGAGAGAGAGCGGGGGAGAGGCAGAGAGATGGGGGGGCGGGGACAGAGAATCCGCAGCAGGCTCTGCACTGACAATAGCAAGCCCAGTGCGGAGCTCGAACTCCCAAACCGTGAGACCCAAGCCGAAGTTGGACGCTCAGCCAACTGAGCCACCCAGCGCCCTTTCTTTCTATATTTTAAAACCCACCAAGATGTTATTACTGGCTATAGAGTCAATATTCATATAAATTTATCTACGTATTTCTATACATTTTATCTTTAAAATTTTTCCATATTTATATTAACATCTATAGATCCTAGTGATTTGTTTCTTATATAGGTAAATGGGTAAAGTGTGACTTTGAAATCTTTAACAATGTTTCATAATCCCTTTGGCTTTGCAGCCTAGAATGACTTGACATTATAATGGCATTTCCTAAGCAAAAATTCAAAAGCCCAGCCTGACACATGGTGTGAAAATGGGCCACCAAAGTAGTAATTAGAATGACTCAGAAAACCAAGGACAGAGGATGGCTTCATCTGGAATTATTTGATTTTGTTTTTAACATGATCCTATCCTCCACCACTTCATACATCCTAATGAAATGTCTAAATTAAAATCATTTCATTTTAGGATTCCACAGCATTTCTTTGAAATGCCTGGGGGCATCTTGAATAGGACAAATTCAAAGGAAAGCATCACAGACGAGATAAGCCAGTCGGCTCAAATATCTGAGTGAAACGCAGTTTTCTGCAGGGGCTCTAAGGGCCATAACCCGCTCGAATTCAGCAGAGGGTTGGATTGATAATGAAGAAGGTATTGAGGGTGGAAGGTGGCGCATCTGTGAGGACAAGGCAGTATTTCTTCTGCAAATTATGTGAGCTGATGCATTCCAGCAACCGGGACCGGGAGCCCAGGGCTAAAGTTCGCTCCGAGATAAATGTCAGTGAACGGAACACCTGGATCTGCCCTTTCTGCCGGCACTTGAAAAAGCTGTGTGAGGGCTCTTGAGCTCAGTGCTGTTGTGTCCTTCAGTACAGAACAGGTTGCTTCTCTGCCTCCACTCTGACTTGCCAGAGATGTCTCCCCACCTTCCTTGTTTCAACCTCAGAACAGGAAAAGGTGTTGGGGCGTGAAAAACCCAAGTGAAGTATGTAGGTCATGGTATCTTGTCCAACATGGTATTTTCACTGCAGAGAATCCTTTGGCCATTCCAGAGCCACTGGCCATCGTGGGGAGAGGAGCATGGTACTTTCCAGGATTTGTGAATTTCTTCTCCTCTTTGTTTTAGAAGAGGGTCTGTGGGAAGGGGCGCCCGGGCGGCTCAGTCAGTGAAGCGTCCGTCTCTTGATCTCAGCTCAGGTCTTGATCTCAGGGTTGTGAGTTGAAGCCCCACTTGGGCTCCACACTGGGCGTAGAGCCTACTGGAAGGAAAGGAAGGGAGGGAGGGAGGGAGGGAGGGAGGGAGGAAGGAAGGAAGGAAAGAAGGGAGGGAGGGAGGAAGGAAGGAAGGAAGGAAAGAAAGAAGGGAGGGAGGGAGGGAGGGAGGGAGGGAGGAAGGAAGGAAGGAAGGAAGGAAGGAAGGAAGGAAGGAAGACAGACAGACAAAGAAAGAAAAGGTTCTGTGGCAGTTTAAGAGTAACTGTGGGTTTCATCCACCAAGTCCTACAGTCTGGCTGCTGCCAGAAACTCATCCCTGTAGGAAGACTTGTCTGCACATGATAGCCTGTGGACTGACAGAAAAGTCATATATGCAAAGGTAGACCTTTCCTGCTACCCGTGTTCACTTTCATCTCTGAACTGCCCAGCGGTTGGGCAGAGCTCCGAGAGTATCCAGAAGAAAGCAGTACAAAGGCAAGATACGCGTTGTTTATTTACTAAAGAAAGTAGACCGTTCTGTGCACATCTGTCTTTGTAGAAGTGGGCTGGGTCCTTCCAAGAGAAGGGATTTCTCTCCTGTCAGATTTTTCTATAGTCCTTGCTCCTTAGGGTTGCCAGAGTTAGCGAATAAAAACACAGGGCACCTTCTTTTTGCATGGAACGTAATTATACTAAACAATTGTTTGTCTTTTACCTGAAATTCAAATTTAACTGGGCTCCCTGTGTTTTATTGGGTGACCATGCCCCACCCTCTAGAGTCTATTTTGGTGTCGTATTGCACTGTTTTCTATTGCTCACTGTTGTGTGTTATGTTTTGCTTTACGAGCCTGCAAACTCTTGGGAATTACTCTAGTTCCTGATAGCACCTGACTCAGAGCTGAACTTGTGGTATGACTGAACTAATATGAGTTTAATTTGGTTTGACGTGGACTCCTTTATATCACTCTAGACAACAGTGGAAGTTGTCGAGAGTATTAGAGGACCCAGCTTGTAGGATCTAAAGATGACTATAGGCACCCAAGTCCAGAAATGCTGCTGTAAGCAATGACTGTCCTCTTGAGCAGTGTGGTTTAGATCAGTGCGGTCCAACAGAAATGTAATGTGAGCCTCACATATAATTTAAAATTTTCTATTTCCCACATTTAAAAGTAAAAAAATAAAAATAAAATAGGTGGAATCAACTTTAATTATGTATTTTCTTTCACTCAACTTACCCAAAATATTGTCATTTCAGCATGGAGATAATATAAACAATCTTTGACAAAATGTTTTATGTGTCTTTAATACTAAGCCTTCCAAATCTGGTGCACATTACACGGTTATCACCTACCTCAATTTGAATGCGGAATTTCATCAGAAATACTCACTTACAAAGAGAAGATATAAAGTAGCTTCCTTCTCTTCTTCATACCCAAGACATATCGGAGTCTTGATGGGGGGAAGGCATGTATTCGAAAACATGTGTTTGTGTTTGCTGATATTTGCAGTTGAAAAAGTAGATTCACACACCCAAGTTATTTCACATATGCTTAAACGTTTCCCAATAAGTGGATTAAGCATTTTTTTACGTTTCTATTAATTAACATATAAAATAAAGAATTAAATCCCGAATTCTCAACTAGCCACATGTCAAGTACCTCATAGCCATAACACAGGCCCAGATAGTTTTGGGGGCATCTTCTAAAATCCTGTTAACCCAACTTAAGGCAAATAAACCAGCAACCAATGGTATCTGCCCAGCGTCTGCATTCAACACTAAGTGCACTAAATGTGCTAAAATTCCGTACAATTCCTAATAATTCACCTTTGCTGCCACATCTCCTCTGAGTCATTTCCCCTCCCCACGTTGGTGACAAAAATCAGATGATGTGATTTTCCTTGAAGGCCATCGAAGGAGCGCACATCATCCGTTGCTTTGGGGATGATGTTTTAATGAGAGAGCCCACTTGCAAATCTTCTTGAAGATGTATTATGTTGTCAGCCATCTACAGCGATCTGAAGCAGTCTGAAAATACAAACGCCAAAGCCTGCCCCCGCAGTCCAAACAGTTTGCGGACGATGTCTAAATAGTCTGGTGTGCTAACCACAACTGAGGAATTTATTAGAGCATTAAAGGACTGTAACAAAAATGTTGTCATTCAAAGGCTCGGGGGAGGCGAGTGGCATGTTCCTAAGGCCAGACGCTGGGGCTCTGGCAAGACTGCGGGCAGAGAGAGTGTCAGGAACCCCAGGATCAAAAGCTGATTGAGGGGCATTTAATTGAGGAGTGAAGCTCTGATTATTTGCGGTTTCCTTTCCAGCCCTGGAATTTGGTGCAACCCTTTGAGCAACCAGCTCTGGGACCCTGCAGGAAGAGGCCCTCCCCCAGGGATTCCTGGAAATTACAAATAACGGGGGTTGGGCTTTTGTCCGAATGTCTCTGGGACCAGACTCATCATTCTTGATTGTCTTTATTCAGTGCGGGACATCCTGACCAGTAGCCAGGATCTCCCAGTGCAATTAAATTTATATCTAAGACTCTGGAAGATGCTTGCATATTAAAAACAAAAATAAAAAGAAGTGCGCACATGGAAAGAGGTTGCAAGGTAAATGCGATCGATACAAATGTTAGAGTATCACCCAAATCGTCACATGTGCTACTTGTGTTTCCGGTCATTCCATTTGATGCCTTATGCAAATGTTTCTCGTCAAGCACCTCCCTGCACTGGATTCATTTCCCAGAGCATTTAGGTGTTCCCTCTTTATTTGGTAGGTCTTCACATTATGCATGGAGGTGGCAAGGGAGTTGAGAGAAAGAGAAGATAGAAAGTCGCTTCATTCTCTCCTTCAAACCCAAGGCAATTTGGAGTCTTGATGAGGACAAAAACACGTATTTGATCATATAACCCACTTTCATTGAACACTTAGGATGTCAGGAGACTGGGGCTCACAAAAATACGGGGGGTGATTTATCCCTACTACAGCTTCACCACCTTGTCAGAATTTAGGACAATTATTTACATTTTTTGAAGGCTCAGTTTCATCAATTTAAAAATGGGGATAAGAAGGGACACCTGGGTGGCTCAGTTGGTTGAAAAGTCCGACTTCGGCTCAGTTCATGATCTCACAGTTCATGGGTTCGAGCCCCGCCTCAGGCTCTGGGCTGACAGCTCAGTTTCTGTCTACCTCTCTCTCTGTCCCTCCCCCATTCACACTCTGTCTCTCTCTCTCTCTCAAAAATAAATAAACATAAAAAAAAATAGGGATAAGAAGAAGAAATGTGTAAAGGAGAAGACACATAGACTATCTAATAAATGGTGTCTTACAATAATTATTATTAAAAGTGGTTTAATAATAACTAAATTAAAACATCACCCCCTCAACATTCAGTTGAGTTGTCTTGTTGCGTTTTGCCAATTTTGCTTGCCAAAACGATGTTTCCATGCCCACACCACAGGTCGTAGTCATTTAGATTGGAAAGGACTGTTCTGGAGTAACTCACATGCTTGCCCTTTTTAACGTTAAATTGTCTGAACTTCTTGGCTTAACTCCAAAGCCACTCTTACAGGAAGAAAGATACCTTTATATATACAAGGGAAGAAGATAGTATAACCCAGGAAAACCTTTCTTGTGGGAAAATAACCATTCTTGTATAAACTCTGTAGAAATCCAGCCACAGAAGCCTGACAATAGATGATTTGGAAGTAGATGACTTCCAATTAACCTGCCAGGCAATTGGGGATCACTTCCGGTTTCTTGCCAATCTGATTCTTCAGGTCCCTGTGAAAGACAACTATGCTTAGTTTTCTTGGAAGTGTTCTCACTGCATTGAGGCATTGTATCTTCATGTGGTTTTCTTTAATAAAAATTTTTTTCTGTTTTTATTTTTTATTTTTGAGAGAGAGAGAGACAGAGCGTGAGTGGGGGAGGAACAGCGAGAGAAGGAGACACAGAATCCGAAGCAGGCTCCAGGCTCTGAGCTGTCAGCACAGAGCCCGTCATGGGGCTTGAACCCACGAACTGTGAGATCATGACCTGAGCCGATCTGAGCTACCCAGGCCCCCCCCCGTTTGATTTTTTTTAATTGTCATCTTTCCCTTCAGACTACAAATGCAATGTGTGTTTACTCAGAACACCAGACTCCACAGAGATGCACAATGAAAGGCTGATTATCATCCTCCAGATGCTCGTCCCTCCCAACTACAGGTTCCCATCCAGTCCCCTTACCAAATTCTCTTATGACCTCCAAACTAGTCTTATATTTTCCCCATGTATAATTATGCCATCTGCAAATAACGATGACTCTGCCTTTTCATTTTCAATATGTACTCTGTCATCATGGCTTTCCTATCCTAGCCCATTAAATAGAAAACTCTAAAACCTCCTGTAACAACTGCTTATTTCTGATTTTCATTGGGATAGTTTTATGCATAATGATTTTATATTGTGTATAGTGCTGGCCTCAGGTCAATAGTCATTATCAACTTGAACAGCTTTTGGTTACTACTTTCCTTTAGCGGTTTTATTAGAAATGGGACTTGACAGGAATTATCAATGTTATTGGCTCTACAACACCAGCTTTGGGTTTCATTTTGAATGTCCAATGAGTTTTTCCACAGATCACTAATTTTGTCTTTATTAATTTTCCTCTCCAACTTTCTTTAGGTTATTTTTGTTTGTTTTTTAAGTTTTTTTTTAAGTTTGTTTGTTTGTTTGTTTGTTTATGTGAGACAGACCTCAAGCATGGGAGGGGCAAAGAGAAAGGGAGAGAGAGAATCCCAAGCAGGCTCTGCACTGTCAGTGCAGAGCCCGACACGGGGGCTCAATCCCACGACCATGAGATCACAACCTGAGGCAAAATCAAGAGTCAGATGCTTAACTGACTGAGCCACCTGGGCACCCCAGTGTTCTTTTTTTATGATAGTTTTATTGTGACATAATTCACAAACCATAGAATTCATCCATTTCATGTGTATAATTGTGTTTTTTAGTATATTCACAGATATGCACACAGTTGTGATAGTCCAATTTAGAACATTTTCATCCTGTTAAAAAGATACCCCTCATTCTTTAGCTAAAACTTCCAAACCCCTATGTCCCACTGAAAGAACCACTAATCTGATTTCTCTATTGATTTACCTATTCTGTACATTTAATATAGTTGGAATCATAACATGTGGTCTTTTGTGACTGGCTTCTTTCACTGTGCATGTTTTCAGGGTCGGTTGGTTTCTGCTATAGCACGTGTCAGCACTTGATTCCTTATGGCCAAATGATATCCTTGTTGTGTGGTGTTTACAAGTCACCCAGTTGAATTTTGTGGGGTTTTTAAAGATCTCACTGGATTTATTCAACAACCCATGAATTGGCCAGCATCCTATCTAGCAAATAAAGAGGAGGTCTGAAGAACTGAAAAATGGAAGACTTTTGTAGGCAGAAGGGGGCAGAACAAGGAAGTTACTAGCAAAGAGTGGATTGCTTCAGGTGAGAAGGTCTTCTTTTGGGAGACATCCAGGGTTTATCAGACAGATTACTTCACTAGTGCTGACCAGGAAATTCCGGACTGGCTAGGTAAGATTACGTTGCTGGACTGCAGTTGGGTTAGATGTTAAGTCTTGGTTTAGTAATGTGGGCTTAGCACAAGTGACTCCATTTGGGGCCTGTTGTCTCTTTTTTTTAACAACGGATATACAGTATTTGTTTATCCATTCATCAGTTAATGAACATTGGATTGTGGTCACCTTTTGGCTATGATGCTACTATAAACTTTCATGTATAAGTTTTCATGTGGACATACATTGTCAGTTCTCTGGGATAAATACAAGCAGTAGAATTGCTAAGTCATGTCTTTAACCATTTGAGGGACTGCCAGACTGTCTTCCAAAGTGGCTGCACCATTTCCCAGTCCCACCGGCGGTGACTAAGGTTCAGATTTCTCCATTATCTCTCCAACACTTATTGTTGTATGACTTTCTGATTCTAGCTGTCTTAATGGATGTGGAATACATCTTGTTGTGGTTTCGATTTGTGTTTCCATGATAACTAATGATGTTGAGCATATTTTCATGTACTTGTTAACCATTTCTAAATCTTTTTCTTTTTCTTTCTTGGAAAAACTGTGTATTCATTTATTTGTAAGAATTCTTTGTATATTCTAGGTACAAGTTCCTTATCAGATATATAATTGCAAATATTGTCTCTCATTCGGTAGCTTGCCTTTTCATTGTCTTGATAGTGGTTTTTGATGAACAGATTTGTTCCGTGTTAATGAAATGCAGTATATCCATGTTTTCTTTTGCTTTTCATGCTTTTGATGTTATTTCTAAGAATCCATTACCAAATTCAGGGTCGTGAAGATTTACCTGTGTCTTCTCTAGGAGTTTTATAATTTTAACTCTGACATGTGGGTCTTTGAACCATTTTGTTTTTGTATACAGTATGATGAAGGGTACAAATTCATTCTTTCATATGTGACTCTTCAGTTGTCATGGAAGCATTTGTTGAGGGGACTGTTCCTTCCCCATGGAATGGTCTTGGCATCCTTGGGGAATATCTGTTGGCAATAGATGTATGGGTTTATTACCAGACACTCAATTCTATTTTCCTGTTCTATAAGTCTTTCCTTATGCCAGCACCACACTGTTAGATGACTGTAGCTCTGTAGTAAGTTTGAAGTCCAAATGTAGGAGCCCTACAACATTGTTCGTTTGTTTTTTCAAGTTTGTTTTGCCTATTCAGGGTCCCTTGCATTTCATACGAATTTTAGAGTTCATTTTGATTTTCTTTTACTTTTTTCCTTACTGTGTCATGCCAGTTCATTTAATTTCAGTTTATAAATAATGGAATCTTTATAAGACTTTGAATTTTTTCCCAAAAAAAATGTTAGCTGTAAGCCATAGGTAAAAATACAGCATGTTTTCTTTTTATTAAAAATTTTTTTTATAATTTTAGAAAGAGAGAATGTGAGCAGGAAAGAGGGGGACAGAGAAAGAGAAAGAGAGAGAGGAGAGAGAGAGAGAGAGAGAGAGAATCTTAGCATGTTCCACACTCAGCACAGAGCCCAGTGCAGGGCTCGATCCCAACAACCCTGAGATCATGACCTGAGCTGAAGTCAAGAGTCAGATTACTGAACTGATCGAGCCACCCAGATGCCCCAAGGTGTTTTCTTTTTATCAATTTATATATTGTTGACCTTATTTTTTCTCTAATACAGGAATTATTTGAATTGCATTCCTTAATATCCATGCTCTCTCTCTTTTTTCGATGGTGTCACCTTTTTATGTTAATTACTTCTGGTTTTCTTGTATTATGAATTTTGACTTATCAAACTCTACACTTTGGAATGTGTTAAGGGTTTGTTAGAAACCAAGCACATGATCAAAATGTATGTGTTTATGGGCATATGAAAACCATGTACTGTTCTCCATTTGTACATAACAAAGTATTATACTATCAAGCTGGGTGATTGGTTTTTCAGATATTCTAGATATATATATCTTTACTTTTTGTCTACCATCACATTTTAAAAAGTCATATGGACTTATATAATTATATGGAGTCTCATATCTTGCACAGCATAGTTTTTTACTTTTTAGGATTTATTTATATTGTGTGCAACTCTAGTTTATACACCTTCATTGCCAATTAATAGTCCTTAATGACAACAATCTATACTGTTTTTAACCATTTTCCTATAGATAGACATTTAGGTTACACCCATTTTATTTGTACTGATAAGACATTCTTCTTCACATCTCCTGAAGCATAAGAACCTCTCCTGTGTATGTAACTATGAGTGAAAATATTAAGTTAAAGCATTGGTGGTCACAGAATGTAGACTTTTTTTTTTCTGAGTCTTTGACATTTTTTTCCTTTTTTTTCTTTTTTTAATATGAAATTTATTGTCAAATTGGTTTCCATACAACATCCAGTGCTCATCCCAACAGGTGCCCTCCTCAATGCCCATTTTTTTAAAAAATTGACTTATGGCCTAGTATATGGTCCATTTATGAAAATAAACCATAGGTGCTTACAGAGAATGTACATTTTCTGGTTGTTGGATGCTAAGTTGTATGTGTGTCTGTTAGTTCCAACGTGTAATTTGTGTTGTTCAAATCTGAAATACAGTTATTGATTTTTTTAATCTATTTGATTTGTCAATAATTGAGGGAAATATGTGGCTATTTATGATTTTTCTGAAACTTGATTTTTTTTTAATTAACCTCTCAGTTTCTGTGTTTTAGATGAGTTTAGTCCACTTATGGTTTTTGTGATTGTTGATATATTTGAACTACTTTCTGTCATCTTTTTAATTTCTATCTGTCCCAAATTTTTACTAACTTTATTTTAATTTTTATTGTGAAATTTTTGCATATAAAGATTGCACAAAACAAAATAAAATCTATAGCCCAATGATTTAATCTCAAAGTAAACATTTGTAGAACTGTCACAAAAATCAAGGAAAAGAAAAAAAAAAGAATATTCCAGAAACCTCAGTCATGCCTCCTATCAAATATTGGTTCCTTCCTTCTCTATGAATACACCACTATTCTTACTTCTAATGTATTGATTAGTTTTTAGTTTGAACTAATGGACATGAATTCCTTCTCAGATGACTGACTCCAAGTTCAAAGTCAGCAATGGTACATGGAGTTCTTCTCATGCCTCAGTTCCCTCTGACTTCTTCTGATGGCTTTATATTTTTTAATATTTTCATCAGTTTCACTGTGCTGTATCTGCAATTGAATTTCTTTTAATTTTGATCCTTGTCATGTGTAGATGGCTTTTTGAACATCTGACTTATCAATTTTGGAAAAATCTCACCCACTCTCTCTTTAAATATTGTTTTTGCCTTCTTCCCTATCTTTCCTCTCCTCAGATGCCAACACTGTAAATAACAGATTTTATTTTATTCCATTTCCTATAGTATATTCTGTATTTCCCTCTTTTTTTTTTTTTTTAATGTTACATTCTGGCTTTTTTTTTTTCAAGAAACAGACTCTTTTTCAAAAAAATTTTTACTGTCTATTTATTTTTGAGAGAGACCCAGACAGAGTATGATTGGGGGAGGGGGAGGGGCAGAGAGAGAAGGAGACACAGAATCTGAAGCAGGCTCCAGGCTCTGACCTGTCAGCACAGAGCGCGATGTGGGGCTCAAACTTGCAGACTGCAAGATCATGACCTGAGCCGAAGTCTGTGACTTAACTGACTGAGCCACCCAGGTGCCCCCTGGCTATTTTTTTTTAACTTCCTATTCACTGATTTCAGCTAAATCTAATTTATCATTAAACTCAGCTACAAACTCTTAATTTTGATTTCTGTATTTTTCATTTCAACAATTTCCATTTATTTTTCTATTGTTTTTGTTCTCTGATTAAGTTCTTAATTGCATCCTTTATTTCTTTGGTCATATTAAGGATAAGTGTGTTAAAATCTGTATCTAATTATTCATTATCTGGATCCCTATATATCTGTCTTTATTGTTTGCTATTTGTGGTTGTTTTGGTTTTCCAAACTCCCCCCACCCATGGTCTCCATGGAACCACGGACTCCATTTTTGTCTTTCTATTTACAAGAAGATGCCAAAAATAATGCCAAGGCCTTCAGTTCCTCATCCATCATTTCTAAATGGTTAGAAAACTTCTCAGTGAAAAAGTAGTCACTTCTCAGTTCCTTCTTCTCCTAGGTTTTTGCTCTAGAATTATTTCCTGCTCCTTAACTCGGAAAACTTTGAGATTTTCTTTATTTTGTTCATATTTTCTGGTTATTCTCAGTGTAAAGACTGATGTGAACTGAGTGAACTGAGTCCACTATTACTTTTTCTTACTTTGTGTGTGCTATTTTTTATGACTTTCTTACTTTTTAAAAAATTGATTGAAAGGTTTCTTATTTTTTCCTGTAGATTTGTCATTCAGTTTGTACTCTACTGGCTTATAATGTTGCATATTTTTGAATTTTCTTTTATTCATGACCCTTGAAATTGTGTTACATACATTTAGCTTAGCAAAGTCTAAAATTAAAATATATCATAATCCTCTCCTGAAAACACAGGAATAAAAACAATTTTAATTTGATCATCCCTTCCCAACATGCATGCTAGTTTTTATTTCATAGTTTAGTTCTCTTCTTTTAAGTCCTTAAACATATTGTTATAAATATTACTATTTCTCTAAACATAAGTACTTGGATTATGTATTTTCTGTTTTATCTGCTTTTTCTTTCTTTGTGCATTTTAGAACGTGTTTCTGACATCATTTTCCTTCTCTTACAGTAGATCCTCTATAACTTCTTTAAGTGCATATCTTTTGGTTGTAAATTCTACTTTTCCCTATATATATTTTTATAGCCACCTGCATTCTTGAAGGTAATTTTTTCTTAGCAACCAATTCTACGTTCATAGTTATTGTTTTTCTCATCACTTAAAAAATGCTATCCTATTGTCTTCTGGCTTTCATTGTTGCTGTGAGAAGGTGGTTGTCAATCTTACTGCTACACCCTTTTGTGCCGAGACCTTTCTTGCTGGCTTTTAACTGTCTTTTGTTGTTGCTGTTGCTGTTTTTGTTTTGCCCCGGATATGTATAGACATTCTTTCCTTTTAATTTACCCCTTAGTTGGAAATATTTTGTGTTTGCTAGATTTCTGGGTTTACTAGTTTTTTATAATGTCTAAAAAAATTCACAGCGATGCCTGGCCTTTATTTTCTAATCCCTTCCTTTGGGTACCCAATAAGATGCATGCTAGTTTTTTCTTATTCTGTATTCATATTCCTGAACATCTATTACATATTTTCCATCTCTCTATTTCTGTGTTGCAATCTATGTAGTTTCTGTGGAAATATTTTTCACTTCACACTTTCCTTTTTCAGTAATTTCTTATCTGCTATGTAATCCAACTTTAATTTTTTTTATTTCTACTTTTTTTTTCCATTTCTAAAAATTCCTTTCTTGGGGGGGGTGGTGTCTGGCTGGCTCAGTCAGTGGAGCACGTGACTCTTGATCTCAGGGTTGTGAGTTTGAGCCCCACGTTGGGCATAGAGCTTACTTTAAAAAACTAAAAAAAATTTTTTTAATTCCTTTTTTGGGGACACCTGGGTGGCTCAGTTAGTTGAGCATCTGACTCTTGATTTTGGCTCAGGTCATGATCCTAGGGTCGTGGGATCGAGCCCTCTGTCGGGCTGCACAATGAGCGTGGAGACTGCTTAAGATATCCTCTCTCTCTCTCTCTCTCTCTCTCTCTCTCTCTCTCACTCTCTCCATCTGCCCTTCTGCCCAACTCATGCTCTCTCTCTCTCTCTCTCTCTGAAATAAAAAAACAAAAGTCCTCTTTTTCCTCCAAATCTTCAAGTTCATTTTTATATGTGATTTATAATTGTGTACTGCTCAAAAATATATGGCACTGTTCCCAGTGGTCTCTTTTTGCATCCTTTTCCTTTCTGTAATGGCATCTTTCATTTTTTTTAATATTTAAGGTATTTATTTTTTATGTTTTGTATTTGACAGTTCCATTTTTGTGGTCCTTGGGAATCTTCATCTGTCGTTTCTGTTGAATGTCATTCATTATCCTTGGACTTGTAGTGTTTGATGATCATGGTCTTGCTGGTGAGTTTTTAGCTTAATTTCGATTTCTGGGAGTTTTTTGGGCCTCAGTTAGGGTAGCTCTTATCCAGAGAGTTTACTTCCACTTCTTCTGGTAGCAAGATTTGAATAATCTTGGTCAGCTTTAGCTCCTCGGAGAGTCTTTGTCCAGAAGTGTGTCTGCCTTGCTGATAGTTAAGGATTTCGAGTACCAGAGGAAATGCTGCTATAGGCAATTGTGTTCAAACAACCACATTCTTCCAGATATTTAATGCTTTGGTCCCAGCTTTCTAGCATTTGGAAACCAATTTAGTTAGTTTTTTTTTTTAGCTCCCTTTCCTCTTGATGATATAACCAATACCTCAAAAAATTGTTTCCATTTATGTTACTGTTTTTTGTGAGGGGTGTGTGTGTGTGTGTGTGTGTGTGTGTGTGTGTGTGTGTGTAGGAGGGGGGAATGTCCCTCAAAGCATCTAATCAGTTAATCATAATGTCCAAAGTTGAAATTTGTTATATTTTTAATCATGACTCTTATTATATCTGATCTATTTCATCTCTTCCAGAATTTTTATTACCTGCATATTAGATATGTTGTATCTGTCCCCTAAGCTTATCTTCTCAGGTGTGTGGTTTTGTTGTGTGGGGTTTTTTGTTTTGTTTGTATTTTGGTGTTCTTTGCAAGATCTTTCTTTATTTGAACTTCCAGGCCATTAACGCAACTTCTCAGGAATAATGATTCATTTATTGCTTTGCATTTTAAATTAACAACTATTTTTGGGGGGCCCTGGGTGGCTCAGATGGTTGCACATCCAACTTCGGCTCAGGTTATGATCTTGCAGTCCGTGCATTCGAGCTCTACGTTGGATTCTGTGCTGACAGCCCAGAGCCTGGAGTCTGCTTCCAATTCTGTGTCTCCCTCTCCCTCTGCCCCTCCCCAACTCATATTCTCTCTCTCTCTCTCTCTCTCTCTCTCTCTCTCTCTCTCTCTCTCTCAAATACATAAACATTAAAATTTTTAAGAAAAAATGAACAATTGTTTTTAGATGCAGATGTATTTTGTACTCTCTTTTCATCTTGAAAATTCTCACTACGATGTTCTTTTACTGTTTAGCCTTGGACCATTGTGCCTTTAACAGTGGATATGGTGATCAGTTTTCTCCTTGACTGCAAATGCCTGCTATTGGGTTATTATCTGCTGTTGCAGATTAGAAAATAAAGCCTCTGTGCTTCCTTGCTGGGGGAAGCTGCGGTAATATGAGCAAACTTTGAACCATATAATTCAACCTTTTGACTCCACCTCAAGATTTAGCTGATAGGACCAGCATGTATATGGACCCAAGGGGCGACAATCTAAAGTGTAACCACCACCCTGTGATGTATACTGTCTTGTTACTTAAAAAAAAAAAAAAAAAGCTAGACAATAGATTGTCTCAGGAAATACAACAAAAATCATTAAAAGACTTTGCCTCTTATCAGAAGAGGCTGAAGTAAGGAGGTTATGAGATACAGCTGACACTGTAGGGAGAGTAATAAACTAAAGCAATGAGCAAAATAAAGCTTGAGTCAGCAGAAAAGCTACCACGTATGATTCCAGGTAGATCCCAGTAATACACCCCCCGCTTTTTTTTAAAGTTTATTTACCTTTGAGAGAGGGCGAGACAGAGCCCGAGCAGGGAAGGGGCAGAGTGGGAGGGAGATACAGAATCTAAAGCAGGCTCCAGGCTCTGAGCTGTCAGCACAGAGCCCGACGTGGGGCTTGAACTCACAAACCATGAGATCTGAGCCACCCAGGTGCCCCAGTAATCCCCCTTTTAGTCAATCCTGTGGAGTTTTTCTTGGGTTCAAACATACCTCACAAAGTTATTTTCTCCTCCTACTGAGTAGCTGCACAAGATCATTACCGTAACATTCAATGTATTAGTCAGCCTGGCATAGATCTCTGATAGCCACAGTTTCAAACGGGTAGGGTTACTAGATAAACACCAGTTATGATCTTGGATTATAAAAACGGGGAAAAGGGGAAGTTTTCCGATTGTTTCTGATCACTGTATACCCTTCCCTTAAATTCAGGCCAAGTCCCTGCTGCTCTGAAAAAAATATATAAATGCCGCTTGTGACGGACAGACCATAAGGGAGCTGTCTGATCCCTGCACCTTGGTGTCCTTGCCCTAGTATAATCCTCTCCCCTTGAGTGCAGGCAAAACTTGTGACTTGCTTCTAACCAATGGAACAAGAATATTGGGGTGTCATTGTCTCAATTGGGTTGTATTATATGGCAAAAGTGATACGTCATGTCCATGATTACACTACTCTATACAGGGCTCCTCCTTCACAGCCTGAAAATAAAGCCTCTCCTTGAGGACTTAATGAAGTAAGCGGCAAGTTGGAGATGGCTGATTGGCAAGAAATTGTGACTGGGCTGCAGGAAACTGCATTCAGCTTCTAAAATCTAAGAGTGGCCTCCAGCCAGCAGCCACCAAAACTGCTGTGGCTCTGTCACGCAGCCACAGGACATGAAATCTGCCAGCATCAGGAATGGGCTTGAAAGCAGATCCTTCCCTAGTGGAGCCTAGTTGAGAACACAGGTCAACGCCTTCGTCACAACCTTGTGACCCTGAACAAAGCACCCAGATAGACTGTGCCCTGATTCCTGCCCCACAGAAACCAGAAAATAACTGTATGCTGTTTTAAGCCACTAAGCTCGTGGTTGTTGGTTATGCAGTGATAGAAAACACGTGCACTGGTAAAGGAGCCCAGTAAGAAAGTGCAACACGGAGACATTAACTCCGCCCCCGCCGTCTCCCTTGCAGTGCGACACAGCATCAGCAGAGCGATGCCCCGTACAGTTTTCCACTTAGGTTAGTACATTATTTTATGACCCATCCCTCCTTAAGCCTTTGTAAGACTCAAGTGTCTCGCTAGGAAATTTTATCGGGCTAAATTGAAAGTGTTTATTCACCAAGGTAAACTGGTGGTGGAATTTGTTGAATTATACTTGAGTAGAACTTCTACTAGTTTTCATGTGTGTTTACACACATTATCTCAGCTGATACTCATAATCCTGGGAGATGTGTAAGCAAGCGTTTCTTCCATTGAAAATGAGAGATTAAATGGCTTGTCCAAGTATCTTCATCCATTCAGGCTGCTGTAACAAAACACCACAGACTGAGTGGCTTATAAACAACAGAAGCTTCTCACAGTTCTGGGGGCTGGAAGGCTGAGATTGGGGTGCTTGGGTGAGGGCCTGCCTCCAGGTTGCAGGCTTCTTGCTTGATCCGTGCATGGAAGAAGGGGCTAGGGAGCTCTCCTGAGCCTCTTTTATGAGAACATTAATCCCATTCATGAGGGCCCCGCTCTCATGACACAATCCCTTCCCAAAGGCCCTACCTTGTAATACCTGTGGCATTGGGATTTCAACATAGGAACCTGTTGGGGAGGTGGTGTGTGTGTTGGGAGGGAGGGTAGGGGAGAGTAATGACACCAAGTTTACCAGCTAGTAAGTAGAAGAACCAGAAGTGAATGTAAGTCTTCTAAAACCAAAGCCAGTGTTTTCCCTCTACATGAGAACCACCTCCTGTAGAGGTGTCTCCTGTAGAGAAGACACTACCTGAGTCCCAACAATTATATTTAATCGTGGCAATATATTTCCAGGGTTTTTTGTTTTCAAAAATGGAATAAAACTAGAAGCTGGAGATCAGCACTCACTCTAAAATCATGGAGGTCATCTGGTATACAGTTAGGCTTATGAAGGGCATCAGATGCACTGTATATGATGGAAATTTTGTCATCACTAAAGCACACTAACAGGAATGCTCATGCATGTATCCTTGTGTTAGATTCATACCGACCAAGACATTTTAAGAACACCTCAGATACGGAAGTCCCTTGTGTTCAGAGGTTGGAGGTCAAGCTGACTAGATCAAAAATCCTCTGTACGTTCAGCACAGAATGATGAAGTTTTGCTTCTCGCTGAAGGAAGAGAATGCTTCCTTTGACATTCCAAAAAAAAAGTTCCATGTCATGGAAAGCCTCAGAAGCTTGGTACGAAAATGAATATGGCCAAGAAAAATGTTTTGTTACTTGAAAAGTGTATTGTCAGATGAAAAAAAAAATGGTAAGAAAGAGAAGGAAGAAACTCACTCACATTTCCAACCCAGTCCAAGGTTTTCAAGGTGGATGAAACTTTTCCTTTTAGAGTAAATTCTAGCTTATGTGGTAAGATAAACGTGTGATTTCGAACCCAGAGGACATCTCACACTAGATTTGTGTCATTGCATTTTGTGACTACCCATGTGCTCTGTGTTTGGTCGGAAATGCAATGATCTTGACCCATTTTCCAGTGTAATATATGTGGTGACAATAAAACATACACGCAAAACACATGGATACCCAACGATTTCTTAATGTTGACACAATCCTTATTGTTAGAGCTTTCCAGCTAGTAGGTCTGCCTTTTGTCTCTTCCGTAATTACTCGCCCTCATCACTTCCACTAATCACCTTCCTAAAATAATAAATTTACTCATGTTACCATCTCCTGCTTGAAAATTTCTGACAGGTGTTCCCTCCATCTGGGAGAAAGTAGACACACAAGCCCAGGCACGACCAACTTCCCATTCTCCTTTCTGTACCTCATCCGCCGCTGTTTCACACCCTACATCATTCGTGCCAAGTTCAAAATTTCCCATCGGTAGATATACACTCAGGAAAATATGAGAGCTCATTATTAATGAACTTTTTCTATAAAGACTACTTCACCAAAAAGCACACCCTCTTTCTGTGGCAAATGGAATGGCTCAAATACAAAATCAAATTAATAAACTTGTTAGGGCAGACTTTGGCATAACAAGAATAGAAGAGGAAGCCAAGGGTTATGAATATTGAATTGGGTTGTTGAAAGCAAAATAAATACTTTGAATTGTTTTAACGTTTTTATTTTTGAGAGAGAGACAGGCAGAGTACTAGTGAGGGAGGGGCAGAGAGAGAGGGAGACACAGAATCTGAAGCAGGCTCCAGGCTCTGAGCTGTCAGCACAGAGCCCGATGCGGGGCTCGAACTCACGGACCGTGAGATCATGACCTGAGCTGAAGTCAGAGGCTTAACCGACTGAGCCACCCAGGTGCCCCCAAAATAAATACTTTGGATTATATATCTCTCAGTCTGAACTTCCATATACAAAATTATTTTCTTGCTAACAAAAATGTGGGAGAAGTCAATGAGGGAAGTGTACATTTCTTTGTGCACAAACATGTCTAAATAATTAAAATCATGATTGAGGGGTGGCTCGGTTGGTTGAGTGTGTGGACTCTTGATTTTGGCTCAGGTCACAATCCCAGTGTCATGGAATCAAGTCCCACATCAGGCTCCATGCTCAGCATGGAGATTCTCTCTCCCCTGCTCCTCTGCTCCTCTTCCCCGCTTGCTCTCTCTAAAAATAAAAATTAAAAAAAAATTTTTTTTAATTTAAAATTGTGATTGAGGGGGAGCAAGTCCTGCTGCACTTTCAAGTTGCCAGAGTTGGGCCACCTGGGTGGCTCAGTCAGTTAAGCGGCCGACTCTTGATTTCAGCTCAGGTCACCATCTCACTGTTGATGAATTTGAGACCCTGTCGGGCTCTGTGCTGACAGCTCTGAGCCTCTTGGGATTCTCTCTTTCTCCCTCTCTCTCTCTCTCTCTCAAAATAAATAAATAAACTTAAAAAATTAAAAATAAAGTTGCCAGAGTGTGATGGGACAGGTTGAAAAACATGCAGTGAAATAAAAATCCACAGCACAACACCGCTGTGCCTTGCTTTCTGCTTTACCCGGGCAATCCAAGCTTCAAACGCAGAGACGTTAACATATATAATCTCTTGCTGAATTTCTTTTTCATGCAATTTTTGTATTCATTTGAGAAAGTAAATGCACACCTATTTCCATCTACTTCTATAAATATATATGGTAAACATATACTTATATATACTTATATAAATATACGGCAAAGGATTCTCTAAAGCAAGGAACCATCAATGGAAAAAACCACGGGTAAGAAAGGAGAAGGATTAAAAATGAAACCAGGAAATTCAAAAATCAAAAGTAGCCGGACACAAAATGCCATATATTGTATGATTCTGTGCACGTGAAATTTCTAAAGTAGGCAGGTGCATGGAAATGGAAAGTGTGTTAGTGCTTGCCAGTGGCTAAGGGAAGGGGGAGTAGAGTACATCTACTATTGGTAGAGTTTTCTCTGGATGTGTTCTGGAACCACACAGTGGTGGTGATGGCACCACTCTATGGACATACTAGAAAACACTTACTGGACACTTTAAAATGGTGAATTTTATGGTATGTGAGGTATATCTCAATAGCAATAATAAAGGTAGGGAAGTCTTCATAGTCATAAGATGCAGAAGGAAACTGCTGAGTAATCATGACGCACTGCCCCAGAAATGACAGGTTACCAAGAGAAGAGAGGCTAGAGGCAATATCAAAAAATAAAAAATTTACAAAAATAAAGAAGGCACCAGTGGAGAGAGAGCAGAGAACAGAATGAGTTGTTTTTTTTTAAATAGTTTCTTGAACTGGGGCACCTGGGTGGGTCAGTCGGCTAAGTGTCTGACTTTGGCCCAGGTCAAATGAATCTCATGATTCATGAGTTCGAGCCCCGCGTTTGGCTCTGTGCTGACATCTTGGAGCCCGGAGCCTGCTTTGCATTCTCTCTCTCTCTCTTTCTCTCTCCGCCCCTCCCACTCATGCTCTGTCTTACTTCCTCTCTCTCTGTCTCTCTCTCTCCAAAGTAAAAATAAACATTAAAAAAATTAAAATAATTTCCTGAGGGACTCACACTTGACAAAAGACCATATAAAGTTATGGACTCATATGAGGGCAGCAATAAATAGCTAGCAGAAAAACGATTAAAATGTGGGACTCGTGGCAAAGCTTCCTCACAAGCCCCATTGGGTTAGGCCAATGAAGTGATTGAGGCTTATAGTAGTATACAGGGGGTGACCCTGGTCCGCACCCCAGCTTTCCCACCTATTTCCTATGTCTACTCGAGATAGTTTATCTCTCTGGTTTTCAATTTCCTCTTGTGTAAAATGGGAGAATGATAGTACCTACCTCATAGAGTCATTTGTAGAGATTAAATGGGGGGCGATATCTCGAGCCATCTGGAAATCAATTTGAGCTCAGTGCCTGATATATTATGAACATTTAATCCATTGCAGTAGTGATTAGGAAGGATGATGATGGTGGTGGTGGTCATCATGGTTGCTAATGCTTTTCTATATTATAAATCTCACTGTTACCAGGTTACGGGGTCTGTTCCAGCCAAATCGGTCAACTCACCAAATAAGTGTCTCTACTACATCTGGTTTGTTTTTTATTGTTTGATTCTTACTTCCTCGGTTCGAGTCATTTCTTCTTCTTGAAATGCTGCTTTGAAATGGTACTTCTCTTCCAAGATTCCTCTCCACTGTTGACATTGACCTCATCAGCCCGTTCTTACCCATCGCATCTCTCCCTGAACTCCCGCTTTCATACTTCCAGTCCTCAACCATATGAATTTTGGCTCATGTGTACAGGGATGTTGGGTCACATCTGCTGCGGATAATGTAAGAGAAAAGAAAAGAAGAGGAGTCAGGGAAGAGGGAGGGGTGGTGAAGAAAATGGCAAAGCCGGATTGCACTTGTAGCTGAGGCAGGGGAAATAGATACAGAAAAATAAAATAGGATCTCCGAAACGACACAAACAGCCACACAACTGTAAGTGTCTGTCACATAGGTTAGCATCAGTAATTTTGGAATCAGGTGCACCTGGGTGGCTCAGTCAGTTAAGTGTCTGACTCTTGGTCTCAACTCAGGTCATGATCTCACGGTTTGTGGGATCTAGTCCTTGTGTCAGGCTCTGTGCTGACAGTGCCTGCTTGGGATTCTCTCTCTGCCCCTCCTACACTTGTAGTCTCACTCTCTCTCAAAATAAATAAATAAACTTTAAAAATAGTAATGATTTTGGAATTAAATCATTTGAGCATTTACTCATTTGTTCACAAGGCTGCAAATGGTTTGGCATGTCCTAAAACCATTAGGATAAAACTATCCTAACCACATCTAAGACCATATAGCCTGGATGCGGGGCTGGAGGTAGAACATGGCAAGGGAAGGAACTTTTTGAAACATACTTATTCATCTCTGACACCCTGATGTGCTTATATAAAGATTACCTAAAATTTTTGCTATTGTACAAAAATGGGATTCAGAATGAGGAGGGGGTCATTAATGAATCATAAAGCCACAAAGACACTGGCTGGTTCAGTCAGTAGAACATGCAACTCTTCGTCTCAGGGTTGTGAGTTTGAGCTCCACGCTGGGGGTAGAGATTACTTAAAAATAAAATCTTAATGGGCGCCTGGGTGGCCCAGTTGGTTAAGCATCCGACTTCTGCTCAGGTCATGATCTCATGGTTTGTGAGTTCAAGGCTTGCCTTGGGCTCTGTACTGACAGCCTAGAGCCTGGAGCCTGTTTCAGATTCTGTGTCTCCCTGTCTCTCTCTCTGCCCCTCCCCTGCTCGTGCTCTCTCTCTCTCTCAAAAATAAATAAATGTTAAAATAAATTTTTAAAAAAGAATAAAATCTTTTAAAAAATCCAGAAAGATACTGAACATTTAGATAGATGTTTAGAAATAAAGATTAACATTCCTCTTAGTATGTCTGTTACCAAAAACAGAGGAGAAAAATAATTCATAAGTTCTTTTTTTTTTAATTTTTAACATTTATATTTGAGAGACAGAGCATGAGCAGGGAAGGGGCAGAGAGAGAGGGTAACAAAGAATCTGAAGCAGGCTCCAGGCTCTGAGCGGTGAGCACAGAGCCTGATGCAGGGCTTGAACCCATGAACCGCGAGATCATGGCCTGCCTGAGCCGAAGTCAGATGCTTAACCGACTGAGCCACCCAGGTGCCCCTAAAAATTCATAAGTTCTTATTAAAATTGTGTGGGTGGAAGGTTTTCTTTTTAAATCTGAAACAAAGGATGAGTTAAGTTCAATTTACAATTCTCATTATCCTTGCGAATGTATTTTGAAAATTATCAATTTCTTTTAAATTTTCAAAACATATGCGTACAAAATTGTAAATGGTATTCTCTTATAAGTTTCCTGTCTTTTGCCTAAATAGAGTGGTGGGAATAGAAGCTAAAAGAAGTTAAAAGCCTCAAAACAAGTTTGGCGATGTAACAGATGTCTCTGGGGGCCCCGTGTCATTTTCCCTTGATCCTCACCTGATTGTAGCCACGTTCGCAGTGGCTATTTCTGTGCCAGGTCACACTCGCCTCGTGTTTCATTGTGAACAAAGAACTTGAACAGAGAACTGTGAGTAGGCATAGGGTTTAGCCACGTGGCTATGGCGGTGGGAGGAGCTCTAGGCAGAGGGAAGAGCTAGTCCAAGGTTGTACAGATGTGTGCCAACGTCTCTGAGAAACAGCACACGTGCTGGTGTGGCTGGAAGGGGTGAGGGATGGAGAGGGCAGGAGAAGGCGGAATTAGAGAGGCAAAGGGGCGCCAGAATATGTGTGGTCTTGAAGGCCATTCTTCAGGCTTTGGCTTTCACTCTGAGTGAAATGGGAAGCCATTTCTGGGATTTGCAGAGGAGTGACTTGATGTGAGATTTATTTTTATTTATTTTTTAAATGTTTACTTACTGATTTTGGGGGGCGGGGTGGGGGGGAGAGAATCCCAAGCAGGCTCCACACTCTGCATGGAGCCGGACACAGGGCTTGATCTCATGCCTGGGAAATCATGACCTGAGCCAGGATCGAGAGTCAGTTGCTCAACTGACTGAGCCTCCAGGGCACCCCCTGAGATTTATTTTTAAAGAATTCATACTGGATATTGTTTTTAGAATGGATTTGATTGCACGTGAGGGTACAAGACCAAGGTTGAAGATAAAAATCTGTTAGGAAGCTATTAGGGTATTCCAGGCAAGAGTTGATCATGTTTCAGATAAGGATAGTAGCCAGAAATATGGTGGGTCAGATTCTGAACATATTTTAAAAGTAGGGATAGTCTTGGGTTGCCTATAGAGTTTGAGAGAAATGGGAAAGTCAAGGATGACTAGAAGGTTTTTTAGCTTGAGCAACTAGAACAATGGAGTGTATAGGAATTCAGTTTCGAACATATCAAATGTCGGAATGTGTTTATCCGACATTCCCATGGGAGGAAAAAATGGGTGAATGGATAGTTGGATACACAAGGATGGAGTTTTGGAAAGAGATGTGGCTCTGGTTATGGTTGTGATGACCACGTAAGATATCCAAGAAATTGAGTGAGATACAGAAGATAGGGGGACCACGAAGGGAATCCTGGATGTGCTGAAATTAAAAAGTGAGGCAGAAGATGCAAACTGGTATAAAAGACTGAGAAGAAACAATTGGTTGGGTGGAGAGGACACTCAGACTGTAATGTCTTAGAAGCCGAGAGAAGAAAATGCATCACAGAAGGAGGGAGTGATCCATCACTGAAAATATTGTTGGCATGGCAGAAAAGTGAGCTCTGATTATGAACCATTTGAGTTAGTAATGTGGAGCTCACTGGTGACTTTGGAGTTGACTAGTGACTGGTTTGCTAGGAGTTTTCTCTGCAGTGATTGGGGCAAAATCTGATTAGAAACAGTTGAGACAATGAGAGTAGACACATTGGAGACATGGGGAATGCACAACTTGTTAGAGTTTTTCTGCAAAGAAGAACAAGAAAATTGGGCAATAACCGGTGAGTGAAGTAACATCGAGGGAAGATTTTGGTTTTGTGTTTTTAAGAAATAGCAGCATTCAGTATACTGACAGAAACGATACGAGGCTAAGGATGAATGAGAGAAGCTTGGACTGCTGGAACGAGGCTCCAAGGTTGGGTAATAGGGAATGAGATCTAAGTATGAGTGCCTACGTGTAAGCATTGGCTTTAGACGGGAGCATGGATAGCTCTTGTGTAGAACCAGACAGGAAAGCAGAACATGTGAATGCAGACTCTGATAGGTGAGTAGAAACTGGGATGGGAATTGGAAGAGACCCTCTTCCAACTGCTTGGATAATCTCAGTGAAGTGAGGTGAGGTCTGAAGCTGCAAGAATAAGGAGAAGGTCAAGGGAGTCAAAGGTACAAGGGAATATGCACCACAGGGAATAACCGTATTAATCCACCATGGATTTTCAGCTGGGTAAGAAGGAAATAGAACATGAAAGGGGTGAGAGGTCCTCCTGAACTGGATGTCCTGGTGATGTGGAAAAATGGTGGAGGCCAGGGTGTCAGGTGCCCTGAGTAAGGTCAAAGTAGGATGCAAGAAGTGACAGTAGGGAGGGCTTGTAGTTATTGGTGACCCCCAAGTCTAGGTTGTGGGCAGCTGTGGTATATGAGCTCATACTGATCATTACCTTTCTAAATGCTTTATTATCTTTGCTTTACCTACCTGTTCTCATTGTCATTGTTCCTGTCCTTTCCTTTGAGTTAGTAATCAGGTATTCAAATATTTCAACTTGAGTTATTTCTACTCAATTTTCAAATTCTGTATGTGTGCCATTTTGACAATGTATCCCCTGGAATTCTTTTTCTTCCCCTTTTATTCTTTTTTTTTTTTTTTGACTATATTATCTTTGACATATCATTGAATTTATGTTCTTTTTACATTCTTGTAGTATACTTATAATTTGTGTCCGTTTTTTTTTGATGAGGTATAATTAATTTACAATAAAATGTATATAATTTAAATATGTTATGAGAAATGTATACACCTGAGTGATCCTGTTCCCTATCATGGTGTAGTGTATTTATTTTATGCAGAAAAGCCCTGTGTCCCTTCCTGGGCATTCATCCCCAGAAGCAACCACTGGTCTGGCTTTCCACTCAGTACAGTATCTTTCAGATTTATACAGATTGCCACATACCTCAGTAGTGGTATTCCATTGTATGATGTATTCATTCTTGGACTGATGATGATAAAATATTTTCTGTCTGGGGCTACTATGAATAAAGTTGCTCTGAATAGCTTTGCACAAGACTTTCTGTGGACATATGTTTGCATTTCTGTCAGTAAATACAGCTCTTTCTTCCTTAACTTATGATGGAAGTTGACACCTTGGAAAGTTGAACCATCATTGTAAGTCAAGGACATCTGTACCTACAAATGGGATTTCTGGTTCACAGGCTAGAGATATATTTTTTAAACTTCCAGACAGCTTTCAAAGGGATTTTCAATTTTACTGTCCCACCAGGAATGTATGGGAATTCCAGTCAACCCAAATTCTCCCCAGTGCTGGGTGTAGTCAGTTTCCTTTCAGCCATTTGGGAATGGGGGGGTATAGAACAATCTTGTGGTTTCATTTGGCATTCTCCAAATCCCCAACAGTAACAAGAGAGACTTTTCTTGCACTTCTGTCCATTTTTTTCAGTCTTCTTTTGCTCAGCATCTGCTCAAATCTTTTGCTCATTTTTATTAGGTTATATGTCTTTTATTATTGAGTTGTAAAAGTTTTTATATATTGTGGATACAAGCCCTTAATGAACTATGTGTTGGGAAAATATTCTTCCAATCTGTAGCTTCTCCATTAATTTTCTTAATGGTTTCTTTGATGAGTCGAAGTTTTAAATTTTTGGTGAAGTCCGATTTATCATTTTTTAATGGTTTAGTGTGTTCTGTGTTCTCTCTAAGAAATCTTTCTATCTCTAGGTCAAGAAGATTCTTCCTCTTATGTTTTCGTCTACAGGCTTTATGGTTACAGTTCTTACCTTTACGTCTGTGATCTGTCTCAAATTAATTTGTGATACATTGTGAGCTAGGCATTGAGATTCTTTTTAATCATATAAAATTCCAGTTCCAACATTATTTGCTGATGCAACTTTCCTTCTCCCGTTGAATTGCTTTAGCATTTTGGTAAAACATTATTTAATTGTACATTAGGTGGGTCTGTCCTGTTCCAGTGGTCTGTTTGTCTTTCCCTTTACAGTACCACAGTCCTGATCATACTCACTTGAGAGTAAATCTTCTTGGGGCACCTGGGTGGCTCAGTCGGTTAAGCATCCGACTTCAGCTCAGGTCATGATCTCACAGTCTGTGAGTTCAAGCCCTGTGTCAGGCTCTGTGCTGACAGCTCAGAGCCTGGAGCTTGCTTCAGATTCTGTGTCTCCCTCTCTCTCTCTGCCCCTCCCCTGCTCATGCTCTGTCTCAAAAATAAATAAAAACTTAAAAAAAAAAAGCTTCTGAAGTCAGGTAGAGTAAGTGCCCCAGCTCTGTTATGTTTTGTTTTGTTTCTTTTTTCATAATTGTTTTGAGTTACTTGGCCCGTCCATATAAATTTTAGAAATATCTTCTCAATTTCTACCAAAAAACCCAAAGCCTGCTTGGATCTCCAGATCAGGTATGGAAGATCTGCCATGTTAACAGGATTGAGTCTTCTGATCCATGAACATAGCATATCTTACTAGTTATTTGGGCAATCTTTAACATCTCTTGGCAGTATGTTATCGTTTTCCAGGTAGAGATCTAATACATCTTTTGTTAAATTTATCTCTAGGTAGGTATTTCACATTTTGAAGTATTTTGTAAATGGTGTTTTAATACGTGTTTTATTTTGGATAGTTTTAGATTTATAGAAAAGTTGCAAGACAGTACAGAGAGTTCCCAGATACCCTTCACCCAGTTTTCCTTGCTGTTAACATCTTCTGTTGCCATGGAACGTTTATCATAACCAAGAAACCAACCCTGTACATTAGTGTGAACTACACTCCAGATTTTATTCAGATTTCACTAGATTTTCCACAAGCATCCTTTTTCTGCTCCAGGATACCACACTACCTTTAGTCATGAAGCCTCCTTAGTCTCCTCTCATCTCTGATCATTTCTTCATTTTTCCTTGTGTTTTATGACCTTGATAGTTTTAAGGAGTACTGATCAGATATTTTGCAGAATTTTCCTCGGCTTGAGTTTGTGGGTTTTTTTCCCCTCACAGCTGGACTGGGGTTGCAGACTTTGAGGAAGGATGCCATAGAAGTCAAGCGCCCTTCATATCTTATCTTATCAGCAGTGTGTGCTATCAACGTGACTTAACACTGGTCATGTTAACTTTGATCATCCAGCCAAGGTCATGTTTGCCTGGTTTCTCTGCTGATAAGTTACATTACTCACCCCTTTGCTTCTGCTTATGCCACTGTTTGGAAGCATACCTCCTGAAGAGGTATCTATAAATCATAGATAATTCTTCTGCAGGGAAGATATGTTTCCTCCTTCCCTCCCCTTCCCTCCCGTTCCCCCCCTTCCCTCCCGTTCCCTCCCCTTCCCTTCCCTCCTTATGTAGATCAGCATGAACTCATGAATATTTATTTTATTTGAGGATTATAATCAAATATTAAATTGTTTATTTTCTTGCTTAAATTGTTCCAGCTTCACTCTTTGAGTACTTTTTCAGGTTGGCTCCTATATCCCTATGACACGTTCCCATCCTTTTTTTGTTTTTGTTTTTTTGTTTTGTTTTCCCTTATTTTCCAGCTCTATAAGATGCTCCAGAATTAATTCTACAAGATGCCCCAGGATCAACTGTTTCCCAACGAGCTCTGGTTCCTCAGTTGGAGAATAATAACAGATCTGGGCACTTGGTGTGCTCAGAGCTGCTAGGGTATCACTGCTTCTAGGCTTTCTCAGTGCACAGACCTAAGAAATCCGTGTATGTGTAGTAACCTGTGCATAGACTTTGGGTTGCAGACTTTGAGGAAGGATGGCATAGATTACAGATGTGTTTATAACCATAGGGTGATAGATGTGCCTATAATCATTTCTGTATGTATCTGTCTGCATCTATATGGAGCTAAACTTGGGTCCACAGCGGCATCTCCAACTCTAATTCCGTACAACCTGCTTCATTTCTGCTTCCCCTTCCCCCTTTCTTATAACCTGCCTCCCCAAGTGGGAAGACTGGCCCTATATATCCTCCACCCCTTAATTTATGAGTCCAGCCCAGGATACATGGGACACAGTTTCAGAATTATTAACCACTTCTCCAGTGAGAGACAACATTATCAGCTGGAGTGCAGTGTTTATGTACAGTTGCTTTTGTCTTTAGCCTTCAGGTTTTCAACCAAAATACTGTTTTCCAAGGTGACTTATGTCAACTCCTCCCTCGTCCCCCGCCCCATCCTGATCAGTGAAGTTATGCCATGCATTTGTAATACAGTTAGTTTTTTTTTTTTTTTTTTTTTTTTTTTTTTGTCGTGGTCTGCATTCCATCCCGGGGTTCTCTGGTTCCTGGTTGCTGTGTTTTGTCTTTATTATTTTATCTTACCTTGCCTACATTCAAATTCAGTTTCTGTACTGTAAAGTTTAATGGTTTTGACCAATGCATAGTGTCATTTACTTCCCTCTCCAGTACCATACATAATGGTTCCACCACCTTAAAAATTCCCCTTAGGGGCACCTGGTGGCTCAGTCGGTTAAGCATCCTCTTGGTTTCGGCTCAGGTCATGATCTCATGGTTCATGAGTTTGAGCCCCACATTGGGCTCTGCACTGACAGCCCAGAGTCTACTTGGGACTCTGTCTTTCTCCTTCTCTGCCCCACATCCGCTCATGTTCTCTCTGTTTCTCTGTCAAAGTAAATAAACTTAAAAATTTCTTAATAAAAAATAGACAAATTTGAAAAATCCTCCTCTTTATCCTCTTTGTAATCAGCTACTCTCCCTTCTCCAAGGTGCTGGCAACCATTGGTATAGGGTTTTCCATCCCTTCAGTGTTACCTTTTCCAGAATGTCATATAAGTGGAATCATGCTATAGGTAATCTCTCAGTTTGGCTTATTTCTGTTCACGCACACCAGAGAGGTGGCATGTTTTTGGATAAGCCCCATGTTTATGGATTAGTGATAATATAAAGAATCTTTTGTGGCAGGTAGATAAAGAAAAGGCTTTAAAATATATCTTGTATTTGGGGGCACCTGGATGGCTCAGTTGGTTGAGCATCCAACTCTTGGTTTTGGCTCAGGTCATGATCTCACAGTTTGTGGGATTGAGCCTCGCTACACACTGACAGCACAGGGCCTGTTTAGGATTCTCTGTCTCCCTCTCTCTCTGCCCCTCCCCTGCTCTCTCAAAATAAATAAACATTAAAAAATCTTTCTTATATTTGTAAAATGTTCATAATTTTCAAAGTGCTTATAGTATACCATTTCTTATTTGATTTCCACACCATCCTGTGGACTGGGGAGCCATTCCTTCAGCAAAGAATCTAAGGTTCAAAGAGTGTAGGTGGCTTCTGCAAAGACACGGAGCTGGTGAGAGCCTTCTGGTACTTGAACTTGGCTTTTTAATGCATTGTTTGTGCTTCTCTAGAGTGCCTTCAATCACGTGTTGCTGTGAATCCTTTTCAATGAGCCACCAAGTCTTGACCAATGAGTAGAATTCATTGTGAGGACAGTAAAGAGGTACTTGATCTACATGCGTCCCACCAGGGGAGCCCCAGCAGAGGGGGCCAGTGGAGTGGTGTCACAAGAGAAGAAAGACCAGATGAGTGTAGCAAGTGAGTTGATGGCCACAGCACTCAGAGAATGCTTGCCAGACAGCAGCATAGGCATGTTGCAGTCTTGAGGATGATTCCAGAGTTTAAAAATGCCAGTGTTTGGCCCAACATGTCCCATGATTGTAGGTCAACCATGTCATCAGGGGCCCAACAAAAGTGATTGGGGTTGTTGGGCAACTGGCATCGCCAGTCCTTTCTTTAAAAGTTTACTTATTTATTTTGAGATAGAGAGAGAGACAGAGCACACACACAAACAGAGGAGGGGCAGAGAGAGAGGGAGAGATAGAATCCCAAGCAGACTCTGCCTGTGTGAGGCTCAAACTCATGAGCTGAGCTGAAATCGAGAGGTAGACACTTAACCAACTGAGCCACCCAGGCACCCCTGGCATTGCCAGTCTTAAGACTAGAGGGTATATGACTGTTTAACAGGAGGTTGAAGAAACTTTTCAAGGCAGTTTCGCCTATCTGGGATTTTTTTCTTACTTGCTGCTTTATGCCCTATACTCGACTGAAAACACAACTCCAGCATTTGCTGGAGAGAGGACGGGAACACTCCACGTAGAGAACACAGCACTTGCAAAGCAAAGGAGAATCAGGATGTGTATGGATGCTGCCCAGGGACTTCATAAGGCGGTCCCTTTGATTAAAGCCACTTATGGATATGGCACATGCAGTCCTTGGGCTGACTGGTGCGAGGCAGCTAATGACAGCAGAGAAAACATCGGGATGCTTGGCGGGGGGGGGGGGGGGGGGGGGGCAGTGGTGCTATGCAAATTGCAGGCAAAGTGCTACCACTTGCTCTGTTATCTTTGCTCTCTCTCTCCCATTTCGTGTACTCCTGTTAAAGAATCAGTCTCTTTGGGCAGTGATGTGGTCTGTTTTTCTGGAACATTCTGTCTGGCTTCTTGCTCACTCTTTTCTCATTGCTGGGGGAACCTGGCCACAGAGCCAGGAATTCTTCTCCTTTTCCTCCCGTTCTGGTCATTTCTCATGGGTTTTGCCCACCCACCGTTCTACCTCATGGGGGTCTCCACCCAGGACCCGGCTGGGCCCCTGTTGTCTCCACTGACAGCAGGTCCTCCTGTACCCTGCTCTCCTCCCCAGCTGACATCTGTCTGTCTGGTTGAGTCCTGCCAACAGGTGGTGCTGGAGAGAGAATGACTCTGGAGGACAAGAAGGGAGCTTCATGCTGACCTTGTCAGGGTTGCTCTGGCAGAGTCTTTCCAGAACCTTCGTTTGCCTCTTTAGGGACCAGCAGCAGCCACTGGGCCCCTTTCTCAGAGGTCTGAGCACCTTTTCCTCAGCGGCTGACATCTCCTTTCTTCTGTCACATTGGCTCCAAAGCAGTAGCTGTCTCCCCAGGGGTCTTCTGTTCTTTCAATATTCCACACCCAAGTAATCAGTTTGTGTACTAAACCCCGTCTGTTTGAAGTTGCTAGTGTGGTTTCTGTTTTCCTGACTGGATCCTGACCCAGGAAACCAATTAGAAGTATGCTCTTTCTCCCAGATCTTACTTCTTTAGCAGATGTCTCCTTCAGCGCTTCCCAAGACTCTGTATGTTAGGGAAAACCTTCTGTGGATTTCATCACATTTTATCAGTATCAAACACTGAATGCCTACAATGCAGACCCCACACTTTTCCGGAGGGTAGGCATGGCAGGGTAGGATACAAATGGAAGGTGGCTCCGTTATATTTTTATATATGTGTTATGTATGTGTTTCTACTACTTTCGCCCTAAAACAGGGCAGAGTAGAGGAAAATAAATAGACACGGATTAACACACACATCCATGTGTACCTACATCATTAATAAGTTCTAGGCTCTATCATTTCTTTTATCCCATCAATTATATATATATTATATATGTATAAATTATATGTTACATATGTACAAATTATATATATACACAAGAAAACAGTAAACAAAAGCAAATTTAAGACTACATTAGCAAAAACACAGAAGTTTTTGTATTTCTAGCTACTGTATCTCTGTTGTGCTTGGGGAATAGGGCTCAAAGTTACCACCTTTTTATTTTTTTAATGTTTATTTATTTATTTTTGAGAGAGAGAGAGAGAGAGAGAGAGAGAGAGAGCGTGCACAAGCAGGGGAGGGGCAGAGAGAGAGAGGGAGACATAGAATCTGAAGCAGGTTCCAGGCTCCGAGCTGTCAGCACAGAGCCCAACATGGGGCTTGAACTCATGAACCATGAGATCATGACCTGAGCTGCAGTCAGACCTTTAACCGACTGAGCCACCCAGGTGCCCCAGTTATCACCCTTTTAAACATGAGGTTTACAAAGCAGGCTCAAAGGGCCCCATGACTTGCCTTGTTTCCCTGGCTAGCGAGCACCAGGTCAGCCTGCTTGACTCTCGGCCACCAGACACACCATTTCTTTATTCCCCGACTTCCCTGGCCCCTGAGGCACGTAGCATCTCTGAAAGAATGTGAGCTTCCCCTGACAGCCTGGAACAGAAAAGTTCAGCCCCTGGCTCAGTAACTCAGGACGCTATGAGTCTTGCTGTCTCCTCTTTGACTTTCCCCTCCCCCGAAGAGGAGAGTTATTTTCAACCCTCCATCTGTTTTGTGTTTAACGTGCAGAAAGGTTGCACATCTTCACGGGCCTTGTTCATGAGCAGTAGATTGTACAACAGTTTATTACACAAGTGGAGGTTTTTATTGCTGGCCTTTGTTGAGTTGCCAACTGGGAGAAAGAACATAACGTGCTCAGCGGTCCCTATCAGGAAAAATGAGAAAGCATTAAATACCAGTCAAATCGTCAAGCCATCGAAAAGCGGGTAATCAAATCCAGAAATCCCTGTAGCATGACTAGTGAGAAGGACTTCTCTCACTAATAGTGTTTTTACGTCCATCATTGTTTCTCAAGTCACTTATATCGCAGGCAGTATCGCGAAGCATTATGTGAGATGCGTGTCAGTAGTGGAGTGCGTGTGTTTGACCTCGAAAGGCTCATCTGTTTCAAAATCTGACCATGGCCAATACATGGCATCAAACGTTTAACTACTGGTTTGTCCCCCAGACAGGGGTAGAAAACCTGCACGAAGCATCCTAGGAAATGTTGTATCAGAGTAATACCAACCATAGCACGCCAATCCCAGTGGTAGTGGCTTACTCTTGCTCCTTCTGTTCCATGTTCCCCAAAGCTCAGAGCATCACGGAGTCAGCCGGATAAAAGTTGTTGGAGACTCAGAAACGGACCAGTCGCATAGTGTTCAGTCCAGTTCACATCACAATCACCTGGGGACCCCTGCCCAAGACTAAGTAAAATCTCCCAGGCTGGGCTAGGACGTTGGTATGCTTTTATGGTTCTCCAGGTGATTCTAATATACAGCCTGGGCTGAGCACCCCAGTTGGAATCCAGCTGCCTCATTTTACTGGTAGAAGAAAAGAAACCAGAACAATTGGTGGTCCTCTTTTCTAGCAAGGAATTTTCTATTTTAGGTCCCAAATTTCATAACCGTTTATTTCTCAAAGCAACACATTTAGGGGTCCTGGGTCGGTTAAGCACCTGACTCCTGATTTTGGCTCAGGTCACAATCTCACAGTTTGTGAGTTCAAGCCCCGAATCAGGCTCTGCATTGACAGCCTAGAGCCTGCTTGGTATTCTCTCTCTGTCCTCTCTCCCTGTACCTTTCCTGCTGTCTCTCCCTCTCTCTAAATATAAATAAATTAAAATAAAATAAAGGAGAGTCTGGGTGGCTCAGTTGGTCAAGTGTCCAACTTCAACTCAGGTCATGATCTCACAGTTCGTGAGTTCAAGCCCTGCATCGGGCTCCATGCTGACAGCTCAGAGCCTAGATCCTGCTTTTTGGATTCTGTCTCTGTCTCTCTCTCTGCCCCTCCCTCACTCATTCTCATTCTCTCTCTCTCTCTCTCTCTCTCTCTCTCTCTCTCCCCCCCCCCTCTCTCTCTCAAAAATAAATAAAACATTTTTTTAATAAAAAAGAGTAGGACAGTTAACCGAATGAGCCACCCAGGTGCCGCAGGAAGCTGCCTTTCAACATGAAGGAGGTACAGTCTTTCCCTCCATTACTCGGCCGTGATTAGGATCCATGCACATATGAACAAAACCAGTCCTGGTTTATGCCTGAGTCCAGCATTAATTTTGACGGTTTCCCCCCGCACCACCATCATTCCCAAAACATTCCAAACTGGACATTAAATGTTCTGATCACCTTTCTCTAGATGAGTCCCCCCCAAAGTCTCGTCCACGCTTTCTCCGAAAGACCCACTTCTCTTAGGCTGAGAAGCCCCAGAACCTGCCTTCTGATTGCACCCTTGTTGCGAGTCTGACAAACACATCTGATAGCTCACGCCCCGGGGGGACATTGGTCAGTAGCCTTGGACTTCTCAGCTTAATTGCCCTAGCTTTAATGCCACTTAAATCAGAATGTAAGCACTGAAAGAATTTCAGGAATCCGATGATATAAATTGTATTTTTAGAGCTGAGAATGAGTTGAGCTAGTGACACAGTGCAGCGCCTAAAGATAGATCTCTTTAGTTTTCCCATGATTTATCACAGGCGAGTTCACAGCAGGTTAAAATAATTGAATGCGCTGATAGCATGCATATTGGCACGGTTTTATGAGCAGTCATTCATAACATATTTGTCACGAAGCATAGCTTCCAGGATGGAACCCTGATCCGCAGGCAGTGTTTTAGCCTCCACGACGCAGTGGAATTAACTCCTCTGTGGAGCCTGGCCACGTCGTCACGGTGTCCGGCCCCCAGCTAGAGCTGCGGGGAAAAGGATCAAGGGAATGACTGGTCCGCCAAACAAACCGTGAGTATATCATGATGACAGGCACACTTTCCCTGGAGGCTAAAGAGAAAAATGTGCTTTCCGGGGACGGCTGTAACTCCGTGCTTATAGACTCAACCTGCACTGACTTCTTTCTTTTCCCTTCGTGGTTCACTTTCCCCTTTTCTCCCAGTGTGATTTTTCCCCCCTCTGCTTATGGGCTGCGTCCCCTGGGCATGTACTTTTTCCACAATAAAAAAATGACTCTGCGGGGGTCACTGCAGCAGGTGGCAGACAATGCGTGTGTGGTAGGTACACGTGGACCCAAGTTCGGCTGTGTTCCTTATTTTTCTGTGAATCTGCTTAGTTCCTGTGTTGAGCCCCGATTTGGCGTAGGCGTGGAGGCACGTCCTCTGTCAGTCCGGGATGTCCTTACTCAAACACAAGGTCCTGTCTGGGTGCTCTGTGGCTGGTCTGCTTAGGGGACACTGGGCTTCAGGGCAAGTGGGAGGTGCTCGGGGCTCCCTCCCGGGGACCCCACCCTCCAGCATATCGGCTTTCTTGGCTTCTGTGACCCTCCATCTCCCCAAATTTGAATAGTCCCCAGGTTTGAATCTACTTTGGAGAAAGAGTTTCTGAGATCTCCGATCTCCCAAATCTTTAGTTTCTGTCTGGAGCCTGGGACTTGGGACTCAAAAGCTAAACCTGTGGCTCCTCTGTTACCTACATTTTACTGGTTTTCCCTTCCCTAAAGCACTAAAGACAGACAGCTGCACTGCCTAATGGGGGGAAAACATGGGGGTTACCAGGGAAAACATACAGGCAAATTTCTCCCAGTAATTTCCCACCGCATACAGCAGGCAGTCAACAAAGGTGACTGCTGTCTTTACACAAGGTAGTGTAGAGAAGCAATAAAGACCACAGACTTGATAGCCAGGCTCCACAAGTCCAAAATCTGACTGCATGGTCTCCTGACTGTGTCCTTGGACAAGCCACCTAACCATTCTATGCCTCAGTTCCCCCACATACAACAAGGAGATGATAGCAGCATCTCCCTACAAGGTCCTACCTATATAAAGTGCTTGGTGAATTAATTATGCTATTAGTATTACCACTTCTACAAAGCTCTGTCTCTCAAAGCCATTGGTGACCGTAATTGCATTGATGCCACTGGTATACACAGTACATCCCATGCAGAGAAGGTGAAACCACACCTAGTATATCACAGGGAAAGGAGCTACTATTCCCAGGTGGGAGGCTGGGCTGAGTCTCCTGGAAATGCAGCCCTCTGGGTAAGATGTGGATAGAAATGATCCTAAGGGCTGGGTTAAGAAGGAATCAGCTGACCTCAGTCAAGGCAGTTCTGAGATTCTTGGTGTGGAGAGACAGATTCTTGAGATTCTGGAAGACAGTTCCATGCTTCCAGTCCAGAGGATAAGAGAGTGAAGCGGGGAGAGGGGGAGAGGGAACGGAGGCAGGGAAAGGCTGGCTAAGTCAGTGTGAGGAACGTGCCTGGTCGACCACTGCTGGCGGCTGCCGGAGAACAGAACACGCACCGGGCCTCTCCTAAGAGGCAAGTCCTGTGCTGGCTCTTGCTGGGAGGTGCCGCTCCTGTGAGCAGAGACAAGAGGGGGAAACGGAGGGGGAGATGATGGTTCACCAGTCCCTACGTTACATAAACGTCAGTCTCTAGCCCATCAAACTGATGAGCTTGAGAAAGAGAACGTGGGAGACTCTGGCATTTACACCTGGTCCCCTTTCTATCCCAGAGCTATTCTGGTCAATGTCCCTATCAGCCCACATGAAGTCAGGATGAGCAAGTCTGCAGGGACAGCAGAAGCAGTGCCATGTCAAGGCTTAGGAGGTCTAGACTCAAGACCCAAGCGTATGACCAACTAGCCTGTGACCTTGGACATACCTTTCACCTTCCTGGACCAAGGGCCGTCCGTGAAGAGGTAGACGCAGATAAAAGCAGCTTCATTTGGGGAGAGCAACGTAGCATAGTTAAGAATGTGGGTTTCAGAGCCAGAGGGACATCAATATGAGTTGTCTTTGCCATTAACCAGATGTAAATATAGGGCAATTAACTTATTTAATTTCTCTAAGCTCCACTTCCCTCATGTATAAAGATGGAGATAATAACAGCACACTTCTCATGATTATTTTGAAGATTAAATTCAAGAGTGTATGTGGAGTGTTCAGCACAGTACTGCTGAAACACTGTAAGTGCTTGATCGATGGTTGCCAATATCACTATAGCGAGTTTTCGCTGGAACCCAGGGTTCCATCAGGTCACGGGGAGATGGAACTCAAGACAGTGGGCCCTCCTTCATTCACATCATCTTTGATTTTCTATCTGCTTTATCTAGTGTAAAAAATAAAAATAAAAATAAATGTCCCACGCTAAAAAATTAACAATATACTAGATATCACTGGACTAGACCAAGAGTTGGCCTACTTTTTCTGTAAGGGGTCAGGTAGTATCTTGGGCTCTGTGGGCCACATGCGGTCTCAGTTGAATGTTCTTTTAAATTAGTTAGGGTCAGTCTTGGAGCATAAGAGTGTTTGTTAGGATGAGACCACAGCAATGACACAGGGCCCTCACCCTTGTAAAACAAACATCTCAGTGGCTGCACACAGTTAAGACGTACTTCTTACATCACAGTAGAATGTGAACTGAGCACTGGTCTACACCACAAGTCTTTTGGAGACAAAGAATCTTTCCATCTAGTGGCTTCTCCGTCCATTTGGAGACCTCTGTTGGATGGAAGGAAAAGAGAGATGGGCCCACAGTCAAGAGCTCTTTAAAAATGTAAAATCCAGGGGCACCTGGGTGGCTCAGTCAGTTAAGCATCCGACTCTTGATCTCGGCTCAGGTCTTGATCTCAAGGTTGTGAGTTCAAGGCTCATGTTGGGCTTTGATCTACTACGCATGAAGCCTACTTTAAAAATTATAATTAAAAAAAAATTGTTAAAACCTTTCTTTGCTCAGGGCCTATACAGTGATAGGCCACGGGCTGATTTGAGCCTGTAGGCCATTGTTGGCACACTCCTGGATCAGACCATTTCTTAGGTTTCCTTCTGCAGATGAACCAAACTTCTCTGTGATCAGCCTTGTTTTTCCCCATCAAAGCAGACTAGTGACCCACTCTGTAAGATCTCACACCCTCTATCATGTGATAATCTTTTTCACATTTCTAACAGTTGTCAGATTAAGTGGTTTTGTAATGTTACAGAGAGTCCTTTTGTGGGCAGTCTTCGTAGAGATGGTGTATCAGTTCCCTAGGCCTGCCTTTAATAGAGTACTACAAACTGGGTGGCTTAAGACAACAGAAATTTATTCTCTCCTAGTTCTGGAGCCCGGAAGTCCAGAATCAGAGTGCTGGAAGCCTTGATCTGGGGGCTCTGAGGGAGAGTCTGGCCCATGACTTTCTCCTAGCTTCTGGTGATGGTCACCAGTCCTTGACATTCCTTGACTTGTAGACATACAGGGTCAACCTCTGCCTTTATTTTCACATGACATTCTCCCTGTGTCTCTGTATCTTTCCCTTGGCCATCTTCTCATTAGGTTACTCCCCACCCTAATATCCTCATCTTCACTTGACCAAATCAGCAAAGACCCCCATCTCCAAATAAGACCATGTTCACAGATAATAGGAGTCAGGGGTTCACTCTATCTTTTGGGGGGACAGAGGTCAGCCCATAACAGGTGGTGAATGGCACGTGGTCATGTATTCTTATCTAGGAACTGTGAAAGGGTAGAAGTGATGAGGACTCGGAGGGCTATCCCATGTGGCAGCAGAGATGAATGAGACAGACCAGGTGACGACGAGCTTCATTTTTACCCATCATTGTAAATTTCTGTACTGTTACAGCTGCTACCTTGAAGAATGCAGAATTTTGCTTTTTAAAGTGTGTGTGTGTGTGTGTGTGTGTGTGTGTGTGTGTGTGTGTGTGTGTTTAATATGGACATGGAACAATGAGCTAGAAAATGTGGCACATTCTGTACCCTCCTTCTATTTTCAACTTACAAATGCTGCATTCAAAATACCGGAACAATGTGGCTTGCGGTTACTAACAAAATTAAAAATAAAAGTAAAATGCCCCAAAGCATTCGTGTCACCCCGTGAGGGAAGAGGGGCCTGGTGCCCTGGACATAAGGCCTTTCCGGTGAGTTTTTCACCCCTTTCTGCAGAGGTCAGGATTTGAAAATCACTACCAGCTGGTTGGAATTTGGTCCTGTTTTGAAACCAATGATTTAGACTGCTAAACCATCGCTGGGACTAAGATTTATTTTCCCCCACTTGGTCTATGTTACAGAGATCCAATTTGCAGAGCGGAGGAAAGGGGCAGAATGTTTTCTTGGTGACTCCTCACCGCCTCTGCCAGTGGAAAACTACCAGTATCCCACAGCTAACCCATCGAATTGGTCCATGCGACACCATGTCTGATAATCCAGGCAGGACTTAATGTTCCCCTTCCAAAGTTCCATGGCCCTGTTGTCTCGTTCCTCATCAGTGGCACTCATTATGGGCTGCCATATTTGCAAGTCCTATCTCCCCTCCAGAAGTGCAAGCTCTTTGAAGTCTTCCTCTTGTAAAAGAGAGGGGAACAAACCACAAGAGACTCTTTTTTATTTATTTATTTACTTATTTATTTATTTATTTTTGAGAGAGACAGAGCATGAGTGGGGGAGGGGCAGAGAGAGAGGGAGACACAGAATCCGAAGCAGGCTCCAGGCTCTGAGCCGTCAGCCCAGAGCCCGACGCAGGGCTTGAACTCACGAACCGCGAGATCATGACCTGAGCCGAAGTCGGACGCTCAACCGACTGAGCCACCCAGGCGCCCCTGTAGTTATTATCTTTTTGAAGGAGAATTTAGTGTTAAAACCTGGCACATTTTTAGCCCAAACATTCCACTTCCATAAATTTTATCCAGGAAAAAAACCACAAATGTGTACAAAATGTATCATCAAGATGACTTACAGAGCAGGACGCGGTTGGTTTCATTAATGATGCCATATGCATTAAGGTAAACACGGGGGAGTCTGTTAGAGGGACACATAGACAGAATTTTCTTTTTCTTTCTTTCTTTCTTTTAAATTTATTTTTGAGAGAGAGAGAGAGAGAGCACGCGTGAGGGTGGGAGGGGAAAGGGGGCAGAGAGAGAGGGAGACACAGAATCCGAAGCAGGCTCCAGGCTCTGAGCCGTCAGCACAGAGCCCGACGCGGGGCCCGAACTCACGAACCGTGAGATCGTGACCTGAGCTGAAGTCGGACGCTCAACCAACTGAGCCACCCAGGCGTCAAGAGACTCTTCATAATAGAGTACAAACCAAGGGATGATGGAGGGAGGTAGGTGGGGGATGGTCTAGGTGAGCAGTGGGCATTAAGGAGGGCACTTGTGGGATGAGCCCTGGGTGTTATATGCAAGTGATGAATCACTGAATTCTACTCCTGAAGCCGATATTGTACTGTATATCAACTAATTGAAGTATAAATAAATTTAAAAAAAAAGAAAGAAATCTTACCCTTTGGACTCAAGGTGGAGAGGAGGAAGCCAGTAGAGAGGGGAAGACTTGAGATGCTAGAGAGCAAAGAAAAGCTTGGGAGTGAGTCCTTCAGGATCCAGGAAGGATAAGGCAAAAGGCCAAGCTGGAATAGTCCCTGCCATATACAGGAACACCGAGTTGTGGAGAATTTCATTTCAGCTTCCCTGGAAGCCGGCTAACCCCTTCTGTTTGGGGTGCAACATCAGACCTAGAATTCAAGAGACTGTACCTAAGGACAAGCGTGTCAAAGCTAGCAGCCCTAAGCAACTCACTTCACTTCTCTCTGCCTTAGCCTTCTCATCTGTATGATGGGCTACATAATGGAATTTGCATCTTGACATTGTTGCTGGGATCAAATGTGATAATGTGTGAAAAGTACTCAGCCCATAGCGTAGCACAGTGGTCTGTCCCCCAACTTCCCACATTTACCCCCTAAGAATTTTTAGAGTGCTTGGGTTGGAGCCTGAGAATCTGTAGATGTATCATGCACAGAAATTTTTATGTTCCAGGAATTTGGGGACACAAGGCTGTGGCAATACTAATGGCTCAATAAAGAGTAGCTGTATTCATTTTACTATGTTCATCATCATTAACATCATCACCATCGTTGTCATCGTGCGGAATTCTTTTTTTTTTATTTTAATAAACAAGTTTATCTTTAGTAAGCCTATATAAAAACATGAATAAATTTAATCTTTTAAGAATGGTTTTGAGGGGCGCCTGGGTTGGTTGAGCGTCCAACTCTTGATTTTGGCTCAGGTCATGATCCCGGGGTCATGGGATCGAGCCCCGCCTTGGGCTCTGTGCTGAATGTGGAACCTACTTGAGATTCTCTCTCTCTCCCTCTGCTTCTCTTTCCTGCCCATGCTCTTGCTCTGTCTCTCCAAAAAGAAAAGAAAAGAAAAAAGAAAAGAATGATTTTGGATTCGAGAGTACATAAATCATGGATTCTTATTCTGGCCCTACCTGAAACAGCAGTGTGACTTACAAAATAGTTAATATCTATGCCTCAGTTTCTTCATCCATAGAATAGGTTGTCACTGGTAAGGGTTGTGGTAATGATTATCTAAAGTAGCTGACCCACAGTAGGTCCTTAATCTGTGACAGATTTTCTTTCTTTTAAGCAATGGCTCAAATACTCTTATTATCTAAACTCTGTTTCCCCCATTAGGTCTTATGTAGGGGCCATTATATAAACAGATAAAGACAGAACTCTTTTGGTTCATGGTTAGATGGGGGTCTTCCCGTCTCCCCACCAAATTCCCCTGTTGGTCCTTAAGTTACCGCCACAGAACGCTATGTTTAAAAACAAAATCAAAACCAAACCAAAACAAAAACCTCTGTCTTTAAATCACATAAATGTTAACTGATCTTTAACATGATTTTCCCAATGTTTAAAGTATCTTTGGAAGAATATATGTCTCACATAGTATGAAAACTTGGCTGTCAAAAATGGACTCACATCATGGGGAATTCTACCTGAGGATAACGTCAGGGGAAGCATTCAGCAATATTGGTGGATTCTGTAGCATAATTGAATCTAGTTGCATCCACCGTGGTCTGACACGGAGACAGATTCATTGTTTGCAGAACTGGTAGGCTTGTAACCAAATCCAAACGATGCCCAGCTTGGAGCTCATGGCCATTTTTTCAATGGTACACGTATTTAGGTGGGAAATAGCCTTAACTTACAATAAACCCTTGGATTTCACTCAATAAATCCATTGGCTATAAATCTAACCCATGATTCCTTTCCATCATTTTCCTGAAATGAAGAACAAGAGAGAGTCAAGGAGGTGCACGTCACCACATTCTGACTGGGGAACTCCCAAAAAGGAAAGAGTTATGAGGTCATAGCATTACAGGGGCAGTAGGGGGAAAAACTCATTGTCCGATACTTTCACGTACAGACTTGTTCCCCCTTTAACTATTAAAACCAATGTTTGTCCATTGTTCTTAGACATCCAGGGGCAAAGCCATTTAATAAACTCCTCTCTGTGTTTGCTTGCTTTGATGGTTTTCAAACTCCTTATAATCAGTAACACATGTTTTAATTATTTTGTTTTCTGTCATACAATTTGCTCAGCTTTTCCCAACTCCTGCAATTAACACTTAGGGAGGAGAAACCAAATCACACAATTCATTGTACTTACTTCAGTATCTAGCATAGGAATTTCTTACTAATGCATCAGTGAAAAGATTCATGAACTGATGGTACCCAATTCATTACAGCGTGTCTTAATTCAAAGTCCTTCATTTTGGTCATACCTGTCTAATCATTTGACTGTTCTGCTTCTCTATATGCTCATTGTTAGATTAATAATAATGATAGATTATAATAGATTAAAGATAGTAATGGATTAACAGTATAACAATAGATTAATAGATCATCGTAATAGATTGATAATTGGGGCACCTGGGTGGCTCAGTCAGGTGTCCAGCTTAGGCTCAGGTCATGATCTCACGGTTCGCAGGTTTGAGCCCTGCGTTGGGCTCTGTGCTGACCGCTCGGAGCCTGGAGCCTGCTTCGGATTCTTGTCTCCCTGTCTCTTTGCCCCTCCCTGCTCATGCTCTGTCTCTCTCTCACTCTCAAAAATAAACAATAAACATCAAAAAATTAAATAATAGATTGAAAATAGATACTAGTAATAGATTGATTGTAATAATAACATCACTCTAAGGGCACATGAAGCTAGCACCTTGTCTGTGGGCCCTTGAAATAACTAAATGGCAGAGGTGTGTTCTCTTAAGGGAAATGTGCGTGTAGGTTATCAGTAGCAAGGCAAAAGGAAGAAACTATTTTTAACTGGGTCTCTGGCCCCATGTAGCTCCCAGAAGCTGGGCTGGACAAGGTAGAAATCTTCGCCTGCCTCCAGCTACCATCCCCTTATCCCCAAAGCAGATCTTACACTATCTCAGAACTTACACTATCGTTAAGCGAAACTTCTATTCTGTAGCACCAAAGTGAAAGGACCCAGAAAGACCGAGAGTTAAGAGTGTCGATTACTTAGGACAGAGTAACTCTAAAACAAGCACCTCTAACATCTTAGCGGCTGAGCATGATTCAGATTTACTTTTTGCGTTGCAGTACAAAGTAAGTTTGTGGGGAGGGGAGCTCTTTTCCACATAGTTTCCCGGGGACCTAGAATCCTTCTATTTAATGGCTCCTGCATCTTTTAGGGCTCTTAAGACCTCCTGTTGATGGAAGGAGAAGAGGTACATGGAACATTTTTTGGTTTGACAATAGGCATGTCACTTGGATGTACAGTCAAGAACCCAAACACAGGGCAATCCTTAATTATGAGAGAGCTGTATAGCAGTGTGCCTAGGAAGGAAAGAGAATGGTGAACAGAGCCAGTCTCCGTTACAGACAGCAAGTACTTGTCCCCAAAACCTAATGGCTTAGCTGGCCTCAGCCACTTGCTCTGGACAGTCATGGCAAGTGGGAGTTCCCCTGGGAAAATAAAGGGCATTATGTGGGAGAGACTACTTGGTGAAAATCCTGAACTTTTAGTTCCAAGTAAAGATGGCCCATCGGTGTCCCGGGATCTGAATTATTCACCCAGGATTCCATTCTAGAAGAGCAACAGGCTTTTCTAGAAGAGCAACAGAATTGGGAGGTTGGAAATAGGAGAGGGATAAAATGCTGTCTTTGACTAGCAGCCGTTGCTCGATTCCCCTCAAAAACCTGTGCTCTCCTCCTGATTTCTGTCTCCCACTGAAGCACAATCCCTAGAAGCAAAAAACTATTGCCCATGGAGTATTTACTGTTGCTAAAAGTATGAGTTTTCAATACTCATAAAACTCATACTTTGTTATCATGTGTTCCCCCCCAAAAAGAGGGACGATGTCTTCCATTCAGATAATTTCTCACCAGTTGTAGGATGATGGCGGTGATCGATGATGCCAAACTTGGATCCTCACTTCGTGTCCGACGCCACTCTAAGCACCTTGCAAGTGCTTCCTGCTTAGTTCCTCTAACAGCCTTTGAAATAGGTCTTCAAATTCTGTTCTGCATTTTGCAGCTTTGGAAACCGAAACACCAAGAGGTTAGATAACTTGTCCAAGGTCACACAACCGTAACTGGGGCCAGAATTCCAACAATAACAACAACAAAAAGAACGAGGTCTTAACCACCACATTCAACAGGTCCAGTGCCAAAAGCTGAACATCCCCAAAGTGTATTTAAGTGGGAAACAGATAAGCATGATTTTGCACTCAGTTGTTGTTTTTTCTGTCAAAAATAGAATTCATTTAAGTTTATTTAAACAGCAAAGCATAACACCACTGTTACCATGGCATTATATCTTCAAAGATTTAGAGCAAGATATACAAATATAAGTTCCTAGATACAAGTAAGCACCTTCTCCACTAATCTTAACAACAGAACATCTTAACCCTTTCTTCCTGCACTTTCTGTTTATTTATAAAGCACTTTCTCACAGATGGTACCTTTTAAATCCCTTCTGCTCTTTTGACTTTGTTATATTGCACGGAAACATAGTGTTACATTTCTGAGAATCTCAGAAAAGTATTTACCTCCTTCATTCCCATCTTCTATCTGTATCCTCTTAAATATGCAATAATTCCTGTCAAATTTTCCTTCCGCAAGAAAAAAAAATAATCAGAGCTCATTGGGATGTCTTATGTGTTCCACTCAGAAGAGTTTCCTCCAACTAGCCAATTATTGTTACTTTCATTATACCTTTATGTCATTGGAGAGGTAAAGCTTTTTTGTTTTTTATTTGCTATTTGCTATTGCCATGGCTAGGACATACAGTGTGCTATTAAATAGCAGTGCCCAGGGGGCACCTGGGTGGCTCGGTGGTTAAGCATCCAACATCAGCTCAGGTCATGATCTCGCAGTTCGTGGGTTCAAGGCCTGTGTCGGGCTCTGTGCTGACAGCTCAGAGCCTGGAGCCTGCTTCACTCTCTGTCTCTCAAAAATAAATAAAAAAAATTTTTAAATAAATAAATAGCAGTGCCCAGAATGACAGTTGCTTTGCTCCACATCTTCCAGGGAAAAGCATGAAATGTTTCACCATTAATTGTGTCGTTGTAGGGTTTTTAAAAACATTTTTTAACGTTTCTTCACTTTTGAGGACACAGCACAAGCAGGGGAGGGGCAGAGAGAGAGGGAGACACAGAATCCGAAGCAGGCTCCAGGCTCTGAGCTGTCGGCACAGAGCCTGAGGCAGAACTCAAACCCGCAAACTGGGAGATCATGACCTGAGCTGAAGTCGGATACTCAAATCGACTGAGCCACCCAGGCACCCCTCCCAGAAACAGTTTCAAGATTGCGCTTTGATACTTTGCTCCTGCCATTTCTAGATGAGTCTGGCTCCCTTCACAAGCTTCGCTGGGATTGACACTCGGGCTTAGTTAACTCGGTACCCCCGGTGCCTCCTTCAGCACACTGCAGGGTACTCCTGAAATCACTGAATGAATGACAGCGGGAGAGACAGACGTGAGCTCGTGTGTGCTAACCTCCGAAAGGGAAACTTCTTTTTCTTCTTAGGCACAGAAATGAAAGGGTGTTACCGTTTATTTAATACGGGACAGGGTCAGATCAGTGAACTTCTACAACTCACATCAGACCATATTACTACTCAAACGCACTAGCTTCGTGTAGTGTAAAAAGCCAAACAATAAGCCCTCTAAGGACCCCATCCCTTAAAATTTATGTTTGCGACCAAAGTCAGCTGCATCTCCTTGGGCTGATCCTAAAATAACTCTTTTCTCAAAAAGTCCCAGTATCCTGGCACTTCACAATAACACAAAAGGGCCCGAGCCCCGGGCAGCTGTTTGTTTTTATAGGAGCGAGAGCAACTCCTTTTTAATGAGCACAGAGCTCCCCATAGGTTCGGGGATTTTATTCAGCTGTTTTCTGAATCTCTCAAAGCTCGTCTTACTGAAATTTCAGCGAGACCCCATCCACCTTGGCGGCGGGGGAGGGGGGAGGCGGTCCCACCTCCTCTGCCTGGACACCCCTCAGCCTGCCACTCACCAACTCTGATGTCAGACAGACACACAGACAGAGGGGCCTTGCTGGCAGGGAGCGGGGCTGCGTCCCTTGCTGTATATCCCAACAGCAGAGGTATTCTGGACCGGTGCCCATGTCCCTGTACTGGAAACAGCACACGACTCTCAAAGCCTGATAGGGCTTGGGTTCTGGGGTGGTAGCAGCCGCCGAGGCCACGGAGGGCCCTGCATACCCTTGATCTGTCTGCTGACGTGTGGCAGACATTTAACCACTCCCCCCACTGGAAGGGGAAGCCGGAAGAGCAGGTGTCTGGAACCCCAGAGGACCTCCAGGGTGCGCAGGCCCTGAATAGACATAGCAGGTCATATGGCTGTAACCTCCACGATCTACCTGTCCCCTACCGGTGTTCCCAAAATGCCACTTCCCCAATAGGGTACAACCCATGCCTTCTGGTTTCTACCTGCATCCATGGATGGGTGGGCTCCAGGGGCCCCTGTCCACCTGAGCCCCTGGGCCCATCCACTCCACTAAAACAGAGATCATAAAGAAAGTAGAGAAGGAGGACGGGTTCCTCTCAGGCGGGTTTCAATACGAAACACAGATGATACATGTTCGAGGAGTAAGGAAATCCCTCCTGCCCTGCGTGTCGAATGCTCCAGGCACAAAGTCAAAACCCTGTCAGTGGTGTGGCTTTTTTCTCCACCATCACTAGACCTCTCTGAATCCTGAGTTCATGCGACACCCGAGGAACTTTGTGCTTCCTGAGCATCTCGGAGGGAGGGGATGATTTCCACAGTGTGCCAGCTGCCACGGACACAGTTAAATCTCCTGGTTCAACATTATGTTTCTTGCAGCCACAGGCTGGAAGTGAGGTACGGAGCTGTGTCTTACTTCTGTACCCCAGAGTCAGTTAGCGTGCGTTCCACGAAGGCCAGAAACACAGTTCCTCAGAATGGAGTCTGCAACTCGAATGGGCTCCCCATGGAAAGCGGAGGCCCACAGCTGTCCCCACCCCGGGGCCCCTTCAGTCTGCAGTGGTTCATCCTGGAGCACGGGCAGAAGGGTCTCCTACTGTCTGCCACAAGCCCCCCAGCAGTGCTGGAGGGTAGAGCGCACTGCAGGAACCACCCCATGGCTCAGTGGGAAATACAGTCAAACCTTGGTTTGCGAGCATAATTCGTTCCGGAAACATGCTTGTCATCCAGAGCACTTGTGTATCAAAGCGAGTTTCCCTGTAAGAAATGATGGAAACTCAGACGATTCGTCCCACAAGCCAAAAATATTCATGTAAAAATTATTACAACACTGTAATATGATACAAAACAATAAAGAAAACACAAAATATAAAGAAAAACAAATTCACCTGCACTTACTTTCAAAACCTTCCTGGCTGGTGTGAGGGAGACGAGAGAGAAGAGGGTTACTGCGTAGGACGACTTTCACTATCACTAACGGAAGTTGACTACAGTACGGTATTAATAAACTCTTGTCTTATACTGTATTTAGTGTAACTGGCCATAAAGCAGCAGAGGAAAGGGTCTCTATCTGCAGGCAGCCTGACCTAGAATGGAGCACAGCATTCCTAGGCTCGCTGTTGGATGGAAAAGCAAAGGACTGTCCATAGGTGCCTCGAAGTGACAAAAAATACACTAATGCCAGTGGTGGGCACCTTCCAACGTTCTGGAAAATCCTTGATTCAGGTCAAACACCATGGCCTGAGACCAAGCATCCAAGCCTGGGAGATGATCACCCACAATCCCAGGGAGAGAAAGAGAGAGAGAAGAGCCACTGGCTCAGTTGTGATCATGTGACATTCAGTGTCACATACTAGGATTGCAAGACATGGCTCGTTTATCAAGTTAACATTTATTAGCCATGTTTGCTTGTCTTGTGGAACACTTGCAGAACAAGTTACTTGCAATCTAAGGTTTTGCTGTATTTATTTATTCATTCAGCACAATGGAGCACCTGGGCTGGGCTAGGGACTCCACTGAGCTCTGGAACAGGTAGTTGGAGGTTGGCGGGGGGGGGGAGGGGGGGGGGTTGCTGCTCCTGGTAACCCTAACCGTCTTGTCCATCCCCACACCTTAGTAGTCAGACCTGAAAGTCTGGTTCACACATGAAGCACAGCTCTCCCTGGGGCTCACGGCAAAGCCATGAGGGTGAAGAACCCTTCCAACGGAAGCAGGAGGGCACACTGCCATCCTCGGTCAGCACAGAGCTCCCTGTGACCCGCATCCCCACTGCAGGATGCTCTGAGGTCCCCCCAGGGCTTGCTAATCTGGTTCTTCAAGCACCATTACTCGGCCACCCCTTTAGAGGCGGAACAAAAACTTCACCGTGCTTGTGAGAATATTCAGACATCCACAGACGCAGAAGCAAATGAGGCCCCCAACGAGGCAGGTTCTGAGCGCGGCTAGACCAACAGCCAGAGATTAGGTCCCCATTCAGGCCCCACCCACCAGTTATGACACTAGAGCGAGTCCCCAAAGCTCAAAGAGTCTCAGTTTCCTCCTCTGGGAAACAGGGGTGGGGAGAATGAAGGGGGTAATAATTCCTGTCTCTGGTCGCCAAATAAAATGCAGGGTGCACAGTTCACCTTGAGCGTCAGATACATTTGAATGATTTTGAAAGAATGCCCATGCAGTATCTGTCCCCGGCGGTATCTTTTACCTGCTAACTTCGGCAGCCCTGTGCTAGTTATCAGTTAGGGGGGTAGATGATACAGGGCGATGTCTGTAAGCGGTAGTGTAACCTTGAGGAGGATTTGGGGCTGGTCTTGTCTACTTTGGGGCTCCTGGAGGTGGAGGCTGGACTGCACAGACCCCCCCCAATTCTGACACGTGGACACATAGTCGATAAACAGTATGTTGAATGAGGCACAATGATGAAATGATGTTTAGGTGGCATTTCTGATGCCTCATCAGAGCACTGATGAGGAAGGTGGCTGTAAACACTGTGGAGAACCCACCTCAAGTGCAGCCTGAAGGAGGGGCTCAGGGCTGTTCCCTGCCCGAGACAGAAGCAGCGGGCCAGGACTGCTGGGTTGAAAAGAAGCCAGGAATAGCAGTAAAATTGAGCCGGCAAGTTTTCAGAGCAGAGCTCTGATGGTGAATTCGTGACTCAGTGACAACGTGACATTGTCCCCAGATTGTAAAAATAATTGATGTGCACTTGAAAATGGAAAACAGAGGCACCTGGATGGCTCAGTCGATTAAGTATCTTGGCTGAGGCATGATCTCATGGATTCGTGGGATCGAGCCCCACATCAGGCTCTGTGCTGACAGCGTGGAGCCTGCTTGGGATTCTGTCTCTCCCTCTCTCTCTCTCTCTGCCCCTCTCCCGCTCACACACTGTCTCCCCCCTCCTCTCTCTCTCTCTCTCTCTCTCTCTCAAAAATAAATAGCATAAGTGGGGAGGGGCAGAGAGAGAGGGAGACACAGAATTGGAAGCAGGCTCAGGGCTCTGAGCTGTCAGCACAGAGCCCGACGCGGGGCTCGAACTCATGGACTGTGAGATCATGACCTGAGCCGACGTTCAGACGCTCAACCAACTGAGCCACCCAGGCAACCCTCACATCGCCACTTTTAAATAAAATTGTCCACTGCTTTTCCTGGGTGCTTTCAAAAAATCTTCAGAATCACTCTTCCACGTTACGAATTAGTATTGTTGTGAAACTTATGGGAAATACTTTAAACTTACCTGTTATCTGGAGAGGAATTACATTTCTAAAATAATGTCTCTTTCCAGGAATAAAATTTATTTCCCTTTTGTTCCATTCTTTAAGGTATCTTGATAAAGTTTTGTAGTTTTTTTTAACTTTTTTTTTAGTTTATTTATTTTCTGAGAGAGAAAGAGTGAGCAGGGGAGGGGCAGAGAGAGAGAGAGAGAGAGAGAGAGAGAGAGAGAGAGAGAGAGAAGGAGGGAGAGAGAGAATCCCAAGCAGGCTCTGTGCTATCAGCACAGAGACCAACACGGGTTTCTGAACCGTGAAATCATGACCTGAGCCAAAATCAAGAGTCAGATGCTTAACTGACTGAGCCACCTGTCAGGTGCCCCTATTTTTTTTTTTTTTACAAAGCCCCTGAATGTTCTGTTCTAGCTATATTGTATATTTTTTTATTCACTTGAATAAATTTCTTTCTCGAAAAAAATACGCTATTTGGTTTTTTGAAATGTCCAAAAGAATCTTTGGGGCTTTTGTTATCCTAGTAGTTGGTGCCTATTTATTTTGTTCTGGCCAACTTTCTGTGTAACTTTTTAGTTTGAATGGATTTTTAGGAGATTCTCTTGGTTTTCCAAGGATAAACATCATCTATCACCTGATTGTCTCATTGCTACTAGTGACCCCTCTTTTTTCAGTTGTTTGTTTTATGGCTTTGGCTGGAACTTTGAAATGTTGTATAAATTGTCGTGACGGCAGGTGCATACACAATTCCATGGAAAACTCTGGCATTTCTTTGATTTGCTAATACTGATATTTGATTTTATCCCATGCATTTTTATGATGATGCTTAAATGATTTTTTTTTCTTCTGGGCTATTCATGGAATATATTTTAATGTCCTCATGTTAACACATGCTTTGATTCTTTAGAAAAAAAATGCAACTCGGCCACAGAGCATGATTCGTTGACGTCATACCAGATTCAAAATTCTAGTATTTTCTTTCTGGTTGGACAATGGGAAAGCAGTTGGTATTTTTTTTTCCTCTTGTACTGTGCTTGTCAAATTTTAGAACCAGGGTCAGGATAGCTTTATAACACTAATTAGGAAGCTTTGGATCTTCTTCTGTCCTTTCAAACAGTTTACAGAGTAAGAGAATTATCTGTTCTTCAAAGTTGGAAAAAATTGTTCATGAAAGCGTTGGAGGCAGCGCCTTTTTTGGAGGTGAGCCTTTGACAGACTTTCACTTTCTGCCCTAATTATGTTTTCTATCCTGGCTGCCGGCTTCATCCCGAGTCAATTTTAGTCATTTATATTTTCTAAGAAAATTACCCATTTCATTGAGATTTTCAAATTTATTAGCACATGGGATTCTCTTAGAATGCTTTTAAATTCTCTCTTATCTACAGCATCGTTCCCTTGTAACTAAATCTTGTACATTTGTGTTTTCTGTCTTTTATTTTTAGTCAGACTTGTAGCGTTTGTTTATATGGTTGATTCATTTGTGATACTAGGGAGATTCCGATATCAGACTTTTAAAATGAATTTTATTTTTTTCTCTTTCGTAATGAATTTTTGCTGCTTTCTTCATTATTTTTTTTTCCCTCTCTGCTTTCCTAAAGCGTATTTTGCTATTCTTTTCACATGTGGTAGTTGAGCGCTTAATTATTTTCTACCCATCTCCCTTCTTGATAACAATGAAAATATTTAAGAGTGTGCAATTGCCATGAGTGTGAAGTGTGGCAATATCCCAGAGTTTCTCATAGGCAGCTTTCTTGTTCAATATTTTCAAAGTAATTCAAAATTAGATTTTCCCCTCGTAACTACAGAAGTTATTTATATAGCATTTTGTCTTAATTTTATGAGATTGGGTTTGTTTTATTCGGACTGGCATTAATGGGGGCACCTGGCTGGCTCAGTCGGTGGAACATGTAACTCTTAATCTCGGGGTCGTGAGTTCAAACCCCACATTGGGTATAGAGATTACTTAAATAAACAAACTGGCATTAGTAGTTTATAGTTTTTGTTGTTGTCCTTACAGTATGTTTAAATCATGCTAGTATAAAATTTTTGCTTTGAGGGGGCTCCTGGGTGGCCCAGTCAGTTAAGCATCCGGCTTCAGCTCAGGTCATGATCTCACGGTGTGTGAGTTCGAGCCCCGCGTGGGGCTCTGTGCTGACAGCTCAGGGCCTGGAGCCTGCTTTGGATTCTGTGTTTCCCTCTCTCTCTGCTCCTCTCCCCCGCCCCTCTGTGCATGCACTCTCCCTCTCAAAAATAAATAACAACAGGGACACCTGGGTGGCTCCGTCGGTTAAGCGGCCGACTTCAGCTCAGGTCACGATCTTGTGGCTTTGTGAGTTCGAACCCCGCGTCGGGCTCCGTGCTGACAGCTCAGAGCCTGGAGCCTGTTTCAGATTCTGTGTCTCCCTCTCTCTGACCCTCCCCTGTTCATGCTCTGTCTCTCCGTGTCTCAAAAATAAATAAAACATTTTTTAAAAATTTAAAACAATAAATAAATAAATAAATACATAAATACAACATTTAAAAAGATAATCTAAAAAATAATAAAGTAAAATAAAATTTCTGCTTCGGGGGCACTCAGGTGGCTCAGTTAGTTAAGCTTCCCACTCTTGATTTCAGCTCAGGTCATGATCTCATGGTTCGTGGGATTGAGCCCCACATTGGGCTCGGTGCTGACAGCACAGAGCCTGCTTGGGATTCTCTCTTTCCCTCTCTCTCTGCCCCTCCCCTGCTTACTTCTCTTTCTCTCATAATGAATAATAAGCTTAAAAAAAGTTCTGCTTTGGGCAACATACATCCTAAGGTTGATTTTGTGAGTAAATCTATGGTCAGTTTGTATGACCATGTCGTGGCATTTTAAAATAAAGTGAATTCCATTTTTTTAGGGCTCAAATTTAATATATGTGTATTATTCTCATTAGCTTGCATACATTAATTTGTTATGATCTTAATTATTTGTGACTTCCTACATTTATGGAAGGACAAGAATGGTATATTGAAGTGTTTTATTTCTGGTTATTTCTCCTTGTATTTTTAGTTGGTGTCTTTTATGGACTTTGATAGAATATTAGTTAGTCATTAAGATTAGTTATATTTTTATGGTGAAGTGCGCCTTTTGAGATATAGCATGACATAATATGACCGTCTTTCTTCTCTGTAAATTATCGTATCTTTCATTTTACTTCAATGGAAATATTTTCACACATCTGTCTTTGTTTGTGGGTAAAACTTTATCAGTTTTACTTTTAAATTTTGTGAGTAATTTCAGTTAAGATGTATTGTGTTTACAAAAACAGACTAATTGGGGACCTCTGTGGCTCAGTCAATTGGGCATCCGACTTCGGCTCAGGTCACGATCTCACAGTTCATGAGTTCAAGCCCTGCGTCGGGCTCTGTGCTGACAGCTTGGAGCCTGGAGTCTGCTTGGGATTCTGTCTCCCTCTCACTCTCTGCTCCACCCCAGTGCTTGCTCTGTCTCTCTCTCTCTCTCAACTATAACATTAAAAAAATAAAAATATTAATATAAATAAATAAGTAAACAAAATAAAAAACAGACTAATAATACCTACTTCTTAGTTTTAAGGATTCAATGAGATAATACAATTAAAATAATCATTGTAGTTTTTGGCATATGGAAAATGCTCATTAAGTACCAAAGAATAATAGTATCAAATAGCATGCATTAAATTTTTTAAACAAAATTATAATTTAAGAATTGTACCTAAGGCAGTAGCCTATTTGCTTTTATTGCCAAAGGTCTTATTTTAGGTATTACTTTTGATATTTTGTTTCATATTTTCTATTTTTTACACGCCCGTTGCTTTTTCCTGGTCTGTTCACCACTTTCTCACCAGTGAGTTAGGCTCTGTGCAAAGTGCTGAGATGCTATTGTGAGCAAAGTGTACCTGGTCTGACCTCAGGGGGCTTACATTCTGGAAGGCAGACAGGAATCAAACCAACATTCAAATGATATGTGTGATTATAACCACAGTGTTTTGATGGGTGTTAAGAAGGTGAAACGGTAACCACCATGTTGGATTCATATAAAGTGTTGTCAAAGCACTTTCCATACCTTATGTCAGATGAGGACCATTATGGTGGTCTAACAGGTGTCCCTCAATAGCATATGATTACAGGGTAAATGGTTAATTCCTTCATAATAAACATTTCTTGCATAAAATGTCACAGCTCACACTGGAATCTCTCATCCTGGGAAGACAGATAAATGTTGCCCTCCAATGGGATTCAACATTTCTGGGGAGAAAATAAACAGAACATTCCTTTCCTTTTTTTTTTTTAATTAAAAACATTTTTTAATGTTTATTTTTGAGAGACAGAGAGACAACGGGCATGTGAATGGGAGAGGGCAGAGAGAGAGGGGGACAGGGGATCAATGCGGGCCTTGAACTCACAAATCCGTGAGATCGTGACCTGAGCCAAAGCAGGATGCTTAACTGACTCAGCCCCCCAGGTGCCCCCAGAATGTTCCATCTCTTAGGTAAAATATCCAAGGTCCCAGGCTGCAACTCTACCACATTAGAGGGGGAACGAAACCCTACTGAGTCATTAGGTATTTAATAACATGCACTGTGTGTCTTCTGTGTACTAAATACTATGGTAAGCATACAGGTACATGGTTCCTGCCTCAAGGAATTGCCAGCTGTAGGAGACGCACCATAAGGAGGAACATGGACAATAGATGACTCAGAAATTGGACGTCGTGTTGGGGGCAATTATACTCCAAATATGCAGGACAACTACAATTCTTTTTTTTCCAGTCAGAGCAGTCTAACCATGGGATGAATTTCCTCATAAGGAACTATTCCCACACCCCAACTGCCTCCTTTTCGGAGCTCTCACACTCTAGGCTACTATCCACCTGTCCTGATCACTGCAGGGCCAGGTACCAGACAACTAAGGACAGCCCTGTGTCCCAGAGTGCACTGAAATTATTAAACTCGCCAATCCTAGGGGCGTCTGTGTAGCTCCGTTGGTTAAGCGTCCGACTTCGGCTCAGGTCATGATCTCAGGGTTCGTGGGTTTGAGCCCCGCGTGGGGCTCTGTGCTGACAGCTCAGAGCCTGGAGCCTGCTTTGATTCTGCGTCTCCCTCTCTCTCTGCTCCTCCCCCACTCACGCTCTCTTTGTCTCCAAAATAAATGAACATCAAAAAAAAAAAAATTTTAGCCAGTCTTAAATCTCCTTACCTTGCTTTACCTGTTTTTTTTCCAATGGAAACCACAGTAGAGGCTCATGTCCACAGTTCCCTCTTCTGTCTCCTGACTCACCCCAGTGCTTCCCTGTGTGGCCCTCCATACGTGGTATGCCCCCTTCTCTTGAGAACTGTGAGTAATAGACTATCTTTACTATGGCAGTTGTTTCCTGACCAGTTGGCCTTACCGCACCTCAAATTTTCTATTAATGCGCTTAATTTTATTTTATTTTTTTTAATTTTTTTTTTATAACATTTATTTATTTTTGAGACAGAGAGACAGAGCATGAACGGGGGAGGGTCAGAGAGAGAGAGGGAGACACAGAATCTGAAACAGGCTCCGGGCTCTGAGCTGTCAGCACAGAGCCCGACGCGGGGCTCGAACTCACGGACCACGAGATCATGACCTGAGCTGAAGACTGCCGCTTAACCGACTGAGCCACCCAGGCGCCCCTAATGCACTTAATTTTAAAGCAATTGTCAAGTAACTTCTGGTGCAAAATTGCCCCAGATCTTTAACCTCAACTCTGGACGTCTGTGTTTAAAAAAAAAAAAAATGATCTAGGTGAATTAAGGTCAACAAGATTGGGAAACTCTAACCTTTAGACTTTGTGCACAAAGATTTGACACTGGCATTCAAGGCCTCATACAATCTGACCCCATCAAGCGCAAATTCTGCCTCCCCCCCTCCATAACCCTTTGTTGCTCTGGGGCTCTGGTTTTGCAACCTGATTCTTGGCTACATGCTGATCCCTCTTTCCAAACCTTGGTTCCAAATGCAGACTCAGCGTTTCCTAAGGACCTCTCGGACTTCTAATCTCTTACATATTTTTTTTAAATAATAAGTGTTTGTTTATTGGAGGAATTAAAACTCACCACTTCTTAGATGCATCTGAAGCTGTTAAAACACCCCTCTCTTGCCAAATGTTTGACAAACTCTCCTGCAAATATGAGGCAGTAATTGCAAATTATCTCATAACCACTGTCAAAGTACTTCTCACCATTTAATTTTCTATCTGTTTCTGTCACTGTTTGATTCGTGCCTCTCTCTCTCTCTCTCTTGAATTAGAGACTTCACAAGGTCAAAGATGAAGTCTATTTTTGCTTATCCTAATGTCCACATTACTTCACATCGTGTCCAAGAGTAAATGTTTGGTGAATAAATGAGTAATTGATTAATTACTTACCCAATTAATTAATTACTAGGTTGTCTTGCCTTTTCACCTTGATGCTAGGCTTCCGCACATTATCATTCCCATTGTTTCTTTCCGACCTTACGAATATACTTACATTAAAACAGTACCTATTGAAACAATAAATGACAACTATTATCTGAACTCCATTAGTGTTACCAGTGGTGCTGCACAGAGACCCAGCGACAGATGCCAAGGACTCGTTTGTTTTATTTTTAAAAATGGGCAGCCTCCCTTCGAACAAAAACACAACTGCCTTTGAAAACAAAAATGATGTTATTTGTGGCAATTATGTCGTCACTTATCCAGGAAGGACAGATTTCATTAAAACCGAATGCCGGTTCCTAAAACCAGAAGGTGCCCTTTACAGATGACAAGTGTCATTGTTCTAGGATGCTTCCGAGCACTGGGGAGGATTAACAGAGCTCACTCTTTGCCATCTTTATTTCTGTTTTGTATACTGAGATGCCCTGCAGCCCGAGGCGGGGGGGGGGGGGGGGGGCGGGGAATGCTGACTTGGCAATTCGCTGTGAGAATTCCTACCCTCAGTCCAGGGTCGGGTGGTGTCTTGGGGCTCCTTGTAGTCCCCGCCACCACTCTCAGGGGGCTTCTGAGGGTCAAGGGCAGGTGTCGTCCACAGGTTCGTTCCCCAAAACTTTCTCACCATGCCTTCCACCACCACGGTCTTAATGCAATTAAGATCTTGGGGCGCCTGGGTGGCGCAGTCGGTTAAGCGTCTGACTTCAGCCAGGTCACGATCTCGCGGTCCGTGAGTTCGAGCCCCGCGTCAGGCTCTGGGCTGATGGCTCAGAGCCTGGAGCCTGTTTCCGATTCTGTGTCTCCCTCTCCCTCTGCCCCTCCCCCGTTCATGCTCTGTCTCTCTCTGTCCCAAAAATAAAAAAAATAAAAAAACGTTGAAAAAAAAAAAAAAAAAAGATCTAATCGTTTCCGGGGCGCCTGTGTAGCTCAGTCAGTTGAGCATCCAACTTCAGCTCAGGTCATGATCTCACAGTTTGTGAGTTCGAGCCCTGCATTGGGCTTACTGCTGTCAGCACAGAGCCTACTTCAGATCCTCTGTCCCCCTCTCTGCCCCTCTGCTGCTCATACATTTCTCCCTCTCTCAAAAATAAATAAACATTAAAAAAAAAAGATCTAATCATTCCCCCCCCCCAATTTGGGATTTAATTTATATGTAAAGGGCTTGACTCCCCCAAATAAAAGGCTGCATTTTGGAGAGAGCCTACAGACATGATAGAATGGGTCAGACCTCTTCTCTCAAAGAATAAATATGAGGCACCCTGACGGCTCTTGAGTGTCCAGGGGATTGTTTTGACCATAGTTTGTGTAATAACTGCCAGCACCGAGATCCAGAGAAAACTCTCTGTTCTTTCTGAGAGGTGGAAACCTTCGAACTTCCTTGAGAAAGTAAATCTGCACTTCAAAATTTATATTCGAAGGTTGGACAACAAAAGCACGCTTGCCGTTTCTCAAAACAGAATGGTCATCTTCGAGATGGTTGCAGAGGTGATGGTTATCCCAAGAGCCCAGAGAAAAGCCCAACAGCTTTGCTGTCCCCACCGTCTGTGCCGGGGCAGTTCACTCCAGAGAGTAAGGTTTGTCTCAGGTCCATGAAGGGCTCCTTGCTCTTTCCTACTCTCCCCTGTTTCTTCTTCCACGGCCCCTCCGTACTCACCTCTACCCCCACTGGCTCTTTCCCTTCTCATCCCCTGATGCTATCCCATCTCCTTACCTTATGTCCCTGTCTCTCTCCTTTTCTCCCCTTTGCCCCCGCTCTTTTCCGATCCCTGCCGTGAATCCTTTTCCTGCTTTTCCTCCTTCCTGACTTAGAACTGCCTGCATCCCTGTTTAAGGTTTGAATCTGCCATAGATCCCGATAAAATTAGATGCGCTAAAAATAGACACACCGAGGCACCTCAGAGCCAAAGTCAAGGAATCCAAGAACCTTTCTCTGTCCCGATATTTGAGCCTTCATCAATGTTAACAGTGGCTGCTTAGACACGTGTCAGTGGATGTACCATGTGGTTTTTTAATGTTTATTTATTTTTGAGAGAGAGAGAGCGTAAACAGGGGAGGGGCAGAGAGAGAGGGAAGGGGACAGAGGATCCAAAGTGCTGACAGCAGGGAGCCAAGCACAGGGCTTGAACTCATGGACCATGAGATCATGACCTGAGCCTAAGTCAAACGCTCAACCGACTAAGCCACCTTCCCAGGCTCTGGGAATCCAAGATGGAACCCCCCCATCAACCCGCTGGTCTCCCCTGAGCTCATACACACACTGCAACAGGAACTTGTTTCTCCAGAGAACACAGGAGACCAACTGCAAACCTGCAAAGAAATTCTCTAGTAGCCGAGAAAAAATGGCAGCACAATCACCCAGTTTGGTTTAGGAACTAACGACTTAAATGGAGAAAGAGTGAGCAGAGAGAGCCAGAAGTAGGGGTTCAAGCCCAGGCTTTCCCAGCCAAGAGGAAGTGAGCCACAGCCCCCAGACGCTCCACCGATGAATGGAAGCCCTGCTCTTCCAAGGCTCTCCAGTCCCCACGGCCGCCTCTGCCTGGCCTCTCAGGACCCTGCATCCAGGAACCCAATCTGGTCTTCTCTGCTGCGTGCCTGCCCGCTGGACCAGCTGGTGGCCATAGTCCTGTCCTGTCTTCATCTCTCTAGGGCACAACCCACGTCCTGGAAACCTATAGCTGTTCTGAAGAGGACAGGAGTCTCAGCAGCGTCACTAGCTTTTATCAGCACCCTTCCCTGCTGACCAACCACCAGCTAGAGAGGCAGGGCCTCTGTCTGGTCAAGGCCACTGATGCCTACCATGCAGGGGCAAGGTGGGAATTAGCTAACCCTGAAGGCTTTTTAAAATTACAGTTCTGGGAGCCTGGGTGGCTCAGTAGGTTAAGCAGCTGAGTCTTGATTTCCGTTCAGGTCGTGATCTCACAGTTCATGAGTTTGAGCCCCACGTGGGGCTTTGTGCTGACAGTGTAGAGTCTGCTTGGGATTCTGTCTGTCTCCTTTTCTGTCTTCCTCTCCCCTGTTCGTGCTCGCTCTCTCTCTATCAAGAATAAACAAACATGAAAAAAAAATTTTTTTGATCACAGCTCTAAGTGATGCCACACTCTGTAAAGGATCACTCCACTTTCTCTTTGCTTGCTCCTATTTTCTTTCTTGCTTTTTAAAAATTTTTAAATGTCTATTTATTTTTGAGAGAGAGACAGAGAGTGTGAGCAGAGGAGGGGCAGAGAGAGAGGGAGACACAGAATCCGAAGCAGGCTCCAGGCTCTGAGCTGTCAGCACAGAGCCCGATGCGGGGCTCGAACTCACAAACCATGAGATCATGACCTGAGCCGAAGTCGGCCGCTTAACCGATTGAGCCACCCAGGCGCCTGCTCCTGTTTGTTTTTGTGTGCTTCCATAACCCAGTTTATGGGTTAAAGGCATTCCTATGCTTTTGCTGGTGGAAAAATGCTATAGAGACCAGAGCCCTTCCAACAGAATCTGATTATTTTTTTCTTTATGGAAATAAGAAAAAAAAAAAAAAGATGCGCAGAGATTGTGGTTTGCACGCAATTCAGAATCATTCAGGTCACAGAACGCCATACTGGGAGACATACGCCTGTTTTTAGGAACACACTTTGTGGCATTTCAAATATGGTTCACATCCAAATATCAGTTTATGAAAATCTCGTAAATGAACATATGGGTGTGTGTGCGTGCGTGCATGCACATGTGTGTGTTTTGATGACAGATCACTTAATAAGACAGCTTTGAGGTATAATTGAAATTCTGCAATAAAGTCAAAACTGTAAGTGTACAATTGGGTAAGTTGTGACAAGTGTATACAATATAAAACTAACATCGCGATGAAGAGGGTGACTATATCCATCCCGCATCAAGTTTTCACTTTGGTTTTTTTTTTTTTTTGGTTTTGTTTTCGGTTTTGTTTTTTAGAGACTTTATTTTTTAGAGCAAGCAAAATGGAGTGGAAGCTACAGAGGGTTCTCAGTACCCTCTATCTTCATACACGCACAGCCTCTCCCATGATCAATATTCCCCACCGGAGTGGTACGTTTGTTACACTGATTAATCTACACTGACACATCATTATCTCCAAACATCATAGTTTACCTTGGGGCTCACTCTTGGTGTTGTAGATTGAATGGGCTTGCACAAATGTACGATAACGTGTGTCCACCGTTACAGTATCATACAGAGTAGTTTCACTGAACTAAAAAATACTCTTGTGAGAGGGGCACCTGGGTGGCTCAGTCAGCTGAGCGTCCGACTTCAGCTCAGGTCATCATCTCGTGGTCCTTGAGTTCGAGCCCCGCATCAGGCTTTGCGCTGACAGCTCGGAGCCTGGAGCCTGCTTCGGATTCTGTGTCTCCCTCTCTCTCTGCCCCTCCCACACTCATGCTCTGTCTCTCTGTCTCAGAAATAAATAAACATTAAAAAACATTTTTTTAATTGTTTCATTTTGATTTGGCAAAGTGAGCACCAGTATCATTGGGTAGAATGTAAAAAAAAAACAAAAAACAAACAAAAAAAAAAAACAACCTGAATCCAAATCTGTTTTCTTCTGAAGTTCTCTGGTCATTCGGGAGTCCCTCTTTCTCTCTTGCTCTCTTAAGGAAGTTTTTACTTTCTAATGCACAGTTAGAACATAGAGCTTTGTTTTGTTTTACCAGCAGTGCCCTGCATAGTGTGGGAGAAACACCATTAGTTTCAAAGTAATCTATTTTACAGGCGGACACGGACACCGTCGTAATTGACAGCATTTGATGTGGCAATATTAGTTCAATGCATTTTCCTTCTTCAAGGCCTGTGCAATTCCTTTTCCTTTAGTCTTGGATGCTTTTCTTCCCCATTCTTTGCCTGGATATTCTTTCCTTATCTTTTAGATATTAAATAAAATATAATGTCCATTTTGCAGCCGGCCCTGACTTAACTACCTCTCTGTTATTCTGTCTTGTAGCATCGTGTCCTTTCCCTCTAGATTTGTGCTGGCCAATAGGTAGCCACTAGCTGCAGGTGGGTATTTAAATTTAAATGAGTTAAATTGAAATAAAATTTAAAATTCAGTCCCTCAGCACATTACCCACCTTTATTTTTATTTACTGATTTTTTTTACATTACCCACATTTAAAGTGCTTAATAACCACATGTAGCCAGTGGCCAGTGTGGTGAACACAGTGGGTATAGAACATTCCCATCATCTCAGAAGTTTCTACTTCAGAGTACTACATCTAGATCACTTATAATTTCTTTTTTATCATTTATTATTTATTTTGAGAGAAAGAGAGAACGTGAGTAGGGGAGGGGCAGAGAGACAGAGAATCCCAAGCAGGCTCTGTGCTGGTAGTGCGGATACGGGGCTCAAACTCACAAGCCATGAAATCGTGACATGAGCCAAAACCAAGAGCCAGACGCTTAACTGACTGAGCCACCCAGACCCCCCTAGATCACTTATAATTTCTAATTTTATGTTATTTGCACAGAATTTTTCATTTGGTCACTTGATGTTTGTCTCCCTCTGGGCTTATACTTCATGAGTGCAAAAATTACAAAACATTGGTCAGTGCTCCGGCCCTAAGTAGAAGCTCAGTATTTTTTGAATGAAAGAACGCAGGAGTCAGAAAGAACTTGCTGGAACCTGTGAGTGCAGGGCACAGTGTTTGGGCACTGGGAACAGCCTGAAGTCCTGTTTCATGCCAGATTGTCGCACAGGAGCTGGGGCAGAGACATATATTACACAGACGTGTTATCTTTGTGGAAAGCTGGTGGCTTGGATGGCAAGGTGAGAGAGGTAGCAGTCATTATTACATGAAATGAAATACACATTAAATCTCCTCCCTAAGTTATCTCACACACACACACACACACACACACACACACACACACGAAATATACAGTCATTCTTGGTAGAAGAGGGAAAGTGAGCTCGTCGCGGAGGCTCGCTCTACTACAGTTGACGGAAAAGTGCTTCATGCCTTATATAATGTCCTCTTGGACTGCTCATCCAATGGTTCAGCAAATGTTTGACCCAGAAAAAAAACCTGCCCCCGTTTAGAGATACGTAATAATCAGACAAGAGCCAGCCTGGGAAATAAGCATGGAAGGAGAAACATACCACACCAAAACCACTAGAGAATTACCTTGCAAAGCAGAACAATAGTACAAATGAGCACCTACCCACAGAGTCAAAGAATTTTTTAATGGTGTTGGTGCAACTCCAAGCTCAAAGAAAAAATACAGGAATCAAGCAAGACGAGATGAGACCACAGAAAGAAAGAATGGGAGCCGGGTGACCTACAGGGAAACCGTGGAAGAGGAAAAAAAAAAATAATCTCAAAACCTAAAGTGTACTGGAATGAGCAAAAATTAAAATCAGTATTGCTGACAGAAAAAGACATGGAGGCTAGTCTTAGGGGAAAAATGAGCAAAATATGTGAAAAGCAGTAAAAGAGCTACAGGGAAAGGAGACATGGTGGGTAAACATGGCGGTGATGGGTGAACCCCTAAGAGGAAACTAACAAATGAAGTAGATACTAACATACAAGAGAAGAACCATCTAAAAAACAATTTTAATGTTTTATTTATTTTTTAGAGAGACAGAGACAGAGTGCAAGCTGGGGAGGGTCACAGAGAGGGAGACACAGAATCCGAAGCAGACTCCAGGCTCTGAGCCATCAGCACAGAGCCTGAGGCAGGGCTCCAACTCACAAACCGTGAGATCATGACCTGAGCCGGAGTCAGACGCTTAACCGACTGAGCCACCCAGGCGCCCCGAGAAGAACCACTTTATATAACAAAAGTGGGTATTGTCTTATGGAAGGGCACTCCATGTCCCACAACAAATTGGCATAGAATGATGAAGCAACATGTACCAATTTGCTGCTTTTCCATGATTACAGATAGTACCCTACAACACCCACCTCTCAACACCTCCCTCATAAAGAAAGAAAACATAGATTTTAAGGATTTTGAAAAACATTCAAGCTGAGTTCAGAATTCTCTTAAGCAGCACATGTCTACAACCCCTCAGATAAGAAATGGGACTGATTTTTTTTATACCAAAGCAGACATGTTCAAATATGCAAAAAAAAAAATAAACAGCCTCCGTAAACCCTTTCGGAAAACAAAAAACAAAAAACAAAAAAAAAACCCAAGGATTTGATAACCGAACTGAGATTTCCAGGAGATGAATGGGGGATGATGTGACTAAAAAGACAAGAAAGTGTTTCTTAAATCAACTTAAACAAAAACTGGGAAATTTACCATTACAGGAAAATACACACCAATTTTTAGTAATGTTGAAAAAGTAGGAAGTGTAATATAATGTTCTGCTTGGAGGGTACCCTGTAAGGTGAATTATCGTGGGGACCTGGGTGGCTCAGTCGGGTAAGTGTCTGAATTCAGCTCAGGTCATGATTTCGTGGTTCCTGAGTTCGAGCCCCATGTCAGGCTCTGTGCTGACAGCTCAGAGCCTGGAGCCTGCTTCTGATTCTGTGTGTCTCTCTCTCTGCCCACCCCCCCCCCCCGACTTGCACTCTGCCTCTCTCTCTCTCTCTCAAAAATAAATACACATTAAAAATTTAAAAAAATACAGGCCCAGAAGTAAAAATGCAAATTTGACTTCCAAGTCAAGGATTTATGAATTGTTTGGCTCATATAAGTTACCCAGCCCTTTTTAATGCATTTCCCCTTCTTCTCAGAGGGTCGTTTTGAGGCCGTACGCGGATAATCCATGTCAACTATGACTTTGAAGAGTGCCTAGTATGTGGTGCCCAGACTGTAACTGTCAGGAGGAAATGGTACAAGAAGTGAAAATGGCCTTGGATGTAACAGGGATCACCCAAAACCAAATGACTCAGAAGGACAGCAATGGGAAGGACTGGTGTCGTGAGAGTATAAGAGATGTGGTCTGCAGAGTAAGAGAAATAGTCTCCAAGAAGTGATATTTGAGCTGAGACCCCCCAAAGGATCATAGGAACCAATCAGGTAAAGGGCAAGGCGGTGGGCGGAAGATTAGAAACCCACTGGTGCCTGTGTGGGGGAGGGGGGAAATAGCAGCAGAAGCAGCAGGTGTGAGCAGATGATAAAACAGAGAAACGTCAAGTACACAACCGTGGAGAACGGTGTCATCTCATTGCTGTGGCAGACGCTTGAGTTAACAGATACTGCAAAAGGAATTTTTGTCATGCGTCCATTCAATTCACTGAACAAATACTGAGCTAAGCTTTTATGTGCCAAGTACTAGGTCAGGTGCAAGGGACAGAGCCTGGATAGGCAGAACCCTTGGCTTCATGGAACTTAGGGTGGGCGGGGGGTGGGGGTAGTTTTGAAAAATTAATCGTCAGTGCACTGGTTTTACTATTTAAAAAAATGACGGAACACTACAGAAGCATATGACTCCCGATTTAATTTGGCATCAAGAAAACTTTCCTAGAGAAAGTGTCTTTTGGAAGATAACTTGAAAGAAAATTGATAGCTCTTTAGGTATGAGGTGGGATGGTCAAGGCGTTCGTGAAGGTATTGAAGTAAAAAAACGTGTTGAATTTGAGTATCCACAAGAAGTTGAGTGTGTCTGAAACAGAGAAAACCAGAGAGAGGGAGAAGAGAGAGAGAGAAAGAGCAAGAAGAGAGAAAATCTGGAGAAGTATGCAAGGCATAGTAACCTATGATAAGGATTTTACTTCCTAATTCTACAAAGAATCATTGAAAGAGGGTTGACCAGTACGTTTTATGTGTTTTAAAAGATCATTCTGTTTATTGTTCAGAAATTGTTCAGAGCAGCCAAAAATGAAAGTCAAGGGGACCAAGTGTATTTGTCAGTGCAGTCTAAGTTGTCTTATAGTAACAAACAACCGACCCCACATCTCAGTGACTTAAAAAATAAATAGGCTTTTCTCACTAGGGCTGCACATCTTTCACAGACTGCCCCAGGATTCTGCTCAACATGGCCCTTGTTCAGGAATGCAGACTGACAAAATTTCCACGTTGGGGGATTATTCGCCACTGCAGGGAGAAGTGAACAGGGCAGACCACTCAGCAGCTCTTCCCAGAGTGGAATGTGCCGTGTCATTTCTGCTGACATTGAATTGGCCAAAGGACATACTTAACTCCAAGGGGCTGAGAGGTACAATCCTACCATTTGCCTGGATGAAGGGGAATAAGATAGTTGTACACATCTTATAGGCTATTACACCAATTAAGAAGATTCAACGGTATTTCTAGGTTAGCAAGTGACACATGAAGAGTTAAGAAGAGATTTTATTTTAAGTTTTATTTATTTGGAGAAAGAGAGCATGCTCGGGGCGGTGGGGGGGAGAGAATCCCAAGCAGGTCCCATGCTTTCAGTGCAGAGCCTGACGTGGGCTCAAACTCACGAACCTTGAGATCATGACCCAAGCCAAAATCAAGAGTCAGACAGTTGATTGAACCACCAACTGAACCACCCACGCACCCTAAGAAGAGATGATAAAATTAGAATTACTAAAACTCATCAATTGGTTGGATGTGGGAGGTTGAGGGAGAGGGATCATTGCCCTGTGAGAGATAAAGCAACTATATGGTTGGTTGCTGGTGACATATTCCTAGTTAGTGACCCCAGAAGGCACATGTTGCAGTAGGAGGAAACATCTGGAGATGTCGTTAACATCTTGTTGATACCTGAAGCCAGTGGAACAGAGGAGGTTTTCAGAGTAGGGCAAGCAACTTCTCTTCCTTTGGGATTTGCTCAATTTTAGCACTGTTCTATGTGACAGGAATGTCTTCAGGCCCAGAAAGACTGACCGCTGGTCACCCTGTGAGAGAGAGAGTGAATATAAGGAACGCCTATGACAGATTCTTGAGGAAGACAGCATGTACTGACTGGGTGGGTAGAGAGAGGAGAGCTGTCAGATGATAATACTAAGAAAAAGAGCCATGAAGGTAGAAGGCAAGTCAGGAGGGGTATGCGTCCAGAAACTTGGGAAAGAGGTATTTCAAGAAAGAGAGTACGAGTGGTCAACAGAGACAAATAGTGTCACAAAGTCAGGTAGGACACAGGTTGGAAAGTGCCCATTGCTTTGAGGTTGGAAAAGAGCTGAAATCCGAGTCCTTGATATTTATACCTCCAAGCAGAGAACCAAGAAAGAGTGAAGGGCTCATCCAGACACGGGGTGGGGGGGGGGGGGGCTGACACATCAGGGAACAGTCTGGACCTGTCCCTGGTGTAGTGACCAGATGGAGGAGTTAATATGGCAACTTCTCACACAGCAGAGAAGATGTGGGGCAGATCAGGTGTTCTAGACCTATGCTCCTCTCCACACCTGCTCAGGAATTCAAAAGGGATCCATTTAACACACAAGAGGAATCAAAAATGACTCTCCTTAATTGTGCAGATGTAAGATACAGATTTGTACTCTCTCATTCAAAGATACATAGACAGAAAACAGCCAGTTTGGGCCTGTGAAGGATTTCTAAACACAAAGATGAACAATAAAGAACATAAAATTTTGGTAAACATCTGATTTTTTTTTTCTCAATAACATTCAGGAAAACCCTGATTATGTAAACAGATGAAGAAAAAGGAATCTAGAATTTCAATAGCAAGTTCGAAATTTTATTCTGCACTCTTACTGGTCAGTGTAGGCTAGCTACTGAGACATGGGAGAAAACAAGCCTCCAAAATTCAACTGACTAAACATAACAGAATTTTGATCATGAAACAGCAGAATGCTGTTACCATGTGACTCATAAAACTGAGGTCTTTTCCATCCTGTGGTTTCAAGGGGGGACTTTTCCTTTTTCCCCTCTAAATAATCTGCAATTGTAACACAACACCGATGAAAGCTGCTATCATTTTTGGAACTGAACAAAGTAATTCTAATGCTCATTTTAAAGAAATACAATTTTGAAAATATTATGGTTGCATATTGGACCTCTAGAAATTACAATAAATTAGAATGATTTTTTCACCTTATGTTTTTCCTATTTGTTATTAAATAATTATAAATTCAATAGAACATTCAAATAGCACAGAGAGGTCACATGTACCTTGCACCAAATTTTTCTCAATGCCCAAGTTGGGAGCTTGACCTTGTACAATGGTGTGTACCTAGTTCTGTGTCATTTTACGACATGTGGGTTTGTGTAACCACTGTCACAATCAAGACACAAACATTTCATCATTGCAAAGATTCCCCCTTGTGTTACTCCTTTATAACCACATTCACCTTCTCTCCTCTCCCCCATCTCAAATTCCTGGCAACCATGCATCACTTCTAGCTTAATACTTTTGTCATTTCAAAAATGTTATAGAAATTGAATTATACACTCTGTAACCTTTGGAGATTGGCATTTTTCACTCAGCATAGTGCCCTTGAAACTCATCCAAGTTGCTGCATGTTAGGATAGTTGGTTACTTTTTATTGCTGAGTACTATTCCATGGTGTGGATGTATTGGAGTTTATTTAACTGTGTACCCACTGGAGGAAATTTGGTCATATCCAGGTTTCGGTAGTTACAAATAAAGCAGCTATGAACAATCATGTATAGGGTGTGTGTGTGTGTGTGTGTGTGTGTGTGTGTGTATAAACATAGGTTTTCGTTTCTCTGGGATAAACACCAAAGATGCAATTGCTGGGTAGTATGATAGTCGCATGTGTAAATTTTTAAGAAATTGCCAAACTGCCTTCTAGAATGGCTGTACCATTTTTTTAAATTCACACCAGCAACGTATGAGAGATCTAGTTGACTTACATCCTCTCCAGCATTTGGTATTGTCCCTCTGTTTTACTTTAGCTGTTATAATTGACATATAATGATATCTTGGTCTTAATTTGCAATTCCCTAATGGCTAGCGATGTTGAAAGTACTTTCCTCTTCTTATTTTCCAACCGTATGTTCACTTTGGCAAAATATTTTTTCATGTCTTTGTTCATTTTCTATTCTGATTTTTTTTCTTCTTACTGTTGAGTTGAGAGTTCTTTGTATATTCTAGATACTAATCCTTTGATGGATATGTGGTTTGTAAATATTTTCTCCCAGTCCACAGCTTGTCTTCTTTTCCTCCAAAAAGGTTATTTACAGAGCAAAAGTTTTTAATTTTGATGAATTCCAATGTATTAATTTTTCTTTTTATGGGTTGTGCTTTTGGTGGCATGTCTAAGAACTCTTCACCAGGCCCTGGGTCTTCTTTTTATAGGTAGTTAAAGTACAAGTGTAATTATCATCTTGAGACTTTTCCTCTTTTCTAATGTATGCATTCAGCACTCTAATAAGTTTCTCTCTTGGAGCTGCTTTCCCTGCATCCCACAGATTTTGATAATGATGTATTTTCATTTTCATTTAGTTAAGTGTGGCTATTTATTTTCCCTGAGACTTCTTCTTAGACCCATGAGTTATTTAGAAGTGTGTTCATTAGTCTGCAAGAGTTTGGAGATTTTCCTGTTATCTTTCTGTTATCGACCTCTGATTTGAATCCACTGTTGTTGGAAAACAGATTCTGGATAAATTTCAATTTTTCACAATTTGCATTATTGTTCAGAGTTGAGTTTATCTTGGTGTATGTTCTGTGGGCCCTGGGAAAGAACATGTATTCCCCTCCTGTTGGGTGGCATATTCCATGAATCTCAATTTGATCCTGCTGGTTGATGGTGTCGTTAAGTTCTTCTGTATCCTTGTTGCTGTTCTGTGTAGTTATTTTTTCAGTTTGGGGAGAGGAAAGGCATTAAAGTCTCCCACTTTACTTGTGGTTCTGTTTCTTCTCTTTTCATTTGTTTTTGCCTTGCATATTTTCTCTTTCTGGTGTTTGGTGCCTATACATCTAGGATCCCACTATCTTCTTGGTGGGTTGACCTTTTCCTCATTATTCAATGATACTGTGCACCCAGTAATTTTGTTGTTGTTCTGAAGTCCACTTTATGATGTTAACAGAGCCACTGCCACTTTCTTTGGATGCACATTGCACGATAAATCTTTTCCCATCCTTTTTGCAACCCGAACACATCGTCAGATTTGAAGTGAGTTTCTTACAGACAGCATAGAATGGGGTCTTGTCACTGTCGTTATTGTTTGGCTTGTTTTTTCTGTTTTAATCTACACTGTCTTTAATTGTGTGTTTAGATCATTTACATTTAACACAATTTTAACTGTTGATATGTTAAGGCTTGAGTCTGCTATTTTATTTTTATGTTTTCTGTTTATCTCTATTCTTTCCCATGCCTTCCTGTGAGGGACTTGCACATTTTTTTTAGAATTCTATTTCGAGTTGTCTATAGTATTTTTTAATGTATCTTTTTGTACAGCTTTTATAATGGTTTCTTTGGGTATATGTTTAACTTACACAGCTTAATGCGTTGCCTTTTCCCAATTCTAGTGATGTATAGAAACCTGACCTCTCTTTACACGGCTTTACTCTCCCCCATTTATAATATAAAATTGTCTTGACTATTTCCTATACATACAAGGAAACCCACACTAGACAGTGTTACAGCTTTTGGCTTCAACTGTTGAACATAATTTAGAAAACTTAAGAGAAGAAGGAAAATGTATTTACCTATATTTCTTTCTCCTGTGTTCTTTTTCTCTTTTTCTTTTTTAAGTTTTTATTTATTTATTTTGAGAGAGAGAGAGAGAAAGCATGAGCAGAGGAGGAACAAAGAGAAAGGGAGAAAGAGAATCCCAAGCAGGCTCTGCTCTGCCAGCACAGAGCCCGATGTGGGGCTCAAACTCAAAAACCATAAGATTATGACCTGAGCCAATATTTAACCGACTGAGCCACCCAGGTGCCCAGCCCCCTTTCTCTCTTTCTGACGTTCCCAGTGTCCTTTCATGTTTCCCTTTCTGTCTGGACAACTTCCTTGAGCCATCATTTTAGGGTAATCTGCTGGTGACACATTCTCTTAATTCTCCTTTATCTTGCAATATCTTGATTTTCTCTTTTTCCCTGAAGGATATTTTCTCTGGATATAGGCAGGGTTTTTTGGGTTTTGTTTTTTTTTTTCTTTTTCTTTCAACACTTGAAAACTATTCTGCCATGTCCTGTCTGGTTTCTGACATGAAATTACCATAATCCGAACTGCTTTTTCCCTATAGCTAATGTGTCATTCTCTGGCTGCATTTAAGAATTTTGCTTTGTCTTTAGTTTTTATGTTTGACTATGATGTGTCTTGCAGTGGGTTTCTTACAACTACACCTTTATTCTTGTTTCTTTTTTGCCAACTTGGGAAATTTTCAGCCATTATTTCTTCAAATTGTTTTCTAGCCCCACCCCTTTTCACCTTTTCTCCTTTTTTTTTTTATGTTTACTCATTTATTTTTGAAAGAGAGAGAGAGAGAAAATGAGCAGGGGAGGGGCAGAGAGAAAGGGAGAGAGTCCCAAGCAGGCTCCCCACTGCGAGCACAGAGCCTGATGGGGGGGGTTGGATCCCACAGAAGCGTGAGGTCATGACCTGAGCTGAAATCAAGAGTTGGAGGCTCAACTAACTGAGCCACCCAGGCACCTCTCCTTTTCTTCTGAGACTTCCATCTGTTGTTATGGTCCCACATGTCCCTGGGGCTGTTTTCTTTTGATTTTTTAACATCTGTTTTCTCTCAATCATTCAGACAGGAAAATTACTGTCCTTCTGTCTTCAAGTTCTCTGATTTTTTTATGTCTATTTTCTCTCGATCATTCAGACAGGAAAATTACTATCCTTCTGTCTTCAAGTTTCTTCTCTCCTTCCAGTTCTGCTGTCAAACCCATCTGTTCAGTTTTACATTTTGGTTCTTGTTTCAGTCATAACATTTCCATTTGGTGCTTTTTTATATCTTATATTTCTTTGCTGTAGTGTTCTGTCGTTTTATTGAAACGTCCTGTATTCTTGGTATCATGTGTAATTTTTTACCAAAACCAGGACATTTGGGATATCATGCTATAAAATTAAATCCTTCTCTGATACTACTATGGTGAATGAAGGGAGGGAGGGGGATGCCACCTCACTTCTGCCAGGTGGGTGGGCTTAGAAAGTCTAGCTTTTCTACTAGGCTCCATTGACACCTGGAGGTTGGAAGGAAAAGTTCCTTGTCACTGCTGAGTGGGGGTGGGAGTTGAGGTTCCCATTAGGTATTCTTTAACTCTATCTCAGCAAAAATGGAGTAGAACACCATTCCTGCTTCCCATGAGCACCCAGTGATCTCCACTGACATCACAATGGGTAGGGGAGTGTCTTGTTACCACTAAGTGGCAGTGAACATTCAGACTCTCCACTAGACCTCTTCTGACACCACCTGGCAGGGTTATTAGGGTATCTCGCTCTAACCTGGCAGTGATGGAAATCGGGCTTCCCCACCTGTTCTTCGCTGCAGGGTTCCAGGTATAGCCACAGCTTTCTGTGTGGTATTTGGCTGGAGTGAGCCACTGTGGTCTGAATGTTTCCTATCTTGCAAGATGGCACCTTTCCTGATCCTCGGTTACGGAGAAGAGGCTTTCGTTGGGGTCTTTTTTTTTTTTTTTTTTTTGTCTGTGCCTAGTGGTGTTTCTGGGTATAGGTCTTTTCAGTTCTAAGTGTGGGATATATGAGGGAAACAGAAACCCAGAAGATTTACCACCATGTTGTTCCTTGGATCTTGTGGTACCAAAGCCAATTCATCATCTCACAACCTTTGAGAGTCTTCTTAGGTTTCTTTTGTATAGAATATCTAGGATTTTTAGTCATGCTTCACGGGAAGAATAGGAAAATGTATGTCTACTCAGTCTTCCTAGAAATGGATACAAGCTCTAATAACTTGAAAGTATAAAATGTGGAAGTGTTCATTGGTATAATAGGAATGGACACAACAGTCAAATAGACAAAAACCACTTTAAAAAATCAATAAGATGGGGCGCCTGGGTGGCACAGTCGGTTAAGCGTCCGACTTCAGCCAGGTCACGATCTCGCGGTCCGTGAGTTCGAGCCCCGCGTCGGGCTCTGGGCTGATGGCTCGGAGCCTGGAGCCTGTTTCCGATTCTGTGTCTCCCTCTCTCTCTGCCCCCCCCCCCGTTCATGCTCTGTCTCTCTCTGTCCCAAAAATAAATAAACGTTGAATAAAAAATCAATAAGAATTCTCAACAAATGTTGAAAATTCCTGGCTAACCAGAGAAAGCAGAATTAGATAGCTGTGCATATAATGATCCCAAATAAATTCCGGATAGATTAATTGTATAATTAATTAGTTTTAAAAGTGCAAATACATGACAGAATATAAGTGCATTGTATAATCGGGGTAGGAATAAATTTATAACATTCTCAGCACTAATGATAGCTGTCTTTAATATATGAATAATCCTTGAAAATCATTAACAGAAATAGGAGTACTATAAGTAAAAACTAATTACAGAAAGGCCCAGAGAGGTCATTTGCATAAAAAATACAAGTATTGCTAAGAACTAGTAAACAACCGAAGATCCCAACATTGGTATATCCAGAGAAGAGAATGCCACAGGGCTCTTACAAACCATGTTGTACAAGAATATTTAATGCCATGGAAAAAGGCTCATAATTCGTCCTTAAGTACAAAACAAAAAGCAGATTACAAAGAGGTTAAGACAGTCATGCTATTTTATTTTAATAGTTTAAGACGTTCAGAGAAATAGCATATTAAGAGAACTATTAGGTATTGGGGCTCCTGGGTGGCTTAGTCAGTTGGGTATCTGCCTGTTGATTTCGGCTCAGGTCATGACCTCAGGATTCGTGAATTTGAGTCTCGCATTGGACTCTGTGCTGATAGCGTGAAGCTTGCTTGGGATTCTCTCTCTCTCTCTCTCTCTCTCTCTCTCTCTCTCTGCCTTCTCGCCTGCTCATGCACACTCTCTGTCTCTCTCAAAATAAGCAAAAAAGAGAGATAGAGACATTATGTATCAGTACTTGAAAATTAGCCATTGGAACTATGATTATGTTTTCTTTTTCATCCTTGTATTTTCCTATTTTCAAAATACATTTTTTTTTAATTTTTTTTAACGTTTATTTATTTTTGAGACAGAGAGAGACAGAGCATGAACAGGGGAGGGGCAGAGAGAGAGGGAGACATAGAACCCGAAGCAGGCTCCAGGCTCCGAGCTGTCAGCACAGAGCCCGACGCAGGGCTTGAACTCATGGACCGTGAGATCATGACCTGAGCCGAAGCCAGATGCCTAACCGACTGAGCCACCCAGGCGCCCCTTCAAAATACATTTTTAAAAAAGCATACTTTTATACTTAAAGTAAACCCCTAGATGTATGTTAGGGAATCTCTAGCTGTTGGAGAAGACTTTCACCGCTTGGTGATGCCATCTGCCATCATTCATCGTGCCATCCTCGACGTGTTGGGTTTCATTTCCATGCTTGTTGCTTCCTTATTACAAGATGGCTAGTGTGCCTCCGGGAGTTGTACCAACACTCCAGGTGGATACAGGGAGGAAGACAGCCCACCTCCTGCATCATCACCCCCGTCTCATCGGTCCTGTTTTCCAGAATCCCCCTTCAGCAGACTTCCTTACATCTTGCATGGCCAACCAAGGAGAAGCCAAGGAGTGAGCAGGCAATTTTCCAGACTCCAGCACAGATATGGCCAGAAAGAAGGGGCCAGGAATGGATGCCAAGTGAGCCAACTGTGATTTTCACATAGTATTTTTATGTAGAAAATTAAGAGCATATTTTGTGGAGTGCATCGATTGAACGCAGTGACAACCAAAATATGCAGAAAGTATGTTTTGCGGGGCCCGTAAAGAGCATTTGTGACATCTGACCGTTAAAAGGAGTTAGGGGATGTACTTACAAACTATTCGGGTCCTGATCCCTGCATTGCAGGGGTGAGACATTATAAATTACATGCCTCTACACTGAGAAAAGATGAGAAGGCTGATGTTGGGCGTGCGTATCTCTACCATAAACTCTTTTACAGGCACTTCGTTGTATGCGGCAGGCAAGAGTGCTTTCAAGCTGTGTTTGCTTACATGAAACCTGAGTCAGCCATCCAGCGACTGCAAAAAAAAAAAAACCATCAAAAAGCAGGATCGATGGTACAACTGAAGGCAGCAAGCTGTCGGACAAAGAGCAAAGGCGGGGGGTGGGGGGGGTCAGGAGATCTGAAGGCTCCATCACGCTCTGCTGCTAAGCAGCTGTGTGCCCTTGGACACATCATTAACATCGACCAACTTCAGTTTCCTAATCTGTGAGATCGGGGGGCAGTGTGTGGATGAGACCACATAAGCCCTTGGAGCACGAGATGGCCGTATCTGGTATCCCGAGATCCTGGTATCTTCTGAAAATTAGTAACTGCAAAGGTAATGAATCACGCTAACCCTCTCACTGTGGGCCGACAGAAAGGAACACAGAACTAGAGGAACAGAGATGTGAGAAGGCTTTTGGCTCCGTGTCAGCTGCCATGAAGCCCACAGGGGAAATACAGCAGATATAAACCCTGAGCACCCAGTGAGGCTCATCCACATTGTTTTTATATGATTGGAGAAATGGCTTAGCAGTGTACCTGAGCCCACATCCCCCATTCACAACTTAGAGCCCTTGTTGATTTCATTTCAAAAAGGAGAAAGAATATACCTCGAGGGTGAAATGAATCACAGTGCCCAGGAAGAGGTCACTGGTAGCTACTAAAATCTTTCAGTCCAGGGATCAGAGGCCATGCAAGCAACCTTACGTCGGTACCATTGGAATGTAGCAAGAACATTCAAGTTCAGATGTCAGCCACGGCTGTCAGCACAGGCTGTGATGTGGTTGGACCCCTCACTCCACCACTTACCGCTGTGTGACATTCACCAAGTTACTTAACCTCTCTGTGCCTCCATTTCTCATCTGCATAATAGGGGACAGTAATTGCCCCGCTCCTTAGAACTGGGTGAAAAGGAAAAATTTTAGTCCAATGCCTGGTCTCTAGATAGCGGTTAACAAAGAGGTAAGTTTTCATTCTTCAAGTAAATCGGTAAACTTGCAACTAAGCTTATAAGCTGTTACGTACTTCGTAACTCATCGTGGATTTCTTAACGTGGGGAATAGAGTTTCTTTATCGCAGAAAAGGCAAACATGGGGAGTTTACTATAAAGCTTGGCGAAACTTTTAATGATATACATTCCAAAGGATGTGTGCAGTTTTGCAAACAGTTGTTGCCTGGAATCCTGAACCTGTTCTCTAGTGCAGGTCAGATGCCTCTCCTACTGGGGACAAGGTGTAAAACAAGAGAGATGTAAGGTCTGGGGGACAGACAGGAATGGAAATGTATCTTTGGATTTGACTTGGACTGTGTTTTCCAGAAGAAACTGACAATTGAACTGGAAGTGGTCATGGAAACAGAATGTGTAAAAAAAAACTATTTTTGTGTGTCTTCTTATTTCTCTTGCTAGAAAGTTCTCCTGGACCCTTAGCCGGTGATCCACTTGAGGTCTGTTAATAATGGGGTGTTAGAATAGAGTTTCAAATCAGTGGGGAAAAGACTGGATTGTTCATTGAATGGTTGGGATAGCTGGCTGACAATTTGGAAAAACAAAGTTAGAACCCTATCTCAAACCAAAATAAACCACAAATTGGGCTAAATATTTAAAGAAACAAGGAGATGTGCCAGCCTCAGTAGAAAATACAGGTGATTAGCAGCAGAACTGTATTATGGCAAAAGACTTTGTGACTATAACACTCACAGCCAGAAATTCTAATAGGAAACATGATTGCTGATTGCATAAAAAATTTTATTTTTTAAATTTTTTAACATTTATTTATTTTTGAGAGGTGGGGGCAGGGACAGAGAGAGAGAAGAAAGGGAAACACAGAATCCGAAGCAGACTCCAGGCTCTGAGCAGTCAGCACAGAGCCCGACACGATGTTCGAAGCCATGAACTGTGAGATCATGACCTGAGCCGAAGTCGGACGCTTAACTGACTGAGCTGCCCAGGCGCCCCTGCATAAAAAAAATTTTTAATGTCCCTTTATAAGAAATACCATAGACAAAATAAGGAGAGCAGTAACTTAAGAAAAATAGCTTCATTACATCAGGTAAATCCTCAATACAGAAAAAGCTTTTATAAATAAACTAGGGGAAAATGACCTATTCTGTTCTTTTCTCCCAACCCTAATGTGGTAGTGGCCACAGATGAGACATTTGGAAAAAGAAGAGAGACCTATGGCTAATAGTACATAAAGAAAATACAGCTTTACATGTAAGCAGCTACTTTTCATCTATCAAGTTGTCTAAGATAAAGAGCAAACACGTCCATGTTAGAGGAAGCATTGGTCAAGCCATAGGCAATTGTAGATTGCAAATATAAAAAAATTTTTTTGGAGAGCTAGTGGGCCATGTGGGTGATTTTTTTAGCAAAGAGTCTTTGACAGCCTCCAATATTTTTCCTTAGAAAATTATCACTGACCAACCTGGAGGTTTAGACCAAGGGTGTTCATTCAGCGGATTTGGGAAATCTCAATATAGAAAGTTCAGGAGACATCCATCATCTGAGGCTGGCTGATAATCGAGGTTGAGTTTCCACAGTGGAATACTATGAAATTATTTCTTAAAAAAAAAAAAAAAAAAAGGAATGTGTTGAGGCAGAATGACATCGCAATGAAAACAATTATAAAACAGGACTGTAGTATAGGTCATATTTATATCAAAATTCCATACCTTGCTGAGTTTAGCGTGGGAACACACGTACAGGGAAGAATATTAATAAATGGTTAAAACCAGTGTCCCCAGGCCATTAACTCCTCAGAATTGCCACAGTCATGAAAAACAAGGAATGACTGGGCAACTGTCAGACCAGAGGATTCTGGGGAGGCCATGAAAGCGAAATGCAGTCGATCTATCCTGGATTATTGGATCCTGGAACAGAAAGAATACATTAATGGAAAGCTGATAAAAATCCAAAACCAGACTGCAGTATAGTTAAGAACCACATATCGGTATCAGTTTCTTGGTTTTGACAAACGTACCACAATATTGTAAGGTGTGAACAATGAGGGCCACTGGATGAGGGCCATATGGGAATGCTCTACACGATCTTTGCGGCTTTTATGAAAATCCAAAACTATGCCAAAATACAAAGTGTATTAAAAATATGAAGACATTTTTTTACCTGTTGCATTGGAGTGACTGAAAGACCTGAAGATTTTCAGATCCTGTGTATATAATTTTTTATGGTGACTTTTCATATTATACAGTGGAAGATAAACTGATTTAAAAATAAAATAGTACAAGAGTATATGTGTGACCGTGGAATAATAAGAAAACCCAAATTATAATACAGCATGATCCTACGTAAATGTTTCTTAAGTCGGTGACTTGTTTTTGTACCCTTTTCTAATTTTAAAAACAAACACAAAGTACTTGTAAGATGAAAATAACTAAAGTTTCAAACATCCCTGAAAGTGGGCACTGGCAGGTGAATTTCTCAAATCTCCAGTCCTGCATGTCAGAATCGGGAGTTTCCTGGTCATGTTTTGAGGCCACAGAAACTGTCTCTTTCTCCTAGTGATAGATTTCAATAAATATTCCTTTACTCTAATTGTGACTCAACATATCTTTTCTCTGCTTAGTTCAGTCCCTTCAAGACAGAAGGATAAAGATGGGAGTCTCAATACAAATAAAAAGACACAGAGAGAGAAGACAGTTTCACACCATGAACTATTTTCCGCTGGGTGGGTTATTTTGAAATACAGTTTTCAGGGACTCCTGGGTGGCTCAGTCGGTTGAGTGTCCAACTTTGGCTCAGGTCACGATCTTACGGTTCTGGGTTCGAGCCCTGCATCGGGCTCTGTGCTGACATTTCAGAGCCTGGACCCTGCTTCGGATTCTGTGTCTCCCTCCCTCTCTCTGCCTCTTTCTGGCTCGTGCTCTGTCTCTCTCAAAAATAAACAAACATTTAAAAAAATGGGGAAAAAATGAAACACAATTTTCAGAGAAAACGACAACCAGCTGATGAGAAAAATACAAAAATCACTCAGCGTGAGTGCTGCCGTTGGAAAACTGAAGACAGAAAGTAAACAACCATTTTGCCTATTCCACGTGTAACCCATAATCACAGCACTACCATATTTGGAATAAATAGCCAACATTCAAATGTAGATACGACTGACATTTATCGTAATATTTTGGACATGTGTCCCCATAATGCAATCTTTTCATGTGCTTGTCTTACCCAGAAATGAATTCACTGGATGGTGTCCAAGCTGTAGTTTGGGTTTCTAAGAATGTAAATACCACATTATAACTGAGGTTCCCAGTAGCTTTTAAACTCATGGAGATTAGACAATGGGAGTGGCTTCAGAAGCCCTGGGGACATGTCTGCCTACGTCACCTCCCCCGTGGGCCTCCCACTGTTCTGCATCCTATTTCAGAATTCATTTCTGCAAGCCTCAGGGATGTGACGGTTTTCTAGAACCTTCCTCACAAATGCAGCGGCTTATGCCTGCTGAGAGTTACCAACTCCAAGAGAGTTACCACGTTAAGGAGGATGGATTTTATCTCAGTGGTCTTAAGGGCTGAATTGTGGTCCTTCCCTCCCAAAATTCATATGTTGAAATTTGGTTTTCTTTAATGTTTATTTTTGAGAGACAGAGTGCAAGTAGGGGAGGGGCAGAGAGAGAGGGAGACACGGAATCTGAAGCAGGCTCCAGGCTCCGAGCTGTCAGCACAGAGCCTGACTCAGGGCTCAAACCCACCAACTGTGAGATTATGACGTGACCCGAAGTTGGACGCTTAACCGACTGAGCCACCCAGGCGCCCCTCATATGTTGAAGTTTAATCCCCTGTACCTCAGAATCTGACTATATTTGGAGACAAGGTAGTTAAAGAGGTAATTAAGTTAAAATAAAGTCGCAAGGGTGAAGCCTGATCCAATGGGTCTGGTGTCCTTGTAAGAGGAGATTAGGACACACAATGAGTAGACGGCCATCTTCCAGCCAAGGAGAGAGGCCTCCAAAGAAACCAACCCTGTGATCCCAAGAGTTCCAGCCCCCAGGACGATAAGAAAATAAATGTCTGTTGTTTAAGCCCCCTAGTCTGTGGTATGTTGTTATGGTGCCCAAACAGAGCATTTTGAGTAGCAGGGGGAGGATGGTTAGATTGATCTTCCTGAACCATCTCTCTGGCTGATGGACCAGAGACCTAGGTAAAGGGTCTCAACTGCTGTGGAGGCCTGTGCAGGCTGCGCTCAGCACAGACATGAGGGGCACCTTCTAAATAGTTGGTAATTCGAATAATGTGCCCACAGATCGTTTATTAATACACAGTCTGCACACTCATGAGGGAACCCTGACGACAGAGCGCAGGTAAAGGGATTAGAAAGAAGCGAATAGATTTGAAAGAGATTTAGAAAACAGAGTCAGTGGTTTCTGAAGACTGGTTGGCTGCTACTAATGACCGAGGGAGAAGAAGGCAGCGATAAGGCTGCCTGTGTTGGCTTCGAGTTTGAGGAACCGAATGGAAGTGTCCAAGTGGAGATTTTCAATAGGGACTTGCAGATAGGAAGATAGGGATTTTGAAATGCGTCACAATTTAAGGCCCACTATTTTAAATTTTTTTAACGTTTATTTTTGAGAGAGAGAGAGCGAGGGAGGGGCAGAGAGAGAGACAAAGGCAGAGGACCGGAAGCAGGCTCCGCACTGACAGCAGAGAGCCCGACGCAGGGCTCGAAGCCGCAAACCATGAGATCACGACCCGAGCCGAGGTCGGACACTTATCCGTCTGAGCCACCCAGGCGCCCGCCCCTAAAGTTCACTATTTTAAACTACAGGACTTGGTAAGAACAGAAGGGATAGTGTATGAAACAGAGAAACAGCATAGAAGAAATAAAAAGTGTTATGTCTGTAATCCAGACTCTGAAGCCGGAGGCTCGTTATGGGGACGTGGCAGCAAAATAAGAAAAGTGGTACCTCCCATTTTCTTCCCCTCCAACGCCCACCCACTGATTCCAGGCACAGCCAGCTTCTCACATCCAATTCCTTGGGTCTTGGGAGTGCCCTGGATACAGGGGTGATGGATTCATGGATTTCCCTATTCATCCAGCAAATACTAGTACCTGTGCTATGTCATGTACCATGCTCAGCTTCTGTTGGCCGGTAAAACTCCTCACGTTCCCCCCATTCTCAGAACAATGCAGATGCTTGGTCTGTTGCAGCCCCCCTGCCCCCAAACTGTAATTCTACTGGCAGTGTAAAAGAGCAAGGCTAAGTTCTTGCCAAGTGCATGGCTGAAGTTGCTTTGAGAACACAGGAAGATTTGGAAAGAGGACCAAAGCCACTGGTCCTTCCCCTTGATTGTCATACCTGGTCAAGAGTTGACCATATCGCAGCTGAGGGTGGTACTTTATATTTGGCATTAGGTACGCCGAAGTTCAAATAGGTCTGCTTATTACACATTCCCCAGATATTTTTTTTTTTAAATGCATCAAGTGCCTGAGGCTTTTGTTTAGTTAGATGGGAAGACGGGTTTAGCAATTAGCTTTGCAACAGGACAAGCTGAGACAGAAGAGGCTTCATGGAGACCACAGCCAGCTGCCTAGTTTGTGCATTACCTGGGAGGAACCCTCTTGGGACCACCTGAAAGTAACTGATGAGCGGGAGAAGGGGATTTACTCTTGCTTGGGCTCAAAGTATTATCATTTGGGCACAGATGTAAATGCAACCCCATTACTAGCCCCAGGGTGGTGAGGCCCAGAAACATTTGAGCAACACGAGACAAGTAAACATGTATTCAGATCCTTCTGGGAACCTGGGATAGGATTGTCTTGCTTTTTTAGAAAGAATACTTGTAACGTGAAATAATCATTTATGTTGATATTTGACTTAAATGGCAGTTTGTTCAGCTTAGTAAGTCCGTCAAGAGCAAAAACTTCATATGTAGGAGATTATGGGAAAGCAGAAAGCTTTCGTCTTTTGGCAGAAGGGAAGGGAAATAAAATAGCTTTGACCAAGAAGTCAACAATCCTTAAGCGAGTTGTAAAACCCAGGCTGGAAGCAATGCGGAAATGCACCATCAGCCAATCACGTCCTCACGAAGGGATGGTGACACCACGGGGAAGCTGGACTCTGATGGGAGAAGATATTAGAAAGGATTTCTCCCAACTCCGCTCAGCTTTGATTCTAGAGCATTCCAAGAGGCCATTCCATGTCCTTTTCTTGCTTCATTCTTGTTCAACATAGTTGCAGCCCAAATGAGAAATCATCAGGGCCTAGCAAGTCTTTGGTTATAGAGATGTGAGAGCTCTAACAAAATTCTCTCCAGTCAGTAGGGAGAAGAAATCCACAAGCGGAAATTAATCCTGGGAAACATACTCTACATATAGGTGGATGTGCCCCCCCCCCATCCAGTGTTCACCTGCCCTTGTCACCTTGACAAGAAGTCATGCTCCAACAGAGCCAAGCTGTCCCAAAGTAGCCAGAGGACTTTACTGAGTGTACTGAGATGCTACATGCAGTTTCTAGAAACCCATTATGGGGAAGGCAAACCTGACTGTCAAAAGCCCGTTAGTAGTGGACATACTCTTCTTTGGCAACTGTTCGAGCAGTGCTTCTCAACTGCAGTGTGCATACAGATAGTCCAGGAGGTGTTGTTAAAATACAGATTCTGGAGGCACCTGGGTGGATCAGTTGACTGAGTGTCTGACTCTTGATTTTTCGTCTCAGGTCATGATCTCAGGGTCATGGGATCAAGCCCCTCATTGGTCTCCACACTGAGTGTGCAGCCTGCTTAAGATTTTCTCTCTCTCTCCCCTTCTGCCCTTCTCTGCTCACACCCATTCTCTCCCTAAGAATAAAAATAAAAAAAATTCTTAATTAAAAGAAATACAGATTCTGATTCAGAAGGTCTGAGATGGGGTCTGAAACCTTATACTTCCAAATAGCACCGATGCTATTGGTCCAGATACTGCTAGGAAAAGTTGACTTTTCCAAAAACATTCCCTAGATGGATAAAAATGGCATTGCCTTTTCCACCTAGCACTGCAAGAGAAAACCATCAGCCACAGATGCGTTCAGCCTCAGTTGAATTCTAGGCTGCCTGCACTTAATGAATGAGCCTCACAGATAATCACCAATTCAAAGGAAAGAGAGATTTATGTCAACGCTTGTAAGCTTTGTTATCTGTCACCATAACGAAACATCGTATCATGAAATACTGAATTTACATACAACTCCCCCAATTACTGGCAAACTGTCCACGCGAAACATCTAATTTCAACTCTGCTCAATTGAAAAGCATCGTCATTGTACTGCATCACTTCATGGAAGAGAGAACCTGCCCAGGGATTTAGAAGACTTGAAATCCTCGCTCTGTCATTCACCTGCTGTGTGATTCTGAGTACTGCCCTCCGCCCCTCTGAAGCTCAGATATGAAATGTGTAAGACTGACTGCATGCCTGTAGAGATCCTTCAGCTGTAAGGTTCTCTCTGCTGTGTAACATACTGAAACATCATTTAAGTTCTCACCAATGATTAGGAAGGTGCTGGGTGTGGAGGTGGGAAGCTAGTCATCAGTGTAGACACCCTTGGTTTCACATCAGTGAGAACAGGACTGACAGCACAGTTTTTGGGGCACTGGCTTTAAAGTCAGACAGAGATGGGCTCCAGTCCCGCCTCCCCATGTTACCAGGCTCATGGTATTTCAGAGAGGACTGAGTTCCTCTGAATTTCAGTTAGATCATCTAGGACTCATCCGCTGGAAAGTCTAGTGCTATACTAATCTGCATAGATAATCGGAGAACATTCAGTAACCAAATTCTCTTCTTCTTCTTCTTTTTTTTTTTTTTTTGCCCCACCAAATTCTCCTCTTACAGCCACTTCTGCTCTCCAACTTGTTCTGCTTTTGGAGTTTTGCTCCTTTTCCCTTTCTTCCCATTCTCTGTCCACCTGGACCACCCATTCCAATGGGCTCTAGGTTCCAATGAACCAGCCACAAAGATCAGCATTCTGGTTATGGTTCATCAACATCAGTTCCTCACACTCCTTGTCTTTAGTTAGTCTTGGTGTTCCTCTCCATAACTTCTGTGGTTTCCATGTTAAAGCATGTTTCTCTATCCAGTGGAAGCCTCTTCACTTTCATCCCTGATCATGTGTGCCCCTACACCCTGGTGTGTCCAGGGAAGTTTTGGCTTACACTGCTGTCCCAGGTTAGTAGTTAGCCGAACCCACTTTTACTCTAAAAAATGTCCTGGTTTGGAAGATAAACTATGTAATCATACTCTCTAGAGCCAGCCTCCAGCAGGATGAATGAGTCAGCCATGCCAGAGAGAGTGAAACATTCATAAAAATAGTCAACACTAGTTAGGGTTTGAGGAGGAAAGTCACCCAAAGAAATACAGGTAGAAGGCTAAAATCATGTTGAGGAGTATGTGCTCCCGGGCAAGACTTCATTGCTTCAGGGTAGAAGATGCCCCAGAGAATAAACTTGTACTTTATGGGTAAGACAGTGAGTTGTACTTCTTAAGAAAAAGAAAAAAGTAATATGAAGGGGCTTATTACCAAGCAAGTAGATCATCACCATGAACATCCACATCTCCAGTTTAGTAGAAGCCACTGGAGACGAGGCTCCTGTAATGGAAGGTAGACAAAAGAATGGCCTCATGGAAAGAACTTGGGCTAGGGGCGCCTGGGTGGCGCAGTCGGTTAAACGTCCGACTTCAGCCAGGTCACGATCTCACGGTCCGTGAGTTCGAGCCCCGCGTCAGGCTCTGGGCTGATGGCTCAGAGCCTGGAGCCTGTTTCCGATTCTGTGTCTCCCTCTCTCTCTGCCCCTCCCCCGTTCATGCTCTGTCTCTCTCTGTCCCAAAAATAAATAAACGTTGAAAAAAAAAAAAAAAGAAAGATCTTGGGCAAGGGATAAATCAGACAGGAATTAGGATATTGGCTTTTTTTCTAATGGTGTAACCTTGGGCAAATGGCTTACTGTGTCTGGACCTTCATTTCATCGCTTATGAAAGGAGAGAGTTCAATTAGCCATTGGTTTTCAAGCTATGCTCTGCAGAGATCAGGAGCCTTAGCAAACTTGTAGAGCCTTGGGGGGACAGGGGCAGCTTAAGATTTCCCACCACTGCTCACATAAGAGTTCTACTTACATCATTTTTATAGCAAGCAATGAGTTGTCTTAAGAGTTCTGAAATTTGATTTTGAGATCTTGACGTGTTTGGAGATTTTGGTGCTAAAATAAAATGTGAACACTTACGGACTAGACCCCTTCTCAACTCTGGTCGATGTGGTTATGAGGCCTCAGGAAATATCAGCAGTTAGTGAGCCTACAAATGGAGATAGACAGAAGGTTCCTCTAATGCCCTCGAAGAGCCGTGGTAACTTGATATTAAATGCAGACCACATGTGCACTTGTGTGTGTGTGCACTAGTTTGTTAGGGAGGCTGATGAAGACAGGTGTTTCCAAGGATTGTGTGGTTACAGACATGTGAAGGTGTGGCCAGGAAATGTTTTCCCTGGAGAGGAACTTTCTAGGCCTCTGAAAAGTGTTCCTAGCAGTGTTCTCCGTTACTCCTAAAGACCCAGAGATTCTAAACTAGTCCTAGGCTGATTCTAGATAATTAGGAGAAAGCCTGACATCTGAAAAGTATTGCCAGTATGTTCAAAATTCTTAATTATTATAATGATAAAGTCTGTTGTGTCCTAACATCTTAGGGATTGGGCAGCACATCTAAATTTAAAGAGAAAAACATCCTTTCTTTTGCAATGAAAATCAGAAGTCTAAACATGTAGGTAAGATACTTTAACAAGGACAAAGTGGGTCAGGGAACCATGGTCTGTTTCCCACTTGCTGGATATTCCTGGAACCAAGAGGAAAAAAGTAGGCTAATGGTGAGGGTAGGACAGAATTGCTTGATTTTACTGACCTGAAAGAAAGTTCAGATCTTGAATCATAAGGAAAAGATTGGCCAACACTGGGGGGGCTTGGGTCCTTGCTACTTATGAAACCAGGTGTACCCTTGAGAACCAAAATGTGAATCTGGAACACTTGTTTCCTTCTCTTCATAAAAGCACCAGATAAGTTGTAGCTTAACATTGAACTTGAATGAAAATCATCTGCTCTCTTTTTTATCATAATCCAAAAAAATGAGATTTCATCCATTTTACATATTATTGGTCTCATATCTGAAACACTTATTTTTTCTTTGTTTTTTAATGTTTATTTTTGAGAGAGAGAGAGAGAGAGAGAGCGCGCGCGTGAGTGGGGGAGGGGCAGAGATAGACAGAGACAGAATCTGAAGCAGGTTCCAGGCTCTGAGCTGTCAGCACAGAGCCCGATGCGGGGCTTGAACCCACGAGCCAAGAGATCATGACCTGAACCAAAGTCAGACTCTTAACCAACTGAGCCACTCAGGCGCCCCTCATACCTGAAACACTTTTAAATTTTGGTCTCGATTTGGAATTCATTTGAATCGTCTTTTATTTTTTTTGTTTGTTTGTTTGTTTTTTAATATATGAAATTTATTGTCAGATTGGTTTCCATACAACACCCAGTGCTCATCCCAAAAGGTGCCCTCCTCAATACCCATCACCCACCCTCCCCTCCCTCCCACCCCCCATCAACCCTCAGTTTGTTGTCAGTTTTTAACAGTCTCATGTTTTGGCTCTCTCCCACTCTAACCTCTTTTTTTTTTTTTTCCTTCCCTTCCCCCATGGGTTTCTGTTAAGTTTCTTAGGATCCACATAAGAGTGAAACCATATGGTATCTGTCTTTCTCTGTATGGCTTATTTCACTTAGCATCACACTCTCCAGTTCCATTCACGTTGCTACAAAAGGCCATATTTCATTTTTTCTCATTGCCACGTAGTATTCCATTTGAATCTAGTCTTTTCTATACTCTGTCATTCCAGAATGACTCGTGTGGTTGCTGTTTCTTATTTCATTGAACTTCCGATCATGCCACAATATGATGTTTCAGATTATCCGATGGATTCTACTCCTTAAGGGATAAAGCCCCAAGTCTTCGTATGCTGGACATTCATTATTGCATACCAGCCTTCCCTTCAGGCTTGTGGCTTGTGTCTTTATGATCCAGAGGCACCAGACTGGTCATTAGTTGCCAGACACAACCTGTACCTTCCATTCATTTGCCTTCTTCATGAAGCTTTCCAAACAGTAGAGCCCCAGCCAGGAAGAATCACCTTCCTCCACTCCCAGAATCCTCTGCGCCCGGATTCCTCTGTGCCCATTGTTGGCTCAGAGAGCCATATGTATGACTCTCTTTCTGTGTAGACTGTGAAAAGCATGCCTGTGCCTTTCTGTACCTCTGGCATCTAATAGAGAACTTGGTACATGGTAGGTGCTCAAAAAATCTTTGTAGAAAAAATTTTTTTCAATGAATGAATTCCCAGTCACGTCTAGAAATGAGAGGACTGAGCCATCCTCTAAATGGCGCGTGCTTCTGTGGTCTCTTTTAAATGTGTAAGCCTCTTTTACTGGTTGTAAAATGAAGGGAACTGGAAATCTTTTAAAACTAAACCTTTTCCGCTTAGAATGACTTGCGAAGCACATGTTTTTAATCCCCCTCCCCTTCCAAATGTCTGTTGAATTGCCATTCTCCCATTAAGACAAATTAGCCAAAAGTCTTCATTGGCTTTGAGAAATTGGAAAGGGCAATATCCACATGAAAACAATTCTGAGGAATTTCTGTTTAACATAGTGCAGCTAGGAGACATCAGATGGAGCCCACCCACGGTTTAAGACACGCATCGCAGCCCCGACCTGTGCAGTGAATGGAGAACGCCCTTGAGATGAGCCGCTCTACAGTTCTGTGGCTCAGCGCTTTGATGGGACAATCTGTGAAGGGTGTTCAGACATTGCCATAACAAAGGGGAAAGTTGAGGCCCTTAACCACATTGAGGAAATCTTTAAGAGGAGATTCAGATGGGGACACCTGGGTGGCTCAGTCGGTTGAGCAACCCACTCTTGGTTTCAGCTCAGGTCACGATCTCACAGTTGGTGGGATCGAGTCGGGTTCCTCACTGACAGCGTGGAGCCTGCTTGGGATTCTCCGTCATCTTCTCTCTCTGCCCCTCCCCTGCACTCCCTCTCTCTTTCTCAAAATAAATACATTTTAAAAAAGACTTTATTTTCTAAAAAAATTTTTCTTAGTTTTTTTTTTTAGAGAGAAAGATAGAGAGAGAGAGCACAAGTAGGAGAGAGGCAGAGAGAGAGAGAGAGAGACAGAATCCGAAGCAGGATCCAAGCTCTGAGCTGTCATCACAGAGCCCGATATGGGGCTTGAACCCCTGAAGTATGAGATCATGACCTGAGCCAAAGTCAGATGCTCAACCAGCTGACCCACCCAGGCACTCCTAAAAAACAAACAGACAAACAAACAAAAAACTTTAAAAATAGGAGGTTCAGATAAAGTCTACGTGAAAAAAAAATTACGAGACAGGGAAAATTTCATACAAACTGGATATTTAATGATTGCAAGTAATTACGTTAGATTTTTATTTTTTTAAGATACAGTAATGGGACATGTAGTTCAGTGATGCTTTTTAGAAGGTTTGTATTTGCCTGTGCAGTTGATCCTCATTATTTGTGGATTCCGGATTGGGGAATTTGCCTACTAGCTAACAGTTGTTGGTATCCCCCCAAAACTGATACCCAGGGGGCTTTCGCAGGCATTTGAGGACAGAGCACAGCGGTGAAGTATGAGTCACCCAACATCCTCCTTCCTCCTGAGGTCAACAAGGTGACACTGTGTTCGTGTGTCAGCTCTCATAATGTAAACCCAGTATCCTTTTCACGGTCTATGCAATGTCATGGTTTTTTGTTTGTTTTGTTTTTTTGCATTTTTTGTGCCTTTTGCTCATGAGTTTATTGTTTAAAATGGTCCCCAAGCACAGTGCTGAAGTGCTCTCTGGTGTCCCTAAGCACTGGAAAGCTGTGATATGCCTTCCAGAAAAAAAAAATAACCATTAGATTCAAGCTCCATCCAGGTGTGAGTTATGATGCCATTGGCCATACGTCCAAAGTTAATGAATCAACAATATATATCAACTAAGGTGTATTTTATCAGGTGTCGTTTATAAATACAACGAAAAAACAGGTGTATTTATAAAGGTGTAGTTTATAAATACAACTAAGGTGTATTTATATCAACAAGGTGTGTATTAATCGGTTGACCAAAATGTTGTGACCAGAGGCTCTCAGGAACGCAACCCTGTATTTGCTCGAGAGCAATGGTTGGGGATTTGCTATTTCAGTGTTCGCGAAACTTTAAAGAACCTTAACTACCACAAATAACAAGGATCAGCTGTAAACAGGGATGAATTGATATGTGTCTGAAATTTGCTCCAAAATAATCTGGAGGACTAGAAGTGGAAATAGAAATGAAATAGTCTTAAGGGGCACCTGAGTGCGGTGAAGCGTCTGTCGGTGAAGCATCCAACTTTGGCTCAGGTCATGATCTCGTGGTTTGTGAGTTCGAGCCCCGTGTCGGGCTCTGTGCTGACAGCTCAGAGCCAGGAACCTGCTTCAGGGTCTGTTTCTCCCTCTCTCTCTGCTCCTCTCCCACTCATGCTCTATCTTTCCCTCTCTCAAAAATAAATAAACATTAAAAAAAAATGAAATAGGCTGGCCATGAGTACATTGTTGGAGATGTGAGACAGGTATATGAGTATTCACTCCACCATTCTGTCCACTTCTGTATATATTTGAAATTTCCCATAACAAAAAGGTTTTCTTTTTAAAAGGGAGAGAGAGAATAGCATCGCTGAAACACAAATTTGGCTTTTCTTCAGGCATTAAAAATCATTTAGTATATTATATAAGGAAATCTAATTATTTAGAAGTAGAATGAATTGAATTTCACGTGAAGTATAAATGATCCAGTGGCGGGGAAAGTTAGTATATACAAAACGGCAAACACGAAAGATAGTGCACGAGTGTGGGCTTTATAGATTGTAAGGTGATACCGAAACTGACATGTCGTTTTTGGAAGGAAAAAGGGGAAAGCAAGAGACATGGATGTAACAGACTACCTTCTGCCATTTCACTGGAATAAAGCTCCGTTTCTAATCTTCACTTTTGTTTATCCCGTTCATAAACCTGCTTCAGGCGCCTGGGAGGCTTGGCCCCCTCTGTCCCGGCTCAGAGTCTGAGAGTCCGAAACAGGTCATGTGCAAGGGCAGAAGCCCTGATTTATCCCCACAGGTTTCCACAATGACCTCTTCTTGCTCTCAGGCCCTCTGACATTGATTCAGCAGTGGCTTTCGCCAAGCTAAAGCCTCTATATCGTTCTTCGCTTCCTCATCTCCTGCAACATTTTTTCCAAATGTCTTCCGAGTGCTCTTAGAGCTCCAGAGAGATTTCCCTGGGAGCACGGAGGCCGGGGTAAGCCCGAGAGCTGCCCCAGCAGGATCGGGCGACGCCACTTTGATCCGCTCCATAACTCGGGTTTTGCAAAAAAGATCTTGCAAGGGCGAAAAGATGATTCTGCTTCTTAGGGGAAAAAAAAAACTGCACAAGCCATGCTTCTGGGACACACTTTAGGAGGAGGACGGAGGAGGGCTCGATGTGTGCACAGGGCGGCTGTTCCTGATGAACCTAGCTCACTTCGGGCGAAAGATTCACACTTAGTCGGCATGTTTCCTTCTGTTCTCTCAGAGAAACCAGACTCTCCTGCAGCCCAGATCAACACAGCTTCCTCTGGAATCCTTAGCACTGGCCAGGTTTTTTGCACAGAGCCATGTGTCTGGCCTTTGGGTCTTCAGCTTGAGAAAGATTTGGAGAACCCCGAGAGTTTTTTGAGTCATCACCCACATCCTCACTACTATGTCTTGAGAGCCTGTCCGATGCCATTTTGCACAAGTTACTTGGCATTTGTTATTTTATTTCACCCTCTCCGCAAGCTTGCAAAGCAGGCGGTGGCCTCCTCGTGTCTGAGTCACACGCTTTTACAGGCAAGTGACAGACACACGCTCTCAGAAGCTCGCAGAAAGCAAGTGAAGGAAAGACCCAAACCCAGGGCTCCAATTCTGAAAGGACACCCGTCACCTTCTCTCCTCTTGGCTTCCGTGTTCACTTTGGCTTGCGCTCCGCAGAAGTGGTCACTTCACGTGCTTTGCACGAAAGCGGGGGCCGTGCTTTTTCACTGCAATAGTCCCAGCAGTAGAACAATGCCTTGCACGTGGAAGGCACTCAGAATACATCTCCTGAATGAGTGGATGGGATGAAAACACAGTATGGATTTTTCTAAGTCCCTAACTCTCTGTGCATACCAAAGACACTGTGGCAGTTGCTCATGTACAGTGCATCACAGTGAGCACTGAGCAAGCAGATTGCCATACACTAGCCTCTCTCCAGCCAGCCTGCAGAATGGCCTCCATTAATAGATCATTACTCCTTCTTTCTCACTTTTAGCTGAGTTATTCCAAATATATTTGTACCTGACACATGTGAACCAAGAGGGAAAACAAGACCAGAACGTTCTCTTTCTGTGAAGTATATGGGCATGTGTATACATAAGGCTGCCCTTGACTTTGGGTTGGAGTGAAGTCACTGCCATTTTTTTAGGAGAAATCCCTCTTAGCTATAGTGAACCAAATTATTTCATCACGCTTATATAGTTTTGTCTCAGAAAGAAGCACCCTCCCATAGGCTGGGCACTAAAGAGAGTCCTCAACCTCAGATCTCCAAACACAAAATGAAATGTTTGGGCAAAAGGTTCAAGTAATCTGGTTCATTCCAGACTTCCCATTGCTACCCTCACACCCACCCTTGGGCTTAGCAACTGTCAGTATTTCTTCACTACTTGGGACCAAATCCAATGTGTTTGCCTCTAGCGGGGATCCCAGAAGATGCTGTATGTCTCCTACGTCAGTCTCAGGAAGCAGTCCGATATTGGTACCTAGGAAAATACAACGCCCTTGTATACAAGGAAACAATAAACAAATGATGCAAAGTATTGATGTTGTTTGATACAGACTTTATTAAAATTTATAATGTAGGTAGTAAAAAGGTGAACGTATAAAGCCACACTGCCCAATAGCTGCTTTCATTTCCAGCTGTCACATTAAAAAAAAAAAAATGGGGGAGGGCACCTGGGTGGCTCAGTTGGTTAGGTGTCCAACTCTTGATTTCGGCTCAGGTGTTGATCTCACAGTTGGTGAGTTTGAGCCCCGCATCGGGCTCTCTGCTATCAACATGGAGCCCACTTCGGATCCTCTGTGTCTCTCTCTCTCTCTGCCCCTCCCCTGCTCTTGCTCTCTCTCTCTCTCTCTCTGTCTCTCAAAAATAAAAATAAACATTTTAAAAAATTCTTGAAAAAGTAAAAAGAACTTGGTGAAATTAACTTTAATATATATTTTGTAAAACCGAATATATCCAAAACATGATCAACATGGAATGAATATAAACATTGTTTGGTTTTTTTTTTTTTCATTTTCAAATTATTTATTCAGGTCAGCCTGAAAATTCCAAATGGCCTTCAGAATACTTCTTAAAGTAACGTTTCCCCATGTTTTACGTTTGTTGTGTTTTTTTTTTAAATGTTTGTTTTTGAGAGAGAGAGCATGCGTAAGCAGGGGAGGGCAGAGAGAGAGAGGGAGACACAGAATCTGAAGCAGGCTCCAGGCTCTGAGCTATCAGCACAGGACCCGACACGGGGCCTGAACCCACAAACTGTGAGATTGTGACCTGAGCCGAAGTCAGACACTTAACCGGCTGAGCCACCCAGGTGCCCCTACATTTACTGTTTCTTTAATTGAAACATAGTTGCTGTACAATATTATATCACTGTCAGGCGTGAAACGTAGTGATTTGACATTTATATACATTACAAAAGGACCACCACGTTAGATCTGGTAACCATCTGTCACCGTGCACAGTTATTAAAATATCACTGGCTGTTTCCCCTCTGCTGTGCATCTCTGTGACTTACTGATTTTCTAACTGAAAATTTGTATATCCTCCTCCCGTTCTTCTCGCCCCCTCCCTCCCCTCTGGCAGCCACCAGTGGTTCTCTGTATTTACGAGTCAGGGGGCATCTGGGGGGTTCAGTTGGTGGAGCATCCGACTCTTGATCCCCAGCTTGGGTCTTGCTCTGAGCGTTACGAGTTCGAGCCCTGCCCTTGGGTCCGTGCTGGGCGTTCATGTGTTCTTTTAGATTCCACATATTAAGTGAAATCCCATGGCATGTGTCTTTATTAAATGTACCTCAAATACTTGAGATAGTTTTCAAGATCGTTTTTTTTTTTCATACTAAATCTTCAAAAGTCATTAAGAATTCTGTGGCGTGCAAATGTATGTTACATCCATTTGGAGGCTAAATTTTGAAAGGCTTCATGTCCAATCTATGGTCCCACAAAACAATACGGTTAGCTACCAGGAAAATCTTTTATACCTCTTCGGTTCTGAAGTTTAAATTCAAGTTACAGGCAGCTAAAAATTCAGTGGCATTAGTCACATCTCAAGTGCTCAATAGCCACGTGTGGCTGTGACCGCCACATTGGGCAACAAAGTCTGAGGCGACTTGGGGAGGGAGGAAGCTGTTTTAGATACAGAAATCAGGACGATGTTGTGCAAAGATGACACTGGGGCAGAGACACGCGCAGAACGAGAGAGGGAGTCCGCCGAGATGTGAGGGAACAGCATTCCGGGAAAACAGAAACACGAACGCGTAGGTCCCGGAAGCGGGATTGTCAATCTCCCAACGCATGTGTGACCTTCAGCGTCTTGACCTGGGGAGTCTCTCCACGTGTTCTACGGATGACACATGATGCAGTGTCTCTCCAGTGCTTAGGGCGGCAAGTTCCCCAATTATGCCCAGTTTCCTGTTTCCATTGTTCATTAGAACAAAATATGAGGTTCGTCTCCACGATTAGAAAGAAGTAAAAGGAGGGACGCCTGGGGGGCTCAGTCAGTTGAGCGTCCGACTTTGGCTAAGGTCATGCTCTCCCGGGCTGTGAGTTCGAGCCCCGCGTCAGGCTCTGTGCTGACAGCTCAGAGCCTGGAGCCTGCATCAGATTCTGCGTCTCCCCTCTCTCTCTCTGCCCCCCAGCTCACACTCTGTCTCTCTCTCTCTCAAAAATAAAGAGAGGAACTTTTTTTGTTGTTTTTTTAACAAAAAGAAATTACAAGAATAAAATTTCTGGGTCATATCTGGCAGCAAAGCACTGCGTGCCCTCACCCCACCCTTGTCCTTGAGAAAGGTTCACGGTGGCCATCTGCATTTAGCTAATCTCAGTGTTATTTTCTCTCGGCGGGTTTCTGGACAGCTAACACCTTTGACAACGATATCAGAAGTAGGTTTCCAAACAGCACTATCCAGAGCCCATTCAGAGAAATCTGAGCAAATGGATTAAAGCCTTCCTTATCTTTGCTTTTTCTTAGGCAAGTTAGACCGAGGTGTGTAAGTAAGCAGCTGAGTAATCTCAGCCAGGGACAAAAAGTCTAGGGGGGACCAAACAGCCAAGAGCTGAAAGGCCTCCCTGTTCAGGGAGCTCACAGGGCTTAGGAGAGAAATCAGGGAACAGATTCTGTATTCACACTTTTGTATCCCTGTGCAAGAAGCAAAATACTCAAATGTGCAGTATCCCTGCAGTGAATTAGGTCGAAAGGTTTAAGATGACAAAAACAGATTTTGTTAGGGTGATTAGTTGAAAGGTTTTGGGTTGTTTTTTTTTTTTTTCCTTTTTTTTTTTTGAGAGACAGAGACAGAGAATGAGCAGGGGAGGAACAGAGAGAGAGGGAGACACAGAATCCAAAGCAGGCTCCGGGCTCCGAGCTGTCAGCACAGAGCCCATCACGGGTGTCGAACCCACGAAGCGTGAGATCATGACCTGAGCCGAAATCAGACGCTTCACCGACTGAGCCCCCCAGGCGCCCCAAAAGGGTTTTTTGTTTCTTTCATTAAAGTTGTCGTTAATGATTAATAGTAATTAAAAGTTGTAACACAACGAAAAGCTGCCCAACATCACTCATCATCAGGAAATTGCAAATCGAAAGCACAGTGAGACATCACCACACGCGTGGCCGAATGGCTGTCATCAAAAATGACAAGCAATTAACACGTGTTGGTGAGGATGCGGAGGAAAGGGAGCCCTCGTGAGCTATTAGCGAGAATGCAAACTGGTGCGGCCACCGTGGGAAGCAGTATGGAGGGTCCTCAGGAAATGAGAAGTATAAATACTACGTGATCCAACAATCCCCACTCTGGGCATGTATCCAGAGGGGATGAAATCACGATCTCAGAGAGATACCTGCACTCGCCTGTTCACAGCAGCAAGACCAACGCTGTGTCATTTCACTTCCATGTGGAATCTGAAAAAGCCGAACCCCTAGAAGTAGAGTGAAGTAAGGGCCAGGGGGTGGGAGAAAGAAGGTACTGGACCAAAGGTACAAACTTCCAGTTGGAAGGTGAGTCAGCTCTGGGGATCTCCTGTGCAGCATGGGGATTACGGTTAACAATTCTGGGTTATATCCTTAGCAGTTGCCAAGAGAGAGTTGCTTAAATGTCCTCACCGCTAATGCTGTGGCCGTAACAATTTTGTAATATATGTGTCCCAAATCAGTATGCAGTTTACCTTAAACTTACACAGTGTTTTATATATATATATATATATATATATATATATATATATATATACACACACACACACATATGTATGTATTTAAATATATATAATATCTAAAAAATATATAAATATATTTGTACATTATAAATATATATACGTATATAAATATATGTTTATATACACATATATACACGTGTTTATATATACATGTTTATATACACATATATATTTATATGTATATTTATATTATATACATATATATGTATATTTATATTATATACATATATATGTATATTTATATTATATACATACTATATACATATATATGTATATAAATATATGTATATAAACATATTATATACGTATAAATATATGTGTATACACATATATTTATATACGTATATAAATATATGTGTGTATATAAATATGTGTGTATATAAATAAATATGTGTGTGTGTGTGTGTGTGTGTGTGTGTGTGAGTGTGTGAGAGAGAGAATGACATCTCAATGAAGCTATGGGGAACACTGCAAAACAAAAAAACTTGCCACTTTCCATTTAAATTTACTCCTGTCCAGTTTTTGCAGCTCTGTTGGCTTTGAGGAGGATAAATCCACACAGATGCTGAGCTCAGGCTTGACTCCCCACACCTCCCCTGAAATCAAGTCCCTTGAGCATGAGTGCTCCTATCTTGTTCACTAGGTACAACCCCAAAGCCTCATACAGAAGAAATGCTCTGAGAACATTCTTTGAACACGGAAGAGACAATGTCATGTACGAAGTCATTGCCCAGGTTATAGGACAGAAGGAATGCAGAGAACAGGAAGTGTGTGCCTCAGCGGGGGGAAAGGGGGGTGTACGGGGTCTCAGAAAATGTGACCCCAGGTGCGCCTGGGTGGCCCAGTCGGTTAAGCATCCGACTTGTGATTTCAGCTCACGCCATGATGTCGTGGTCTGTGAGTTCGAGCCCCACGTCAGGCTCTGCGCTGGCCACGTGGAGCCTGCCTGGGATTCTGTCTCCCTCCCTCTCTCTCTGCCCCTCCCCTGCTTGAGCTCTCCCTCTTTCTCTCAAAATAAGTGAACATTTTTTTAAAAAATTTAAAAAGGAAAAAGAAAATGTGGCCCCAAAAGCATTTCTGGAGTCAGCTGAGGAAGGAGGGTCCAGGAGTGTGAAAAGTACATCACGTAGCTCTAGGTTTTTATGTCCAGGGACGCAAGAGACTAGGGGTGCGATAGCACCTGCTCTCAGAGGTTCAGGGCACTTTGATCAGCACGTGTGTCCTCCTGAGGTTTGGAAGGTGCGGTAAATCAGGCGCTAGACTCCACCCCGTGCCCTTATCGACCATCGAACGCTAGAGGTGAGCCCGTGACCCTTGTCACCCAGACAAGCCACTGTGGTGCTTGTCTCCTCACAGCCTCGCCTCCTCTCTGCCCTCAGGGGAGAGTCCAGAGAAAGGTGGGAAGCAAGTGATTTCTCCTGACCCTCCAGCCCTCCTCTGGACTCCCAGAAGTGTTGTCAGGAAGAAGGAGAGCAGACTTCCCTTGCCCCTTCAGAAGGATGATTGCAACTGAGTCTGAAGGAGAACGTCCAACCGTCAGAGCGAAACAGGCTGCCTCCCCAAGGGAGGTCGAGGGACCACATCGGTGGCATCATCGAGGGAAATCTCCACTGGAGATTGAGCTTGAACTTGATGACCTACCTCTCTAATAATAGCACACCTCCGTGAGCACAGCCAGCACCCACGGCCCACGCCAGCGGACCCGGAGCAGGTGCTCTCATTACCCCATTCCAACCTCTGAGCTGAATCAGGACTACAGAGGCAGGTGGCCCTTTTATCCCCTGGAAGCAGGGTGCCCCTACGATCTATCACACAAACTAGGACACTCTTACAAATGAAAGGGGACGGTAACAACGTGGCCTGACAGGGCAGATCGGGAGCTGTGGTGCTGTAAGTAGAGGGCGCCATTAACAAAAAGGCGTGGACTCTTGGTGGGAGCCATAATACTGAACCACAGTGTTCATTAATGGCCTAACAATCTGCCTGGTGTGGGGAGCCTGGGTGGCTCTGTCGGTTGAGTGTCTGACTTCGGCTCAGGTCATGATCTCACAGTTCGTGGGTTCAAGCTCCGCGTGGGGCTCTGTGCTGACAGCTCGGAGCCTGGAGCCTGCTTCCGATTCTGTGTCTCCCCCTTTCTCTGCCCCTCCCCTGCTTGTGCTCTGTCTCTGTCTCTCAAAAATAAATAAATGTTAAAATTTGTTTTAAATCTACCCGGTGCTATTAAAGACTGAGAATCTTCAATGAACCTAGCAGTAAATATAGCAATGTGATGTGTCATATAAAGACACTTAGGCTGGTAACTCTGGGGGGGACGGGTTATGATTCAAGGGGACTCCTCAGGTCTGGAGAGAGAAACACTAAGGAAAGGACAGTAGGAGGAGACATGTTTCACGTTGCATTTCCATAGATTTTTTTTTCACATTTCTCCTTTTATTTTTATGTATTCATTCATTTGTTTATTTACTTATTTATTTAAATTCAAGCCTACAGTGTAGTATGGTTTCAGGAGTAGAACCCAGTGGTTCATTACTTACAACACCCAGTGCTCATCCCAACAAGTGCCCTCTTTAATGCCCATCCCCCATTTAGCCCATCCCCCACCCACCTCCCCTCCAGGAGCCCTCACTTCGTTCTCTGTTTTTTAACAGTCTTTTATGGTTTACCTCCCTCTCTGTTTTTATCTTATTCTTCCTTCCACAGATACTTTTTTTTTTTAACATTTATTTATTTTTGAGAGACAGAGAGAGGCAGAGCATGAGCAGGGGAGGAGGAGGAGAGAGAGCGAGAGATACAGAATCTGAAGCAGGCTCCAGGCTCCTAGCTGTTTGTTAGCACAGAGCCCGACGTGGGGCTCGAACCCACGAACCACGAGACCATGACCCGAGCTGAAGTCGGACGCTCAACCGACCGAGCCACCCAGGCACCCCCCTATAGATACTTTTAAACACCCTTAAAGTAAGACTAAAAAAAGCTTCAACCACTTATGCCAAATTATATGATTTTTTTTCTTTTGTTTGCAGCAGTTTGGGGGTGTCTGGAATAGAATTTGGGGGGAGCAAAATCTCCCTGCCGCATCCAACCGTGCTGGCATTGCCACGTTTTACAACCATGCAAACCTCGGGTCCTCATCCATAAAGCCAGCCCCGAGACCTCTGCCCCCAGGACTCCATCCAGCTTGGCCCTCTGAGACTTCACACTACTGCTGAACTTGGACATCAGGCCAAGCCCCGCAGACCCACCAGGGTGATTCACTTAAAAGGGTTAGCAAATAACCATGACTTAGTAATGCATCAGTGTGCACACCTAGGAGTCATGTCTGTCCAAACAGCTTTATGATCGTCTGCTCTCTCACTCTTTTCCACCGGCTTCCTATTTTTCTCCCCTCTCCAGGGCTCCTAAAGACTCACACTGGAATAGCTTGCAAATTCCCGTCTTTTCTGATTGGGCCCCTTGAATGGGGCCGTCACAGTGTCTTCACAAATGGCATTTCCATTAACATTTTCTATTTCTGTCCACTCGGGGCACCTAAAGATTTCCCACCAAGATTTACATTGACTATTTTAAGAAAGTGCTTTTAAAAAGCCAACGCGTTGGCTAAGTTTAAATCTGACTTTCTCAAGGGATGCTTAAAAGAAATATACTAGGGTTTTTTTTTTTTTCAAGAACCTTTGTAAGTTCAAAATAACATTCCAAAAGGAGTCACTAGAAAAACATTCAGGGTAAGAGGGAAAATTTTTCTTTTTTTTTTTTTGCAGACCTGGCTACAGCTTAATGTTTGTTCTCTGTTTTTTTTTTTTAATTTTTTTTTTCAACGTTTATTTATTTTTGGGACAGAGAGAGACAGAGCATGAACGGGCGAGGGGCAGAGAGAGAGGGAGACACAGAATCGGAAACAGGCTCCAGGCTCTGAGCCATCAGCCCAGAGCCCGACGCGGGGCTCAAACTCACAGACCGCGAGATCGTGACCTAGCTGAAGTCTGACGCTTAACCGACTGCGCCACCCAGGCGCCCCCTCTCTGTTTGTTTTTTGACACAGAAAAGTCAAATAGCTGTAAGAGTCAGATAATAACTGGGAAAAAAAAATGGGTTGTGCTTCTCACATCCAGAATATTTACAAAAGAGGGAGGAGTCAATCCATTGAATGTCGAGATCCATTATTCAGTAGGCCAGGTAGAAAGAGAAGATTTTTGACAAATGGTGGATCAAAGGCAGAGCTTTGGAGATTCTCTTAGATCTTACAGTAGCAACGTCGCAGCCATATTTGAACTGTGCCAACTGGAACTTTCCATCGGGCTAATGACCCACGACCTTCTGATGTCATTGCCTTGTGGAATGCCTGATATGCTCTGACAGCTGCCAGTCAGGAAGATAAACCACGGATGATTACTTCAACAAAAAACATAGAGCTGAAGGGATTGTCTCCCTAGGCATAGGGACAGATCTCTGCTGGCAGAGGAGGGCGAATGATGTCTCAGGGAGAATCGGGTTTTGCTGATAAAACTAAAAAAACCCTCATCCTAGTGGCCAGGGGGCCAGGGGGAGGCTTACAGCTGGTGGGGCAGCACCACAATGTCATCAGGGACCTAGACCTTGATGGTTTCCTCTGCCACTTTGAGCGTATGGCTTCTAGTCTCCAGATTCACCTCATGGTCCTAGAGAGCTGCCAGGCTACCATCCATTACAACTGCATCCCAAGTAGGAGGAGAGAGAAAGTGGGGGAAGTGTGGTCCTTCTCTTTTGGACGATGTCCCAGGAATCCTAGATGACACTTCCATTCTGTCTCGTCGGCCAGAGTGTGGTCACGTGGCAATTATCAGCCACAACAGAGGCTGAGAGTTGGGTGCCCAGGGGTCTCTTTCATATATCGAGCCTACAGTGTGCCTTTTCTTATCTTCCAGTGGCAGCAGCTCGTCTAAAGTCAGCGTTGTAGCCTGGAAAAGGCTGGATGAGCATTTGCTCACCACTGGACATAAAAAATAATCTGCATGTTTGAAAAGGATGCGCTGAACTCGTGACCTGTAATAAACGGTTAGTGCTTAGTCTTTAAAATGCAGGTAAGAGTCTTCTCCTGTGCTTTTTCCAGAAATGAATAAGCCAAAAAAGCCCATGGTACAGTCTCATAATGATGTGGAGTCTTCAAGTGACTTTTTCTTTAAGGTTTTATTTTATTGTTAAGGAATCTCCACACCCAACGTGGGGCTCGAACTCACAACCCGAGATCAAGAGTCACACACTCCACCGACCGAGCCAGCCAGGTGCCCCTCTTTCAGTTTTTAATACATGATACTCAAAAGGGTTCTTTCACACCAAAATCTATAATGATGAAAATGAAGGAGTTATTTGGGAATAAGTGTGTCCATTATTTATATACTCTGGAAGGAAATGCATGCTGGCCACAAAACCATTGACTGAAGCCACTGTCAACAACAAACTCTAATAATATGGCCCTGGTAGGGTTTTTTAAGTGTTTTTTTTTCTCTCCCCCCAGCTTTATCGAGGTATAATTGATGAACAAAATAGTGAGATATTTAATGTATACAATGTGATCATTTGAAAAAAAAAACAAAAAAAACAATGTGATCATTTGATAGACGTGTATGTTGTGAAAGGGATTCACCCCATCCAGTTAAGTAACACATCCCTCTCATTTATTTATGATTTGTTGGTGAGAACATATAAGTTCTAATCTCTTAGCAATTTTCAGCGGTGCAATACAACATTATCAACACAGTCATCATGTTATACATTAAATTCTCCTATCTTATTTATCTTACAACCATCTCTCCCTACTTCCCCCCTCCCCATCCCTGACCACTTTATAAGCCTCTGTTTCTGAACTCAACTTTTTTGGGGTTTTGTTTTGAGACTCTTCCTACTTCGCACTCCCCCCAGTACGCAGATTCTTTTTTTTAATGTTTCTTTTTGAGAGAGAACACAAGCTTTATTTTTGAGAGAGAGAGAGAACACAAGTGGGGAAGGGACAGAGAGAGAGAGAGAGAGAGAAACAGAATCCGAAGCAGGCTCCAGGCTCTGAGCTGTCAGCACAGAGCCTGACGCAGGGCTCGAACTCATGAACCCTGAGCTGAAGTCAGATGCTTAACCGACTGAGCCACCCAGGAGCCCCTCCAGTAGGCAGATTCTTGATGTCCTGGAAGGAAAGTGTCTTCATCTTGGGTTTTTCCACCTCCTCTTCCTCACCCTTATGCCCAGAGGCACATAACCTGATGTGGATAAATAGGTTCAGAAACCTCTGGAAACTGCATGTCAACTTGTGTGTACTTGCATATTTGCAGTGGGAGCAGGACGCTCAGCAGATTCTCAAAAAGGTCTGTGCTCCTTAAAACTGCTGCCCTGGTGGTTTGTGCTTCAGCAATGCAGACACCCACCCCCAGGCCACACACACAGGGTTATCTTGTGCCTCCAGGTCTACCAGGGGACAAGGAGAGAAGGCGTCCCGGGTAGAGAGAAGCACTGCGAATCTGGTAAACTCCTGCTTTGCTTCAATATTTCGGCACAAAACCTGTCTTCTCTGTAAAACTGACTCCTCCAAGCAGATGGGGGGTTTCTTTGTTCAGCTTAAGCTGCCTGCACCTTGGTGCATCATACTGCATTGTCACTGCTTGCCTGTGTTGTGATTGACTTTTCATATACGTATCACCTATGACCACAACTGGCACATTCCAGTGAGTTTCCAGTGAGTGGGCATATGGATGATGGACGTATGTATGGATGGATGGATGGACGGACAGATGGATGGATAGATGGATGAAGGATAGATAGATGGATGATGGATGGATGGATGGATGGATGGGTGGATGGATAGACGGACAGACCAAAGGATAGATGAACCTTCTCTTCTCATTGCCGCTTCAGCATTAGCCACAGATCCATTCTCTTCCCTATCAGATCAATCATTTCCCTAACTCAGGGCTAATATTAATAGCAATGCCTGAAACTGCTGAAGGTTTAGGCTTTAAAATACACAATCCTGGGGCGCCTGGGTGGCTCAGTCAGTTAAGCGTCCAACGTCAGCTCGGGTCACGATCTCACAGTTTGTGGGTTCGAGCCCTGCGTCAGGCTCTGTGCTGACAGACTTCAGATTCTGTGTCTCCCTCTCTCTCTCTGCCCCTCCCCTGCTGGCACTTTGTCTCACTCTCAAAAATAAATAAAAACATTAAAAAAATTTTTTTTAAATACACAATCCTGATTTATTGAACTTCGGTCCACCCGTTTCTGTTTTCTCCGGACGAATCCTAGAGCCGCAGCGATATTCTTTAAATGGGCTCCGTTCCGCTCCTTAACCAATAGTATCTTCTTTTTGACGGGGACTGCTTCGTAACTCTGCTTTTTTGCAGAAGGAAAAGGAGCTTCCGGGCTCTGGCGGATCTGAATGTAGCACCATTTTTCACAAGTTGTTTTCGCTTTAGCAACTTTACGTGGCTCTCTGTCAATCGCCAGTCCTCACCCTCGACAGTAACTGGATTTTTTTAAAAAATGGTCTATTTGGTTCCTTCCTGGGGTTTGACTGCATTTTAAGTTTGCGGTGCTGAGTGGCATGTTTTAGATGTGCTTGCCCCCGGGAGCTGATGAACTTTGCCTTCCACGTCGACAAACCACGAAAGAAGAACCGGGAGAGGCAAGAGTTACTGTCTGGCGAGCCCAGAGTCTGCCTCTGCCTGGAGCGGCGTTTTGGATACAACTCATTATTTGTGGAAATGGTGTGTTCCACAGGCAAAAATAGCTTTTTAAAAAAAGAACCAATCTGTACCCTCCTGAAGTCATGTCAAAATGGATGCAGGGTTTCTCATGGAAAGGAAAACCATTTTATTATGGCCTGAAGGGTCCTCGTGTACTGGGCCTTGCCACATGAAGCCTAGTCTAGGAGGCTTTAGGGTCCAGAACAAGCGAATAGAGGCTTAATGATGAGGTAATGAGAGCAGAGGTCACGGGTGGGAAACAAGTTTTCTATTTGCAGCCACACAGCCGTGGGAAAGTCTCACCCAGAGACCATCAACTAACGAAAAAAAAAAAACCATTGAAAACGGAGAAGAATGTGGGAACTTTCCCTTACCTGATCTTAAGCACAGAGGGACACCGGACTTTAAATAATAAAATCAAACCGTAGAGGTCAGCTTCATATGAGAATCAGCAAAGGGAAACACAAAGAGGAGGGGAAAAAGAGGGGAGGGACGCGGAGAAGAGGGAGCTTTTGTAATTGTTTTAATCACTGGCCTATATTGTTACTCTCCGCAAAGACATGAAGCACAGATAGGTTGAGTCACCTGCCTAAAGTCAACACAGCTAGCTGGGAGAGGAGCCGGGATTTGAACCCCAGCAGCCAGGCTCCAGGGTCTGCCATGATGGGGGTGTGAAGGAGGGCTTGGGAAAGCTGAGTGTTCCAGCTCTGACCCCCATACTGCAGACTGACTATTTGTATCCCTTCAGGATTCATGTGTTGACAGCTGACTCCTGATGGGAGGCCGGGCCTTGGGGTGGTCAGGTCACGAGGGCAGAGCCCGCACAAATGGCCTCAGTGCCTGCAGAAAGGAGGGTCCTTCCGCCATGTCAGGACACAGTGAGAAGGCGATTCAGATATGGAATCTTCCAGTGCCTTGATCTGGGACTTCACAGCCTCCAGAACTGTGAGAAATAAGTCTCTGTTGTGTCTAAGCCCCTCAGTCTATACAGTGTTCTGTTTATAGCAGCCAGACGGGGCTGAGAGCCCACAGAGCACCCATTCTGAGTCCCCTTCCGAGTCCCATTCCTACTCCCCTTCCGAGTCGAGCTGCCCACACTCCACTCACACCACTGGCTCTTGGTAGAGCACCTCTGAATGCCCAGCTCAGCTCATCGCCCCTCACCCAGGGATGAGCCCGGCCTAACCCTCCCAACCTATGTGACCTGGTGTCCTGTCCCTGGGGGGCCTGGTGCCCCATGTCCAATAGGAACATCCAGGAGTTCTCTGCCCACACCTGCCGTCAACACACCTGGCCTGGCGCTTTGATCAGTTCACGTCCACGTTCCTGTCCTAAGCCGATGGAGTCCCTGGCGGGATGTAGCGAGAGAAACACATCCCGACTTGGATCTCGGCACTTAGGGTTCAACAGAAACCAGCGCTGAGAGAACGTGTTGAAGATCAACGGAAACGCAGCTAGTCCTCAGTGAGGACGTGCACAGTGGGGTCAGAGGCCGATGCTGAATGGACTCCGTTCCGATCCCATCGCTGTCGAAACCTAGAAGTTTCGGCCAAGCCGGTAAACCCTGCGGGACGAACACTCCAGCCTCAGTAGCGGCTGGATGTCTGCAGGTGGAAACAGCACACAGTGACTTCTTGACTAGATGGAGGGATGTTTCCAACCTGAACATCTGCCTTGAGGAGACTCGACTGTATTGGGAAAATGTTGTTTTGTAGATGATACACTGTAAATCACTTCTCTGCCCGAAAAGTTCTAATCTAATCACAGGCTTTGCCTCTGGTTCGGAAGACGCGGTCAGGGAGAGGCCTGGGTTTGAGTTAAGCTGTGCTGAGGAATGGAGTGGATACAATGATGGAACATCCGGACCTCCCCAGCTCCTGGGAGCATTGGGGGCCGGTGGGATCTCAGCTGCATATCATTCAGGCATTTGCTCCCGGCCGAACAGAATTGCCCATGGTTTCATATGCTCCCAAGGGGCCCGTGTGTTCACTGCCTGCTCCTTGGAGACAGGGGGGATGAAAAGGCCTCTCAAGGCAGGACAGCTTTGGAGGAGCACCCCCATTCCAGAGCAGGCTGGGGTTCAGGACCAGGAGTAAAGAGAGGAAGCCTTGGTTCGTCTCGGGTACCATATTTAAGGGGGTGCCAAAGATCTCAGGAATCAGGGTGTATACGATTTCAATGCGCCGTTTTCCTTACATAATGCAAAAAACATCCATGATAGTTAGCAAAATTGCAAACCCAGGCTGACCTCAACAGGGCCAGGATTAGGGTGAGGAGACTAAAGTTAAGTCCTACAGGTGCACGGTGAAATTCAGACTTCGTTCAAACTTTGTGTATCGTGGATTATTCTTTTTAATACTAGCTTAAAGCTATTTAAACGCTGTCTTAAAACCTTACGTATCTTGTCTGCTGAGTTTTCTGGCACCCCTTACATATTACCCCCAGGCAAGACTTCGCCACCTTGGTCCCCGGCTGGGGTCTGCTGGTCCCACGTCAGGGTAGCTGCCCCCTGCCCCCATGCTGCCTGCTTTCCTCACTCCCTGTAAGATTTGGGGCGCCTGGGTGGCTCAGTCGGTTAAGCGGCCGACTTCAGCTCAGGTCACGATCTCATGGTCCATGGGTTCGAGCCCCGCATCGGGCTCTGGGCTGATGGCTCAGAGCCTGGAGCCTGCTTCCGATTCTGTGTCTCCCTCTCTCTCTGCCCCTCCCCCGTTCATGCTCTGTCTCTCTGTGTCTCAAAAATAAATAAAACGTTAAAAAAAATTTTAAAAAAAACAAAGATTTATTCCTAAGCCACACCCAGTAAGCCTCCTATATCCACGCCTCACGATGTCTAGGTCGGTTTCCTGGGGAACCTTACTGAGAATGAGGAGACAGCTCGGTAGCATAGAAAACTTATATGGTGGGCAAACCCAAGTTCGAGGCTCAGCCCCACAATTCACTGAAAGTGTGGTCCCAGGCAAGGCAAGCTGTTTTCCTCCAGGGCAAAATGAGAACAACGATGCCTGTCCTCCATCTCATCCTGGAGCACTGTGAGGAGTACACGAGCTGATGTAGGCAAGGAATTTCGTTCCTCGTCTGGCAGATAACAGGTGTTTGGGAAACGGGACTCCCCCTCCCTGGTTTCATCCTCACCGGCCCTTAAGCAGGCTGAAGAGATCATCAACATGACCCAGTGCAACAAGACTGAAAACTTCGGCAAAGGGATGACAGCGTCTCACTCTCTGTGTGTGTGTGTGTGTGTGTGTGTGTGTGTGTGTGTGTGTTTGCCAAACGAGCCTGGGTGCATCCTTCTCCAGCTAAATCAACACGCTTCATCCTTTTGGCTGCTGGTAATCTGACCCAGTGCTTCCTGGTGGGATCCTAACGTGTGAGGTCTTGCTTCTTAGTCGTCTCGAAATATCTGTGATTAGGGACCATTAGGGACTGGGGTGCCTGCCATTCTCTTTACGGCCGAGGAGGAAGTCCCCATGTGCCACTATCAGGGGCGAGACGGCATCTGTCAGCCGCCACAAATCCGCAGGCTCATTCAGACCCAACGCCAATCTTGCGGACTTTATCTCCGTTCCCCCAAATGCCTCAGACTGTTTGCTTCTCGCTGATAGGGGAATCTGGAATCTCATTTTCTCAATGGCCAGATGATTCCTAAATAGCAAGAAACTGAGATAGGTGTTACGGAGTGTCAAGGAAATCAGGAAAACCAAACAGAGGATACAGCCCCCTCTTTGAAGGAGCTTCCAGCCTTCCAGTAGGGGAGAGAGAGTAAACAGACGTGAGACCAGCAAAATCCATAACCGTCTCCCCACATGCTGCCTGGCAGAACCCTTCAGGAGGCTCATGTGACGCCTCCGCCCAGCTCTCCTGCACCAGCCCCTCCCTCCACCCCAGACAGAAGTCACTTCTTTCTATTTCTGTAGCTAATTGCAACACTATCACAGTAGCATATTAGCGTATACAAGAACACACACGTAAAAGCATCTTGAAATGCTATTCCCGTCTCTAGAAGCTTTACTTCAAATGTGATTGGCTACACCTACTCTTGTGCATCTTTTTGTCTCGTCCATGGTATTTGTGCAACATGGGTGCTCAGTAGATGCTGGCAAAGGAATGGTACCTCTAGGAAAGGCCAGAAACCCCGAGTGAAGAAAGGAAGAACCTGTTTCCAGGAGAGGTGATTTTTTTTTTTCTGAGACGGTTTTTTTTTTTAATGTTTATTTATTTTGACAGAGAGTGAGCAGGGGAGGGGGAAAGAGAGAGGGGTGGGGGGTAGACACAGAATCCCAAGCAGGCTCCGCACTGTCAGTGTGCAGCTGGACGTGGGCCTTGAACCCACAGACCATGAGATCATGACCTGAGCTGACATCAAGAGTCACGCTTAACCAACTGAGCCACCCAGGTGCCCCTCTGAGACACTAACATGTTCCTCTGGAGTCAGAGTTACAAACCGAAGCTCTAAGGGCCACATTCAGCCTCCGTACACATTTACTGGGCTGGCAGGGCGTTGCGAGGTTTGAAATCTAAATTGCTAGCAGACCCATCCCCAACATTTGCCATCCTTCCTTGTCTGTCCTCTAGGCCTGGGACAGATACCTGGTTCCCAGGGCCATCTGACTTCTCCTGCTCTGCAATAGCCTGTCCACAGCTGCTTCCGTCTCTGGAGGTAGACCTGTCTGGCCAAAACACCTGGAGCCTTAAGTTAACTTTTCCTTAATTTCTCAGCCCTGTCCCTAAACGTAAGTAGGGTAAACACTCCTCGTTCCGAGCCAAAACCAGAGCTGGGGAGACCAGGGAGGTAGCCGTGATGGAATGCAGACCAGAAAACAATGCTGGTTTGTTGGTTTGTTTGTTTTTTTCCTGTGAATCCTGACAGCCACCTTGCGATGAGTTCTTTATCCCCATTTTACAGATGAACAAGCTGAGGCTCAGAGAGGCTATACACTTGCCCAAAGCTACAAAGCTGGGAAGTAGCAGAGACACGTTTCAGAGCCACATCTGCATGGAGCCCCCACCCCTAATCTTATCCCACTTGGAGCTGCCAGGGAGAGAGGCAGCCCCAGGGCAATGGGGCATCCTCCATTAACAAGGGCAGAGTTGGGGAGGAGGGCGACGCGTGTTCTGAGCAGCACGGGGCTTTGCATGCAAGTAATTCCTGTTTATCTGCAGTAAGGCAGGCCCGTCATGTGCAGATAATCCAAAAATAGTTTCTAATTTTTCTTGGGATAAATATAAATTTTTTTGGCAACAGACACCCCCTTCAAAGCGTGTTTTGATTAGAGTTACACGAAAAGGGGTTCTTATTCTCTGAGGATTTGCCAACTCACGGGCGAAAGGGAATTGAGAAGCATGCCAGCCGCTTTCTCTCCTGCCCACCAGCAAGTCTGTGGACAAGACGCACAGCTGTCCATGAAAGGCCACCGGGTGGAAGGAGGTCATGGGGGCTGCGTGTCTGCCACTCTTGAACAGGAAACCCAACTCAACCTTCCTCACTTCGCAGACGTTTCTTAGGAAACAAAGATCTGGTTGGGAAGCATCTTGGCCAAGGTCACAAGGCAAGTTTGCACAGAATTGGAACTTAGAATGTAGAGCCCTTGGCTTTTCAGTACTAGCCCTCCTCCCTGATCCTAACGTTGGACTGCTCCAGAGTGAGGAATGACCAGGAATTGGGGTAAAGAGGTGTCTGTCTGCATACGGTTCAAAGTATGGGCCCAAAATAGGAGGGGCAGAAAATGGCGGGTGGGCAATGCTCTGTTCTAGACCCGGAAACCAGACTTCCTTGAATACCCTACTTCTGAAAAGTAATGAGCCACTTGGAGGCAACAGTGAGGCAGTTTCAGTAGTGTGGACGGGGCTGAAACTTGGAGTCCAACAGACCTATCTGATTTGGGGCACAAAACCTATCCTGGCTTTCCCTCAACTACAAAATTCAGTTACCATGAGAACTCCCAGGAGTGCCTGGCGGTCTTGAGGGTTCATGTAGCCCCTTGTGGGTGCATCTGGCTTCTGTCAAGTGATTTATTGATTAAATTTAGTGATTTACTGGTGAGTCACTTTTCCTTCATCCAAACATCTCCAGTAGATGAAAGGGAAGTTAATAAATTGTCCCACAAAAGAAAAACAACATGTATCCTCTCTGTCCCTCAGACTCCAAACCCATGCTCTTCTGTGCCACCATTAGATGGTGATGGCAGAAGTGGTGACAGAGATGGACAGGGGACATGGGGAGAGGAAGGAGCAGGAAGTGAAGCCACCCTCAACCATTGTTTTCTGAGTTCACATGCTCTAGTAGACCAACGTTGACCAAAGTCATCCAAGGCAAACAGGAGGACCATTGTGACTGGAAGCGTTAAACCAATGGGTGCCATGTTTCTGTCTCCACGATGGGATCTGAGAAAGCCAGGAGTTGACCATCAACGTAGTCTTAACTCTCAATTACTTGATCTAAGTTGATTCTCAGGAATAACCCAGGAACTGGTCAGAAAGGATTCAGTAATCCCATTTGGCAGATAAGCAAATTGACATTCAAAGAAGTTAAATGATTTCTCCAAGCAAACAGGGCATGTATGATAGAACTGCTGTTCTAACCTCTGGTGGACTGGAAGGGGCTGTTCACTCACCTCATAACTGCTTGAGGACAGTGTCTCTCATTTATCTTTGTGTCCTCAGTGCTTAGCGGACAATAGGCAAGCATTTGTTGAGGGAATGGGTTTCCTATATATCATGCTACTTGCGTATATTTGAAGAATCCACTATAACGAATCCCCACGCCTTGTCATCTCAGTAGCGGAAAATCTCTGTGTCTAGAAACTGAGCCAAGGATAAGTCAGTGTGACAAGTCTTTTTTTAGCCATATTAAAGAGGTTTAGTACAAATGTTCTTACCTAATCATAATTCCTCAATCATTTACAAAGTTATTATTTGCCCACTTTCTAAATATAATCAAGAGGCCTGAATTCTCTAATTTCCTATGGGAAATGGAAGTAACATAGCATCACCCGATGACATAATTTCGATGTATTTAGGTACAACAGAACGAGAAGCTGAGTGAACCGGGCATGTCTTTGTAATTAACATTGCCAACTTTGGGGTTTTATCTGGAGCCCCCCAGTTTCGTAGTCCTGTAAAATATCATATTTTGGAAAAAGGAAGTTCCCTTCAGGGGAGAAAAAAAAAAAGTCCTGTGTTTCTTATTTCAAGATAACTCTGCCCTCCAACATCTCTGAACTCATTGCCTCTGGTCTTTGGCTTGCATTCTTGCCTATGTATGATGCGTCCCCCTGTCCATTCACTTTCTTGCCAGACCGTCTATGTAGACAAGAACTCTAAAGCCAAGTGTAGGAAGACAAGAGGACGGGAGATGTCAGTAGTTTCGCGCTATGAAGGAGCACTGACCTGACCCCTGAGTCTGAACTCTTTGACATCACCCACTCAACATGGAAGCTGATAAGTAGGAAGCAGCTGCATGCCATGATTCTGTGCCATGCTGTTAGGTTTTAGAGGTGGCATTCCAGTGAGGAAGAAGGCAGGGGGGAATAGGAGATAGTATAGATTATCAGAGGGAGTGTCTGAGTTTGCTGGGGCTGTTACAACAAACTATGATAGGCCAGGGGGCTGAAACAACAGACATTTACTCTCTCACAGTTCTGGACGCCAGAAATCTAAGATTCAGGTGGCCACAGGGTTGGTTTCTTCTGAGGCCTCTCTCCTTGGCTTGTAGGTGGCCACCTTCTCCCTGTGTCTCCACTTGGTCTTCCCTTTGTGCATATATGCCCCTGGTGTCTCTCTGCATGTCCTAATCTCTTCTTTTTATACATACATTTTTTCTTTAATTTTAGGTAGCACACATGCACAAGTAGGGGAGGGGGCAGAAGGAGAGAGCTAGAGAGAGAGAGAGAGGGAGAGAGAATCTTAAGCAAGCTCACACTCAGTGCATATCCTGATGGAGGGCTTGATCCCATGACCCTGGGAGCATGACCTGAGCCAAAATCAAGAGTCAGACGCTCAACCAACTGAACCACCCAGGTGCCCCCTAACCTTCTCTTGTTTTTTTTAAATTTTTTAATGTTTATTTTTGAGAGAGAGAGACAGACAGACAGACAGAGTCGGGGGAGGGGCAAAGAGAGAGGGAGACACAGAACCCGAAGCAGGCTCCAGGCTCTGAGTGGTCAGCACAGAGCCCAACATGGGGCTCAAAACCACGAACTGTGAGTTCATGACCTGAGCCGAAGTCAGACGCTCAACCTACTGGGCCACCCAGCTGCCCCCTAACCTCCTGTTCTTACAAGGACACCAGCTGGTTGGATTAGGGCCCACTACATCAACCTTGTTTGATTTAATCACCTTCTCCAAAGACCATCACATTCTGAAGTACTGAGAGTTAGGCTTTAACATGTGAATCTTGAGAGAATACAGTTTAGCCCATAACAGGGGGATGTGTACATACACCAAAGTCAGGCTTCATCTTCACCAATTTTTTCAAGGCAGATTTAGACATTGGACCCAGGAAAACGAAAAACAAAATATGTTTTCTAAGAGCATTGTACACTGGTAAATGTGTAACAACTGTAGGTCAGGCAAAGGGGAAGCCACGATTTGTAGTGTTTGTCAATTTCTGTGGTGTGACCATCCCCACCTCCATATATTTCAAGTTAGCACTGTGGTGTCACTGAACACAGGGCTGGGAAGCGATTCAAACAGGCAAATCTCACCAACACACCTGTTAATAATGGGAAGGGGAAGTGATGTTGTGTTGTCCTGGCCAGCTTCCTTCTTGCCATAGTTGTATCTGGCTCAAAGTCCTTCCTTACTCCCTATAAGCTACTGGTTCTCTCATTTGGCAAACTGGAGATCTATCATTTCCCGTTTCCCTTCATCTGGACCTGCAACATTTTAGTATCGATACACAAAATCCTTGATAGAAC